>NC_067250.2:127907568-129157072 GCF_019359855.2 Lolium perenne
ACTGTGCCTCACTGCTGCTCATTCTGTGATGTGTGTGTGTCACACAGGCTTGTGTTGGGTGTGTGATGGTGCTTGCTCAAGCAGCTACTGATGCTTGCAGTGATCCACTGGATCATTTGCAAGTGTCTGGTTCATAATTTACTTATTGATATCATTTATCTGTGTTGCCTTAGTTGATTAAGTGGATAATTGATGTGAACTGCTGAGCAGTAATGATCATATAGATTGATTTAGTGAAGCTAGAGGGATGCCAAAAATTGTTGGGAACCCTAGCTCACTCTGAACCCATCTGGGTAATGATGCAGTGGCTTGATGTGTGGTCTTTTGGGTTTGAGGTAGCCCTGGCAGTCTTTTGATGCTGTCCAAGGGTAGCTCCACTTCTCTGTGGCTTGCTGTGGTTGGTGAATGCATTACTGGTTAATCCCTTGTTGGATTTCCAGTGATCTTTGATGTTGACAACAAAAATAGACATAATCTGTCTAATGTCTGATGGCTTGCTAGGCTTTAGGTGCTAGATGATTTGGAATGGCTAGTTAGGGATTAATCCAGGTTGGATTTCTCTGGTATGTCATCTGGTTGACATGCCAATGTTCCCTTGGGTAATTTCCCTCTTACTGTTCTCTAATTTGCTTGCACCAAAAGGCTTAGTAGCCAGATGATGATACAAACAGGGTATCACACCCTTTTGCTTGTGTGTGATTGGTGCATATGCTTATTTATGAGCAAGACAGATGCTTGCTCATGATGCTTTGTGTATACCTCACTCCAGCTCCTAGAAATGGGGTTGGTGTAGAGGTTTGCTTCAGTGATGATCTGATGCTTGTCCTGCTCCTCCTTGTGAGCTTGTGATCTTGGTTTGATCCTGTGGTGATTTTGGACAGGTTGAACAGCTCTGGCTGTTCTTCCTGTTCTTCTTTGTTCTTGGTGTTCTTGGTGGCTTACCTGCTGGTTGGTCGATGACTGATCTAGGGTTTACTTGTGGCAAGGTTTTATATGGTTGGCTCTTCTTTCTCTCGGTCGTGACTCCACCCTTCCCTTTGGTGACTCACTGTGTGTGTGTGTGCTGCATGCACATAGCCATGTGAGCAGGCTGTGTGTGTGTGTCTGCTGATGCTCTGCACTTGGCTGTGAGAGTGGATCAGCTCGGCAGACTTGATATTATCCACCATTCCCATTTCTTTGCCACTTGCATAACTTTTCTTTTGTTGTGATTATGTGCAGGTTTCAAAGTGATGATCAAAATAAAGTTCAAGGTCATCAAGCACAAGCATTTCCTGAAGCTTATCTTGTAGTTTAGGAAATTCATTAAGTTGTAATCTTCTTTCTTTTTCTTTTTCTATTTTTCCAATTCTTGTAATGGGTTGTAATATTCTATATTTCATATCTGGATATTGTAAAGACAATGTATAATGTGTGTTAATCAATAAAGCTCAAGTTTTTCTCTAATGAGCTTGTCTTATTATTTGTATTGTTCATAATGTATATTATTTATATTTGACTAGATGAATTTCCTCATAATTGAATTATGGTTATTTATTTAATGTTTGAATTTGAAATTCAAATTCAAATTTGGTTTGAATTCAATCATACAACTTAACTTTTAATTCAATCATGTAACTTAACATTGCAATGCAATATCTCATCCCTCTTCTCAAAACCCTAATCTAGTTAAGTAAGAACAAGTTCATCGCACTCTCGAAACCCTAACCCTGTAGGATGTCGAGAGAGAAACCTGTTCCCCTTCGATGCAGTTTTGTTTTAAAAGCGCGAAATTTTTCCGTAATTTATGATGAAATGCACATCCCTTTCTAAAATCTACCCCTCGATCGTCTCTAAACCTGGGACATTACAGTTATCATCACATCACACATTTCAAGACAAAATAAGTAACAACCTAATAAATATAACTTTGCATGACACCCCACATATGTTACTACCCACTATGGAGATAGTAACATAGAGTAGTAACATGCACATGTTACTACTCTATGTTACTCTCCACTATATATGACTAGTCTAACATCATACACCCTAAGATAAAATGAGCATACAACATAATAAATGACACAATGCATTGTACCACATATGAGTTACTATCTACTATGGAAATAGTAACATAAACTAGTAACATGTGATGTTATGGTACATAACTAGTTACCATCTCACTCTTTTTATTTATTTATTATGATGCCATGTCACCAAAACATCATGGGATGTGTGATGTTATTATTTATGTTACTCCCTCTATAAGTAGTCTAAGTTACTCTTCACTATGACCATCCTAAAGTTTTGTTTTTCTGAATCATTTACTCTCATCCGTGTATTTTCGTGTATCAAAAAAATCTTAAATGTTCACCATTAAATTGATTATCTCTTTCCTCTCTATGCCCTAGCACAATTGTTCATAAATTGCCAATTTTCATTGAAGATTCCCCTTTGTAGTCCTAGCATATGATCAAGTTTTGAATGATACACATCAATAGTTTCCTAATCTGAAGATTTTCTTTAATATTAATACTTAATTATTCCTTATTTCTATATTGATGTTGCGTGATCAATGCAATTATTAATCCTTTTCTAATATTTTCCCACCGCTTCCCGGTATGCTCCAAGGTTCAGCACACTATTTAAAAAGGTGAGTCCAATAGAAGAAATGCCACCGGATTCCTATTCATCTCTAGATGGAGAAATCTACACAAGAAACCGTGTTGTATGCTTTCATTGTCAGCAATGTAATTCTAGGAGGATGTTTTTGTTTAGTGGGTTGCCTAGAGACACAACCGTCTGAAATTCGCCCCGAATTTCTCCAGCCAATTGCAAAGGCTGCATCAATGAAAAATTCTACATACTCTTATGTGAGTAATACATGTGTTATTCATCTACTTAATTAGTTTGCCTGTCAGTGACATTCTTGTACAATTTGTAGCACTAACACTTTTCTGTTTTTAGGTGACCAATCATCTAACATTTACTAGTAGTGAGTATTACGGTGTAGAGGCTACACTAGATGTTTATGGGCTCAGTCTACAACCTGGCCAGCAAAGCGAGGGTGGCATCTGGATTACCAGCGGAGATGGTGGATCGTCATCTCCAATCGAAGGAATGCATATTGGATGGCACGTAAGTAACATTTAGTATTAGAATGTCTCACATACATTTGAGAAGTTCACTTTATAATCAACATAAGTTTACTTATATATTTTACTTTGGATCTTATGTACACCCTATATGGGGCTCACAAATAATCCCTTTGATGTTCACTTTTTAAATCTTCGGATTCATGTCTATACGGAGCATGTGTTGTAACACATTCAAATAATAATCTAGAACTGTAGGTTGTGATTAGAATTACTGCAAATATGACACATTTTTTTTGTATAAGTTGTAAAATTATTAAAACTAGCAAGATGGCCCTCGCAAATGCGAGGGCATCATTGTAGTATTTGTTCGAAAAAACCATCTATGTTGAATGTATCACCTTTAATGTGTACAATTTATTTTAGAGAGAGGAATAGTTTTTTGAATAGAGAAACAAAGCAATCTATTCATGATGCAATTAATATAAAATAACTTATCTTTTTATTGCTTTCCATAAACTTTTCTTTATCTCATTTTCTATACCCATTTAAAATGCGTGATACTCTTCTAAACTATGGCATATTCTAAATATGAACATGTACTCCAACACCCAGTTGTGCAAAGTTCGTATATGAATATTTTGCTTCAAATAAAATAATAAACATAAATAGTAGTAGAAAATAACATGAGCTTAATTTATATGTTTGTTTATATTGATATCCCATTTATATACCGATGGTTATTTTTTTAGAAAATTTGCAAACCTCTCCAAGGCAGAACTATTCATCGGCAAATCAGAATGTCTCGGAGTTGATAGCTACCTAAAGATATTGATCTATTCATGAAATTTTCATATAGTGAGAAGAAGTCTCCAACTCTTCCATACATGAATGTGCAACCTTCAGCAAAATATCTTAGAAAATATATTTTCCAAACATCAGTATCTCGTTGCATGTTTTGTACTCAAATTAAAAATGTGTTTTCTGGTGTATATATTTTGTAATTTCCACCATGAATACATAGGTATACATCAATGATCAATATACTTGACGTCATGCATATAGGTAGTTATTATTTATACTGAAAACCGTATCAATTTTTTTCCATCATGTTTAACCTAGCTAGCATTTTTTTTTAGCACAGTTAGCGTGAGCCGACGATTTCTTCTTTTAACGGGCGCAGCTAGGGAGGACCAAATGATTTTAAGTCCGGATCTATTAAGCTGTGGAGTTCCGACCCGTATTCTTCCTCGATATTAGACCGTGCCAAATAGAGTATAGAAATATAGGTGCCCACTAATGTCTATTTAACCCTAGCCCCAAAATTGTAATCTATCTAGACTCTGTTGTTATCGTGTATATATTATTTTTTAGCAGAAATGCATAGCTCGCATCCTATAGCTAGCTAGTGTGTATTTTTTCCTTCAAATTATCCATTTACTTTAACCGGACATAGCTTATTATTTTTTATTAGATTCTAAAATATAACATTTGCACATTAAAACTCTTCAATTTTAGGTCATCTGAATAAATAATTACTTCCAGTATTTAGCTCGATCGCGCGATTAACTTTCGGTAGAATGATTTACTAAATTGAGTTTACAAAATATTTGTATTTCTATTTATGCTTTGCGTTCAAACAAAAAATGTAGTCGTAAATTGTATCGTGAATGAGACTGCCAATTTTGTGCACCGTTTAGATATGAGTTTCCTGAAATAGACTTATTTTTCGATAAGCTATGACATATTGCATGTGCAATTGCCTCTGATGGTTTTTCGAATGAATTAATTCCTTGATTCCTCAAAATAAAATAAAAATCATCCACATGCATAGATATTAGTTCCTTAATTCCTTGAAATAATAAAATAAAAATCATCCACATGCATAGATATAAGTATACGAAACTATATACATATATATTTGTTAGTTCATACTTTTTATCCTCTTCCCTCGTTCAACAAAACATGTCTCAACTTTTTCTAAATTTAAATATATCTACGTATGATTTAGTGTATAGATACATCTAAATTTAAATGAAGTGGAGACAATATTTGTTGGACGGATGAAGTAATACATTTTCCTACATGGAAGCACCACGTTCTAGATAGCTAGGCAGCCACACAATTTCTTTTGAAGTTATCCTGCCAAGTCCAATATTTTATATATGCAAGTTATCTTACAGGAGGCTTTTGTTTTCTGAGATTACATGAGACCTAGAGAGTAAGGCAGAGATGGTATCTTTTGTTTTAAACGAAGCTCGATCTTGTAGATATGCAGGTTATCCTACGGGAGGTCTAGTTTACTTTTTAAACCACGGGAGGCCTAGCTAGTAAGGCAGACACGCAACTCTATCTCTGAACGGAATTGATCAGTTTATTTTCCACATCCGATCCATAAAATCCGATTTGTACCTTTCTCGATATAAACCTGTCAAACGGAACTGAAGATTTGACGATGGCCAACGGGTCATAATCCTACTTTTGTACGCATACATTGTTTTACGTAAAACCTTCCATTTTTTAATCTCAGACGTTAAAAATAATATCATCGGTTTATATTTTTATAGCATATGTGGATTAACCTGGTGCCTCGAAAATATTCAAATTAAAAATGTGTTTTCTGGTGTATATATTTTGTAATGTCAACCATGAATACATAGGTATACATCAATGATCAATATACTTGACGTCATGCATATATGTAGTTATTATTTTTACTATCAAATTTTTTCCATCATGTTTAACCGAGCTAGCATTTTTTAGCACAATTAGCGTGAGCCGACAGTTTCTTTTTTTTATGGGCGCAGCTAGCGCGGACCAAATGGTTTTCATTCGGGATCTAATAAGTTGTGGAATTCTATCCATGTACGACCCGTATTCTTCCTCGATATTAGACCGTGCCAAATAGAGTATAGAAATATAGTGCCCACTAATGTCTATTTAACCCTAGCCCCAAGATTCTAATCTATTCTAGACTCTGTTGTTATCATGTATGTATTATTTTTAGCACAAATGCATAGCTCGCGTCCTATAGCTAGCTAGCGTGTACTTTTTTCCTTCAAATTATCCATTTACGTTAATCGTACATAGCTCATTAAAACTTATTATTTAAGTCTAAAATATAACATTTGCCACATTAAAACTGTTCTATTTTAGGTCATCTTAATAAATAATTACTTCCATTATTTAGCTCGATCGTGCGAGTAACTTTCGGCAGAATGATTTACTAAACTGAGTTTACAAAATATTTGTATTTCTATTTATGCTTTGCGTTCAAACTAAAAATGTAGTCGTAAATTGTATCGCGAATGAGACTGCCGTTTTTGTGCACCATTTAGATACGAGTTTCCTAAAATAGACTTATTTTTCGATAATCTGTGACATATTGCACGTGCAATTGCCTCTGATGTGCTTTCGATGGTTTTTCGAATGAATTAATTCCTTAATGGCCCAAAATAAAATAAAAATCATCCACATGCATAGATATTAGTTCCTTAATGCCTCGAAGTAAAATAAAAATCATCCACATGCATAGATATAAGTATACTAAACTATATACATATATATTTGTTAGTTCATACTTTTTATCCTCTTCCCTCATTCAACAAAGCATATCTCAACTTTTTCTAAATTTAAATTTATCAAGATATGATTTAATGTATAGATACATCTAAATCTATACCTAATAATAAAGGGAGGATTGTTTCCTTGGTCCAACACTTTTTCGGACCATATTACCCTTCCACCGAAATCCATAATACGCACAATACCTAATAATTCGTCCATTTTGAATTTGTCCTACTTTCTAATAAAAATAACGGTGATGCCACCGGTAAAACAAAACGGTTCAGCTGTTTGTCCGTGGCGCTAGGATCTGGTGCCTCGAATCATATGGACACCTAGCTGCCTTCGTGGGATTGGTATGGGCCAAAATTAAAAGCTGCTCGTCTAGCTTCGTCTAACTGCGTTGGTGAGCCTGGTATGGGCCAAAACTAAAAGGAGAAAAAGCCCCGCGTGCAGCTTCGTCTCAACTTGACGCACGCGTGGATATTTGATGCTAAATAGTCCCACCTCGCTTTATCGTACTTAGTTTGGCTGGTTTATATACGTAAAATTCGCGATAACAACAAGCCTCGATACTAATATCCAATTAGAGAAGTGGTGGGTGGACGCAGTGCCAGATAAAGGGGGCAAAGTATGGCGAGAGTGAATCGGAAGGAAACAGAAACAGAGGCAGAGGATGAGAAAACGTGGGAAAAAGCTCAGAAATTGACCCCCGCGGGAAGAGAGGAACGAAGTGGGAAGAAGTGTTGGTGAGGTTGATCCAGTCACGGCGTTGAGCGGGCGTCGGCCTCCAGCTCTTTGCCGCATCGCGTCCTATCCAGATCGCGTGAGGAGCCAAGCACATGACTCCCTCTCACACAAGATTTGTTACCTCCAGAATCTAAACTCAGGACAATCTTTAATGACACGGATCACACCTCCTGTGCGGTAAATCTATAATGGTATTATTCCAAAAGTTAAATACCAACGCAGCCTACTCTTGTTTAAAAATAATTGCCAAGAAAATACATTTATTTAGTAAATATTTTAAATTGACGGTGTACCATTCTGAACAGTTTGTTTGTGCCCGTCACACACAACTATCACAAAACATAGGCTGCACCAGTTTATAATGGGACGCAGCGTTAACACTACCTACCCCACTCTTTCCAATGTATTTATTTCTACCAAATTTTCTGCCAACCTAGCGCGAGTGCGACGATTAGATGTGTGCCTCGGTGTTTATCAGCGCTAGAACCCGCATCCCGTGTCGCCAAAGAATTTCATTGCTATGCATGCCACTCTATGTAGATGAATACCACCATTTCTTTATGGTGGAACGAGAACCGCCAAAAACCCATGGTAGGATGACATGGACCAATAAAAATAAACTAATTATTTACACTATAGTTGTGAGTCCGTTAGCGCATCAAATATAAACTTATATCCAATAATAAAATTATTTTAACCTAAATAATATTTATTACTTAATTAAAACCAAACCGTAGCAACACCACCGCATATTTACTTACTTAAGAAATATCAACACGCCGTCTGTCGATAGTGGCGGTGGAAGAAAAGGATGTCACCTGCGATAGTGAAGGGACTAGACGCTGTGCAAAATACAAATGACACCAGATTACCTGTAGTTGAATCGTAAAATCAACCCGTAGCAACGCACGGGCTTTTGTGCTAGTTTAAATAAAGTGGAGACATTATTTGTTGGACGGAGGAAGTAATACATCTTCCTACATGAAAGCACCACGTTCTAGATAGCTAGGCAGCCACACAATTTCTTTTGAAGTTATCCTGCCAAGTCCAATATTTTATATATGCAAGTTATCTTACAGGAGGCTTTTGTTTTTTGAGATTACAGGAGACCTAGAGAGTAAGGCAAAGATCGTATCTTTTGTTTTAAACGGAGTCCGATCTTGCAGATATGCAGGTTATCCTACGGCAGGTCTAGTTTACTTTTTAAATCACGGGAGGCCTAGCTAGTAAGGCAGACACATAACTCTATCTCTGAACGGAATTGATCAGTTTATTTTCCACGTCCAATCCATAAAATCCTAATATATAGAGGGAGGTAGACTTGGAGTACAAGATGGTACCAAATCCTAGTCTATCTCTATCCTAATATACACACGTATAGTCTAACAATTTGTACCTTTCTCAATATAAACCTATCAAACGGAACTGAAGATTTGACGATGACCAACGTGTCATAAGCCTACTTTTGTACAGATACATTGTTTTACATAACACCTTTCATTTTTTAATCCCGGACGTTCAAATTAATATCATCGGTTTATATTTTTATAGCATATGTGGATTAACCTGGTGGCTCAAAAAACACCCTTATTTTACTTTTATTATATAATAATATAAATATAATAGATTTCATATGGATTCATCCAAGATTTATTCTATTATTAACACAATATATTGAAAACGGATCATTTGGGTTAAGGTAGAAATAACCGTAACATCATTTCAAATTTTTACAGATTCACCCACGATTGTACAAAGATTCCCGAACTCACTTCTACGTAGGGTGGGAGGTAAGTTTCTATATTGGAAACTCACGCAAGAATATTATTCACGGCGTGTGCTTAAATATGTGAAACTATAGTAGCCTATCTCATATGTTGATATCTTTTAAAACCATGCACTTTGATCTGATCTCTATGGTCCCTAGATATTCATACACTTAATTCATTGTCATCTAATTTTGTATACTTTTGCATTTCAACATCGACATATACAATTAAAACTAACTTAATTGTATTCCATATTTATGGTAAACCTATATCCCTAGACATATTTCACATTTCTGAAGTTTATGTTGTCCATATAAGAAAACATTTGCCATGGTTAAAAAGTGAGCAAGTTTCTAATTTTTTAATGGGCCCTATCTAACGTTGTATATGATGCCTCCCATAGGGGGCTTCACAGCGATTTGCGCTTCTAGACCGTCAGATCTCCCCACCTGTGTATCTTGTCCGTCCATTTTTCACTAGGCCCTCGCGCGAACCCACTTTTTATCCATGGGTCGTGTGAAAGCCCGCTCCGGCCCGGCGTCCGTCCCCGCGTGTGTCGCTGCCTCTCCGCCTCCTCCGGTCGCGCCGCCCTCCGCCCTCCGCCCTCCGCCCGCCGCCCACCGCCCGCCGCCCGCCGCCCGCCGCCTCTCCCTTCTCCTCCCGTCGCGGCCTCGCTGCTGCCGACGACGAAGGTCCCAGACCGCGCCCCATCCCCGTCGGGTGTGCCTCGTGGTCTTCTCCATCGAGACAGCAAGCCGCCTCTCTCCCAATCCCCGCACGCGGCTGTCTCCCCAATCCCCTCCCTCATTCGTGCTCCCAATACCAGCCCACAGCTCTCCTCACCAATCTATTGCCGCTCCATGGCCCTGACTCGACGGGCGCGGTGCTGCACGGCGCGAGAGCCTTCGTCTTGCCGCCAGCGCTTACGGTTTGCCCCGCGGCGGCTCGATTGAAGGCGCGGGTTGGCGGGTCTGCGAGGGAGATGGACCGGGGAAGAAGGCGTTGGGGCTGTGGTGGGCGGCTAGCGGCGAGGACGGGGTCTGCCAGCGAGCTGCGAGGCGGTGGCGGTGTCTGGGAAGGCGACAACGACGGCACCTCCGGCAGCTGACCTGCACCCAGCGCCCGAGGCCGGCTCCTTCATCCCCACCAGCCAGGCCACCTCGCCGGTACCGCCGCCCCCACCTTTGTAGGCGACCTCGTCGGCACATCCGTCCTCACTGGTCAACGCTGGATCAGGTGCTCATGGTCTCCCCTTTTCCTCTCCCCCCTCTCCTCACGTTTTTATATACCCTTTCCAATTCATGTGTGATGTATATTGTTTTTTATTTTGCTTAATTGATAGCACAGTTCATGGTTGTTTCAGTTGCGGGGCATGTGATTGGTAGGCTACCTAGGGATTGTTCTGTGAGAATCAATCAGCCTCGATGGATAATTCTCGCAACAAACTATGGCAAGGTAATTTTCTCATGGAATTGAAAATGAAGATCTTATATAAAAAGCCTCGATGGAGAACATTGTGCATCGTTTCACTAAGGATTCAAAACTAATGGTAATCTCTTTCACCTTGCAGCTGAGCATTATTCTGGGATATGTCTCACGGTTGTCCTTGGTCTTTTCACAGATTAAGAGCCCAGAGGTAGGACGTCAGGGCAGCTGCCTCCCATGATATGGTCCTTTTTGAGCTTTCTTTTTGTTAGTATATGTTGCTTTTTAGTTTATGTTGGTATTCAATTGTTTCATAACATTTCAGGTTCATGTGTTTATTTTTCCAGCTCCACTGATTTCATATGTAGCACGG
Organism: Lolium perenne; assembly: GCF_019359855.2. Classification (NCBI taxonomy): domain Eukaryota; kingdom Viridiplantae; phylum Streptophyta; class Magnoliopsida; order Poales; family Poaceae; genus Lolium; species Lolium perenne. The sequence continues at coordinate 127,918,527 of NC_067250.2, forward strand.
TAAGTTATAACACTAACCCTGATATCTGCACATAGCTCAACAAACATTACATAAATCTATTTTTCCATTATACAACTATGTGCTCACCTGCGCAGCTATAACATGGTGAAGGAACACTATCAGTTACAGAAGAAAGGAAGAATGCTGGTAAGAGGCTAGAAAGATGTGTCAATTTAACTTCTAGGTTAGATCGGGGTGGAGTTTATTACTTTTTATAGCAAACTTGCAAAAAGCATTTGCATGTATTTTCGTTACGAAGATAAGCTCACCAGCAACAATGAGTTTGTTACTTCTATTACTAAGATTTAGTTAAAGAGAATATTCCAGATCAGCATAGCTTCATAAGCCTTTTCCCAAGTATCTTCTATTGATGGCTTGTCTTATAAATACATATTTGTTGATGAATTCTGTAAACAAATGACACCTATCTATTGTCAGGACAGTGCTAAAATATGATGATTTTCCACACCGAGTCCAGCGAGCCACAGGAGTGTCAGGAGATGTTTCTTTGTAGGAAGAGTTGACACTAAGATAGACTTACACATACAGTTTGTTGTGTTTCGGACTACACACATCAGATTTACTACAATTCTCTGTTGAGTTAACAATAATGATCATTTAATAATTAGTGTTTTAGATGTTGATTCATGGCAATGTGGATATTATGATTTACCCTCTTTGTGACTCTGGTTTCAATTTTCTAATATTATTTATCAGAACATGATGTTTCAGATTCGAGAAAATGATAAGAGGAAGAATTCAATGGAAGAGTTTGTGATGGACATGGTGATTGCCTCTCTCTCCCTCTATCTCTAATTGAATAGTCAAAATTCATCATGAGTTTTCATGTTATGGTCTGTGCTAAACGTGAACATGAGTTTATTTCTTTTGACTATGTAACCTGTTTTATTTGCTTTTGATCAGTGCTCATCTAGGTTGAATGTTGTCTCCTTTCTGCTCATGCCATCTCCTTGATGACCACTCGTCTTCAGATGCAAGTGGAGCCGTGGCCAGATGGTTTATCCAGCAATGGAGGGATTGTACCCTACAAAATTTGTCTCTTGGGGTTCGCCAACGGGATCCCTGTGTCCAGGTAGATGATGTTTTGTTCCACCCCCAGAATCTCTATTCTATGCTGGTGTTGATCATCTGTTCACTTGCACTTGCAAAAACAGCCTGAGCCAGAGTTCAGCCACCGATGTCGGAGCTTGTGCAGTAGCTGGCCTGTCGTGTAGAGATCAGGCGTGAGGCCGGTGCTTGGTGGCGGCAGCGATTATCTCTGGCAAGAGGATTCCAGTAGCTATTTTTTCTAGGAGAAGAAGTCCATTTCCTACAAACATTTTCAGTCTGAGGAGAGGTACAGAACAACTTACAAGTATTGCAGCTTATTTGGTTTTCAGTATAAATAAAAACTGTGTACTGTCATTTCCAGTTCGCTAGGTGTGTCTACTTTTCCTTGTTCTTTTGTAGGAGTAAATTACCACATACTATTTAGTTTCTCATAACAAAAACCGGAGAGCTACCTCTTTTTTTTCAAAAAGTGGCTAGGAAGGGTAATAGATAGCTGGGTTTCAGTCCTACTATATGACTTCTATCTGATTCATAACTTCACTGCAAGCTCTTGGTCATGAAGCTGCAGTATGTCTACCAGCTAACCTTATGGAAGCAACTTAGTTGCTTGATTTTCCTTTTCAATTCATAATTTTAGACGTGGCTAATCTAAAGGAATTGTAGACGAGCAATTCATTATGTATTTGGACATGTCAAAATTCTCTCATTGCCCCAAACCGCAAACTATATATGTTTATTCTTTTTTACCTTTCCCCCCTTCTGTCCGTTTTGATATCATTCAAAATATGTGTTTTTGCACATTATTGACAAATTCCTGTTAGTTGGGTAGAGTATGTTGTTTTGTGTTATATAGAGTCATATTATCCATGAACAATCCAAGACGTTTCTGAATTATACTTTGTCATTTCACAGCTTTCCCATTCTGGACAAAGTATGTTGAGTTCTGTCTGGGAGCAGAGAACTATGGTTATCATCATTGTCGGAGGCAAAATCCAGAGCAGTTTTATTTCTACTTTGAGGTGTTGTGGTTTCATAGTTTTGAAGGACATGGTAAGTTTCCCTTTTACACAAAGGCACTATTCCGGACCTATGGAAGCTTAAGATTACTGATGCTATGGTCTCTGCTCTTTCAGGCTTACAGATTTTATATGCTTAAATAGCAAAGGTACCTCTTTTTTCATTTAACAGTCTATACACTATTCTCTCATTTTCTATGTTATCTAAGTAAAATTAATGTAGTTCAATTTGGAAATTGCCACCTTTATTTTTTTTTGTTTTACCTCGTTTTAGTATCAATTGTTGAGTAAGTAGTACAGTTAACAATTTGGGGTACCACTGATTCTTAGCTGTTAGCCACTGGTGGCTTTATCAGTTTTGTTACCTACTGGTGGTCTTGGGCCTTGCTACATTCTAAAACGTAAAAAATTAACTCAGATGAACAAAAGGTAGAACAAAACAGATCAGTTGCACTAGACAGATAGATCGCAGTTCAGCTTTAGTTTCTGTACTGAAGATGTCTTCATCAGTATATAACAATGTAGGTCATTAGCATGTCAGGAAGATGAATTTGTTTTATGTTGAATTATATCTATACATTTGTCCTGAAATATGGTTATGTGTACATTTATATTATTAAATTCCCGATCAGCTCTACAAATCTTGCCGGATAATTTATTTACTTCATGATGCCCCACTAACTCAGATTATTGGAATTTATTCAAATATATAGTAAAAAAAAACGAGTTCGAGGCTTGGAATACTTCTCTGGTTGGCGACGAGGAGCAGGTGCTGGTTTGCGACACTTGCGCTCATCTGTCAGTGAGGCACATTTGGTCAATACCAAGGTGAAGTCCTCCTTCCTCCTCTACATTTATGTCGGTTTTTCTTTGTGAATCATTTTGCTATGAATGTTATTTTGGCATCACCAAAGTTCTCTCACCTGGAATTTTCTTGCACTCATCGATCTCCTTATTTACTTGATGAAGTTTTAAGCATGTGTTACCTTGTGGGTAGAGGCATGCTTATCTTGCAAACCAGATGCATGAAGGCTAACACTTTCCTTTTATTGCACCATTTTATTTACCGCATATGTCTACATTATCTATTGTGAGTATCAACATGTATTAATGCGACTTCATACTTCAGGCATTTACAGAGAGAAGCTTCAGTAGTTTGTAGCTGACAGACACCTAAGCAAGGATGAAATGAAAGCTTTGGTGGCATACCAAGTGCCTCTCTGCATTTCTCAAGAAGTTGTTGATGCTTCTCATGCTGACATATGCAGTTAGTTGTTTGCAAAGGTGATGTATTTTATGGTGCCTTTCATTTAACATACTATGCATAATTTAAGTTTTGTTCTAGTTCTGCATTGGTTAAGCGAAGTTGACGAATTTTTTTATGTAAATGGTGTTCTTACCCTTCATAGGACATTGCAGGTTTTGATGGAAGTGATTGTATCAGTTGATGGATACGAGACGCTGACAGACCGAGAGGCAGTTAGGAAAGCAGAGCGTCTAAATTTGAAAAAGGGGGTTGTTATGACCAAGCGGTAGGCCTCTTTCCTAAAAAACTATGCTACATCAATTGGCATATATTCTTCTCCCGTGTAAATCCAATTAATTTTTTACATTACCAATTCAAATGATAGGTACGGAAATTGTTCCTGAACTACATTCAGAAAAGGGAAGCAGGTCAGGGAATCACATTTGCCAGGTAAAAGGCTGAAGAAGTTAATTTCATTCAGCACAAACGTTTGCCTCTTTTAAATGTTGCGACAAGCTCTAAATGATGATTTTGATATTATGCAGCTAGATCAACCTCTCTCTCTCTAGATGTTTGCTATTTGATTCATGCTCAACCTTCTGGATTTAGTGCATTGCAGATCCTTGCAAAAGAGGACCCTGAATGCAGGTGCGCATTTTTTCCTATGGATCTGTCTCTTCCACTACGCCATTTTGGTTTAATCCCCTAATCTTTCATCTTTGTTTGTCCAGATTCCTTTTTATTTATGCCTACATGATCTTTGATGAAAAGACAAGTGGGCAAGATAGAAATATTTAGGTCTGTAATATCCATTCTATTCAATAGATTTATTTTCTGAAATTTAGTTAAAATATGTTACTTTTTTGCTTTTATATCTTCCTATCACTTGAGCTCATCTATCCAGATTCAGAACCCGCCCATTATTCATGTATTATGTCTCTTTTCACACAGGTTGTTTCCCAGGCTGTTCAGTATCAAATAGTTTATTCAGGACCTACCAATGTGCTTCCAAATATGCCAATTGGAAAAAGGTATAATATTCCTAATTATTTATACTTCTATGTAGCCTAAAATTTCAATACATAATTAATAATATATTTGATGATTTTTCAGGCATGATTGCTGATACGAGTACCGTGTATAGATACATAAACGACTGAAGTACCATGCCATCTATTTTTAGGAGCTCATTTGTGTATCTCAATCAAGCAAAAGGATGGAGTTTATGGATCATGTACATCTCGATCTCTCGATCAGTGGAAAAAATTGATAAATGCAAATTTTGAAGGCTTATATATTGGTTGTTCATGTGTACTGCCACCTCTCATATGCTGTAAGTGGGGTTTTAGCAGATTTGGAAGGTACCACTCGAGCACGTTAACTCGCATATTGCTGGGGTTTCAGTAGAAAGGCAATACAAGTGAGATATCTAACCGCACCAATCAGTTGTGTGAATTACAAGTGAGATATCTAACCGCACCAATCAGTTGTGTGAATTAGTTGCAAGTGTCCAGTTAAGCGGGTGGTTTTCACTTCAAGCTGAAAAGTGAAATATTAGTCTCACTCAGCCGCTTAGGTGACTCAGCAACCTGACAGGTACTCTACTCTTAGATCTTCAGAGATTTTAGCTCTATAGGCATTATTATTCATAGTTATTAGAAATATTGATTATACCAATGTTATTTTCTCCCTTAGTAGCTCAATGATTACTGAGACTGTTTGGACTGAATAATGGTCCATTTGAGAAAAATAGCATGCTATATCATCCTATACTAATAGCAGCGAGAGAGGATGATGTTGGTAGCCGAGGGTGCCATAAACATTGGGTGGAATGAGTCGTTCTGCTCGTTTTCTTTGTAAACATTGGGAGTAATGAGGTGTTCTGCTCATTTTCTTTGTACAGTGGTATCAAAGTCCTTCCTTCAGTGAAGCAGTCAAGCACGATGCAGGTATGTCTTGGCTGTTGGCTCCTTATTGGTATGTATCATCACAATTTCTTGATGCCGTGCGTTCTGCTCTTGGTTGTGCAGGCCAAGTGATAATGAAAAAAAATATAGGGCACCAAGCAGTCATATCTAACTTTAGCTCTGCGAGAAATAGTGAATTATTTTAGAGTAGCTGTCATTTCTTTGCAGAAATTGTTGTCGACTGTAATGATGTGTAACTGAACCAGAATTCCTTACGAATGTTTTTCATTGTAAACTGAACATACATTTTGACGTGAAATATCCTATACGTTTCTGTAAATTTGAATTTCAGGGATGCAGTTGATGTATCGCCTCCAGTAGTCCAGTTCCACAATGATAAGTACTTTGGCACATTTTCCTTCCATCCTACGGCTAGGTGCTCATGTTGAATCACTTTTGGCTTGGTATCATTGGAAAAAAAACATGCGTCTTCCATCTTCCGATTGAGAGTTTTCCTTTTGTTAGTGTTGATTTTTCTGTGGCAACTAAGAGGACTAGATGCATTACATAATCATACCGATTTTGCAACATCTATTTTACTTTTCATGTTGTTAATTAAATTGCTCACTCTTCCATTATTGCACAATTCATCTGACTAGATTTTCAATCGCTTAATTGAGTTGGTCAAAGTTCTAGATTATATATTAGATTACCACTCATGTACATAAGCTGCTCATGGACATTGTCGCAACATGGGCTTCGGTGGCACAAAGGAAACATGGCCATAACATACTTGCACGAAGAAAAGGAAATACCGTTGTAAACATGGTTTTAAAGGCAACACCTAAGGGTCTAAGCGCTCCCCTTCCGCCTTAGAAAAACGTCTGCCTCAGGCGTCCAAAGCGTCTGCCTAAGCGTTCGCGCCACCCCCCTCGCCTTAGGACGCCTTGGTGCCTTTAAAACCATGGTTGTAAGTGAGATGAATTAACCAACAGGTGTACCTTGGTTGTAGATCTAAAAGAATTAATTCTTTCTAATTCTCCAAATGCTTTTCCAGACTTGTCCATCTAACACCAAAATAGTTAAGATAAATAATATTAAGCACTTGTCCAGAGAATGAAGACATACGCCTCACCGATAAACAATTTAAAACCCGCTATACGTAGATAGTCCCCTTATTTAATCAAGGATGTGAAAATGAACTTCAATATACCTTTCTTGCATCCACTGTAACTCTGATAGTTCCCCATATCCAGAACCTGACAATGCAAAGTGCAGTGATTATACATCGAATAAATTCGCTATCAAGTTCTGCAGAATCTAAGGCACTGCCAAGCAGGCCAACCATTGAACACCTAGCTGAACTACATACTCCAATTTTCGTGGGCACATCTGAGGATGTGAAGAGACACATGATTAAAGACCCTTCTAATAATAGTATATGCAGATGAAGAGGAATATTATAATCCAAGTAATAGCGGCTTGGCATATAATTTAATAAGATACAATGAAATTATTTTCAGTTCCATAAACTGGTGAATAAAAATGCTACATATTACTGATGGAGAAAACCTATTAAACCTAAAATTTTGGTTGTCTCTGTGGCGAACATTTTCTTCCTTTCATTATTCAGAATTGATCCTACAAGAAGAGTATTATAAGTTATAATAAGTAACATATAGATGTTTCTTTCGCTGTTTGTAAGAAATGTATTATCATAATGGAAATTATTTTTTTATCTTTTTATATAAAATAAACATTGGCACGAGCTTCACGGGGTCGTGCGCCAAGGCGCACATCTAAATCTAGTTATTACAATGGCAGAGTGACTTGTCGTCTCCCCCTACGGGTTGCTTCAACATGATTTGTGATGGATTTCGAAACCTATCATCGAGCATCACTCCAGGGGATGTAATTAATCCAGTATCAAGTATCAATGGAAATAAACAATACATCACTGTAAGGATATTCAAGGTATAATATAAAGTCTAGAAGATGCTAGATATTTTGTTGTAGCTTCCGTACAATAATTCTGAATTACTTTTGTATGTTGAGAGGGGGTTCTTTTGAATTACTTAGTTCATGTTTCATTAGATCAATCCATTAATAGCATTGTTCAAGTTGAATACTTAAACGGAGATGCACGATTACATGTTCACTCACGCAAACATTATTATGTAAATTCAAAATGGATTCATATTGTGACGGTTCTTATGTACACCAGTATACATATTCACTGATTTATCTTGATCAACATTATTTGGTGGTGCGTGTTAAGGGACGGCATGTAATTGATAATTGCAGAACTATTAAAATTCAATTGTTACTTCGCTGCTTAATTGTGGTTGTTTTTGTGCAGATCGTATGCTACTCTATTTTATTCCCCAAAAATCAATGATTTGGATTCATCATACAGATTCATACATAGAAAAATTTAACAACCACAAAGTCTTCCAATTAGATGTTCATTGCATATTATTCCAAATAATTTATTCTACCTAAAAAATTGTGGTTATTAAGGTGTTAAACCATGTCCACAATGTCTGAACTTGTGGGAGTCAAGCAAGTTAACATTAACGTAGTACAATAATCCGAGAATTATGAAAATAATACTTTTAGATGCTTCTGATTATGTGCACATATTATTCATAACTAACTATTTAAATATGTGTGCAATTATTCCTAAGTAAAATTTAACATTTATATGCATCCAGTGCACTTCAAAAAATAAATAGTTTTGAAAAAATTAGGAACCTAAACATTTGTCAAAATATGTGAACAAGTGATATGGTCATAATATGGGGAGCACCGACATGTGACGTCAAGAAATTCATATTTTTATGTTCGTGGATGGTGCATGAGAAAATTTCTTTGGAGCATATATCAAAATCACTAATACTGAAACTTAGTTTCGGTTGCATGTTTAGATATAAAACCTTCGGTGCTTGTATTTTATCCATGCAGGATAAAACATCTGGAGATTGGAATGTGTATTATGGACTAAATAGTTCCCCCAAAAAAGTTGGTTATTTTCCAAAATCATTGCTTCCTGCAATGATAGATAAACCAGTGCAACTTCGACTTGGCGGCTATGTATCTCACGAGAAACCAACACCAAGCCCTCCAATGGGTAACGGGAATGCTCCATCGAGCGGTTCAGCTGCATCTGTCAGTAGTATCAAGCTTATCGATGCCGATGGTAATGATCTTATGGGCAACACAAATCTGCGCTATTATGAAAGTCGTCCAGACTGCTACTCGCTTTCCCGTATTGATTCGGGACGGTTCTTCTATGGAGGGCCTGGTTGTACAGACTAAATGGGTCATCCTAGACATGTAATCGAAACAATACAAATTAATAAAATAAATTATTTATTTCATAGGACTTAAGGCTTGTTATCTTAACAACGTGATTATAAACTGTTGGTCTTCTATATGTTGTTCAAATATTGGACTAAATAACAAGATTTGAATGTTTCGTTGAACTTTGTTATCCGTGTTAGTCAAGAAACATCGATGGTGACTCTGGGAGGTGCTAACCTTAGTTCCGCTGCCAAACGACTAGGTGATGAGTGTAATGCTTAGATGCCTCCTCAATAGCCGGGGAACACTCCTAGGTGTCTCATCCTTAAAACCCTAGTCACACTAGAACTAACGAGGCGGCATTGGATTTTACTAATGGATTTTGTTAGGTGTTAGGCGAATAGCCCAGCCTTGTGGATCCATCCTCTTAAGTGTGTTACCCCACATGCTCACGGTGAGCGGAACATAGTTCGAAGTCACACTAGAACTAACGAGGCGGCATTGGATTTTACTAATGGATTTTGTCTCCCGGGATCCAAGAGAAGCTTCGTCAATGTGACTTTCCGCCTAGGTTTTTTTCCTCACAATATTGTTGGTAAGGCGCATGTGACTTGTATGCCACGATACTGTTGTCTTCACTCTCTTTTCTGGTATCCGCGATATGTGATTCCTCCGCCTAATGCACGCTTAATCGAGTAGCAGAAGGTCACGCTTTCAAATCATATTACATGAGAGGGCTCAAAGAATACCTCTAGCGGCTGAGTGGAATATTCCGGCTTGAACATCCATGTCAGATCATGTCTAACAGACTCATCCATGTCAGATCATGTCTAACAGACTCCTTAAAAGTGCCAAACGCGTATAATAACCATCGGAATACGGGTTTCGGCTCTACCCGGCCGTCTAGCACGCCCCGTAAAAATGGCCCCCGCTCCGATTTTTGCTGGTTTCGATTACGGGGCGGGTCTTCGCCCCCTACTTGTGCGGGGTGGGAGCGGGGATAGTGGGCGAAACCGGTATCCTCCCCTCCACTGCGCGCGAAGGGTTTCGTTGAAGCCAACCGCCGCCGCTGCCGCCCGATCTCCTCCGCCCCGCCCTTCCCGGCCGGATCCCGCTGCCATGGATCGTCCGCAAGGCCGCCTACCGCCGGCGGTGCACCTCCTTCGGCCGCGGTGGTTGATGTCCCCGTCGGAGGTCCGCCGAACGCCGGCGACGTGTCGGCCATGATCTCCGCCACCATCCCGTTGAAGAGGAAGAGGATTCCGAAGCAATTCTTCGAAGTACCTGCGGCGGCCGCAGCTTTGCCGACCTCAGCTTCGCCAGCCGAAGCCCCGCTGTCGAGGTTTTGAGCACGGCAGATGCAACGGGTAGCACATGAGAGTATGGAGCAAGGCGGCGTTGGAGATTCCGGAAACGAGTCGGCACACGATGTACCCAGGTTCACGTCCCCTCCGTGGAGGATCGCTACGTCCTGCTATAAATCACTATGATCATACTGTCGCCAGTGTTAGGCGACTTGCTTTGTGGTAGCCGCCGGAAGCGGAGGGGAAGATTGTATCTAATCTGAGGTAATCTGTCCTCAAGGAGGTACCCCTGGTGGCTTTATATATGCAGACACCTAGGGTTTACATGTATCAAACCTCTTGGGCCACTACGCTTTCCTCATGGGCCTTCTGCAGATCGAGTCGTTCTGGCTTCAGTCGCCAGGGCGCTTGGCCCAGTCGCCCGCCGTCTGGAGCTATCCTAGGATCTCTTTATCTAGCGAGTGAGCTGGGTGATGGCCCCCCTATGGCGTATCCCCATCAGTAGTCCCCGAGCGCGTCGTGGATTCGGCGCAGGCTTGAGGCAGGGCGCGAAGAGGCTTGGCGATGGGTCGAGGTGAATCGGCGACGAGCTCCTGAAACAGAGGAAACAATCGTGAAACAGGAGGCAGTCGAAACGAGCCAGTCGGCATAGGCCAATCGGCGTGAACCAGTCGGTGAGAGCCAATCGGCGTGAACCAGTCGGTGTGAACCAGTTGGCGTGAGCCAGTCGGTGAGAGCCGGTCGGCGAGTGGCGCTGTCGAAAGCGCGTCGAGTCCCCGAGCGCGGCGGGTGACGAGGTCGGGCGCCCTGCGAGTAGCGCTGTCTGTAGCGCGTTGAGTCCCCAGGCATGGCGAATGGCGAGGCCGGGCAACCGGCGAGGAGCGCTGTTTGTAGCACGCCGAGTCCCCGAGCGTGACGAATAGCGAGATCGGGCGACCGGCGAGTAGCGCTATCTGTAGCGCGCCGAGTCCCCGAGCGTGGCGAGTGGCGAGGTCGGGCGACCGGCGAGGAGCGCTGTCTGTAGCGCGCCGAGTCCCCGAGCGTGGCGAATGGCGAGGTCGGGCGACCAGCGAGGAGCGCTGTCTGTAGCGCGCCGAGTCCCCGAGCGTGGAGAGTGACGAGGTCGGGTGACTGGCGCTGTGTGTAGCGCACCGAGTCCCCGAGCGTGGCGAATGGCGAGGTCGGGCGACATGCGACTCGTGGATTAATAACACGCATTGTTAAATGGACCAGTTAGCAGTATGAAAGGTTTATGTGTATCTTTTCATGAGTAGGTAGACCTCCAGCATCAAACGCTTGCCGGGTAACAGGGACGCGATGCCAGCCGTTGAACCCCGGGACAAGATCGGCTTTTTGGTACTCAGCCTCACTACTTTGACATACGCGAATAAACATCAGACAAAACTGAAACCGATGCCAATTATTTTTATTTAGTCCCTGAGAGAGTTATGTGCGACTGCGTGATCGGCTTTGGAGATCGAACGTCAAGGCGTATACGTTTTTAGACTTATAGCATGTACGTATATAAATAAACTTAGCTGTCAAATATGGGCAGAGTCGACGTGGCGGGCGAGTCGCCGAACGTTGTGATTCCTCGAAAAACGAGTCGCCGAGCATGGCAAGCCGGTGGCGACGAGTCCGCGCCGGCGAGTCCCCAAGCGTGATGAATATGCGGCGGGTGAGTCGCCAATCATGACGAGCCGATGATGATTTGAGTCCGTGACGGGTGGGTCCCCAAGCACGGCGAATACGCGGCAGGCCGGCGAGTCGCCGTGCGCGCCGATTCCCCGCGGGACGAGTACGGCGACAGCGGGTCCACAACAGCGTACGCGAGCGCCGAGGTCGATGTGTTGGCATCGCTTCCTGAGTTACGGGCGACATTGTGAGCGGCATCTATGCATCAAGCCAAATCAGTTAGTACTGTATACAAAATAATTAATTTCAGGCTAGATAGATTTGATGGTAACGAGGATCAGAAAAACCGATCTGCATAATATGCATGCGGCCTTGATCGTGCCGCCCCCGTCCGGAGAGTCGCTGAAGTTTCCGGCCATCTACTCAGGCACAATTTTCGTTTTTTGAACAACAGAATTTTATTACTTTAAGCACATTTTACAGACAGCAACGTGAACGGAGCCACGTTGAATACAGAAATGTCCTTAGTTGGACAGAGACTTGATGATGAGCATAAACATCTGATGAGAAGACTCCTAGACTGAATTTTCAGCGCCAATCTTGCTTGATGGTGTGCTTTAACATTAGAACTCCTGTGAATATGTTGTGTTCTGCTAGCCTGGAAGGAGTTGCTTCTCTGAATTTCTGCTAGAAGTGGCCTAATAGACCAATGCCCCGGCGCCTTGGTAATGTCTTCAGTAGCTGCTGCTGATGCCAATACTAGACAATCAGTATAGAATTGGGGTTCTTGAAGCTGAAGCAATTCAGCTAACTTAGTTGCAAGAAGAAGACCGAAAGCTTCAGCTTGAAGAGGTGAAGACGCAGGAGGAGACAGAGCCGCAACATGAAGATTCCTACAATGTTGATTATCGTTGCCCATCTGAATGAATATGCCGATGCCACTCAGGCACAATTGATTGCTCAATAGTACATGCATAGCAAATAAACATACATACGTATGAATCAATAAGAGAGAGAAGAATCGATAGATTAATAAACAGAAATAGAAGAAACCAATCAGCCCTTGGCTGCTTTCCTGCAGATGAAGTCCCGATCTTTTCCCGAACGTGCGCGCAGGCGTATTGAGACGCGGCGCCGAGATCCAGCACTCTCCTACAAAGAGCTGATCTCGTGAACGTGAAAGCTCCCGTCGTGATTGTTGACGATGAACTCGAGTGATCCCGCCCGGATCACCGCTCCAAGCGCCGCTTGCCCCACGGTGGGCGCCACTGTCGATGTTTTGATCACGGCAGATGCTACGGGGTAGCACATGAGAGGTGTGGAGCAAGGCAGCGTTGGAGAATCCGGAAACGAGTTTGGCACACGATGTACCCAGGTTCACGTCCCCTCGGTGGAGGATCGCTACGTCCTGCTATAAATCACTATGATCATAGTGTCGCCAGCGTTAGGCGACTTGCTTTGTGGTAGCCGCCGGAGGCGGAGGGGAAGATTGTATCTAATCTGAGGTAATCTGTCCTCAAGGAGGTACCCCTGGTGGCTTTATATATGCAGCCACCTAGGGTTTACAGGTATCTGATACGTCCAAAACGTATCTACTTTCCCGAACACTTTTGCTATTGTTTTGCCTCTAATTTATGCATTTTGGATACAACTAACACGGACTAACGCCACCCGCGGGTTGCTTTGGCTGGAGCGAGCCATTTTTCCCCCATGTGAGTGACCCTGAGAGCTCGGAGCTCCTGGCTTGTAGACGAGCAGTCATGCTAGCGAAGGAGATGGGTTCGGTGAAGCTTATACTAGAATCGGACTATGCGGGTGCTATGTCAAAACTGAGAAGCGGAGAGCTAGATCGATCAGCTCAAGGCCCGTTGGTTGAGGACATCAAGGCTCTGCTTGGCGAGTTTGAGGATGTCTTGATTACTCATGTTCGTCGATCTTGTAATGAGGTTACACATCGTTTAGCGAAGGCAGGCTGTAGGAATAAGTTTAGTGAATCCTGGGTGGGTACTCCCCCTAGTTTTGTAATGAACGCTTTGGCTCTGGAGGCCGGTGAATAATAAAGAACAGCCTGATCTTTTCTCAAAAAAAAAAACACGGACTAACGCTGTTTTCAGCAGAATTGCCCTGGTGTCTCGTTTTTGTGCAGAAACTCAACTTTCAGGAAAATCCCCGGGATTAATTCCAATGGGCCTATTTTCACATATTATTGACGGAGCCAGAAGACCAGAAGGAGGGGGGCCACGAGGCGGCCACCCCACCAGGCGGCGCGGCAGGCCCCTGGGACGCGCCGGCCTATGGTGGCGGCGCCTCGGGCAGCCCCAGGTGCCCCCCTCTGGACTACTTAAGGGCTTCGACCTAAAAACGCACGGGGGGTTAGACGAAATCGCCAGAAGCCATCCAGAACACCGCCGCCATTGCGAAACTCCGTCTCGGGACCAGAAACTCCGTTCTGGCACTCCGCCGGGACGGGGAATTGGAGGAGATCATCGCCATCATCACCACCGACGCCTCTCCATCGACCAGCCATGTTTTCCCCATCCATGTGTGAGTAATTCCCCCGCTGTAGGCTGAAAGGGATGGTAGGGATTGGATGAGATTGGTCATGTAATAGCATAAGATTGTTAGGGCATAGTGCCTAGTATCCGTAGATGGTACTTTTATGATATTGTTGCAACTTGTTATGCTTAATGCTTGTCACTAGGGCCCGAGTGTCATGATCTCAGATCTGAACATGTTATTGTTTCATGATGATATTCATTGTTTTATGATCTTACCTGCAAGTTGTATACACATGTTGCTGTCCGGAACCCGAGGCCCCAAAGTGACAGAAATTGGGACAACCGGAGGGGAAGGCGGTGATGTGAGGATCACATGTGTTCACGGAGTGTTAATGCTTTGCTCCGGTGCTCTATTAAAAGGAGTACCTTAATTACCAAGTAGATTCCCTAAAGGCCCGGCTGCCACCGGCTGGTAGGACAAAAGATGTTGTGCAAGTTTCTCATTGCGAGCACGTACGACTATATATGGAACACATGCCTATGGTTGTTTAGTACTTGGATACTGTTTTATTACTATCTGCAATTGCCCTACCTTGATTGTTACATGATTTCTCTCATCCATGCAGCGCCCGTTCATCCATCCCTGTGCCTACAGTATTTTAATCCTGCTGTTTACTATAATCACTACTGCTATCTTTGTTACACTGCTGCTGATATTTCACTACTGCTACTGCTATAAAACTGTTGCTACTGATAAATTCTTGCGAACAAGTCTGTTTCCAGGTGCAGTTGAATTGATAACTCCCCTGTTAAGGCTTACAAATATTCTTTGGCTCCCCTTGTGTCGAATCAATAAATTGGGTTTTACTTCCCGTGAAGACTGTTGCGATCCCCTATACTTGTGGGTCATCAAGACTATTTTCTGGCGCCGTTGCCGGGGAGCATAGCTTTATTTGCAAGTTCACTTGGATTGATATTGTTCACTGCAAATTCTCCATCATGGGTAAATCTCGCGATCCTAAAGTCGCCATATTACCATCCACTACAAGAAAAGGTACAACTCTGAGTACCTCTGCTGCTCTTGATTCACCATGTGTGATAAGTCAACTTGTTTCACCACCACTAGCTTCACATGCTGGTACTTCTGCTGAATCTGAAAATTCCTCTTATAATTTTAATGATGCTTCTGCTGTGCTTGATGACAGTGGTTCGTTAGGATCTTTTCTAGATTCTACAATTGCTAGGTCTAGACAAATTGAAAATACTAAAACTCCTAATGAAAATACTGTTACACCTGTTAATTCACCTGAGTCTGTTGAATACTCTATTGATAATATTGATGAAGATTATGTGGAACTTGATGATGATTTTATTGATAAATGTAATGCTACTATTGGTACAAGTAATATTAAAAAGCTTCTTGCACAACATACTGTTAGATATAAACTGTCTCCTGATCCTAAGTTTGCCACATCTCGTATAAACATTAAGGATAAGGATTATGATTTTTCTCTTGATTTATCTCATATATCTATTGTTGAGAAAACACCTTTTTGTGGTACTAAAAAAGAAAGTGCTGTAGAACACATGAATGAGCTTTCTACTTTGAGTAGCTTGTTTTCTGATGATATCAAGAAGCGTACTTATTTTGTTGCTAAACTTTTTCCTTTCTCATTAAAGGATGATGCTGAAACTTGGTATAATAGTTTGCCTCTTGATTCTATTGATAGTCCAAGTGGTTTGCTTAATGTTTTCTTTCGAAAATATTTTCCTGCTAGTGCTCAACATATTGCTTTGCAGAAAATTTATACTTTTGACCAGGAAGATGGAGAGAAATTGCCTGAAGCTTGGGCAAGGTTTTGTTCTCTTATCAGAGCTCGACCTGAACATGATCTGGAAAAGCATGATTTACTTGATATATTTTATAGTGGACTAACCATTGAGTCTAGGGCATACCTGGATAGTTGTGCTGGTTGTGTTTTCAGGAAAAGAACTGCAGACGAAGCTGAAGAATTATTGGCTAGAATAGGCCGAAATCATGATGATTGGACTACACCTGAACCAACCCCGATGCCAATATTGAAGAAGAGTGGTATGATTAAACTAAATGATGAAGATATGAGGTAAGCCAAGAAATCTCTTAAGGAGAAAGGTATTAAATCTGAAGATGTGAAGAATTTACCTCTCATAGAAGATTTATGTAAGATAACTCCCCCTTCATCCATGATTGAGGTACACTCTCTTCAACGCTTTACTAGGGAAGATATTCCTTATTCAAAACCTCCTGCTCAATGCTTAGATGAGTTTGATAATTATATTGTTAAGCAAAATAACTTTAATATGAGAGTAGAGAATCATTTAATGGAAAATTCTCAAGCTATTAGTAAATTACATGATATTGTGGAGAGAACCTCCAACGATCTTAAGATGCTTGTTAAACATTTTCATATGGTTCAAACTCAAATTGATCAACTCACTAAAGTGCAAAATGACTTGTTAAAAAATAGTTCTAAAGAAAAACATGATTATGAAGTAACAACTAGAGGCGGTGTTTCTACTCAGGATCCTCTATATCCTGAGGGGCATCCCAAAAGAGTTGAACAAGATTCTCAATGAACTGAAATTAGTACTCCTTCTAAGAAAAAGAAAAGGAAACATAAAACTGTTGTAGAATCCTCCGAGTCTGTTAATGATCCTAATAGTATTTCAATTTCTGATGCTGAAACTGAAAGTGGTAATGAACATGATAAAGATAATGATAAGAATGATGCTTCTGATAAAGAAGAGGTTGAAGATGAACCTGAAAAGAATGCTAAAAATAAAAAGTATACTAAAGAAGATTTTATTGCTAAGAAACATGGTAATGGAAGAGAACCTTGGGTTCAAAAGCAAATGCCTTTTCCTGCTAAGAAACTAAAATCAAAGGAAGAAGAACACTATAATAAATTTTGTGATTGGATGAAACCTTTGTTCTTGCAAATCCCTTTGACGGATGCTATTAAATTGCCTCCTTATTCAAAGTATATGAAAGATATTGTCTCTAACAAAAGAAAAATTCCTAATGAGGAGATTTCCACTATGCTTGCTAATTACTCTTTCAATGGAAAAGTTCCAAAGAAGCTGGGCGACCCAGGTATACCGACTATTCCTTGTTCCATCAAGAATAATTATGTTAGAACTGCTCTATGTGATTTGGGAGCAGGTGTTAGTGTTATGCATTTTTCTCTTTACAAGAGACTTTATTTAGATAAGTTGATACCGACTGATATATCTTTGCAAATGGCTGATAAATCTACTGCTATTCCTGTTGGTATATGTGAGGATGTTCCTGTTCAAATTACTAATAATTGCTTAATATTAACTGATTTTGTTGTGTTGGAAATGCCTGAAGATGATAATATATCTATTATTCTTGGGAGACCTTTTCTTAACACTGCAGGGGCTGTTATTGATTGCAATAAAGGAAAAGTTACTTTCAATGTTGATGACAAGGAGCATACCGTTTATTTTCCCAAGAGGATTGATAAAGTATGTGGAGTCAATACAATTTCTAATGTGAGAACTCTCAAAATGGGAGTTATTGATTGTCCTATATATGAACCTAAAGAAGGATATCAAAATATTATGATTGGATCCATATCAATTCAATACAAGGTAACATGATTGATTTGAGGTTTATTTCTTCTTATGTCATGTAAAATTTATTTGGTGGCAAGACTTGATCAACCTTGTTAACAAATACATTTCATATGCAAAGAGGAGCTAAACAACATTTCTTTCTTCCTCCACTTGTTTTACTTGCTGTAGCACTACTTGTTTTGCAAGGTTCTTTAGTTTTTTAGAGGTTTGAAAATCTTTTTCTACCTAGTAATAATCTTCTATCTCTAAATAGCTAGTCCCATTTTCCTGGTCCCTCGTGATGCCACGTCACCCCAATTTCCTCACCCCTCACCGCACGTTATCTCTCCCTTCCGCACAGTCTCTCTCACGATCGGCCTGTGCTACATTGCCCTTTACATGCGTCCTAAAAAAAAGAGAAACAGCCTCCTCCTGTTCATCTTCCTCTGCCAGCGCCTCCTCCTCCCCCCACGACCTTGCTCCTCCCAACCAATCTGCGGCCGATTGATAAATTCGACCATTCAATGTAATATATCCAACCTTTAAGAGAGTAGAAACTGCTGTATGAAGTTCATCCCCCACCATCGTTTTATCGACCTTAGAAAGAAGGCATGCTGTCCTCCGCCTCCACACCCATCAGGCTAATATGCTCGCGCCGCCACCACAGCCAGTAGCTTCCACGCCAGTAACTGCCCGCTCTCCACCCTCCTTCCTCCTTTTCTACAATCCTTAAATCACTCAGTACATCTGGAAGGTTGATCTCCGGCTACGGTTTTCGTCGCCCATTCGGATTTCCACTGCTACCTCAATGCCTACAGATTTCTTTGGATTTATAGAATTTTTGGGATTTATTTCGGATTTTTTGGGATTGCTTGGCTTCTCAGACTGGTCGCTGGATGTTGATATCCATTGATTGACTTCACGGCCTGTTCATCATCCACACTGCAAATCAGAACTCAATAGTTAAAATGAAAATAAATATATCGGTCTCTTCCCCCATCGATCTCTCCCCCACGACTGCTCAGCCTCCGTTCTTCTTCGTCCATCGCCACCGCTCGCACTCCTCCTCCTCTGTTCGGCTTCTTCAATCGCCACCGCTCGCAAGTCCCACGGGTTTGCTCTCATGCCAATCTCTTAGCATTAAACACAATAAATCTGTCTTGAAGGCAATAGAAACTGCTCGGAAAATTTCTTCTTAAAGTCACGCGATGGTGCTGTCCGCCCCCATGACAAACCGGCCAAACTAAGCCGCTGTAGCCAACACGGGAAGCTGCTCGAACGCCGGTACCTACCCCTCTCCATTATTCTTCTCCTTCCTTTTCTAGAATCCCTAATTCCCTCACTCGAAATTAACAATCTACAGGTTCATCTCCGCCTACGGAAGTTGTCGCGCCTCCGGATTTCCGCTTCTACCCCAGGCCCTACGGTTTTCTTATAATTGATTTCGGATTGATTTGTACACCTGTCATCATCCACAGTGTACACTTCATTTTTCAACTGGTACGCCTACTATGACCTCCTCCTCCTCTTCGTTTAAAATTAACATTTGTTCAGCGTCAATTCATTTGTTATGGTCCGTCCAATCTTCTGTGTTGCTTCTTTTTAATTTACATGTATCTGTTCCCAAAAGATGATACCCCGCCGCCGTTGCTGCGGTACACATATCATCCAAATCAGCCGCCAACTATCGATGGAGAATTTTCAGTTTTGCTTGTTGCAAACTTCCTCCCGCTCCCATATTCAGCAGATGTATCAAGAAAAATGCATTGATGAAACACATAGTTACCTGCTCTTATTCCTCTCTGTGTGTGTTTGATTTTGGTACCAGGGGTGCACGAGAGATTCTCGATGCAATGGTTCCACCAAGCATGTAAGCAAAGAATTTTCAGAGGCGTACACTATTGATGCTTAAAGCAATTTTACTCCGGCACATGGTGTTAGACTGGAGACAAGTCCGTCTTCAGTTCTTCGCCGGGTAAGTTTATTTACAAATATGAAAAAAATGTTGAGTGCAGAAATGACACTTCTAGACTAAGACCTTGCGTCAGTTTGCTTGCATATGTTAAAACAGTACAACCAATAATATGCAAATTGTGCAATAGTAGAGGTATGGTTGAATATATAAAAGCCATCTACCTGCCTCTCTCTTCACGACGTACATTGCGTCAGTTTGCCTGCATATGCTAAAATAGTACAGTCAATAAGATACAAATTATGCAATAGTAGAGATATAGTTGAATATATAAAAGCTATCTATCTGCCTCTCTCCTCACGACGTACATGAGCATGCTCAGAGTTGACAACTCTCATATGTGTGATGATTTATCCAAAATACACCAAAATCTGCATATATTGCCTTGAATTATACTGTCCAATCAGTGCAAAGATAATCCAAAATAAACCAAAATCTGCATATCCTGCCTTGGATTATACTGTCCAATCAGTAGAAAGATAAACATGCTGTGGATACATACACAAGTAAGCCCATTGAAAAAAATATGAATAGATACACCGAGGGATGGACAGTACTGACTGAAAATAATTTCAAAACAGGCATTCAGCTGATACACGTGTACCTACATGTCTGATTTCATGTAGAGTTAATTATTTCTGGCTACGAGAACCAACCTGAGGTTGGGTGGTTAGGAAGGTGGTTGTACCCCCAGCCCACCAGAGTTCAAACCCCAGGTTTGACATCTGTGTGTCTCATAAAGGCGGAATATTCATTAAGTGGGAGGCGACGTTCCCGTCGACAGCGAGGCGCCTGTGGTGACTTCGTCAATTTCAAGATCCAATCCGCCGGCTCAGTCTTCCGGAGGTGCTCATAGGGGTAGGGTGTGCGTGTGTGCGTTCATAGGGGTGAGTGTATGCGTGTGTATGTGAGCGCCTGCGTTTGTACTGTGTTTCTCAAAAAAAAAAAAATTATTTCTGGCTATAGTTGAAGTATTGTACACACTTGAAGAAATCAAGCAGGGACATAAACTAAGCAAGGAGAGAGTGATTGCCATATCCGAAACCTTACGCAATATAGCATCAGAATGAGCACTCAAGGAGGAGTTGGTTATTACAGTATATGCTAATGTGCGGTTAATTCTTATGACTGAAAATGAGCAGTACGGTACGCAATAGCAAAAGCGAAGCAACTCAGTTGTTCAGTTTTCATCTGCTTAGTTTTCGTTTGCAGGTCAGTTCTATTTTCTGTCCTCGAATTCTTATTGCTTCCACTTCTCAATGATTACTGAACTTTGCTGAATTTTCTTTAAAGGTTGCAGATTTTTTGCTTGAAAAGGATGCCGCTTCAAAACAAATTGTTTTGATTGCTACTGACGAGTATAATACAATGGAATCCGTGAAGATGGTATGCGCAGATTAACAATTGTTAGGCCAATCCTTTAGGTACGGGAACTCAAGCGATCTATTAAAACATTGTAGGTGGTTCTTCAGTTTGCAATGACACCTCTGTTTATGCTTATTTGACATTTGTGGAGAGTTACATCACTCACACTGCAGTCCAGGGAAGCTGCAGCTCTCATTTCTACCTAATCTCCTCATTTCTTTTACAGCCTGAGAATCCATGTACAACATCCCTCTTTAGTTGACGTTTATTTTGCAGGCGATCAACACATAATTGATACAGTCGAGTGATATGCTACCAATTTTCTATTGGATGGCAGTCTCTCATGCTCATATTTATATCATAGAGTTGGGCTTCTTAGTAGTATTAGCTGATTCCTAATCTTGGGCTCTTAGATGTTTGCATGTATTCGTTAGTACATCTGCTGTTCTATTGAGATGCTAAGCTGCATATTTTTTTCACTGCAGAACCTTTTGTTTGATTCAATCTTTTTTTTTTTGCTACGTTCAGATTTCTTATCACATCTTCCCCCGTGAGTTTCGATTCCATCTATTGCTGATATTTAGCCTGGTGTCAAATGGTGCGGTCAAACACTGGTGTCATGATGTGTGCTTGCATCAGCCTGCTGTCATTTAAAAAGCACATTTGGTACGCAAATTAACTTGCTCTCCTTGAAGAATTTTGTGCGCATATAAATAAATAGCTGTCAATTTAGACATGAAAATAGTACCTGATTTGGATTTACAATAGCTACAGTCTTCACTGCAGAAAGAAAGAAAATTACATTGCAACTTTACTTCTGGTAGCTACTTATATTCATTGCCAATAGCCATCCAGCTATTTTAGTTGTTTCCACTCAACTTTATCAAACACAATTAACTTTTAATATTCTTAGATTTGGGTTGAGCCATAGAAATTGCTTACAGTGCATCACATGTAGTGTATAATGGTTAATTAAAAAGATTTTTTGATTCATATTCTTTGATATAGCACAAACATCATTATAGATTATGTACCTGACATTAGAAAATGGAGCTGTCTGAGCGAGATGAGTTTACCATCAATTAGAGCGAAGATATGCCGAAAAATGGATGTTATTTATCACAATAAACACAACATCAAGCGAGGTAGATCGTAGATGTATTTTTCTTTTTTTTCGTTGACTATTTTCTCCACTGATTTCATGAATTTTGTATAGGCGGATCAAGGTTTGATTTTCTTTCACTAATTTTCAATAAATGGCTTATTTAATTCTTTGTCAAACATAATATATACCATTAAATTTTTAATAAATGCCTGATTCTATTCTTAGTCAATCTTCTATTTTCAGGTACCGTATTTACACTTGGCCAAATTTAAACCACCGCAACATCCCTCTATATAACAGAACACCAACAATACCAATTCATCCGTCCATATCAAAATACATAAACAACTTTCAACCTGGAGGCTTCACACATCACCTCGCACATGGAGCAACAAGGAGGAAAAAACAGGTAATCCTCAGTCATCCATACATTCATATTAACACATATATATTTCTAATTCCTATCTTCATGTACAAATCTCTATATGCATCACGCCAATGAGGTGTGGCACGTCCGTAATTCCATCGGCACCAAAGCGTCAAAGAGAAGCTAACAAGATGTACACTAAAGCAATAGAAGAACTCAAGCACATCAAACGACCACTGCATATAACTTTACATGAGGGTGATCAAGGGGAGCCTTCACGTGCTGAAATCAAAAACATACTTGAAAAAGATAAGTTCTTCACAACGGAGTACATCATAGAAGGAAAGAGACAAGTGACAGCTATCATTTCTGCTGAGTAGTTTAAAAAAAAGGAAATTAGTAGTTACCAATTCAATCATCGGGTCGTCACATGTAACTTTTTTTATCAACTTCCAAATAATGAAATAATCTCCTTTTAATTAAATGTTTCATAAACATTGAAAAATGTATATAACCTTTCTTCAATACATCACTAAAGAAATCCCGCGGCAACGCGCGGGGTATCATCTAGTAATTTTAACACCCAGAACAGGACCCTTGTACGTCATACTACGTACGGAGGTGCCACTTCATGGGCACCATGGGATTGATCTCCACTTAGGCCAAAAACCTAAACCTGGGGGGAGGTATGCCGGTATCACTCATTCATTGCATATTACAATTGCCGGATACTTGTACATACTTGTTTAGCTTATTAAGGTGGTTTCTAATAAGAGGGAGATGATATTTGGGGAAGTGCTGTTTGAAAACAGATTCTGGACTGATACCAAAAGAAATTCCCGAAAACAGCCAGAACGTTATTTTTCGAAGCCAATTTTTGTGCATGTTCCCCAGGTTATTATCTAACTTTCATTAGTTAAGCACTTTTCGAGTTAAGCAGTGGAAGATTTTCTTTAAAATTGATTACTGTATTGCTGTCAAGTTTGACGAATTTCTGCTGCTTTGTGTTTATGTGACTCTTCTAGTTTTCATTTTCTTATTTTTTCTTTGTTTCTTTCCTAAAACACAAAAAGATCAAAAATATTTCTGTTGTTTCTCTTTACCATTTGTTTATTTTGGTTTCTTGTTCCTATTTTTGCTTTGTTTGCTATCGTTGGTTTGCTAAGAAAATCCAAAAAGATTTTGTTTTGTTTGCTTGTTTCCTTTTGTTCTCGTTTCTAATTCGAAAACACCAAAAATATTTGCTGTTCTTCTTTGGTTTTGTAAAGTTTATTATGGAGTTCAGTGGTCTTCGGTGGCTGGAGCTTGGTTTCATTCCATATTATTCAAGCTACACAAGTGAAAGGCAATAATGACGATCTACGACAATTCGACTGTGGTGAGAGGCTGGTATGAAATCTATTTGTTTTCATTCTTGTACATATACTCATCCATGTGAGCATGCTTAGTTGGTTCATTTGAGGTATATGTCATTTAAGAAAGTCTAGTAGTTCATGATCTCTCATGTTTAGCTCCAGTTTATTAATATGAGTAGCATGTCATAGATATTTGCTTGCATTGTTTTATTCATAAATAGGTATGACATTGTGGTATCCTCCTCTGAATAATTCACTTGAATCGATTTGGCACATGCTCACGCATGCATATGACTGAACAAAAGTCAATTAAGCCTCGATGATTTACTTTGCCTTAGAGTTTTTGTATCACTTTTATGCCTCCGTTAATTTATTTTGTCGCAAGCATGATTATGACGGTTACTGTTCTCTTGATTGTCGCTTTCCAGTCTATTGCTAGCCTTCACTTGTACTGAGCGGGAATGCTGCTCATGCTTCCAAACCCCTGAAACCAAGTTATTCCAAAGTGTCCACCATAAATACCTATGCATGGCATTTCAAACTATTCCAAGTAAATTCTCATGTGCTACCTTTAAACCTTCAAAATACTTCTCAATTTGTGTCGATGTTTTATAGCTCATGAGGAAGTATGTGGTGTTTATCTTTCAACCTTGTCATTTACTCCTGACAGACTTTCATCAATGGACTAGTGGCACATCCGCTTATCCAATAATTTTGCAAAAAGAGCTGGCAACGGGGTTCCCAGCCCCAATTAATTAACTTTCATCAATAATTCTCTTCACATGTTTTGCCCTGATTTATCAGTAAGCAACTTAATTTGCAAATAGACACTCCTCCAGGGTATGTGAATGTTGGAAGACACCCGAGGATTCGGTTAGCCATGGCTTGTGTAAGCAAAGGTTGGGGGGAGTGTCATCCATAATGAAACTAAAATACGTTTGTAACAACAACAACAAACACCTCTCAAAATAATTTTGCTCCTGTTTTAAAATCGAAAAGCTCTAGCGCATGTTAATCCATGCTTCCCTCTGCGAAGGGTCAATCTTTTACTTTCACATTGAGTCACCATCCTTTCTTTGAGCACCTTCTTGAGAGCACAACTGTCATTCTTAGTATAATATGCTTGTCCCAAAATGTGATTAACTGTGGTATAACTTTGATGCTTTTATCTTTGATAATCTCTACTTCCAGTCTTTCCATGAACTTCAAAGGTGCCCGGGCATTTATGTTTTGCTGTACAAACACGGGCAAGCGAGATACCACTTTATCATATCCTTTTATGAACATTGCAATCCTGCTGATAGACATGATTTATGATGCTTATTATTAATTTGTTGGTACCTTTTTCATGATTGACATAGCCATTAGATGACTTTATTTGCATGTACCTTATTATGAATTGCCTAAGTACTTGTCCATATCATGAGAATATTTACATCATATGAACAAATGTGTTCGTGAAAGTTCTTTTATCGCACTCAGTTGTTAACTGAATTGCTTGAGGACAAGCAATAAGCTAAGCTTGGGGGGAGTTGATACGTCCAAAACGTATCTACTTTCCCGAATACTTTTGCTATTGTTTTGCCTCTAATTTGTGCATTTTGGATACAACTAACACGGACTAATGTTGTTTTCAGCAGAATTGCCTTGGTGTCTCATTTTTTGTGTAGAAAATCAACTTTCGGGAAAATCCCCGGGATTAATTCAAATGGGCCTATTTTCACATATTATTGACGGAGCCAGAAGACCAGAAGGAGGGGGGCCACGAGGCGGCCACCCCACCAGGCGGCACGTCAGGCCCCTGGGCCGCGCCGGCCTATGGTGGCGGCGCCTCGGGCAGCCCCAGGTGCCCCCCTCTGGACTACTTAAGGGCTTCGACCTAAAAACGCACGGGGGGTTAGACGAAATCGCCAGAAGCCATCCAGAACACCGCCGCCATCGCCAAACTCCGTCTCGGGACCAGAAACTCCGTTCTGGCACTCCACCGGGACGGGGAATTGGAGGAGATCATCTCCATCATCACCACCGACGCCTCTCCATCGACCAGCCATGTTTCCCCCATCCATGTGTGAGTAATTCCCCCGCTGTAGGCTCAAGGGGGTGGTAGGGATTGGATGAGATTGGTCATGTAATAGCATAAGATTGTTAGGGCATAGTGCCTAGTATCCGTAGATGGTACTTTTATGATATTGTTGCAACTTGTTATGCTTAATGCTTGTCACTAGGGCCCGAGTGCCATGATCTCAGATCTGAACATGTTATTGTTTCATGATGATATTCATTGTTTTATGATCTTACCTGCAAGTTGTATACACATGTTGCTGTCCGGAACCCGAGACCCCAAAGTGACAGAAAAATTGGGACAACCGGAGGGGAAGACGGTGATGTGAGGATCACATGTGTTCATGGAGTGTTAATGCTTTGCTCCGGTGCTCTATTAAAAGGAGTACCTTAATTACCAAGTAGATTCCCTAGAGGCCCGGCTGCCACCGGCTGGTAGGACAAAAGATGTTGTGCAAGTTTCTCATTGCGAGCACGTACGACTATATATGGAACACATGCTTATGGTTGTTTAGTACTTGGATACTGTTTTATTACTATCTGCAATTGCCCTACCTTGATTGTTACATGATTTCTCTCACCTGCTGTTTACTATAATCACTACTGATGTCTTTGTTACACTGATGCTGATATTTCACTACTGCTACTGCTATAAAACTGTTGCTACTGATAAATTCTTGCGAGCAAGTCTGTTTCCAGGTGCAGCTGAATTGACAACTCCGCTGTTAAGGCTTACAAATATTCTTTGGCTCCCCTTGTGTCGAATCAATAAATTGGGTTTTACTTCCCGCGAAAACTGTTGCGATCTCCTATACTTGTGGGTCATCAGTATCAGACCTCTTGGGCCACTACGCTTTCTTCGTGGGCCTTCTGCATATCGAGTCGCTCTGGCTTCAATCGCCAGGGCGCTTGGCCCAGTCGCCCGCCGACTGGAGCTATCCTAGGATCTGTTCATCTGGCAAGTGAGCTGGGTGATGGGCCCCCTAGGGCGTATCCCCATCACCCACCGGCTGCCAAGAAGGGGGGTAGGATGAAGACCAAGACGGCCGGGCCGAGGGGCCTCGCGCTGGCCAAGGTGAGGACATAGGCAATCAGCCGCATCGGCCTCGCGCCTCCACATCCCTCCAAGGCCACGACCCCTCCTCCCTCCGTTCCGTCCGATGTGCCGCCCTCGCCGCCGCCACCCACCATGGACGTATACAAGGTGTTCGATGTTGAGACCACAACATCGCACATGGACATGCTCAACGAATCCGCGGTGAATTTGGACACAGGCATCGATGCATTCGATGGGGGAGTGCAACGTCGAAGAGATTGATGATGAGGAGGAGGAGGAGGGTGATGAGGAGGAGGAGGAGGTGATTGAGGTTGATCCGGCTGCCGCCGGTTCTTCGTCGACGCTGAAGCCACGCATGTCGAAATACAACGATATCGAAGATGCCATCTTGGTCCGTGCTTGGAGCAAGGTGGGGATGGATGCGTGCACTGGAGTGGACCAAGGGGGAAAGCGCTATTAGCAGCGCATTGAGGATCTCTAACACCAGCTAAAGCCTCGCACCAAGAGCATGGCCGACAGATCCTACCGCTCCCTTGAAAGTCGATGGAACATCATCAAACCAGCTTGTTCTCGCTGGAGTGCTGCCATGGATCAAGTGGCCGACAACCCCCTAGTGGATGCGTGCCGGAGGACTATGTAAGTTTTCCTTGTTTGTTGCTATCCATATGTGTTGATCATGTGCAAACATCACATAATATTGTTGTGCAACCCAAGTATGCTCAAGCCCGGTACAAGTACATGGCCGGCTCCAAGAACAAGGAATTTCAATTTCAACATTGCTTTTCCATTTTTCAACATCTTCCTAAGTGGAAGTTGAGGGACAATGAACCAAAGTGCAAGAAGGAGGCACTTCTCACCATGGATGATGAAGCGGAGGAATTGAGTGCGAGAAACGCCGGCAAGTCCGAGGGCAAGAAGAAAGCCAAGGAGAGGGTCAAGGCAGAAGGCGAAGCAGCTAGCTTCCGGGAGAAGTTGGATTAACTCATGAAGTCCAAGGAGGCATTGACGATGAAGACATTGGAGACCAAGCTCCTCATCACCGAGAAGAAGGAGGAGGTGAAGCTTGCAAAGGTGGAAGCAAGGCGGGAAGATGCCAAGTTGAAGACCGAGTTTGACTTGAAGATGATCGCACTCAAAGAAGTCAAGGCCATGAAGGAGCTCTTGGTCGAGGAGAGGGAAATCATGATGATGCGCACCGACGGCATGGACGAGGATCAGGTGGCGTGGTGGAAGGAGACCAAGGCGAAAATCATTGTGAGGAAGAAGGCTGCGCGTGAAGCTCGTGCTGCAAGTGCTCAAGGTGAGTCTCCGGCGGGTGGTGGCGCCGCTGGCGATGGACTCGTTGATGGTTGATCACATTTGGGAACTTCCGTGGCTTGAACATTGGCTATGATCGCGTTGTGATATTAAAAGTTATGAATTATGCATCACATATTTTGGATGTGCTATGTTTGATCTGAAATTATTGTGCAAATTATTGTCTAAAACCCTGTTTTGAGGGGTCGAAAACTCGGACGAGCTAGCAGAACCCGTATCTTTTTTACGGGGTGGAGATACGGGGTCTTCTAGCTCGTCCGAGTTTTCGGCCGGTAAAATCTGAATACAAGGCTCTACTCGCGTTTTAAGGAGCGAAAATATACGGGACCTGTTAGACATGCTCTCACACGGCTTGGTTCACAGACGGCCTAAGTTGTGCCTTTATGACCAGTTATGAACATTGGTAGACATGCTCAAACACAGCTACACTGCAGCCTAGATCTTGCAAAGGCCCCAGGTCTAAAGATTGTGATCCTTCAGCCGGAACATAAGAAATATCACTTATGCAGACAGTACAACTAGCCTATCTCTTCAACATAGCCCGTGTAAGCAAGATTAGCATGTCCATGACCAGGACAGGTGGAAACTAGTCATCTACAGACTTACACATTAGTCTGAGCAGTTTGTGTCCAACACAACATCGTGGTGAAGGTTTCTTTACAGCATCTCTAGGCGCGTCCCCAAAGCGTCTCCAAATGGTGCCGAATCGAGCATATGGGGAACGCGTTTTGTTCATGCTGTGTTGGGGGACGTCGCTCCCTAGCCGCGTCCCTAAAAACGCACCCCAAATAAATAAAAATGCACGAAAATAAAGATTTTCATTCAAATTTAATTATATATTACAATTTTGAATGAAAACGGCTAGATTTATCTAACCCTAGCCTACTAGTCGCCCGGCGGTGCGTTCAACGGCCCGCCATATCGTCGCCTCCCCTCCGCTGCAGCTCCTGTTGTGCGCGCCGCCTCTCCATACGTAGGGTGGAGGCCAGACGCCGCTGCTCCAGCAGCGCGTCATCGCCTGCCCTCCCATGTTGCGCCGCCTGGAGGGAGAACTCGACGGCGCAGCGAATCTGCGCGTCTTCGCGGGCACGGGCATCGTTCTGGAGTTTTTTCTCCGACTTGAAGGACTCGACGAGCGCTCATTGCTGATCCGCCGCCTCGTCCGGGTGTGGCAAGTCGTCATCGGACCACTCGAAGTCGTCGTCATCATCCTCCTCCTCCTTCGCCTCGTCCTCCGCCTCGTCCTCCTCCTCCACCTCGTCCTCCTCCTCCTCCATTTGCGCCTCCATTTGCGCCGCTGCTCAATCACCTCCATCCGTTCATGGTGCTGGAGATGCCGCTCCATGTGCAGGCAATGTCGCTCTCCATGCTACCGCTCGGCCATCTCCTCCATCCGGCGCCACCCTGTCTCTTCCGCCGTGGCAGCGTCGAATACCGCTATGGTGTCTGCCAGCACCGCCTCCTCCCACGCCTCGTTCTCCGCAGCTTCCGGGTCGATGTCGAAATGCGGTGCTTCAGGTGGAGGTGGTGGTGGAGACGGTGGTGGAGGGAACTGGCCGGCGCTGGGGCGGTTCATCATTGCGCAGTGGTGTTTAGGGCTTCTCCAACGGGGCGACGCATTTTAGACGCCCAAAAGTGGTCGCGAGCATCCGTTTGCGTCGCCCCGCGGACATATTTTGTCTGACTGTCCATTTGCGTTTGGGTGTGCGTCCACGAGGGCGACCCATTTTTATATTTGCAACTCATTTAAAAATATAAAAAGTAGTACATTTAAATGCATAAAAATTATACAATGTAGATCTAGAAGACTAGACTACTTGCTTCCGGACGGGCCGGCACCGTCGTTGCGTCGCTCCATCGCCTGCTTCTCCGCCGCCTCCCGTACGGCTGCTATGGCCCGGTGCGCCGCCGCGTCCTCTTGCAGGCACTGCTCCAGCCTCGCATTCGCGACGTCGTCCTTGAGCATCTCGAAAGACTCGACGATAGCCCTCTGCTCCGCCGCCCTCTCCTCCGGCGTAGGCGCATCAGGGTCATCGGAAGACCAAGATATCTCGGAGTCGGAGACCTCTGCGGCTGCGGCTGCCGCCAGCCTGTGTTGTTCCAGCTGGGCGTCCAACGCTGCGTGGCCCGCCAACTCCTCCTCTACTTCATGCGCCGCAAGCCAAAGCCTTGGCGTCCCTGACCGGGTCGAGGAGATCGCCCGTGCTGTCGTCGGAGTCGAACTCGTCATCGGAGCTCGAGGCCGGGGAAGGTGGAGTGGAAGGTGTAGGTGTAGGTGGAGGTGGAGGCGCGGTAGCCTGGCCGCGGCCGGCGTTGCTCATGATGGCTGTGGCGGAGTTTGAGCGGCAGCGGAGGTTGTGCGGTGGCTAGGGTTTTTGTGGGGAGGAGATGAGATGCTGGCGCCCCTGTTTATATAGATCAGAGGCAGGGCGACGGCCGCGGCACGCGTGGCAAAGCCATTACTTCGTGCACAGAGGTAGGCGACGGCCGCGCGCCACGCGAGGCATCGCCATTTACGCGGCCGCAGACTGCCGAAGCGATGGCCTCGGCACCAGTACTGGCGGAGAAGACGCATCGACGATGCGTCACTGCTAGGTGGGCCAGACAAAACATCCGCCGGACGCGAGCGGACACTTTCCACGTCCGCGCAACGTCCGCAAAGACGCATCCCAGACGCATATTTGGGCCAGGTTTGCGTCTCCGCGGACGGCCCGGTCACTTTGCGTCGCCCCGCTGGAGGTGGTGCCAGACGCATTTCCGGTAACGGCGGACGAAAATGGTCGCTCAGTGACCGTTTGCGTCGCGCCGCTGGAGATGCCCTTATCTGACGAGGGTTGTGCTTGCGGCGGAGAAAGGGGTACCGGCAGTTGTGGTGACTGTCATTGAGCTAGGAGGGCCTTTTATAGACGCCAGCGTCGCCAGAAGAGCGGGAAGATATCGCCGGAAGAGGCTAGAAGCGGCGGGAAGAAAGTGCGGGAACGCGCGGTGGCGTGCGAACACCGGCAACGCGTGGAGGCTATGCAGCACTGACGAGACGTCTCGGCTGCACCTCTGTCGCCATTTAGGCAAAGTTGCGACGCTTCGTTCAAGTGTCACTGCGCGCCAATAACTTCCGTTGCGAGGTAGGCGACGGTTAGGTTTAAACTTGAAGTACCGCTGACGCGTTAGGCCCGCGTCTCCTCGCCTCGCTTCTCGTTGTGTCCGGCGTGCCCGAAGCGTCTCCTGTGTAGCGGGGATGGGCTCGGAGCGCCAGACACCGTATTGGGCCGCGCCGGACGGAAAGGGCCTTTGAGGCACGCGGCTGGGAACAACTTTTTGTCCGACGCGTCCCAAATCCGTTTGGAAGACGCTTTAGGAGACGCGGGTGAAGATGCTCTTAGTATCCCAAGTCCAACTCCAGTTGTCTTCCAGCTCAGGAAGAAGATGTACGGTTTCTTCACAAATCCCAATAATTTGCAGAAAGACATAGATGTAAGTGAATGCTTTCTCCACCAAATCTGTATATTTTCAAGATGTGTATTTGACATATTTAGTGCATAATCACTGCAATGTTTGTATCTCCATGGTAATGCACGGGCAATTAGCTTTTATTATAAGATGATACTCAAGAAGGAGGCGATTTGGTTGTTCAGTTAATTTTTTCAGGTAAGATTTGCCTCTTCCGCATCCAGCTTTGGATGAGTGTTGGGCTGTAGAGATTGTAGAGATTATAGAGATTTGGGAGGACCGCAGGTGGGGACTACTGAGCGCGGCGACCAGCAGCATCCGGACAGGCATGAGTGTATAATCAACTTGGGTTTTATCGGTTTTTATTAGTTATGTTCTTTTGATCTTGTGACAGCTCTACTTGGAGTTAGATTATCTAGACAGGCACGCATGTGTTGCTGTAAGTTAGTTCTATTTATTCTTGCACTGGAATGACGAATTAATATAGACAAATTTAATTCATCTTAGAATGGATGAGCGTCCAGAGGCAAAGCTGAGCTGAAGGATGTCTTTCAGCTGGTGGGCATCTCCTTTTGTAAAGGACCTACAAAATACAATTTGTGTATATCGGTCTATGCAAGCATGCAAACCTTTTGTTATGCTTAAACCAGTCATATAAATATTTTGTTCATGCAAAAGATTTACATATGGATTACACACATAACAAGAGCTCCTCGAAATGGACTACGCACATAACAAGGGCTACTGGCAAAAACAGCCTCTAATGTTAAATTATTTTACTCTCTCCCCTTCGCATTAAAGATGCCTTTACTTTATCTAAATTTACATATATTTAGATACACAACTGAATTTATACAACATTCGCTCGGTGTATCACCGAGAGTAAAACATTGTTATATTCCAGTGGCTGTCACGACTGTGTTGGCAATAGTGGATTGCTTCAGGTATTGGTTTGTGCAGCCTACATATTCTGTGTTTGGAGAGCACATTAAGTTTGTATTATTGAAAATAATGTTTATTTGTAGTCTGTTTTGTACAAATAATAATATCTTTGTGAATCTCTCTGGCACATGTTTTCTTTTTCCTGTGCAACGCGCGGGCAAATTTACTAGTCCTAGTAATTTGCAGAAAGACATAGATGTAGACGAACCATTTCGCCACCAAATCTGTATATTTTAAAGATGCGATTTGACATATTTAGTGCATAATCACTGCAATGTGTGTATCTCCATGGTAATGCACGGGCAATTAGCTTTTATTATAACAAAGCCGAGAACAAGTCAACCTACTAGTAGATTGACACCCAGTTTTAACTGAGTTGAGCTCGCTCCTTTTTTTTTTGAACAAAGCTCGCTCCTTTTTAATGCGAGCCAAGCTCCAAAGTTGAATTGTTTTTTCCGTAGTGTAGATGCACGATCCAAGTTAGTACATCTCAAAGGAACAAATGTAAATGATTCTTTATTGAACATTAAACATTTGCATCGTCCCTATTGTTTTGCGACTTTTCATCGAGAAAGGATTATAATAATAAATGAAAGGAAAAAAAGATGAATCTCCGAGCCCTAATTATTCTGAACTAGAGCCTGAATTATTTCCAATCAGAAGTCCGGGATGCGCGGATGCATGGAGCCATGGACATGCCACATGCAGATCGATGACCTAGCTTCTACTGGCGGCCGCTGGGGGTTTCCTTTTTGGGGACCCCGCACGCTTTGCTGACGAGGGGAGCGTAGAGCTGGCCGAACGTAGAAGCGGGGAAGAGCTCGTGGATGCACCGGTCGCCGGCCGTCCGGAGCACGCTGCAGCAGGCCGCGCTGACTTGGATGTCGGGGGCAGTGAGCCACCGGAGGATGTCGGGGGCGCAGCTCTCCGCCTGCACCACCGCCTGCCAGCAGTCGGCCGCGGCATCGGTGGCCTCGCCAAGGAGCGGGAATGGCAGCGCATGGACGTCCACGGCCGCCGACGGCAGGGCACGAGTGGTAACTGTAAGGAGGAGGGTGATGGAGACGAGCGTGAACTTGGTGGCCATTGCCGTGTTCCCTCAGAGTCAGCTACACTTTGGGGTTGTGTTGCTATGTGGATCGAGCAATGGGCGTGTGGAGATGTCGTGGTCCATGGAAATGCTGGAGTGTTATATAAGGCATACGGTGGAAGCCCTGTAAGGAGGTAATGCGAGTGACATGAATTGAAGTGCATTAGTCGGAAAGAGTAATTCCATTGGAGTTTCTTGGATGGAGTTAATTTGATCTACTAAATGGGGTTATGTTACTTGTATGACGGTGCCGGCGTTAATCTTTCGATCGGTGTTTTTCCTTCTTGAAATTAGTCTCTCGATTGGAGTCAATTCATTTTGAAAAAGGATAAGAACTCTCGGGGTTAATCTGCACAAGTTGTGCTGCAAGAGCGCTTCACCATGAAGACTTAAGACGTTGGAGTTTGTAATTTATCCAGCCAAGTTCGTTTCTTAGACATGAAGCTTTAAAAACATTCAATTGTTCTAGTCCGCCAAAAAAAAAAAAACGTTCCATTTTTCTGAGGAAATTTCAGGGTACCCGCTCGAGCAACTTCCGGTTTGTAAGGCTTAAGACAGGCCGAGCAGGTAGAGAAAGGTTCGCCTAGTGAAGAATTTTCAGCCTACTAGGCCCATATATATACAGTTGATAATTTACGCTTCCCAATCGCTGGCAGCTCCATGCAATCAGCATTCTTTTTTTTTCTTTTTTTTTTGGCTACAACACTGAAAGCATATTGTTTTGTGTTGCCTAGTTTGACTAAATTTCCGATAAATAAACACATCTATAATGGCTGATCATTAATATTAGACCCATCCAAAAATAAAATGTTAAATTGTATCTTTATTTTGAATACCCCACTTCATATTTTATAATTTTTGGTATTATAGGTGTTGATATATTTTCTATAAACTTGACTAAACTGAACAATGTCTGAATATGCACTATTTATTTAACATTGAGGTATTAACTTAAGTCTGTTATGACATTTAGCCTTTTATGCATAGATAAGATGCACACTATGCTGTGCATACCTGTCAATTCATCTTTGTGCCCGAACATACATAATGATTTATAGAAGTAGCTCTCTTCAAAGTGCCAAAAACGAATTATTTGTCCATGACAATGATCATCTTGCTAGCTGTGCGTTTCAAAAGAATTGCTATGTTTACCTAGGGGACAAAGCTTGCGTCTAGGTTATTACTCAAGTTGCTCATCCTTGTGAAAGCAATGCTATCTGCAATTGTTGTGTACCATATGCTGTCAATGGGTCTTCCTCCTTGGGTAATTGAATACATCAACAAAATCTGCAGGGCATTCTTATGGCATGGATCCAAAGATGCAAACGGAGGACATTGTTTAGTTGCATGGTGGCAGGTGGGCAAACCATTAAGTATGGGAGGATTGAGTATACACAATCTTAAGATTTTTTTTAACCTGCATTGCGGATGAGATGGAGATTGCTTGAGAGAGAATGCCCCTACTTGGGCATGGCATGGTCGGAGTTTCTCTCTACCAAGTGAAGCTGAAAGTTTTTCGCAAAATATACGTGAAGCTGAAAGTTTGTTACAGGCGGCATGCAAATGTGTGGTGGGGAAAGGAAATAGAATGAATTTCTGTAATGGTAGATGGATTGAGGGAAGGGGCCCTAGTCACATCACAGCAAACTTGGTTCGGCAAGATATATAACTTCAAGCATGAAGATTATCACAAAGTAAAGCACATAAATAAATAGATTGGGTATAGGAATAACCGAGGTGGCGCGGAGATAACGATATATCCCAAAATTCATACTTTTACGAGTGCTACTCTTCGTTGGAGCGGTGTGGAGGACAAAGCACTCCAAACGCCACAAATACTTCACTGTATTCTCCTCGAGAATTCCCACCAAGAGGAATGTCCACGATCCAATATGGAACCTTAAGGGTGGTCATTGAATCCACACAAAGCATGGAGCTATCTCCATAACTTAATTGAAGGCTTCCAATAAATCGCCACAAAGATCCTGCCCTTGAAAAATCTTCACAACATAATTAGAGTCCCCAAGAAACCACAAAGACCACTAAAACGTCTAGGGTCCAAAGATCCAAGAGGAACAAGCTCTGGGAACAATCCCCCGAAGGTAATATCTCACGAACTTTCACCTCCACATATCACTGCGGAGAAGTCAAACCAATGCACCAAATGCAATGGGAAGAACACCACAAAGCTACAATACTAGAAACCGAGAAAATCACCGATATCGAAAACGCAGCAAGTGATAAGAAATACGTTTTTCATGAACTAGAGCTTGTCATGGAAATAAACACAAGGTCTAAAACACCACGAGGATAAGATCCAAATAACAACCAAGAAAGATGATGCAAGGATGCAACGGTTTGAGCTCTCTCCGAATGATACGATCGAATTACTCACTCGAGAGTCCTATTGATAGAATGGCCACTATCCTATAAACCAGTCTTCCAACTAAACAACAAGACCAGTAAGAAAGAAACACTATCAAGAGAAAATCTTAAACTTGAGCATTCCACTTGAGATTAATGATGGCGATCTTAACCACAACAAGATGAAACTCCTTTCTTGATTGTGCTTGCTTGATGAGGTCTTGCAGATTGCTCCCCCAAACTCCACTATAGGAGAGCTCCTTCTTTCGCGCATCTTCACATATCCATGAACACCATATGAATGGCAAGCTTCAAGCATATGATCTCTTCGAGTTGACTTATCTTGAACCTGCACTTCATTTTTTCTTATTGCAACCTTGAAGCCAACTTATGGTTCAAGCATTGTCTATGAACAACTGCTACAAATATAACTTAATGCAACCATTAGTCCATAGGGATTGTCATTAATTACCAAAATCAAAACCACACATAGGGGCTACATGCACTTTCATTGACGGCTTGTGTCGGCGACCAAAACGGCCGGTACAACGGTATCAGTGGAGAGGAGAGCCTGTTGTCATGCCCCGCAGAGTTGGCAATCAAGGAACTACGTTAACAAATCTCTATGTCGTTATCACGGGACGATTCCTTATTTCTCGGTGGATAGAGTATGCGCATAGACGATAACAACTATATTACCCGGGAGGTATGGCCGCATGTACAGAAAATTACATTTTGCTACAACAATTGCGGCTAGGCTTAAAAAAACTACCACTTTTCCAGTCTTTTGCGGAAAAAAAAACTACCACTTTCAGAAAAAACTACCAATTATGTGTAACACTCCGTTTAATTCCATTTGATCCGCTCTAAGCGACTGGTGTGCCAGTGTTAGACCTTCCTTGGCAGGGATAACACCAAAACAGACTAATCTTTGAGATGTTCTAATCATTGGGGTTTATTTGTAAATTGGCAAAGTCAACTTCTTCTCCTTGACCCTCTCTTCCAGCATATGAACATGCCACGCTGGAGTCTTGCCAGCGCCGCTACGGCCGCTGGCTGTGAGTAGCTCGCCGTCCCATGCCGTCTCTCTGTCCTCTCTCGCTTCCTCCGGCAGGAATTGAAAGGATCGTATGCCGCACCTAGAGGGGGGGGGGGGTGAATAGGTGCTAACAAATTTTTAGTTCTTTTTCAATTTAGGTTTGACACAAAGGTAAATTCTCTAGATATGCAACTAAGTGAATTTACCTATATGATAAGACTAACAACTAAGCACGATATAGCTACGCAATATATAGGAGATAGAATAGGATAGAGGTAACCGAGAGTGGAGCACGCGATGACACGGAGATGATTCCCATAGTTCCCTTCCTTTGCAAGAAGGTACGTCTACGTTTGGAGGAGTGTGGTTGCTACGAAAGCCAAACCAACAGCCACGAAGGCTTCACTCAGATCTCCTGTGAGCAACACCACGAAGGCCTGGCCCACTTCCACTAAGGGATTTCCTCGAGGCGGAAACCGGGCCTTTACAAGGTTCTTGGGGCACACATCCACAACCAAATTGGAGGCTCCCAAATCTGTAACAACACAACAATCAACAACAATACATCAACACAAATCAACTAGGGATCCAAAGAGGAACACTAGCAAGGGGGCCCTCAACAAAATGAGGGGGAAATGCAAATTGCTTCGGTGAAGATGTAGATCGGGGTCTTCTCCTTCGATTCTCCAAAGCACAAGGGATTTGGTTGGTTGAGGGAGGAGATCCGATGAATTTGGTGTTCTTGGTGGCTCAACAATGGTGTTTTGTATTTTGGGGAAGAAGTGAGCTGCCAAACCACTTGGAGAAGAAGGGTATTTATATCCTGGAGAAAAACAGCCGTTGGAGGGCTGAGCGGTAGTACCGGCCAGGTTGGGACGGTACTACCGGCCATAGACGTGCAGCGCGAGCGAAGGAGAGATGGCCACGTGGCCAGGAGGAAGCCGGGCCGAAGGGGGATGCCAGAGCCTCTGGCCGGGGTACCGGCCAAGGTCCCGCCGGGGCTCCAACTCCCCTGGCAAGTGTACTGAGGCGCCCCGCGCCAACCGGTACCTTGGGCGGTACCAAGGCCGGAGCCTCCGGCCGTGGCCAGGCCGGCGGTACCGCCCAAGCCTCCGACCCCTCCTTTTCTTTCTCCTCTCTTTCTTTTTCTCTTCTTCTTCTCATTTCTTCCTTTCTTCTTTTCTTTCTTTTCTCTTCCGATATCTTGCACGCTCTTCACGCTTTGGGCATCTAGAGAATATAATAACCTACAAATCTTATATACCGAAATGTTCATATATCATCATTGTCATCAACACCAAAACTACATATAAAAGATATATGTTCTTTCAATCTCCCCCTTTTTGGTTTCTTGATCACAACATAAGATTTGCATAAGATGAGAGTATTTCAGCAAAGAAGATATACGACAATATAAGAAGCTCCCCCTAGACATGTGCATCCAATAGAATTAACATTTGAATAAGAAGCACATAATCTAGGATCATAAGACGATATAATAAGCTCCCCCTAGACATGTGCATCCAATAGAATTAACATTTGAATAAGAGGCACATAATCTAGGATCAAAATACTCAAGTAAATACGATTCACCAACAAGTGCAAAGATACATAGTAAGCAAATAAATTCATCACTTGCATTTGAATAGACAAGCATATGTGAGTAAAGACAAGTGTTGAGTTTAGAGATCATACCACATGAAGTTCACTTAGTCTTTACCATAGATAGATAGGTAATGTCTCATACATAAATAGATAGCCCCTATGTCTCACACACATAGATAAGGTTCATAAAGCATAATAAGTAGTTCTCAACAATAGATAACCATAAGTCACAAGCATAAAGAGTCAAAGAAAAACGCAAGCTTGTGACTTCCCATGCAAATCCCGAACCTAATAGAACTCTTCTCCCCCTTTGACATCAAGATGCCAAAAAGGTCGAAGAGCGATGCTATCGTCCCTAGGCATCAAGGAAGTCCCCGGCAATATCGGTGTCGACATCATATGAGGGTCCATCCTCGCCATCAGACCACTGGCTATGAGCAGAAATCCACTGAGGCTTCGGAAGGATATTCTCTTCAGATCCTGGAGGAGACACTTCCACACCAAGCTTTCTCATGATGCTCTTCTGATGGCGTCGAGCTTTCTTCTCTGCCACATAGGCGTCATACATACACTCCTGAATATCCAGCTGGAGGCAGAAGGTCTTCTTTACCTTGATCTTGAGCTTGGTGTACCAAGAGGGCTCGAGCATGGGATCATATGTGGAGTGAGCAGGAGGCCCCCCAAGGGCCATATGAGCAATAAAGCCATCAAACCGGCAAGCAGGAGCAGTGGAAGGATCTGCAGGACCTGCTGTAGGAGCTGCTATGGCAGAAGGAGCTGCTGAGGCAGAAGGAGCTGCAGAGGCTGAGGTAGAAGCTAGGAGTCCATGATCTTTGATAAGAATGTTCTTGCGACGATGCTCAGTGAGGGTGAAAATGGTTCCAGAATAGCTCCCTCAAATTTCTGACGCCACACCTCAGAAATAAGCTTCATGATGAAGGGAGCAAAGGAAGGAGACCTCTTCTCCACCATACGCAGGAAAATCTGGTTCCACAGGCAATCCATGACATCCATCTTCACACCTTTGCCCTTCTGGAGATGAGTTTGAAGCATCAAGTCAATGACAAAAGAATGGATCTCATCAACGTTACCTACTCTGACGGCAACGGTCTCATGGTAGATGCGAAGCATAATATCATATACGGGTTGGAGACCAGAAGTGAATCCAAGCTTGCATCGACCGGGCATATAGAGCGGCTCAAGAACATCTTTGGTGCTTGCATTAGACTCCTCGTGAAACCTCGAACCACTAGTACAGTCGTCTTCACAATTTTCCGGAATAGGATAGCCAAGAATCTATCCAAAGGTGCTCCAAGTGGTAGTGAGTACCTCATCACGAGTCATCCAAGTAATGGAGCGAGCTTTATCCTCATGAAAATAGACTATGGCAAAGAACTGAGTCACAAGGTAAGGATCATAGTTGCAATGGAAAGTCATAATGGGAAGCAAACCAAAGTCCTCGCAAATCCCAAGAGCTTCATGAAAGTAGGCATCCTTCTTCAAATGGTCAATGTTGATATACCGTTGATCAACGACCTTCACCTTGGGAGGATAGACTTCATTGAATATGCTGTAGCGACCTCACCTTTAAAGGTGCCGACCTCTGTGCATATCTGTGCTAGTCCCTGGATCAATCGCTAGCACACACAGTACAAGATGTAATACCAAGAAACAAAGGTCTTTATTACATCGAATGATCCAGAAATTACATAAAGGATTACAAATTGCATAGCACAAGGCTAGCATATCATCAGAGTTTCACAACGAACAAACTTAGACAGCATGGAGTCCTTCATCTTCATGTGCCACAGGCGAGCATGTCGAGGATAGACTCGTAACCCTAATCATCGTAACTCACTCGTCTTTCAAAACATCTGCAACATGAAAAGTTACAGCCACTAATGGTCAATACTTTGAATGTATTGGCAAGATGACACTATGGTGGACTCAAATGGCAACCTAACACTTAAGTGTACATTTGGCTGGTAGAGCTCAGGTATGATTTGCGTAAAGCCAGTTTTCTCCAATCAATTGTCAAATCATTTTCTTCCCTTCTAATTAGGCGGTTCCATTGATAGAAATCAATGAACCTGGAATACCACTGATGGAAACCAGTGAATTCCTCCTACCCTTGTTCACCCATCAAAATTTTAATTTAAGAAGTTGGGATGGGGAGACTTTCGAACAGGATCCTTGTCAGTTCGCTCAAATTTTCCGTAACCGGGGACACGGCTAAGTACTTAGTTTTAACACTCTGCATAGGTTGTACAAATTTACCCACATGACCTAGTCTGTTCTTCTTCCATGATGCACATTTTGCTCAAATGGACATATGTCGACTAGGACGAGACTTTTCCGAAGCGATCACCCAGACCATCCTCTACGGACCCGCTCCAACCTACATTCCCCTACATCATCATGTCGCGTAGGGCCCAGGTTCACACAACATACTCCGTCAAGCCAGAGCCCATATATCATGTGGTTGTACGGTAAGCTAATGAGGAAGGTTGTCTATTATCTCTTTGTTCCTGGGTGGCCGTCCACAAGTGCGATGCACACGGCGGTTCATAGACATGACCCCGTTGCAACCACTCAACATAAACCAAGCAATACCAATTCCACCTAGGTAGTTCATTAAACTTAGTTGTTTTTCCATAACTCGCTAACAAAATCTCTTTTATAGCATAGCTGAGCTACAACTAAATTTAATGGCGACAAAGTAAGTCAAATAGGGGTAGCTAGACTACTGGGATTACAAAAGCAAAGCATATCCCTAGACTTACTACAAAAATCACTACGGTGCATGAATAAAATCTAGGACATTTGTGAGGGTGTGTCACTTGCCTTGGTGAGATGAGGAGTTGGTACACTCTTCGCAAAAACACTCGTTGCAATCAGCACAACCACAATCTACAAACAAATATTTTCACTCTATAAACACATAGCAACACATATACAATCACAGATAAAAATATGGATGCAATATGTGGATTAAACATGAACGACACACTTAATATGTTCTCTGGTTTCAACTATATGCATGATGCCATGGCAAAATTTTAGTGTTGAAATAATAATTAAAAATATTTCCTATCATCAGAAAAGACCTACAACCCAACTAACCAAATACTACAAGCGAAATGTACAGGTCACATTTTTATTTTCAATGCTACTGTACAGGGGGTTCAATTATCTGTTAATAGCAAAAGGAATTACTCCAAAATAATTTGTAGAACTATTTATATAGCCAAAATACTCTATTTGAGTTTCTACAAAAACTGTGCAAAAATATGATGCAAAAGTGCAATATTA
This sequence comes from Lolium perenne, assembly GCF_019359855.2. Taxonomy (NCBI): domain Eukaryota; kingdom Viridiplantae; phylum Streptophyta; class Magnoliopsida; order Poales; family Poaceae; genus Lolium; species Lolium perenne. Next base: position 127,960,523 of record NC_067250.2, read on the forward strand.
TGTGTCTACTGTATTCTTCACATTTGTATGAATCCACGGACACAAAGTTTGCTAAATTTGGATAAACCAAACTAAAGATATGATTTTTACGAGTTTCTAAGTTTCTCTGTCCAAAATATCCGAAATTTAGAACATGTATGACATGTGGCATGATTCTATTCGACGATACCCTTCGTTTAAGTCATCCAGCATCAGCCTTAGGATCTAGATCCTGTGGTTTCAAAGAAATGAAGAAGGAAAAAAAAAAATAAACAAAAGAGCAGCAGCTCACACAGGAATGGCGTTCGTGGCCGTAGTGGTTGACAGTCTGGCTGGTTGACGATGTCGAGATTCCGTTAATCTCTAACGATGGTGAAACAGACGAACGCTGTCGGCTCGACAAGACGAACTCGATGGTGAATTCGCGGACGTCGTGTGCACTGGTTCTCTCGAAATCGCTCGCCGCCGCGAACGTCCTCACAGAAGAGAACGGAGACGTTGCTCTGGTGCACCAAAAATCACGAAACAAAGTCTGAAACGTGCGCAAGGAAGAAATATGAAGTTTGGAAGAAACTAGAGATCAAACCGTGGACTGAGCTCACCGAATTCGACGATATACTGCGGCAGTACCGCGGAGTTGCGATGCCAAATTCGAGCAGCCTGGAGGCTCTCGGTCTGTGTGGTTTGAGGGGAAATGAAGAGGAGGGTGTGGAGCTTAAGTAGCAACAAACGGTGCATTAAATGGTGGCTTAAAACGTCCGGAATCAATTTGGGAGTAAACACATGGAAACTGCCTGTGCGTTGTCCGACCCTTCGTGCCTGGGCTTGAAGATGAACTGATGTGGCACTGGGGCCCACTCGTTAGCAAAGGAAAGAAAAGAGAAACGCAGACGCTGCTGTTCGTCGATTGCCAATGCGGCCGTGCTTCGCGTGAGTCTTGGCTGGGTTGTTTAGAGTTTGCCTGGTCAAGCCCCGTAAGCTTCCTTTTTTTACCAATTCTCTTTTCTTTTTCCTGTTTTAGTACTTGGAAATTAATTTGAAAACCCAATTTGATCAAAAGTGACTCAAACCAAGTTAAAAAAATACAAATAAAATATCAGCGGATTCCTTATTCAATAAAGAATATTTTGGAATCACTTTTAAATCATTTTGAAAAATTTGAATTTGGTACATAGGTCTATATGGTTTTATTCGTGTTTCTTCGGGTTTAAGGTTTCTTTATAAATTTGAATTTCGCTCAAATTTTTCCTAAGGAATGCAAAGGTGCCATGATGCTTATGAATGCAATGCATCTTTTTTTGAAAACTCCATTTTTGGAAAATAGTTTTAAGTAACACCAATTTTTTTTATTTCATTGTAAATTTTAAATCAAGACAACCAACCAAGCTTACATTTTATTTTTATTTCACATTCCAAAATTTGGAAGATTTTGGGATGTGACATATGCGCTCTTGAACCTCGGTGTATAAGTGGCGGTTGCGGGTGCGAGAAGACCGAGGTCCCAAATAGGGGTTAGCGGTGCGAATAGCCATGTATGCATGAAGGCGGACGCCGCCATAAGACTCAATAGCCTGTTTCCCTTTCTTTTTATTTGCCAAAGAAGAACCACAAGCAGTAGTGGCACGGGGTAACACTTCATCTTGTTCAACAATCTCATCCTCAAGAGTCGGAACCCCTCGCCTCTTCCGTGGTCTCGCCGAACCAGAGCCACTAGCACCTGTGAAATAGACGAACAGAGCCGAGGGACATATGAGATAAGGGCACAAGCTCATCTCTATTGAACAAAAGTTTGACCCAAAATACACATGCATGAAGGTAAAAAAAATGGCCACACACTATAGGTAAAAAATGCTACATAGTAGAGGTTAATGGTGCTACATACTAGAGGACATAGATCAGCAATAGATACAACATCTTAGTGTAAGATTTAGCCAAAAATCTAAGCATGTAGAACTGAAAACGAACAAAGATGTGAGCCAAAATACGACCAAAATACGCGGAGAGAGGAGCTAATACCGGGATCCATGGAGGAGGAGAGGTGGGGGAAGGCTCTCACGGAGCCGATCCGGCCGGAGGATGGCCGGGGAACCGGCGGCGGCGCGCGGGCAGAGCGGCGGCTGAGGGTGTGGGGAGGAAGCAGGAAGGGAAAGAGTGAGGAGAGCCACGGGGTCGACCCCTCCTAAGTGGAGGTACCGGCCCGAGGCCGGCGGTAGTACCGGCCAGGCCCCGGCGGTACGACCGGCCTGGTGAGGCCCGGGTCGGCCAGCCTCCCTCCCCTTTGATTTTTTTTTAAACATGAGATTTGGTATGCATTTTTTTAAACGAGCTTGTGCAAGAGATAGAATGTTTTTAGAGGTGAGAGAATGGCTTAGGATGGACACAAAGAGAGGTATGGTACTATGAACTCAAGTTTGCAAGGATCAAATCAAGAGAAAGCCAAACATTGAGCCAATTCCCATAAAAATAAGAAAGACCACAAAGGAGCAAAGCGATAAGATCCAATAAGAACAATACTTCACAAAAAAAAGGTCGGTGGCCTAGGCCACCATATATGAGTGATAAGGTATGGCACCGCGAAGATATATCTTGGGTCCAAAACCAATATTCATCATTGAAGCTCACATATCATTAATTGATATAAAGAGAATGATTTTTCTTAATGTTGGCATTATGGGGGAGGGATAGCTCAATAATTTAAACCACACTCCCCCTATTTCCATGCCCACATCTAAACCAAATAAAGTTTTGAGACAAGGTGTGTTTGCAAGATGGTCAAGCTATACTCCTTGAATCAATGATATTTAGCTCATTCCTCAAATAAGAGAACCTTGCTTCATCAAGAGGCTTCGTGAATATATCGGCAAGTTGATCTTTGGTAGGTACATAGAAGAGCTCAATATCACCACGGGCAACATGATCCCTAATGAAATGATTCCGGATCTCAATATGCTTCGTTCTTGAATGTTGCACCGTATTATAGGCAATCTTGATGGCACTTTCATTATCACATAATAGAGGCACTTTGTCACAAATGGCACCGTATTCTTTTAAAGTTTGCCTCATTCATAACAATTGAGTGCATCCACTTGCGGCAGCAACATATTCGGCTTCGGCGGTAGAGAGAGATATACAATTTTGCTTCTTAGAAGACCAACACACCAAGGACCTACCAAGGAATTGGCAAGCCCCGAAAGTTGATTTCCTATCATCCTTATCTCCCGCCCGATCCGCATCGGTGTATCCATTGAGAATAAAACTTGAGCCTTTAGGGTACCAAATACCATATCTAGGGGTATCAACCAAATACCGAAAGATTCTTTTGAGAGCCATCATGTGGCTCTCCTTAGGAGAAGCTTGATACCTTGCACACACACCAACACTCAACACTATGTCCGGTCTAGATGCGCAAAGGTAAAGCAAGGATCCAATCATGGAGCGATATACCTTTTGATCCACCTCTTTACCATTAGGATCAAGTGCAAGATGACATTTAGTAACCATAGGAGTGGCCACACCCTTCAACTCAGTCATCTTGAACCTCTTGAGCATGTCTTGGAGATATTTTGCTTGATTGATGAAGGTCCCTTCTCTCAATTGCTTGATCTCAAAACCAAGAAAGAACTTCATCTCTCCCATCATAGAAATCTCGAACCTATCGGTCATAAGCTTTGAGAATTCATCATTGAAAGCTTTGTTAGTAGAGCCAAAGATAATATCATCAACATATAATTGACAAATGAAAAGCTCCCCATTGACCCTCTTAGTAAAAAGAGTGGGATCGATTAGCCCAACATCAAATCCACGGTCTATCAAAAATTCCTTAAGGTGCTCGTACCAAGCTCTAGGAGTTTGTTTGAGACCATAAAGTGCTTTATCAAGCTTATAGACATGGTTAGGAAAGTTGAGATCCTCAAACCCCGGGGGTTGCTTAACATAAACCTCTTCATGCAAAGGACCATTAAGAAATGCACTTTTCACATCCATTTGTTGTAACTTAAATTTATGATGCGATGCATAAGCAAGAAGGATACGGATGGACTCAAGACGAGCCACGGGAGCATAAGTCTCTCCAAAGTCAATTCCTTCAATTTGAGAGAAACCTTGAGCCACCAATCTTGCCTTGTTCCTCACAACATTTTCAAACTCATCTTGCTTGTTCTTGAAAATCCACTTAGTGCCTATAACATTGCGGCAACCCTTTGGCTTCTCTACTAAGGTCCATACTTTGTTGCGCTTGAAGTTGTTGAGTTCCTCGTGCATAGCTTCCAACCAATCCGAATCTTCAAGGGCTTCAAATACTTTCTTGGGTTCCACTAAGGAGATATAAGCATGATGATTGCTAAAGTTAGCCAATTGCCTTCTTGTGGTAACACTTGCCCTTAAATCACCAAGGACCTTGTCATGTGTGTGTTCACGAATTTCAAGGTTCCTTTCTCTTCTTGCTAGACGATGGGCCTCGATCTCCTCCTTGGTTCTTCTTGGCCTTGGAGGTATCACTTGATCAACTTGATCATTTGGGTCCCCGTCTTGACCTTCAACTTGAGCAACTTCAATTTCTTGAGAGTGCTCAACATCATGTGCTTGATCTTGGACATAATTTGGTGAGGAGCAAATATCAAATCGATACTCATCGGAGCCATCATGAATTCTTGGTTGATCTTGTCCTTGATCTTACACACTAGAGGGAGGGTCTTGTTCTTGTTCTTGGGTTGGTGCATCATTTGCTTCACTTGATGGGGTTTGTTGATGTTGAGAAGATGAGGGCTCCACCGTGGTAGAGCATAGTCCTTCCCGAGACGCCACACCGTGTCCCTCAATGGGGCGGAAAAATCCCACACCCATTCTTACTATGGCATCTTGAGGTATTTCATCACCTGCACATACATCAACTTGCCCCACTTGGGAGCCATCATTTTCTTCGAACTTCATACTACAAGATTCGATGATAATCCCGGAGGATACATCAAAGACTCTATAAGTGTGAGATTCGACACCGTAACCAACAAATATACCCTCCAAAGCTTTAGGAGCAAATTTAGATAAACGAACTCCTTTGATTTTGTAGAAACACTTACACCCGGACACCTTGAAGTATGAGATATTAGGCTTGTTCCCGGTGAGTATTTCATATGGAGTCTTGTTCAAGCCCTTGCGGAGATAGAGCCGGTTAGAAGAGTGGCAAGCGGTGGAAATGGCTTCAGCCCAAAAGTTATAGCGGGATTTATACTCCGCCATCATAGATCTTGCCATATCCATAAGAGTCCGGTTCTTCCTCTCCGCAACACCATTTTGTTGAGGGGTGTAAGCAACGGAATATTGATGTCGAATCCCCTCATCACTAAGAAAATCATTGAGTGTATAGTTCTTGAACTCGGAGCCGTTGTCACTTCTTATTGCCATAATGGGGAGGTTGTGTTGGCATTGCACCTCGGTAGCAAAGTCAATGAATATTTGTTGAGTCTCATCTTTCGTCTTGAGAAAGTAGACCCAAGTGTATCTTGAGTAGTCATAAACAATCACCAAGCAATTTTTCTTCGCACCAAGACTTGCATGAGTGACGGGACCAAAGAGATCCACATGAAGGAGCTCCAAGATCCTCTTGGAAGAGATGATAGTCTTGCTTGGATGCGGAGAGTCATGCATTTTGCCTTCAACACAAGCCCTACAAACACGATCTTTGGCAAAATACACATTTTCCATTAGTCCCACAATATGGTTCCCCTTGTGAAGACTTTGCAAAGTTCTCATGTTGACATGGGCTAGGCGGCGATGCCACAACCAACCCACATCCGCCTTTCCGAATAGGCACATCGCACTTGTCGTGGTTGTCCCCGAAAAGTCCACCACATACAAGTTGTGTTGGCGATACCCAACGAAAGCGACTTTTAGAGTCTTGCTCCACAAGAGGACCACAATATCTTTATCAATAAAGACGGCGAAACCCATCTTGCCAAGGGCGGAAACGGAAAGAAAATTGTAACCAAGGGTTTTGAAAAGCATGACATCCACAAGAGTAATGTTGTGTGCAACCACAACCTTGCCAAAACCCAATACCTCGGATGTAGAATTATCGCCAAAGGAGACGGTGATATTATTTATATTGGGCCTCAACTCCTTGACGAGGTTCTTGCCGCCGGTCATATGACTTGTACATCCACTATCAAGTACCCATTTTGAACCTCCGGCGGCATAGTCCTACATGAGATCAATTCTTGGATTTAGGTACCCATTTCTCAATGGGTCCTCTTTTGTTAGCAACAAGGGTCTTTGGGACCCAAATAGACCAAGCAACATAACCATCATATGGGACAACATATTTAGCATAGACATCACCATAATAATCTTTAAATAGAACATAGTGAGGGTTATCAATTCCCGCATCATCATCATTAATGGTTTTGCCCTTAGGGGATTCACCATTATTGGTGGCTTTCTTTTTCTCTTGTGCGGGCTTGGCCTTTTTCTTGTTTGCCTTTTTAGCCTTGGCATTAAAACCAAGTCCCTCATTCCCATTGTTTGACCTTTGCTTACTCAAAAGATCATCCAAGGAAAGTTTACTTTGGGGAGAGGAGGCCTTAGCAAGTTCATCCTTCAACCTAGCATTTTCCTCAATAATATTCGCATGATCACATGAAGGAGTACATGTACTAGGTATGTCATATGAAGCAAGCCTAATTTGAAGTTTCTCATAAGACTTGGAGAGGAGAGAGTATTCACTCTTCAAGGCTTTGTGAGCCTTGTCTAGTTCATCTAGTTCCTTCACAAGTTTCTCATGATCAACACCAAATTTGGCCCTTTCCTTTATAAGCACTTTAGTCTTAGCTCTAGCAAGATCTCTAGCTTTAGTGAGCTTGTTAATTTTATCTTGAGGCTCTTCAAGATTTTCTAGCCTCTCTTCAAGAGACGCTATGGTTTCTTGACATTCCTCAAGAGCATTTTTAAGAGCATGTATTTCAAGAGAGTCTTCTCTCTCTATTTGACATTTTTTCTCAAGAGTATCATTTAGTTGAGCTATACGAACCATGAGATTTGAAACATGATTTTTAGTGTTACCTTGTAGGTTAAGAATGAAATCATCAAACTCTAGCATTTCTTGTTTCACTTTTAGACTAGCAAGATCAACCCCTAGATCATTTGAAATGTTAGGCGTAGAGGGGTTAGGAGATGATACCCCGGAAGATTTAGCCATGAGGCAACTTTCTTCCTCCTCATGAATGACCTCATTGGGAGATTCACTTGGTGATGAAGAGTTAGTGGAGAGGGAGGCAAGGGCAACCAATCCATTTGAGGTTGCATCTTCTTCATCATCAACATCATCATCTCCGGAGGTATACTCTTCTTGAGTTGATAGCACAATTGATGTGTCCAAGGTGGACCTTGCCATGAAGCAATGTGCATTCTTGATTTTAGGATTCTCATTGGGTGAATCAAAGAGAGAAGAAGAGGGAATGTTGGTAGTGACAATGGCGGCCACTTCCTTTGAACTTTCTTCTTCATCATCACTAGAACTTTCAACTTCATCGGAAGAATATTCTTCTTTAGTCACTAGCACAATCCTTGAGGGCCTTTTGCCCTTCTTGCTCTTGTTGTAGAATTTCTTGTTGGGGGCCTTTGAAAACTTGCCCTTTGAGTCTTTGCTCTTGTCCTTGGGGATGAGCCTTCCACCATGAGTCTCCCTATTCTCATAGGGGCATTCGGCAATGAAATGACGCTTGTCATCACAATTGTAGCAAGATCTTGTTCTTGGGCCCGAGCTTGTGAAACCCCTTGAGTTGTTTCTCTTGATGTTGTCTTCCTTGGCCTTGGATGGGTCAACCCAAAAGGTGTTTGCATGGAATGCCATGTGGTCATGGTAGTGGTGTTCCAAGTCTTTTGGATAGGACATACTCCAAGATGCCCTATAAGATTCTTGAGTAATCACTTCTTCCACGGAGTTGACCGCCAAGGCAAGGTTGGACCCTTTAGACATCCCAAGAGCTCGATTGCGAGAATCATGAGAGTTTTGCTCAAGCACCTTGAGAGCTTGCATCTCGTGCACGGCTTGTTGAGAAGTGAGAGAGGAAAAGCATTCTCTCCCAACAAGAGTCTTGACATCAATGGGTTCAAACGGCATCATGCAATCGATGTACTTATCCTTGATCCAAGAGTCATTGATGTGGGTGGCACCCACATTCCGGAAGGCATCGGTAACGGTGAGAAGTCTTCCATACATGGCTTCATGATCTTCATCCGGTAGCCTCAAGAAACCTTTGGCTTTATTCCGAAGAGCATTATACTTGTTCCTACTCATGCTCTCACTTCCAATGCAACTAGCGGCCAAACCATCCCAAGCTTCCTTGGCGGTGGTGAAATTCCGAACACGAGCCAAATCCTTTGTCCCCACACTTGTTTGAATCATGTGCAAGGCAGTGTTATTGAGTTGACTATCAATCGCTTCTCTTCTAGTCAACTTGTCGGGGTTGTAAGGCTTGAAGCCATCCACGAGTTTCTCCAAAGTTCATTGGAGGCACTGCGAACATGAGAGCTAAACTCAAATTGCCAAGTATCAAAATCATTAACGGAAAACTTAGGTGGGTCGCCCCAAATGTTTATATGAGGATGGGGAACCGGTATATCAGGAGATAGAAAAGGTGGAGGCACTCGGTTGTAGCTCTCACCTCCACTAGTTCCCCTAGGAGATGCAATGGGAGATTTGATAGTGTTTAAGTTATCACCATCCACGGGTTTGGTAGAGGGTAATACCGAAGCATCTCCCTCTTCTAACCCATCCGTGACATTTACCTCTTTGGTGGGAGCCAAGGGAGGGGCCGGAGTCAAAAGCTCGGAAATCATTTTTCTCATGCTTTCCATTTGAGCTTCCATGGAGGAGTTCAACGAATTGAAATCATCCATGGTGACCATCTTAGCGGCCCCTTCCGTAGGCTCTTCGTCCGGCATACTCTTAGGCGGTTAAGCCCGAAATAAGAGTCGAGGCTCTGATACCAATTGAAAGGATCGTATGCCGCACCTAGAGGGGGGGTGAATAGGTGCTAACCAATTTTTAGTTCTTTTTCAATTTAGGTTTGACACAAAGGTAAATTCTCTAGATATGCAACTAAGTGAATTTACCTATATGACAAGACTAACAACTAAGCACGATATAGCTATGCAATATATAGGAGATAGAATAGGATAGAGGTAACCGAGAGTGGAGCAAGCGATGACACGGAGATGATTTCCGTAGTTCCCTTCCTTTGGAAGAAGGTACGTCTACGTTTGGAGGAGTGTGGTTGCTACGAAAGCCAAACCAACAGCCACGAAGGCTTCACTCAGATCTCCTGTGAGCAACGCCACGAAGGCCTGGCCCACTTCCACTAAGGGATTTACTCCAGGTGGAAACTGGGCCTTTACAAGGTTCTTGGGGCACACATCCACAACCAAATTGGAGGCTCCCAAATCTGTAACAACACAACAATCAACAACAATACATCAACACAAATCAACTAGGGATCCAAAGAGGAACACTAGCAAGGGGGCCCTCAACAAAATGAAGGGGAAATGCAAATTGCTTCGGTGAAGATGTAGATCGGGGTCTTCTCCTTCGATTCTCCAAAGCACAAGGGATTTGGGTGGTTGAGGGAGGAGATCCGATGAATTTGGTGTTTTTGGTGGCTCAACAATGGTGTTTTGCTTTTTGGGGAAGAAGTGAGCTGCCAAACCACTTGGAGAAGAAGGGTATTTATATCATGGAGAAAAACAGCCGTTGGAGGGCTGAGCGGTAGTACCGGCCAGGTTGGGCCAGTACTACCGGCCATAGACGTGCAGCGCGGGCGAAGGAGAGATGGCCACGTGGCCAAGAGGAAGCCCGGCCGAAGGGGGAGGCCGGAGCCTCCGGTCGGGGTACCGGCCAAGGTACCGCCGGGGCTCCAACTCCCCTGGCAAGTGTACTGAGGCGCCCCGCGCCAACTGGTACCTTGGGCGGTACCAAGGCCGGAGCCTCCGGCTGTGGCCAGGCCGGCGGTACCGCCCAAGCCTCAGGCCCCTCCTTTTCTTTCTCCTCTCTTTCTTTTTCTCTTCTTCTTCTCATTTCTTCCTTTCTTCTTTTCTTTCTTTTCTCTTCCGATATCTTGCACGCTCTTCACGCTTTGGGCATCTAGAGAATATAATAACCTACAAATCTTATATACCGAAATGTTCATATATCATCATTGTCATCAACACCAAAACTACATATAAAAGAGATATGTTCTTTCAGGAATTCGTCACTGGAGTCTGTTATCACCAGATTTTAACCAAATTAGAGGTGGGCCGTGATTGAGATGGGCTTAGTAAATATACGTAGAAATTATTCATGAATCGGCCTTGTATAAAGAGTTTGGGCTGAATTGCCCGTGTATCTGTAAATATAGTAGGATACGTGTCGGTTAGGATTAAAAGGTAGAGTTTACTCGTACACGGTTGGGATTATTCCCACGTTAGAAAGTCTACGGACTATAAATATGTATCTAGGGTTATTGAGAAAGAAGACGATCATGTTCACAACAAAACCAATCTAGGCGCATCGCCACCCCTTGTTTCGAGGGTTTCTTCCGGGTAAGCGCTATGCTGCCTAGATCGCGTCTTGCGATCTAGGCAGAATCTTGTTTATCTGTCGTTCATGTGTTGCTCGTACTGAAGCCCTTTTGATGGCGAGCAACACCGTTATCATGGATATGTTAGGGTTAGCATCGGTACTTTCTTGATGTATTTGATTAGTCATGCTACTCCTGGATATCTAGCCACCCTTGTACTGATCTTAGGTGCGAGGGTGGCACCCTGCTTAATCATTGTTTAGTAGATTCGATCCGTTACGATTGCTCCTTGTTCTTCAAGGATTAGTTTAATATCTACATAGTTAGGCCTTATAAACGGGTTGAAGGATCCAGTAGCACGTAGGGTATAGTTTGCTAGTCCTAAATAAGATGTTCCGGGAATCAACTCCGCGTTGGTTTTTAGGCCTTGTCTAGAGCTAGTTTATTATCACCTTTCGTGTCTGCCAGGCTCAATCACGTGTAGGACGTTCCGGTTATGTGGTGAAAACCCTAGATCGTCGTAGATTGTTTTAACTTAATATTGATCAAGCAGGACCACCATGTTATCGTAGATCTCATACGAATCATGGGTGGATCGGCTCCTTGAGCCGATTCACAGGACAACCTGAGAGCCGATCGAGGCTCGTATTTAATGTTTACGTGTATGCCATGCAGGAAACTAGTCGAAGCAATCCATCACCTTCCTGACCAGGTATAGGTCAGGTGGCACGCCCTTGCACCAGCATCGGACGTGCGTGCCGGATCTTTGCGGGCCGTCGCCCGAGGGACCAGGGCCCTCCAGCAGTCCTGGGAGCCTCCCGGCTCTTCGTGTTGCCCGTCGCTACTCGTCGGTGGGTTTTGGTGGTCAACACATTCTGGCACGCCCGGTGGGACCCTCTTCTACAACAACTGCATCAACATCCGCATCAGGGATGGCGGAAGATCCAGTCACGTACGAGGAGCTGTCTGAGGAGTACAAGAAGAAGTACGACGAGATCAAAGCTCTCCTCGAAACCGACCTCATCGGCTCTTTCCAGAGGACCCGCTCACACGGCATCAGGTGGAAAGGGTTCTCAGCTGAAGGCGCTCTCGATGGAGTGGATCTGTCTACTCCTTCAGAAGAACGCACCAGGTCTCTACGTCAGGAGGTTAATCACATGGTAGCGTACTCGCTACACCGCCATTCTGAGAGCCTGGTGAATGCTTTAGAGCGTGTTGCGCTGCGCGTGGTCCAGGAAATCATGAAGCATCAGTACTCTCCGTCAGGACCTGCCCTAGGGACTCACCAAGGAGAGAAACAATTCCAGACCCGACCACCGCTGCCGTTCGCGCTAGTAGCACCAGAAGTGCCGAGTTCACCGGCATACGTCGTCTACAAGATCGGTGGCGATCCTAGTGATTACAAGTTCTTGTATGAACCGCCTAAGGAGATCCCGCACGGATACATGTGCACATATGTGCCAGACTGCAATAACTGGGCGCGCACGAACCAGGTTGCAACAGTAGGGATTTCTGCAACAGCAGGAGGGGTTTCTGGATCGGATCCCGAGAAGCAGGCGTGGCTAGCTAAGTATGCCACTCCAACGAATCATCAAAGCTCAACTCCTGCAGCTAGCACCATGGATCAGATCAGTGCAATCTTGAGGGACCAATTCGGCATGGTGCCGAAGAGGAGGGCAATCAGCTACTCCAAGCCATACCCCAACGAGTACGATTTGATCCCACTACCACCCAAATATCGGTTCCCTGAATTCTCCAAGTTTAGTGGATCAGAAGGCTCTAGTTCAGTTGAGCATGTAAGCCGATATTTGGCGCAGTTGGGCATGATCTCAGCATCAGACGCATTACGTGTGAGGTTTTTCGCACAATCTCTCACAGGATCGGCTTTCGGGTGGTACACCTCGCTGCCACCAGATTCAATCCGGACTTGGAAGCAGATGGAAGAACAGTTCCACATGCAATACCACTCAGAAGCTTCCGAGGCTGGCATTGCCGATCTAGCACAAGTACGACAGAAGCGCGGAGAAACGGTATCGGAATACATTCAGCGCTTCAGGGCCGTCAGGAACCGATGCTATTCGGCTCGTATGAATGAAAAAGAGGCAGTCGATCTGGCAGTGGTGGGTCTTGCATCGCCGATCAAGGATATGGCTTCCCAAGCAGAGTACACTTCAGTGGCGCATATGGTTTAGAAACTGTCATTATATGAACAGCGCCACCCAGAGTTGTAACAGGACAAGTTCAAGCGCGCGGTAGTCCTGGTTGAGACACAGGAAGATGAAGACTCTGCGGGAGATCAGGAGGTAGCCGTGGCTGAATGGACTCGGGGGGGAAACCCCGTGTCCTGCAAATGGGTTAAACCACAAGGTCCTGCAAAAGGGTTTGACTTCGACGTAAGCAAAGCTGAGCAGATTTTCGACCTCTTACTCAAGGAGAAGCAGCTGAAGTTACCCGAAGGCCATAAAATCCCTACGGCGCAAGAGATGAACGGAAGGCCATACTGCAAGTGGCATAAAACGTTCACCCATACCACCAGCGACTGCAGGGTGTGGCGTCAGCAGATCCAAATGGCGATAGAACAAGGCCGTCTAATTTTCAGCCAGTACGCCATGAAAGTTGACACGCACCCCTTCCCTGCCGTTAACATGGTGGAGTGCACTTACCCTGGGAGGTGCCAGCCAGGTTTCTCGTTCGACATCAACATGGTAGGACCTGTGTACCACCCTGGTAAGGACAAAGGCGAGAGCAGCCGATCTCGTGGCAAAGAAAAAGAGGAGGCCGTTCCACGTGACCGGTCCCAACGTAGCGACAAGCGCTACATCACAGAGGAGCAAGTGAGGAACGTGCGATACCAGCGACCTCTCTCCGAGCACCTCCTCAACAAATATGGGCGTCAGTACGACCAGCGCCGGCGATACGACAGCGATGACGAAAGAGATCGTCGGTCTAGCGTGGATCACAGGAAATATCGTCGGTACGATCAAGACGATGAAAGGTATGAACGCCGTGCCAAGGAAAAGTCAAGAGAGCAGGACGACGTGGACAGACACTGGGATTGTCCTTTCTTCAAGCATTGCTGGGATTCAGGGATGAGCCGATTGCCTACAATCGGCAACTGCCCAGAGTGTAGACAGAAAAAGAGGGACACAGGAGATGTGTCAGTGTTCAAGCGTCTAGGGCCTCTCCCATCTCGGAACAAACAAGCTGAGTCCTCTCGGGTGGAAGATCTCGAGGAGTTAGAGGATGACGATGAAGAAGAAGATAGATACCACCGGCCAAGGTGGTGCCCTGATGGACTCAGCCATTCTCAGAAGCGTAGGGTTCAGCGACTACGTAGCGTAGAGGAAGCCGAGAGACGATACCTACACGCGTTAAGGAAGGCGCGGCCTGATTTGGCCGCGAAAATTTAGCAAACTCTGGATGAGGAGGGTCGTCCACAGAAGAAAGAGTGGCGCCCCAAACAAAAGAAAGCCGATGATGCGACATCGGCTGGCACGAACATGGTGTTCATTCTTCCATCGGAGTTTTGTGCTCCAGGAATAGAAGAGGCACCTATAGCTCAGCTCGACTGCGGCCCACGACCAGTTATATTTGAGAAGCCACGAGAAAGGAGCTACAGGCATCTGAAGGCCCCGTACTTGAGAGGTTATATCAATGGGAAGCCTGTCAACAAGATGCTGGTCGACACGGGAGCAGCAGTCAATATAATGCCATACTCCATGCTACGTCGTTTGGGACGGTCTAGTGCAGACCTGATCAAGACCAATGTCACATTGAACGACTTCAACGGCCAAGCATCAGAAGCACAAGGCGTTCTGAACGTGGATTTAACTGTAGGCCGAAAGACCATCCCTACGTCATTCTTCATCGTCGACAGCAAAAGCACTTACGCTGTCCTGCTAGGGAGAGATTGGATCCACGCTAACTGTTGCATTCCATCCACAATGCACCAATGCTTGATACAGTGGGATGGAGATGAAGTGGAGGTCGTCCATGCAGATGATTCGGCCGAAATATCAACGGCTGGCATGAACATTTGGAAAACGGGAGGCCAAGAGCCACTCCCCGGAATCAGTTTGGACGGCTACGAGTTCATCGACGTGACAAAAAAGGGGTGAGGCTGGTCTTATCCACCGGCCTGACAGTATAGCAAGAGTAAAGGCAACAGACATACGTGGCAAGGCCGATCCCTACGATCGGCCCCAAAAAATAAAGAGTAATGATCTCGTATCAAGCATGCCACGTAGTCGTAGTAAAGCACGAACAAGATGTAAACCTTCATTGAGCAATGCAATAAAAATGGGGGCCGATTCCAGCAATCGGCCCATACTATCCTCGCCACACGTTTTGCCTGTGTTCAACATTGATCTAGCAGGCGACGGAAAGCTAGGATATGGGTTTACATCGGCTGATGAGCTAGAAGAGGTTGACATTGGTCCTGGGGATAAGCCACGACCAACTTTTATCAGCAAAAAGCTAGATCCACATCTCAGGAGCCAGATGATAGCTCTACTAAAAGAATACCCAGATTGCTTTGCATAGGATTACACAGAGATGCCTGGGTTAGACAGGAGCATCATTGAGCATCGGCTCCCTCTCAAGAAAGGATTTCGGCCGTTCCAGCAACGTGCACGTCAGATGAAGGCCGATATCCTAGAAGAAGTCAAGAAGGAGGTCGAGAAAATGTTGACCGCCGGATTCATCAAGCCATACAGACAGGATGACTCGAGAGCCGATATCTTCAATTACTTGAGAGATTCGGCTCGGGGGGCACATAACCCATGAACAGTGAAAAATCGGGGGCCAATGCACAAAAAATCGGCCAGTAAAAAAAATACATACAAATCACAGCCGATGCACAGACATCGACTTGAGAAAATATGCGAGACAACAGTATACAGGTACAGCTGATGGACAGACATCGACTTCAGAATAAAAAAAGCCGATGCATAGCCATCGACTCTAGAGGTACAAGTTCAATGAAGCATTTATCAGTTACATGGAAAGGCTCTACTGAAGGAATACGTTGAGGGCATGAAGGGCGTTAGCGCGTATACGATCCACCTCGGCGATCTCAGCCTTGTCATCCTCGTCTTTGCCCATCACCAGCTGACTGTCCAGAGGACGAATTTCAGCTAGATCAGTCTTCAGTTCAGCTGTGAGGACTTTTGCTTCCTCTCGAGAGCGGGCAATAAGAGCTTCCTTATCTTGGATGAGCTGCTTGGTTACCCTGACCCTCTCTTCAAGGTCCTCCAGGTCCTTACGCAGGGTCTCGAGTTCGGCACTGCTGACAGAGGTGTCAGTTTTGGCGTCCAAGGCAGCCTTTTTCTCATTGAGCCGTTGACACTTGGCTGCAATATCGGCTTTCAACGGTAGCTGGGCGTGGCGAAGGTCAATTCTCTGACGAGCCAACTGCACCCTTGACCTGAAGGCCGACAGGGTCACAGCTGGCCAGAGTTTCACCTGCAGTATCACCGGGAGATGGGGCTGAATGTCCTCAAGAATCCCCTTTACTTCCTCGGAGTTTTCAACCAATGTCTCAACTGGGGAGGAGAGCAAAGCCTTGAGACGCTGGAGTTGACCATGGGTCGTGCTAGGTCTTGGCTCTTCACCTGCCCTGGAAGTAGCTGGTTCGATGGATTCAGGGTCGAACGTCAGCAAGCTTGAGAGGTCATAACTCTGACAGACAAACACGAACAGCGTCAGTATGCAGCAAAAGGAAAAGGTAGAACCAAGGGAATGAGGTATACCTCTCCTAAGACCGGAGGGGCAGCCGATGTTGTGGTGATCGGCTTTTCTGTGGGCTTGGTTAGGTTGGCCACCTTGTCAGCCACGCTCTTTGAAGGTGCTAAATCCAGGGTGGCGGATGGCATCGGTATCTCTTCAACATCCCCACTAGAGGTGCCATCAGTCTACAAAGGAAATGGTTAGCCGATCCGAGTAGCGATGGGATAGTGTGAAATATGAACCGGGGGAGATAATTACATCTGAAACCTCCTGGCTTGGTGAAGAAGCTCGCGGTTCTTTGCGAGCCCTTTTGACACATCGGCTCTTCGTGCGTAGCCCTGCTCTAATCGGAGCTTGAAAAGTAGCAGGTTCGGGAGCTGACCTTTTCTTGGAAACCGACGATGGCAAGTTTGTCTGGCTCTGTGTGGTGGTTCTCCCTGAATTACCTGAGCTCGAGTCCCTTCGACTGGACTGGGTCTCCTCGCTGGAGTTCTCCTCGGTGGAGGTCTGTAAAGGAAACACAAGCATGTTGCAGAAGCCTAGAAGGACAAATGAAATTAGTCAAGGCATAGATCAGCTTACGTGCAAGCTTTCTTGAGCGGGAATGGGGGCTTGGCGCTTCAGGGTCTTCCTGGCAGCTACTTTCCTCACTGCTTTCCTCGCCTGGATTGAGGCTCGGGGGGCAGTTGTCCCTGAGGATGCTTTGCTCTTGGGAGCCGATTTCGGTGAAATCGGCTGGCTCTGCATCATAACCTTCTTCAGGGGTGGTGAGCTCTTGCAGAAGAGAACCACTGGAGCTGGTGGAAGGAATTTGAAGGAGGAGCCGTCAGCCTGCACAGGTTCTGGACCATCTTGTTGCTGCGAGGAAATAGAGCTAGGTTACAGACAATCATTGTGAGCCACTGCAAGAAAATTGTAAGTGGTGGTACCTGTTCTGCAGGAATGTCGTATTCAGCATCAAGTTGCTTCAGCAACGGCCCTAAAGCTCTCCTGAAGGCGTGGGTCTTCCACATTGACCACCAAGTCTCAAACCCATCGGTAGTGGTGGTGAAGCAAAGGTTCTGAGGGATTGGAATGGCTAGAGCATCAAAGAAGGAATAGCACCTCTGGCCAGTAAGGATATCAGGCAGCTCAGCTCTGCTTTCTGTCAAGTGGTGTAGGAAGAAATGTGGAGCCACTTGCCCGAGACCAAACTGCCGGGCCACTACCACCGGTTGAT
This sequence comes from Lolium perenne, assembly GCF_019359855.2. NCBI lineage: Eukaryota > Viridiplantae > Streptophyta > Magnoliopsida > Poales > Poaceae > Lolium > Lolium perenne. The sequence continues at coordinate 127,977,998 of NC_067250.2, forward strand.
AAGATTCATAACCGGGTTTGATGATCCTGTTGGAGGTACTCATGCCAACTGGGAGGAGGCAAGGACGGATCATGATGGAGTACAAGTGCCGAGTGCTGGGGTCATCGGCAAAACTGTCCAACCTGAAGGAAACTGGATTCTCGAAATTTTCAGCTTCAGTGTAAGGAAAGAACAGGGGACTGTCCAGGCCTTGGAAGAAAATTCTGAACCACTCTGACGCTTCCTTAGGGATCAGCCTGCTACCTGGAAGGCTATATAAAGCTTGGCCGTAGCTGGTGCATCGGATCTGCTTCCCATTAGCATCTGGGAAGGTGCAAGTGGCCAGAGGTGGGGAGTTTGGGACCTTGTTTCGGAAGTACAGTTGAGCCCATAACTGAATAAACCACCAGGGGCCTCCTGTTTTAACTGTCTTTTGGGAAAACAGTTTGACAGACATCAGTTGGAGAGATCGATAGACCTCTCCAAGGACTAGTTTGCCGATGCCAAGCTGGGTGCCTTTGGCAAGTTCATAGGCCAGGGAAAGGTAATTCTTGGTTGGGGCGAGTGATGGGCCACAGAATATGAAGTGTTCTAACCAGAAGTTCAGGAAGGCTGTGTGCTCTTTCTCTGTCACAGGCCCTTTGGTTTTCATGTAACGCCTAAGGTAGGCACCCCAGCTGGTACACTCTGTTTTGGAGGAGAGGGTGAAAGGAACCTTTGGCAGCATAAAAGCAGAGGGGCTTGGGGATGCAATATCTAGACCTGTGATCATGGCCACGTCCAGCAAAGTTGGTGTCATGGGACCATGGCCAAACATGAAACAATTCAGTGCATCAGACCAGAAGTAGCCGATGGTTTTCAGAAGGTTTTCGTGTTTCTCAAGGGGAGACAATGACAATGACAAGGCGTCGGCTATCCCTATAGTTTCCCATGTGGCATGGTGAGTTTTGGATACTCTACTGTACCATGCCACCCAACCCTCAGGAGGATTAGGCCAGGCTCGTAGGCAGTCGGCCCAAGAAGTCAGATCTAAATTCTGGTTTACGAAGGGAATTCTGTTGGCCTCGCATGAAATTAGATGAGCGGGACTCTCGGAAGAACGAGGGCCAAGAAACAAAGAATTTGGGAGAGAGGGATGCGGCAGCAGGATGTCTGAAACCTAAAATTAATAACGAAATATGACATTAATTCAGGTGTTTGTTGTTAAATCCTAACATTTACTCGGATGGCGTGGAGCGGTTGAGGATTACCTTCAGATCGGAGACCATAGCATTGGCGTTGGATGATTCCGCCATTGGATGCGCTGTGGAGTTGGTCTGGCGCGGGTGAGATCTGAGATTCGTGTGGCCGGGAGTTGGATCTGTTCGAGCGGCGATTTGGGGATCTGAGTTTACTCTCTCAGACGGAGGTTGCAGGTTACCGTTTGAAGAGATAACTGATGGGGCTTTACTCGCGTTTTATGGTAAAGGACGATGCGATGCCATCGGCTCTTTGGGAGTTGACTGACTTTGACTATCGGCAAGATTAATTGGAAGCACTTCTTCGTTAATAAAAGGGGTTTTTTACAATGAAGAGCCGATTGCTCAAGGAGGGAAGAACAAAAGAAGAGCCGATTGCTCAAGAACTACTACTAATCCTATACTAGTAGTTCCTATTCTAAGGGCTGTCGCTAGCCTCGTCGTCGGCGTCGAAACTGCCGTCGGTGCTGCTTCCGGAGAACTCTTCGTCGCTGCTGCCCCAGCCCTCGGCCGGGGCTTCTTCCTCCTCGTCATCATCATTGTCGTCGCTCTCCGACCAAGCTCGGAAGCGCTTTGCCGGTGGATATCCGGCGGAGGAGGAGTCATCCTCCTCCTCTTCCTCTTCTTCCTCCTCTTCCTCCTCTTCCTCCTCCTCGTCAGAGGAGGAAAAGCTCGCCCAGGAGTGGAGGTCGTCCTAGCTCTCGCTCTCCAGTTCCCCGTCGACAAGGAACCGGAGGTCCGCCTCCCCATCGGTCATTGACAGGTCGTCGTCCGACCCGACGGCGGCTGGGGGAAGGTCGTCGCTGGAGAAGGAGGACTGAAAAGAGAGGCCCGATGAGGCGGAGGGGGAGGAAGAAGAAGACATTGCTACAGGAAAAGAGGGTTTTTTTGGTGCCGATGGCTAGAACAGAGCAAGGGGATGAAGAGGCGAACTGTTCCGCACAGTTAAATAAAAGGGGATATAGTGGAGATTTAATGCCACAACAGTTTCCGAGGAAGTGATGCCAAAAAACTATCAAATCTTGCAGAGAAGTTGAGAAGGCAAGGCATCATGATGAAGGATACTGCGACGGTTCTGCTCTGCCACGACATGACCCGACGAAGAAAAAAACAGAGTGGTTTTGGAATTATCATTACCAAAACCAGGGGGGCATGTGTTATCACCAGATTTTAACCAAATCAGAGGTGGGCCGTGATTGAGATGGGCTTAGTAAATATACGTAGAAATTATTCATGAATCGGCCTTGTATAAAGAGTTTGGGCTGAATTGCCCGTGTATCTGTAAATATAGTAGGATACGTGTCGGTTAGGATTAAAAGGTAGAGTTTAGCTCGTACACGGTTGGGATTATTCCCACGTTAGAAAGTCTACGGACTATAAATATGTATCTAGGGTTATTGAGAAAGAAGACGATCACGTTCACAACAAAACCAATCTAGGCGCATCGCCACCCCTTGTTTTGAGGGTTTCTTCCGGGTAAGCGCTATGCTGCCTAGATCGCGTCTTGCGATCTAGGCAGAATCTTGTTTATCTGTCGTTCATGTGTTGCTCGTACTGAAGCCCTTTTGATGGCGAGCAACACCGTTATCATGGATATGTTAGGGTTAGCATCGGTACTTTCTTGATGTATTTGATTAGTCATGCTACTCCTGGATATCTAGCCACCCTTGTACTGATCTTAGGTGCGAGGGTGGCACCCTGCTTAATCATTGTTTAGTAGATTCGATCCGTTACGATTGCTCCTTGTTCTTCAAGGATTAGTTTAATATCTACATAGTTAGGCCTTATAAACGGGTTGAAGGATCCAGTAGCACGTAGGGTATAGTTTGCTAGTCCTAAATAAGATGTTTCGGGAATCAACTCCGCGTTGGTTTTTAGGCCTTGTCTAGAGCTAGTTTATTATCACCTTTCGTGTCTGCCAGGCTCAATCACGTGTAGGACGTTCCGGTTATGTGGTGAAAGCCCTAGATCGTCGTAGATTGTTTTAACTTAATATTGATCAAGCAGGACCACCATGTTATCGTAGATCTCATACGAATCATGGGTGGATCGGCTCCTTGAGCCGATTCACAGGACAACCTGAGAGCCGATCGAGGCTCGTATTTAATGTTTACGTGTATGCCATGCAGGAAACTAGTCGAAGCAATTGTCGCGGTATCGTCACGGCATATGCCATAGGGTGGCTAATCGAAGTGGTTCCTGAGGGATCTCACGGCGGTATCCGGATGCGGGTATGGGCACGAGCGACACGGCGACGTACCCAGGTTCGAGGCCCTCCGATGGAGGTAAAACCTCTATTCCTGCTATGAGTGTATATGATGATCACACGATACAATGGTGCTCCTAGAGCTGTGTCCGGCTGCTCCTGAGAGGCTAAGGGAGACGATGGTCTCTCTCACAGGGCAGCTCTGTAGGTGGGTGAAAGTAATAAATGATCGATCCCCTGCACGAGGGGGGGTAGTGCGGCTTATATAGGCACCGGCACTTTACATATAAGACCCTATAGTTTACTGGCCGGCTTGGCCGGCTCCGGCTTCCGCTCCTTCCCGAGGCGGTGACGTCAGGAGTGGTTGAGGCATCGTGGCCTGTCCCATCCGGCTGCCACGGTCAGCGGTATGGAGAGGAGGTGTCCCTATCACCGTCAGCCACTGTAGCCAGTACGGATCGTCGTAAGCTCTGACGGCCTGTCCGGCGCGTGGCACTATTGCTCCACAGTGCCCCGTGCTTTACGGAAGATGGAGTCAGCGTGGACTTTGGGAACCCGGATCACCAACCCGGTTCCTTCCAGTGCAAGACTCGCCAGCCTCGAGTCGGTCTGAGGTACAAACCCCAGTCGGATATGGCTTGTAGAAGCCGGCCCAGCTACAGCATTGGTGGCCGCAGCCAGGCCGACTAGGACCTAGAGCCAACCGGCTTCCGGACCAGCCGGCCACGGCGCCAGCCGGCTGCTCCTCAGCCGGCCTTTGCCGCGAGCCGGCCGGTGCCCAGCCGGCTGCTCCGCGTCCATTGCCCTATCCGGGGTCTTCCCCCCGACATTAGCCCCCGAAGCTGGCAAGGTCCTGCGTTTAGAAGGACCTAGGCAGGTTTTCCTGGCTTCTTGAATATATTTGACGGCACTTGGAGGGGCCGACTGAGGATTTCCTTTCAGCCGGCTGCGCCCTCATCCGGCTCGTTCCGCTTTTTACACTTGTATAGTTTTTGCTTTCTCGCAAGATCTGATGGCGTCTCCGCCTTGCTGATGAATTTTGGTTCGGATGGAACTTATCGTCCGGCTCCGGCTTGCGGCGCGCCGGAGTCTCCGCCGCCTCGGGCCCTGCGCCCGACTTGACTGGTCTGACGCCTGGCCTGGCGGTCGGTTCGTCTGGTCACATCAATGTCCCTCCGGATCCGGTGCGGTAGTGGGCGACGTGGTGTGGCCGTTTACGGTAACGGTAGCGGTCGTGGGAGGAGTTACGGCGCAGTAAATCCGGAGACGTGGCCCACGTCGGCCACTTGGAGGCCAACCGCCCGCCGCGGTCGGCTATAAATGCCGCGGGGGCGGTATCGAGGCGGCACTTGCCCCTTTCTTCCTCCTCGCGCTCCTGCCTCGCTCCTTCTCTTCACTCGGGCTCTTCGCTGCCCCGACGCCGTTCCTCTTCCGTTCTTCTGGCGAACCTCAGCGAGCGGTTGCCCCGACGATCCTCCGCCGAGCTGCCGCCGCAAACCCGCCAATCCGGCGCCACGGGGCCACGCGCATCGACGGCGCGCCCTTCTCCACCGCGATCTCCTCCGGCGAGGAGCGGCTCTTCTTCGCCCTTCCGCCTCTCCTGGACCTCCTCTTCTTCTTCGTCCTCGATGGCCCAGCCGAGCGGCTCCTGGAAGGGTTCCTATATGCAGGAGGACGACATTGCCCGGCTCGTGCGCCTCCGCCGCATCCCGGCGGGGGTGATTACCAGGGCGCCGGGCGCGGAGAAGGAGCCTCGGCCGGAGCCCGGCGAACGCGTGGTCTTCGGCACGCATCTCGACCGCGGATTGGGTCTGCCGGCTTCCAACTTCTTCCGCCGGTTCCTCGACCACTTCGGCCTGCAGCCGCACCACCTGCCGGCCAACGCCATGATCCTCCTCAGCTGCTACGTGGCCTTCATGGAAGGCTACGCCGGCTTGTGGCCGGACGTGGAGTTTTGGAGCCGGCTCTTCTACATCAAGGCGCAGACGACCGAAGGCCGCCTGAGGACCTGCGGCGCCGCCTCCATCTATCCTCGCACGGGTACGTCCTTCCCGCGGATTCCGACTGTCGATTCTGTAAAGAATTGGCAGATGTCTTTCTTTTATGTGCGGAACGAGAGCCCGGCCTTCGACCGGCTCAACCTGCCGGAATACAACCCGGCTCCGCCAGTCGGCCGGATCAACTGGGGCTACAACGCCAAGTCCTCGGACCCGGACGCGGAGGTGAACCTCCTGTGGGACTTCCTGGGCGAGTGCGTCGCGGAGGGCCGGCTGAGTGCCGAGGACCTCCTTTGCACCTACATCTCGCGCCGGGTCATACCGCTCCAGTGGCGCGTCCACAAGATCGGCCATATGTCCGGCCGGCTCGACCCGACACGGACGTCGAAGGTGGAGCTCTCCAAGTCCCAGGTGGCTCACCGGGTGAACAACATCACCAAGGCCAACATGCCGGACAACTGGAATTGGGGGCTGCCGCCTTACAACCGGGAGCAGCCGCCTGAACTGGTAAGTTTAACGTTTTTGCCGTCTTCCGGCTTGCGGCTGCGTGGCCGACTTGATATTTATCTTGTTGTTTTCAGCTTTTCACCTGCCAAGGCATCGAGGATGGCGACTTGGCGACGAAGGTCTGGACGCCGGATCACATCGACCCGGCTGACCTAGCCGGCGACCAAGCCGGCGACGACGATCTGCCGGTGGTGCAGGATCAGGGCGGCCAGGGGGAGCATAACCCGCCGCCCTCGCCTGAGCATGAGCAGGAGCAGGAGCAGGAGCAGCCGCAGGCGGAGCCGGCCCAATCCGGCACGGGGCCCATCCCGGCGGTGCCTCTGCGCGCGGTGCTGCCTACGAGCACGGCGACTTCTGCGCCGAAGGGGAGGAAGCGGGCCGGCGTCGGGTCTACGGCCGCTTCGGAGGCGAGGGCCAAGAAACAGCGCCGGCTGGCGCCCAAGAAGGTCCCGGAGAAAGCCGGGTGAGTTCTTTTTCCTTTGTTGTTTGATTCCTTTTCTTTCCTTCCTCTCTGTACTTATCTTTTCTTGCTTGTTCAACTAGGGCCGTGATTAAGTTTACCCAGGGAGGCGGCTCTCGGCAGGCTCCTCCCGTCACGTCGCCGCTTCAGCGGCAAAGGAGGGAGCCAACCCCGCAACCTTCAGCACGCGCGCGCACGCCGCCGGCTGCTAACGTGCCGCCTGCGGCCACGCCACCTTCTTCGGGGGCGTCTTCTTCTGCCGCGCCTTCTGCGGCGCCTGGCGGCGGAGACCAGGGTCAGTCGGCGCGCCGGCCGACCCTAGATGACATGTTCCCGCGCCGCGCCCCGTTTGTGGAGCAGGCAGCCGGAGCTGGCAGGGGCATGCCATCTGCGGCTGGAGCTGGAGCTGGTGGGGCTGCGCCGCCTTCGACCGGAGTCGGCGGGCCCGCGCCCAACGTCGTGGTGCTGGAGAGCTCTCCGGAAGGAGCGCCTCAAGCGCCGGATGCGACGGCTCCCACCGGGCCGACTGCTTCGACCGCGCCGCCTCCAGCTTCGGAGCCGACGAGGAGGGAGCCGACCGGGAAAGAGCCGGCGAGGGAGGAGCCAGCGCGCTCGAAGGACGCCGACTCCCGGGCGCTGGTGAGGACGAGGGGCCCACCGGGCCCAACTGAGGGCCTTCATGTGGCCAAGGGGGCCCGGCTGCTGCATGTGCCGTCTGCCTCTGACTCCAGCCTTGGCTCGGCTGGCACCATGGAGGCTGCGTGGCCCAAGGCGGATTCTTGCGAGGTGTTCAACCGGGAGGGACAGCCTGGTGCGGCGCCCATGAAGATGGTCTTCTCCGGCTACCGGGCCAGCCTTAAGAACAAGGCCGCCGAGGCCCTTGCCCAGCTAGCAACGCTGGAGGATGCTGACAAGGTAGGTGTCTTCTTGTTTTTGCAATTTTGTTATTATCCTGGTAGCCCTCCGAGGCATGGTCCGGCTGCTTGGAGCCGGTCCGGGTTTCGTCTGGATATCTGATTGTTTCTTTCAGGCGGTTACGGAGCGACGCACCATCTTGTACAACAAGGTGGTGACTAGCTACCACAAGGCCAAGATCGAGCGAGCCGGCTTGGCTCGCGAGCTGGAGGCTGTCAAGGGTGAGGCCTTCTCTCTTTTGACTTGCTTTTCCTGTGAGTTTCTTTTTTACTGACGGCCCATTTTTGCCGGCTTGCAGCTGAGGCCGCCCGGGTCCCGCAGCTTGAGTCGGACCTCCGAGTTGCCCGCGCTCAATGCGCCACAAGTGAGGAGGCGAACCGGGCTGCTGCCGCCAAGCTGAAGGTGGCTGACGGGGAGCTGAAACGGCTGCGCCTCCTTGAGGCTAACCATCTCAAGGAACTTGCCGCCCTCAAGAAGGAGCAGGAGGAAAAGCTGGAGGGTCTGAGCAAGCGGTTGGAGGAGGTGGAGCGGCAACGGCTTTCGCTCCAGCAAGAGGTGACCACCAAGTCCAACGAGCTGTCGGCCACCGCCAAGCGGTGGTTGGAGGAACTTAGCGCGCTCGACCGCGGCTTGGCGGGTGAGTCTTTTGTCTTATGCCTTCCCCTTTGCCGGCTTTCGGCCGTCGGCTGCCGGCTTAGGTTGGCAGCCGGCGGCAGAAACTTGATTTTTTCGATATCTCCATCTTCGGGCTGGGGGCAGTCGGTTCTTGCCGGCTGTCGCCAGGCTCTTTTCTTTTCTTTTTTTTTTTTTGCTTCGAAATCTCCATCTTCGGGCTGGGGGCAGTCGGTTCTTGCCGGCTGCCGCCAGGCTTACTTTAGGACTTCGAAAATTTGCACTTTTCAGCTTATTTCGGCTTTGATGGCTTCTGACATGCTTTTCTTCTATGCAGCGGCCTCCCCTGAGGCGCAGGAGGAGGCGTTAGCGGCTGTTGGCAGGGCGCGGGAGGATCGCCGGCAGGCCACTGGGGAGCAGAGCTCCGACTGCTTCACCATGGACGACTATCTGGCGTCCATCGCCGCCCGCGTGGAGCCGGTCACCAAGCTTGGCTGGGAGCTGCGGAAGGCGGCGGAGGAGCTGATCCGACTGCTGTGGCCGACTGAAACACTGCCGGAAGATCTCTCCAATCTCATCGCTTGGCTGGACAGGGCTCCCGACCGCTTCTTGGACTGGAAGGAGTCGGCCACGCGCGCCGGAGCCGATATGGCGCTATCTTTTGTGCTCTCCTGGTATAACGAGGTTAGCCTCGACCAGTTGGAGTTCCGGCGCGCCGACGTGGAGGACAAGCTCCCGGCGGAGAACAAGACTGCTCGGCTTGCCCGCGCCTGCGCCATTGCCGACTTCGTCGACAAGTCCATCTTTATCGCGGACCCGAATCCGCCGTCTGACGACGAGGAGGAGGAGGCTGAGGACGAAGAGGCGGACGACGTGCCCGAGGATGACCCGGCAGCCGGCTCTGCTGATGCTCCTCCGGCTGGTCCTGATCCAGCCGGTGCTTAGCTTCTACCTGTCTTTCAATTGTTGCTTTTGCCAAGACAATTCGTTAAATCCCCGGGATGCCGGGTGCATATGTAAGACAATATTATCGCCCTTTAATTATGTCACACTTTAATGTGTTTGTTAATCATTTTGCGTGTCGAGTTGCTTTCTTTCGACTCGTTCGCTTTTTCCCATCCGCCCCACTCTTTGGCTGTGCCCTTGCCGGTCGTACGTCCGACTTGCGATCCGTCGCCGGATCAAGAGCGGGCCGCTGGGTGAGGCCGACAGTATTTCAGTCGACCGAGCTGAATTCGGCAATCCGGCACTTTTATGAAAAGTTGCAAGTCAACTCGCTTTTACTCTTTCCCTTAGTCGTTTTTCGCGTGCCGGCTCCCTAGGCCTTACTCCCGCCAGCCGGACAGCCGGGTTGCGGTCTGTAGCTGGATCGGAAGCCGGCTGTCGGAAACCGGATCACGTTACTGAGCCGACCGCGTGAGAGGGTTCAAGCCAATTGGCGAAACAAGGTAAAGTACGCGAAAAACTTGTCGGAAACGGCGCTCTTGGCGCAAGCTTTTTCATAACTCACAAAAGGGATACAAGGGATACATACATTCCTGCTCTCATGTGTAAAATGGGCGGAGTAACCTGACATTCCAGGGATGTTTAGTCTCCTCGTCAGCCTTGTCCGGCTTGTTTTTCTTAGCCTCTTGGGCATCTATGAGATAGTAGGAATCATTGCCTACTGCCTTGCTCACGATGAAGGGACCCTCCCATGGGGATGACAGTTTATGCTGTCCGGCTGTCCGCTGGATCAGCCGGAGCACTAGGTCTCCTTCTCGGAATGCCAAGGGCTGGACCTTCCGGCTGTGATAGCGTCGGAGGCTTTGCTGGTAGATAGTAGATCTAGACTCAGCCAGCAGCCGGGCCTCTTCGACCAGGTCAACTCCATCTTCGCGAGCTTCTTTGGCTTCGGCTTCTGTGTAGAGCTTGATCCTTGGCGCATCATGCTCGATATCAGTCGGCAGGACGGCTTCGGCCCCGTATACGAGGAAAAATGGTGTGAAGCCGACTGAGCGGTTTGTCGTTGTGCGCAGGCTCCACAGCACATTGGGCAGTTCTTCGATCCAGCAGCCGGCTGCTCGCTCGAGCGGCTCCACCAGTCGGGGCCGGATGCCGGCTAGGACTAAGCCGTTAGCCTTCTCCACTTGTCCGTTGGACTCTGGGTGTGCCACAGAAGATAGGGCCATCCGGATCCCCATTTCCCCGCAATAGCGAGAGAAGATGCCTTGGGAGAAGTTGGTGCCGTTGTCGGTGATGATGGTGTGGGGGTAGCCGAATCTCACAATGATTTCCTTGAGGAATGTGACGGCTGTGGACCCGTCCAGTTTCTTGATTGGCTTGGCTTCGATCCACTTGGTGAATTTGTCAATCATCACCAAGAGATGTGTCATGCCGCCTCGCTGTTCTGAATGGGCCTACCATATCCAAGCCCCATACGGCAAATGGCCATGTGATGGGGATGGTTTTCAAGGCGGAAGCCGGCTGGTGTCTACCTTTTGCGAGCGCTGATAGCCGTTGCACTTCTTCACCAAATCTTCTGCGTCTACGAGCGCGATCGGCCGATAAAAAACCGTGCCGGAAGGCTTTGGCCACTATGGCTCTGGATGAGGCATGATGTCTGCACTCTCCTTGATGGATTTCCCGTAGGAGTTCAATCCCTTCAGCCGGCTCGACGCACCGCTGGAACACCCCACTTACGCTGCGTTTGTACAGCTGGTGGTTGATGATGGTATAGGCCTTGGCCCTTCTCTCAATCTGCCTGGCCTGGACTCTATCATCGAGGCGACACACCGTCGGTGAGGTAGGAGAGGAATTCTTGTGCCCATGAAGGTACGCATCTTATCTCGAATACGCTAACCAACAGGGCCTCCTGCGTGGGAGCTTCCGGGTTCGACTGCATGGTCGCCGGGTTCGGCTTGCTAGCCGGCGGGTTCGGCTTGCTAGCCCCCGAGTTTGGCGATGAAGCCCCCGGGTTGGACTGAGAAGTCCCCGGGTTCGGCATGCTAGCCGGCGGGTTTGGCTTGTTAGCCCCCGACTTGGGCGATGAAGCCCCCGGGTTCGGCTGAGCAGCCCCCGGGTCAGCCGGCACGAATATTGAATCCGAGTCCGGTGACGGTATGATGGACGGCTTCTTGAGAACCGCCAAGGCGACACCCGGCGGAATAGCTTGCCGGGTTGAGCCAATCTTGGACAAGGCATCAGCCGCCTCGTTGTTTGCCCGTGGCACGTGGTGGAATTCGCAGCCGTCGAAGAAGCCGGATAACTGCTGGACATGGAAGCGGTATGAGGCCATGTTGGCGTCCTTCGCGTCCCAGTCGCCAGATGCTTGCTGTATGACCAAGTCGGAGTCGCCGAAGCAGAGTATGCGACGCACGCCAATCTCCTTGGCCAGCTTCAGCCCATGAATGAGCGCTTCATACTCCGCCACATTGTTGGATGCGGCGAAGTGGATCTGCAGGACGTAGTCCAGCCGGTCTCCCTTGGGAGAGGTGATGACGATGCCGGCTCCCAGGCCATTGCGCATCTTCGAGCCGTCGAAGTGCATCTTCCAGTGTGTGGAATCCGGCACAGGCGGCAGGTACTGCATCTCAGCCCAGTCGACGAAGAAATCGGCTAGGATCTGCGACTTGATGGCTGTGCGTGGCTCGTAGAGGATGGTGTGGGCGGCTAGCTCCAGGGCCCACTTGGCAACCCGGCCGTTGGCATCCTTGCTGCCGATGATTTCCGCCAAAGGCGCTGTGGCAACCACCTTGATGGGGTGCTCTTGGAAGTAGTGCTTCAGCTTCTTGGCCGACATGTAGACGCCGTAGGTGACCTTCTGGTAGTGGGGGTAGTTTTGCTTCGACTGGGAGAGCACTTCGCTAAGGTAGTAAACTGGGCGTTGGACCAGCTGCTCCCTGCCGGCTTCTTTGCGCTCCACCACCAGGACAACGCTAACCACTCGGTTGGTGGCTGCGATGTACAACAGCATCGGTTCCATTGAAGCCGGCGTTGCAAGGATTGGCGCGGTTGAGAGCACGCGCTTCAAGTCACGGAAAGCTTCATCCGCCTGCGGTGACCAGACGAATTTGTCCGCCTTCTTCATCAATTGATACAGGGCGGTGCCTTCTCCCCCGGCCGGCTGACGAAGTGGCTCAAGGAAGCCGGGCAGCCAGCAAACTACGGACGTCCTTGAGGCACTCGCGGCAGTTCCATCTTCTCCAGGGCACTGATCTTGTCCGGGTTGGCTTCGATCCCTCGCTGAGAGACGAGGTAGCCAAGGAGCTGGCCAGACGGCACGCCGAATGTGCACTTGGCCGGGTTGAGCTTCATCCGGAATCTTCTCAGATTGGTGAAGGTTTCTCTCAGGTCATCAAGGAGGGTAGCCGTCTCCTTGGTCTTTACAACGACATCATCCACATATGCGTGAACGTTTCGCGATTTGATCCTGCAAGCATTTTTGCATGCACCTTTGGTAGGTGGCGCTGCATTTTTCAAGCCGAACGGCATAGTCGTGTAGCAGTAAGCCCCATACGGGGTAATGAACGAAGTCTTTATTTGATCATCCGGATTCAAAGGAATCTGGTGGTAGCCTGAATAGGCATCTAGGAAAGACAACAGTTCACAGCCGGCAGTCGAGTCTATGACTTGATCTATGCGCGGCAGGGGAAAGGGATCCTTTGGGCACGCCTTGTTCAGGCTGGTGTAGTCGATACACATGCGCCAGGAGCCGTTCTTCTTCAAAACCAGGACCGGGTTCGCCAACCAGTCCGGGTGCAGCACTTCCATGATGAAGCCGGCAGCTAGGAGCCGGGCGATTTCTTCACCGATGGCCTTCCTTCGTTCTTCGGCGAAGCGCCTGAGAGGCTGCTTCACCGGCTTGGCCTCAGGCCGGACGTGGAGGTGGTGCTCAGCCAACTCCCTCGGCACACCCGGCATGTCTCTTGGAGTCCATGCGAAGATGTCCCGATTCTCACGGAGGAAGCTGGTGAGCTCGCTTTCCTATTTCTTGTTCAAGCCGGCACCGATGGTGACGAACTTGTCCGGCTGCGCCGGGTCCAGCAGGATCTTCTTGGTGTTGTCGGCCGGCTGGAAGTGAGTCGTCCCAGCCGGGTTGCCCGCAGCCGGCATGTCTGTCTGCGCGGCTTTGGCGAGGGCGACGGCGTCGTGGATGAGCTGCTTCTCGGTGGCGATGACCAACGTCTGGGCCATCTTGGAGCTCTGCGTGGCGCAGTCCATGGAGCGGCGATAGTCGCCGGCTACGGTAATGACCCCCTTGGGGCCAGGCAGCTTCATCTTCAGGTACCCATAGTGGGGCACCGCCATGAACTTGGTCAGGGCCGGCCTGCCCAGGAGCGCGTGGTAGGGACTCACGAGGTCCACCACCTCGAACTCGATTCTCTCAGTGCGGAAGTGGTCCGGCTTCCCGAACATCACCTCCAGCGTGATCCGGCCGATCGGCTGGCAGCAATGGCCTGGCACGATGCCATGGAAGACGGTGGGGGTGGGGCGCAACTCGGCCTCCTGGATGCCCAGCTTGCGGGCGGTGTCGCGGTAGAGGATGTTGATGCTGCTGCCGCCGTCGATGAGGACGCGCGAAAAACGCACGCTGCGCCGGGTTGTGCCGATGGTGGGGTCGAGGACCATGGCGTAGCTGCCCGGCCCGGCAGGACAGCCGGTGTGTCGCGGCGATCAAAAGTGATGGCCTGCTCGACCGGTTTAGGTCCGGGGGGACCGGCGGTATGACCGCGTTGACCTCGAGGGAACGGCGCTCTTGGCTCGTCCTGTCCTCGGGCTCGGAGGTGAAGATGATGTAGGTGGCGTCTTCGGCCAGATATCGGCCGCCATGGTGCACTTGGTTAGCCTCGTGGTGCTCGAGGTTGGCGTTCTCTGCGCCGGCTTGGCCACCCGGCCCGCCGGCTGGTGGGGGCGGGGGGGGGGGAGGCGGTAGAGGTTCACCGCTTGTCAGCCGCTTCATGAAGTGGCAGTCGCGGGTGGTGTGGTTGGAGGGGTTCTTGCCGCTGTGGTACTTGCACGGCGAGTCGAGCATCTGCTCGAAGGTATACTTCGGCTTCCACTGCCGGTCTTGCTTCTGGCGGCGGCTGCCGCCTGCCGCGTTGTCTGCCACGGCGGCTACGTGGGCGGAGCCGTACCGGCGGTCCGGCTGGTTGCTGTGACGCTTGCCGCGGTAGTTGTCCCGCCGGCTGCCGTGCGAGGCGCCCTCAGCCGGCTTGTTGTTGTCCCTCCTGGCGGGGGCCGGCGAAACGTCAGCCGGCGCCTTGCCGGCTTCCTCAGCCAGCGCGTACTTGTCGGCGATGGCCATCAAGGCGGCCATCGACTTGGGGTCACTGCGGCGCAACTTGTGCCACAGCATGGTGTTGGGCCGACAGCCTCTCATGAAGAAGCTGATGGCCTGGATCTCGTGAACGCCCTCGCAGGAGTTGCGCATCTCGCACCAACGCGTCAGGTACGCGCGATCCGTCTCGTCGGGGCCCTGCTTGCACATCTCGAGCTGCTGGGGGCGACCCGGCCGGCGATAGGTGCCGGTGAAGTTGCTGATGAAGGCCGCTTCGAAGTCGAGCCAGCCGTTTATGCTGCCGGCTGGCAGGTTGTTGAGCCATGTGCGGGTGGAGCCGACCAGCATCAGGGGGGAGTAGCGCACGGCCCAGCGCTTGTTGCCTTTGGCGATGCCGACTGCGGTGGAGTAGTCCTGCAGCCAGTCCTCTGGCTTGGCTGTGCCGTCGTACTTGGGGGTGTCGCGGGGGAGCGTGAAGCCTTCGAGCGTGGGCTCGTTGGCGATGCGGGGCCCGAAGCACTTTGGGCCGGCTGGAGCTTCTTCTTCCGCAATGCGGGATTCGACCAGCCGGTCGAGGCGATCTCGGGCGTCGGCGGGCTCGATGCGCGGGCCCAGCCGGGAGTGTGCCGGCTGGCGCGCGCCGCTTGCTTCTGGAGCCGGCCGGTGATGACGGCGGGGCCCGGAGTCTTGCTCCTGGTTCCGGCTTGGCGGGGGCCGGCTGCGGTTGCTGCCGCTCGGCTGGTGGCTTGGCCGGCCCGAGCTGTGCGTGGCCCGGGAATCATGGCGCCGGCTTGATGCTGGGGAGGCGGACTCGGCCGTGTCCCTGGCGCCTTCCCTGTCGTTGCCTGCAGCTCCACGAGCGTGAGAAGCTCTGGGGGCATTGACATACCTGGGGTCGGCGATCTGCCTGTTGGCTGCGTTGAGCAGCTCAGTCACCCGCTTGGTCTGGCGGCGTAACTCTTCGCCCTCGAGGCGGTTCAGCTCTTCTGCGGCGGCTTCTGCCGCGCGCACGTTCTTGTCGGGGGTGTTGTAGACGGGGAACTCCGCGGACAGAGCCGGCGAAGGAGCGCCGTCGCGGGCGATCTCAGCGCCAAGGTCGCGGCCCCTGCGGCGGATATGGCCGGCTCGGCTTGGCTCGTCGCCGCCTGGAGTGAGGCCGTGGGCACGGTTGTATTCGCGCTGGGTGATCTCCATCTGGCGCTTAGCAGCAGCCAGTTCTTCGGTTTGCTTGAGGAGGAGCTGGCGGTGCGCCTCCAAGTCCGCCTCGATGGCGGTGGGGTCTGCACCAGGCGTGAGCGGGGTGCTCAGTTTTGCCCGGACTGCATCCAGCCGGGACGGTGGTGGTGGCGCTTTCGGGCCCGAGCCGGAGGCGTTGGGGTCGATGTTGCGCTCCAAGTTGGGGCCGCGCATGCGCGGGTTCTTGGTGGGGAGCTCGTCGCCAGCCATCATGACTTGCACGACGGCGGGGCTGGCGGAAGCGCTGCTGCCGGCTCGCGGAGGAGGGCTAGCGCAGCGCAGCACCTGCCGCGGGTAGCGCGGCGGTGCGACGGTGGCGACGTAGACGTCGAAGCCGCCGAAGGAGATGACGCTGCCGCCGGCTGGGAAGGGCCGGTCAGCGAAGCAGCCAGCGTTGTCGCTGACACAGTTGAGGGAGCCGAATCTCCAGATCAAGCCTGAAGCGACTCGCTCGCCGGTGGTGATGGTGAGGCCCGTCCGGATGAAGACACCGGCCGAGGATGCTGAAGGCCCCACGGTGGGCGCCAAATGTCGCGGTATCGTCACGGCATATGCCATAGGGTGGCTAATCG
Organism: Lolium perenne; assembly: GCF_019359855.2. Lineage (NCBI taxonomy): Eukaryota > Viridiplantae > Streptophyta > Magnoliopsida > Poales > Poaceae > Lolium > Lolium perenne. Next base: position 127,993,979 of record NC_067250.2, read on the forward strand.
AAGTGGTTCCTGAGGGATCTCACGGCGGTATCCGGATGCGGGTATGGGCACGAGCGACACGGCGACGTACCCAGGTTCGAGGCCCTCCGATGGAGGTAAAACCTCTACTCCTGCTATGAGTGTATATGATGATCACACGATACAATGGTGCTCCTAGAGCTGTGTCCGGCTGCTCCTGAGAGGCTAAGGGAGACGATGGTCTCTCTCACAGGGCAGCTCTGTAGGTGGGTGAAAGTAATAAATGATCGATCCCCTGCACGAGGGGGGGTAGTGCGGCTTATATAGGCACCGGCACTTTACATATAAGACCCTATAGTTTACTGGCCGGCTTGACCGGCTCCGGCTTCCGCTCCTTCCCGAGGCGGTGACGTCAGGAGTGGTTGAGGCATCGTGGCCTGTCCCATCCGGCTGCCACGGTCAGCGGTATGGAGAGGAGGTGTCCCTATCGCCGTCAGCCACTGTAGCCAGTACGGATCGTCGTAAGCTCTGACGGCCTGTCCGGCGCGTGGCACTATTGCTCCACAGTGACCCGCGCTTTACGGAAGATGGAGTCAGCGTGGACTTTGGGAACCCGGATCACCAACCCGGTTCCTTCCAGTGCAAGACTCGCCAGCCTCGAGTCGGTCTGAGGTACAAACCCCAGTCGGATATGGCTTGTAGAAGCCGGCCCAGCTACAGCATTGGTGGCCGCAGCCAGGCCGACTAGGACCTAGAGCCAACCGGCTTCCGGACCAGCCGGCCACGGCGCCAGCCGGCTGCTCCTCAGCCGGCCTTTGCCGCGAGCCGGCCGGTGCCCAGCCGGCTGCTCCGCGTCCATTGCCCTATCCGGGGTCTTCCCCCCGACAGCAATCCATCACCTTCCTGACCAGGTATAGGTAAGGTGGCACGCCCTTGCACCAACATCGGACGTGCGTGCCGGATCTTTGCGGGCCGTCGCCCGAGGGACCAGGGCCCTCCAGCAGTCCTGGGAGCCTCCCGGCTCTTCGTGTTGCCCGTCGCTACTCGTCGGTGGGTTTTGGTGGTCAACAGAGTCGTAGTGGCGGTGCCCCTAGGGATGAATATTATGCGGAGAATTCCCTGTCCCTGGCCCTCCGCATCATGGCCTCCTCCGACAAGAGAAGAAATAGAGTAGCAAGTCGTCGGTCTGGCCCCTCCCCATCACGGTTATCGTCGGTGTATGGCATGCGGGCACCATCGTGCTCCACATTTTAGACATAGAGTGGAGATTAGACAAGATATGACATGTGGGTCCCACCCAAGTTTTACAAAAAAAAACAAAGTGAGAACAAGTCAACGGCCGTTAACAACCGTCTCAACGTGCCACGTCAGCACCCCAAGTGGGCCAGCCCTATCAGAAACATGATCAAATGGAGCTAAACCGGGTGTTACAAAGAGTTGGTAGTTTTCTGTAACTATCAGGCACATAGGTGGTAGTTATTTGCAAAAGACCGGAAAACTGGTAGTTTTTTGAAGCCCTAACCTCAATTGTGCTAGCAAAATGCAATTTACTCCCGCATGTAACAACTTGTAAAATGTAACAAACCCTATGCTAATTTAGAGCATCTCCATCGGCGCCCCCGATAGCTTTTTGGGGGCCGGGGGCGAAAATGGGCTCGTACCGGCGCGCCCCAAACGGCGCCGGCAATTTTGGAGCCCAATAGAATCGCTGGTAACCCCGTGCCGGCCCCTTCGCCAAGGGCACGAATCAGGCGCGCCGGCGCCTCGCGAGGCTAAATTTTTTGGGCGTGGGAGCCGTCTGTCAGTGATGCCAGGGCGCCGCGCGGGATATTTTACCGCCACGATGCTCCCACCACGATGCTGCGCGGGAAATTTTGTCGTCGCGACACCGCACGGGAGGTTTCCCGCCTCGCCGGTGGTCTATATTATCCCTCCTCCCCTGCTTCTATAGTGCAAAAACCCTAAAAAAATAGCACTATGTTCGATTCGTGGGACGAGGCGACGCTGGAGGCGGCCGTAGAAGTCGTGGAAGCGGACCCGCAACTTGCAGAGTACGAGGCGTGGGAGGACGCGGCGCTATCGGCGACCGTGGATGCCCACGTCGCGGACGAGCGGCGGGGCCAGGAGGCGGAGTGGCGGCTGCGGGTGTCCGAGGAGGAGCAACAGCGGCGGGTGGCACGGCAGGAGGTGGCGCGGAAGCGGGATGTCGGGGGGAAGACCCCGGGTAGGGCAATGGACGCGGAGCAGCCGGCTGGCCACTGGCCGGCTCGCGGCAAAGGCCGGCTGAGGAGCAGCCGGCTGGCGCCGTGGCCGGCTGGTCCGGAAGCCGGCTGGCTCTAGGTCCTAGTCGGCCTGGCTACGGCCGCCAATGCTGTAGCTGGGCCGGCTTCTACAAGCCATATCCGACTGGGGGTCTGTACCTCAGACCGACTCGAAGCTGGCAAGTCTTGCACTGGAAGGAACCGGGTTGGTGATCCGGGTTCCCAAAGTCCATGCTGACTTCATCTTCCGTAAAGCGCGGGGCACTGTAGAGCAATAGTGCCACGCGCCGGACAGGCCATCATGGTCTACGTCGATCCGTACTGGCTACAGTGGCTGATGGTGACAGGGACTCCTCCTCTCCATACCACTGACCAAGGCAGCCGGATGGGACAGGCCATGAGGCCTCAACGGCTCCTGACGTCATTGCCTCGGGAAGGAGCGGAAGCCGGAGCCGGCCAAGCCGGCCAGTAGACTATAGGGTCTTATATGTAAAGTGCCAGCGCCTATATAAGCTGGGCTACCCCCTCGTGCGGGGGAGGATCGATCATTCTCACTCACTTCCACCCCTAGCGCTGCCCTGAGAGAGAGACTTTGTCTTCCTTAGCCTCCCAGGAGCAGCCAGACACAGCTCAAGGAGCAACCTTGTATTGTGTGATCATCATATACACTCTAGCAGGAGTAGAGGTGTTACCTCCATCGGAGGGCCTCGAACCTGGGTACGTCGTCGTGTCGCTCGTCCCCATACCCGCTTCCGGATACCGCCGTGAGATCTCTCAGGAACCACCTTCGATTAGCCACCCTATGGCATATGCCGTGACGATACCACGACATTTGGCGCCCACCGTGGGGCCTTCAGCATCTTCGGCCGGTGTTTTCATCCGGACGGGCCTCACCATCACCACCGGCGAGCGAGTCGCTTCAGGCTTGATCTGGAGATTCGGCTCCCTCGACTGCGTCAGCGACAACGCTGGCTGCTTCGCCGACCGGCCCTTCCCAGCCGGCGGCAGCGTCATCTCCTTCGGCGGCCACGACGTCTACGTCGCCACCGTCGCACCGCCACCCGCGGCAGGTGCTGCGCTGCGCAAGCCCTCCTCCGCGAGCCGGCAGCAGCGCTCCCGCCAGCCCCGCCGTTGTGCAAGTCATGAAGGCTGGCGAGGAGCTCCCCATCAAGAACCCGCGCACCCGCGGCCCCAACCTGGAGCGCAACATCGACCCCAACGCCTCCGGCTCGGGCGCAAAGGCGCCACCACCACCGTCCCGGCTGGACGAAGTCCGGGCGAAACTGAGCACCCCGCTCACGCCTGGCGCCGACCCCACCACCATCGAGGCGGATTTGGAGGCGCACCGCCAGCTCCTCCTCAAGCAAACAGAAGAACTGGCTGCTGCTAAGCGCCAGATGGAGATCACCCAGTGCGAGTACAACCGCGCTCACGGCCTCACTCCAGGCGGCGACGGTCCCAGCCGAGCCGGCCAGATCCGCCGCAGGGGCCGCGACCTCGGCGCCGAGATCGCCCGCGACGGCGCTCCTTTGCCAACTCCGTCCGCGGAGCAACCCGTCTACAACACCCCCGACAAGAACATGCGCGCGGCACAAGCTGCCGCAGAAGAGCTGAACCGCCTTGAAGGCGAAGAGTTACGCCGCCAGACCAAGCGGGTGACTGAGCTGCTCAACGCAGCCACCAGGCAGGCGGCCGACCCCAGGTATGTCAATGCCCCCAGAGCTTCTCACGCTCGTGGAGCTGCAGGCAACGACAGGGAAGGCGCCAGGGACTCGGCCGAGTCCGCCTCCCCAGCACCAAGCCGGCACCGTGACTCCCGGGCCACACACGCAAGCTCGAGCCGGCCGAGCCACCAGCCTAGCGGCAGCGGCCGCAGCCGGCCTCCTCCAAGCCGAAACCAGGAGCAAGACTCCGAGCCCCGCCGCCAGCACCGGCCGGCTCCAGAAGCAAGCGGCGCACGCCAGCCGGCACGCTCCCGGCTGGGCCCGCGCATCGAGCCCGTCGACGCCAGAGACCGCCTCGATCGGCTGGTCGAATCCCGCATCGCGGAAGAGGAGGCGCCGGCTTGCCCCAAGTGCTTCGGGCCCCGCATCGCCAACGAGCCCGTGCTCGACGGCTTCCAGCTCCCTCGCGACACGCCCAAGTACGACGGCACCGCCAAGCCGGAGGACTGGCTGCAGGACTACTCCACCGCAGTCGGCATCTCTCGAGGCAACAAGCGTTGGGTTGTACGCTACTCCCCCCTGATGCTGGTCGGCTCCGCCCGCACCTGGCTCAACAACCTGCCAGCCGGCAGCATCAACGGCTGGCTGGATTTCGAAGAGGCCTTCGTCAGCAACTTCACCGGCACCTATCGCCGGCCGGGTCGCCCTCAGCAGCTTGAGATGTGCAAGCAGGGCCCGGACGAGACGGATCGCGCGTACCTAACGCGCTGGTGTGAGATGCGCAACTCCTGCGAGGGCGTGCACGAGATCCAGGCCATCAGCTTCTTCATGGGAGGCTGTCGGCCCAACACCATGCTGTGGCACAAGTTGCGCCGCAGCGACCCCAAGTCGATGGCCGCCCTGATGGCCATCGCCGACAAGTACGCGCTGGCTGAGGAAGCCGGCAAGGCGCCGGCTGACATTTCACCGGCCCCCGCAAGACGGGACAACAACAAGTTGGCTGAGCACAAGCCGGCAGACGGCGCCTCTCACGGCAGCCAGCGGGACAACTACCGCGGCAAGCGTCACAGCGACCAGCCGGACCACCGGTACGGCTCCGCCCACGTGGCCGCCGTGGCAGACAACGCGGCAGGCGGCAGCCGCCGCCAGAAGCAAGACCGGCAGTGGAAGCCGAAGTACACCTTCGAGCAGATGCTCGACTCACCGTGCAAGTACCACAGCGGCAAGAACCCCTCCAACCACACCACCCGCGACTGCCACTTCATGAAGCGGCTGACAAGCGGTGAGCCTCTCCCGCCTCCACCCCCGCCTCCACCAGCCGGCGGGCCGGGTGGCCAAGCCGGCGCAGAGAACGCCAACCTCGAGCACCACGAGGCTAACCAAGTGCACCATGGCGGCCGACACTTGGCTCAGGACGCCGCCTACATCATTTTCACTTCCGAGCCCGAGGACAAGACTAGCCAGCAGAGCCGTTCCCTCGAGGTCAACGCGGTCATACCGCCGGTCCCCCAATACCTAAACTGGTCAGAGCAGGCCATCACTTTTGATCGCCGCGACACACCGGCTGTCCTGCCGAAGCCGGGCAGCTACGCCATGGTCCTCGACCCCACCATCGGCACAACCCGGCGCAGCGTGCGCTTCTCGCGCGTCCTCATCGACGGGGGCAGCAGCATCAACATCCTCTACCGCGACACCGCCCGCAAGCTGGGCATCCAGGAGGCCGAGTTGCGCCCCACCCCCACCGTCTTCCATGGCATCGTGCCAGGCCACTGCTGCCAGCCGATCGGCCGGATCACGCTGGAGGTGATGTTCGGGAAGCCGGATCACTTCCGCACCGAGAGAATCGAGTTCGAGGTTGTGGACCTCGTGAGTCCCTACCACGCGCTCCTGGGCAGGCCGGCCCTAACCAAGTTCATGGCGGTGCCCCACTATGGGCACCTGAAGATGAAGCTGCCTGGCCCCAAGGGGGTCATCACCATAGCCGGCGACTATCGCCGCTCCATGGACTGCGCCACGCAGAGCTCCAAGATGGCCCAGACGCTGGTCATCGCCACCGAGAAGCAGCTCATCCACGACGCCGTCGCCCTCGCCAAGGCCGCGCAGACAGACATGCCGGCTGCAGGCAACCCGGCTGGGACGACTCACTTCCAGCCGGCCGACAACACCAAGAAGATCCTGCTGGACCCGGCGCAGCCGGACAAGTACGTCACCATCGGTGCTGGCTTGAGCAGGAAATAGGAAAGCGAGCTCACCAGCTTCCTCCGTGAGAATCGGGACATCTTCGCATGGACTCCAAAAGACATGCCGGGTGTGCCGAGGGAGTTGGCTGAGCACCACCTCCACGTCCGGCCCGAAGCCAAGCCGGTGAAGCAGCCTCTCAGGCGCTTCGCCGAAGAAAGAAGGAAGGCCATCGGTGAAGAAATCGCCTGGCTGCTCGCAGCCAGCTTCATCATGGAAGTGCTGCACCCGGACTGGTTGGCGAACCCGGTCCTGGTTTTGAAGAAGAACGGCTCCTGGCGCATGTGTATCGACTACACCAGCCTGAACAAGGCGTGCCCGAAGGATCCCTTCCCCCTGCCGCGCATAGATCAAGTCATAGACTCGACTGCCGGCTGTGAACTGTTGTCTTTTCTAGATGCCTATTCAGGCTACCACCAGATTCCTTTGAATCCGGATGATCAAATAAAGACTTCGTTCATTACCCCGTACGGGGATTATTGCTACACGACTATGCCGTTCGGCTTAAAAAATGCAGGCGCCACCTACCAAAGGTGCATGCAAAAATGCTTGCAGGATCAAATCGGCAGAAACATTCACGCATACGTGGATGATGTCGTTGTAAAGACCAAGGAGACGACTACCCTCCTTGATGACCTGAGAGAAACCTTCACTAATCTGAGAAGATTTTGGATGAAGCTCAACCCGGCCAAGTGCACTTTCGGCGTGCCGTCTGGCCAGCTCCTTGGCTACCTCGTCTCTCAGCGAGGGATCGAAGCCAACCCGGAGAAGATCAGTGCCCTGGAGAAGATGGAACTACCGCAGTGCCTCAAGGACGTCCAGAAGTTCACTGGCTGCCTGGCTTCCTTGAGCCGCTTCGTCAGCCGGCTGGGGGAGAAGGCACTGCCCCTATATCAATTGATGAAGAAGGCGGACAAGTTCGTCTGGTCACCGCAGGCGGATGAAGCCTTCCGTGACTTGAAGCGCGTACTCTCAACCGCGCCAATCCTTGCAACGCCGGCTTCAATGGAGCCGATGCTGTTGTACATCGCAGCCACCAATCGAGTGGTTAGCGTTGTCCTGGTGGTGGAGCGCAAAGAAGACGGCAGGGAGCAGCCGGTCCAGCGCCCAGTCTACTACCTCAGCGAAGTGCTCTCCCAGTCGAAGCAAAACTACCCCCACTACCAGAAGGTCACCTACGGCGTATACATGGAGGCCAAGAAGCTCAAGCATTACTTCCAAGAGCACCCCATCAAGGTGGTTGCCACAGCGCCCTTGGCGGAAATCATTGGCAGCAAAGACGCCAACGGCCGGGTTGCCAAGTGGGCTCTGGAGCTAGCCGCCCACACCATCCTCTACGAGCCACGCACATCCATCAAGTCGCAGATCCTCGCGGACTTCTTCGTCGACTGGGCCGAGATGCAATACCTGCCGCCTGTGCCGGATTCCACACATTGGAAGATGCATTTTGATGGCTCGAAGATGCGCAACGGCTTGGGAGCCGGCATCGTCATCACCTCTCCCAAGGGAGACCGACTGGACTACGTCCTGCAGATCCACTTCGCCGCATCCAACAATGTGGAGGAGTATGAAGCGCTCATTCATGGGCTGAAGCTGGCCAAGGAGATTGGCGTGCGCCGCATACTCTGCTTCGGCGACTCCGACTTGGTTGTGCAGCAAGCATCGGGCGACTGGGACGCGAAGAACGCCAACATGGCCTCGTACCGCTTCCACGTCCAGCAGCTATCCGGCTTCTTCGACGGCTGTGAATTCCACCATGTGCCACGAGCAAACAACGAAGTAGCTGACGCCTTATCCAAGATTGGCTCAACCCGGCAAGCCATTCCGCCGGGTGTCGCCTTGACGATTCTCAAGAAGCCGTCCATTATACCGTCACCGGACTCGGATTCAATATTCGTGCCGGCTGACCCGGGGGCTGCTCAGCCGAACCCGGGGGCTTCATCGCCCAAGTCGGGGGCTAACAAGCCGAACCCGCCGGCTACCATGCCGAACCCGGGGACTTCTCAGTCCAACCCGGGGGCTTCATCGCCAAACTCGGGGGCTAGCAAGCCGAACCCGCCGGCTAGCAAGCCGAACCCGGCGACCACGCAGTCGAATCCGGAAGCTCCCACGCAGGAGGCCCTGTTGGTCAGCGTATTCGAGATAAGATGCGTACCTTCATGGGCACAAGAATTCCTCTCCTACCTCACCGACGGTGCGCTGCCTGATGATAGAGTCCAGGCCAGGCAGATTGAGAGAAGGGCCAAGGCCTATACAATCATCAACCACCAGCTGTACAAACGCAGCGTAAGTGGGGTGTTCCAGCGGTGCGTCGAGCCGGCTGAAGGGATTGAACTCCTACGGGAAATCCACCAAGGAGAGTACGGACATCACGCCTCGTCCAGAGCCATAGTGGCCAAAGCTTTCCGGCACGGTTTTTACTGGCCGACTGCGCTCAGAGACGCAGAAGAACTGGTGAAGAAGTGCAACGGCTGCCAACGCTTTGCCAAGCAAAAGCACACGCCGGCTTCCGCCTTGAAAACCATCCCCATCACATGGCCGTTTGCCGTATGGGGCTTGGATATGGTGGGCCCGTTCAGAACAGCGCGAGGCGGCATGACTCATCTCTTGGTGATGATTGACAAATTCACTAAGTGGATCGAAGCCAAGCCAATAAAGAAGCTAGACGGCTCCACAGCCGTCACATTCCTCAAGGAAATAATCGTAAGATACGGCTACCCCCACAGCATCATCACCGACAACGGCAGCAACTTCGCCGAAGGCATTTTCAAGCGCTACTGTGGGGAGATGGGGATCCGAATGGACCTATCGTCCGTGGCGCACCCGGAGTCAAACGGCCAAGTGGAGAAAGCAAATGGCTTGATCCTAGCCGGCATCCGGCCCCGGCTGGTGGAGCCGCTCGAACGCTCAGCCGGCTGCTGGATTGAAGAGCTGCCCAGTGTGTTGTGGAGCCTGCGCACGACGCCAAACCGCTCAGTCGGCTTCACACCTTTCTTCCTCGTATACGGGGCCGAAGCCGTCCTACCAACGGACATCGAGCACGACGCGCCAAGGATCAAGCTATACACAGAAGCTGAAGCCAAAGAAGCTCGCGAAGATGGAGTTGACCTGGTTGAAGAGGTCCGGCTGATGGCCGAATCCAGGTCCACTATATACCAGCAAAGCCTCCGACGCTATCACAGCCGGAAGGTCCAGTCCTTAGCATTCCGAGAAGGAGACCTAGTGCTCTGGCTGATCCAACGGACAGCCGGACAGCATAAACTGTCATCCCCATGGGAGGGTCCCTTCATCGTGAGCAAGGCAGTAGGCAATGATTCCTACTATCTCATAGATGCCCAAGAGGCTAAGAAAAACAAGGCAAACAAAACTTACGAGGAGACTAAACGTCCCTGGAATGTCAGGTTGCTTCGACCATTTTATACTTGAGAGCAGGAATGTATGTATCCCTTGTACCCCTTTTCTAAGCTATGAAAAAGCAAGCGCCAAGAGCGCCGTTTCCGACAAGTTTTTCGCGCACTCTACTTTATTCCGCCAATTGGCTTAAACCCTCTCACGCGGCCGGCTCAGTAACGTGATCCGGTTTCCGACAGCCGGCTTCCGATCCAGCTACAGACCGCAACCTGGCTGTCCGGCTGGCGGGAGTAAGGTCTAGGAAGCCGGCACGCGAAAGACGGCTAAGGGAAAGAGTAAAAGCGAGTTGACTTGCAACTTTTCATAAAAGTGCCGAATTGCTGAATTCGGCTCGTTCGACTGAAATACTGTCGGCCTCACCCAGCGGCCCGCTCTTGATCCGGCGACGGATCGCAAGTCGGACGTACGACCGGCAAGAGCAAAGCCAAAGAGTGGGGCGGATGGGAAAAAGCGAACAAGTCGAAAGAAAGCAAGTCGGCACACAAGTGATTAACAAACACATTAAAGTGTGACATAACGAAAGGACGATAATATTCATACATATGCACCCGGCATCCCGGGGATTTAATAAATTGTCTTGGCAAAAGCAACGACAGAAACAGGTAAACTAAGCAGCGGCTGGAGAAGGACCAGCCGGAGGAGCGTCAGCGGAGCCGGCTGCCGGGTCGTCTTCAGGCGCGTCTTCCGCCTCCTCATCTTCCATCTCGTACTCCTCATCAGACTGAGGGTTCGGGTCCGCGACGAAGAGGCTCTTGTCGACGAAGTCGGCAATGGCGCTGGCTCGGGCAAGCCGGGCAGTCTTGTATTCGGCCGGGAGCTTGCCCTCCACGTCGGCTCGCCGGTACTCGAGCTGCTTGAGATCCACCTCGTTGTACCAGGAGAGGACAAAGGACAGCGCCATGTCGGCTCCAGCGCGCGTGGCCGACTCCTTCCAGTCGAGGAAGCGTTCCGGCGCCCGCTCCATCAAGGAGATGAGGTCGGAGATATCTTGCGGCACCGCCTCCGCGGGCCACAGCATCGGAACCAGCTCCTCAGCCGCCTTCCGGAGCTCCCAGCCAAGCTTGGTGATGGGCTCGACGCGGGCAGCCATGGATGCCATATAGTCCTCCATGGTGAAATACTCCGAGCTGCCCTCGCCAGTCGCCCGCCTCCTAGACTCGCGCGCAACGCCAACGGCTGCTAATGCCGCGTCCTGCGTTTCCGGGAAGGCCGCTGCAAGAAAAAGCACGTCAGAAATCATCAAAGCCGAAATAAGCTGAAAAATGCAAATTTTCGAAGTCCTAAAGTAGGCCAGGCGGCAGCCGGCAAGAGCCGACTGCCCCCGGTCCGAAGATGAAAATTCCGAAGGATAAAAGGAAAAGTCTGGCGGCAGCCGGCAAGAACCGACTGCCCCCAGCCCGAAGATGGAGATAACGAAAAAATCAGAGTTTCTGCCGCCGGCTGCCAACCTAGGCCGACAGCCGACAGCCGAAAGCCGGCAAAGGGAAGGAGAGAAAGAAGAAATGCACTCACCCGACAAGCCACGGTCGAGCGCGCCAATCTCGTCCACCCAGCGCTTGGCGGTGGCCGACAGCTCCGTGGTCTTGGTGGTGACCTCCTCCTGAAGCGCAAGCCACTGCTTCTCCACCTCGGTCAGCCGCCGGCTCAGATCCTCCACCTTCTCCTTCTCCGCCGTCCTAAGGGAGGCAAGCTCAGTGAGGTGGTTCTGCTCAAGCCGGCGTAGCCGCGTCAGCTCCTGCTCAGCCACCTTGAGCTTGGCGGCTGCAGATCGGCCCGCCTCCTCGCTCTCGGCGCACTGGGCGCGAGCAGCCCGGAGATCCGCCTCGAGCCGCGGGACCTTGACGGCTTCAGCTGCAAGGCAGCCGAAAAGAAACGTCAGCCAACCAAGACTAAAAAGAAAGAAGACATCGGGCCAGAAAGAAAAAGATCTTACCCTTGACGGCCTCCAGCTCGCGAGCCAAGTCGGCCCGGTCCAGCTTGGCCTTGTGGTAGTGGGTCACAGCGCGGTTGTACAAGCCGGTACGCCGCTCCGCCACAGCCTAAGGAGAAAGAAAATCAATCAACTAGGCGAAACCCGGACCGGCTCCAAGCAGCCGGCCCATGCCTCGGAGGGCTACCAGGATGATAACCAAATTGAAAAACAGACGAAGTACTTACCTTGCTGGCTTCCTCCACCTTGGCGAGGTTGGCCGCGGCCTCGGCAGCCCTGGCCTTGAGGTTGGCCTGCAGGCTGGAGAAGAACATCTCCACCGATGCTTGGCCCGGATTCCCCTCCCGGCTGGTCACCTCGTAGGAGTCGGCGCGGAGCCACGCCTGCTCCATGGTGCCAGCCGAGCCGAGGCTGGAGTCGGAGGCGGACGGCACGTGCAGCAGCCGGGCGCCCTTAGCCACATGCAGGCTCCCCATCGGCGCCGACGGGGCTTCCGTCCTCACCAGCGCGCGCGAGTTGGCGTCCTCCATGCGCGCCGGCTCATCCCTTACCGGCTATTGCCTGGCCGCCTCCTCCCTCGTCGGCTCCGGCGGTGGCGGCGCTCCGGGCGAAGCAGTTGGCCCAGTCGGCGCAGCCGTCTCCGGCGCCTGAGGCTCCCCCTCCGGGCTCTCCTCCAACACCACCACGCTCGGCCCGGTTCCGGCCCCGGTCGCAGGCGGCGTAGCCCCGCCGGCTCCGGCTCCGGTCGAAGGCGGCATACCCAAGCCGGCCCCAGCGCCTTGGTCCAGAAGACGAGCGCGGCGCGGGAACATGTCGTCCAGCGTCGGCTGGCGCATCGGCTCGGCCCGCGTGCCGCGGCCAGGCGCTGAGGCCAGTGGCACGGCGGAAGAAGACGCCCCTGCGGGAGGCGGAGTACCCGCAGGCGGCGGCGGCGTAAGCGCGCGCGATGGAGGCTGCGGCGTCGACTCCCTCCTTTGTCGAGGAAGCGGCGACACGACACGCGGGGCTTGCCGGGAGCCGCCGCCCTGAGCAAACTTGATGGGGGCCCTAGCCGAACAAATAAGAAAAAGATAAGCATAAAGAGTAAGGAAAGAAAAGGAATCAAACAAGAGAAAAAGATAACTCACCCGGCCTGCTCCGGAACCTTCTTCGGCTGCATCCGGCGGAGCTTCTTCGCCTTCGCCTCCAAGGCGGCGATGGAGCGGGGGACGCCAACCCGTTTCTTCCCCTTGGGTGCCGAAGTCGCCGTGGTGCTTGGCGGCCTCGCGCGCAGAGGCACGGCAGGGATTGGCCCCGTGGCGGACGTCGCCGGCTCCTCGTCCTCCTGCTGCTCCGGTGAAGGGGGCGGATTATGCTCCCCCTGGCCGCCTAGATCAGGCGCTTGCAGCAGGTCGTCGTCGCCGGCCTGGTCGCCGGCTTGCCCAGCCGGATCGGCATGATCCGGCGTCCACCTCCTCGTCGCCAGGTCGCCGTCCTCAACGTTCTGGCGGTTGAAGAGCTAGAAAAAACAGAAGACATGAGCAAACAGCAAGCCGGAAGTCGGTAGAAAGAAAAACAAGTCGGCCTCGCAGCCGCATGCCGGAAGTCGGCCTAAACAGTAAAAACTTACCAGCTCGGGCAGCCGATCCCTGCTGTGGGGCGCCAGCCCGTAGTTCCACTCCTCCGGCATGTTCGCCTTGGTGACGTTATTCACCCGGTGGGCCACCTGGGCCTTGGTGAGCGGCGCCCTGGACGTCCGGGTCGGGTCGAACCGGCCGGACATGTGCCCAATCTTGTGGGTGCGCATCTGGAGCGGCAGCACCCGGCGCTCAGCGATGGTGCAGAGGAGGTCCTCGGCGGTCAGCCCGTTCGCGACGGCCGCCCCCAGGAAGTCCCAGAGCTGATTCACCTCAGCGTCCGGATCCGTCATGCGGGCGTTGTAGCTCCAGTTGATCCGGCCGACTTGAGGAGCCGGGTTGAACTCCGGCAGGTTGATCCGGTCGACGAGCCCGCCCTCGTTGCGCACGTAGAAGAACGACATCTGCCAGTTCTTCACCGAGTCAACGGTTGGAATTTTGGGGAAAGGCGTACCCGGCCGGGTGTAGATCGAGGCGGCGCCGCAGGCCCGCAGGCGGCCGTCAGTGGTTTGCGCCTTGAGGTAGAAGAGCCGGCTCCAGAAATCTATATCTGGCCACAAGCCAGCGTAGGCCTCCATGAAGGCCACATAGCAGCTGAGGAGGATGCAGGCGTTGGCCGGCAGGTGATGCGGCTGCAGGCCGAAGTTGTCGAGGAACTGGCGGAAGAAGTTGGACGCCGGTAGCCCCAACCCGCGGTCGAGGTGCGCGCCGAAGACGACGCGCTCGCCGGGCTCCGGCTTGGGCTCCGTCTCCTCGCCGGGCGCCCTCGCGACCACCGACGACGGGATCCGGCGGAGGCGCACCAGCCGCTCGATGTCGTCATCCCTCATGTACAAGCCCCTCCACGATCCGCTGGCGGAGGCCATTGACGAAGAGGAGGAGGAAGAAGACCACGAAAGACGAAAGGGCGAAGAAGAGCCTCGCGACGGCGGCGACGGCGGCGGCGGAGGACGCTCCGTTGAAACGCGGGGCCCCGTGGCGCTGGCTCGACGGAGTAGCGGCGGCGGATCGGCGGAGATTCGCTCGCCGGAGTTCGCCAGCGGGAGACGCTCGCCGGAGTTCGCCAGCGGGAGACGCTCGCCGGAACAGCAACAGGCTCGAGCGCGAAGAAGAGAGCGAGGGGAGCGGAGGCGCGAGGAAGATGAAGTGAGGCAGTGGCCGCCTCGGTACCCTCCCCCGCGGCATTTATAGCCGCCCGCGGCGGACGGTTAGCCTCCAAGTGGCGATCGTGGCCACGTCGCCCGGATTTTCTACGCATTAACTCCCCCCACGACCGCTGCCGTTACCGGAAACCGCCACACCACGTCGCCCACGACCGCACTGGATCCGGAGGGGACATTGATGTGACCAGACGAACCGACGGCAGGACCCAGGCGTCAGACCGGTCAAGTCGGGTGCAGGACCCGAGGCGGCGGAGACTCCGGCGCGCCGCAAGCCGGAGCCGGACATTAAGTTCACCTCGGCCCAAAATTCATCCAGCAAGGCGGAGACATCGCCAAAGCTTGCGAGAAAGCAAAAGTTGCATAAGTGTAAAAAGCGGCCGGCTAGAAGCAGCCGGGCGAAACGAGCCGGATGAGGGCGCAGCCGGCTGAATGGAAATTCTCAGTCGGCCCCTCCAAGTGCCGTCAAGTACATTCAAGAAGCCAGGAAAACCTGCCTAGGTCCTTCTAAACGCAGGACCTTGCCAGCTTCGGGGGCTAGTGTCGGGGGGAAGACCCCGGGTAGGGCAATGGACGCGGAGCAGCCGGCTGGCCACTGGCCGGCTCGCGGCAAAGGCCGGCTGAGGAGCAGCCGGCTGGCGCCGTGGCCGGCTGGTCCGGAAGCCGGCTGGCTCTAGGTCCTAGTCGGCCTGGCTACGGCCGCCAATGCTGTAGCTGGGCCGGCTTGTACAAGCCATATCCGACTGGGGGTCTGTACCTCAGACCGACTCGAAGCTGGCGAGTCTTGCACTGGAAGGAACCGGGTTGGTGATCCGGGTTCCCAAAGTCCACGCTGACTTCATCTTCCGTAAAGCGCGGGGCACTGTAGAGCAATAGTGCCACGCGCCGGACAGGCCATCATGGTCTACGTCGATCCGTACTGGCTACAGTGGCTGATGGCGACAGGGACTCCTCCTCTCCATACCGCTGACCAAGGCAGCCGGATGGGACAGGCCATGAGGCCTCAACGGCTCCTGACGTCATTGCCTAGGGAAGGAGCGGAAGCCGGAGCCGGCCAAGCCGGCCAGTAGACTATAGGGTCTTATATGTAAAGTGCCAGCGCCTATATAAGCTGGGCTACCCCCCTCGTGCGGGGGAGGATCGATCATTCTCACTCACTTCCACCCCTAGCGCTGCCCTGAGAGAGAGACTTTGTCTTCCTTAGCCTCCCAGGAGCAGCCGGACACAGCTCAAGGAGCAACCTTGTATTCTGTGATCATCATATACACTCTAGCAGGAGTAGAGGTGTTACCTCCATCGGAGGGCCTCGAACCTGGGTACGTCGCCGTGTCGCTCGTCCCCATACCCGCTTCCGGATACCGCCGTGAGATCTCTCAGGAACCACCTTCGATTAGCCACCCTATGGCATATGCCGTGACAATACCACGACACGGGAGGAGGCGGAGTTCCTGGAGGCGCGGCGAGCGATTGCCGGTGGGAGGCGCGACGGCAAAAGGGGTGGGAGGAGCTTGCGCTGCGGCGGTTGAAGCGGGAGGAGACGCGGATTCAGGAGGAAGTCTGCGAGCGGCGGTCTTTGGCGGAGTTGCAGCTCCGCCTACAGAGGCAGGAGTTGGATCACTGTCGGCGGCGGGAGGACCTGGAGCGGCAGCTGTGTCAAGAGGCGGTGGCCGCGGATAGAGCCGCCTACTTGACATTCGTGGCGGGGAGAGCAGGGGATTATCGACGTAGGAGCGGCGGAGAGAGCAGGGGAGAGACCACCGGAGAGAGCAGCTCCACCTCCATAGAGCCAAGTGGTCAGTAGGTAGTAGGCTAGAGATGAAGCAGATTTTATATGTCATCCGGTCTTGAGGAGTGAATAATGTTTTACTTGGATTTATCCGAAAGTATTATTCATTACTCGATCCGGAATGACATGAAAATGAAATTTTAAGCATAATATGTATTTTGTGTAAAAAAACTTCTATCGGAGCCGCCTGTTTAGGAACGCCGGTGTGGGAACAGCTCCCCCAAATAGAGGATGAAGTGTCGGCGTCCTCAAACGGAGTATTAGGAGGCTGCCGGTGGAGCTGCTCTTAGGGCATCTCCAGCGGCGTGATGCATTTCGGACACCCATAATGTCCGCGAGCGTCCGTTTGCGTCGCCTGGCGGACGCGGAAATGGTCGCGCGTCCGTTTGCGTATGGGGCTGGCTCCAGCGGGGCGACGCATTTTCGGCGCAGGCCAGATTTGAAAAAAAGATGAACTAGCATCAACTTTGCACGAAATTACAGTCGCAAATTGAGGTCTGCAATATGTTCATCACACTTTGCACAAGGTAGGGTGCAAAGTGGAGCAAAAAGGGCACAACAAGGCCGAAGTCCAAAAGAAGGCCAAGGTGCTGGGCGCATGGCGATGGCGATCAGGCGTCTCACACGCGGATTTTGGCACGCCTCTTCAGGAACCATGCCCTTGTGTCGTCGTCGATGCCGCCCAAGTCGGCAAGCATGATCCTTGTGTCTTCTGCACGGAATTTGGCTTCGACGTCCAGCCTTTGGACCTCAATAACCTCCTTCGCGAGGTTGTGGTAGATGACAGCTGCGGCCTCTTTTTCCAGACGCCTCTTCTCGTCCCTAGTAGCCAAGGCATCAAGATTCCCGGCCATTATCTTCTCCATGCTTTGGGTGAACGCAATGGCCTGCGCCTCCCGGACTAGATCGGCCTTGGTAGCCTTATGGCCTCGGGGAAGAGGTGGAAGGGCTGGACGGCCTTGATCGTCGTCTTCGCCGTCGAGGTTGATCGATGTCCCATTCCTCACAGCTTCGTTGTACGCCGGCGATCCCCTCTCTCTTGATGAGCATGTAGCCCTCCGCTAAGGTCGGATGGAGGGCTATTTGCGCGACGCCAGCTTTGATCTGCATCTACCAGGCCTGCTGGTTGGCGGCCGAGACATTCTTGATCTTCTGGTTCTTGCGCCGTCCGTGACGCTTCGCGGCCTCGATAATATTCTCCTCTGGGAGAGCCCGACCACATACTTAGGAGAGCCCGACCACATACTTATAATCAGCTTTCACCGTTGGATTGTGCTCCAGAGAATGGAATAGTAACACGCGCTCCCGAGAATCGGCATTAGTTTATGGTTCGAAAGCACGAGTCACTCCATTGATATAGACGATTTGAGCCTTTGAATTCGACAAGAAACGACTGACTACAAAACAAGCTATGTTCTCAGGCCTATTTCCTTGGGCTCGCTTTACAAAAGAAAAACAAACTACTCCTCATGGTCAAAGCGAAGTACTAATAGGAACAGAAACAGCCGGAATATCTTTCATTCATTTTATCTGTATGGTATGGCATTTTCGGGCGAACTTCGTTCTTCGTTATATGCATCTCTATCTGCTATTTATGCTCTGCAACGTCAGTAAAATAGGCCTTCGGCTTTGCCTCCCGGCCGCCGCCGGTGGCGGCTCGCTTTGCTTCCGCCAGAGCTGCAACCTTCATTGTGCTATGGTCGTGGCTACGGGGAAGTGTGGGGCGGCGGTGGGTGCGAGGGTTTGCGCCGCATCCATGGCGGTGGCTGCGGCGGCGAGGACGTCCATCGCTTCTGGACCGCTCGCGGCGGTCTAGTTTGGTATTTCGCGCGTGGAATGACCAGTGGCGAGAATAATATCGGCCTCCCTCCACTGACGCGCGGGTCCTACGTCTTTTTTGACGGACACTTGGCGCGACCGCGAAGCATCCACGAAGACGCAAACCTGGCGCATATTTGGGCCAGGTTTGCGTCTCCGCGGACGACCCGGTCACTTTGCGTCGCCCCGCTGGAGTAGGCCTGGGACGCATTTCCGGTCACAGCGGACACAAATAACGCCGCTGGAGATGGCATCTCCAGCGGCGCGACGCAAACGGTCGCTCAGCGACCATTTTCGTCCGCCGTGACCGGAAATGCGTCTGGCACCACCTCCAGCGGGGCGACGCAAAGTGACCGGGCCGTCCGCGGAGACGCAAACCTGGCCCAAATATGCGTCTGGGATGCGTCTCCAGAGGACGCTCGGCGGACGCGGAAAGTGTCCGCTCGCGTCTGACGGACGTTTCGTCGGGCCCGCCTGGCGGTGTCGCAGCGTCGATGCGTCTTCTCCGCCAGTACTGGCAGCGAGGCGTCGCTTCGGCAGTCTGCGACCACGTAAATGGTGATGCCTCGCGTGGCGCGCGGCCGTCGCCTACCTCTGCGCACGTAGTAATGGAGATGCCACGCGTGGCGCGGCCGTCGCCCTGCCTCCGACCTATATATATACAGGGGCGCGAGCATCTCATCTCCTCCCCACTTAACCCTAGCCGCCGCTGCCGTAGCGCCGCTTCCTCTCAGCCTCCAGCAGATCCACCATGAGCAACGCCGGCCGCGGCCAGGCTGCCGCGCCTCCACGTCCACCTACACCTCCCACTTCACCTCCCCCGGCCTCGAGCTGCCACGAGGAGTTCGACTCCGATGACAGCACGGGCGACTTCCTCGACCTGGTCAGGGACGCCAAGGCCTTGGCACTCGCGCGAAGGAAGCAGAGGAGGAGCTGGCGGGCCACGCGGCGTTGGACGCCGAGCTAGAACAACGCAGGCTGGCGGCCGCCGCTGCAGCAGAGGACTCCGACTTGGAGATATCTTGGTCCTCCGATGACCCTGATACGCCTACGCCGGAGGAGAGGGCGGTGGAGCAGAAGGGTCATCGTCGAGTCTTTCGAGACGCTCAAGGACGACGGCGCCAACGCGAGGCTGGAGCAGGCACTGAGCCAGGACGCGGCGGCGCACCGAGCCATGGCGGCCGCGCGGGAGGCGACGGAGAAGCAGGCGACGGAGCCCGTCAGGAAGCAAGTAGTTTAGGCCTATAGATCTACTTTGTATAATTTTTATGCATTTTTATGTACTACTTTAAAAGTTTTTAACTATGTTGCAATTCAAAAAATGGGTCGCCCCGGTGGGAGCACACCCAAACGCTAACGGACACGCGGACAAAATATGTCCGCGGGACGATGCAAACAGATGTGCACGATCACTTTTGGGCGTCCGAAATGCGTTACGCCGCTCGATGCCCTGGCCCGCGCAAAATCGTCCATCCATCGCTAACCTGATCTCGACCGAGCATCCGGTACTCGATGCAAACTCTGCATTATTTCGTCCTTTTTCTGAACTGCTCCATGCCCATGTTGTTGCCGGCAAAGCTGCATGCGTCAGGCAGAGTATAGTGTATCTAAACTGCAGAGGATCTTGCACTGCAGCAACTTGCGCCACTCGTGCACGGTCGGCTGACGCGCGAAAAGTCTTTGCTAGATTACTTGTTGGTGCTTGCTAGCAAGTTCGGTTCTTGTCCCCATCGCATCACGTGCAGTGTGCGTGGATCCTCAGCAGTCAGCACCAAATGCAGTGGTGTACCTATCCTGGCTAAACATGAATCTAAAGTTGATCCATCCATACCGGTAACGATATTATAGATAATCCAATATTATGCGAGATTACTTTCATTTTTACTGAATCATTTGAAACAGTCAAAGGAGATGAGGCTTGGCTGGAGAGGAGAGTAAAAGCGACGGAAAATTTGCTACTTCATCCATCTATAATAAAATATCGAAGATTTATCTAAATTCTAAATTCAGATGTACGTACACACTAACAAGTATTTAAATGCATCTAAATTCAGATAAATTTGTAAATTTTCTTTATTAACAGAGGTAGTAGATAGAATGAGGGGATATTCATTTTGTCTCATAGGAGCATTTGCTCCCGTTGTGTGAATCTACATTTCGAAGTGTCAAAAAATTTCAAAATAAAATTTTCCACGTACACAAGTTTTAAAGAAACTAAAAAAAGTAGTAGCTCCTGTAAAAAAAGATAAATTTTGATGCTATAACACGACTACGTACAGGACATTTTTTTATCTTTTTTTGTAGACGCCACATAAAATGTTTTTTTCTCCACGAAAATTTGTGTACTAACATAGAATGACACGATGTACATCAAAAAAATCATATCAATTTTTTTTAGCATTTTTAAAATTGTTTTTTAATTATTTTGTATAATAGGAGCATTTGCTCCTATGAAACAAAATGCCACCTCCATAGAACGAGCCGTGTTTTAAACGGTCTATCGATGGAATTCATTGATACTGCTATGGAACAAGCCGCGTTTTATTGCAGGTTTTTCTGTCCTCACTGATTTCTGATGTCTGATCTACGCATCAATGTGTTGGTCCCGCGGGCCATTTGTGACCAGCAGCTAGTTGGTTTCGGCGACGTTCCTTGTTCACTTGAGCCTGAGGTGTCTTTATTCGTGGGTATTCCATCACGTGCCCATGTCCCCTCAGCATATGGACTTCACTATTACTACCTCCTTTTCAAAAATAAAATTTTCTCGTTACGTGCTTTTTATTTGATAAAAAATTATTTTAAATAGATAAAATTATTTGTATGGAATTAGTATCATTAAAAAATGTTTTTCAATACGAATCCAACAGTACTAATTACATCTAAAATAATCAAGATTTTGTTGCTTAATTTTTATGGTCAAAGTTCGTTTTAAAATATACCTTATTCCTTAAAACGAAGGTATTACTACGGAACTTAGGGCATCTCCAGCGGCGCGACGCATTTTAATGTCCGCGAACGTCCGTTTGCGTCGCGCTGTGGACACAAAAATGACCGTTTTTGTCCGTGCGTCCGTTTACGTCCGGGGTCTGCTCCAGCGGGATGACGCAGTTTTTTTTCTCCTTTTTTCCCTCTTCTCTATTTAAACATAGTTTCAAATATAATATTTTGAAACATGATTTTACATAAACTAACACATAGTTTGGAACATGGTTTACACAAACTAACACATAGTTTGAACCATGGTGGACACAAATATAATTTTTTTTAAAAAGAAGCCAGTTGTGTTGATTTCCGTATGTTCGCTGCCAAGAAAGAACATTCGAGGGCACACCCAATCATCCAAACTGGAAAATCCAGCGGGAGGAGAATGTGCCCTTGTTGGTTCTACCGATGAGGCGAACATCCAGAAACCTCCACTAGCGGCTTCAATTGGCCCGTAGCCAGATTCGCTGCAAAGAAAGAACACTCAACGTTCTAACTATCGGTGTCGGAGCCGGAGTCGTCAGTGTGGTACTGCCTGCGGCAGGCTGTGTCGTCGAACACCTTGACGATCATCTCGCCGTCCCCCTCTTAGAGGAAGGTGAGCTGGCAGCCGGGCTCGAGGTCGAGGTCACGGGCGAACTTGTCCCACCCCGTGTGCAGGTACATCTTGCCCTGCCCGTCGAAAAGGACCTCCACGGTCCAACGGCAGAAGTTGCAGCTGGCCTCCCGTAGCTGCAACTGCGCCGGCTCGACGCCGTCGATGAACTCGGCGAACTTGTCCGGTAGCCGCTTGATGGCGAGTGGGTTGTCGTCAATGCGGAGGAGGACTCGAAGCAGCGCTCCTCCTGTGAGGACGAGGAGGGCGCAAGCGACGGCGAGTGTGGGGCCGTAGCTGCTCCACCACGGCGGCCCCTTCCCCAGCCACGGGTGCGCCCAGGGCCGCGACCTCGACCGCCTCGCCGACCACCAGGACCGGCCATGGACTTCCTCACGGGCTTGACTGCGTCGCAGGAACACCTAGGCGGCGCTACGGTCGAGCTTTGTGGCGGCTAGGGTTTCTTTGGAGGAGTGGATGTGGAAGAAGAACGCGCGCCCCCTTTATATAGCCGGCGGCATGCGGTGGTCGCGGGACGCGTGGCGTCGCAATTAACGTGGTTGGCGGAGGTGGGCGGCCGCTCGGCAGCCGAGGCATCGTCGCCATTAACGTGGCGCAGAGTGCCGAAGCGACGCAGCTTTGCAGTCGCTGGATCGTTTAAGAAGACGCATCGACGCAGGGTCGCTGCCAGGTGGGCCCGCCGAAACGTCCGCCAGACGCGAGCGGACGTTTCCGGACGTCCGCGGAGACGTATCCGAGGCGCATATTTGGGCCAGGTTTGCGTCTCCGCGGACGCCCCGGTCACTTTGCGTCGCCCCGCTGGAACAGGCCCCAGACACATTTCCAGTCACGGACGAAAACGGTTGCTCATCGATCGTTTGCGTCGCGCCGCTGGAGATGGGGTATCTCAGCTAGCCGCATCACCTGAAGCACTGCTAGCTTCCGCAGTATTCTAGCCGCACCAGACGAGGATCAGGCTGCCCATGCATTATTGCACCAACCGTACTACTCTACTGCAGAAAAACAATAAATTATCCACTCATTGCAAGCACGCATCACACGTTGAGATCATACGAGGCAACATGTGAAAGTTTCATGCCAATTTCGTTAGTAAAAAAAGATCATGCCAGCGAGATGTTTACAATCGCAGAAAATTGTAACTTAGGGCATCTCCAGCGGCGAGTGACCGTTTGCGTCCGGCGTGATCGGAAATGCGTCTGGGGCCTATTCCAGGAGAGACGCAAAGTGACCGGGCCGTCCGCGGAGACGCAAACCTGGCTCAAATATGCGCCAGGTTTGCGTCTCCGTGGACGCTCGGCGGTCGCGGAAAATGTCCGCGTTGGGTGTATCCGGGCCTACACCGGCCTCGGTTACTCGCAGTCGCGCACCCTACTACTGGCCGCCGGATGGGCCGGCGCCGTCGTCGAAGCGGGAGCGCTTCTTGCACTTCGCGCGCCGCGCACGCCGGCGAACGGACATCTCGTCCTGCCGCCTGCGGCGTTCGAGGGCCTCGGCCAGGGAGCTGTCCCACAGGGCCATCACCGTCGCAACGGCCACCTTGGTAGCCGCCGCCTTCGCCGTCGCCCGGGCCTCCTCCTCCTCTGTCACCGCCTGGACCGCCGCCGCCGCTCGGGCCTCCTCCTCCGCTACCGCCTGGACCGCCGCCGCCGCGTCCTCCTCCGCCTGGACCGCCGCCTGGATCGCCGCCACGTCGGCGACGAAGCAGGCCCTGCCCCTAGCCGCCGCCACAGCTTCGTCCCTGGCGGCGATGGCGACCTCCAGCTCCCGGTTCTCCTGCTCGAGCCGCTCGGGAGAAGGGCCCCTACGCTGGAGCGAGTCCAGGTCGGAGCACATTAACCCCCCAGCCATGGCCATCGCATAACTGTGGGCTTCCTCCTCCGCCAGCCAAGCCTGACGGCGCTGGGCGTCCCCAGCCAGGGACTCGAAGGACGCGAGCAGAACGAGCTGGTCACTGGCGCACTCGAAGCGCATGGGCACGGGGACGTCGTCGTCCGTGATGTCGTGGATGACGGCGTCGGCCGGAGGGGCCGCGATGGCCGCCCGCGCCTCCGCGAGCTCGGCCCTGGCGTCGGCGAGCTCGGCCATGGCGTTGGCGATCTCCGCTCTGGTCGCCGCGAGGCGCCCTTCCGCGCGCTCTGCCGCCTCCGCCTCCGCCTCCGCGACCTCCGCCTCCGCCGCCACCACCTCCAGGTCCAGCTGTTGCGCCTCAACGCCGGCGGCGGCTACCTCGTCTTCCTCCTCCTCCGGGTGGAGCTGGCGGCACATCTGAACAACGTGCTCCCAATTCATGTGGTCGGCCATGGATGGATGGTAGCTTGAGGTGTGCCCGTCGCCCCCGCCGGTGTCCACCATATATAGCCACGGCGGGGCGGGAAACGGCGTTGGCGCGCAGGGCGTTTCCCGCGCGCGCGAACCGCCGGCGAAACTTGCCAATGTATTGGGCGCGCGCGGGAACGATCATCGCCGCGCGGGAACAGTTAATCGCCGGCGGCAGTCCTCGACGGGACGTAAAACGCCATTAGCGACCTTGACGCTGTCCCGGGATAAAATATGCGTCCGCACCGCTGGAGCTACCCCCGACGCAAACGGTCGCCCTGGCCCACAACGCGTCCGCGGGCCGGCGCAAACGGACATTTCGGACGTCCAAAATGCGTCGGCCCGCTGGAGATGCCCTTATACCGCGATAAAGTTCTCAAAGAGATTATTTAAAACAATAGGCATTATTACTTTTAGTGTTTTTCTAACAAGTGCAGCTTGGCCATATGAGAACAAGAATCTAGTAAAGGGTTTAGAAAACCAAATGTTAGACCACCTCGTGCCCGCCTTGCACGCATGCCGCTTGCCAAGGTAAGTTTATTTTAGATTGTTCTGTACATAAATTATATAGGTTGTTTCTAGTTTTTTTACTTCATGGCTATATTTTATATACCGTGGATAGTGACGATGATTTGATGATCCAAGCTACGAGGGAGCATGAAGCCAATGGCATCGCTGATGAAGAGGAGCACTTGAGGAACATCTCTTGTCTTCTTCGTTTACAAGCAGAGCTGAATGCAACTCCGAAATGTGGAGGTTCAAAGTTTGGGAGAAGGAAGACCGAACCAAGATTGAGGATGGAAGGTCATTGCATTCTATATGCCAATGAATTAGCACGTGGGTCAAAGGCATTTCGACAACACTTTTTAGTATGAACAAGGAGTTATTCATGCAAGTTTCCCTCTATTTTGAACTAATGATTTTAAAGTTTTAAAAAATCTAAAACATATTTGGTCTAGTTATGATGTAACCTACAAGAGTGCAAAATCTCAATGCTAGCTATCTTCTATTCTAGGCTATACAAAGTCTGACAACTTTTGAAGCTTTGAAAATGTGCACTTTCACCATAATCTGATCCACACCCATCTCTTTTTTAGTAGCCTATGCATCAATATTTTGCTGGGTTGTAAAACACATCGCTAACTACATTTAGGGTTTTTTTTCAATAAAGTACAGACCTAATTTATTTTTAATTTTCAAAATAAAGATTCACTTGAAGCACGAGCTCCAAAAGGCTGCACTCATCGAGGGTTCAATTATGTTTCATCCTCAACTGTGCCATCTGTGTTGTTCTTTACTGTGATTTCTCTTTTCAAACACATCTTTTCATCTATGTTTTTGAACTACTTTCTTTAGTTGTTTTCTCATCTCCAGTGCATGCTTCCACCTACTTGTTTTCTTCTCAACTACGTCCTTTCAATTATGTTCTTTCAACTGCATATATTTTCAATAACAACCTTTCAGTTGTGTTCCCTCAAATACGTGTTTCTTCTCACAAGGGAGATTTCAAATATATATTCGTAACTATGTTTTCCTATGATCCTTACCCAATTAACTATATTTTCTACTCGATTCCATCTTTTCAGGCATGTTTTACTTCTTAATTGTCTCCTCTGGGATGCATTTTCCTCCTCAATTGCGTGTTTGAAATTCTTTGAAAAGTTTTAGGTGAGTCAAAAACTTATAATTAAGTGTAATCATATCTCCATGTCGATGTGGGGCTAAACTTTGTTCTTCTCATTGTATGCATGGTGATAACAAAGATGTAGGTGAGAGCGGGGATGTTTACAAAAAGTAGTTGAGATTAAGAAATTTGATGAGGATGCTTGTGAGAGAATGTAGTTGACACAGATGTATTTGAGATTATTACTGTAGTTGAGAGAAGAGTAGTTGACAATGATGCAGATGAGATCAGTGCAGTTGACAAAGGCACAATTGAGATCTATGCATTTGAAAGTTGATGAATGCAGGTGCACATGTTGTATGTAGCTAGTTTTGAAGTAAGTGTATCGAACCACGAAGAGCTTTCGGTAATGATCTATGTGCCTATTGTTATGGCTTTACTGTAGTATAACTGCAAGTCATCCTTCGAAGCAAGAGTATTAAAAGGAATTTTAGGAGTTTTTATTTAGAGAAAAAACAATATTAAAAGAAAGTGAGTAGAAAGTATAGATAGAGAATAAGCATTGTAAATAATGATGGAGTTGCAATAGGGCTGAAAGTGTTTTCTAAGAGTTGAGGACTCACCAGTAGAATCAATAGAATTTAATTACTAGTATATCTCATTTAATTATTTGCATGCCAGAGCCCCATATCAAGCTACCTAGTTACCTAGAAATTAAGGGTCCACCCATGGTTATGGAAAAAAATCAACTTGGCTTCATATAGCATTTGGATAATCACAAATAATAACATCTTCAAAAACCAGCCTCCAAGTTTCAACGAGTGTAAGATAATTTATTTGAAAGAGCTGTGGATTGTTGGCCAGAGAATCAAGAGCAAAAATAAAAAATAATTCAAAGATTTGCTAGAGACACAAGGCTAGTTTTAGAGTTTGGTATTTTGACTTATTACTCTCTTTGTAAATTAGTCGGCAAATATTGTTTTTAAGTTATAAAAACTATAGAGGGAAACTCTTCCACTGTTTACCCTATAAAATGGTTATGGCTATCCACACTTTCATATATGTGGTCCCTTGTTGATACATGGCTAATGATGGCGATGAATCAGGTGAACGCTATGCCCAACACAACTAACCATACACCAACGATAACTTCATTCAAGTCCCCGAGGGGTAAAACATTATGTAGTTAACGTTTGCACAATATCATTGTAAAAGGTTACTACTCACTTATATACAAGTAAAGATAACATAATCTATATTTGAATTGATGGTGGTGCTAGGGTTTCTCTATCTCTACACAAATAAAGAGAACTACTCACACATGGAGGCAAACGCCATCATCATAATAATATAAATAGAGTTTGAACGACTAAACAAGTACACATGAAAATACATGCTAGGTTTAGAATTAGAACGATACGGGTGAGGGGATTGATAGTGATAATGACGGAGGTAATGAAGATCAGTGTTGCAGCCTCAAATACCTGAGTTGTCGTGGAGATGGATGCCCTTCTATGAGCCTCCACATCCCTTTGATATTTCCGTATTTTGTGACTTCTTTGTATGTCTAACTTTAGATCCGGTCGCACTTGGGTTCAAGAATTTGATGAGATATTTCCAACTATGACACAACAGTTTTACGTTTTTCTCTTTGGCTTGACCTTAGTTGTGTAGGTAATTATAAAGAAGAAATTTATTACTTCTAACCAAAATATTTATGTCAAAATCATTTCTTTAATTGATTTGGCCATCAATGTCTTTTTTTCATCCTGATGAAATCAACCAGAATAGGAGTCAGCGAGCACTGTAAAATACGAAAACATAAGGTAAAACATGATACAAAATGCAAAGCATTCTCAACTTCATTATATCAACGTTTTCACTCTGAGATGTATTCTTAAATAAGAAATTGGTAAACGTTAGTCCAAAAGTAGATCCCTACACGATTCTACAGGTCCAGTGTCAGAATACGGGATGCCTTCTCCAATCTCGGGTGTCGTATCCGTAGGGTTAGTCTGCAAAGTGCTCCTAGTAACCCCAAGTATTACCTCAAAAAAAAGTAACCCCAAGTGCCATAACATCGTTCTAAGACTGATGATGTCGTGAGAGTTTTTGAGTATTGGTGCTCCTATTTGATGTCAATATATAAACCTCAGTGACTTCTTACTTGATCTCTCAACCACTCTTACCAACTTATCCATGTAGAACCTCCATCTTCGTATTTCCATCAATAATCTAAAGCGAATTCAGTTCCAAGATCTAGAAGTCATGGTTGTCGACTCGCTTGTCGCTTGGCAATGAAAATTCTTGATCATTTGAAACGCACAACACTCACCAAATCGGTTCTCATTTCTTAAAATGTCCACCACCTCATCACCCTGGATGTCCCGGCTGATATTTTAATTTCCCTCCAAATGTTCATAAGTTCTTGGCTTTGGGCGGGTACCGACAAGTCTTCCAAATGCAAATGAAAATTAATCGAACCTCCATTTGTAGACCTACCTCGCTTGGAGGCCTCGGTGTCCTCAATTTGGAGAAGTATTCTTGGTCTTTGCACCTTAGGTGGTTGTGGCTCAAGTGAATGAAGCTGGACCGTCCATGGGTGGCACCGAGATCCCTTGCAACAAGTGCAACATGTATCTCTTCTATGTCATGGCAGCAAAAGGCTTGATTTTCGGAGTGGCCCATGGGCTGACCGGATCTGCCCTAAGGTCATTGTGCCATCCATCTAAGATCTTTCAAAAATAAATCTTGGCTGGTTCGAAATGCACTCCACTTTAATGCTTGGATTCAACAAATTGACTACTCCAACGACCTCTTAGCTCACCACATTGAGGAGTTCGCACGACTTTGAAACTACCCATCTCAAATACAACTTAATGACAATGTTTGTAACTAGATCATTTGCAAACTCAACTTAATGACAATGTTTGTGACTCGATCATTTGCAAACTCATTCTTTCAGGGAGATACTCCCCTGTCTCCACCTACAAGGCTCAGTTCACCAAGATAACCTCCATGCTAACGAACAATATGATTTTGAAGAATTGGGGGCCTCCAAAGTGATTATTTTCTCTTGGTGCATCAATCAAAACCACTTATGAATGGTGAATCGCCTTCAACAAAGAGGTTGGCCTAATTAAGGAAATGTCTTACACCTCTTGCAATAGGGATCATGAGTCGTTATCTCACCTTCTCTTCCTAGGAGGAAATTTCTTGCACCCTGTCCACAATGTCCATGCTCATCCCGGGAGGAAAGTGATGGCCGCTCTTGTTATGCTTGTATCATGGAAGATTTGGAGTGAGTACAATGCTAGAGTTTTCAAGAATTCAAGAACCATGGCCACGACTGTGCTAACGCGTATAAAATTGGGGCAAGATCGTGAACCTTCGCCGGTGAAAAACACTTGTGTCACCTTATACCGGGAGAGTCGTATTTTTATGAGAATTGGGAGAGTAGGCTTTTCTTCTTTCTTCTAAGGGTATGTCGCATTGAGGGTTATAACTTTGAAAAAAAAATGCTTCCCCTCAATAAATTAATTAAGGAAAATCGTGTGCCTTTCTTTCAAAAACTTAACATCGTTACAATAAAAAGTGAACATGTTAATTTTGAGTAGCGGCTCTTTCTTTTGGAGAAACCTCCCGCCGCCCCCTCCTCCCTCTTCACAGTGGCCCCTCTCTCCCACCGGGCTGCCCTCTCACCTCTCCGTAGCTCCTCCGGGGTCGTTCGTGCGGGGGAGGCTTCAGAGGGCAACAACGCCAGCACAAGACCTACCTCTTGTGGCTTTGTTTTCCACTGCCACCGCCGGTATGGGTGGGTGGAGGGATAGGAGACGCATCGGGTGGATCCTCTTCACGCGTAGGTGAAGCTATGGGAGATGCGAGGTGGTGGCGCTCACGGCGTCGGACGCGGGCTACGGGTTGGCGACGGGATGCAACGGCTTGGACCGCGGATGCATGGCACCGTGGCGATCAATGGTGAGCGGCCAGGCATTCATCATCTAGGCAGCACGCTGGCTCGATATGGGCCGCGCATGCCCAATCTGAGTCACGCGGGTTACGACTACTGCATGTATCTCGTCGTCCCTGGAGGGTGATGGCTGGCTGTGCGGCAATGGTGGTCACCGTGTTGCTCATATGTCCCTGGTGCGCCTGTTGTCTCCTACTGCGGTGGAGGTTCCAAACCTCCTTCATCGTCACTGGACGAGGGATGGCGGCGTGGGGGTCTGTTTATCCGCATCGATGACTAAAGGTGGCGGTCCTAGGGTTCCTATGGCTTCAAGATGGAGATTTACCGGATGCTTGTCCTCCTTGATCTGGCCGAAGATGTCAAGTTCTCGAAGGCCCCGCCAGCGAACTCCCTTGGGTGGCTCATGCCTGGAGATTGTTGTATCGGATGGGATTCGATCGTGTGTTCCCATGTTTTTTCTACCGCCTGGTTTCAAGACGGAGCGGCGTGAAGAGTTCTATGGTGAAGTCAGAGACGGAGAATTGGCATGGAAGCTGAGTTTTGAGGACTAGTGCTGGTGGTTAAACTTCCATGGTGTTTCAGACTTCATAGGAGCAACATGCAAGTGAGGGTGCTAGCACAAGAGAAGTTGAACTTCAGGTGAAAATCGAAGGTCTAGCCTTAACTGGTTGTGTATGATAATGATCTTGTTGAATGCATTATTTTGAGAGCGATGTCTTTCTTCAGGGTGAACGTAAAGATATTTGGTCGGGCGACCATAACTTGCACTGTTTCCTTTTTGGAGGCATCTTTTTGAAGAAATTGAGGTGTTATCATTGTGGTGTTTGTGTTGCTGCTGTAAGGACTGAAACACTACAACAGAAAATTTTTCTTTTTAGCTCTCATTTTTGGTTATGTGCATCCGTACTACCATTAGGATATGACGTTGTTGCAGATGTTAGATGTAATTAGTATCTTCCCGATATTAATACATTTTTTATCGGAAAAAATGAGAAGCAAAGTACAAATCGCAGCATGGGATGTTCCATGAGCGGATGACGTTTAGTTTTTAATGACTAGGCTTTGCTAGCTGAAACATTCAACTTTGAGTGATTGCTTCCGGAGCTTGTTGACAGCTTTGTTTCATAGGTTCTCCCGTGGATTATTAGCACGTCATGGCTTATATCAGAAACAGTTGTAAAGTCGTCGGCAAGTTAACTGAAGTAATAATAATAATAATAATATCTGGGCTCGTCCCATCGGTCGTGCACATGCGAGTGTAGGCACGACAGTTCTGATTGATCATTGATGAATTAGCGGCGTCTTGCATTTTATGTTTTTGGCGCCTTTTCTACTTCCTTGCTCCCCTTATCTTGGACGACGACTTGGCAAGGTCATCTTGCTGCAAAATATAAGCTGACATTAGTTATGAACAAATTAAAACGCAGACTGACATAGTAGTAGTTGGTAAATATAAGAACTTTTGGCTGATCAAGGCAGGCTGGGAAGGACATTGTTATAGGTACCCCGGAGCGGAAGGAGGAGGAGGACGACGACGGTCTGAGGAAAAGCTCCTCGAACTGCCTCTGCAGATCCTCCAAGCTCTCGCCCTCGCCGCTCTCCTGCATCGCAGAACAGTGTGTACTCAGCACGAACTCGCATCATCGGTTCAGCAAAAAGTGATAAACGAAACCGTAGGTGAAAACGAACAGTTAGCTCTCACTTACTTGTGGGGCTGTCTTGTTCATCGCCTCGAGGATGTCTCCGAGTATTTCTCCCGCACCCTGCACGCAGATTTGCATGGCAAGATGGCTATCAGCGAAGAGGCCGTAAATTTTGACGAAGGGAAGACAGACAGAGACTTACGTCATCATCGCCGTCGCTGTCGTAGGCTCCAACGTCATAGAGGATCCGCTTGTTGGGGTCCGAGAGAACTGCGTGTGAGTTCAAAATAACGTCACTGTCTATGCGTAGCTAAAAATTACACCCAGAACACGTATGCCTCAAGCCTTAGACGCAGCAGAGCGTTAATTCTACCGTATGAATTCCATTGTTCAAATAGAGAATCAGAGGAAGACGAAGAGTGTACCTGCGTAGGCTCCCTGGATCTTCTGGAACCTGGCCTTGGCGGCCTCCACGCCGCTGGAGCTACCCGTGGCCGTGGCGGCGCACTTGTCCGGGTGCCATTTCTGCCAACGAAAACCAGTGAGCCGGAGCAGACGGAGAGCCAAGAAACAAAGCAATCGACAAAAGCAGAGGAGGAGAACACGGACCATGGCGAGCTTCCTGTAGGCGGCGCGCAGCTCGGCGTCGGAGCAGTCGCTGGCGACGCCGAGAGCGGCGTAGAGGTTGCCGGCGCCGTTCTTCCCTCCGCAGCCGGCCATCGCGACACGCACCTAAACAAGTGAGCTCGCTTCTGCTGGGTGTGTCTCGTGCTGTGTTCTGCGGCAGAATGCATGGCCGCTTACTTATAGGCGCCGATCGACGGCGGGGGGAATGCATTTGACAGTTCGCCTCACTTGCACCAGCAGCCGGGGAGGCCAGCGATATTTTCGGGCCGATGTGTGGCGTCGCATCGCAGACATTGGCATCAGCATCGCTGCATCAGCAGCATGTGGCCGTTGAACCCGGGCTAAAGGCGTCGCATCGGTTTCTGTCTCGGAGAATCGGGAGGTTCTAGTAGCAGGACACCTCTGCGCTCGAGTGATACGCCACTGGATGCAGCTTCAGTCACTCTGGTGAGTGTGAGTGTGACCCCGGCCTTTTATGGAAAGAAAGGCTTCCATGGTTTTGGACTTTTGGGGGCAGTACTAGGAGTCAACGACGGTGGCTAATGGCCTAGTGGGCCAGTAGAGTAACACTACAGTTCGTATGAAAAGGGGCAGGTTCACGGAATAGAGAATACGAGTATGGCTGGCTGTCTGTCCGTGTGTGGCAACCGACTTCGGCTTGGCTGTTCCCCTGTTATCTATCCGTGTTACCATTTTACAACGGACTCTAGCTCTCCGATGACACATGGAGACTGTGCTATTGTAATGCCAACTATAGCTTAGTTTACTGTTGCCTAACTGTGATATGATCTAGTCCGGTAGAAGATAGGTTCATTTCTGGGGCAAACGCTTCGGGCCGCTCCTCACGTCGCCTCCTCCAGGCGACCGGGAGGCGAAATCCTACCGCAACACCGCCAGCCCCCCTCCCCCCTCCTCCCCTCATCTCCCCCCTCGTCGCTTCCCGAGGCGGCCGCCGGACAAGTCCGCATGACGCCGGTGAAGGGGGCGGCGGGGATATCGCGCCTCCCGGTCGTTTGAGGGCAGCAGAGGAAAGGATATGTCTTCTGGTGGTCGGCGGCGTCGCCGTTGGAGGCCTCCTCTCCGAGGTGGCGTGGACTCTGCCTGGTCAGCGCCACCTCGTTTCAGCCGTGCGACCAGTGGGCACATGGTGTGGCCGATTGTGGCAGGCCACGCCCAGATCTCACCAAGGGAATCTTGGTCAATCTGCTGCTCCCTCCGGTGGGTTCTCAGCCAGGGTGGTGCTGTGGGCACGGGTTTTGGCTGCCGGGGCAGGGGCCCCGGGCAGTCGTCCCACGTTGCTCCAGGAGTGGGCGCGATCTCCACCACCACCATCACCACGTCGTCGTGCTAGCGGGATTCCGAGGAGGATCTACTACATCCGTTGCCCACTAGAACGGGGAGAATTGTGTCGTCATCAACACCGTACGTGTGACCGAGTGCGGAGGTGCTGCCCGATTGTGGCACCGTCGAAATCTTCTACGCGCTTTTTAAAGCGGCAAGTGATCGACTACATCGACCACGTGATTTATCTCGTTAACGCTTAGCGATCTTCGAGGGTATGATGATCTTCACCTCGTTGCTACCATCTACTAGATTAGATCTTGGCATATTATTCGTTCTTGCGATAGAATTTTTTTCTATGCTATGAATCCCTACAGTGGTATCAGAGCCATGTCTATGCATAGATTGGTTGCACGAGTAGAACATAATGGTTTTGTGCGCGTTGATGCTTTTATTGTCTCTTGATTATCATGTACTTTGCATCTTGCGGAATGGTGGGATGAAGCGGTCCGGTCTAACCTTACATGACCGCGTTCATGATACTTGCTCCACGCTTGACATGCAACTTGTATGGCATAAGTGGATTTGCGGGTGTCAGTTTTTCTCACCATAGTTAAGATCCAATTTATATTTTTCAATTGACAACACTTGTATCAGCGTTGTGGTTCATGTTCGTAGGTAGATCGGATCTTCCTCGAAAAACTCTAAACCACAAAAAATATGCAAACAAAATTAGAGGCGTCTAACTTGTTTTTGCAGGGTTTGGTGATGTGATATGGCCATGATGTGATTATGAATATATTTGATGTATGAGATGATTTTTATTGTATTGTGGCAACCGACAGGAGCCTTATGGTTGTATTTATATTTCATGTACTAAGTTTTATTTCGAAGTAGTTGCAATAGTTGCTACCGTGGTGGACAACCATGAAGACGGCACCATGGACCTGACGCCCCGCTGACGATGATGGAGATCCTGCCTGTTGATCATTTCCGTGCTTTGGAGATGAAGATCAAAGGCGCGAGATAAAGGGCCATATTATATCACATTATGAATTGCATGTGATGTCTATCCTTTTTATGCATCTTGTATTGCTTAGATCGCGACGGTAGCATAATAAGATGACCCCTCTCACTAAAAATCAAGATAATAAATTCTTCGTTCTTATTTAGCACCGTTGCTAAGACTCATTATTTCAAAGCATCACGTGATGATCGGGTGTGATAGACTCAACATGTGCATACAACGGGTGCAAGCCAGATTCGCACATGCGGAAATTAAGGTTTAACTTAACGAGCCTAGCATGTATAGACATTGCCTCGAAACATGGCAAACCGAAATGTTAAACATGAATCATATAGATGATATGATGAACATGTCGATGTTCGCCATTGATGCTAGATCATCTCTCGTGATGATCGGACTTGGTGTAGTGAAAGTTCGTGTAATCACTAAGGCAACATGATGGATGTTGTTTTGAGTGGAAGTTCACCTATTTAATTAAGAATTAATAGTAAACTCAATTTATCCTGAACATAGTCTAAATTATTTTTGAATTAAATTTTGTAGAATTGGCATCAGTTTTCTACTTTGCGCTAGGCTTATAATTGAGATAGAAACACTGTTAAATCTGACAAGTAACTTTACGCACTGGTACCGTATCGTTAAAGAATCAAGACTAAGTCATATTGCAAACTTTTGGTAATCCTCAAATTGCAGATTCAGAAAGCAATGGTTTCAATTACTATCTAAAATTATATTCTGTCCATGAAACTTGATGTTCAAATCCGTTTGAAAAGTAAGGAGCCGAATTTTTTTCTTCAGAAATAAGCAAGGTGTGAGATATATGTGATATCTAAGACCTTATTACAAGATAATAGAATATAATTTATTGAGAGTACATAAACTCATTAGTTTTATGGGAATGTATGAAGGCTGAAGACGCTAGGTGTCCTGATCCTCCCAATAGTTGGGCACTAACATTATTCGCATATCCATATGAGCCATAGTAGTTTCATTATTTCATGGATATAAATTATGAGTGAAATTGGTCATCATATTAAAAGGTTACTAATAGTGAAATCCGAAACACTTGTTCTGTGATGATCAACTTCATAGTATGAACCTCAAGGTTATTGGTATTTGACCAACAAGCCTAGAAGTTACTGATGTTGAAGTGTTTTTCTGAAATATGAGGAAAGTCAAAGAGAAACTACAATTTTTTTGGCAGAAACAAACAAAATACTAGAAAGTCTAGCTCAGGTGTATATAGATGATATACATGTTATGAATACAATGACCTAAGTGACTGACAAGGAATGTGGTAATAATGCATGTCTGGAACAAAATAAAGTGTTCTTATGTTCATTGTTGACATTCTACCTAGCCCTTTAGATTTATAATAAAGAACTTAATAATTGTTATTTTTCTCTGGTCAAATAAAAGCAATGAGCTGTTCAAATTATGACCATACTCCATGTACGATGGATACATTATTTTAAATCTTAATGGTGAAACACACATGCATAAACGCTGACGCTAAAATGCCATAAGGAAAATGATTTGAGTTCCACTTATTTGTGGAACCGCCATTTAGGTCATGTTAGAAAGGAACACATGAAGAAACCCGTGTAAATGGATTTTTGGATTCATTCGATTTTTGAATGGTTTGACACTTGCAAATCTTTTCTTAAAGAGATTGACAGAAACACCATTCATGGGCCAAGAGTTGAACGGACAACTAACTTAGTTAAAATAGACATGATGATGTATGTGGTTCATTGTGAATTGTTGTGTGGAGAAGATTCTTCTACTTCATGAAATTTTTCAACAATGAATTAAGTGTATATATATATATATATATATATATATATATATATATGGACAAATTTATTCGATGAGGAAGAAGTATGAAACATTTGAATAGATTCAAATAATTTTCAGCATGAAGTAGAAATCATCGTAATAGAAAAGTCAAATATCTATGATTGGATCATGGTGGCTTATTTGAATTATGAGTTTTAGCGAAAACCTAAGAGAGTTACGAAATTGTAACACAACTCACGTTTCTTGGAACACCATAGTTATGATGGAGTATTCGAAATACGTATCCAAACCTTATTGGATTAATGATGAGATAAAATAAAATAATGCCATTATATTTTGTGGATTATGCTTTATAGAGACTACCGCTTTTACACTAAATTGAGCGTCAACATAATCCGTTGAAATGACACCATATGATTTATGGCATGGGTGTAAACCCTAATAGTTCTTTCTTAAACTTAGGTATGCATAGCTTAAGTAAATGAGTTTACAACCAAAATCGGATGAATGTCTTTGTTAGTTATCCAAGAGAACAAATTGGGAATTATTTCCACTATGAAGTCAAAGACAAAAGTATTTGTCAATTTTTCTTGCTTATTTCCAAGAATTTTTTTCTAGCAAAGTATTTGAGTGGGAGGACAATGAAACTTGATAAGGTTGATGAACCTGAGCATGATGATCAGAGTAGCGCCGCATCGAAAATGGTTCCGGAAGTGGCAACGATGATCATGGCTCCCATGTATGCAAAGTTTTATAGTCATGGGATCGAAGTACCTATTAAAGCAGGTATTGTTTACTTTGTGATAAAATAAATGATTTGTGGACAAAGGATTGATTTTGAACAATGATAAACCAACTACATATAAGGAAGCTATGATGGGCCCTGACTCGGTTAAAATGGCTATGAGCCATGATGTCAACACCCGGATTTTTAATTCCAGATGCCTATTATGCCGTACATCGCAATCCCAGGAAGATTGTTTTTGCGAGAAATAATAAGTTAATATCACAAAACATTATTCATTACAAACCATAATAGTCTTACAACAAGGGATCTCATGATCCAATCTTAAAACAACAGTTGATCTAAGGATCAAATACAAAACACATAGCGAAAGAAACGTAGTAGCGGTCCATCTGTTCCACAGGCAACGCTTGACGTCGGGAGGTAGTCCTAGTTATCATAGACATCCTTCTGTCCATCTTCCTGGTACTGGTTCTCCTCTTCATAGTCTATCCATTTGAATAGCCAGAGACAAAGCCATGAGTACTTTTAAAGTACTCGCAAACTCACACTAATAGAATTACTAATAGCTCTAATGGATTTTCTAAGCTTCTAGGTTTATTTGCACAAAGCCAATTTTATTTCATAAACACTTAACAATAAAGACTCTTTATTTACCTAAAATTACTCAAGTGGGAACATTAGTGTCATTCCCACAACTCTGTTGTGATCAAGTCAAATTCACCTTTCAAGTAACAAGTCACATTTAGAAAACATCTGACAACGGAACAATATGGCCATCCAACTGTCCATGACCGCGGACACGGCTATTCGAATAGTTTAACACTCTGCAGAGGTTGTACTCTTGTGCCAAAACTTTTGATTACATCCGTCAGGGATAGCCCTGAATCATCATACTCAGTATGCGGATCATCAATCATTAACCTTTCACTTACATACCCTAGTATAGGCACCTCCCCTATGAGCTTGACCTCCTAGTGATGGCAATCTGCCATCCTAGGAACTGAATAGGGCTTGGGTAGGACATTCATCTCTTTTTCACGTCATTTCATTTCCAACGGAGGCAGCCTCAGCATAACCTCTATGACGCTTGTTCAAAGGGAACTCATACTAAAGTACATAAATTTCCAGCTAAGCCTTACCCATTCTCAGGTATTGTGGGGGTACTCTAAAGTTGGAATGGTATCGCATTCAAACCCAACCATCAGTTTTTGTCAAATTCACAATGTCATTCAGAGGTCATATTCACCTTGAAAACTTTCAATAGAATGACTCATCATTCTAAGGTTTTCAAAGTCATTTGATTCACATCCCACCTAGAGTAGTCCATTTTAGTTTTAGCACTAGCAACTAGTCATGAGGGGTGCTAACTAAATTTTAGCTCTCTAGGCTAAGTTTGAAGCTCTTGTGGTACTCTATACTTAGACAAGAATTATAACAAGTAAGCCTTGGTAACCAAAGTAAAAGTATTGCAAGATAAAAACTTGGGCTTGGATGAACAAATCTTTAAACAAATTAATAGTGCCATGGCATCTTGCACTAGTAGCTGGCATTAGTAGAGCTTGCCTTGAGTGGTAAAGTGATCAAAGTGTTCCTCCTCTTTTTCGTAGAAGACCTCCTCCTCCTCGTAGCCTTCGGTACTAGCGTCTATAAACAGATACGAGGTATACAATCACCAAACAATACTTGGGTATTCTATTTATCACACAAGATGATCTACAATCATCACAATCATCACCCAACATAATACTAGGGTTTTCCTTATTTAGTTTTGGAAAAATAATTTCCTCTCATTGAAAATTACTAATGCTGTGTTTGGATGCATAGAAACTGGGCATGGAATT
The DNA here is from genome assembly GCF_019359855.2 of Lolium perenne. Lineage (NCBI taxonomy): Eukaryota > Viridiplantae > Streptophyta > Magnoliopsida > Poales > Poaceae > Lolium > Lolium perenne. The sequence goes on from NC_067250.2 coordinate 128,032,296, forward strand.
GAATTGGACTAAAATTCCAAATATAAGGTGGAAATGAATTGGCTCCTAATTCAATTCTATTGTTTGGAAATTGTTGTTGGAATTAAAGGGTGTAAGCAATTCCAAAAACTGTTTGGATGAAAAACTATGGAATTTGGAATTTCTCCACAAGCAGTCGGCAGAACGAAGCTAGTAGGCACACGTCCCCTGCGTGCTCGAGCTGGAGCCTCCGCCATGGCTCGAGCAGGTGGTGGCCAGAATCCCATCACAGTGGCGGTGACCAAGTGGAGCGTCGGGGCAGGCCGCCGTCGGCCAGATCTCCTCCAGGACGCGGCAGCGGCTGCAGGGCCTCGCGCGCGAAGGTTTCAGGGATGCGGTGGCCACCAAGTGGAGTGTCGGGGCAGGCCGGCGTCGGCCAGATCTCCTCTAGGACGTGGCGGCGGCAGGGCCACGCGCGCGACGGTTGCAGGGATGCGGCGGCGGCGCCTGCCGCGGCTGAGACCGAGCGGGGCTGGTGGCGAGAGGAGCAGCGGGGTGGAGGGAGGCAGGGGCACCGGCGGTAGCACGCGGCGGAGGGAGGCAGGGGCACACACCGGTGGGGGAGGGAGGCGGGGCTCACGTCGGTGGTGGATGGAGGCAGGAGCTGCCGCCGGGTGAGGATGGAGACGGGGCGAAGGGATAGGCTGCGCATTTTCGAGCCTTTCCGAGGGTGAGACCTCGGAAAGTTTTGTGGGCTGTTTGCACGCGAGGTGGGGGGCTCGGAATTTGGTTGGGCTTTTGATGTCTACTCACACTTCTTTTCCTGTAGACAATGTTTGGCCTCCAAGAGCAGAGGTTTGTAGAACAGCAGCAAGTTTTCCCTTAAGTGGATCACCCAAGGTTTATCGAACTCAGGGAGGAAGAGGTCAAAGATATCCCTCTCAAGCAACCCTGCGATCACAATGCAAGAAGTCTCTTGTGTCCCCAACACACCTAATGCACTTGTCAGATGTATAGGTGCACTAGTTCGGCGAAGAGATAGTGAAATACAAGTGGTATGAATGAATATGAGCAGTAGTAACGACACCAGAAAATAGCTTGCTGCTACAACTGGCGTGTGGTTGATGGTGGGAATATTGCAACGATACGGATGCAGTAGAACAGTAAACAAGCGATGATTGCAGTATTTGGGAACAAGGCCTAGGGATCATACTTTCACTAGTGGACACTCTCAACATTGATCACATAATAAAACCACTCTACACTCTCTTGTTGGATGATGAACACCATTAATTGCGTAGGGCTACAAGAGCACCTCAATGCCGGAGTTAACAAGCTCCACAACATTCGATATTCATATTTGAATAACCTTAGAGTGCATGATAGATCAACACAACTATACCAAGTACTAACATAGCATGCACACTGTCACCATCATACTATGAAAGGAGGAATAGATCACATCAATACCATCATAGTAATAGTTAACTTCATAATCTACAAGAGATCATAATCATAAACTACGCCAAGTACTACATGATGCACACACTGTCACCATTACATCATGAAGGAGGAATAGAGTACTTTAATAACATCACTAGAGTAGCACATAGATTAATAGTGATACAAAGCTCATATGAATCTCAACCATGTAAGGCAGCTCATGAGATCATTGTATTGAAGTACATGGGAGAGAGATTAACCACATAGCTACCGGTACAGCCCTTAGCCTCGAGGGAGAACTACTCCCTCCTCATGGGAGACAGCAGCGGTGATGAAGATGGCGGTGGTGTCGATGGAGATGCCTTCCGGGGGCACTTCCCCGTCCCGGCGGCGTGCCGGAACAGAGACTCCTGTCCCCCAGATCTTGGCTTCACGATGGCGGCGGCTCTGGAAGGTTTCTCGTACCGTGGCTTATTCGTATCGAAGATTTAGGTCAGGGACCTTTAAATAGGCGAAGAGGCGGAGTCGGAAGGGTTACGGGGGTGCCACACAATAGGGGGGCGCGCCCCCCCTTTGGCCGCGCCGCCACCCTGTGTGGTGGCCCTGCGGCTCTCCTCTGGTCCCTCTCGGGTGTTCTGGAAGATTCGTGGAATTATAAGATGCTGGGCGTTGATTTCGTCCAATTCCGAGAATATTTCCTTACTAGGATTTCTGAAACCAAAAACAGCAGAAAAACAGAGGCGGCACTTCGGCATCTCGTCAATAGGTTAGTTCCGGAAAACGCATAAAAACGATATAAAGTGTGAACAAAACATGTAGGTATTGTCATAAAACAAGCATGAAACATCAGAAATTATAGATACGTTGGAGACGTATCAGCATCCCCAAGCTTAGTTCCTACTCGTCCTCGAGTAGGTAAACGATAAAAGAAAAAATTTCTGAAGTGACATGCTACCATCATAATCTTGATCATACTATTGTAAAGCATATGAGATGAATGCAGCGATTCAAAGCAATGGTAAAGACAATGATTAAATAACTGAATCATATAGCAAAGACTTTTCATGAATAGTACTTTCAAGACAAGCATCAATAAGTCTTGCACAAGAGTTAACTCATAAAGTAATAGATTCTAAATAAAGGCATTGAAGCAACACAAAGGAAGATTAAGTTTCAGCGGTTGCTTTCAACTTCAACATGCATATCTCATGGATAATTGTCAACATAAAGTAAAATAATAAGTGCAATAAGCAAGCATGTAAGAATCAATGCACAGTTAACACAAGTGTTTGCTTCTAAGATAGAGAGAAATGGGTAAACTGACTCAACATAAAATTAGAAGCAAGACCCTTCGCAGAGGGAAGCATTGATTGATATATTTGTGCTAGAGCTTTTATTTTGAAAACATAGAGAGAGCATAAAAGTAAAGTTTTGAGAGGTGTTTGTTGTTGTCAACGAATGGTAGTGGGCACTCTAACCCCCTTGCCAGACAAACCTTCAAAGAGCGGCTCCCATGAAACATTTTTATTTTTGGGTGGCACTCCTTCCAACCTTGCTTTCACAAACCATGGCTAACCGAATCCTCGGGTGCCTGCCAACAATCTCATACCATGAAGGAGTGCCTTTTTATTTTAGTTTTATTTAGATGACACTCCTCCCCACCTTTGCTTTCTCAAGCCATGGCTAACCGAATCCTCGGGTGCCGTCCAACAATCACATACCATGGAGGAGTGTCTATTTTCGTAAAACTATGAAGGTTAATTAATTTGGGACTGGGAATCCCATTGCCAGCTCTTTTTGCAAAATTATTGGATAAGCGGATGAAGCCACTAGTCCATTGGTGAAAGTTGCCCAACAAGATTAAAAGATAAACACCACATACTTCCTCATGAGCTATAAAACATTGACAAAAATAAGAGATGATAAATTTTGAATTGTTTAAAGATAGCACTCAAGCAATTTACTTGGAATGGCAGAGAAATACCATGTAGTAGGTAGGTATGGTGGACACAAATGGCATAGTTATTAGCTCAAGGATTTTGGATGCATGAGAAGTAATCCCTCTCAATACAAGGCTTAGGCTAGCAAGGTTGTTTGAAGCAAACACAAGTATGAACCAGTACAGCAAAACTCACATAAGAACATATTGCAAGCATTATAAGACTCTACATTGTCTTCCTTGTTGTTCAAACCCTTACTAGAAAATATCTAGACCTTAGAGAGACCAATCATGCAAACCAAATTTTAGCAAGCTCTATGTATTTCTTCACTAATAGGTGCAAAGTATATGATGCAAGAGCTTAAACATGATCTATTTGAGCACAACAATTGCCAAGTATCAAGTTATTCAAGACATCATACCAATTACTACATGTAGCATTTTCTGTTTCCAACCATATAACAATTAACGAAGCAGTTTCAACCTTCGCCATGAACATTAAAAGCTAAGAACACATGTGTTCATATGAACCAGCGGAGCGTGTCTCTCTCCCTCACAAGCATGAATTTATTCAAACAAAACAAAAATAAAAACAAACAGACGCTCCAAGTAAAGTACATAAGATGTGATGGAATAAAAATATAGTTTCACTAGAGGTGACCTGATAATTTGTCGATGAAGAAGGGGATGCCTTGGGCATCCCCAAGCTTAGACGCTTGAGTCTTCTTGAAATATGCAGGGATGAACCACGGGGGCATCCCCAAGCTTAGAGCTTTCACTCTTCTTGATCATATTGCATCATCCTCCTCTACTGACCCTTGAAAACTTCCTCCACACCAAACTCAAAACAAACTCATTAGAGGGTTAGTGCATAATCAAAAATTCACATGTTCAGAGGTGACATAATCATTCTTAACACTTATGGACATTGCCCAAAGCTACTGGAAGTTAATGGAATAAAGAAATCCATCAAGCATAGCAAAACATGCAATGTGAAATAAAAGGCAGAATCTGTCAAAACAGAACAGTCTGTAAAGACGAATTTTTAAGAGGCACCAGACTTGCTCAAATGAAAATGCTCACATTGAATGAAAGTTGCGTACATATCTGTGGATCACTCACGTAAATTGACAGAATTTTCTGAGTTACCTACAGAGAACACTGCCCAAATTCGTGACAGACAGAAATCTGTTTCTGCGCAGTAATCCAAATCTAGTATCAACCTTTCTATCAAAGACTTTACTTGGCACAACAATGCAATAAAATTAAGATAAGGAGAGGTTGCTACAGTAGTAACAACTTCCAAGACTCTAATCTAAACAAAATTGCTGTAGTAAAATAAAAACATGGGTTATCTCCCAAGAAGTGCTTTCTTTATAGCCATTAAGATGGGCTCAGCAATTTTAATGATGCACTCGCAAGAAATAAGAGTTGAAGCAAAACAGAGCATCAAAAAGCAAATTCAAAACACATTTAAGCCTAACATGCTTCCTATGAAAAGGAATCTTATAAATAAACAAGTTCATGAAGAGCAAAGTGACAAGCATAGGATGATAAAACAAGTGTAACTTCAAGAATTTCAGCACATAGAGAGGTGTTTTAGTAACATGAAAATTTCTACAACCATATTTTCCTCTCTCATAAAGATTTTCAGTAGCATCATGAGCAAACTCAACAATATAACTATCACATAAAGCATTCTTATCATGAGTCTCATGCATAAAATTATTACTCTCCACATAAACATAATCAATTTTATTAGTAATAGTGGGAGCAAATTCAACAAAGTAGCTATCATTATTATTCTCATCAAGTATAGGAGGCATAGTATAATCATAACAAAATTTACTCTCCATAGTAGGTGGCACCAAAAGATCACTATCATTATAATCATCATAAATAGGAGGCAAAGTATCATCAAAGAAAATTTTCTCCTCAATGCTTGGGGGACTAAAAATATCGTGCTCATCAAAACCAGCTTCCCCAAGCTTAGAATTTTCCATATCATTAGCAACAATGGTGTTCAAAGCGTTCATACTAATATCATTGCTACTAGCATGCAAATAAGATTCCATAAGTTTTTCAATTTTTGCAACACACCATTTATGTCTTAACTCAGGAAATAGATTAAAAAGCTCCATGTTGCTTTCCATTATGCCTACTAGTGTAAAACAAGAAACAAAAAGATGCAATTGCAGGATCTAAAGGAAATAGCTTCGAGCACTTACAACGGTACCAGAAAATAACTTAGTTACCTGGGACCGGAGTGTGAGTGCCTTTCAATACAATAACCTTAGAGTGCATGATAGATCAACACAACTATACCAAGTACTAACATAGCATGCACACTGTCACCATCATACTATGAAAGGAGGAATAGATCACATCAATACCATCATAGTAATAGTTAACTTCATAATCTACAAGAGATCATAATCATAAACTACGCCAAGTACTACATGATGCACACACTGTCACCATTACATCATGAAGGAGGAAAAGAGTACTTTAATAACATCACTAGAGTAGCACATAGATTAATAGTGATACAAAGCTCATATGAATCTCAATCATGTAAGGCAGCTCATGAGATCATTGTATTGAAGTACATGGGAGAGAGATTAACCACATAGCTACCGGTACAGCCCTTAGCCTCGAGGGAGAACTACTCCCTCCTCATGGGAGACAGCAGCGGTGATGAAGATAGCGGTCCCGTCCCGGCGGCGTGCCGGAACAGAGACTCCTGTCCCCCAGATCTTGGCTTCGCGATGGCGGCGGCTCTGGAAGGTTTCTGGTACCGTGGCTTATTCGTATCGAAGATTTAGGTCAGGGACCTTTAAATAGGCGAAGAGGCGGAGTCGGAAGGGTTACGGGGGCGCCACACAATAGGGGGGCACCCCCCCTTGGGCCGCGCCGCCACCCTGTGTGGTGGCCCTGTGGCTCTCCTCTGGTCCCTCTCGGGTGTTCTGGAAGCTTCGTGGAATTATAAGATGCTGGGCGTTGATTTCGTCCAATTCTGAGAATATTTCCTTACTAGGATTTCTGAAACCAAAAACAGCAGAAAACAGGAACTGGCACTTCGGCATCTCGTCAATAGGTTAGTTCCGGAAAACGCATAAATACGATATAAAGTGTGAACAAAACATGTAGGTATTGTCATAAAACAAGCATGGAACATCAGAAATTATAGATACGTTGGAGACGTATCAGCTTTCCACGTATCAGTTCAAAGCGCAGACCAAACGGCAGAATTTGCGGAATCGACCCAAATTCCAATTCCATGCCCAATTTCTATGCATCCAAACACAGCATAAGATTTAATATCCTCAAATAATAAAATATGATGCCATGTAACTAAGGTAATCACCTCACATCAAATTACATGGGAAAGTGATTTAAATGAGATGCTACATCTCATAGATTTTAAATACTATTTTTGAAATAATTTAAATGGGCTAGAAATAGCCACATAGCCATTATTTGAATCTAGCCCATGATCATATAAAACAACTATATCATATTTTTACATATTAAAATAGAGTATTTAAAATGTGAATTATGAGAGTGGAATCACCTCAAAATTCATTATGGTTGATTTTTAATAAAAGTTTGAAATTTGAGAAGGTACTGCCTTGTTATTTTTGTTGCAATTTCTCTGTAATAAATCAAGGGTTGAGACCAGTGGGGTTGGATATATATTCTCATCTACTTTCACCCAAAATTTCAATCATCCAAATTGGATTAGTAGATTTTTTATTCAAATTTGAACAGAGCAACCAAAATTTGAATTTTGGTGAAAAGAAACAAACGAATTCAAACTGATGGGCTAGGCGGGAAAAGGAAATGGGCTAGAGACAGAGCGAATGGGCCGGCCCAGGGGTGCGTCTTGCGCACGCGGGCGGCCTGACAATGCGCCCCACGCGTCAGTGGGTCTTAACTACACCGAAACGGTATGCGAACGGTGGTCGTGGGATTAGAAACCAGATCAACGGCCGAGGCTCGTCGTCATCGACGGCGAGCTCAAACCCGATCCGCGGCAGACCTAGGGGGTCGGAGGGCGCAGCGGTGGCCGGCGATGATCGGGGTTGGCGGCGATCGACGTTGAAGATGACGGCGGGGCTCCTGGTAGCGGCGGCAGCTCCTGGGGTGGCTCCAATCGTCGGCGTGCTTGCGGTGGTGCTGGCGGAGCTCCGGCGTGCAATTGGTGCTCTGTGGGTGGAATTGGGAAGGGGCAGTGCTCGAGGAGGATCAGTGAGAAGAGAGGAGGAGAGTGGTGTGAAGAATTTGAGCAGGGGAGGGCTCCTTTTATAGCGAGCCAGAGGAGCGGAGGGGTCACGGTGGTCGAGCATGGAGGTGGAATTCTGGGTTGCGAAGGGGCAAGGCGAGGACGGCGTGCTGCTCCTGGCATCACGGTGAGCGAGATGGGCTTGATTGCACAGAAAAAGGAGGTCGGGAGAGGTCGTGGGCATTAGATGGCCGTGCGGTACCGTGGCGGAGGTCGTAGACGGTGACGACGGCTACAACACTCTCCGGCTTGTGTGATTATGTCTGGGAGGTAGCTGGTGTCCTTGTGAGTGCGTAGGAGAGAGGAGAGGGCGAGGGTAGGTCAGCAGCGACGGGGCGAGGTCACGCTCTGGCGTGCCCGTGGGCGTGTCCATGCGCGCGCTGGCGTCGCTGAGCGGCATGGGCACGTCCTGGCCAGTGCAATGCCGAGCTCTACTTGGCCAAGGGCTTGTACCAGGAGGGTCAGGTGAGCATGGTCAACCTCCAGGAGAAGGTGAGGTAGGACAGAGGTGAGAGGAGAGGGAGTTGGCATGACGAGTGGCATGTGAGTGACATAGGCATGGCATTGGTCATCTTCTCCCATGAACAGTGGTGGAAGGGCATGGCATGGTCCAGAAGGTGCAAGGGAACACTAAGGATGACAAAAGCATGGATGGTTTAGGCTAAAATCCATTGGATTTTAGAGTGTATGCTCAAAGTCAAATTGTGCACACCAAGTGTTCGATAAAATGGCCGCAAGAAATTCAAATTTGAAATTTGCCAAATTCTTTTATGGGTGTGATTCAAATAAATTTTGGCACCTCTTGATGACCTTGGATTGAAAAATGGAGTTGGTTTGGTGAAATTCAAAAATGGGATGATCTAGAATCAGTTTCAAAGTTGCCACTTTGGATGCTATTTAAAATCATTTGAATTTAAATCAGCAAGGTTGGCCAACACCAAGTTGTTCACTTTTATGAGTACTATAGATCTGGACAAAAGGATCAGAAGATTTGTTTTAGAAAATAATAACCACAGGGGTTCAAAGTAGGCATCATGTTAAATTTGTCAAGAATGACCATTATCACATGTGCAAGGGTTTTTCATTTTCTTTTCATTTGTTTTGATTTTCTTTGAACAAATGGTATTCTTTTGGGTTAATTGAGTGTTAGGTTAAGTTTGTTAATGGTTTCAAACCATTTAAACAAGGTGGATCATGGCATAGGCCAATATTTGCAAATATGGCCATATGCTCATATGGGCTTCTCTTTTTATTTTATTTTTCTTTTGCTTTGTTTCTCTTTGATTCAAAAGGGCAAGGTTTAGGGTTTAGGAACATTTCCAAACACTTCAAGCAACAATCATGGCAATAACACAACATACATGCATGAACACTATGCACACAAAGTTATTCAATTCAAGTTTTTTGTTGGCTCCAAATTTTGGGGATAAGGGAAATGATCTTCTTCATTGTTTTGATAATTTGGGATGTTACACATGAAATCCAAGATAGTATCTATAATCAAGCTTGCATCTTGGTAAACCTTTTGAAGAAATAAATACTTTTTGAAAGTAAATGGATCTATAAAATAGACTTGGATATAATATTCTTGAAGAAACTCGACTTGTCAAAAGATTGTTTACGACAAAGTTTAAAGAGTTTACTGCGATAAGATTAGATCTTCGGCAGCGATGCTTATAGTCTATGCGGATTGTTCTAGTAATCGCTTCATATTTATTTTATGAGATATGTTAGTAGGATGGAAAATTACATTCATTAACAGAAGTGTGCATTAAGGTGTATAAAAGATACAACTGAGAGTGTTGCTATTCCGTAGAATACTAGATATGTATACAAACTTCACTGGATGAAGTGAGTATCACGGAGTTAGAATCTTTACCAGATGAAATAATTAAAGAGTTCTGATTTCATCAGAAACGATGAAGATACTTGCATTTGCAAGAAATTAAGTGGGAGCACTCAGACATATCTATAATACTTTATGTAGATGACATATCGTTGATTGTAAATAATGTAATCATGTACTTGATGTGATTAGAAGGTTTCATTGAAAATTAGCTTCAATGAAAGGATATGGAATAAAAACATATTTAGCGTCAAGATCTATGAAGATAGATTGAAGCGCATAATAAGTTTGAGTCAAAGTACATAGAATGAATATTGAAGTAGTTCAATATGAAAACGTCAAGAAGGTGTTCTTTTCCACGTGGAGGTTTAAACAAGACTTGAGTGTATTTGACACTCAATGAGTAAAAACACATGAGTGATTTTAGATCACGAATAATATGTACACAATCAGATGTCCTATGCTCTAAGGTGTTATGAGTATATATCAGAATGATTCATATGATGATCATTGGACAACAGTAAGAATTCCTGAGTGCTTTGTTAGAGCCGATGATATAAATATGTAGTTTTATATGGGGTAATGACAAATAAATCGATGTAAGGTCTTACACCGATATTAGTTTGGTCACATATAAAAATAAATTTCAATCTCAATTAGGCTACTGTGTTCATTAAAAGGTAACACAATGGGCTAGAAGAAGCCACTTCTAGATTTAGATAAGTTCTAAATATTGTGACGGATTCTATAAACAAAGGTAGACTATATCATTGTTTTGACAATGATAGAGTGTGTTTGAGTCGAGCAGTTCTTTGCGAACGTGGTGTAGTTCTAGTAGTGTCAGAACTATGAACTATATTGTATGTGACAATATTGGTAACATATTTCCGACCGCGGAATTAAGGTTCCACCAGAAGACCAAACATATACGATTAATGCCGACTCATTTGAAAAACTGAGTGATGCGTAGAGACGCAAATGAATTGCAAAACACATATGTTTCTGAGAATGTCAGATTCGTTGACTGAAACCTCTCCCATAAGAAAACATGATAAGCACTAGAAGGCCAAGGTGTTATATCTTTACAAATGTAAACTAGATTATTGACTCTAGTGCAAGTAGAAGACTGTTGGAGATATGCCCAAGAGGCAATAATAAAAGTGTTTATTGTTATATCTTAGTGTTCACGATAAATATTTACATCCCATGCTATAATTGTATTAACCGAAAACATTAATACTTGTGTGTTTTGTAAACATAAAAGAGTCCCTAGTAAGCCTCTTGTTAAACTATCTTGTTGATTAATAGATGATCATGGTTTCCTGATCATGAACATTGGATGTTATTAATAACAAGAGCATATCATTAGGTGAATGATGTGATGGACATATACCCATAGTAAGCGTAACATATGATCAAGTCATTAAGTTCGTTTTGCTTCAAGCTTTAAGATACATAGTAACCTAATCCTTCGACCATGAGATCATGTTAATCACCTACACCAGATGGATGCTTTGATGACATCAAACACTACTTCATAAATGGCATTAAGTGTTCGGAAAGTGTAGGTTGAAGCACATGGGTCAATAGTGGGATTTGTCCAGCCAAATTACGGATAGATATACTATGGGCCCTCTCGGTGGAATGTCATTGATGCGTGTAGTTGACACGTCCGTTGGGAACCCCAAGAGGAAGGTGTGATGCGCACAGCGGCAAGTTTCCCTCAGTAAGAAACCAAGGTTTAATCGAACCAGTAGGAGTCAAGAAGCACGTTAAAGGTTGATGGCGGCGGGATGTAGTGCGGCGCAACACCAGAGATTTCGGCGCCAACGTGGAACCTGCACAACACAACCAAAGTACTTTGCCCCAACGAAACAGCGAGGTTGTCAATCTCACCGGCTTGCTGTAACAAAGGATTAGATGTATAGTGTGGAAGATGATTGTTTGCAGAAAACAGTAGAACAGTATTGCAGTAGATTGTATTTCAGTATAGAGAATTGGACTGGGGTCCATAGTTCACTAGAGGTGTCTCTCCCATAAGATAAACAGCATGTTGGGTGAACAAATTACAGTTGGGCAATTGACAAATAAAGAGGGCATGACCATGCACATACATATTATGATGAGTATAGTGAGATTTAATTGGGCATTACGACAAAGTACATAGACCGCTATCCAGCATGCATCTATGCCTAAAAAGTCCACCTTCAGGTTATCATCCGAACCCCCTCCAGTATTAAGTTGCTAACAACAGACAATTGCATTAAGTATTGCGCGTAATGTAATCAGTAACTACATCCTCGAACATAGCACCAATGTTTTATCCCTAGTGGCAACAGCACATCCACAATCTTAGAGGTTTCTGTCACTCCCCCAGATTCACGGAGACATGAACCCACTATCGAGCATAAATACTCCCTCTTGGAGTTACAAGCATCTACTTGGCCAGAGCATCTACTAGTAACGGAGAGCATGCAAGATCATAAACAACACATAGACATGAATTGATAATCAACATAACATAGTATTCTCTATTCATCGGATCCCAACAAACGCAACATATAGAATTACAGATAGATGATCTTGATCATGTTAGGCAGCTCACAAGACCCGACAATTAAGCACAATGGGGAGAAGACAACCATCTAGCAACTTTCATTATATATATTTTTATGGTTATAATTTTATATGAAAGGTACTGAAAATAGACTAGCAATTCGATAAGTATTTGAGTGCCGAACCCACGAGGAGCTGAAGGTAAACCATCTCTTCTCTAAAGCCCTATAACCCACTTATATGGTCTTCTATGTAAAGTTAGGAACTATGGTGTGTGTGTGTGTGAAGTGGTTTTTGCTATAAAACTACTACTGTTGAAAATAAAATGCAATGAGTAAAATGAATGAAAGAAAAGTAAAGTACAGTTAAGTAAAGTGAGATGAAGTGAAGATGAAGTGGAGTAACTCAAGGGAACAAGTGTTCATCCGACGAATTGCTACTTCATTGGTGTGGTTGACATAATTAGTGAAGCGCAAAAATAGTCTTTTTGTTGTTTCTTCTAGAGAGGAGCCATAGATTACTGAAGCCATAAACATGAGAAAATACACCATTAGTGGCTGATCCCATTGCCATTTAAGAACAAATAAGGGAATTATTAAAACATAAAGTCCAACCACCATTGTAAATTTAAAGGTCCCCATAGTTATACCCCCCGTTGATTAACCATGAATTAATATAAGATGAATTTAAGAGTTGGGACATGGTTTCTGTCAAGCTCCAGCTGTCCCTGCTCCTATCATCATGCAACGGCGAAAACCTCATGCATTCTCCAACATATATGTGCACTCATATATTAGTACAAGAGATCATCATAGAAGATAACAAATACTTATATGCAACCATCACAAACTATCTCAGAATTAACATGAACAAGTCACTACTCAAACAAAAGACATGGAGACACAAAATACCATGGAAAATTGATAGATTGCAATAAAGATCATGTTTGCCAAGAGATTACAAAGGGTAGATGGAGATGTTGATGTAGAAGTTGATGAAGATGTGAAGCACCAAGATGAGGATGGCGATGAAGATCCACGTGGCGGTGGCCACGGGAGGCGGCGGCCCGACATGCGGCTCCCGGAGGGGGCGGCCCTATGGGGCAGCGGGCCAGCGGACCCTTGCCCCTTATTCTTCCTTGGACTTGGTACAGGTGTTGAGTAGGTTATCCCCCTCCTTGGCAGGATGCGAAGGAGGAGGATTTTCATCATAATGGATGGGTGCCTCTAAAACAAGGGTTTCTCCTTAATATATAGAGGTGCAGACGTAATCTTGGTCAAGGGATGGATGCCCTTTTATCCAAGGGATCTTGGGCACCTCTAGAACCTTCCTAAGACTCCCCTCTATTTTTTATGAGCCCATAAATTCGTGGCACAGCTGAAACACTCTTGAGTCAATCACGTCACAAATTGTTCGTGCGGTGTTTTTTATGTTCAATTAAACTTCCGCAAATTCTCCACAACTTCTATCTCTTGCACTTGTTCTGTTTGAGGCCATATTCGGGAATGTTTGAGCGATTTTAAAAAAAGTATCCTACAGGGATAGATTTTAGGAAACTCTAGATTTCTCCATAATGGCCGGTTTACTTCCATATTTGCCTATTTTCTACACAACAAATTTGAAAACAAAAACTTGTGGACTTTTACAACTATAAATAGGTTAGTCCCAATAAATATAATAAAATTTCAATATAATAAGAGTTATAGTACAATAAACAACAAAGTTCATATATGCATTTTTCATGCATCACTCGCTAACATTTTAATCACCAGCATCATAAAACAAGTGACAGGAAGGAACCGCATATTAAATGAAGGTATCTTATAACCAAACACACCAAATCGACCCAATTGGTATGCTCGAACCAAGTATTATGCACAATAAGGACTGAAAGCACAAGGTTCAAACGAATCATTGTGGGGGCCCTATTATGGTGTGCAAGTTTTGATATAATCATCCTTTTGAGGGCTAAAACATTACTACATCTGCACTAAGCAAATTAATGGATCTAACTAAGAGGTTAATACATCTGCACTAAGAAAACTAATGGATTTAGCGGATAAATAAAACATAGATCTAAATCACAATATAATCCAATCTTGCAAACAAAAACACCGGTGCTTATAATAGATATGCCCTGTAAATACAAGGTAAACATGGAAAAGATAATAAGAAAACCTGCGGGAGGGCGACGAGGAAGTCTCCCGCCGTCGTGGACATGGTGGAGGTCGTGGCCCTGGCGGAAGATTAGGATGAGGACGAGGACGAGGACGAAGCATCAACAGTAGGACCAGACTCCAAACGCGTGGATCTCCTGTCAGCGGCTCGCCTCAGCCACGCCAGCTAAGTAATCTAGCGTGACGATCTCCTTGTCGTCGTGGATCTATGCAGAGGGGCAGTTGTGGTCTGTTGAGTAGAGTAGATAGGAGTAAGAATGCAAGGGTTTCGGCCGCTCGACATGACATGCCCACTGATGACCCACAAGTATAGGGGATCGCAACAGTCTTCGAGGGAAGTAAAACCCAATTTATTGATTCGACACAAGGGGAGACAAAGAACACTTGGAAGCCTTAACAGCGGAGTTGTCAATTCAGCTGCACCTGGAAACATACTTGCTCGCAAGAGTTTATCAGTAGTAACAGTTTTATGGCAGTAGCAGTAGTGAAATAACAGCAGCAGAGTAACAAAGACAGCAGCAATGATTATAGTAAACAGCAGGATTAAAATACTGTAGGCACGGGGACGGATGAACGGGCGTTGCATGGATGAGAGAAACTCATGTAACAATCATAGCAGGGCATTTGCAGATAATAATAAAACGGTGTCCAAGTACAAAGCAATCAATAGGCATGTGTTCCAATTATAGTCGTACGTGCTCGCAATGAGAAACTTGCACAACATCTTTTGTCCTACCAGCCGGTGGCAGCCGGGCCTCAAGGGAAACTACTGGATATTAAGGTACTCCTTTTAATAGAGTACCGGAGCAAAGCATTAACACTCCGTGAACACATGTGATCCTCACATCACTACCATTCCCTCCGGTTGTCCCGATTTCTGTCACTTCGGGGCCATCGGTTCCGGACAGCGACATGTGTATACAACTTGCAGGTAAGATCAATAAACAATGAATATCATGATGAAACAATAACATGTTCAGATCTGAGATCATGGCACTCGGGCCCTAGTGACAAGCATTAAGCATAACAAGTTGCAACAATATCATCTAAGTACCAATTACGGACACTAGGCACTATGCCCTAACAATCTTATGCTATTACATGACCAATCTCATCCAATCCCTACCATCCCCTTCGGCCTACAGCGGGGGAATTACTCACACATGGATGGGGGAAACATGGCTGGTTGATGTAGAGGCGTTGGCGGTGATGGCGGCGATGATCTCCTCCAATTCCCCGTCCCGGCGGAGTGCCAGAACGGAGACTTCTGGCTCCCGCGACGGAGTTTCGCGATGTGGCGGCGTTCTGGAGGGTTTCTGGCGATTTCGACTTCTCTCCGTGCGTTTTTAGGTCGAGGCCAATAAGTAGTCCGAAGGAGGGCGTCGGAGGCCGGCCGAGGGGGCCACACCATAGGGCCGCGCGGGCCCCCCCTAGGCCACGCCGCCTTATGGTGTGGGGCCCTCGGGCCTCCACCTTACTTGTCCTTCTGGCTCCGTCAGTATTCTGGGAAAATAGGGCCTTCTGCATAAATTCCGAGGATTTTCCCGAAAGTTGGATTTCTGCACAAAAACGAGACACCAGAACAGTTCTGCTGAAAACAGCGTTAGTCCGTGTTAGTTGCATCCAAAATACACAAATTAGAGGCAAAACAATAGCAAAAGTGTTCGGGAAAGTAGATACGTTTTGGACGTATCAACTCCCCCAAGCTTAGCTTATTGCTTGTCCTCAAGCAATTCAGTTAACAACTGAGCGATAAAAGAACTTTCACGAACACATTTGCTCATATGATGTATATATTCTCATGCTATGGCTAATACTTAAGCAGTTCATAATGAGATACATGCAAATAAGATCATCTAACAGCTATGTCAATCATGGAGAGGTACCAACAATTAATAATAAGCATCATGAATCATGTATATAAGCAGGATTGCAATGTTCATAAGAGAGTATGATAAAGTGGTATCTCGCTTGCCTGTATTTGATTGGCAAAACATAAATGCCCGGGCACCTCTGGAGTTCATAGAAAGACTAGAAGTAGTGATTGTCAAAGATAAAAGCATCAAAGTTATACCACAATCAATTATATTTTGAGACAAGCATATTATACTAAGAATGACAGTTGTGCTCTCAAGATAGTGCTCAAAGAAATAATGGAGACACAACATAGAAGTAAAAGATTGACCCTTCGCAGAGGGAAGCAGGGATTAACATGCGCTAGAGCTTTTCATTTTTGAAATCAGGAGTAAAATTATTTTGAGAGGTGTCTGTTGTTGTCAATGAATGGTAATAGGTACACCAACTACCTTGCCAACCGGACTTCCAAGAGCGGCTCCCATGAATTATTGCATATTTATTTGGCACTCCTTCCAACCTTTCTTACACAAACCATGGCTAACCGAATCCTCGGGTGCCTGCCAACAATCTCATACCATGAAGGAGTGCCTTTTTATTTTAGTTTTATTATGATGATGACACTCCCCCCAACCCTTGCTTACACAAGCCATGGCTAACCGAATCCTCGGGTGCCGTCCAACAATCACAAACCATGGAGGAGTGTCTATTTAAGTTAATTAATTCGGGACTGGGAATCCCATTGCCAGCTCTTTTTGCAAAATTATTGGATAAGCGGATGTGCCACTAGTCCATATGAGAGTCCGTCAAAAGTAAATGACAAGGTTGAAAGCTAAACACCACATACTTCCTCATGAGCTATGAAACATAAACACAAATTGGGAAGCATTTTGAAGGTTTTAAAGGTAGCGCATGAGAATTTACTTGGAATGGTTTGAAATGCCATGCATAGGTATTTATGGTGGACACTTTGGAACAACTTGGTTTTCAGGTGTTTGGAAGCACGAGCAGCGTTCCCGCTCAGTACAAGTGAAGGCTAGCAATAGACTAGGGAGCGACAAATCAAGAGAGCAAAGAATCTGTCATAATCATGCTTGCGGCAAAATAAATTAACGGAGGCATAAAAATGATACAAGAACTCTGAAGCAATATAGATCATCGAGGCTTAATTGACTTTTTGTTCAGTCATATGCATGCGTGAGCATGTGCCAAGTCGATATAAATGAATTATTCAGAGGAGGATACCACAATATCATACCTATCTATGAATAAAACAATGCAAGCAAACATCCATGACATGCTACTCATATTAATAAATTGGAGCTAAACATAAGAGATCATGAACTACTAGACTTTCTTAAATGACATATACCTCACTTGAACCAACTAAGCATGCTCACATGGATGAGTATATGTACAAAAATGAAAACAAATAGAGTTCATACCAGCCTCTCACCACAATCAGATTGTCGTAGATCGTCATTATTGCCTTTTCACTTGTATAGCTTGGATAGTATGAAATGAAAACCACGCTCCAGCCACCGAAGACCATTGAACTCATAATGAACTTTACAAACCAAAGAAGAACAGCAAATATTTTTGGTGTTTTCGAATTGCAAACAAGAACAAAAGGAAACAAGCAAACAAAGCAAAATCTTTTTGGGTTTTCTTATAGCAAACTAGCAATAGCAAATAAAGCGAAACAAATGCAAGAAACCAAAGCAAACAAATGGTGAAGAGAAACAACAGAAATATTTTTGGTCTTTTTGTGTTTTGGGAAAGGAACAAAGCAAGAACAAGAAAATGAAAACTAAAAGAAACACAGAAAAGCGAGATGGCAGAAATCTGCCAAAACCTGACAGCAGTACAGAAATCGATTTTTACAAAAATCTTACGTTGCTCAGCTCGAAAAGTGTTCAACTAATGAAAGTTAGATAACAACCTGGGGAACCTGCACAAAAATTGGCAGCTCAAAATAACGTTCTGGCTGTGCGCACGAATTTTTCAAGTAACAGTCCAGAATCTGTTTTCAGGCAGCACTTCCCCAAATATCATCTCCCTCTCATTAGAAAACCACTCAAAGAGACTAAACAAGTATGTGCAAGTATCCAGCAACCATAATATGCAAGGAATGAGTGATGCCGGTATACCTCCCCCCAAGCTTAGGCTTTTGGCCTAAGTGGAGTTCAATCCCATCGAGACCATGAGGTAGTATCTCCGTAGTACGACGAAGATGGATCATATTCCGGGCATGTGCTAGAAAAAGCACCCGGATACATGACGGTGTAGTCGTGGGAGGCCTCGGCGTCCTCGGAGTCATGCTGCTGGTGGAAGTCTTGTATCTTCATATGTTCATCCACCTCCTCCTTAGTGCACGACCATGATTGTCTGTCAATACTGAACAAACCTGGTTGGGGAAGAGGGATTTCCTTCTCATCCCCGTCAGGAAACAACATTCTATAGACCATATTATCTAAAGTAGAATCAGCGGTAACAAAATGATGACTCTTCATAGCAGCAATATCGAGTCTCCTAGGGATCAATGGCACATCATTAGGATCAAGATGAAGTCTTAAATATGTTAAAACGCGCAGTGCAATAGTTCCTCCAAAAATAGGCCCCCTATTAGTCAGGCGGCGAGCAATAAGAGAACCAAGGTGATAAGATGTCCGACCAGTGAGTGCAATATTCAAGAAAGCAAGATGGTAACTAGAAATATTGCTAGTGTTCTCCCTACCAAGAATGCTAGTAGCAATGTAATATGCAAAATACTTAATGGCGGGGAGTTGAATGTTCCTTATCTTGCCACGCTGAATGGTGCGACAATCATCATCGGTGATCCCTCGATAGAGCTCCAACAAGTCCCGGGGGTTGTCATCAATCCTCCTTGCTGTACCTACAGGGGCAATATCCAATGCACGACAAAAATCATCCAATTCCATAGTAACAGGATTACCATAGATCTTGAATGCAACTGTTGGCTCGTATTGCGTGTTGTTGAACCTGAAGCTCTCGACGAAAATTTTGGTGAGCATATAGTATTGCTCCCTTTCATCTTCCACATAGGTGGTTAAGCCCGCCCTATTGACAAGGGTGAAGAAATCATCCAATATCCCTGCATTTCTCAGAAAATCATAGCATGGAAAAGATGAAGCATTAGGAGCCCCGTTGTCCTCTTCGGGCGCGAAGCTAGGCGTGATGATATCCTCATTGTACGATCGCCTAAGCCGGGTGGCGGCCCTAGAAGGCCTCCCGGTGCTGGTTGTTCCTTTCTTGAACAACTCTCCAAAGTTGAACTTCTTCATCTCTTCTCTGAAATTTTCAACAAGTGATATAAAATTTGATTTGGTGACATATAATTGAGGGAAACTACCATAGGAACTTGCTAGAGTACTAATCATGCATCAAAACTAGTTTCTACCACTTAGAACAAGCATGCAAGCTCACTAAACATGTTACCTACAGCAGCAAAATATTCAAGATATACTCCACCAAACAAAATTCTACTTGGATAATCGGAGGAGTCACATACCGGAGAGCAAATGTGCCAAATCTCAGACAGAAATCTGGGCCGAGTAAAGAGATCGAAAAATCCTGAGCTCTTGAGCAAAAACGCGAGTGAGAGAAACCTGGTGCGAGTTTTTTCGGGAGAGAGAAGATGCTGGGAGAAAGAGATGAAGTAGTGGGGCAAGGAGGGGCCCACACCACAGGGTGGCGCGCCCACCTCCTTGGCCGTGCCGGCCTGTGGTGTGGCACCCTGGGGTGCCCCACAGGTCATCCTCTGGTGCTCCCAGGTGCCTCTTCGAAAAATAGGGCCAACGGTATAATTTTTGTGAATTTTTGAAAACTTTGAAAAATGCACATTTCTGGGTATTAAGTTTATTATTACTGGCCAGGAAAAATTTTGAAATCTCCAATTAACTAAGGAATTTTGCAAATTAAAAGTGCTACAGCAACTAGAGCAAGTGGAGGAAGAAAGAGATGTTGTTTACCTCCTCTATGCATATAAAAAGTATTTGTTAACAAGGTTGATCAAGTCTTGCTACCAAATAAATTTTACATAGCATAAGAAGAAATAAACCTCAAATCAATCATGTTACCTTGAATTGTATTGATATGGATCCAATCACGAGAGTTTGATATTCTTCTTTAGGCTCATATATAGGACAATCAATAGTTCCCACTTTGATAGTTCTCACATTAGAAATAGTATTAACTCCACACGCTTTCTCAATCCTCTTGGGAAAATAAACGGTATGCTCCCTATCATCAACATTAAAAGTAACCTTTCCTTTATTGCAATCAATAACAGCCCCTGCGGTATTAAGAAAAGGTCTCCCAAGAATAATAGACATATTATCATCTTCAGGCATTTCCAACACAACAAAATCAGTTAATATCAAGCAGTTAGTAGTAACTTGAACAGGAACATCCTCACATATACCAACAGGAATAGCAGTAGATTTATCAGCCATTTGCAAAGATATATCAGTAGGTATCAACTTATCTAAGTAAAGTCTCTTATAAAGAGAAAAATGCATAACACTAACACCGGCTCCCAAATCACATAGAGCAGTTTTAACATAATTATTCTTGATAGAACAAGGAATAGTAGGTATACCTGGGTCGCCCAATTTCTTTGGCACTTTGCCATTGAAAGAGTAATTAGCAAGCATAGTGGAAATTTCCTCATTGGGGATTTTCCTTTTGTTAGTAACAATATCTTTCATATACTTTGAATAAGGAGGCAATTTAATAGCATCAGTCAAAGGGATTTGCAAGAATAAAGGTTTCATCCAATCGCAAAATTTATTATAGTGTTCTTCTTCCTTTGATTTTAATTTCTTAGCAGGAAAAGGCATTTGCTTTTGCACCCAAGGTTCTCTTTCATTACCATGTTTCTTAGCAATAAAATCTTCTTTAGTATACTTTTTATTTTTAGCATGCTTTTCAGGTTCATCTTCTACCTCTTCTTTATCAGAAGCATCATTCTTATCATTATTATTATCATTATCATTATCATGTTCATTACCACTTTCAGTTTCAGCATCGGAAATAGAAATACTATTAGGATCATTAGCAGGTTCAGAGGATTCTACAACATTTTTATGTTTCTTCTTCTTTTTCTTCTTAGAAGGAGCACTAGGTTCAATGCGTTGAGAATCTTGTTCAATTCGTTTGGGATGCCCTTCAGAATATAGAGGATCCTGGGTAGAGACACCACCTCTAGTTGTTACTTCATAAGCATGTTTCTCTTTAGAATTATTCCCCAACAAGTCATTTTGCACTTTAGTGAGTTGATCAATTTGAGTTTGAACCATATGAAAATGTTTAACAAGCATCTTAACATCATTGGAGGTTCTCTCTACAATATCATGCAATTCACTAATAGCTCGAGAATTTTCCATTAAATGATTCTCTACTCTCATATTAAAATTTTCTTGCTTAACAATATAATTATCAAACTCATCTAAACATTGTGCAGGAGGTTTCGAATACGGAATATCTTCCCTAGTAAAGCGTTGAAGGGAGTTTACCTCAATCATGGATGAAGGGGAAATTATCTCACATATATCTTCTATGGGAGGAAGATTCTTCACATCTTCAGATTTAATACCTTTCTCCTTGAGAGACTTCTTGGCTTCCCTCATATCTTCATCATTCAATTTAATTAAACCCCTCTTCTTTAATATTGGCGTTGGAGTTGGTTCAGGCGTAGTCCAATCATCATGATTCCGGCCTATTTTAGCCAATAATTCTTCAAATATTGCCCTGAGTTCTTTTCCTGAAAACACAACCAGCACAACTATCCAGGTATGCCCTAGACTCAATGGTTAGTCCACTATAAAATATATCAAGTAAATCATGCTTTTCCAAATCATGGTCAGGCCGAGCTCTAATAAGAGAGCAAAATCTCGCCCAAGCCTCAGGCAATTTCTCTCCATCTCCCTGGTCAAAATTATAAATTCTCTGCAAAGCAATATGTTGAGCACTAGCAGGAAAGTATTTACGGAAGAAAACATCAAGCAATTCTTTTGGACTTTTAATAGAATTAGGTGGCAAACTATTATACCAAGTTTTAGCGTCATCCTTTAATGAGAATGGAAAGATTTTAGCAACAAAGTAAGTACGCTTCTTAACATCATCAGAAAACAAGCTACTCAGAGTAGATAGCTCAATCATGTGTTCAACAGCACTTTCTTTTTCAGTACCACAAAAGGGTGTTTTCTCAACAATAGCTATATGAGATAAATCAAGAGAAAAATCATAATCTTTATCCTTAATGTTTATAGGAGATGTGGCAAACTTTGGATCAGGAGACAGTTTATATCTAACAGCATGTTCTGCAAGCAATTTTTTAATTTTTCTTGCATCAGTAGTAGCATTGCATTTTTCAATAAAATCATCATTAAGCTCCACATAATCTTCATCAGGATCATCACTAGAATAATCAAGTTCAGGTGAATTAACAGGTGTAGTGGCATTTTCATCAGGAGTTTCAGCATTTTCAATTTGTCTAGACCTAGCAATCGTAGCATCTAGAAAGGATCTCAATGAACCACTATCATCAAGCACAGCAGAAATATTATCAATATTATGAGAGTTTTCAGATTCAGCAGACGTACCAGCTTGTGGCGGTGAAACAAGTTGACTTATCACCGATGGTGAATCAAGAGTAGCAGAGGTACTCAGAATTGTACCTTTTCTTGTAGTGGATGGCAATATGGCGATTTTAGAATCGCGAGGTTTACCCATGATGGAGAATTTGCAGCGAACAATATCAATCCAAGTGAACTTCCAAATAAAGCTATGCTCTCCGGCAACGGCGCCAGAAAATGGTCTTGATGACCCACAAGTATAGGGGATCGCAACAGTCTTCGAGGGAAGTAAAACCCAATTTATTGATTCGATACAAGGGGTTGACAAAGAACACTTGGAAGCCTTAACAGCGGAGTTGTCAATTCAGCTGCACCTGGAAACAGACTTGCTCGCAAGAGTTTATCAGTAGTAACAGTTTTATAGCAGTAGCAGTAGTGAAATAACAGCAGCAGAGTAACAAAGACAGCAGCAGTGATTATAGTAAACAGCAGGATTAAAATACTGTAGACACGGGGACGGATGAACGGGCGTTGCATGTATGAGAGAAACTCATGTAACAATCATAGCAGGGCATCTATTATATATTAAAAGTACATTACGGGTTAACCAGAAATTAGAGAAATCGCTAGAAAATCCTACAATAATTAGAAACATCTGACAATCAATTTAAATAGCTAGCGAATTACAGCCGATGGATTTTAGAAATAATGCATTGACATTGAATATTACATAAATTACCCACCACTGCCCCTAATTATGTAGTGTACTACGTACCCCTTGGATCCCTAATAAAGAAAATCTGCTGAAAAAAAATAACCTAACATGCCGTCGTGCAGTCGGCCGCCGCCGCTGCCGTATTATACGGTTCTAGCAGGCTGCAGGTGTGAATTGATATCCGGTATCGTTTCCAAGCATGATGCGGCGGCTGCCGTATTTGCCTCCCGTTGTGCTGCCAAGTCTCCAATCCATGCTTATGCATGAGCGTGGTCAGATTTGATCTTGCCTCATAGATGGCTGATGGTGAAGAAGTGAAGGAGCGTGCCAAGGTGGATGCATGACCTTGCACAACCTGGATGCATGGGCAGGGACGCGGAGATGTGATTCGCTGGCTGTCGCCCTCGGACGTCTTGGAGCCGAGGCATGTAAAGGATCTCCCTGGTGTCTACGGAGGATGGGACTTGGTGGGGGAGAAACCGGAACAAGAGACGATGGAGGAGCACCATGACGAACATTGGCGTTGAGGAAGAAGCACGCTGGCGGGGCACCGTCACCGGGCGAGGATGTGGGCTGCGACTGCCGTCAAGGCTGGAGGACGGAGCCGAGCAGGGCGAGGAAGCGTAGGCTGCGGACGCGGAAATTGTAGGGGAGGAAGGTGCAGCGCAAGGTGGACGTGCGCGTGCTGTCAAGAAGTGCTGCGAGGTTGTCGTAGATGGCCTGGCAGTTCGGCGTCTGCGGGCGAGGATGTCGGCGGCGACTGCCGTAAGGATCGCCTGTGGCGGAGAGATCGACGGACAGCGGAGGACGGAGCCGAGCAAGGCGAGGAAGCGCTCTGCTTGAAGCTGTGAACGCGGAGATTGCGCGTAGGAGTGGAGGGTGCAACACGAGGTGGACGTGCGTGCTGTCGAGCAGTGCTGCAAGGTTGTCGGTGGATGGCCGGACGGCTCGGCATCTGCGGCCGAGGATGTCAGCGGCGACTGCCATCAGGATCGCCTGTGGCGGAGAGATCAACGGACAGCGCGGAAGATGGAGCCGAGCAAAGCGAGGAAGCGGTCTGCTTGAGGCTGCGGACGCGCGGAGGTTGCAGGAGAGAACGGTGCAGCGCGAGGTAGACGTGCGCATGATGGCGGGCAGTGGTGCGAGGTTGTCGGTGGATGGCCGGGCGGCTCGGCAAGCATGCGTGCATGGCGAGTTGGCGACCACGGAAGAGAAGCATGGCGGCAGCTTGGATGCACTCGGACGCGCTGCTGCGAGACATGCGTTCAGCCATGCAAGACCGCTCGATCCATGGAGATAAAATTGCCTTATATGCAAAGCCTTCCAGCACCGCCGATAGCAGAGACGCCGATAGCAGAGACGCGTGATTTTTGCTCTACCCATCTCAGCTCCTGACCATAATCGAGTTGCCAACATCCGCTCAGTCCATCAAAACAAAAGGACCAACATCAGGGCGCCATATCGATCTACATATGGCCTCAGGCCACCAGCTGGATGGATAACTAGCTGCGTACCATGCATGATACAGTTACAAAGGAACAGAATCGATGGAACACCTAAGCAGCAACTTAAAATAAGATTGGGTATCATTCGCAAAAAAAAAAAAAGATAAGATCAGGTATGTATACACACGCATACAGCAGTATTGATGCATGAAACGCATCTGCGTGCAACTTCTATTTTAATTAATCATAGCATAGCAGAATTATTTTCAGGTCTAAGTTGTTTCATGTAACCAATATTGGCATGGTCCATCCTTAAAAAAATTGTGCCCACATAATAATTACTCTCATCAGTAAAAATTCTACTCCATGCAATTCATAATAAGTGTCGTCGGTTTATTTCAAATTTATCTTTATTAACGATCACATGAAGCATAAAGCTTGCTGCGGTTCGTAGAGAGAATAGTTTAGAATTTGGAAACATATAAAGAAAGAAATGGGCCGGGTGTTCATTTGTCTCTAAAACTTCTTTAGTAGTATTACAAGGTAGGGAGAAGTATAAAACTTGAAAGACGTGCTATACTAGAAAGTATTTATTATGTGGCAGTAAATTAATTTCTAGAACAACATGTTCTAGCCATAACCAACATCTGAATGAAGGAACAGAAGGAACAGTAGTATACCATAGTTTTTTTAACAATAGAAACACCATACATTCCCTGAAGATAGGAGGTACGTGTGTGTTATGAACTCGAGAGAGCACACATTTTAAGAGTGGTAGAAAAAATATATATACATGAACAATTTGGAGTAGAAATAAAATGTGTTAGAATACAGATAAATGCAGCATTGTTGGTAAGGATAGAAAAGGCGTGGGTTGTGCATTTTAGGGAAAAACACAGAAATTACAATTGCATCTATAATTAATATTTTTTCTGTTGTTGCTTGACATACACAAAAAAATGTTTATCACACAATAAATATGTACTCAATGCTTAAGTGACTAATTTAACACTATTGAAACAATTTACTAGCTCAAGATTCCAAATGCTCAATTATCCAATATCGTGTATACACAATGTTCCAGCATCATATTTCCAAAACTGTTGTTCCATGTATTATACAATACATGGGCCGACCCGTCCAATATGTGTACAACTTAATAGATATATGTCATCGATAATAATAATAATTGTATGTGGGGATCTACTTTCGATCACCTATTATATTGGTATTTATAGTAATAATGTGCATAACTAACTTGCGTGTACAGATATAAACAACCGAATATCTGACTTGCCATCGGCAGTTTCTAATAGCTAGCAGATACAATTGATTGTCTCACATTCACACCACTAGACAGCTCGAGATGTTTCCTTATTCTAGATATATTATATCCAATGAGTTCTTCACATACTTATGAAATAAATCTTAAAATTATACATACACATGAGTGATCTATACTGGTACACCTAGAGATGCATGCCACATCCGTTTATCTGATGGTAATGCCAGACGTACATGCTACATCTGTTCGGAAAAAAGTGTTCTCTAAACATTTCATCTTGATCTCTAAAACCAATTTTTTGGGCGTAGTTTTCCCAAATGCATCTTTGGCAACTAATTGTACTATAATTCTAAGAGACTGAAAATATTCAAAATTGCGACGTTACTTTTGTGATAATGTACATATATGATTCCCATGTATCATATCCCAAAAAATAAATAGTTATGTCATTTGTAGTACATGTTTTAGCTATGTGCAAAATCACAACTTTATTTACAACTTTTTTTTTGCAAAATTGAAGATGATTAAAATGTTTTCCATGCAAGCTACCAAATATCTTGATGAATGAAAATCTAACAAAACTTATAAGAGGAACTAAATGTTTAACTCTACATCATTACACATACAAGTAGTCGATATCTTCCATATTAATTATACCAGGCTCCTCAAAAGTTGAAAGATGTTTGTAAGTTCAAGTTGATGAGAAACAATGATTTAATATCAATAGATTTCTTATAAAAAATTCATGATGATGTTTTCATAATTCTTAGCAATAGTTATAAGATTGTCCAAGTTGCACATTCTCGATTGTATCGATTACTAGATCGCATGTATTTGCAATGAAAGAGGTGAAAGGGAACGGAAAATATTAGCATAGGATTTTTAATACATAAGATGATGCCCTCGCATTTGTGAGGGCCATCCTGACGGAGAGGACGATTGGGGATATAGAGATGAAGTGAGGGACGCAAGACGACCAAGAGTGCATAGACGAACCGTGGAAGAAGCCAGTTGCCACAAGCGAGTCAGCTCAAGGTGATCTTAGTACTTTTCCATAGATATGCAAGGGAAGTTATTTCTTTGCCCTCAAAAAAATAAGTTTGTCCAGCCTTTTTAACACTGAGCAGTTTAATGTTCATTTGATCTTCTCATAAATGTTGACCAATATAATTGTGTGAAATAAATGGTCAAAGTTGCATGTTGAAGAAAATGCCTACTGCTAAAATGATTTGTATCTCTCATGGATGGAGTAATAGACAGATCTTTATGTACCCTTTCAGACAAGCAGAGGTTATCTTGCTTTGAATCAGAACTGCAAGTATATGGTGATTAGGGTGGAATTTCAAAAAGAATGCCAATTTGTGGTAACATATACTGGAATAATGACTCACTTACAGGGTTCCAATTATATTCGTCTAATGCTATGTTCGGATACATCGCGAGAAGTCATGTCGTAACATTTATCATATCGCACATTTGAGTTTGTGTATACACGTTCCATAATTAATAATGATGTGTCGCCATGTATGTTTATTTATTGTTGTACTGAGACATACCATTGTATGTATGACACATTTGGTACGGTAATTGTTTCTCTTTTGCCATGGCTATAAAATATCATCACTTTTTTTGCACGGCCCATGGAAGGCCGAGATAAAATTATGGTGCCTCATGGTATATTGGTGCGTGATATTATTGCATGTGCATTAACACTAAAGACGGAGGGATGATTGTGCAAGGGACGCAAGACGATAAAGAGAGCATAAACGAACCATGGAAGAAGTCGGTTGCCGAGGGAATCGGCTCCTGTTTAGTTTTGCAGTTTTCCATAGATACGGAAGAGAAGCTATTTCTTTGCCCGCAAAAAAAGGAAGTTTGTCCGTTGTTTTTAACACTGAACAATTCAATATTCATTTCATCTCTTCACAAAAATCATGTCATCCTAAAATGTGTGCAGTTAAAATAGGAAATAAAATTGATACAACTACATTGGTCATATTTTTCCATAGTATTGTAATTCTATAAATACCAGTATATTGGTGTGAAATAAATGGTCAAAGTTGCATGTTGAAGAAAATGCCTACTGCTAAAATGATTTGTATCTCTCATGGATGGATTAATACACAGATCTTTATGTACCCTTTGAGAAGAGCGGAGGTTATCTTACTTTGAATGACAACTGCAAGTATATGGTGATTAGGGAGGCATTTCAAAAAGAAAATACCACTTTGTAGTAACATATGCTGGAATTATGACTCACACTTGAAGAGTTCTCAGTTTTTTTTTTTTTGAGAATAAGAGTTCTCAGTTATATTTGTACAATGCTATGCTTCAATACATCACGAAAAGTCGATCATGTTGCATATCACACACTTGAGTTTGTGTATACATATTCCATAATTATTAATAATGTTTATCCATGAATGCTTATTAATTGTTGTCCTGAGACATACATTGTATGCTTACGGAAATTTTGCAAATTAACAGTGGCACACGTATATATATTTTATTTATTATGGATACCATAGTTTTCTTCTAATCGCATACCTAAAAGAAAAAAAATTTAGACCATTAAGATGTTGCCCTCGCATTTGCGAGGGCCACTTTGCTAGTTTGCAGATAATAATAAAACGGTGTCCAAGTACAAAGCAATCAATAGGCATGTGTTCCAATTATAGTCGTACGTGCTCGCAATGAGAAACTTGCACAACATCTTTTGTCCTACCAGCCGGTGGCAGCCGGGCCTCAAGGGAAACTACTGGATATTAAGGTACTCCTTTTAATAGAGTACCGGAGCAAAGCATTAACACTCCGTGAACACATGTGATCCTCACATCACTACCATTCCCTCCGGTTGTCCCGATTTCTGTCACTTCGGGGCCATCGGTTCCGGACAGCGACATGTGTATACAACTTGCAGGTAAGATCAATAAACAATGAATATCATGATGAAACAATAACATGTTCAGATCTGAGATCATGGCACTCGGGCCCTAGTGACAAGCATTAAGCATAACAAGTTGCAACAATATCATCTAAGTACCAATTACGGACACTAGGCACTATGCCCTAACAATCTTATGCTATTACATGACCAATCTCATCCAATCCCTACCATCCCCTTCGGCCTACAGCGGGGGAATTACTCACACATGGATGGGGGAAACATGGCTGGTTGATGTAGAGGTGTTGGCGGTGATGGCGGCGATGATCTCCTCCAATTCCCCGTCCCGGCGGAGTGCCAGAACGGAGACTTCTGGCTCCCGCGACGGAGTTTCGCGATGTGGCGGCGTTCTGGAGGGTTTCTGGCGATTTCGACTTCTCTCCATGCGTTTTTAGGTCGAGGCCAATAAGTAGTCCGAAGGAGGGCGTCGGAGGCCGGCCGAGGGGGCCACACCATAGGGCCGCGCGGGCCCCCCTAGGCCGCGCCGCCTTATGGTGTGGGGCCCTCGGGCCTCCACCTTACTTGTCCTTCTGGCTCCATCAGTATTCTGGGAAAATAGGGCCTTCTGCATAAATTCTGAGGATTTTCCCGAAAGTTGGATTTCTGCACAAAAACGAGACACCAGAACAGTTCTGCTGAAAACAGCGTTAGTCCGTGTTAGTTGCATCCAAAATACACAAATTAGAGGCAAAACAATAGCAAAAGTGTTCGGGAAAGTAGATACGTTTTGGACGTATCACCCACATTTCCCACATGACAAGGAAAGACTATACCATTTTCAACTTGTGAGCATAAAACACACAATTGTTTCGTGCAAGAACCGTCTGTGCGTACAACACACGATTTTGAAGTAACAAATCGTGCGTAAGGCCATTGCACACGTTTGTTTTTGTACTCAACCGTGTGTGATGTAGCAATTCTCGAATGCAAAACAATTCAACTTTATTCATAATTTCAACTATTTATATCAGTCCATTACATCATCTCTACATTGCGGAAATCCATAATGCTATCGTAGCCGACTAGATTCCCGTGCTTCCTAGCTATAGTGAAGCCAAGGCGTGCATCAAGAGAGGCATACTTGATGTGATCATAGTCCAATTGGGAACTCGGACCAGTTGTCGGCTTGTCGCATCTGTTGGAATTGCGAGACTTCTTCACACGCTTTGTCCCAATGTAATGGTTGGACAGATCGTAGAACGATGGAGATTAGTTCTTTGTCGTGTTGGGGATGACCCTTTGGAGGTCGCGAGCCCCCGGAATGGCTACGAGACCGTAATACCCGAGCATCTTCAAGTCGTTGCCGATAGAATCTGATTGACTCATCCACAAGGAATTTCCTGAGGGCCTCAGGTACTGCATTGATACGTCTTCGACGTATCGATAATTTCTTATGTTCCATGCCACATTATTGATGATATCTACATGTTTTATACACACTTTATGTCATATTCGTGCATTTTCTGGAACTAACCTATTAACAAGATGCCGAAGTGCCAGTTGCTGTTTTCTGCTGTTTTTGGTTTCAGAAATCCTAGTAAGGAAATATTCTCGGAATTGGACGAAATCAACGCCCAGGGTCCTATTTTGCCACGAAGCTTCCAGAAGACCGAAGAGGAGACGAAGTGGGGCCACGAGGTGGCCACACCCTAGGGCGGCGCGGCCCAAGCCCTGGCCGCGCCGACCTGTAGTGTGGGCCCCTCGTGTGGCCCCCTGACCTGCCCTTCCGCCTACAAATAGCCTTCGTCGCGAAACCCCCAGTACCGAGAGCCACGATACGGAAAACCTTCCAGAGACGCCGCCGCCAATCCCATCTCGGGGGATTCAGGAGATCACCTCCGGCACCCTGCCGGAGAGGGGAATCATCTCCCGGAGGACTCTACGCCGCCATGGTCGCCTCTGGAGTGATGAGTGAGTAGTCTACCCCTGGACTATGGGTCCATAGCAGTAGCTAGATGGTTGTCTTCTCCCCATTGTGCTTAATTGTCGGGTCTTGTGAGCTGCCGAACATGATCAAGATCATCTATCTGTAATTCTATATGTTGCGTTTGTTGGGATCCGATGAATAGAGAATACTATGTTATGTTGATTATCAATTTATATCTATGTGTTGTTTATGATCTTGCATGCTCTCCGTTACTAGTAGATGCTCTGGCCAAGTAGATGCTTGTAACTCCAAGAGGGAGTATTTATGCTCGATAGTGGGTTCATGTCTCCGTGAATCTGGGGAAGTGACAGAAATCTCTAAGATTATGGATGTGCTGTTGCCACTAGGGATAAAACATTGGTGCTATGTTCGAGGATGTAGCTACTGATTACATTACGCGCAATACTTAATGCAATTGTCTGTTGTTAGCAACTTAATACTGGAGGGGGTTCGGATGATAACCTGAAGGTGGACTTTTTAGGCATAGATGCATGCTGGATAGCGGTCTATGTACTTTGTCGTAATGCCCAATTAAATCTCACAATACTCATCATAATATGTATGTGCATGGTCATGCCCTCTTTATTTGTCAATTGCCCAACTGTAATTTGTTCACCCAACATGCTGTTTATCTTATGGGAGAGACACCTCTAGTGAACTGTGGACCCCGGTCCAATTCTCTACTGAAATACAATCTACTGCAATACTGTTCTACTGTTTTCTGCAAACAATCATCATCCACACTATACATTTAATCCTTTGTTACAGCAAGCCGGTGAGATTGACAACCTCGCTGTTTCGTTGGGGCAAAGTACTTGGTTTGTGTTGTGCAGGTTCCACGTTGGCGCCGGAATCCCTGGTGTTGCGCCGCACTACATCTCGCCGCCATCAACCTTCAACGTGCTTCTTGACTCCTACTGGTTCGATAAACCTTGGTTTCTAACTGAGGGAAACTTACTGCTGTACGCATCACACCTTCCACTTGGGGTTCCCAACGGTCGCGTGCTGTACGCGTGTCAAGCTAAATTTCTGGCGCCGTTGTCGGGGAGATCAAGACACGC
Organism: Lolium perenne; assembly: GCF_019359855.2. NCBI lineage: Eukaryota > Viridiplantae > Streptophyta > Magnoliopsida > Poales > Poaceae > Lolium > Lolium perenne. The sequence goes on from NC_067250.2 coordinate 128,064,330, forward strand.
TGCAAGGGGAGTCTCCACATCCCAATCTCTTTTACTTTGTTTTTGTCTTGCTTAGTTTTATTTACTACTTTGTTTGCTGCACTAAATCAAAATACAAAAAAATTAGTTGCTAGTTTTACTTTATTTGCTATCTTGTTTGCTATATCAAAAACACAAAAAAATTAGTTACTTGTTTTACTTTACTTAATATCATGCATGTTTTTATTTCACTAGTTAAGCATAATGGAAAACAACAAAAATATGAGAGATCTTTATGAACTTTATCTTGAATTAGGACATGATGTGTTTGAAGAGAGAATGAAAAAACCCATGGAACTTTATATGCATGCTAATGGGAATGTTATTACTATGGATGCTTTGAACACCATTGTTGCTAATGCTATGGAAAATTCTAAGCTTGGGGAAGCTGGCTCTGATGAGCATGATCTTTTTAGTCCCCCAAGCATTGAGGAGAAAATTTTCTTTTATGATTACAATATGCCTCCTATATATGATGATGGCCACTTTGTTGAATTTGCTCCCACTACAACTAATAAAATTGATTATGCTTATGAGGAGAGTAATAATTTTATGCATGAGACTGATGATAAGAATGCTTTATGTTATAGTTATATTGTTGAGTTTGTTCATGATGCTACTGGAAATTATTATGAGAGAGGAAAATATGGTTGTAGAAATTTTCATGTTACTAAAATACCTCTCTATATGCTGAAATTTTTGAAGTTACACTTGTTTTGTCTTCCTATACTATTCACTTTGTTCTTCATTGACTTGTTTATTTACAAGATTCCTTTTATAGGAAGCATGTTAGGTTTAAATTTGTTTTGAATTTGCCTCTTGATGCTCTCTTTTGCTTCAAATATTATTTCTTGCGAGTGCATCATTAAAACTGCTAAGCCCATCTTAATGGATATAAAGAAAGAACTTCTTGGGAGATAACCCATGTGTTTATTCTACTACAGTACTTTGTTTTTATTTTGTGTCTTGGAAGTTGTTTACTACTGTAGCAACCTCTCCTTATCTTAGTTTAGTGTTTTGTTGTGCCAAGTAAAGTCGTTGATAGTAAAGTTCATACTAGATTTGGATTACTGCGCAGAAACAGATTTCTTTGCTGTCACGAATCTGGGCTGTTTTCTCTGTAGGTAACTCAGAAAATTATGCCACTTTACGTGAGTGATCCTCAGATATATACGCAACTTTCATTCAATTTGAGCATTTTCATTTGAGCAAGTCTGGTGCCTCGATAAAATTCGTCAATACGAACTGTTCTGTTTTGACAGATTCTGCCTTTTATTTCGCATTGCCTGTTTTGTTATGTTCGATGGATATTTCGATTCCATTGACTTTCAGTAGCTTTGTGCAATATCCAGAAGTGTTAAGAATGATTATGTCACCTCTGAACATGTATATTTTGATTGTGCACTAACCCTCTAATAAGTTGTTCTAAGTTCGGTGTGGAGGAAGTTTTCAAGGATCAAGAGAGGGAGATGATACAACATGATCAAGGAGAGTGAAAGCTCTAAGCTTGGGGATTCCCCGGTGGTTCACCCCTGCATATATCAAGAAGACTCAAGCGTCTAAGCTTGGGGATGCCCAAGGCATCCCCTTCTTCATCGACAACATTATCAGGTTCCTCCCCTGAAACTATATTTTTATTCCATCACATCTTATGTGCTTTTCTTGGAGCGTTGGTTTGTTTTTGTTTTTGTTTTGTTTGAATAAAATGGATCCTAGCATTCACTTTGTGGGAGAAAGACACGCTCCGCTGTAGCATATGGACAAGTATGTCCTTAGGCTCTACTCATAATATTCATGGCAAAGTTTTTCTTCGTTAAATTGTTATATGGTTGGAATTGGAAAATGATACATGTAGTAATTTGCTAAAATGTCTTGGATAATGTGATACTTGGCAATTGTTGTGCTCATGTTTAAGCTCTTGCATCATATGCTTTGCACCCATTAATGAAGAAATACATAGAGCATGCTAAAATTTGGTTTGCATATTTGGTCTCTCTAAGGTCTAGATAATTTCTAGTATTGAGTTTGAACAACAAGGAAGACGGTGTAGAGTCTTATAATGTTTTCAATATGTCTTTTATGTGAGTTTTGCTGCACCGCTTCATCCTTGTGTTTGTTTCAAATAAGCCTTGCTAGCCTAAACCTTGTATCGAGAGGGAATACCTCTCATGCATCCAAAATACTTGAGCCAACCACTATGCCATTTGTGTCCACCATACCTACCTACTACATGGTATTTCACCGCCATTCCAAAGTAAATTGCTTGAGTGCTACCTTTAAACTTCCATTCTTCACCTTTACAATATATAGCTCATGGGACAAATAGCTTAAAAACTATTGTGGTATTGAATATGTACTTATGCACTTTATCTCTTATTAAGTTGCTCGTTGTGGGATAACCATGTTCACTGGGGACGCCATCAACTACTCTTTGTTGAATTTCATGTGAGTTGCTATGCATGTTCGTCTTGTCTGAAGTAAGAGCGATCTACCACCTTATGATTAGAGCATGCATATTGTTAGAGAAGAAAATTGGGCCGCTAACTAAAGCCATGATCCATGGTGGAAGTTTTAGTTTTGGACAATATCCTCAATCTCATATGAGAAAATTAATTGTTGCTACATGCTTATGCATAAAAGAGGAGTCCATTATCTGTTGTCTATGTTGTCCCGTTATGGATGTCTAAGTTGAGAATAATCAATAGCGAGAAATCCGATGCGAGCTTTCTCCTTAGACCTTTGTACAGGCGGCATAGAGGTACCCCTCTGTGACTCTTGGTTAAAACATGTGCATTGCGATGATCCCGGTAGTCCAAGCTAATTAGGACAAGGTGCGGGCACTATTAGTATACTATGCATGAGGCTTGCAGCTTGTAAGATATAATTTACATGATACATATGCTTTATTACTACCGTTGACAAAATTGTTTCTTGTTTTCAAAATCAAAGCTCTAGCACAAATATAGCAATCGATGCTTTCCTCTTTGAAGGACCATTCTTTTACTTTTATTGTTGAGTCAGTTCACATATTTCTCTCCACCTCAAGAAGCAAACACTTGTGTGAACTGTGCATTGATTCCTACATACTTGCATATTGCACTTGTTATATTACTCTATGTTGACAATATCCATGAGATATACATGTTACAAGTTGAAAGCAACCGCTGAAACTTAATCTTCCTTTGTGTTGTTTCAATGCTTTTACTATGAATTATTGCTTTATGAGTTAACTCTTATGCAAGACTTATTGATGCTTGTCTTGAAGTACTATTCATGAAAAGTCTTTGCTATATGATTCACTTGTTTACTCATGTCATATACATTGTTTTGATCGCTGCATTCACTACATATGCTTTACAAATAGTATGATCAAGATTATGATGGCATGTCACTCCAGAAATTATCTTTGTTTATCGTTTACCTGCTCGGGACGAGCAGGAAATAAGCTTGGGGATGCTGATACGTCTCCGACGTATCGATAATTTCTTATGTTCCATGCCACATTATTGATGATATCTACATGTTTTATGCACACTTTATGTCATATTCGTGCATTTTCTAGAACTAACCTATTAACAAGATGCCGAAGTGCCGATTCTTGTTTCTGCTGTTTTTGGTTTCAGAAATCCTAGTAAGGAAATATTCTCGGAATTGGACGAAATCAACGCCCAGGGTCCTATTTTGCCACGAAGCTTCCAGAAGACCGAAGAGGAGACGAAGTGGGACCACGAGGTGGCCACACCCTAGGGCGGCGTGGCCCAAGCCCTGGCCGCGCCGACCTGTAGTGTGGGCCCCTCGTGTGGCCCCCTGACCTGCCCTTCCGCCTACAAATAGCCTTCGTCGCGAAACCCCCAGTACCGAGAGCCACGATACGGAAAACCTTCCAGAGACGCCGCCGCCAATCCCATCTCGGGGGGATTCAGGAGATCGCCTCCGGCACCCTGCCGGAGAGGGGAATCATCTCCCGGAGGACTCTACGCCGCCATGGTCGCCTCCGGAGTGATGAGTGAGTAGTCTACCCCTGGACTATGGGTCCATAGCAGTAGCTAGATGGTTGTCTTCTCCCCATTGTGCTTAATTGTCGGGTCTTGTGAGCTGCCGAACATGATCAAGATCATCTATCTGTAATTCTACATGTTGCGTTTGTTGGGATCCGATGAATAGAGAATACTATGTTATGTTGATTATCAATTTATATCTATGTGTTGTTTATGATCTTGCATGCTCTCCGTTACTAGTAGATGCTCTGGCCAAGTAGATGCTTGTAACTCCAAGAGGGAGTATTTATGCTCGATAGTGGGTTCATGTCTCCGTGAATCTGGGCAAGTGACAGAAATCTCAAAGATTATGGATGTGCTGTTGCCACTAGGGATAAAACATTGGTGCTATGTTCGAGGATGTAGCTACTGATTACATTACGCGCAATACTTAATGCAATTGTCTGTTGTTAGCAACTTAATACTGGAGGGGGTTCGGATGATAACCTGAAGGTGGACTTTTTAGGCATAGATGCATGCTGGATAGCGGTCTATGTACTTTGTCGTAATGCCCAATTAAATCTCACAATACTCATCATAATATGTATGTGCATGGTCATGCCCTCTTTATTTGTCAATTGCCCAACTGTAATTTGTTCACCCAACATGCTATTTATCTTATGGGAGAGACACCTCTAGTGAACTGTGGACCCCGGTCCAATTCTCTACTGAAATAGAATCTGCTGCAATCTTGTTCTCGTTTTTACGCAAACAATCATCATCCACACTATACATCTAATCCTTTGTTACAGCAAGCCGGTGAGATTGACAACCTCGCTGTTTCGTTGGGGCAAAGTACTTGGTTTGTGTTGTGCAGGTTCCACGTTGGCGCTGGAATCCCAGGTGTTGCGCCGCACTACATCTCGCCGCCATCAACCTTCAACGTGCTTCTTGACTCCTACTGGTTCGATAAACCTTGGTTTCTAACTGAGGGAAACTTACTGCTGTACGCATCACACCTTCCAATTGGGGTTCCCAACGGTCGCGTGCTGTACGCGTGTCATGCATCCGCGTGCACAATCTGGAAGACGAACACCTCGCTAGCGATGGACAGTTGGAAGATGGCGGCGCGCTGCCTCTCCTGGAGTGGAAGGTCTTCTGGCTTCCTGCCTTCGCGATGGTGAATTCACAGTCTAGGCCGACGCACTTGGTTGGAGCAGCGTCATAGTACTTTTCCTTCACACAGTGGATTCACCTCTCCACCCACTTAGCACGATGGGTCAAGGTCACGTAGAAGATCATGCCTTCCTCATCGAAATGGTACATACTGGAGGGTGGTACAAAACCCGCCAGTGGGGCAGAGGCTTCGTGTTCTTGGATTTTGGTCAGCGAAGGCAGTGAGGTTAATCATCTCGTAATCGTAAGATTTTATAGTAGAAACAAATGTGAAATGATTACATTTAAATCGATAGCAGAATTAAGGATCAATTTAAATTGGCGCTTTTCCTAGAAAGTTAACCTGTAATACGTTTCCAAAGCACACGGGGTTCACGCGGACCCAATCGCAGACAACTAACATCCGCCGAAACATAGGTCAGAGTCACACAAGATGGTATAGAAATACATCGTGTTCCAACTAGGACAACACATACGATTCTGAATCACCAATCGTGTGCCACCTGATTTGTTGTGTCGAAATTTATTAACATGGTAGTTGATGCCTCATTGGAACAAAGCAAATAATTAACTGAAAATTTTCAATAGCCCGTAAGGATTTGGGAAAGGATAATTTAACCTCGAAAGTTTTGCTCGAAGCTATTGAGAACAAAATTGTGTGAGAGTAGGAGTGAGGCACATGGTTTTCCCGCCGGTGACTATCTGCGTATATCGCTCAAAATATATAGGACATTTGCTATGTTCACGTGTTGTGGGCCAGACCGTACTACGGAGACATTAAGATTTTTTGGAGGTCAGCGTTCGGCTACACAACACGCACAAAGGGCCTTTCGCGTGCCACGGGGTCCTTAAAAGGCACAAGCTGTACTAGTGTTTGCATCCAGCTGGTCTTCTCAAATTATACTTATCTTGTTCTACAAAGATACTTATCTTGCAAGAGATCGATGGGCACACCACACTGAGATGGTTCCTGGATCCTCCTCCAATCCAATGAACCAATCACGATCTCCAGATGTAAGTCAAAATACCTAATCTAACCTTCGGACTCCTAATGCTATTGTAGTGACAGCTCCCCTCCTGTTAGTGATTCGTCTGCTTAATTTCAAATCCAGTCTCCTAGGATTGTGGTTAATTCCACTTCTCTCTCTCCACTCTTCCTGAGCTCGTGGGATTTTCTGTACCACCGCCAACTTTGATTACTAGGGTTTCTACCACGTGAAAGAACCTATAACAACACAGTAGTCCAGATTCACCTCCTTGTGAAAGATATGGATCCAATCACTGCATGGATGTATGTCAGGAAAGCGATCCTTGGGAATATTTGGCCCCATTTTATGGCAGTGAAGAATTTGGTTCTGGATTCTATTCTATTATTGTATCTGAATCTGCATCCCCTCCTATTGAACAATTGAATTACTCTCACATTACAGTGGAGAAGCATGAAGTTAATTGCATAAACATTGAACATGAATTTTACGTCTAGGCTGAATCAATGAAGATAAATTGACATTTCTTCGCAAAAGAAGCCCCCCTACTGAATTCAGAAAAAGTTCCCTTCTTGAAAAGCTATTGAGGAGCTAGCTCACTTTGCGAAATGGTCTGGTGATATTGAACCCATATCAGTCATGGAAGAATATTGGTTCCGAATCAAAGGCATTCACATGAAGTTCTGAAATAAATCCACTGCTTTCTATGTAGTAAGTATGGTTGGCAAACCTTTGGCTTTAGATAAGAATTTTCCCATGAAGTTCAAGATTGGTTGCCGAGATACTTCTCTGGTACCAAATACCAGGATTGGTGAGATTAAATATGGTTTCTATGAGTTCCAATTTACCAGGAAGTTGTTTGAGGCTACTCCCTTGATTGGCACTAGAACTGCAGTTGCAGATGTTAATCAGATTGCTGATAGTGATCAGGGTACTCCTAAGAGGCATAAAACTGGTGGAAATGAATCTAAGGCAGGGTTCATATTCCTCTCTTCCAAGATCTGGTGAGAATAGTACAATAGGGACACAGAGCCATGGTACTCCAGCTGGGGTACATTGTCGCTAACTACAAAGACAATGGAAATGGGAAGTTGGTCGTAAATGAGAAAATGGTGGATGCATCTAGTTCATCATGTACATTCTATGGTGTATCTTCTACTTCTTTATTAGATGTTCCTATGTCAGTGGTTGAAGCCCTTGCACCTGCAATACCTAGCTCTGGTGATGTACCTTGTGTTCATCATCCTACATTCAAACAATTTGTGCGCAACCTGGCCTCCTCTAGTAGTGACAAAATTTATATGATCCAAAAAGAATTCAATATGATGCTTGAACCCATAATTGAAAATGCAAATGATGAAGATGGTTTGTTTGAAGAAAGAGTTGATTGTGGCAGAAGTAGCAGCTCTGACGGTGAATCAAGTCGAGTCTCTGAGTTGCCCTATATTAATCATGGTCATGGTGTTCCTGCTTTAGCTGCTCTGTCACTTGAGCATGAACTCACTGCAGTGGTTATCCCAGTTGATGGATCTCAGCCAGAGTTTGATAGCACCCAAGATGATTCATTGTCACTGGTGGACAACCGTCCAAGAGAAGATGAAAATTGGCCTCTCAATATGCAACACGGCCCCCCTCTCCACAAAGACGCATTGGCCTCTCCCTGTTTATAGAATGAGGTCCAGAATTGTTAATCAAGGACATACCCTCTACAAGAATTGATGATAGAGCAAGATCAATTGCTTGCGAAAGATATTTTTAGGTACAAATCTTAACTCTCATAATTTTTTTGTGTTACTTGATACTGATGGTATTTATGAGAGCTCTAGAAATGGGTGTGAGTTCTGATTCCTTCACTCCGGGGGAAATTAATTACCTTAAAGATTTAGAGTTACCTGGACATGCTATAGTTGATGTTCAAGATAAACCTACATCGATTCCTCCTACATATACCAGACATGTTTTGTTATTGGGTTTTGGTGATGAGTCTGAAAAACAAAAGGAAGGATTCACATTAGTTGTTTGAAGAAGAACCAAGAAAACAAAAGGAGATCTGCCAGCATAAAAAGTGTGGGTGTGACACTGACAAAATCAGGTGTTGTCTATGGAGGAGCACAAGTAAAATGGAGTGATGCCTCGGTGAAATTCTTAAATGATCACCCTTTGTGTGGAATTGTGACTTGAAGCAGGAGAAGGAAACAAAACTCAAAATACTTATGATGGTCCAAGTTTTTGTTGTATTGTGATCCAAATTCATATACTAAAGGGAGACTAACTTCTGATGAGCGGAGCGAAGCCCGTCGCCGGAGGCTTGGGCCGAAGCTTAGCGGATCGTTGGCACCACCTATTGATACGTCTCCAACGTATCTATAATTTCTGATGTTCCATGCTTGTTTTATGAAAATACCTACATGTTTTGTTCACACTTTATATCGTTTTGATGCATTTTCTGGAACTAACCTATTAACGAGATGCCGAAGTGCCAGTTCCTGTTTTCTGCTGTTTTTGGTTTCAGAAATCCTAGTAAGGAAATATTCTCGGAATTGGACGAAATCAACGCCCAGCATCTTCTAATTCCACGAAGCTTCCAGAACACCCGAGAGGGGCCAGAGGAGGGCCACAGGGGGCCCACACATGTGGCTGGCGCGGCCCAGGAGGGGGGCGCACCGCCCTATTGTGTGGCGCCTCCGTAACCCTTCCGACTCCGCCTCTTTGCCTATAAGAAGCCCCCTGACCTAAATCTTCGAGACGAATAAGCCACGGTACGAGAAACCTTCCAGAGCCGCCGCCATCGCGAAGCCAAGATCTGGGGGACAGAAGTCTCTGTTCCGGCACGCCGCCGGGACGGGGAAGTGCCCCCGGAAGGCATCTCCATCGACACCACCGCCATCTTCATCAACGCTGCTGTCTCCCATGAGGAGGGAGTAGTTCTCCGTCGAGGCTAAGGGCTGTACCGGTAGCTATGTGGTTAATCTCTCTCCTATGTACTTCAATACAATGATCTCATGAGCTGCCTTACATGATTGAGATTCATATGAGTTTTGTATCACTATTCATCTATGTGCTACTCTAGTGATGTTATTAAAGTACTCTATTCCTCCTCCATGATGTAATGGTGACAGTGTGTGCATCATGTAGTACTTGGCGTAGTTTATGATTATGATCTCTTGTAGATTATGAAGTGAACTATTACTATGATTGTATTGATGTGATCTATTCCTCCTTTCATAGTATGATGGTGACAGTGTGCATGCTATGTTAGTACTTGGTATAATTGCAATGATCTATCATGCACTCTAAGGTTATTTAAATATGAATATCGAATATTGTGGAGCTTGTTAACTCCGGCATTGAGGTGCTCTTGTAGCCCTACACAATTAATGGTGTTCATCATCCAACAAGAGAGTGTGGAGTGGTTTTATTATGTGATCAATGTTGAGAGTGTCCACTAGTGAAAGTATGATCCCTAGTCCTTATTCCCAAATACTGCAATCATCGCTTGTTTACTGTTCTACTGCATCTGTACTGCCTGCAATATTCCCACCATCAACCACACGCTAGTTGTAGCAGCAAGCTATTTTCTGGTGCCGTTACTACTGCTCATATTCATTCATACCACCTGTATTTCACTATCTCTTCGCCGAACTAGTGCACCTATACATCTGACTAGTGTATTAGGTGTGTTGGGGACACAAGAGACTTCTTGTATTGTGGTTGTAGGGTTGCTTGAGAGGGATATCTTTGACCTCTTCCTCCCTGAGTTCGATAAACCTTGGGTGATCCACTTAAGGGAAAACTTGCTGCTGTTCTACAAACCTCTGCTCTTGGAGGCCCAACACTGTCTACAGGAAAAGAAGCGTGAGTAGACATCAAGCTATTTTCTGGCGCCGTTGCCGGGGAACAAAGGAAAGCTACACCATTTCCTCCCTCGTCAACCACGCGCCAGTCCTGGACAACAAGCTATTTTCTGGCGCCGTTGCCGGGGAGGAAAGGTAAAAGGCATTCACACTCTGGTCCCAGGTAACTAAGTTATTTTCTGGAGCCGTTGTGCGTGCTCGAAGCTATTTCCTTTAGATCCTGCAATTGCCTCTTTTTGTTTCTTGTTTTTCACTAGTTAGGCATAATGGAAAGCAACATGGAGTTTTTAATCTATTTCCTGAGTTAAGACATGGATGGTTTGATGCGAAAATTAAAAAAACCTATGGAACATATTAGTATGAACGCTTTGAACACCATTGTTGCTAATGATATGGAAAATTCTAAGCTTGGGGAAGCTGATTTTGATGAGCATGATATTTTTAGTCCTCCAAGCATTGAGGAGAAAATTTTCTTTGATGATACTTTGCCTCCTACTTATGATGATTATAATGATAGTGGTCTTTTGGTGCCACCTACTATGGAGAGTAAATTTTATTATGATTATACTATGCCTCCTACACTTGATGAGAATAATAATGATAGCTACTTTGTTGAATTTGCTCCCACTATTACTAATAAAACTGATTATGCTCATGTGGAGAGTAATAATTTTATGCATGAGACTCATGATAAGAATGCTTTATGTGATAGTTATATTGTTGAGTTTGCTCATGATGCTACTGAAAATCTTTATGAGAGAGGAAAATATGGTTGTAGAAATTTGCATGCTGCTAAAACACCTCTCTTTTTGCTGAAAATATTGAAGGTGCACTTGTTTTATCTTTCTATGCTTGTTGCATTTGCTTCATGAATTTGTTTATTTACAAGATTCCTTTTCATAGGAAGTGGGTTAGGCTTAAATTTGTTTTGAATTTGCTTCTTGATGCTCTCTTTTGCTTCAACTCTTATTTCGTGGGAGTGCATCATTAAAATTGCTGAGCCCATCTTAATGGCTATAAAGAAAACACTTCTTGGGAGATAACCCATGTTTTTATTTTACTACAGCACTTTTGTTTTATATTTGAGTCTTGGAAGTTGTTATTACTGTAGCAACCTCTCCTTATCTTATTTTATTGCATTGTTGTGCCAAGTAAAGTCTTTGATAGTAAGGTTCATACTAGATTTGGATTACTGCGCAGAAACAGATTTCTTGCTGTCACGAATCTGGGTTGAATTCCCTGTAGGTAACTCAGAAATTCTGCCAATTTACGTGAGTGATCCTCAGATATGTACGCAACTTTCATTAAATTTGAGCATTTTCATTTGAGCAAGTCTGGTGCCTCTTAGAAATTCGTCTTTACGGACTGTTCTGTTTTGACAGATTCTGCCTTTTATTTCACATTGCCTGTTTTGCTATGCTTGATGGATTTCTTTATTCCATTAACTTTCAGTAGCTTTGTGCAATGTCCAGAAGTGTTAAGAATGATTATGTCACCTCTGAACATGTGAATTTTTGATTATGCACTAACCCTCTAATGAGTTGTTTTGAGTTTGGTGTGGAGGAAGTTTTCAAGGGTCAATAGAGGAGGATGATACAATATGATCAAGAAGAGTGAAAGCTCTAAGCTTGGGGATGCCCCGGTGGTTCATCCCTGCATATTTCAAGAAGACTCAAGCATCTAAGCTTGGGGATGCCCAAGGCATCCCCTTCTTCATCGACAAATTTATCAGGTTTCTTCTATTGAAACTATATTTTTATTCCGTTACATCTTATGTACTTTACTTGGAGCGTCTGTGTGCTTTTATTTTCGTTTTTGTTATTTTCATTCTCTTAATAAATGCTTGTGTGGGAGAGAGACACGCTCCGCTGGTTCATATGAACACATGTGTTCTTAGCTTTTAATGTTCATGGCGAAGGTTGAAACTGCTTCGTTAATTGTTATATGGTTGGAAACAGAAAATGCTACATGTGGTAATTGGTATAATGTCTTGAATAGTTTGATACTTGGCAATTGTTGTGCTCATATAGATCATGTTTAAGCTCTTGCATCATGTACTTTGCACCTATTAGTGAAGAAATACATAGAGCTTGCTAAAATTTGGTTTGCATGATTGGTCTCTCTAAGGTCTAGATATTTTCTAGTAAGGGTTTGAACAACAAGGAAGACAGTGTAGAGTCTTATAATGCTTGCATTATGTTTTTATGTGAGTTTTGCTGTACCGGTTCATACTTGTGTTTGCTTCAAATAACCCTGGTAGCCTAAGCCTTGTATTGAGAGGGAATACTTCTCGTGCATCCAAATCCTTGAGCCAATAACTATGCCATTTATGTCCACCATACCTACCTACTACATGGTATTTCTCTACCATTCCAAAGTAAATTGCTTGAGTGCTATCTTTAAACACTTCAAAATTTATCATCTCTGATTTGTGTCAATGTTTTATAGCTCATGAGGAAGTATGTGGTGTTTATCTTTCAATCTTGCTGGGCAACTTTCACCAATGGATTAGTGGCTTCATCCGCTTATCCAATAATTTTACAAAAAGAGCTAGCAATGGGATTCCCAGTCCCAAATTAATTAACCTTCATAATTTTACAAAAATAGACACTCCTCCATGGTATGTGATTGTTGGACGGCACCCGAGGATTCGGTCAGCCATGGCTTGAGAAAGCAAAGGTGGGGAGGAGTGTCATCTAAATAAAACTAAAATAAAAAGGCACTCCTTCATGGTATGAGATTGTTGGCAGGCACCCGAGGATTCAGTTAGCCATGGTTTGTGAAAGCAAGGTTGGAAGGAGTGCCACCCAAAAATAAAAATGTTTCATGGGAGCCGCTCTTCGAAGGTTTGTCTGGCAAGGGGGTTAGAGTGCCCACTACCATTCGTTGACAACAACAAACACCTCTCAAAACTTCACTTTTATGCTCTCTTTATGTTTTCAAAATAAAAGCTCTAGCACAAATATAGCAACCAATGCTTCCCTCTGCGAAGGGCCATTCTTCTACTTTTATGTTGAGTCAGTCTACCCACTTCTTCCATCTTAAGAAGCAAACACTTGTGTTAACTGTGCATTGATTCCTACATACTTGCATATTGCACTTATTATATTACTTTGCATTGACAATTATCCATGAGATATACATGTTACAAGTTGAAAGCAACCGCTGAAACTTAATCTTCCTTTGTGTTGCTTCAATGCCTTTACTTTGAATCTATTGCTTTATGACTTAACTCTTATGCAAGACTTATTGATGCTTATCTTGAAAGTACTATTCATGAAAAGTCTTTGCTATATGATTCAGTTGTTTAATCATTATCTTTATCATTGCTTTGAATCGCTGCATTCATCTCATATGCTTTACAATAGTATGATTAAGATCATGTTGGTAGCATGTCACTTCAGAAATTATCTTTGTTATCGTTTACCTACTCGAGGACGAGTAGGAACTAAGCTTGGGGATGCTGATACGTCTCCAACGTATCTATAAATTCTGATGTTCCACGCTTGTTTTATGACAATACCTACATGTTTTGTTCACACTTTATATCGTTTTGATGCATTTTCCGGAACTAACCTATTAACGAGATGCCGAAGTGCCAGTTCCTGTTTTCTGCTGTTTTTGGTTTCAGAAATCCTAGTAAGGAAATATTCTCGGAATTTGACGAAATCAACGCCCAGCATCTTATAATTCCACGAAGCTTCCAGAACACCCGAGAGGGGCCAGAGGAGGGCCACAGGGGGGCCACACATGTGGCTCGCGCCGCCCTGTTGTGTGGCGCCTCCCTAACCCTTCCGACTCCGCCTCTTCGCCTATAAGAAGCCCCCTAACCTAAATCTTCGAGACGAATAAGCCACGGTACGAGAAACCTTCCAGAGCCGCCGCCATCGCGAAGCCAAGATCTGGGGGACAGAAGTCTCTGTTCCGGCACGCCGCCGGGACGGGGAAGTGCCCCCGGAAGGCATCTCCATCGACACCACCGCTATCTTCATCAACGCTGCTGTCTCCCATGAGGAGGGAGTAGTTCTCCATCGAGGCTAAGGGCTGTACCGGTAGCTATGTGGTTAATCTCTCTCCTATGTACTTCAATACAATGATCTCATGAGCTGCCTTACATGATTGAGATTCATATGAGTTTTGTATCACTATTCATCTATGTGCTACTCTAGTGATGTTATTAAAGTACTCTATTCCTCCTCCATGATGTAATGGTGACAGTGTGTGCAGCATGTAGTACTTGGCGTAGTTTATGATTATGATCTCTTGTAGATTATGAAGTGAACTATTACTATGATGGTATTGATGTGATCTATTCCTCCTTTCATAGTATGATGGTGATAGTGTGTGTCGTCGTGTTGAATGAGCAGATGCCATGGGATGGCTTAAGTTGGGGCCGAATGGACGCTAGAGGATTTGGGGAGGGTTTGTGATTAGATGGGATGAACTTCCGGATGCTTTCCTCAAGAACTCAGCCAAAGACAGTGATACAAGAAGAAACACACAAGGAAGAACTCTGCTCTAGATTACTATCTTCATTGATCTCCACAAGATACAAGTTTCTGGATACAAGGTTCTTCGTCTAACAGGGTAAGCCTCTACTGGTTGATCGTCCCAGATACGGGTGTGCCCCCTCTCCTTATATAGAGGAGAGGGTGGCTTACAGAGCAAGAAACCCTAATGGCATCTTTGACTGGACAAACTACTTTACAAGGTAACTTTAATCATAGATGACGCCGGGGTATTCTTTAATCAGGGAAGCTGACGTCCTCCGGCTTCTTTCAGCGTCATCTTCCTCTTTGGCGCAAGGGCTTCGTTTAAAGCTACTTTGCTTAGCTCATCCTTGTCCTCTAGCTCTGAAGAGAATCTTTGACCAGTCTTGCCGACATGCTCTTCTTACCGGTAGCCCGGTGTCTTCTTCATCCGGTTCCGGTATACCCCTCTTGGGGATACCGGCCTGACCTTACTTAGCCAAACACTTATCTTTGTGCTCCGGTATAAACATTAAATCGGTATCTTGATGGCTCAAACCATCCGGTTTGGCATGCCTTTGGCATACCGGGGGTCGTCCCCCCAACATTAGTCCCCGAAGCTGGTATAGTCTGGTGGATTCTATCCAACAGACCATGCCAGGTTCTCACATCTCAAGGTACCGGTTTAATCTTTCCGGCGGTTAGCTTGGATCCAGCATCTTTCCGGTATCTTATTCTCCGGTATCTTAGTCATTAAACCTCTCCTCGGCGAAGTCGAGAATTTCTCGGGTACAGTGCCTGTCAGTGACATGCGCCTTTGCACACGCGCCGATGTCGTGGGTCACTTCCTTCGACCTGCGCCCGCAATAACTGCTGCACACTGGATCCTGGCTTCCGTTCCGGATCCGTGTGGCCTCCCTGTGGCTTTCCATTTTCCGCGCGTGTATCGCTGCGCCACGTGGCGGCCCGCGGAGCGAACCGTCGCGGCCCAGCGGTTTTTGGCCCACTATCTCCTCTTCCTTTATAAGGAGAAACCGCTCCTTCTTCTTCCTTTTTCCGCATTCGCAACCTCCTCGCGCACAGAGTTCTTCGCCCTCTCACGTCTCCATCGCTCCCGTTCGCCGCCTGAGCTTCGCCGCCCGGCGAACTTCCGCCACTGCTCCGCCGAACCTCGCCGAGCTTCGTCGCGTGGAGGTTCTTCGCAGTGCTTGTGCTGCGGCCGCACCATTCGTGCTCCGACGAGCTCCTCTCTGCCTCATCGTCGCCGGACTTCTTCGGCCACCGTGAGCTCTCCGCTCCACCGGGGATCTTCTTCCTCAGCAACTTCGCCGCCTCAGGTTAGGCTCGACTCGCATTTGTCCCTCTTTTTCTTGCTTTCTAGATCTTGGGCCGGTAGATTATTTACTCCCTCTTTGATTTTGCTTTTTCTCTTACTCGTAGATCTTCGCGCAAGGGTAGATCGTGGGGATTGTGTTTTTTCGGGTCAAATCTCATGTCTAGCGAAGAGTCCTCCTCCGTGTCATCCTCTAGTAGCCACCATAGCGAATCTTCCGATGGGTTGACTGCCGAGCTCACCCGGATGGATACTGATGCCGGCAACGAACAAGAGGCCGGCAGTTCTAGCCAGCCCCCCGGAACCGATCTTACCGGTATCACATGCGGAGCCTGGATAGGCTTCGACGTCACCCAACATGAGATTGACTGGCTTTACTGGTCCAGAAGGATACCGGAAGGAGTATCCTGCCGGCTTCCTGGCGACGAGATTGAACCGGTACTCCGACCCAGTGAGCATGTCGTCTTTCTCGCTCACTTCGAGCGTGGCTTCGGCCTTCCCGCTTCCATTTTTTCCGGAGTTTTCTTGATTTTTACCAACTCCAACCTCACCATCTTCCCGGCAATGCCGTTTTCTATCTTTCTTGTTATGTCACCTTCATGGAGGCTTACATCGGCATCCGTCCCACTCGTGAGACGTTTGCCCGCTTCTTTGCTCTTCGGATTAACTCCGTTCAGGGCAAGGAAATTCCTAAACCCAAAACCCCCGTACAATGCGGGTCTTGTATCATCGGCTCCCGCCAAGGGAGCCCCTTTTTCAAATTCTCCGGTCTCGAGTCATGCCGGTTATGGCAAGGGACCTTCTTCTATGTGAAGAACGACGGCGCCGCAGATCTCATTAATCTGCCGGCTTTCAATCCGGCGCCGCCCCGAAAGATCAACTGGAGCTTCAATCCGGGGATGAATCACATCGAAACGAACCGGGTAGTACGCTTCATGGAGAAGCTGATGAATGAGACCAACATCTGCTCCGACGACATCGTCCGCGCCTTCATTTCACGCCGGGTGCTTCCTCTTAAGCGCCGGGCTCATAAGATGAGCGAGATGTACGGTCCCGGCGATCCTACGAAGATCACCGGCCTCCCTCTCAGCAAGGAGGATATAGTCCTCAAGGCTAGGCAGATCTGCCAGACTGCCATGCCGGATGACTGGGAGTGGGGCTTCCGGCCTCTTAGCTCCACTAACCCTCCAACTAAAGAAGTAAGAGTTTGTGTAACCCGGGTTGCTGTACCGGTAACTTTTATGTTGTGGCTAACCTTCTTTTCATTTGTTTCAGGCCAAGGACCGCTTCCCCCGCATCGAAGCGGATCGACGAGGCCCTTGCCGGAAGCGCCCTCTGGACGCGGTGGACGCCGACCCCTACATCCATTGGACTGATCTGAAGATGGGCCGGACGCACACCTTGCGCCCCGGTAACTCCCCACCTGAAGCATCCGGTTCCGCCGACGATCTGACCGTGCTTGAGGTAGATCTCCTTTTTTTATCTCTCATACTCTTCTGTTATTGTTCCTTTGTAGATGTTCCCTCAGCCAGCACCAACCTGCAGGTCCACGAGCACGCGGCCCCTCTGCAGGCCGAGGCTGGTCATGAGTTCCTGGAGAAGCTCGTGCCCCAGGGCCAGAAGAACAAGGCTCCGGCGTCTGGTACCGGCCCGAGCCAGGCCCCTCCTTCCAAACGCTTCCGGACGGAAGCCTTTGCGGGGAAGATCGCAGGCAGGAGGCACTACAAGGGCAAACAGATGCCGACCTCTTCCGGGTAAGCTCTCGTTTCTCTGCTTGTTTTGTTTTTATCAAGTTCTTTTCCCGGTTGCTTTTTCCAACCCTTTCTTTTTCTCTCGTTCAGCCCTGCGCTCAAGCTCGGCCCAAGGCCTGAGGGCTCTGAGGGAACCGCGAGGACCTCAACCCCTCCTCCTCAGTCAAGCCCGGCACCTTCTGGTGCCAGCAACGCTTCAGCCTCCCCTTTGGGAGGCACCTCAAGTGCGGGGCACGCGGCCCCTACACCTCCTGATCACCACGTGGAGGAGGAACTTATCTCCCCTCCAGAGAACGAAGATACCGGCGCCAGCAACATCGGCGCCGACGAAGAAGCTGTCGGGCGGGCGGAACCTCTGGTTCCCCCCGTCCCAAAAAGAAAGAAGAAGAAGACCAAGGAGTCTTCCCCCTCCAAAGCCGCGCCGGACTCTTCCGCGCCGGCAAGCTCCAACCTAGGTCAGGACGCGCCTGACGCTCCTCTCTCTCCAAAGACCACGCCTGCACCACCGCCGGAAGATCCCAGTGCCGGGCCTACCGGAGCCAAGCCAACGCCGCTGCCAACGACCCTGAAGATCATCAAGGGGAAGGCCACGACTTTCTTGGTGCTGCACGCCGCCCGCGCCGCTGTCGCTGCCGGCGAGAAAGCCACCGGCCTGCTTGGCCGGATAATGGAATTCAAGCGCGAAGGCCAGGAGCTGGGGCATCTGCTCCCCTATGCCGAAAAGTGGAATGCCGCGGACGTGTCCGAGTCTACCCGCGGCCTGGGAAAGGACCGGCTTCCGGCGCCTGACCCCGCTGGCCCTCGGTGCTTAGAGGAGCACTTCATGCGGCTGCGCCGCGCCGTGAAGGAGCTGGATAGCGCGTGGTTCGACGCCACGAACAACATGATGGTAAGTCCCACCAAACCTTTTCCATTTTTTGATTCACGCCGGTTTCTCTTCTTCCGGATCTTGTCTATCTTCCCAGTCCCCGAGTTTCGTGTTGAGAGCGTAGCTCTTAGCGCGAAACTTAGTTAAAAACGCGCGAAACCGGCATAGCCAGTCCCCGAGTTTCGTGTTGAGAGCGTAGCTCTCAGCGCGAAACTTAGGTAAAAACGCGCGAAACCGGCATAGCCAGTCTCCGAGTTTCGGGTTGAAAGCGCAGCTCTTAGCACGAAACTTAGCTAGAAACGCGCGAAACCGGCATAGCCAGTCCCCGAGTTTCGGGTTGAAAGCGCAGCTCTTAGCGCGAAACTTAGCTAACACTTTTTCTTGAACAGACCATGGCCGACGCCCGGATGATCCTCTTTGAGGAGCTTCTCTGGGAGCACCGGGACCTTGCTGAGGCGCACAGCAAGTGCCAAGGTAAGCTTCTGCGCCTCCGGCATCTTCTTACCGGAAAGCTTTCTCTTTCTTAGTACTTATGATTCTCTGTTTAACAGCTATCCCGGAAGCTTCCATTGAGGCCCTCAGGACTCAGCTCGCCGCGCTCCAAGGTACTGCTTCCTCTTTTCTGGTTGACTTGCTTCCCCTTCATTTTATCAGTACAATCTCACTGACATTTTCTTTCCGGGCTCCAGGTGAAAAGGACCAGCTCATCCGGCAGCACCAGGAGGCTCTGAGTGCTCAGAAGGCCAGCTCCAAGGAGCTGAAGGACCAGCTCATCCAGCTCGGGCTCGAGCATAGCAAGGCGCTGAAGGCCGCCCAGGCCACCGCTGAAGCCAAGCTGAATGAGGCGCTGGAGGATGCCAGCAACTCCACTGTGGTGTTGCAGGCTGAGTTGGAGGAGGCAGCCAAGGCGCGGAAAGCAGCTGAGGACCAGGCCGCACGTCTGGAGGCGGAGCAGAAGGAATATGACCTTCTGGTCACGCAAACTGACGCGCTTGCCTTCCGTACGTTTTTCCTTTTTTCTTTTCCGGTTTCTGCTTATAAGCTTACACCTTCCGGTAGCATGTCCTTATCTTTTTTCCTTTGTCTTGTAGGGCTCTTTCCGGATTCGCAGGCCTTCGCGCAAAAGAAGGTGGCCGAGCGCCGGGTCGCGCAAGCGTACCAGAACCTGGATGCGCCCTGGGACCCCTATGACCACTTGGTCGCGCTGAACGCGCGGGTTTCCCACATGCGCGATGTGGACCGGAACCTCTCCGACATCCCGGAGGTGGCCACCCAGCTCTTCAAGGTTCTCTGGCCTGGAGAGGTGGTGCCAGACACCTTTTCGCTCATCAATGACCGCCTGAAAGGTGCCGGTCGGAGGATCCGGGAGTGGCAATGCTCAGCAGCTCGTGCCGGAGCGGACTCGGCGCTGCGCGTTGCCTGCTCCTGGTACCCGGACCTGGACCTGGACGCCCTCATCGGCGTGCGCGAGCAAGCTCCAACTGACCTGGACCCGGTCCTCACCGCGAAGCGGCATGATCGAGCGTACCGGATCGCGGAGTACGCCGAGATGCGCACCTTCATCCCCCCTCCTCCAGATGTCAAGGATTATCTGAGCGACGAGGAGGAAGATGGAGACGATGAGGATGCCAGATCTGGTGATGCGCCTCCGGAAGGCCCTGAAGCCGGTGATGCTCCTCCTGAAGCCCCTGCTGCCTAAGTATTTCCTGTGATCTGTTTGCCTGTCCAGTCTGACTTTGAAACAATGCTCGTTAAATTCTACCCCGGTATGCCGGGGTTCGTGATGTAAGATAAAACTTAATTGCCCTTTTGGTTGTGCTACAACAGTTTATGCCGGTATGCTATACCGGTAGCCTATTAACTTATGTTTGTCTTAGCATATTTGCTTATTGTGTTGCTTTTATCTTGCACTGCAAAGATTCCGGAATTGTTTCCGCATTCAATTTGATGCACACTTGGCTCTTTTGCTTTGGCTCTGCCTGCCTTCTCTGGGCGTTCTTTGGCGTATGAGCACAAAGTCCTTTTACCAAGCAAGCACTTTCTTGAACTTAGAAATAACTCGAAATTTTTGCAAAAAACCGGTTTAACCGGGGTTAGTTAAACTTTTCCGGATTGTGCGTTCCCACTCTCTCTTTTTGCAGTTCACGCGCTTAATTGCTACCGGTTTGTCTTGCTTGCCATGAAGCCGAGTTGCGGACAGCAGCAGAGTCGAAGACTCCGGTAGGTTTAGCACGCTACTAAATCGGAAATAAAAAATGTTCACTAAGCAACCGGTGAACTGAAAAAATAAACATATTGCATGCAATTTCAGCAGAGGTAGTCCCCGAGATTCATTCGAGGTCCCGACATCTTTTATTCATAGCATATAAGGTACAAAAAGGAACTTCTTACACCACAACTTCAAGAGTAGAAGGGACGCAACAGGGCTACGTTCCATGGACGCTTGCTCTCCTCTCCGGACCTGTCCGCCTTTCCTTTTTTCCATTCCTGTGCATCGATCAAGTAATAGGCATCATTGTGGAGAGCTTTGCTCACAATGAAGGGTCCTTCCCATGGGGGTGAAAGCTTATGCCGGCCTTCAGTGCGCTGCACTAGGCGTAGCACCAGATCTCCTTCCCGGAATACTCTCGGGTAAACCTTCCGGCTATGATAGCGTCTGAGGTTTTGCTGGTAAATGGCTGTTCTTGCCAATGCTAACTCCCTTGCTTCTTCTAGCAAGTCCACATCATTTTCTCTGGCCTCTTTTACCTCTGGCTCGGTATAGAGCTGCACTCTTGGTGAGTCATGGATAATGTCGGTTGGTATGACCGCTTCTGCTCCGTAAACCATGAAGAATGGAGTGTATCCGGTAGACCGGTTTGGAGTTGTTCTTATGCTCCATAGCACTGATGGTAGCTCATCGAGCCAACACCCCGGTGACTTTTCCACCGCCTCGATGAGTCTTGGTTTGATATCGGAAAGTACCAACGCGTTCGTTCTCTCCACCTGGCCATTGCCCTGTGGGTGTGCCACTGAGCACAACTCCAACCGGATATTGTTGTCTTCACAGAATCTTTTGAACTCACCTTGAGCAAAGTTGGTTCCATTGTCAGTGATAATGCTATGCGGGTAGCCATACCGCAAAATAACATCTTTTAAGAACTTCACCGATGTACGCCCATCACACTTTGCGATAGGTTTCACTTCTAGCCACTTGGTGAATTTATCCACCACAACCAAGATGTGGGTCATATTCCCTCTTGCAGTTTTGAATGGGCCAACCATATCAAGGCACCAAACAACAAACAGCCAAGTTAGCGGTATGGTTTTTAAACCGGATGCTGGGGTATGATTTTGCTTGGCGTACCTCTGGCACCCATTGCATTGTCTTACCAAATCCTCAGCATTTTCCAAAGCCATGGGCCAATAGAACCCATGCCGGAACACTTTTGCTACCAGCGCCCTTGATGAAGCATGGTCCCACATTCTCCCTGGTGAATCTCCTCAAGCATTTCTTTTCCCTCTTCCGGTTCCACACATCTTTGAAGGACACCGGTAACACTTCTCTTGTACACCTCGCCATTGATGATGGTGTATGCTTTGGACCTCCTCTGGATCCTTCTGGACTCATTTTCGTCATCCGGCAAGGTGCCGTTGATCAGGAATTCCTTAATAGGTTTATTCCACAATGGTGCCTCCCGAACCAGAAACACCGGTCCATCTATCTCCATGTTATACACCAGCATTGTTTCTTCCGGTATGGCCGCAACAGTCCCCGAGCTTACCGGAACAGTCCCCGAGCTTGCCGGAACAGTCCCCGAGTTTGTCGGAGCAGTCCCCGAGTTTGCCGGAACAGTCCCCGGGTTCCCTTGATCGATATCCATGGGTACTATATGTGATTCAGGTATGAAAATTGATTCCGATTCCGGGCTTGGTTTGATCGACGGTACTCTTAAGTGCGCCAAGGCTATTCCGGGAGGAATTTCCTGCCTAGATGAGCCCATCTTGGACAAAGCATCCGCGGCTTCATTTTCCGCTCGTGGCACATGGTGAAATTCACAGCCTTCAAAGAAGCCGGCAATCTTTTGCACGTGAAACCGGTACGAAGCCATGTTAGCATCTTTCGCGTCCCAATCTCCGGAACATTGTTGCACCACGAGATCTGAATCTCCATAGCAAATGATCCGGTGCTCACCGATTTCTTTTGCGACCTTTAGTCCATGGATCAAAGCCTCGTACTCAGCGACATTGTTTGATGCCCTGAAATGTACTTGCAGAACATACCGGAGATGATCTCCCTTAGGTGAGGTAAGCACCACACCGGCACCTAGACCCTCTTTGAGTTTGGATCCGTCAAAGTGCATCTTCCAGTATTCTATTTTTTGATCCGGCGGCTTGTATTGCATTTCCGCCCAATCAACAAGGAAATCGGCCAAACCTTGCGATTTTATGGCATCTCTTCTTTCATACACCGGTACATATGGTGATATCTGGATTGCCCACTTAGCAATCCTTCCGCTAGCCTCTTTGTTGCACATGATATCGGAAATAGGTGCCTCGCTCACCACCTTCATGGGGTGCTCCTCGAAGTAATGCTTAAGCTTGGTGGCGGCCATGAACATGCCATAAGTCATTTTCTGGAAGTGAGGGTAGTTTTGTTTCGAGAGGGAGAGCACCTCGCTCAGGTAGTATACCGGCCTCTGGACGGTTTTTCCATCCTCTTCTCTTTCGACCACAACTACCACACTCACAACCCGGTTTGTTGCTACTATGTATAATAGCATAGGCTCTCTTTCTAGATGTGAAGCCAATATTGGCGCTGTGGCCAGCATTTTTTTAGCTCTTTAAACGCCGCGTCTGCCTGAGGGGTCCAGACGAACGTATCGGATTTTTTCATGAGAGCATAGAGTGGCAGAGCTTTTTCTCCCAATCTGCTTATGAACCGGCTTAGCGATGCCAAGCTTCCGGTAAACTTTTGCATGTCCTTGAGATCGCGTGGTATAGTCATTCTTTTGATTGCCCGGATTTTTACCGGATTAACCTCAATGCCCCGGCTTGATACGAGAAAGCCAAGCAGCTTGCCGGCAGGGACACCGAAGGTACATTTTGCCGGATTGAGTTTCATCCGGAATCTTCTCAAGTTATCAAATGTTTTCCGGAGGTCATCGATTAAGGTTTCTTTTACCTTGGTCTTTACCACGACATCGTCCACATAGACTTGTACATTTTTTCCGATTTGATCAAACAAGCATTTTTGCATACAGCGCTGGTACGTTGCACCAGCGTTGCGCAAACCAAAAGGCATAGTGACATAGCAATAAGCCCCGTGCGGGGTAATGAACGCAGTTTTTATTTGATCTTCCTTTTTCATGGGAATTTGGTGGAAACCGGAATAAGCATCCAAGAAAGACAACAGTTCACAACCAGCAGTGGAATCAATCACCTGATCGATCCGGGGTAAAGGGAAAGGTTCTTTCGGACAAGCTTTGTTCAGGTTGGTGTAGTCGATGCACATGCGCCACACCTTTGGAGCCTTTGCTTCTAGATTCTCTTATTTCTTCTTTTCGACTAGCACCGGATTGGCTAGCCACTCAGTGTGCAGTACTTCCACGATGAAACCGGCAACCAGTAACTTTGTCACCTCTTCTCCAATGATCTTTCTCCTGTCTTCAGCAAACCGGCGCAGCGGCTGCCATACCGGCTTCGCATCTTTCCGGACATTTAAAGAGTGCTCAGCCAGCTCCCTCGGAACACCTACCAAGTCATCAGTAGACCAGGCAAAGATATTCCGATTCTCACGGAGGAAGCTGACGAGCGCGCTTTCCTATGCCTCATTCATGCCGGCACCGATACGAACGGTGCGCTCAGGGTAAGCCGGGTCCAGCACAATGTCCTTTGTTTCTTTTGTCGGCTTGAATGCCGGCGTGCCCAGGTTTGCAATCATTGCCGCTAAGCTCAGCTGTGAGGACTGAGCCAGCGCAACCGCAGTTTGCATCCTCCTCTTTTCCTCTGCGATCACCAGCGATTCTGCCAGGTTTGATCCGGCTGAAGCGGTTTCCAGTGAGACTTTGTAGTTTCCCACCACAGTTAAGGGTCCACGAGGTGCCAGCATCTTCATCTTGAGATAGGCTGTGTGAGTTGAGGCCATGAAAGCAGCCAATGCCGGTCTCCCCAGCAACGCATGGTAAGGACTATCTAAATCCACTACCTCGAACTCAAGGTTCTCAACCCGGCAATTGTCACGTCCTCCAAACGACACATCCACCTGGACTTTTCCAACCGGTGCACAGGACAGGCCCGGAACAATTCCGTGGAAAGTCGTACGAGTTGGCTGAAGCATGTTTTTTGTTATGCCCAGCATATTCATTGTGTGCCGGTACATGATGTTTATGCTGCTCCCATTGTCTATCAGCACCTTGCTGAACTTGACTCGAGCGTTTGGCCCCTGCATGATTGGGTCCAGGACAAGAGCATAGCCACCCAGGTTAGGCATGATCTTGGGGTGATCATTGAACGACCAAGAGATCTCTTGATCTGACCACAGCATGTATTTTGGCACTGCCGGCATCACAGCGTTTACTTCCATAGAGCGGCGATGCAGGCTCTGTCTGTCGGTTGGCTTAGTGACGAACACAACGTAGCACATATCTGGATCATGGCAACGCTTCAGCCTCCCCTTTGGGAGGCACCTCAAGTGCGGGGCGCGCGGCCCCTACACCTCCTGATCACCGCGCGGAGGAGGAACTTATCTCCCCTCGAGAGAACGAAGATACCGGCGCCAGCAACATCGGCGCTGATGAAGAAGCTGCCGGGCGGGCGGAACCTCTGGTTCCCCCCGTCCCAAAAAGAAAGAAGAAGAAGACCAAGGAGTCTTCCCCCTCCAAAGCCGCGCCGGACTCTTCCGCGCCAGCAAGCTCCAACCTGGGTCAGGACGCGCCTGACGCTCCTCTCTCTCCTAAGACCACGCCTGCACCACCGCCGGAAGATCCCAGCGCCGGGCCTACCGGAGCCAAGCCAACGCCGCCGCCAACGACCCTGAAGATCATCAAGGGGAAGGCCACGACTTCCTTGGTGATGCACGCCGCTCGCGCCGCTGTCGCTGCCAGCGAGAAAGCCACCGGCCTGCTTGGCCGGATAATGGAATTCAAGCGCGAAGGCCGGGAGCTGGGGCATCTGCTGCCCTATGCCGAAAAGTGGAATGCCGCGGACGTGTCCGAGTCTACCCGCGGCCTGGGAAAGGACCGGCTTCCAGCGCCTGACCCCGCTGGCCCTCGGTGCTAAGAGGAGCACTTCATGCGGCTGCACCGCGCCGTGAAGGAGCTGGATAGCGCGTGGTTCGACGCCACGAACAACATGATGGTAAGTCCCACCAAACCTTTTCCATTTTTCGATTCACGCCGGTTTCTCTTCTTCCGGATCTTGTCTATCTTCCCAGTCCCCGAGTTTCGTGTTGAGAGCGTAGCTCTTAGCGCGAAACTTAGTTAAAAACGCGCGAAACCGGCATAGCCAGTCCCCGAGTTTCGTGTTGAGAGCGTAGCTCTCAGCGCAAAACTTAGGTAAAAACGCGTGAAACCGGCATAGCCAGTCTCCGAGTTTCGGGTTGAAAGCGCAGCTCTTAGCGTGAAACTTAGCTAGAAACGCGCGAAACCGGCATAGCCAGTCCCCGAGTTTTGGGTTGAAAGCGCAGCTCTTAGCGCGAAACTTAGCTAACACTTTTTCTTGAACAGACCACGGCCGACGCCCGGATGATCCGCATTGAGGAGCTTCTCTGGGAGCACCGGGACCTTGCTGAGGCGCACAGCAAGTGCCAAGGTAAGCTTCTGCGCCTTCGGCATCTTCTTACCAGAAAGCTTTCTCTTTCTTAGTACTTATGATTCTCTGTTTAACAGCTATCCCGGAAGCTTCCATTGAGGCCCTCAGGACTCAGCTCGCACGCTCCAAGGTACTGCTTCCTCTTTTCCGATTGACTTGCTTCGCCTTCATTTTATCAGTACAATCTCACTGACATTTTCTTTCCGGGCTCCAGGTGAAAAGGACCAGCTCATCCGGCAGCACCAGGAGGCTCTGAGCGCTCAGAAGGCCAGCTCCAAGGAGCTGAAGGACTAGCTCATCCAGCTCGGGCTCGAGCATAGTAAGGCGCTGAAGGCCGCCCAGGCCACCGCTGAAGCCAAGCTGAATGAGGCACTGGAGGATGCCAGCAACTCCATTGTGGTGTTGCAGGCTGAGTTGGAGGAGGCAGCCAAGGCGCGGAAAGCAGCCGAGGACCAGGCCGCACGTCTGGAGGCGGAGCAGAAGGAATATGACCTTCTGGTCACGCAAACTGACGCGGTTGCCTTCCGTACGTTTTTCCTTTTTTCTTTTCCGGTTTCTGCTTATAAGCTTACACCTTCCGGTAGCATGTCCTTATCTTTTTTCCTTTGTCTTGTAGGGCTCTTTCCGGATTCGCAGGCCTTCGCGCAAAAGAAGGTGGCCGAGCGTCGGGTCGCGCAAGCGTACCAGAACCTGGATGCGCCCTGGGACCCCTATGACCACTTGGTCGCGCTGAACGCGCGGGTTTCCCACATGCGCGATGTGGACCGGAACCTCTCCAACATCCCGGAGGTGGCCACCCAGCTCTTCAAGGTTCTCTGGCCTGGAGAGGTGGTGCCAGACACCTTTTCGCTCATCAATGACCGCCTGAAAGGTGCCGGTCGGAGGATCCGGGAGTGGCAATGCTCAGCAGCTCGTGCCGGAGCGGACTCGGCGCTGCGCGTTGCCTGCTCCTGGTACCCGGACCTGGACCTGGACGCCCTCATCGGCGTGCGCGAGCAAGCTCCAACTGACCTGGACCCGGTCCTCACCGCGAAGCGGCTGGATCGAGCGTACCGGATCGCGGAGTACGCCGAGATGCGCACCTTCATCCCCCCTCCTCCAGATGTCAAGGATTATCTGAGCGATGAGGAGGAAGATGGAGACGATGAGGATGCCGGAGCTGGTGATGCGCCTCCGGAAGGCCCTCAAGCCGGTGATGCTCCTCCTGAAGCCCCTGCTGCCTAAGTATTTCCTGTGATCTGTTTGCATGTCCAGTCTGACTTTGAAACAATGCTCGTTAAATTCTACCCCGGTATGCCGGGGTTCGTGATGTAAGATAAAACTTAATTGCCCTTTTGGTTGTGCTACAACAGTTTATGCCGGTATGCTATACCGGTAGCCTATTAACTTATGTTTGTCTTAGCATATTTGCTAATTGTGTTGCTTTTATCTTGCACTGCAAAGATTCCGGAATTGTTTCCGCATTCAATTCGATGCACACTTGGCTCTTTTGCTTTGGCTCTGCCTGCCTTCTCTGGGCGTTCTTTGGCGTATGAGCACAAAGTCCTTTTACCAAGCAAGCACTTTCTTGAACTTAGAAATAACTCGAAATTTTTGCAAAAAACCGGTTTAACCGGGGTTAGTTAAACTTTTCCGGATTGTGCGTTCCCACTCTCTCTTTTCGCAGTTCACGTGCTTAATTGCTACCGGTTTGTCTTGCTTGCCATGAAGCCGAGTTGCGGACAGCAGCAGAGTCGAAGACTCCGGTAGGTTTAGCACGCTACTAAACCGGAAAGAAAAAATGTTCACTAAGCAACCGGTGAACTGAAAAAATAAACATATTGCATGCAATTTGAGCAGAGGTAGTCCCCGAGATTCATTCGAGGTCCCGACATCTTTTATTCATAGCATATAAGGTACAAAAAGGAACTTCTTACACCACAACTTCAAGAGTAGAAGGGACGCAACAGGGCTACCTTCCATGGACGCTTGCTCTCCTCTCCGGACCTGTCCGCCTTTCCTTTTTTCCATTCATGTGCATCGATCAAGTAATAGGCATCATTGTGGAGAGCTTTGCTCACAATGAAGGGTCCTTCCCATGGGGGTGAAAGCTTATGCCGGCCTTCAGTGCGCTGCACTAGGCGTAGCACCAGATCTCTGTCAACACCCGGATTTTTAAGTCGGGATGCCTATTATGTCATACATCGCAATCCCAGGAATATTGTTGTTGCGAGGCATAATAGTTAAGTATCACAGTCATCATTCATTACAAACCATAGGTCTTACAAATTTGGAATCACATGATCCATATTACACGAATAGTTGATCTATTGATCAACGAACAAACACAAGTTCAGAGTTCAACATAGCGGAAGCGTAAGATACAAGGACTCTCTAGTCCACAGGCCAACGCTTGACGTCGGAAGGCGCTTAGTTGTCGTAGGCGTCCTGCTGGTCATCTCCTTGTTCATCTTCATACTCTGGCCATTTGAATAGCCAGGGACAAAGCCGTGAGTATGTTGAGTACTCGCAAACTAATACTAATGTAAGTGCTAGACATTCTAGTATGGTTTGCTAAGCTCTAGTTTATTTGCATAAAGCTAGTTTTAGTTCACAAAGTTTGAGAAAAGCTTATTCAAGTGCTAACTAACTCAAGTGGAAACATTAGTGTCATTCCCACCATTCAAGTGGTGATTTCAATTCAATTCACCACAAGTCATTTCACCATCACCTTTCAACATCATTTTCAAAGATATGACATCGGAAACTGTATGGCCTTTCCAACCGTCCGTAACCGTGGACGCGGCTATTCGAATAGGTTTACACTCTGCAGAGGTTGCACACTTGTGCCACAACATTTGATTTCATCCGTCGGGATTACCCCGAATCATCGTAACACAGTACGCGGATCATCAACCATAACCTTTCACTTACAAATCCTAGTATGAGCACCTCTCCCCATGAGCTTGGCCTCCCAGTGAAGACCAACTGTCAACCTGGGAACTGCACAGGGCTTGGCCGTGCAATTCACCTCAATTTCACATCATTTCTCAACAACGGAGGCAGCCTCAAGCGTAACCCCTATGACGTGTGTTCAGAGGGAACCCATACTAAGACGCATAAACTTCCAGTTAAGCCCTACCCATAATCAGGTATTGTGGGGGTACTTAAGAATTGGAAAGGTATCGCATTCAAACCAACATCATTGTTTATCAAAAATCACCATCTTCTCTTTTTCACATTCACCTTCAAAAATCATTCAAGGGAATGCATCATCATTCCCAGGTTTCAAAATCATCTCAAATTCACATTGTTCCCATCTAGAGTAGTCAAGTTTTAATTCATTAGCACTAGCTCTAAATCATGAGGGGTGCTATCTTGCTTTGCTTGGAGAGACTAACTCACTACTCTAGTAATCAACTTGCACTTTGACCAAAGTTAACTATAAAAGTAAATCATTGAGAAAACAAGTAAAAACTTGTAATGTAAAAACTTGGGATAGGCTTATGTAAGAAAAGATAAGAATCATGGTGCCTTGCCCCAAGGGGCTTCGCACTTTGCAAGAATATTAGCTTGCCTTGGTAGTTCTCAAACTGTTCCTCCTCCTCCTCTTGGTAGCAACCTTCTTCTTCGGCCTACTCTCCGGTGCTACTGTCTAAATTTGAATACGAATATAATTACTCACTAATTCAATGGCTATTCCATACATCACATATAACACACAAACTACTCTATGCACACAAATAAATTAACTAAGATGCATGGGTTGTGGGGTTTAAATAGAATTCACTTCTTTGTATTTCATATGTAAATGATAGTTTCCATAGGGTTCTTGAGAAATAATTTCCTCTCATTGAAATCTTCTTAAGATTTAATTTCTCAAACAATCATGTATGAACTCATATTGACCTAAGTCAAATGTTCATCATCATCATTTGTGAAAATGATTTAAATGAGGTAGATCACCTCATACACTTTAACATCACTACATATGATTTAAATCTCAAGTAATTCATATAAGAGAGTTTGGAACCAGGGGTCCAAACATCCCATGAATTCATGTGAGACAAGTTTAAATAAAGTATAAGACTTCACGAAATTTACTTTAATAGTTTTGGACAATATCAACTAGTTAAACTAGCCATAATATCCATTCATTAAACTATGGCATGATCATACAAAGTGACCACACCATTTTATTGCAGAAATAATTAGTGTAAGTCAAATGTGAGCTGTTAGAGTTGGAATTAACTTAATATCTATTTTGGTTGATTTTTAAGAATTATTTGAATAGGGAAAAGTCCCTGTCTTGTTATTTTTATCACATTAAATCTACAAAGAATCTGGCCATGGGACCAGCGGCATTGGCTAGATAATTTCTCTAGCTTTCCAACCATATAAAGTTCATCCAATTTGGTTTAGCCAATTTAATTCTATTGAATTTCAAAGTGGCAGCAGTATTGAAATTCATTTGTAATAATTAAACTGGATTTGAATTTAACAGGCCGGCGGGAAAACTAGTTGGGCTAAAAGATTTGAAAACGGCCCAAACCAACCCAGTCCAGCCCAACCACGGTCCACAGACGCGCGACGCGCTGATAGGGTGGGGTCCGCGCGTCAGTGACTCAGCATCACCGAAGCGGTAAGTTTAAAGGGGAGCGTTGGATTAGAAATGGATCGAACGGCTCGAGTTCATCGTCGTCCCCGGCGAGAGAGAAATTCGCCGGCGGCTCGGGTAGGGGGTCGGAGGGCTAACCAGGGCTCCAGCGAGGGATGGCAGTATGCTCAAGGTAGATGTGGACGACGGCGGTTCTCCTGGTACAGGTGGCGTCGCCTGAGGTGGCTCCAATCGTCGGCGAGCTTCTGCGGCGGCGTGCAGCAGTGAGGTAGAAATTGGGCGGCTCTGGTGGTCAATGTGGAGCGGCGAGGTGGCTGGGAGATCAAGGAAGGAGAGGGAGGAGTGGTGGTGTGAAGGAATCGACGAGGCGATGCCTCCTTTTATAGGCGAGCGAGTGCCCGAGGCTCTGCGGCGAACTCGACAAGGGCGCGGCGTCTCCGGCGGTCTAGCGAGCTAGGCGAGGGTGCGGTGGTGTTCCTGGCGTCACGGTGGTCCTCTGGGTGGCGACAGGTAGGGTAGGCGGTGCCTAACGCGGTCGGGGCGTCGCGGGTTCTGGCGCGTCTACGGCGGCTTTTCTTCTCCGTCTACGGCGGCGGTGGCCAGGGGTCGTGGTCGCGCGAGTGTCTGCGAGCTGCGTGGCGACGCGGCGATGCTCAACCCGCAGCTAAGTGGTCCAGGGCGTGTGCGAGGTGGCCAGGCGAGAGGTGGCCAGGGTGTGTCTGCGGCGCGCACACGTGCGACGCGAGCGGCATACTGGCCGCCATGGGCGCGTGCTGGTCTGGCCGGTGCAGTGCTCCTCCTCGACATGGTCGGTTGCTAGGTGGTGTAGGAGATGGGGTGGCGTCGTTTGGGCACGGTGGCCGTGGCTGAGGAAGAAGGAAGAGAGGGGGAGCTCGACGTGTGGAGCATGGCCGGCATGGCCATGTCCATGCATGGTTAGCTCCCTTGCTAGGGTTTCTATTGGGCATTGATTGGTTAGAGGGAACCAGGGGACAAGTTAGATTAGAGTTGGAGTAGATTAGGTGTGTAGAATCACTATTTGCAACTATTGCAAATAGTGCCCGAATTTGGAAAATGCAAAAATAACCAAATTTGAAATAATTCCAAAGGTGAAAGTTTTTGAAATGTGAGTGTTGATATAAGTTGTAAATGACCAGAGAGGTTTTGAGGTGGTGGTGGAAAAATTAGAATTCAAAAGTTGGCCAAAATGGCTAAGTGTAGATTGTTGCATATGTGAGAAAGTTGGAACTTTGGATGAGCCTTGCTCATGATCAAAGATGAATTTGGCATGATGGTCTTCACCAAAGTTGTTCACCTTGATGTTGACTTTGAAAAGGTGCAAAGAGTTAGCAAGAGTTGGTTTGGGAAAATTGAATGGCAAGGGCTCAAAGTGGTGATCAGACTAGAATTGTCAAAATTGACCATTATCATATGTGAGTTGGATTTGTGTTTGAATTTCATTTGAATTGTGAATCTTTGATTCCAAAAGTTGTAGTAAGTGTTTAATAACATTACTCAACTAATGGTGAAGACCAAATAGGTCTAGGGTCAAAATTTATAAAAATGCCATAGGGCATATGTGAGGGTTTTTAGGGTTTTGCATTTTATGGAATTTCTTCCTCTTTGATTCATTTGGTTGGTGATCTTCATATGATCACACTAGGGTTTTAGAGCATATCAAATACAAGTAATAACAATCATCATGGCATATCACTCAAATGCACAAGTCCTATGCATGGTACTATATGCAAATAGAAAAGTTTTTGTTGGTTTGAAATTTTGCTTTTCTGGAATTCTCTAACTTTCTTTTTATTGAAATTTGGGGTGTTACAAACCCTTCCCCCTTACAAAAGATCTCGTCCCGAGATCGAAAAGAAAGTTAGGTACTAAAGAGATCTGGGTACTCCTTCTTCATGAAGTCTTCGCGTTCCCATGTGGCTTCATCCTCGGTATGATTGCTCCATTGGATCTTCAGAAACTTGATGCTTCGGGTGCGGGTGGTTCGGTAAGCTTCTTCCAGGATGCGAATCGGCACTTCACGGTAAGTCAGATCCTTGTTGATATCCACCGATCGGTGATCGATGTTCTTGAACACTTCGGTCTTCTCCGGGACTTCAAGGCACTTCCGGAGAAGTGAGATGTGAAACACGTCGTGCACAGCCAACATTTCTTCAGGCAACTCCAGTTGATAAGATACTTCACCTCAGTGGCTGAGGACTTTGAAAGGTCCGACATAGCGGGGTGCAAGCTTTCCTTTCAGTTGGAACCTTTGCATTCCTTTCAAGGGGGATACTTTGAGATAGACGAAGTCTCCGATCTCAAAGGTCATCTCCCGACGTCTCTTGTCGGCGTAGCTCTTCTGTCTAGATTGCGCCGTCTTGAGGTACTCGCGGATCTTGTGAACTTTCTCTTCGGCTTCACGAAGAACATCTGGGCCAAAAACTTGGCTCTCTCCGACTTCCGACCAGTTCAGGGGGGTACGGCACTTCCTTCCGTACAAGGCTTCAAAGGGGGCCATCTGTAGGCTGGCTTGATAGCTATTGTTGTAAGAGAATTCTGCGTAAGGGAGGCAGTCTTCCCACTTGGATCCGTATTCCAGTACGCATGCTCTAAGCATGTCTTCCAGTATCTGGTTTACTCTCTCAGTCTGTCCGTCGGTCTGAGGGTGATAGGCGGTGCTGAAATTTAGGCGAGTGCCTAGTCCTTCATGCACTTTCTGCCAGAACCTTGAGGTGAACTGTGATCCTCTATCTGACACGATCGATTTGGGGGTTCCGTGCAGAGCGACTATTCTGGAGATGTAAAGTTCAGCTAGCTTTGGGCCTTGATAGGTGGTTTTGACGGCGATGAAATGGGCGACTTTGGTCAATCTATCGACAACTACCCATATTGAATCATTGCCTTTGCTGGATTTGGGCAGTCCGGTGATAAAGTCCATTCCTACGGAGTCCCATTTCCATTCTGGAATCTGGAGGGGTTGTAACAGTCCAGCGGGTCGTTGATGTTCTGCCTTGACTCTCTGACAGATGTCACACTTAGCGATATAGCTACCGATCTCTCTCTTCATTCCGTGCCACCAAAATTGTTCTTTTAGGTCTTGGTACATCTTGGTACCTCCGGGGTGGATTGAATAAAGGGTGTCATGGGCTTCTTGCAGGATGACTTGTTTCAAGTCAGAGTCCGATGGTACGCAGAGACGTTCTTTGTACCAAAGAACTCCGGCTTCGTCTACGGTGAATCCGGGGGCCTTTTCTGCGGCTATCTGTTTCTTGATTCCGTCAATGCTGGCGTTGTCCTTCTGGGCTTCCTTGATCTGACTAACCAAGGTGGGTTGCAGTTCTATGCTGGCTAGGAATCCCTCACTAACAAGTTCAAGTCTGAACTGTTCAAACTCTTGATGCAAGCTGGGCTATTCGGTTGCGAGCATGGAGTTCAACTGGCACGGCAGTTGACTCAAAGCATCCGCTACCACATTGGCCTTGCCGGGGTGGTAGTGAATCTCCATGTCGTAATCCTTGATCAGTTCGATCCATCGGCGTTGTCTCATGTTCAACTCTTTCTGGGTGAATATGTATTTGAGGCTTTTGTGGTCGGAGTAGATCTCGCATCGATTACCCATGAGGTAATGACGCCAAACTTTCAAGGCTAAGACCACGGCTGCAAGCTCGAGGTCATGGGTTGGGTAGTTCTGTTCATGTTGCTTGAGTTGTCTTGAAAGGTAGGATACAACCTTGCCTTCTTGCATAAGCACGCATCCAAGTCCAGTCTTGGAGGCGTCGCAATATACGTCAAAGGGTTTTGCGATATCTGGCATGATCAGGATTGGGGCTGTTGTCAGTCTACTCTTGAGCTGTTGAAAGCTCTCTTCGCATTTGTCGGTCCACTCAAACTTTCTGTCCTTTTTCAGCAGTTGGGTCATTGGTCGAGCGATGCTCGAAAAACCTTCTACAAATCTGCGGTAGTATCCGGCTAATCCAAGAAAAGCGCGGACCTCGGTTTGTGTGGTTGGGGCTTGCCATTCCATAACAGTTTTGATCTTGGCGGGATCTACGGCAATTCCTCCTGCAGACAAGATGTGTCCCAGGAATCCAACTTCTTCTAGCCAAAACTCACACTTGCTAAACTTGGCATATAACTTGTGCTGTCTAAGGGTTTCTAGGACAATCTCCAAATGCTGTTATTGTTCCTCTTCGGACTTGGAGTAGACGAGGATGTCGTCGATGAATACAACGACAAACTTGTCCAAAAAGTTCATGAAGATCTTATTCATGAGATTCATGAAATAAGCGGGGGCATTGGTCAGTCCAAACGACATGACGTTGTACTCATACAACCAATATCTGGTGGTAAAGGCAGTTTTTGGAATGTCGGTGGCTCGGATCTTCAGTTGGTGGTATCCAGTTCTAAGATCTATCTTGGAGAAAACTCTGGATCCTGTGAGTTGGTCAAACAAGTCTTCGATCTTGGGTAGGGGGTATTTGTTTTTGATGGTGACATCGTTAAGCTTACGATTGTCCGTGCATAAACGATTTGCACCATCTTTCTTGTCGACAAACAAGACGGGGGATCTCCAGGGGGATGCACTCGGTCTAATCAAACCTTTGGCCAACATGTCATCTATCTGCTTCTTCAGTTCCACAAGCTCGGCTGCGTTCATGCTGTAGGCTCTCTGGGCTATGGGTCCAGTTCCGGGGATTAACTCGATGATAAACTCGATATCCCGATCCTGGGGCATACCGGGTAGATCATCCGGAAACACATCAGGGTAGTGACAAACGACCCTGATTTGATCCAGAGTTGGCTTGGATACACTTTGGTTGCAGGTGAATTTTCTGGGTAGTTTTTCAGAGACGTGCTCCACTACGATACCGGTGCTGCTAGTCATGGTTATGGCTTTCTTGGCACAGTCTATCAATCCGTTGTGCTTGGACATCCAGTCCATTCCTAGGACAACTTCCAAACCTTTGGTTCCCAGTATGATTAGATTTGCAAAGAAATCTACATCATGGATTTTGATTGGCACACTTTTGCAAAATTTTCTGGCTTTGGTGGTTGATCCGGGGATTTGAACTATCATAACATGCTTCAAACTGAGGGGTTGAATTTTACTTGTTGATGCAAAGTCTTCGGTGACAAAAGAATGAGATGCTCTGGAATCAAACAACACTCTGGCAGGGATGTGGTTGACAGAAAACATACCCAGTACAACATCTGGTGCTTCCTGGGCTTCTTCAGCGTTCATGTGGTAGAGGCGGCCGTTGCGGTTGTTGGGGTTGTTGGGGGCGAACTTCTTGCCGGTGGAGACACGGCGTTGCTGCTGAGCAGGTGCAGCGGTGTTGCCGGCGAGCTTGGCAAGACGCTTGGGACACTCGTTGGAGTAGTGCCCCACTACACCACACTCATAACAAGTGATAGTGGTCTTGTCCTACTTGTTCGCAACGGGCACGGCATTGCTTCCGGTTCTGGGGGCGGTGTTGGTGTTGGTGTTGTTGTTGTTAGGGGCTCGAGGTGGAGCGCGGTTGTAGTAGTTGTTGTTGTAGTTGTTGTTGTAGCCTCCTGGCTTGGAGTTTCCTCCACTCCGGTTCTGATAACCGGGGCGAGAATTCTGCATCTGTGGCTTGTTGTTTCTCGGAGTGAAACCTCCGCTTGAGCTAGGGCGAAACTTTTGGGGGTGGCTTGATCCACTTTGATTCACCATGCGGCGCTTGCGGTTCTCATTGGCTTGGTTTAACTTGCCCTCCATCTGGATGGCGGAGTCAACAAGGGCTTCGAGGTCGGCGAAGGGGATGTTGACGAGGACAGTCTGCATCTCATCATGCAGTCCGTTCAGGAATCTCTCCTTCCTCTTCTCAACGGTGTCGGTCTCATCAGGGGCATACCTCGACAAAGTGAGAAACTTGTCGCGGTATTCAACCACCGTCATGTGACCCTGTTTCAGTTCACGGAACTCGTCCCTCATCTTCTTGATAAGACCCGGGGGTACATGGTACTTGCTGAACTTGAGTTTGAAATCCTCCCAAGTCATGAATTGACCTCCGTTCATGGCACGGGTGCTTGTCCACCAAGCGCGGGCTGGTCCAGCGAGATAGTGAGTGGCGAACAACACCTTCTCGTTGGCTTCTACTCCGGCTACCTCCAGATTGTTCTCCATAGTATGGAGCCAATCGTCGGCATCGAGGGGTTCCTCGGTCTTGCTAAACACCAGAGGGTTGGTGTTTTGGAAGTTCTTGAGCTTGGATCCGGGGTGGTCATGATTTCCATGGCCTTGGTTGGCGATGTTCTGCAAGGCGATGAGGTTGGCTTGGCGTTCGGCTCTTTCGGTTTCCCGGTCTGCAAGCATGGTTTGCAGTAGTTGCAGCATCGCGTCGTTGGTGCGATTTGGAGGGGCCATCTGAAGATGTAGAAGATTATGAGATAAGAGGGAACATTCTATGGTTCATTTTGGTTAAGTTTGAAAACAATTTGAAAACTTGTAATCTTTTCATGACAAACATAACATTCATTCATTCATGCAGCACATAGTACAAACTACACACATACTCCAATGGTTTTAAGAACCATTCTCATGCTACGATACAAAGGACGGGATACAACTCACACCTACTATAAGTGGAACTAGTGCAACTACTCCT
This sequence comes from Lolium perenne, assembly GCF_019359855.2. Taxonomy (NCBI): domain Eukaryota; kingdom Viridiplantae; phylum Streptophyta; class Magnoliopsida; order Poales; family Poaceae; genus Lolium; species Lolium perenne. The sequence continues at coordinate 128,101,782 of NC_067250.2, forward strand.
CATCATCGACATCGATCGGGACATAGTCGTCGGGTCCTGCCTCCTCCTCCTCGGTGTTCTCGTCCTCCTCAAAGTCGTTGTCGTCACTCAGGAAGGCGTCTCCTCCCTGAATGTCGATGCCTCCATCGTCATCCTCCAGCTGACGAATCTGATCCTCCTGGGCCTTGACAGTGGCCTCAAGTGACGCGATCCGGGCGCGAAGGCGACGAATCGTAGCGTCCTTCTTGGCATGCTGCTGGCGAAGGCTCTTGCGGTCGTTGTTGAGTAGCTTGATCGCCTCACCCTGCTCGGTGATGTGAGCATGGGTCTGGTTCGCGTAAGCGCGAGTGGCGTCGAGGTCCCTCTGAGTCTGGTAGAGCATGAAGTCCAGGTGCTCAGCATGGTGCCTCAACTCCGGGTGCGGCTGCAGCTCCATGGGCACTCCCGCGGCATCACGCCTCACAAGGTGGGTGTAGCGAGAGGCGAGGATGCGCACCACGTTCTGTCCACAGAGGCGTGCAAGTGCCTCCGGTAGGCCACGTGCGAGTCCGTCGAGCCAGTTGCTCTCGCGGAAGGAGAAGAGGATCCTCTCCGAGGTGGGAGGCTCCATCTTGCCCCTCAAGTCGGCAGTGATCACCCACTGCAACTCTCCTCTGGGCGTGTCGTCCAGCTGAACCCCGTGAAACTCGGGGTGTGGGCGCCCAAGGAAGTCCGAGACGGCGTTGAGGTCGTGCTCGAAGATCAAGCTCCCTCCGTTCGCAAGCTGGTAAAACTTGGTGTTGATGGGTTCATTCGGCTCCATCTGAAAGAGAATTGGAGGAGTAAGTTAGAGAGTGCAAAGTGTGGCAAAATTTTAAGTTGATTCAAATAAGATAAAGCATGATTCATCAAATTTTGGCAAAGTCTCAAAGAAAAGAGTGTAGTAAATTTTCACAAATAGTTTCTTTCATTTGATTTCAAAGTTAAGTTTTTCAGAACGCCCATTCTAACTAAGGTCTTCTAAGGTCAAACAATGGCTCTGATACCAACTTGTCAACACCCGGATTTTTAAGTCCGGATGCCTATTATGTCATACATCGCAATCCCATGAATATTGTTGTTGCGAGGCATAATAGTTAAGTATCACAGTCATCATTCATTACAAACCATAGGTCTTACAAATTTGGAATCACATGATCCATATTACACGAATAGTTGATCTATTGATCAACGAACAAACACAAGTTCAGAGTTCAACATAGCGGAAGCGGAAGATACAAGGACTTTCTAGTCCACAGGCCAACGCTTGACGTCGGAAGGCGCTTAGTTGTCGTAGGCGTCCTGCTGGTCATCTCCTTGTTCATCTTCATACTCTGGCCATTTGAATAGCCAGGGACAAAGCCGTGAGTATGTTGAGTACTCGCAAACTAATACTAATGTAAGTGCTAGACATTCTAGTATGGTTTGCTAAGCTCTAGTTTATTTGCATAAAGCTAGTTTTAGTTCACAAAGTTTGAGAAAAGCTTATTCAAGTGCTAACTAACTCAAGTGGGAACATTAGTGTCATTCCCACCATTCAAGTGGTGATTTCAATTCAATTCACCACAAGTCATTTCACCATCACCTTTCAACATCATTTTCAAAGATATGACATCGGAAACTGTATGGCCTTTCCAACCGTCCGTAACCGTGGACGCGGCTATTCGAATAGGTTTACACTCTGCAGAGGTTGCACACTTGTGCCACAACATTTGATTTCATCCGTCGGGATTACCCCGAATCATCGTAACACAGTACGCGGATCATCAACCATAACCTTTCACTTACAAATCCTAGTATGAGCACCTCTCCCCATGAGCTTGGCCTCCCAGTGAAGACCAACTGTCAGCACAGGAAGCGCACGAGGCTTGGCCGTACAATTCACCTCAATTTCACATCATTTCTCAACAACGGAGGCAGCCTCAAGCGTAACCCCTATGACGTGTGTTCAGAGGGAACCCATACTAAGACGCATAAACTTCCACTTAAGCCCTACCCATAATCAGGTATTGTGGGGGTACTTAAGAATTGGAAAGGTATCGCATTCAAACCAACATCATTGTTTATCAAAAATCACCATCTTCTCTTGTTCACATTCACCTTCAAAAATCATTCAAGGGAATGCATCATCATTCCCAGGTTTCAAAATCATCTCAAATTCACATTGTTCCCATCTAGAGTAGTCAAGTTTTAATTCATTAGCACTAGCTGTAAATCATGAGGGGTGCTATCTTGCTTTGCTTGGAGAGACTAACTCACTACTCTAGTAATCAACTTGCACTTTGACCAAAGTTAACTATAAAAGTAACTCATTGAGAAAACAAGTAAAAACTTGTAATGTAAAAACTTGGGATAGGCTTATGTAAGAAAAGATAAGAATCATGGTGCCTTGCCCCAAGGGGCTTTGCACTTTGCAAGAATATTAGCTTGCCTTGGTAGTTCTCAAACTGTTCCTCCTCCTCCTCTTGGTAGCAACCTTCTTCTTCGGCGTACTCTCCGGTGCTACCGTCTAAATTTGAATACGAGTATAATTACTCACTAATTCAATGGCTATTCCATACATCACATATAACACACAAACTACTCTATGCACACAAATAAATTAACTAAGATGCATGGGTTGTGGGGTTTAAATGGAATTCACTTCTTTGTATTTCATATGTAAATGATAGTTTCCATAGGGTTCTTGAGAAATAATTTCCTCTCATTGAAATCTTCTTAAGATTTAATTTCTCAAACAATCATGTATGAACTCATATTGACCTAAGTCAAATGTTCATCATCATCATTTGTGAAAATGATTTAAATGAGGTAGATCACCTCATACACTTTAACATCACTACATATGATTTAAATCTCAAGTAATTCATATAAGAGAGTTTGGAACCAGGGGTCCAAACTGTAGGATAACGTTGCATAGAAGACAAAAAATTTCTACCGCGAACACGCAATCCAAGCCAAGATGCAATCTAGAAGACGGTAGCAACGAGGGGGTATCGAGTCTCACCCTTGAAGAGATTCCAAAGCCTACAAGAGGAGGATCTTGTTGCTGCGGTAGACGTTCACTTGCCGCTTGCAAAAGCGCGTAGAAGATCTTGATCACGATCGGTTCCGGCGCCACGAACGGGCAGCACCTCCGTACTCGGTCACACGTTCGGTTGTTGATGAAGACGACGTCCACCTCCCCGTTCCAGCGGGCAGCGGAAGTAGTAGCTCCTCTTGAATCCGACAGCACGACGGCGTGGTGTCGGTGGCGGTGGAGAACTCCGGCGGAGCTTCGCTAAAGTTACGCGGGAGATATGGAGGAGAGGGGGGCGGCTACGGTTTGGGAGGGGGTGGCCGGCCTCAAGGGGGTGCGGCCAACTTGTGGCTTTTAGGTGGTCGGCCCCCTCCCCTATGCCCCTCATTATATAGGTGGATCCCCAAATGTTGGTGTCCAAGTCTTCGAATAAGACCCGAACCAAAAACCTTCCATATGAGGGGGAAACCTAGCCAAGCTAGGACTCCCACTAGAGGTGGGAGTTCCACCTCCCATATGGGGGGGTTGGCCGGCCCCCTAAGGGGGAGTCCACTTGGGACTCCTCCCCCACTAGGGTTGGCCGGCCATGGAGGTGGAGTCCCATGTGGACTCCACCTTCATTGGTGGTTTCTTCCGGACTTTTCTAGAACCTTCTAGAACCTTCCATAGAACCTTCCGCGACATTTTAATTCACATAAAATGACATCCTATATATATGAATCTTATTCTCCGGACCATTCCGGAACTCCTCGTGATGTCCGGGATCTCATCCGGGACTCCGAACAAATATTCGAACTCCATTCCATATTCAAGTTCTACCATTTCAACATCCAACTTTAAGTGTGTCACCCTACGGTTCGTGAACTATGCGGACATGGTTGAGTACTCACTCCGACCAATAACCAATAGCGGGATCTGGAGATCCATAATGGCTCCCACATATTCAATGATGACTTTAGTGATCGAATGAACCATTCACATACGATACCAATTCCCTTTGTCTCGCGATATTTTACTTGTCCGAGGTTTGATCTTCGGTATCACTCTATACCTTGTTCAACCTCGTCTCCTGACAAGTACTCTTTACTCGTACCGTGGTATGTGGTCTCTTATGAACTCATTCATATGCTTGCAAGACATTAGACGACATTCCACCGAGAGGGCCCAGAGTATATCTATCCGTCATCGGGATGGACAAATCCCACTTTGTTGATCCATATGCCTCAACTCATACTTTAGGATACTTAATCCCACCTTTATAGCCACCCATTTACGCAGTGGTGTTTGGTGTAATCAAAGTATCTTTCCGGTATAAGTGATTTACATGATCTCATGGTCATAAGGACTAGGTAACTATGTATCGAAAGTTTATAGCAAATAACTTAATGACGAGATCTTATGCTACGCTTAATTGGGTGTGTCCATTACATCATTCATACAATGATATAACCTTGTTATTAATAACATCCAATGTTCATGATTATGAAACTAATCATCCATTAATCAACAAGCTAGTTTAAGAGGCATACTAGGGACTTCTTTGTTGTCTTATATATCACACATGTACTAATGTTTCGGTTAATACAATTATAGCATGATATATAAACATTTATCATAAACATAAAGATATAAATAATAACCACTTTATTATTGCCTCTAGGGCATATCTCCTTCAGTCTCCCACTTGCACTAGAGTCAATAATCTAGTTTACATTTGTAAAGATATAACACCTTGGCCTTATGGTGCTTTATCATGTATTGCTCACGGGAGAGGTTTTTAGTCAACGGATCTGACACGCTCAGAAACGTATGTATTTTGTAATTCATTTGCGTCTCAACGCATCACTCATTTCCAAATGAGTCGGCATTTAAATATGTTTGGTCTTCTGGTGGAACCTTAATTCCGTGGTCTGAAATATGTCACTAATATTGTCACACACAATATAGCTTCAAAGTTCTGACTCTGTCGGAACTACACCAAGTTCTCAAAGAACCTCTTGACTTAACATCCTTTCTCATTGTCAAAACAATGACATACTCTGCCTTCTTTTGTAGAATCCATCACAATATTTAGAACTCTTCTAAATCTAGTATAGACAACTTCTAGCTCATTGTGCTACCTTTTAAACAACACTTAGTCTAATTTGAGATTGAAATTATATTTTATATGTGACAAAAACAATATTGGTGTAACACCTTACAGCGATTTGTTTGTCATTTCTTCATACAAAAATATATATATATATATATCCTTAGTTCTTCTAAAGTACTCAAGGATATTCTTACTGTCGTCCAATGATCATCATATGAATCATTCTGGTAAATGCTCATAACACTTTATAGCACATGGTATCTGATTGTGTACATATTATTCGTGATCTATAATCACTCATGTGTTTTTACTCTTTGAGTGTCAGATACACTCAAGTCTTGTTAAAACTTTACATGACAAGAACATCTTCTTAATATTTCTATATTGAACTATTTCAATATCCATTCTATGTACTTTGACTTAAACTTATTTTGTGTTTCAATCTATCTTCATAGATCTTGACACTAAATTTGTTTCAGTCATTATCTTTTCATTGAAGTTAATTTCTCAATGAAACCTTTTAATCAAGTATATAATTACATCATTTATAACCAACTATATGTCATCTACATAAGTATTATAAATATGTCTCAGCGCTCCCACTTAATTTCTTGCAAACACAAGCCTCTTCATCGTCTCTGATGAAATCAAAAACTCTTTGACTATTTCATCTGGTGAAGATTCCAACTCCGCGATACTCACTTTATCCAATTGAAGTTTGTATACCTATCTAGTATTCTATGGATCAGCAAAACTCTTGGTTGTATCTAGTATACACCTTTAATACATACTTCTGATAAGTAATGTATTTTGCCATCCTACTAGCATATCTCATAAAAGAAATATGTAGTGATTACTAGAATAATCCACATAGACTATAAGCATTGTTACGGAAGATCTAATCTTATCGTAGTCAACTCTTTGAACTTTGTCGTAAACAATTTTTTTTTCGACAAGTCGAGCTTCTTGAAGGATATTTCATCCAAGTCCATCAATATCATAGATCCATTTACTTTCAAAAAGTATTCATCTATCTTGGATTTCATGGCGTATAGCCATTTTAACGGAGTCAGGGCCCATCATAACTTCTTTGTTTGTAGTTGGTTTATCATTGTTCAAAATCAATCCTTTGTCCACAAATCATTTATTTGACCACAAAGTAAACCATACCTACAAGGTTCAATATGTACTTCGATCTTCATGGCTAAAAACACTTTGTAGTCATGAGAGCCATGATCGTCGCGGTCGCTTCCGGAACCAATTTCCGATGCTGCGCTACTCTGATCATTATGCTCAGGTTCATAAACCTTATCAAGTTCTATTGTCCTCCCACTCAAATACTTCGCTAGAAACAATTTCTTGGAAATAAGAAACATTGACAAACACTTTTGTCTTTGTCTCGTGGGAAGAATTCCCAATCAAATCTCTTGGATAACCAACAAAGACATTCATCCGATTTTGGTTGTAAACTTATTTACTTATGCTATGCATACCAAAATTTAAGAAAAGACTATCAGGTTTCATACCCATGCCATAACTCGTATGGTGTCATTTCAACGGATCATGATGATGCTCTATTCAGTGTAAAAGCGGTAGTCACTAAAGCATAATCCATAAAAATATAATGGCATCAATATTTTATCTCATCATTGATCCAACAAAGTTTGGATATATCTCTTGGATACTTCATCATCACTATGATACTCCAAGAAACGTAAGTTGTAGAACAATTTCATAACTCTCTTAGATGTTCGCTAAAACTCGTAATTCAAATATTTTCACCATGATCCAATCATAGATATTTGACTTTTCTATTACGATGATTTCCACTTCATGCTGAAATTTATTTGAAACCATTCAAATGTTTCAAACTTCTTTTTTATCGAATATATCCACATATATATACTCAATTCATTGTTGGAAGTTTTTATGAAGTAGCAGAATCTCCCGCACAACCTATGCCCAGTGAACCACATACATCATCATGTATTTTTCACTAAGTTAGTTGCCCATTCAACTCTTGGCCTATGAACGGTATTTCAGTCATTCTCTTTAGAAAAGATTTGCAAGCGCCAAACGATTCAAAAATCGAATGACTCCAAAAATCCATTTGCATGGAGTTCCTTCATGCGTTCCTTTCTAATATGACCTAAATTGTGGTTCCACAAATAAGTGGAATTCAAATCATTTGCCTTATAGCATTTTAGCGTCAGTATTATGTATGTGTGTTTCACCATTAAGATTTATAATAACTTATCCATCGTACATGGAGTAATGTCATAGTTTGAACAACTCATTGTTTTCATTTGACCAGAGCAAAATAACAATTATTAAGTTCTTTATTATAAATTCTAAGGGCTAGATAGGATGCCAATGACGAACATAATAACACTTTATTTTTGTTCCAGAAGTGCATTCCTATCATATTCCTTGTCAGTCACTTAGGCCATTGTATTCTTGTATTGCGTTGTTTTGTATGACATTTCATACCAACCAATATGGTACTAATACCCAAGAATTTCATTGTGTGACCAAACTAGGAATACAACCATAACATGTATATCATGTATATACACCTGAGCTAGACTTTCTAGTCTTCTCTTTTCTTTCTGCCAAAATATCTTTTGTAGTTTCTCTTTTAGCTTTCATCATTATTCAGAAAATACTTCACCTTCAATAACTTCTAGGTTTGTTGGTCAAATACCAATAACCTTGAGGTTCTTACTTTGAAGTTGATCATTGATACGTCTCCAACGTATCGATAATTTCTTATGTTCCATGCCACATTATTGATGTTATCTACATGTTTTATGCACACTTTATGTCATATTCGTGCATTTTCTGGAACTAACCTATTAACAAGATGCCGAAGTGCCGATTCTTTGTTTTCTGCTGTTTTTGGTTTCAGAAATCCTAGTAAGGAAATATTCTCGGAATTGGATGAAATCAACGCCCAGGGGCCTATTTTTCCACGAAGCTTCCAGAAGACCGAAGACGAAACGAAGTGGGGCCACGAGGCGCCCGGACTACAGGGCGGCGCGGCCTAGGGTTGGGCCGCGCGGCCCTGTCATCTGGGGCCCTCGTGTGCCCTCCTGACTTGCCCTTCCGCCTACTTAAAGCCTCCGTGACGAAACCCCCAGTACCGAGAGCCACGATACGGAAAACCTTCCAGAGACGCCGCCAACGCCGATCCCATCTCGGGGGATCCAGGAGATCGCCTCCGGCACCCTGCCGGAGAGGGGAATCATCTCCCGGAGGACTCTACGCCAACATGGTCGCCTCCGGTGTGATGTGTGAGTAGTCTACCCCTGGACTATGGGTCCATAGCAGTAGCTAGATGGTTGTCTTCTCCCCATTGTGCTATCATTGTCGGATCTTGTGAGCTGCCTAACATGATCAAGATCATCTATCTGTAATTCTATATGTTGCGTTTGTTGGGATCCGATGAATAGAGAATACTTGTTATGTTGATTATCAAAGTTATATCTACGTGTTGTTTATGATCTTGCATGCTTTCCGTTACTAGTAGATGCTCTGGCCAAGTAGATGCTTGTAACTCCAAGAGGGAGTACTTATGCTCGATAGTGGGTTCATGCTGCATTGACACCGGGACGATGACAGAAAGTTCTAAGGTTGTGTTGTGCTTTGTGCCACTAGGGATAAAACATTGATGCTATGTCTAAGGATGTAGTTGTTGATTACATTACGCACCATACTTAATGCAATTGTCTGTTGCTTTGCAACTTAATACTGGAGGGGTTCGGATGATAACACGAAGGTGGACTTTTTAGGCATAGATGCAGTTGGATGGCGGTCTATGTACTTTGTCGTAATGCCCAATTAAATCTCACTATACTCATCATGATATGTATGTGCATGGTCATGCCCTCTTTATTTGTCAATTGCCCAACTGTAATTTGTTCACCCAACATGCTGTTTGTCTTATGGGAGAGACACCTCTAGTGAACTGTGGACCCCGGTCCAATTCTCTTTACTGAAATACAATCTACTGCAATACTTGTTCTACTGTTTTCTGCAAACAATCATCTTCCACACAATACGGTTAATCCTTTGTTACAGCAAGCCGGTGAGATTGACAACCTCACTGTTTCGTTGGGGCAAAGTACTTTGGTTGTGTTGTGCAGGTTCCACGTTGGCGCCGGAATCCCTGGTGTTGCGCCGCACCACATCCCGCCGCCATCAACCTTCAACGTGCTTCTTGGCTCCTCCTGGTTCGATAAACCTTGGTTTCTTTCTGAGGGAAAACTTGCTGCTGTGCGCATCATACCTTCCTCTTGGGGTTCCCAACGAACGTGTGAGTTACACGCCATCAAGCATATTTTCTGGCGCCGTTTGGTGAGATCAAGACACGCTGCAAGGGGAGTCTCCACTTCTCAATCTCTTTACTTTGTTTTTGTCTTGCTTAGTTTTATTTACTACTTTGTTTGCTGCACTAAATCAAAATACAAAAAAATTAGTTGCTAGTTTTACTTTATTTGCTATCTTGTTTGCTATATCAAAAACACAAAAAAATTAGTTACTCGCATTTACTTTACTTATTTTATCATGTTTCCTCCTAAGTTTGTTCTTAAAGATGTACCGGTAGGCCGAGGATCTATCCTTGGGAAAGACAATATAGAAGATTTTTTCACTCATATTAGCACGGTCGAAGATTTTGAAGATAGACACTTGGCAGAACTTGCCCCCACTTATGAAATTGATGTTGCTTCTTTAGTACACGCATTAGAAGCTAGATTTGTTAATCTTAATCCTGTGATTCAACATATGTTTCTTACACTCAGTGATATGGAAGAAGGAGAAAAGAAAGATTTTGTATTAGAAACCCTTCTTAAAGAATTTGGGGGAATAGCGAGAGAAGCTAGAAAAGTTTTCACCAAATATAATATGCTAGGTTCTTATACCAAATTTGCCAGTACCCTTGAGAAGATGGAAAAGGATAGACAAAAGTACACTAATAAAGTTAATTATGAGGGGGATATTAAAACATCAATACCTTGCAAGCTCTTGGGAATGTGTGAGGCACTAGAAAAGAATTTTGATTGGATTGTTCCTGAAGATTTGTTTGATGAGAGTAGCAAGCCCAAGACTAATGAAAAGGGATCCTCTGAAACTCACATAGAAAAGATAATATGCATAGTTGAGAAAACTCCACACCCCACTGACAATGCACCACTTTCCGACAATACTTGATACACACTTTCTGCGCCTAGCTGAAAGGCGTTAAAGAAAAGCGCTTATGGGAGACAACCCATGTTTTTTTTTACCTACAGTACTTTGTTTTTATTTTGTGTCTTGGAAGTTGTTTACTACTGTAGCAACCTCTCCTTATCTTAGTTTTGTGTTTTGTTGTGCCAAGAAAAGTCTTTGATAGAAAAGTAAGTACTAGATTTGGATTACTGCGCAGTTCCAGATTTCTTTGCTGTCACGAATCTGGGTCCACCTCCCTGTAGGTAGCTCAGAAAATTAGGCCAATTTACGTGCATGATCCTCAGATATGTACGCAACTTTCATTCAATTTGAGCATTTTCATTTGAGCAAGTCTGGTGCCATTTTAAAATTCGTCAATACGAACTGTTCTGTTTTGACAGATTCTGCCTTTTATTTCGCATTGCCTCTTTTGCTATGTTGGATGAATTTCTTTGATCCACTAATGTCCAGTAGCATTATGCAATGTCCAGAAGTGTTAAGAATGATTGTGTCACCTCTGAATATGTTAATTTTTATTGTGCACTAACCCTCTAATGAGTTGTTTCGAGTTTGGTGTGGAGGAAGTTTTCAAGGATCAAGAGAGGAGTATGATGCAACATGATCAAGGAGAGTGAAAGCTCTAAGCTTGGGGATGCCCCGGTGGTTCACCCCTGCATATATCAAGAAGACTCAAGCGTCTAAGCTTGGGGATGCCCAAGGCATCCCCTTCTTCATCGACAACATTATCAGGTTCCTCCCCTGAAACTATATTTTTATTCCATCACATCTTATGTGCTTTGCTTGGAGCGTCGGTTTGTTTTTGTTTTTTTTGTTTTGTTTGAATAAAATGGATCCTAGCATTCACTTTATGGGAGAGAGACACGCTCCGCTGTAGCATATGGACAAGTATGTCCTTGGTTTCTACTCATAGTATTCATGGCGAAGTTTCTCCTTCGTTAAATTATTATATGGTTGGAATTGGAAAATGATACATGTAGTAATTGCTATTAATGTCTTGGGTAATGTGATACTTGGCAATTGTTGTGCTCATGATTAAGCTCTTGCATCATATGCTTTGCACCCATTAATGAAGAAATACATAGAGCATGCTAAAATTTGGTTTGCATATTTGGTTTCTCTAAGGTCTAGATAATTTCTAGTATTGAGTTTGAACAACAAGGAAGACGGTGTAGAGTCTTATAATGTTTTCAATATGTCTTTTATGTGAGTTTTGTTGCACCGGTTCATCCTTGTGTTTGTTTCAAATAAGCCTTGCTAGCTTAAACCTTGTATCGAGAGGGAATACTTCTCATGCATCCAAAATACTTGAGCCAACCACTATGCCATTTGTGTCCACCATACCTACCTACTACATGGTATTTTCCGCCATTCCAAAGTAAATTGCTTGAGTGCTACCTTTAAAATTCCATCATTCACCTTTGCAATATATAGCTCATGGGACAAATAGCTTAAAAACTATTGTGGTATTGAATATGTAATTATGCACTTTATCTCTTATTAAGTTGCTTGTTGTGCGATAACCATGTTCACTGGGGACGCCATCAACTATTCATTGTTGAATTTCATGTGAGTTGCTATGCATGTCCGTCTTGTCTGAAGTAAGAGAGATCTACCACCTTATGGTTAAGCATGCATATTGTTAGAGAAGAACATTGGGCTGCTAACTAAAGCCATGATCCATGGTGGAAGTTTCAGTTTTGGACATATATCCTCAATCTCAAATGAGAAAATTATTAATTGTTGTTACATGCTTATGCATAAAAGAGGAGTCCATTATCTGTTGTCTATGTTGTCCCGGTATGGATGTCTAAGTTGAAGAATAATCAATAGCGAGAAATCCAATGCGAGCTTTCTCCTTAGACCTTTGTACAAAGCGGCATAGAGGTACCCCTTTGTGACACTTGGTTAAAACAGTGCATTGTGATGATCCGGTAGTCCAAGCTAATTAGGACAAGGTGCGGGCACTATTAGTACACTATGCATGAGGCTTGCAACTTATAAGATATAATTTACATGATGCATATGCTTTATTACTACCGTTGACAAAATTGTTTCATGTTTTCAAAATCAAAGCTCTAGCACAAATATAGCAATCGATGCTTTTCCTCTATGGAGGACCATTCTTTTACTTTCAATGTTGAGTCAGTTCACCCATTTCTCTCCACCTCAAGAAGCAAACACTTGTGTGAACTGTGCATTGATTCCTACATACTTGCTTATTGCACTTATTATATTACTCTATGTTGACAATATCCATGAGATATACATGTTACAAGTTGAAAGCGACCGCTGAAACTTAATTTTCTTTTGTGTTGCTTCAATGCCTTTACTTTGAATTATTGCTTTATGAGTTAACTCTTATGCAAGACTTATTGATGCTTGTCTTGAAGTGCTATTCATGAAAAGTCTTTGCTTTATGATTCACTTGTTTACTCATGTCATATACATTGTTTTAATCGCTGCATTCACTACATATGCTTTACAAATAGTATGATCAAGATTATGATGGCATGTCACTCCAGAAATTATCTGTGTTATCGTTTTACCTGCTCGGGACGAGCAGAACTAAGCAGGGATGCTGATACGTCTCAACGTATCGATAATTTCTTATGTTCCATGCCACATTATTGATGTTATCTACATGTTCTATGCACACTTTATGTCATATTCGTGCATTTTCTGGAACTAACCTATTAACAAGATGCCGAAGTGCCGATTCTTTGTTTTGCTGTTTTTGGTTTCAGAAATCCTAGTAAGGAAATATTCTCGGAATTGGACGAAATCAACGCCCGGGGGCCTATTTTTCCACGAAGCTTCCGGAAGACCGAAGACGAAACGAAGTGGGGCCACGAGGCGCCGGACTACGGGCGGCGCGGCCTAGGGTTGGGCCGCGCGGCCTGTCATACGGGGCCCTCGTGTGCCCTCTGACTTGCCCTTCCGCCTACTTAAAGCCTCCGTGGCGAAACCCCGATGCACGAGAGCCACGATACGGAAAACCTTCCCGAGAGACGCCGCCAACGCCGATCCCATCTCGGGGGATCCGGAGATCGCCTCCGGCACCCTGCCGGAGAGGGGAATCATCTCCCGGAGGACTCTACGCCGCCATGGTCACCTCCGGTGTGATGTGTGAGTAGTCTACCCCTGGACTATGGGTCCATAGCGGTAGCTAGATGGTTGTCTTCTCCCCATTGTGCTATCATTGTCGGATCTTGTGAGCTGCCTAACATGATCAAGATCATCTATCTGTAATTCTATATGTTGCGTTTGTTGGGATCCGATGAATAGAGAATACTTGTTATGTTGATTATCAAAGTTATATCTACGTGTTGTTTATGATCTTGCATGCTTTCCGTTACTAGTAGATGCTCTGGCCAAGTAGATGCTTGTAACTCCAAGAGGGAGTACTTATGCTCGATAGTGGGTTCATGCCTACATTGACACAGGACGATGTGTAGAAAGTTCTAAGGTTGTGTTGTGTTGTTGCCACTAGGGATAAAACATTGATGCTATGTCTAAGGATGTAGTTGTTGATTACATTACGCACCATACTTAATGCAATTGTCTGTTGCTTTGCAACTTAATACTGGAGGGGGTTCGGATGATAACCTGAAGGTGGACTTTTTAGGCATAGATGCAGTTGGATGGCGGTCTATGTACTTTGTCGTAATGCCCAATTAAATCTCACTATACTCATCATGATATGTATGTGCATGGTCATGCCCTCTTTATTTGTCAATTGCCCAACTGTAATTTGTTCACCCAACATGCTGTTTGTCTTATGGGAGAGACACCTCTAGTGAACTGTGGACCCCGGTCCAATTCTCTTTACTGAAATACAATCTACTGCAATACTTGTTCTCTTGTTTTTCTGCAAACAATCATCTTCCACACAATACGGTTAATCCTTTGTTACAGCAAGCCGGTGAGATTGACAACCTCACTGTTTCGTTGGGGCAAAGTGCTTTGGTTGTGTTGTGCAGGTTCCACGTTGGCACCGGAATCCCTGGTGTTGCGCCGCACTACATCCCGCCGCCATCAACCTTCAACGTGCTTCTTGGCTCCTCCTGGTTCGATAAACCTTGGTTTCTTTCTGAGGGAAAACTTGCTGCTGTGCGCATCATACCTTCCTCTTGGGGTTCCCAACGAACGTGTGAGTTACACGCCATCAATCATCATATGACAAGTGTTTCAGATTTCACTATTAGTAATTTTGTAATATGATGAACAATTTCACTCATAATTTTTATCCATCATATCATGACGACTTTTCCGAGACCATGTCTGTACATGCTAGGCTCGTAAAGTTTAACCTCAGTATTCGCATGTGCAAATCTAGCTTGCACCCGTTGTATGCACACGTAGAATCTATAACACCCGATCATCACGTGATGCTACGAAACGACGAGTCTTAGCAACGGTGCATACTAAGGACGATCACTTCATGGATATGCGAATATCGTTAGTGCCCCAATAGTTGGAGGATTGGGACGCCTTGCGTCTTCAACCTTCCTACATTCCCATAAAACTTATGAGTTTATGTAGTCTCACCAAATTATATTCTATCATCTTGCAATAAGGTCTTAGATATCACATATATCTCATACCTTGATTATTTCTGAAAACAAAATTTTCAGCTCCTTACTTTTCAAACAGATTTGAACTTCAAGTTTCACGGAGACAAGATAACTTTAGGTACTAATTGAAACCATAGCTCTTTGAATCAACAATGTGAGGTTTACTAAAAGTTTGCAATAGGACTTAATCATTTCTTGATTATTTAACAATACGGTACCAGTCCGTAAAGTTTCTTGTCAGATTTTAACAGTATTTCTATCTCAATTATAAGACTAGCGCTTGGTAGAAAACGGATGTCAATACTACAAATTAATTCAAAATACTACTCAGACTATGTTTATGATAATTAGTTCATGTTTTAATCTAATTACTAATGAACTCCCACTTAATACAACATCCCTCATAGTTGTTAAGTGGTACACGATCCACATCCACTACACCAAAACCGATCATCACGTGAGATGATGTAGCTTCAATGGTGAACATCAACATGTTGATCATATCATCCATATGACTCGTGTTCAACCTTTCGGTTTCCGTTGTCCCGAGACCATGTCTGTACATGCTAGGCTCGTCAAGCAAACCCAAGTATTCCGCGTGTGCAACATGGCTTACACCCGTTATATGTGAACGTTGAGTCTATCACATCCGATCATCACGAGATGCTTCAAGCATTTAACTGTGCAACGGTGCATACGAGGGAAGAACACTTTATTATCTTGATATTAATGTGAGGGATCATCTTATAATGCTACCGTCGCGATCTAAGCAAAATAAGATGCATAAAGGATTAACATCACATGCAATTCATATGTGATATGATATGGCCCTTTAGTCTTTGCGCCTTCGATCTTCATCTCCAAAGCACGGACATGATCTCCATCATCAACGGGCATGATCTCCATCATCGTCGGCGTAGCGTCAAGGTCCATGCCGCCGTCTTCATGATTGTTCACCTCATGTAGCAACTATTACAACTACTTTGAAATACTACTCAACATGAAATTTAAAGACAACCATAAGGCTCCTGCCGGTTGCCACAATACAATAATGATCATCTCATACATAGTCATCATCACATTATGGCCATATCACATCACCAAACCCTGCAAAAACAAGTTAGACGCCTCTAATTTGGTTTGCATATTTTACGTGGTTTAGGGTTTTCGAGTAAGATCTAATCTACCTACGAACATGAACCACAACGGTGATACTAGTGTTGTCAATAGAAAAAGTAAATTGAATCTTCACTATGGTGGGAGAGACAGACACCCGCAAAGCCACTTATGCAATACAAGTTGCATGTCGAACGTGGAGCAAGTCTCATGAACGCGGTCATGTAAAGTTAGCCCGAGCCGCTTCATCTCACCATGCCACAAAGATGCAAAGTACTCGAACTAAAGACAACATAAGTATCAACGCCCACAAAACAATTGTGTTCTACTCGTGCAACCATCTATGCATAGACATGGCTCTGATACCACTGTAGGATAACGTTGCATAGAAAACAAAAAATTTCCTACCGCGAACACGCAATCC
This sequence comes from Lolium perenne, assembly GCF_019359855.2. Classification (NCBI taxonomy): domain Eukaryota; kingdom Viridiplantae; phylum Streptophyta; class Magnoliopsida; order Poales; family Poaceae; genus Lolium; species Lolium perenne. The sequence continues at coordinate 128,118,233 of NC_067250.2, forward strand.
AAGCCAAGATGCAATCTAGAAGACGATAGCAACGAGGGGGTATCGAGTCTCACCCTTGAAGAGATTCCAAAGCCTACAAGAGGAGGCTCTTGTTGCTGCGGTAGACGTTCACTTGCCGCTTGCAAAAGCGCGTAGAAGATCTTGATCACGATCGGTTCCGGCGCCACGAACGGGCAACACCTCCGTACTCGGTCACACGTTCGGTTGTTGATGAAGACGACGTCCACCTCCCCGTTCCAGCGGGCAGCGGAAGTAGTAGCTCCTCTTGAATCCGACAGCACGACGGCGTGGTGTCGGTGGCGGTGGAGAACTCCGGCGGAGCTTCGCTAAAGTTACGCGGGAGATATGGAGGAGAGGGGGGCGGCTAGGGTTTGGGAGGGGGTGGCCGGCCTCAAGGGGGTGCGGCCAACTTGTGGCTTTTAGGTGGTTGGCCCCCTCCCCTATGCCCCTCATTATATAGGTGGATCCCCAAGTGTTGGTGTCCAAGTCTTCGAATAAGACCCGAACCAAAAACCTTCCATATGAGGGGGAAACCTAGCCAAGCTAGGACTCCCACTAGAGGTGGGAGTTCCACCTCCCATATGGGGGGGTTGGCCGGCCCCCTAAGGGGGAGTCCACTTGGGACTCCTCCCACACTAGGGTTGGCCGGCCATGGAGGTGGAGTCCCATGTGGACTCCACCTTCATTGGTGGTTTCTTCCGGACTTTTCTAGAACCTTCTAGAACCTTCCATAGAACCTTCCGCGACATTTTAATTCACATAAAATGACATCCTATATATATATGAATCTTATTCTCCGGACCATTCCGGAACTCCTCGTGATGTCCGGGATCTCATCCGGGACTCCGAACAAATATTCGAACTCCATTCCATATTCAAGTTCTACCATTTCAACATCCAACTTTAAGTGTGTCACCCTACGGTTCGTGAACTATGCGGACATGGTTGAGTACTCACTCCGACCAATAACCAATAGCGGGATCTGGAGATCCATAATGGCTCCCACATATTCAACGATGACTTTAGTGATCGAATGAACCATTCACATACGATACCAATTCCCTTTGTCTCGCGATATTTTACTTGTCCGAGGTTTGATCTTCGGTATCACTCTATACCTTGTTCAACCTCGTCTCCTGACAAGTACTCTTTACTCGTACCGTGGTATGTGGTCTCTTATGAACTCATTCATATGCTTGCAAGACATTAGATGACATTCCACCGAGAGGGCCCAGAGTATATCTATCCGTCATCGGGATGGACAAATCCCACTGTTGATCCATATGCCTCAACTCATACTTTCCGGATACTTAATCCCACCTTTATAGCCACCCATTTACGCAGTGGTGTTTGGTGTAATCAAAGTATCTTTCCGGTATAAGTGATTTACATGATCTCATGGTCATAAGGACTAGGTAACTATGTATCGAAAGTTTATAGCAAATAACTTAATGACGAGATCTTATGCTACGCTTAATTGGGTGTGTCCATTACATCATTCATACAATGATATAACCTTGTTATTAATAACATCCAATGTTCATGATTATGAAACTAATCATCCATTAATCAACAAGCTAGTTTAAGAGGCATACTAGGGACTTCTTTGTTGTCTTATATATCACACATGTACTAATGTTTCGGTTAATACAATTATAGCATGATATATAAACATTTATCATAAACATAAAGATATAAATAATAACCACTTTATTATTGCCTCTAGGGCATATCTCCTTCACAAACATCCCATGAATTCATGTGAGACAAGTTTAAATAAAGTATAAGACTTCACAAAATTTACTTTAATAGTTTTGGACAATATCAACTAGTTAAACTAGCCATAATATCCATTCATTAAACTATGGCATGATCATACAAAGTGACCACACCATTTTATTGCAGAAACAATTAGTGTAAGTCAAATGTGAGCTGTTAGAGTTGGAATTAACTTAATATCTATTTTGGTTGATTTTTAAGAATTATTTGAATAGGGAAAAGTCCCTGTCTTGTTATTTTTATCACATTAAATCTACAAAGAATCTGGCCATGGGACCAGCGGCATTGGCTAGATAATTTCTCTAGCTTTCCAACCATATAAAGTTCATCCAATTTGGTTTAGCCAATTGAATTCTATTGAATTTCAAAGTGGCAGCAGTATTGAAATTCATTTGTAATAATTAAACTTGATTTGAATTTAACAGGCCGGCGGGAAAACTAGTTGGGCTAAAAGATTTGAAAACGGCCCAAACCAACCCAGTCCAGCCCAACCACGGTCCACAGACGCGCGACGCGCTGACAGGGTGGGGTCCGCGCGTCAGTGACTCAGCGTCACCGAAGCGGTAAGTTTAAAGGGGAGCGTTGGATTAGAAATGGATCGAACGGCTCGAGTTCATCGTCGTCCCTGATGTCTACTTCCCCCTCCTTTTCCTGTAGACAGTGTTGGGCCTCCAAGAGTAGAGGTTTGTAGAACAGCAGCAAGTTTTCCCTTAAGTGGATCACCCAAGGTTTATCGAACTCAGGGAGGAAGAGGTCAAAGATATCCCTCTAATGCAACCCTGCAACCACAAAGCAAGAAGTCTCTTGTGTCCCCAACACACCTAATAGGTGCACTAGTTCGGCGAAGAGATAGTGAAATACAGGTGGTATGAATATATATAAGCAGTAGCAACGGTGCCAGAAAATAGCTTGCTGGCGTGTAGTTGATGGTGGTAGTAACGCAGTAAAACAGTAAACAAGCAGTAGTAACGCAGTATTTAGGAACAAGGCCTAGGGATTAGACTTTCACTAGTGGACACTCTCAACATTGATCACATAACAGAACAGATAAATGCATACTCTACTCTTGTTGAATGATGAACGCATTGCGTAGGATTACACGAACCCTCAATGCCGGAGTTAACAAGCTCCACAATTTGTTCATATTTAAGTAACCTTATAGTGTAAGATAGATCAAAAGACTAAACCAAGTACTAACATAGCATGCACACTGTCACCTTCATGCATATGTAGGAGGAATAGATCACATCAATATTATCATAGCAATAGTTAACTTCGCAATCTACAAGAGATCATGATCATAGCATAAACCAAGTACTAACACGGTGCACACACTGTCACCTTTACACACGTGCAGGAGGAATAGAACTACTTTAATAACTTTGCTAGAGTAGCACATAGATAAATTGTGATACAAACTCATATGAATCTCAATCATGTAAAGCAGCTCATGAGATTATTGTATTGAGGTACATGGGAGAGAGATGAACCACATAGCTACCGGTACAGCCCCGAGCCTCGATGGAGAACTACTCCCTCCTCATGGGAGCAGCAGCGGTGATGAAGATGGCGGTGGAGATGGCAGCGGTGTCGATGGAGAAGCCTTCCGGGGGCACTTCCCCGCTCCGGCAGCGTGCCGGAACAGAGACTCCTGTCCCCCAGATCTTGGCCTCGCGATGGCGGCGGCTCTGGAAGGTTTCTGTGGTTTTCGTCGAACTTATCAGGGTTTTCGATCCACGGGCTTTAAATAGGCGAAGAGGCGGCGCAGGAGGGTCGAAGGGGCGACGACACCATAGGGCGGCGCTGCCATGGCCTGGGACGCGCCGGACTATGGTCTGGGGGCCCAGTGCCCCCCCTCTGGTCCTTCCCGGGTGTTCTGGATGCTTCCGGTGAAAATAGGAACTTGGGCGTTGATTTCGTCCGATTCCGAGAATATTTCGTTACTAGGATTTCTGAAACCAAAAACAGCAGAAAACAGCAACTGGCCTTTCGGCATCTTGTTAATAGGTTAGTTCCAGAAAATGCACGAATATGACATAAAGTGTGCATAAAACATGTAGATAACATCAATAATGTGGCATGGAACATAAGAAATTATCGATACGTCGGAGACGTATCAGCATCCCCAAGCTTAGTTCTGCTCGTCCCGAGCAGGTAAAACGATAACACAGATAATTTCTGGAGTGACATGCCATCATAACCTTGATCATACTATTTGTAAAGCATATGTAGTGAATGCAGCGATCAAAACAATGTATATGACATGAGTAAACAAGTGAATCATAAAGCAAAGACTTTTCATGAATAGCACTTCAAGACAAGCATCAATAAGTCTTGCATAAGAGTTAACTCATAAAGCAATAATTCAAAGTAAAGGTATTGAAGCAACACAAAAGAAGATTAAGTTTCAGCGGTTGCTTTCAACTTGTAACATGTATATCTCATGGATATTGTCAACATAGAGTAATATAATAAGTGCAATAAGCAAATATGTAGGAATCAATGCACAGTTCACACAAGTGTTTGCTTCTTGAGGTGGAGAGAAATAGGTAAACTGACTCAACATTGAAAGTAAAAGAATGGTCCTCCATAGAGGAAAAGCATCGATTGCTATATTTGTGCTAGAGCTTTGATTTTGAAAACATGAAACAATTTTGTCAACGGTAGTAATAAAGCATATGTATCATGTAAATTATATCTTACAAGTTGCAAGCCTCATGCATAGTGTACTAATAGTGCCCGCACCTTGTCCTAATTAGCTTGGACTACCGGATCATCACAATGCACATGTTTTAACCAAGTGTCACAAAGGGGTACCTCTATGCCGCCTGTACAAAGGTCTAAGGAGAAAGCTCGTATTGGATTTCTCGCTATTGATTATTCTCAACTTAGACATCCATACCGGGACAACATAGACAACAGATAATGGACTCCTCTTTTATGCATAAGCATGTAACAACAATTAATAATTTTCTCATTTGAGATTGAGGATATATGTCCAAAACTGAAACTTCCACCATGGATCATGGCTTTAGTTAGCGGCCCAATGTTCTTCTCTAACAATATGCATGCTTAACCATAAGGTGGTAGATCTCTCTTACTTCAGACAAGACGGACATGCATAGCAACTCACATGAAATTCAACAATGAATAATTGATGGCGTCCCCAGTGAACATGGTTATCGCACAACAAGCAACTTAATAAGAGATAAAGTGCATAATTACATATTCAATACCACAATAGTTTTTAAGCTATTTGTCCCATGAGCTATATATTGCAAAGGTGAATGATGGAATTTTAAAGGTAGCACTCAAGCAATTTACTTTGGAATGGCGGAAAATACCATGTAGTAGGTAGGTATGGTGGACACAAATGGCATAGTGGTTGGCTCAAGTATTTGGATGCATGAGAAGTATTCCCTCTCGATACAAGGTTTAGGCTAGCAAGGCTTATTTGAAACAAACACAAGGATGAACCGGTGCAGCAAAACTCACATAAAAGACATATTGAAAACATTATAAGACTCTACACCGTCTTCCTTGTTGTTCAAACTCAATACTAGAAATTATCTAGACCTTAGAGAAACCAAATATGCAAACCAAATTTTAGCATGCTCTATGTATTTCTTCATTAATAGGTGCAAAGCATATGATGCAAGAGCTTAATCATGAGCACAACAATTGCCAAGTATCACATTACCCAAGACATTTATAGCAATTACTACATGTATCATTTTCCAATTCCAACCATATAACAATTTAACGAAGAAGAAACTTCGCCATGAATACTATGAGTAGAAACTAAGGACATACTTGTCCATATGCTACAGCGGAGCGTGTCTCTCTCCCATAAAGTGAATGCTAGAATCCATTTTATTCAAACAAAACAAAAAAACAAAAACAAACTGACGCTCCAAGCAAAGCACATAAGATGTGATTGAATAAAAATATAGTTTCAGGGGAGGAACCTGATAATGTTGTCGATGAAGAAGGGGATGCCTTGGGCATCCCCAAGCTTAGACGCTTGAGTCTTCTTGATATATGCAGGGGTGAACCACCGGGGCATCCCCAAGCTTAGATCTTTCACTCTCCTTGATCATGTTGCATCATACTCCTCTCTTGATCCTTGAAAACTTCCTCCACACCAAACTCGAAACAACTCATTAGAGGGTTAGTGCACAATAAAAATTAACATATTCAGAGGTGACACAATCATTCTTAACACTTCTGGACATTGCATAATGCTACTGGACATTAATGGATCAAAGAAATTCATCCAACATAGCAAAAGAGGCAATGCGAAATAGAAGGCAGAATCTGTCAAAACAGAACAGTTCGTATTGACGAATTTTAAAATGGCACCAGACTTGCTCAAATGAAAATGCTCAAATTGAATGAAAGTTGCGTACATATCTGAAGATCATGCACGTAAATTGGCTTAATTTTCTGAGCTACCTACAGGGAGGTAGACCCAGATTCGTGACAGCAAAGAAATCTGGAACTGCGCAGTAATCCAAATCTAGTACTTACTTTTCTATCAACGGCTTTACTTGGCACAACAAAACACAAAACTAAGATAAGTAGAGGTTGCTACAGTAGTAAACAACTTCCAAGACACAAATATAAAACAAAGTACTGTAGCAAAATAACACATGGGTTATCTCCCAAGAAGTTCTTTTCTTTATAGCCATTAAGATGGGCTCAGCAGTTTTAATGATGCACTCATAAGAAATAGTATTTGAAGCAAAAGAGAGCATCAAGAGGCAAATTCAAAACACATTTAAGTCTAACATGCTTCCTATGAAAAGGAATCTTGTAAATAAACAAGTTCAAGAAGCATAATGCAACAAGCATAGAAAGATAAAACAAGTGTAGCTTGAAAAATTTCAGCACATAGAGAGGTGTTTTAGTAACATGAAAATTTCTACAACCATATTTTCCTCTCTCATAATAACTTTCAGTAGCATCATGAGCAAACTCAACAATATAACTATCACATAAAGCATTCTTATCATGAGTCTCATGCATAAAATTATTACTCTCCACATAAGCATAATCAATTTTATTAGTTGTAGTGGGAGCAAATTCAACAAAGTAGCTATCATTATTATTCTCATCATCAAATATAGGAGGCATATTGTAATCATAATCAAATTTATCCTCCATAACAGGTGGTACTAAAAGACTACTATCATTATAATCATCATAAATAGGAGGCAAAGTATCATCAAAGTAAATTTTCTCCTCCATGCCCGGGGGACTAAAAATATCATGCTCATCAAAGCCAGCTTCCCCAAGCTTAGAATTTTCCATATCATTAGCAACAATGGTATTCAATGTATTCATGCTAATATGTTCCATGGGTTTTTTAATTTTCGGATCAAACCATCCATGTCTTAAATCGGGAAATAGAGTAAAAAGCTCATTGTTGTCCATTATGCCAAACTAGTGTAAACAAGAAATAAAAAGATGCAATTGCAGGATCTAAAGGAAATAGCTTCGAGTACTTACGGCGCCGGGAAATAGCTTAGTAGCCGAGATCCGGAGTGTGAGTACCCTTTACCTTTCCTCCCCGGCAACGGCGCCAGAAAATACTTGATGCTGTCCAGGACTGGCGCGGGGTTGACGAGGGAGGAAATCCCTGTGGTGTAGCTTTCTGGTCCCCGGCAACGGCGCCAGAAAATAGCTTGATGTCTACTTCCCCCTCCTTTTCCTGTAGACAGTGTTGGGCCTCCAAGAGCAGAGGTTTGTAGAACAGCAGCAAGTTTTCCCTTAAGTGGATCACCCAAGGTTTATCGAACTCAGGGAGGAAGAGGTCAAAGATATCCCTCTCATGCAACCCTGCAACCACAAAGCAAGAAGTCTCTTGTGTCCCCAACACACCTAATAGGTGCACTAGTTCGGCGAAGAGATAGTGAAATACAGGTGGTATGAATATATATAAGCAGTAGCAACGGTGCCAGAAAATAGCTTGCTGGCGTGTAGTTGATGGTGGTAGTAACGCAGTAAAACAGTAAACAAGCAGTAGTAACGCAGTATTTAGGAACAAGGCCTAGGGATTAGACTTTCACTAGTGGACACTGATGGCGTGTAACTCACACGTTCGTTGGGAACCCCAAGAGGAAGGTATGATGCGCACAGCAGCAAGTTTTCCCTCAGAAAGAAACCAAGGTTTATCGAACCAGGAGGAGCCAAGAAGCACGTTGAAGGTTGATGGCGGCGGGATGTAGTGCGGCGCAACACCAGGGATTCCGGCGCCAACGTGGAACCTGCACAACACAACCAAAGTACTTTGCCCCAACGAAACAGTGAGGTTGTCAATCTCACCGGCTTGCTGTAACAAAGGATTAACCGTATTGTGTGGAAGATGATTGTTTGCAGAAGAAAACGATAGAACAAGTATTGCGATGATTGTATTTCAGTAAAGAGAATTGGACCGGGGTCCACAGTTCACTAGAGGTGTCTCTCCCATAAGACAAGCAGCATGTTGGGTGAACAAATTACAGTTGGGCAATTGACAAATAAAGAGAGCATGACCATGCACATACATATCATGATGAGTATAGTGAGATTTAATTGGGCATTACGACAAAGTACATAGACCGCCATCCAACTGCATCTATGCCTAAAAAGTCCACCTTCAGGTTATCATCCGAACCCCTTCCAGTATTAAGTTGCAAAGCAACAGACAATTGCATTAAGTATGGTGCGTAATGTAATCAACAACTACATCCTTAGACATAGCATCAATGTTTTATCCCTAGTGGCAACAGCACAACACAACCTTAGAACTTTCTGTCACTGTCCCAGGTGTCAATGCAGGCATGAACCCACTATCGAGCATAAGTACTCCCTCTTGGAGTTACAAGCATCTACTTGGCCAGAGCATCTACTAATAACGGAGAGCATGCAAGATCATAAACAACACATAGATATAACTTTGATAATCAACATAACAAGTATTCTCTATTCATCGGATCCCAACAAACGCAACATATAGAATTACAGATAGATGATCTTGATCATGTTAGGCAGCTCACAAGATCCGACAATGATAGCACAATGGGGAGAAGACAACCATCTAGCTACTGCTATGGACCAATAGTCCAGGGGTAGACTACTCACACATCACACCGGAGGCGACCATGGCGGTGTAGAGTCCTCCGGGAGATGATTCCCCTCTCCGGCAGGGTGCCGGAGGCGATCTCTGGATCCCCGAGATGGGATCAGCGGCGGGGCGTCTGCGGAAGGTTTTCCGTATCGTGGCTCTCGGTACTGGGGGTTTCGTCACGGAGGCTATTTGTAGGCGGAAGGGCAGGTCAAGAGGCGGCACGGGCGCCCCACACCATAGGGCCGCGCGGCCAAGGGGGGGCCGCGCCGCCCTAGGGTGTGGCCCCCTCGTCGCCCCTCTTCGTCTCTCCTTCGGACTTCTGGAAGCTTCGTGGAAAAATAGGCCCCTGGGCTTTGATTTCGTCCAATTCCGAGAATATTTCCTTACTAGGATTTCTGAAACCAAAAACAGCAGAAAACAGCAACTGGCACTTCGGCATCTTGTTAATAGGTTAGTTCCAGAAAATGCACGAATATGACATAAAGTGTGCATAAAACATGTAGATAACATCAATAATGTGGCATGGAACATAAGAAATTCTCGATACGTCGGAGACGTATCAGCATCCCCAAGCTTAGTTCTGCTCGTCCCGAAGCGAGGTAAAGCGATAACACGAGATAATTTCTGGAGTGACATGCCATCATAATCTTGATCATACTATTTGTAAAGCATATGTAGTGAATGCAGCGATCAAAACAATGTATATGACATGAGTAAACAAGTGAATCATAAAGCAAAGACTTTTCATGAATAGCACTTCAAGACAAGCATTAATAAGTCTTGCATAAGAGTTAACTCATAAAGCAATAATTCAAAGTAAAGGCATTGAAGCAACACAAAAGAAGATTAAGTTTCAGCGGTTGCTTTCAACTTATAACATGTATATCTCATGGATATTGTCAACATAGAGTAATATAATAAGTGCAATAAGCAAGTATGTAGGAATCAATGCATAGTTCACACAAGTGTTTGCTTCTTGAGGTGGAGAGAAATAGGTGAACTGACTCAACATTGAAAGTAAAAGAATGGTCCTCCATAGAGGAAAAGTATCGATTGCTATATTTGTGCTAGAGCTTTGATTTTGAAAACATGAAACAATTTTGTCAACGGTAGTAATAAAGCATATGCATCATGTAAATTATATCTTATAAGTTGCAAGCCTCATGCATAGTGTACTAATAGTGCCCGCACCTTGTCCTAATTAGCTTGGACTAGGATCATCACAATGCATTGTTTTTACCAAGTGTCACAAAGGGGTACCTCTATGCACTTTGTACAAAGGTCTAAGGAGAAAGCTCGCATTGGATTTCTCGCTATTGATTATTCTTCAACTTAGACATCCATACCGGGACAACATAGACAACAGATAATGGACTCCTCTTTTATGCATAAGCATATAACAACAATTAATAATTTTCTCATTTGAGATTTGAGGATTGTTGTCCAAAACTGAAACTTCCACCATGGATCATGGCTTTAGTTAGCGGCCCAATGTTCTTCTCTAACATATGCATGCTTAACCATAAGGTGGTAGATCTCTCTTACTTCAGACAAGACGGACATGCATAGCAACTCACATGAAATTCAACAATGAATAGTTGATGGCGTCCCCAGTGAACATGGTTATCGCACAACAAGCAACTTAATAAGAGATAAAGTGCATAATTACATATTCAATACCACAATAGTTTTTAAGCTATTTGTCCCATGAGCTATATATTGCAAAGGTGAATGATGGAATTTTAAAGGTAGCACTCAAGCAATTTACTTTGGAATGGCGGAGAAATACCATGTAGTAGGTAGGTATGGCGGACACAAATGGCATAGTGGTTGGCTCAAGTATTTTGGATGCATGAGAAGTATTCCCTCTCGATACAAGGTTTAGGCTAGCAAGGCTTTTTTGAAACAAACACAAGGATGAACCGGTGCAGCAAAACTCACATAAAAGACATATTGTAAACATTATAAGACTCTACACCGTCTTCCTTGTTGTTCAAACTCAATACTAGAAATTATCTAGACCTTAGAGAAACCAAATATGCAAACCAAATTTTAGCATGCTCTATGTATTTCTTCATTAATGGGTGCAAAGCATATGATGCAAGAGCTTAATCATGAGCACAACAATTGCCAAGTATCACATTACCCAAGACATTTATAGCAATTACTACATGTATCATTTTCCAATTCCAACCATATAACAATTTAACGAAGGAGAAACTTCGCCATGAATACTATGAGTAGAAACCAAGGACATACTTGTCCATATGCTACAGCGGAGCGTGTCTCTCTCCCATAAAGTGAATGCTAGGATCCATTTTATTCAAACAAAACAAAAAAAACAAAAACAAACCGACGCTCCAAGAAAAAGCACATAAGATGTGATGGAATAAAAATATAGTTTCAGGGGAGGAACCTGATAATGTTGTCGATGAAGAAGGGGATGCCTTGGGCATCCCCAAGCTTAGACGCTTGAGTCTTCTTGATATATGCAGGGGTGAACCACCGGGGCATCCCCAAGCTTAGAGCTTTCACTCTCCTTGATCATGTTGCATCATACTCCTCTCTTGATCCTTGAAAACTTCCTCCACACTAAACTCGAAACAACTCATTAGAGGGTTAGTGCACAATATAAATTGACATATTCAGAGGTGACACAATCATTCTTAACACTTCTGGACATTGCATAATGCTACTGGACATTAGTGGATTAAAGAAATTCATCCAACATAGCAAAAGAGGCAATGCGAAATAAAAGGCAGAATCTGTCAAAACAGAACAGTTCGTATTGACGAATTTTAAAATGGCACCAGACTTGCCCAAATGAAAATGCTCAAATTTAATGAAAGTTGCGTACATATCTGAGGATCATGCACGTAAATTGGCTTAATTTTCTGAGCTACCTACAGGGAGGTGGACCCAGATTCGTGACAGCAAAGAAATCTGGAACTGCGCAGTAATCCAAATCTAGTACTTACTTTTCTATCAACGGCTTAACTTGGCACAACAAAACACAAAACTAAGATAAGGAGAGGTTGCTACAGTAGTAAACAACTTCCAAGACACAAAATAAAAACAAAGTACTGTAGGTAAAACATGGGTTGTCTCCCATAAGCGCTTTTCTTTAACGCCTTTCAGCTAGGCGCAGAAAGTGTGTATCAAGTATTATCAAGAGACGAAGTGTCAACATCATAATTTGTTCTCATAATAGAATCAAAAGGTACCTTCATTCTCTTTCTAGGGAAGTGTTCCATACCTTTCTTGAGAGGAAATTGATATTTTATATTACCTTCCTTCATATCAATGATAGCACCAACAGTTCGAAGAAAAGGTCTTCCCAATATAATGGGACAAGATGCATTGCATTCAATATCCAAGACAACAAAATTAACGGGGACAAGGTTATTGTTAACGGTAACGCGAACATTATCAACCTTACCCAAAGGTTTCTTTGTAGAATGATCAGCAAGATTAACATCCAAATAACAATTTTTCAGCGGTGGCAAGTCAAGCATATTATAAATTTTCTTAGGCATAACAGAAATACTTGCACCAAGATCACATAAAGCATTACAATCAAAATCTTTAACCTTCATCTTAATGATGGGCTCCCAACCATCCTCTAGCTTTTTAGGAATAGAGGCTTAGCTCTAATTTCTCTTCTCTAGCTTTTATGAGAGCATTTGTAATATGATGTGTAAAAGCCAAATTTATAGCACTAGCATTAGGACTTTTAGCAAGTTTTTGCAAGAACTTTATAACTTCAGAGATGTGGCAATCATCAAAATTCAAACCATTATAATCTAAAGCAATAGGATCATCATCCCCAATGTTGGAAAAAATTTCAGCGGCTTTATCACGAGCGGTTTCAGTGATTTAGCGATTTGAGCAGTTTTCGCGCTTTGCATTAGAAGTGGAAACATTGCTAACACCAATTATTTTATTAGTATTAGTAGGGGGTGCAGCAACATGTGTAGCATTAGCATTACTAGTGGTGGTAATAGTCCAAACTTTAGCTACATTCTTCTCTTTAGCTAGTTTTTCATTTTCTTCTCTATCCCACCTAGCACGCAGTTCAGCCATTAATCTTATATTCTCATTAATTCTAACTTGAATGGCATTTGCTGTAGTAGCAATTTTATTATGATGATTCTCATTAGGCAAAACTTTTGATTTCAAAAGATCAACATCAATGACAAGACTATCGACTTTAGAAGCAAGTATATCAATTTTCCCAAGCTTTTCTTCAACAGATTTGTTAAAAGCAGTTTGTGTACTAATAAATTCTTTAAGCATGGCTTCAAGTCCAGGGGGTGAACTCCTATTATTATTGTAAGAATTTCCATAAGAATTACCATAGCCGTTGCCATTATTATAAGGATATGGCCTATAGTTGTTACTAGAATTGTTCCGGTAAGCATTGTTGTTGAAATTATTATTTTTAATGAAGTTCACATCAACATGTTCTTCTTGTGCAACCAATGAAGCTAACGGAACATTATTAGGATCAATATTAGTCCTATCATTCACAAGCATAGACATAATAGCATCAATCTTATCACTCAAGGAAGAGGTTTCTTCGACAGAATTTACCTTCTTACCTTGTGGAGCTCTTTCCGTGTGCCATTCAGAGTAGTTGATCATCATATTATCAAGAAGCTTTGTTGCTTCACCAAGAGTGATGGACATAAAGGTACCTCCAGCAGCTGAATCCAATAAATTCCGTGAAGAAAAATTTAGTCCTGCATAGAAGGTTTGGATGATCATCCAAGTAGTCAGTCCATGGGTTGGGCAATTTTTAACCAGAGATTTCATTCTTTCCCAAGCTTGAGCAACATGTTCAGTATCTAATTGTTTAAAATTCATTATGCTACTCCTCAAAGATATAATTTTAGCAGGGGATAATATCTACCAATAAAAGCATCCTTGCATTTAGTCCATGAATCAATACTATTCTTAGGCAGAGATAGCAACCAATCTTTAGCTCTTCCTCTTAATGAGAAAGGGAACAATTTTAGTTTAATAATATCACCATCTACATCTTTATATTTTTGCATTTCACATAATTCAACAAAATTATTAAGATGGGCAGCAGCATCATCAGAACTAACACCAGAAAATTGCTCTCGCATAACAAGATTCAGTAAAGCAGGTTTAATTTCAAAGAATTCTGCTGTAGTAGCAGGTGGAGCAATAGGTGTGCATAAGAAATCATTATTATTTGTGGTTGTGAAGTCACACAACTTAGTATTTTCAGCGGTGGCCATTTTAGCAACAGTAAATAAAGCAAACTAGATAAAGTAAATGCAAGTAAACTAATTTTTTTGTGTTTTTGATATAGCAAACAAGATAGCAAGTAAAGTAAAACTAGCAACTAATTTTTTTTGTATTTTGATTTAGTGCAGCAAACAAAGTAGTAAATAAAAATAAGCAAGACAAAAACAAAGTAAAGAGATTGAGAAGTGGAGACTCCCCTTGCAGCGTGTCTTGATCTCCCCGACAACGGCGCCAGAAAATATGCTTGATGGCGTGTAACTCACACGTTCGTTGGGAACCCCAAGAGGAAGGTATGATGCGCACAGCAGCAAGTTTTCCCTCAGAAAGAAACCAAGGTTTATCGAACCAGGAGGAGCCAAGAAGCACGTTGAAGGTTGATGGCGGCGGGATGTAGTGCGGCGCAACACCAGGGATTCCGGCGCCAACGTGGAACCTGCACAACACAACCAAAGTACTTTGCCCCAACGAAACAGTGAGGTTGTCAATCTCACCGGCTTGCTGTAACAAAGGATTAACCGTATTGTGTGGAAGATGATTGTTTGCAGAAAACAGTAGAACAAATATTGCAGTAGATTGTATTTCAGTAAAGAGAATTGGACCGGGGTCCACAGTTCACTAGAGGTGTCTCTCCCATAAGACAAGCAGCATGTTGGGTGAACAAATTACAGTTGGGCAATTGACAAATAAAGAGAGCATGACCATGCACATACATATCATGATGAGTATAGTGAGATTTAATTGGGCATTACGACAAAGTACATAGACCGCCATCCAACTGCATCTATGCCTAAAAAGTCCACTTCAGGGTTATCATCGAACCCCTTCCAGTATTAAGTTGCAAAGCAACAGACAATTGCATTAAGTATGGTGCGTAATGTAATCAACAACTACATCCTTAGACATAGCATCAATGTTTTATCCCTAGTGGCAACAGCACAACACAACCTTAGAACTTTACATCCTTTGTCCCGGTGTCAATGCAGGCATGAACCCACTATCGAGCATAAGTACTCCCTCTTGGAGTTACAAGCATCTACTTGGCCAGAGCATCTACTAATAACGGAGAGCATGCAAGATCATAAACAACACATAGATATAACTTTGATAATCAACATAACAAGTATTCTCTATTCATCGGATCCCAACAAACGCAACATATAGAATTACAGATAGATGATCTTGATCATGTTAGGCAGCTCACAAGATCCGACAATGATAGCACAATGGGGAGAAGACAACCATCTAGCTACTGCTATGGACCCATAGTCCAGGGGTAGACTACTCACACATCACACCGGAGGCGACCATGGCGGTGTAGAGTCCTCCGGGAGATGATTCCCCTCTCCGGCAGGGTGCCGGAGCCGATCTCCTGGATCCCCCGAGATGGGATCGGCGGCGACGGCGTCTCTGGAAGGTTTTCCGTATCGTGGCTCTCGGTACTGGGGGTTTCGTCACGGAGGCTACTTGTAGGCGGAAGGGCAGGTCAAGAGGCGGCACGGGGGCCCCACACCATAGGGCCGCGCGGCCAAGGGGGGGCCGCGCCGCCCTAGGGTGTGGCCCCCTCGTCGCCCCTCTTCGTCTCTCCTTCGGACTTCTGGAAGCTTCGTGGAAAAATAGGCCCCTGGGCTTTGATTTCGTCCAATTCCGAGAATATTTCCTTACTAGGATTTCTGAAACCAAAAACAGCAGAAAACAGCAACTGGCACTTCGGCATCTTGTTAATAGGTTAGTTCCAGAAAATGCACGAATATGACATAAAGTGTGCATAAAACATGTAGATAACATCAATAATGTGGCATGGAACACAAGAAATTATCGATACGTCGGAGACGTATCAGACACTCTCAACATTGATCACATAACAGAACAGATAAATGCATACTCTACACTCTTGTTGGATGATGAACGCATTGCGTAGGATTACACGAACCCTCAATGCCGGAGTTAACAAGCTCCACAATTTGTTCATATTTAAGTAACCTTATAGTGTAAGATAGATCAAAAGACTAAACCAAGTACTAACATAGCATGCACACTGTCACCTTCATGCATATGTAGGAGGAATAGATCACATCAATATTATCATAGCAATAGTTAACTTCGCAATCTACAAGAGATCATGATCATAGCATAAACCAAGTACTAACACGGTGCACACACTGTCACCTTTACACACGTGCAGGAGGAATAGAACTACTTTAATAACTTTGCTAGAGTAGCACATAGATAAATTGTGATACAAACTCATATGAATCTCAATCATGTAAAGCAGCTCATGAGATTATTGTATTGAGGTACATGGGAGAGAGATGAACCACATAGCTACCGGTACAGCCCCGAGCCTCGATGGAGAACTACTCCCTCCTCATGGGAGCAGCAGCGGTGATGAAGATGGCGGTGGAGATGGCAGCGGTGTCGATGGAGAAGCCTTCCGGGGGCACTTCCCCGCTCCGGCAGCGTGCCGGAACAGAGACTCCTGTCCCCCAGATCTTGGCCTCGCGATGGCGGCGGCTCTAGAAGGTTTCTGTGGTTTTCGTCGAACTTATCAGGGTTTTCGATCCAGGGGCTTTAAATAGGCGAAGAGGCGGCGCAGGAGGGTCGAAGGGGCGACGACACCATAGGGCGGCGCGGCCAGGGCCTGGGCCGCGCCGGCCTATGGTCTGGGGGCCCAGTGCCCCCCTCTGGTCCTTCCCGGGTGTTCTGGATGCTTCCGGTGAAAATAGGAACTTGGGCGTTGATTTCGTCCGATTCCGAGAATATTTCGTTACTAGGATTTCTGAAACCAAAAACAGCAGAAAACAGCAACTGGCCTTTTGGCATCTTGTTAATAGGTTAGTTCCAGAAAATGCACGAATATGACATAAAGTGTGCATAAAACATGTAGATAACATCAATAATGTGGCATGGAACATAAGAAATTATTGATACGTCGGAGACGTATCAGTCCCCGGTGAGAGAGAAGTTCGCCGGCGGCTCGGGTAGGGGGTCGGAGGGCTAACCAGGGCTCCAGCGAGGGATGGCAGTATGCTCGAGGTAGATGTGGACGACGGCGGTTCTCCTGGTACAGGTGGCGTCGCCTGAGGTGGCTCCAATCGTCGGCGAGCTTCCGCGGCGGCGTGCGGCAGTGAGGTAGAAATTGGGCGGCTCTGGTGGTCAATGTGGAGCGGTGAGGTGGCTGGGAGATCAAGGAAGGAGAGGGAGGAGTGGTGGTGTGAAGGAATCGACGAGGCGATGCCTCCTTTTATAGGCGAGCGAGTGCCCAAGGCTCTGCGGCGAACTCGACAAGGGCGCGGCGTCTCCGGCGGTCTAGCGAGCTAGGCGAGGGCGCGGTGGTGTTCCTGGCATCACGGTGGTCCTCTGGGTGGCGACAGGTAGGGTAGGCGGTGCCTAACGCGGTCGAGGCGTCGCGGGTTCTGGCGCGTCTACGGCGGCTTTTCTTCTCCGTCTCCGGCGGCGGTGGCCAGGGGTCGTGGTCGCGCGAGTGTCTGCGAGCTGCGTGGCGACGCGGCGATGCTCAACCCGCAGCTAAGTGGTCCAGGGCGTGTGCGAGGTGGCCAGGCGAGAGGTGGCCAGGGTGTGTCTGCGGCGCGCACACGTGCGACGCGAGCGGCATACTGGCCGCCATGGGCGCGCGCTGGTCTGGCCGGTGCAGTGCTCCTCCTCGACATGGTCGGTTGCTAGGTGGTGTAGGAGATGGGGTGGCGTCGTTTGGGCACGGTGGCCGTGGCTGAGGAAGAAGGAAGAGAGGGGGAGCTCGACGTGTGGAGCATGGCCGGCATGGCCATGTCCATGCATGGTTAGCTCCCTTGCTAGGGTTTCTATTGGGCATTGATTGGTTAGAGGGAACCAGGGGACAAGTTAGATTAGAGTTGGAGTAGATTAGGTGTGTAGAATCACTATTTGCAACTATTGCAAATAGTGCCCGAATTTGGAAAATGCAAAAATAACCAAATTTGAAATAATTCCAAAGGTGAAAGTTTTTGAAATGTGATTGTTGATATAAGTTGTAAATGACCAGAGAGGTTTTGAGGTGGTGGTGGAAAAATTAGAATTCAAAAGTTGGCCAAAATGGCTAAGTGTAGATTGTTGCATATGTGAGAAAGTTGGAACTTTGGATGAGCCTTGCTCATGATCAAAGATGAATTTGGCATGATGATCTTCACCAAATTTGTTCAGCTTGATGTTGACTTTGAAAAGGTGCAAAGAGTTAGCAAGAGTTGGTTTGGGAAAATTGAATGGCAAGGGCTCAAAGTGGTGATCAGACTAGAATTGTCAAAATTGACCATTATCATATGTGAGTTGGATTTGTGTTTGAATTTCATTTGAATTGTGAATCTTTGATTCCAAAAGTTGTAGTAAGTGTTTAATAACATTACTCAACTAATGGTGAAGACCAAATAGGTCTAGGGTCAAAATTTATAAAAATACAAGTAATAACAATCATCATGGCATATCACTCAAATGCACAAGTCCTATGCATGGTACTATATGCAAATAGAAAAGTTTTTGTTGGTTTGAAATTTTGCTTTTCTGGAATTCTCTAACTTTCTTTTTATTGAAATTTGGGGTGTTACAATCTCCTTCCCGGAATACTCTCGGGTTAACCTTCCGGCTATGATAGCGTCTGAGGTTTTGCTGGTAAATGGCTGTTCTTGCCAATGCTAACTCCCTTGCTTCTTCTAGCAAGTCCACATCATTTTCTCTGGCCTCTTTTACCTCTTGCTCGGTATAGAGCTGCACTCTTGGTGAGTCATGGATAATGTCGGTTGGTATGACCGCTTCTGCTCCGTAAACCATGAAGAATGGAGTGTATCCGGTAGACCGGTTTGGAGTTGTTCTTATGCTCCATAGCACTGATGGTAGCTCATCGAGCCAACACCCCGGTGACTTTTCCACCGCCTCGATGAGTCTTGGTTTGATACCGGAAAGTACCAACGCGTTCGTTCTCTCCACCTGGCCATTGCCCTGTGGGTGTGCCACTGAGCACAAATCCAACCGGATATTGTTGTCTTCACAGAATCTTTTGAACTCACCTTGAGCAAAGTTGGTTCCATTGTCAGTGATAATGCTATGCGGGTAGCCATACCGCAAAATAACATCTTTTAAGAACTTCACCGATGTACGCCCATCACACTTTGCGATAGGTTTCACTTCTAGCCACTTGGTGAATTTATCCACCACAACCAAGATGTGGGTCATATTCCCTCTTGCAGTTTTGAATGGGCCAACAATATCAAGGCACCAAACAACAAACGGCCAAGTTAGCGGTATGGTTTTTAAACCGGATGCTGGGGTATGATTTTGCTTGGCGTACCTCTGGCACCCATTGCATTTTCTTACCAAATCCTCAGCATTTTCCAAATCCATGGGCCAATAGAACCCATGCCGGAACACTTTTGCTACCAGCGCCCTTGATGAAGCGTGGTCCCACATTCTCCCTGGTGAATCTCCTCAAGCATTTCTTTTCCCTCTTCCGGTTCCACACATCTTTGAAGGACACCGGTAACACTTCTCTTGTACACCTCGCCATTGATGATGGTGTATGCTTTGGACCTCCTCTGGATCCTTCTGGACTCATTTTCGTCATCCGGCAAGGTGCCGTTGATCAGGAATTCCTTAATAGGTTTATTCCACAATGGTGCCTCCCGAACCAGAAACACCGGTCCATCTATCTCCATGTTATCCACCAGCATTGTTTCTTCCGGTATGGCCGCAACAGTCCCCGAGCTTACCGGAACAGTCCCCGAGCTTGCCGGAACAGTCCCCGAGTTTACCGGAGCAGTCCCCGAGTTTGCCGGAACAGTCCCCGGGTTCCCTTCATCGATATCCATGGGTACTATATGTGATTCAGGTATGAAAATTGATTCCGATTCCGGGCTTGGTTTGATCGACGGTACTCTTAAGTGCGCCAAGGCTATTCCGGGAGGAATTTCCTGCCTAGATGAGCCCAGCTTGGACAAAGCATCCGCGGCTTCATTTTCCGCTCGTGGCACATGGTGAAATTCACAGCCTTCAAAGAAGCCGGCAATCTTTTGCACGTGAAACCGGTACGAAGCCATGTTAGCATCTTTCGCGTCCCAATCTCCAGAACATTGTTGCACCACGAGATCTGAATCTCCATAGCAAATGATCCGGTGCTCACCGATTTCTTTTGCGACCTTTAGTCCATGGATCAAAGCCTCGTACTCAGCGACATTGTTTGATGCCCTGAAATGTACTTGCAGAACATACCGGAGATGATCTCCCTTAGGTGAGGTAAGCACCACACCGGCACCTAGACCCTCTTTGAGTTTGGATCCGTCAAAGTGCATCTTCCAGTATTCTATTTTTTGATCCGGCGGCTTGTATTGCATTTCCGCCCAATCAACAAGGAAATCGGCCAAAGCTTGCGATTTTATGGCATCTCTTCTTTCATACACCGGTACATATGGTGATATCTGGATTGCCCACTTAGCAATCCTTCCGCTAGCATCTTTGTTGCACATGATATCGGAAATAGGTGCCTCGCTCACCACCTTCATGGGGTGCTCCTCAAAGTAATGCTTAAGCTTGGTGGCGGCCATGAACACGCCATAAGTCATTTTCTGGAAGAGAGGGTAGTTTTGTTTCGAGAGGGAGAGCACCTCGCTCAGGTAGTATACCGGCCTCTGGACGGTTTTTCCTTCCTCTTCTCTTTCGACCACAGCTACCACACTCACACCCCGGTTTGTTGCTGCTATGTATAATAGCATAGGCTCTCTTTCTAGATGTGAAGCCAATATTGGCGCTGTGGCCAGCATTGTTTTTAGCTCTTTAAACGCCGCGTCTGCCTGAGGGGTCCAGACGAACGTATCGGATTTTTTCATGAGAGCATAGAGTGGCAGAGCTTTTTCTCCCAATCTGCTTATGAACCGGCTTAGTGATGCCAAGCTTCCGGTAAACTTTTGCACGTCCTTGAGATCGCGTGGTATAGTCATTCTTTCGATTGCCCGGATTTTTACCGGGATTAACCTCAATGCCCCGGCTTGATACGAGAAAGCCAAGCAGCTTGCCGGCAGGGACACCGAAGGTACATTTTGCCGGATTGAGTTTCATCCGGAATCTTCTCAAGTTATCAAATGTTTTCCGGAGGTCATCGATTAAGGTTTCTTTTACCTTGGTCTTTACCACGACATCATCCACATAGACTTGTACATTTTTTTCCGATTTGATCAAACAAGCATTTTTGCATATAGCGCTGGTACGTTGCACCAGCGTTGCGCAAACCAAAAGGCATAGTGACATAGCAATAAGCCCCGTGCGGGGTAATGAACGCAGTTTTTATTTGATCTTCCTTTTTCAGGGGAATTTGGTGGAAACCGGAATAAGCATCCAAGAAAGACAACAGTTCACAACCAGCAGTGGAATCAATCACCTGATCGATCCGGGGTAAAGGGAAAGGGTCTTTCGGACAAGCTTTGTTCAGGTTGGTGTAGTCGATGCACATGCGCCACACCTTTGGAGCCTTTGCTTCTAGATTCTCTTCTTTCTTCTTTTCGACCAGCACCGGATTGGCTAGCCAATCAGTGTGCAGTACTTCCACGATGAAACCGGCAACCAGTAACTTTGTCACCTCTTCTCCAATGATCTTTCTCCTGTCTTCAGCAAACCGGCGCAGCGGCTGCCTTACCGGCTTCGCATCTTTCCGGACATTTAAAGAGTGCTCAGCCAGCTCCCTCGGAACACCTACCAAGTCATCAGTAGACCAGGCAAAGATATTCCGATTCTCACGGAGGAAGCTGACGAGCGCGCTTTCCTATGCCTCATTCATGCCGGCACCGATACGAACGGTGCGCTCAGGGTAAGCCGGGTCCAGCACAATGTCCTTTGTTTCTTTTGTCGGCTTGAATGCCGGCGTGCCCAGGTTTGCACTCATTGCCGCTAAGCTCAGCTGTGAGGACTGAGCCAGCGCAACCGCAGTTTGCATCCTCCTCTTTTCCTCTGCGATCACCAGCGATTCTGCCAGGTTTGATCCGGCTAAAGCGGTTTCCAGTGAGACTTTGTAGTTTCCCACCACAGTTAAGGGTCCACGAGGTGCCAGCATCTTCATCTTGAGATAGGCTGTGTGAGTTGAGGCCATGAAAGCAGCCAATGCCGGTCTCCCCAGCAACGCATGGTAAGGACTATCTAAATCCACTACCTCGAACTCAAGGTTCTCAACCCGGCAATTGTCACGTCCTCCAAACGACACATCCACCCGGACTTTTCCAACCGGTGCACAGGACAGGCCCGGAACGATTCCGTGGAAAGTCGTACGAGTTGGCTGAAGCATGTTTTCTGTTATGCCCAGCATATTCATTGTGTGCCGGTACATGATGTTTATGCTTCTCCCATTGTTTATCAGCACCTTGCTGAACTTGACTCGAGCGTTTGGCCCCTGCATGATTGGGTCCAGGACAAGAGCATAGCCACCCGGGTTAGGCATGATCTTGGGGTGATCCTTGAACGACCAAGAGATCTCTTGATCTGACCACAGCATGTATTTTGGCACTACCGGCATCACAGTGTTTACTTCCATAGAGCGGCGATGCAGGCTCTGTCTGTCGGTTGGCTCAGTGACGAACACAACGCAGCACATATCTGGATCATGGTAAACGTTCTGGCCCAAAGGTGCTGGTGGAGGCGGTTGGCCATTGCCCTCTCCCACCTGGTTAACTTGCTGGTACTGCTGCCGGTTCGGCTGAGGCTGTACCGGTAAAGCGTTTGCCCCGGTAAGCGGTGGTGGCGATGGTAGTTGATGCTATCGTAGCATATCTTGAGATGGTGGTTGCATGGTGGAGCACCCTTGTGCTTGCGCATCTTTTACTGCTCCCTTGAGCATCAAGTACTTGGTCCAAGAGCAATCCTTCGTCAGATGATTTGACGGGTGTGCCAGATTCGGTGTGTGCCACCGGCAAGGTTGATCCATGGCAGCTTCCATGGTGTACTTCACAGGTTCTTGCCAGTTCTTTTTCTGGCCCCAGGGTTTCTTTTCGACCCACTGTTTCTTAGGACCCGCCCACGGCTGCGATCCGGTTCTTTGCCTCTGACTGCCGCTGGCCTCAGAGTTCTCTTGTACAGCAGCAACTTGCTGCGGACCGTACCTTCGATCCAGGAAATCTTCCCTTCTTTTGTTGTTCCGGTTATCCCGGTGTTGCTCTTGGCGTTGCTGAGGCGGGTTTGATTGCTCCGGCTCAGGTTGCACTGCCGGCTGCATTGGGTCTCCCAGCGCATAGTTATCCGCCACGCGTATCATTTCCGCCAGCTTTGTCGGAATGTTCCGCTGTAGCTTTTGCCACAACGGCGAACCTCTTCTGCACCCACTGCTAAACCAAGCATTGGCTTGCGCCTCTATCACCCCTTCACAGGAGTTCCTTGTGGTGTTCCACCGGGCCAGATAATCCCGGTCTGTTTCATTCGGGCGCTGCACGCACAGGGCGAGTTGCAGCGGCCTGTTTGGCCTCCGGTATGTGCTGCTGAAGTTACTCACAAAAGCCTCCTCAAAGTCCAACCAGCCGTTTATGCTTCCTGCCGGCAAGTTGTTCAGCCAGATTCTTGCCGGTCCCACCAAGAATGATGGTATGATTCTCACGGCCCAACGCCGGTTTCCTCCTCCAGCTACGGTTCCTCCGCCACCAGCGACGTATACCGCGGTCACGTAATCCGCGAGCCAGTCTTCCAGCTTAGTGGTGCCATCATACGTTTTTGTATCACGGGGCAACTGGAAGTTGTGAACCGGTGGTCCTTCTTTCATGATCCTTGGACCAAAACACTTTGGGCCCGGAGGACCTTCTGCCTCGATCATTTCTGACAAATATACTCTATCCAGACGGTGCCTCGCATCCCGTTCTGGCAGGTATGTTTCTCCCAAGCGTTCTCCCAATGGGTTCCGGTATGCTGTCGGTCTTGTTGAATCGACCTCGTCATCATGCTCTGGTACCGCGGCCCTTGCCTGCCGGTACCTTGGGGGATCCATCTCCTCCTCATCATATGCATAATTTTGCCCGGTTTCGTGTCTACCGGCATGATTGTTTCTAGCATAGCCTCCTTTGGCGTAGCCTCTGTCTGCCCCTTGCCTTTTTCTACCGGCATCGTGTTGCCCGGCTTGTTGTTTTCCGGCAAGAACCGCATCATACACAGTCATCTGCTGCGCATTCATCTCTTTTTCTCTTCTTCTGTCCGGATGGGGGGACGAGGCCTGCCCATGGGACTTGCTACCGGCATTCTTTGTTGAACGCGCGGATTTTGAAGCCACAGCCTTGTTCAGCTTAGCAAGCTGCTCAGCGTTTTGCTGCTCAATAGTTTCAAGCAGCTCCCGGACACGCTCTTGTTGTTTTGCCAGAGCGTCCCCGGAAAGCGATTCACACAGCTCTACCGCAGCCTTAGCAGCTTTTATGGTTTTATCCGGGCTACTGTACTTAGGCTTCTCTACAATGCTCACAGATGCAGAGGTACTCTTTCCGGTAAGAATCTCCTTACGCAAATCCTGATCTAGATTGCGAGCCTTAAGCCGGTTCTCTGGTATCCTAGCAGCATGAGCGCTAACAGAAGCAAAGCCATGGGCAGCGTTATACTCACGTATGGTTACGTTCAGCTCGCGCTGCGCCCTGACGACGTTCTTGCCGTTCTCGAGCAGCTTCTGGCGCTGCGCCTCCAGCTCCGCCTGAGCCGCTGCCGGTTCGATGTTCTGCGCGATGGGCGTGGCGAGGACGCTCATCGCCGCTTGGAGCGGTGTCTCCGGTAGCGCGGACGATGCTCCCGCAGCGCCTGTGTCGCGCTCCAGCGGTGGCTTGGCCGCCCGGGTTGAAGCCGCACGCCCAGCACCTTCTTCCACAGCTTCTTTGCCGGCGCCGACCACGCCAGCCATCATCACCTCCACGCTACCGGGAGTGCGGCCAGCATGTAGCCATCTTGGTGGATCCGGCGCCACCAGCACCGGTGAGGGGCGCTGGCGCACAGGGACAGTGCCGAAGTAGATGCGGTGGCTGCCGAACTCGATGATGCGTCCGTTCTTGGGGAAGACGCCGCCGTTGGCGAAGCACCCCGCGTTGTCATTGATGAAGTCCATGGCGTAGATGCGCTGCACCAGCGCGGACACCGTACGCTGGCCGGCGACGTCGAGGATGCCCGCCCGAATGTGAACTCCAGCAAGCGCCACTTCATGCCCCACGGTGAGCGCCAACTGTCGTCGTGGTGAATGAGCAGATGCCATGGGATGGCTTAAGTTGGGGCCGAATGGACGCTAGAGGATTCGGGGGAGGGTTTGTGATTAGATGGGATGAACTTCCAGATGGTTTCCTCAAGAACTCAGCCAAAGGCAGTGATACAAGAAGAAACACACAAGGAAGAACTCTGCTCTAGATCACTATCTTCATTGATCTCCACAAGATACAAGTTTCTGGATACAAGGTTCTTCGTCTAACAGGGTAAGCCTCTACTGGTTGATCGTCCCGGATACGGGTGTGCCCCCTCTCCTTATATAGAGGAGAGGGTGGCTTACAGAGCAAGAAACCCTAATGGCATCTTTGACTGGACAAACTACTTTACAAGGTAACTTTAATCATAGATGACGCCGGGGTCTTCTTTAATCAGGGAAGCTGACGTCCTCCGGCTTCTTTCAGCGTCATCTTCCTCTTTGGCGCTAGGGCTTCGTTTAAAGCTACTTTGCTTAGCTCATCCTTGTCCTCTAGATCTGAAGAGAATCTTTGACCAGTCTTGCCGACATGCTCTTCTTACCGGTAGCCCATTGTCTTCTTCATCCGGTTCCGGTATACCCCTCTTGGGGATACCGGCCTGACCTTACTTAGCCAAACACTTATCTTTGTGCATGCTATGTTAGTACTTGGTATAATTGCAATGATCTATCATGCACTCTCAGGATATTTAAATATGAATATCGAATATTGTGGAGTTTGTTAACTCCGGCATTGAGGTGCTCTTGTAGCCCTACACAATTAATGGTGTTCATCATACAACAAGAGAGTGTAGAGTGGTTTTATTATGTGATCAATGTTGAGAGTGTCCACTAGTGAAAATATGATCCCTAGGCCTTATTCACAAATACTGCAATCATCGCTTGTTTACTGTTCTACTGCATCTGTACTGCCTGCAGTATTCCCACCATCAACCACATGCCAGTTGTAGCAGCAAGCTATTTTCTGGTGCCGTTACTACTGCTCATATTCATTCATACCACATGTATTTCACTATCTCTTCGCCGAACTAGTGCACCTATACATCTGACAAGTGTATTAGGTGTGTTGGGGACACAAGAGACTTCTTGTATTGTGGTTGCAGGGTTGCTTGAGAGGGATATCTTTGACCTCTTCCTCCCTGAGTTCGATAAACCTTGGGTGATCCACTTAAGGGAAAACTTGCTGCTGTTCTACAAACCTCTGCTCTTGGAGGCCCAACACTGTCTACAGGAAAAGAAGCGTGAGTAGATATCAAGCTATTTTCTGGCGCTGTTGCCGGGGAACAAAGGAAAGCTACACCATTTCCTCCCTCGTCAATCACGCGCCAGTCCTGGGCAGCACCTATATATACATCTTGTAAGCCGTCGGCTAGGGTTTATCAGATTATAAGATAACCCACGGCATTTGTAAACACTCCCCGATATAGTGAAGTTTTGCTGGCTGGCGCCCGTGGTTTTTCCCCTTCTGTGTTGGAAGGGATTTTCCACGTTAAATCTCGTGTCTCCGCTGCGTTTACTTTTATCGTTCTTCGTTATTTGCTTGTCGCATTTATAACAGTTTTAACTGCAGGGGTGTTGGCAAGAAAGAGATAAATGTTTTCTATCATATTTACTAAGGGACTAGGAGAAGGATTTTGTTGGTCTACATGAAACAATCAAGAAAGCCCTGTCTAGGGCCGGGGCCGTGGTGATGGACAATCACTGGCGCCGATGGAGGTGGACACATACGGCTTTGCAAACCTCTTTATATATATGCAAACCTCTCCACTGATCTGTTTGAGCAAAAAGGTACGCATACGGCTTTGCAAATCTCGCCATTAATTATGCAAACCTCACCAGTGATCTGTTTCACCTGCATCCTATAGAGGCTCCTGGAGAAGTTTGCGCAATTTCTTGATGGCCAGGAGCCCAACGAGGTGAAGCTGCGGGCAGGGATCTGGTGCTTGAATGTGGTCCGTGGAGGTCCTTTTTTACGTGCAAGGCCAGATCTACCTCAACAACGGCTGAGAATAGTTCACCTGCGCACACAACATAGAGATCGGTTGCTTCCTGAACTTCACATATGATGACAATGGTGAGCGACAAGGATTGATGCACCGAAGCCTCTAGTTTAGGTTTCCGTTGGTCAATACTATGTAAAAACACTGTTCAAACTAAAAGTGAGCAGTTCAATGTGAGTTGCAGCTTTTTATTTTGCAGAGATCACACGATTTTATTCATCAGAGGCGAAGTACAAATCGAAGCATGGGAAGTTGCATGGGTGGAAGTGGATGACGCTTAATTTTTAGTGACTAGGCTATGCTAGCCAGTCATTCAACTTTGAGTGGCTGCTTGTCGAGCTTGTGGACAGCTTCGTTTTTTAGGTTTTCCCGTGGAATATTGCACGTCATGGCTTACCGAAACAGTTGTAGCCTTCTAGGTCTCGGCAACTTTACCTAGTAATAATAATATCTGGGCTCGTGGCACCGGTCGTGTACATGCTAGAGTGTAGGCACACGTTCTGAAACTCCGACGGATGAATTAGCGGCGTCTTCATTTTATCTTGGACTCTCTTTTATCTTCTCCAGGTAGGACGCACGCACGACCTTGGCGGCCTCTTTCTACTTTCTTGCACCCCTTATCTTGGACGATTTGCCAGCGTCATCTACCCCGGAGCGGAAGGAAGACGACGACGACGACGATCCCCGCGCGTAGGCGTCGGGTCTGAGGAAAAGCTCCTCGAACTGCATCTGCAGATCCTCCAAGCTCTCGCCCTCGCCCTTCTCCTGCATCGCAGAAACAATCAGCTCGAACTCGCATCATCGGTTCAGCAAACAGCGATAAACTGTGCTAGTTGAAAACGACCAGCTAGCTCTCACTTACGTGTGGGGTCTTGTTCATCGCCTCCAAAATGTCTCCCAGTATGTCTCCTGCACCCTGCAAGCAGATTTCGATGGCTGTCAGCGAAGAGGTAGAGGCCATCAACAACGTGGTCGTGCGTCGAGCTAGTGACGCCTATACATGGAAATTTTGCTGGAGGAAATACAGACAGGGACGTACGTCATCGTCGCCGTCGCTGTCGTAGGCTCCGACGTCGTAGAGGATCCGCTTGTTGGGGTCCGAGAGAACTGCGTGTCAGTTCAAATCACTTCACTGTCTACGCGTAGGTAAAATGTACAGACAGCACACGTTTGCAGAGCATTATTCTACCGTATGTATTACATTTTTTTAGGGTGTATTCCATTGTCCCAATTAAACGCAAGGCTCAACTCTGTCAAATAGAGAAACAGAGGAAGACGAAGAGTGTACCTGCGTAGGCTCCCTGGATCTTCTGGAACCTGGCCTTGGCGGCCTCCACGGCCCCGGAGCCGGAGCTACCCGCGGCGGCGCACTTGTCCGGGTGCCATTTCTGCCCACGAAAAGCAGTGAGCGCGCGCGTCGGAAGCCAAGAAACAGTGTAGAGGAACCTAGAAATGCAGAGCAGAGCCGAAAAGCACGGACCATGGCGAGCTTCCGGTAGGCGCTGCGCAGCTCGGCGTCGGAGCAGTCGCTGGAGACGCCGAGCGCGGCGTACAGGCTACCGGCGCCGTTCTTCCCTCCGCAGCCGGCCATCGCAACCAGCAGCCGACGAGTGAGCTCTGCTCGCTTCTGTTGGGTTGGGTGTGTGTCTCGTGCTGTGGTCTGCCGCGGTGCATCGCCGCCTACTTATAGCCCGCCGACCGACGGCGGGGGGAATGCATTTGACAGTTCGCCTCACTTGCACCAGTAGCCGGGGAGGCCAACATGACCGGCCACGGCAAGTTGCTGCTGTGCAGCTGCAGTGACCCTCCGCGATATTTCGGGCCGGTGTGTGGCGTCGCGCGCATCGGCGTCGGCATCGGCATCGCTGCGTCAGCATGTGGCCACAGAGCTGTGCTGTGCTGTGTGTGGCTGTGGTTCGGTTGCTGTCGAGGAGAATCGAGAGGTTCTAGTAACCGGACACCTGCGCGCGAGTGATACGCCACTGGCCGCAGTGCAGCTCGGTCATTCAGGTGAGTGTGACCCCGTCCGATTATGGGAACATGGAGTTGGCCCTTTTATGGAAAGAAATGTTTCCTTGGTGTTTGGGGCAGTAGGGGTCAACGAGGGTGGCTGTGCTAGTGGCCATGGAGTCCCAAGGTGCAGTGTACACTTCGTATGAAAACAAGCAGGTTCACTGAACATACAATACGTATGCTGTCAGTCTGTCTGTGTGTGTATGGCAACCGACTTCGGCTTGGCTGTTCCCTGTTGTCTATCCGTGTTATATACTATATATTAAAGCTAACCCGTTTTGCCTTAACCATATTAATCTGGATACTAACCATATTAATCTGGATACTGTTCACTTCACCTTTTCATCCAATCAAATTTCGTCACGTAGCCCTTTTGCTCTCTAGATGATAGACTTCTTTTCTACTCTTAACTCCTGCCATTTTTCAGTGCAGTTCTGTCACATGGTGTATAGAGAAATGACACGTATGGCTAGGCTTTCTAGACATAGACACGACAGGATACGATATATAACTTTTGCTCTCACCTCATGCATTTGAGCACTGTTCATGAACATGAATTGAACAATGCACTTTTTCTTTTGGATTTTAAAAAATTCATACTATTTTCAAAAGAATCTTATGGTAATTTCTCGCAATAGATCATCGGTTTTCCTAATAATTTGCCGCGTTAACAATATTTAAAAACTCAGTTTGTAATTTCTCACAGTAGATCGTCGGTTGAAATAGTTAGCTTTCGTAATAATTTGTCGCGTTAACAATATAGTAGTTTTTTTTTTGCCAGGCGGTAACTACCTATAATTTCCTCAAAATAATTTATCGGTGCAATCCTTAAATGTCAACGGTAATTTTCCGGTGTCAACTACGAAATAGATAGTTGATTACCTAATATTTAATTATTTTAGGGCACATATTCCAGCGACGATAATTTCTCAACAGTGCAACATCTTTCAACCTCAAGTTTACTTTCGGCAGTAATTTTTTCGCGAGGTGGCAAGTACCTATATTTTTGTAGGAAGCAATTTCTCAATAGACATCTTGAACACACCGTTAACTACCTACTATTAATTATTTAAGGCCACATGTTTCTCAACCGGTCATTTTGCAACGACGCACAAGGGTAGTAATTTTTACACGAACCTTCAACCTCAACAGTAGTTCTGGATAGTAATTACCCGTCAATATTTCTTTAGTACTGCATAATTCTTCAACAGTGATTTTAAAAAAATCCAACATCCTCCATCGCTTTTACTCGGGGAAAATAATGTTGTTTTCTTCTACGTTAACATCAAAAAAATATACTTATTCCACCATCCGTCACATTTTCACCTAGGATGACCTTCTTCTATGGTAACTTTAGAAAGATTGATTTAGTCCATCACCCGTTGCCTCTGTCGGCCAGAGAAATAGTACAATTTCCTTTTTGTGGAAACACGGAAAACTAAAGCACTCCACCATCCACTGCCTATTTCACCGACACTTCCGTGGTACTTCAGCAACTCAGATATTGTTTTATTTCTACAATATTTTAACCAACGATCTAGAAACAAAAGCACTCCACCATCCGCCGCCTATTTCACTGGTACTTCCGCGGTACTCCAACAACCCAGATATTGTATTATTTCCACACCAACGATCTTGCTTCCACGGTACTCTAGCAGCCCAAATATTGTATTATTTCCACAAAATTGTAACCAACGATTTTCATACCAAGGACACGTTTAAGTTTTAGATGTTTCTTCGGTTGTTTTTTAAAAGGAATCCCGCACTTTTAAGTCTAAAAATGTCGTTTTTAAAAAATATGCCGCACCGTAGACAACACGGGAGCGGCGTGCGCCATGCCGCAAACTTCCTAATACGATTTCACGACCGACTCTAGCTCCCTGACGATGGATGTAGACGATCAAGTGCTACGCCGACCTTTGGTAGATAATCTAATCGCATGTGGTCTATTCAGAAAAAGAATAACCTATCTCCACCTACTGCAATGCGGACGCTAGTTCAGCACCCCAGCGGCTCCACATATTTCAGATTACAAAAAAAAAAAATCCGTTTTAGTTCGTTTGGTTCGAGTTCCGGACATAAATTTTCCTTTGTCCGTTTAGGTCCGGGGTAGATCCAACGGCCCAAAGCATTTTTGTAGTTGATAAATTTAAATATTGTAGTGTAGATGGAAAACAAAAAGACATAGAAAATAAATAAAAAACTGTGGAGAAACCCTATGCCTATCTACTGTCCCTCGCTATCCTTCGTCAGGTCGATGAGCTCCGGCATAGGCCACGGGTATGGCCACACCTGCATGGGCGCTGCCACTGGAGGGGTCAGCGCATGACCAGGCCACTGGTCCCATGACGACCTTGGAGAGTGCGGTAGTGACGGTGCATGCATACGTGTTGCCGGTGCAGGTGGTGGCGGTGCATGCATAGGTGGTGCCGGTGCAGGTGTGGACCAGCGTTCGGTTGCTGCTAGGTGGGCTCCTGACCGAAATAGGAAGACACGGATCGCGTGACCGACACATTTCTAGCTTAAATTTGGTTTGGAATGGGTCACTGTGGACACTCTGGGTTTTCCTCGTCCTCTTGTCCGCTGGACCAAGACATATTGATTTTCTGGGTGAAATGATAGCCTCGTTCGGTACCAGTTGCATGTTAATATAGGCCAGGAAAAGCACCTAGCATGACAGTATAGGGTGTGTATATGAATCGGTCTATTACATTGTCTTTCTATACGTACATAACATATATATTACACGTATTTCATCTAACAACCCCCTTAATCTCATCCCGTAGAAATGTTGACATTACGTTTGAATTCATCGAGCAGCTTGACTAGAAGTGTCTTTGTAAATCCATCTGCAACCTAATCCTTGCTTGAAACAAAGTAACGGCCAAATTGTTACTAGCAACTAGTTGTCTAACAAAATAAAAAATCAATCTCAATATGTTTAGTGCAAACATGAAATACATGATTTACAAGTAGGTAGCACCTTTTTTTCTTTAACTTTACTCAAAGTTCTAAGAGAAGAGCTTCAACCTAAATCAACTAAGTTGTGGCATTGGCTAAAGCTTCATATTCAGCCTCAGTACTAGATCGAGACATTGTAGCGTGTTTTCTCGCACTTTAGGAGACCAATTTTGGTCCAACAAAGATAGCAAAATCACCCGTAGAAAGTGGATCATCAAGGCATCTTGCTCGATCCGCATCTGAAAAAGCACTAAGTAAGTGGATGAAGATTTTGTAAATGTGATTCCAAGTTTCAATGTATCCTTCACATATCTGAGAATACGTTTTGTAGTCGTCTAATGTTTTGTAGTTGAGCATCAAGATACTGATAAACCTTGTTCACTGAGAAGGCAAGTCTGAACGTGTGAGAGTC
Source organism: Lolium perenne (assembly GCF_019359855.2). Lineage (NCBI taxonomy): Eukaryota > Viridiplantae > Streptophyta > Magnoliopsida > Poales > Poaceae > Lolium > Lolium perenne. The sequence goes on from NC_067250.2 coordinate 128,150,977, forward strand.
AAGCACTGCAAAGCTCCACCAGTACTTTTGTACCAAGAGGGATGTCATCTGTGAGAGACAATTGTTCTATGGAGGACAGAGGTGTGGGAGCAGACTTACAACTACGCATACCAACTATGCCAAGTAACTCTGTAGCATATTTTGCATGTGTCAAGAGCAAGCCATTGTGCACTTTTTTCACCTCAATACAAGGAAAACATGTAAATCACCTAGATCTTTGATTGCAAAGTTCTTATTTAAATCTCCAAGAAGGGCAGTAATGTCATGATCAGAAGATCTTGTAACTATGATATCATTAACATTAATCAAAACGAACATAGTGATACCCGACTTATTAAAGATAAACATTGAACTATCAGCCTTTGATGGTGAGAACACAAGATCACACAACTTAGAACTTAGCCTAGAATACCATGTCTAAGGTCCCTGTTTTGATCCATACAGAGCTTTGTCAAGTTTGCAGATATAGTGCGGAGAGTGGAAATCCTCAAAACGTGGTGGTTGTTTCATGGAGACTTCCTCTTTCAGAACACCATGAAAAAACACATTCTTGACATTTAGCTGGCGTAGGCTCCATCCACGAGAGACAGAGAGACTAGATAGTCATGATAGTAGCAATCTTAACTACATGACTAAAAGTATCCTCGTAATCAATTCCATACCTTTGGTTGAAACCTTTTGCAACTAGTCGTGCTTTATATTGATCATAGAGAAATATGCCTCTCTTTATGCGATAAACCCATTTACAGTCAATTAAATGTTTGTTATTGCTCGGAGCAAGAAGATGCCAAGTCTCGTTCTCAAGCAATGCCATGTATTCCTCCTCCATTGCTTGACACTAATTACGATCATTGAGAGCATCAACAAGTTTGGTTGATTCTCGTGTCGAAGAGAGCATTCCATATCTAATGGTACTGTCAGTGTATTACTTAGGGTGTCGTATACCTTTCTCAAGCCGAGTGCGAGAACGTGGTGGTGAGGCAGCCGGTTGTGTAAGATGAGAGAGCCGAGGTGATGTAGCATTTTCCTCCTCCTCCTCGTCGGAGCTTGTAGAAGACCTAGTTGCACCGTCGCTGGCCATAGAGGATCTTCCAGGAGATTCCTAGGAAGCGACCGTGTTGGGAAGTGTGCAGCCAATGGGGAGTCGGGTGGCAATGGCGACAATGAGGGCCTGCGTGGGGGCAGCGGCCGCATGTGTTTGCCCAGACGTGCGAGAAGTGAGTAGCGGCTCGACACGTGGTGGAGACGTAGTGGCTGTGGGGTTGGGGAAGCCATCGCGGCGTCGTGACATGGGGGTAGGCGGGACCGCGCGATCTGCCTTGGGATCGGACTAGGCAGGGGAGTGTCCCAAGGATCTTCCTCGTGTTCTGCACTTGTTTCATCATCTTCTAGCTCATTCTCAGCTTGCAATTATGAGCTATTTTTTGCACTATTTGAGATGAAATTTTCTTTTCCAGCTGCTGCTACTTGATGCACCTCATTAATAGGAACAACAGTAGGCATATGATCAGCAATAATATGTGCACCCTCATGACATGTAGATGATGGTAGAAGTAATATTTCTTTTTAAAGACGAGCATCGGCATTAGGATGAAGATATGCAAAGGGAAACACATTTTCATCGAAAACAAAACACGAGAATTAATATGCGTCCTGTAGAGACATCTAGACATTTTGCACCCTTATGGAGAGGACTATATCCAAGAAAAGCACAATGTTTGGAACGGAAAGCAAGCTTTCGATTGTTTTAGGGGCGAAGATTAGTCCAACAAGTAGAACCAAAAATTCTAAGAACATCATAATTCGGTGTGATATTATGGAGGCGTTTAGTGGGAGTAGCAAAATTAAGAACCATGCCAGGGAGGAAATTTATGCAAAAAGGTGGCTGTGAGGAAGGCTTCATCCCAAAATTTAAGAGGCATGGAAGCATTGGCAAGTAAGGCAAGACCATTTCAAACTATATGACAGTTTTTTCTTTCGGCTAAATCATTTTGTTGATGAACATGGGGATAGATGTGTAATGCCAACTTTTTGAAAGAAGCTATTGAGTTTCTCATACTCACCCCCACCCCCAATCAGTTTGCATAGTAACAATTTTCATATCAAACTTGTGTTCAACATACTACTGATAATTAAGAATGGCTTAATAAATATCAGAACGCTTTTTGAAAAAATAAATCCATGTGAAATTGCTAAAATCATCAATACAGCTTACATGGTATGTATAGTTTCTAACAGAAAGAGGGGCAGGAACCCATACATCATAGAAATATTGCTCCGAGGGAGCAGTGGATACACTAGTAGATATGGGTATGGTAACTGATGACTCTTGGCTAATTTACAAGAGTCACAAACATATGGAGTACTCTCTGGGGTGTAAGCTATTTTATTCCTTCCAGGGACTTGTTGAACCACAAATAAACATGGATGTCCTAAGTGACGGTGCCATGTAGAGGATGACGGATTTATTGTGATGAATGCATGCATGGAGGTCTCATTGAACATAGGCACCAAAGGATAGAAACCACCATAGCAAGGGCCCATAAACAGAATTCTTCGAGTTGCTTGGTCCTTGATTAAAAAGAAGAAAGGATAAAACTCAATAAAGACATGATTGTCAAGGGTAAATCTTTGAACATATATAAGATTTTTTAATGCACTAGGAACATGAAGAATATTTTTAAGATCAAATAAACCATGAGAGGTGCGCAATATTGAATGTCCAATATGACTAATGTTCATACATGTGCCCTCAGCTGTGCGGACACGATCGTTTCCAGTGTACTTGTCATGCGTAGAGAGCTTGTTCAGATCGCCGTGATGTGGTCGGTGGAACTCGTATCGGAGTACTAGTTGGTGTCAACGCCGTATGCCCGATGGCCCCTATTTCTTCTCCCCCTCGTGAGGATCCCTCCTCCGAGGTACCATCAAATAGGCAACGGCACTGTTCTCACCAGGATCACCATCATCATCCTTGTCATCAGAGTAGCGCCACCAACAGCCATTCGCAGGGTGACCATGGATCTTGGAAATCTGGCACGTGGTGTGTCGACGTAGGGTGTGGGAGCGCGGTCCTAGCGAGAGTGACTTCAGCTTCTGTAGCCGCTGCCACCACCAGCAGAATGGAGATCACGCATGTTGTCACGCATGTCATCACCTCGATGCTCATCACGCTGCTAGTGTCCCTCGCGGCGATCATCATCATGGCGCTAGTGGCCATCACGGCGGTCACGGAGGTAACCACCACTACACCACCACCTCCTCTATTGTCCTGGCAGCCACAGTCGGGGCTACGGTCACGGAAAAGGTTTCCGCGGTCACGACGAGCGACGTTAGCTGAGGAGGAGAAGCCAGTGTCCTCGAGGACAGCGTTCGCATGTCATACGCATAGAGCTGGTCATAAAGTTCCTCGAGAGTAATTGGAGAGTTGCAGTTGAGGGAGGTAATGAGTGTGTTGTAGTGAATGGGATTGAGACCCTGTAGGATGTGGCCGAGGGCCTCGTCATCTTCAATGGTTTTTCAAAATGCATTGAGCTCGGATGCAAAGCCCATCGTCAGCATGAAATATTGATCAGTCGACATGCTGAGTTTCTTCGTTTCCTAGAGCTTGGACCGTAGATGTTACACCTTGGACCGAGAGGCTGGGACGAACATTGCGTTGATGGCTGCCCAGGATTTGGAGGTGGATTTCATCCCAAGGACATGCTAGGGAATAGGGAGATGGATTTGAGCAGGGACGAAAGCACCGGCTGATCATGTGCAACCCAGGAGAGGTAGGCGGGATTGTCGACGATGATTCTTCTCTTGTTCTCGTCCTCCTACTCCAGCGTGTTAGGGGCGCAACGTTGGTGTTGTCCAGGAGCCCCATGACGTGGGCACCACGGAACGCGAGGATCACCAACGCCTTCCACAGAAGGAAGTTTGCGCGGGTGAGGTGTTGGGCAGGGGGAGCACCGAGGGCGGTTGCCAGCGCAGCGGTTGAGGATGAAGACGACATGGCGGCAGACCGTGAGTTTGTGTGGTACCCCCGGGATCAGGGTTAGACAAATACCAGATCTTCGTCTGACATAAGCCTAACCTCGAGCTCGAGAGACTACAGTGAGGGAATCAGTAACACAACATTGACTCTACGACTCAAAAGAATATATTACAACTCTTAACAGAGTAAGATCCAAATTATAACACGCAGGGGTCACTGACCCAACATTCAACAAGCAACGGAAGCAAATTATGTTATTCTAAATAACAAGATAGGAAAGGGCTTAAGAATCCATAACATAAAGCGACGTCCCAGTCCATAAGTCGCAGGCTGGTGCCTGGGAACCCCAAACTAACCATCGATGTTAACGTAGAAACCACCTTCGGCTGTACCAACTTCATCTGAAACAAAAGCATGCAAAGCTGAGTACAGGAACTCAACAAGACTTAGTACAGCCTTTTAGCAAAGCGGGTATGCGGGCTTTCTGTAGATCTTCTTTTGCGTAAAGCCAATTTTCCTTTGTAAGATAAGAGAGAAGAGAAGCTCGACTACTCAGAACCTTTAAAAGGGGTAAGAGAACGACAACTCTATCTCTATTGATCATCATAAAATATCCACCAAAATTCATCATCTCGAACCACTATCCTCGGATCACCCCCTCAATACCCGGAGAAGGTATCCGTAAACACACATTGGTTGCCAAGTTTTACGATTAAGTTCATGTTGTCTATGATCATAGAATCCATTCCCAAGTCGTCTGTAACCGTGGACACGGCTTTTCGAAAAGATCCATAACCCTGCAGGGGTGCACAACTTTACCCACACGCGCCAACCGACTCTTAGTGCCAATGTTTGAGCTCTCTTCCTTGGAAAGCCGGCAGAGGGTGGTCGACCACGACCTTTACCTTGCTGTCGCCTAGACCATGAGTCACGTGCTAAAGATTGTTCCGTCGTAACTGGTCAAGTCCCGAAGTCTGTCCTTAACGATGTGAGCCGAGGTTGGGTTCCCCAGAGGCCGCAAACCCCAGCCACCACGACCACGCTTACCTTCCTGTTATGTACCTTTACCCCAAGCAAAATGCAATGCATATGACCAGGTAACGCGCAAACTACGTGACTCATGGAATCGACTAGGCAAGTTCGTGAGTCGAGAAGGTACCATAACAGGGCCTCGTGTGGTTGTACGCTCGGTCTTGGTTCAAGAGGCGAGAACTCGGTTCCTATGGTTGGCTGAAACGAAACAACCCACCACATCCCAATGTGGCCTCTCGTCTGAGCCTTTAATCATGATTATTAACATCTCTGCACTTACCACGTCAACCTGTCATGCTCGATTCATTTCATTGTAAGGCTCCAGTACGAAGACCGGAGTAGTAGCGTAACAAACTAAGCATGGCTAGGCATAAGAGATAAAGGCTCTCGCGACGCACACATGCCAAACCTAGTTATGCTAGGAGCAGTGGATCAGGGTATTGAGGCTACAAAGGCCGGACATGCAACAGATAGGGTAACTCTATCTATCGATAAAAGACAGTTGAATTGTATGCGATATGTAGGAACCACAGATAAAAGCATTTCCGAATCATAGATGAACCAGGTTAGGGCTTGCCTTGTCCCTCAGCTGATGGGTACTGTTCTTCGGTGGTGTTGACGTCAGATTCCGGCTCAGATCCTATCGCGAAGAACCACATACTGGAAAGGGAAACAAACATTCACGAAGTGGCATAATGCAATGCGTATACAATATGAATGATATGACATGTTAATGGAATCGAGTAACCCTAGGTGTATCGTCAAATTAAAGGGGTTCTGGCATCGGACCCCGACATATGAGAGGGGTGTACTAGGGTTTTATACTAAGCTCCACATTTAATGGGTTCAATCATGTATGAAACATGTATAAACGAATAGGAAATGTTTTTCTGATCAAATTGATATATGAATTTGTATTTTTCTGAATTAATATGAATTACTTATGAATCACTAAAATAAACAAAAAACAGAAAAGGCTTTATTGCGTCATGCTGATGGCATGCTGATGCCAGCACGACCTTGAGCTTGCAGATGCCGCAGCAATCGGCCGATTGAAGACGAATTCGGGTGCGTGCGCGGGGGCAATGGACTCAGCTCGACGCGGGGAGCCAAATGGTGGCGGCGCCGCCCGCCAACTGTCGCTGGAACGTCGCCGGCGACGACGTCCGACGGCCGCGCGTGCAGGCTCGTGTGGCGGCGGCGCTAGAGAGCGAGAGAGGGGGGCCGGAGGGCATGGGGAGGACTACATTCTCAACCTATTGCCGCTGGTGGCGACGGCGAGGCGAGGGGAGGCTCGGAGCTCCGGCGAGCGGCGGAGGCCTGCGGTTCGGGCTCCCGACGATTGGGCCGATTGGGAGCTCCCCGGTGGCAGCTGCGTGGTGTAGGAGGTAGAGGGCGTCGAGGCGGAGCGACTGGCGGTGACGGATGGGTGTGAGGAGGCGCAGAACGGCGGTGACGGATGGGTGTGAGGAGGCGCAGAACGGCGGTGACGGCGAGGTCTGGCTAGGGCTAGGGTTTGGCCGCGCGCAAAGAAGAGGAGAGGAGGAAGAAGAGGTGTGCTAGGGTTGCTCCTGCGACGGTGGCAAGGCCTTATACGCGTCCAGGGGCGGCGGGGAGCATCCGGGCCACCGGCGCCATCGGGCGGCCACGACGTCGACAGGAAGCAGCCTGGCTGCCTCGAGGTAGAAGACAAGGGGGGTTTTGCAGAAAACCCCCTGGATTTTAGGGATTTCTCATGAATTTTTAAAAGAGGAAGAATTTGGGGATTTTTAGGGTATTTGAACCCATATTTTGAGGGGCTTTTTGCATCAAATTATAAATAGAGCAAAATACAACATTTGCAACTTTTTTTCAAACCATTTTGGTGCAAAATTTCTCAAATTAAATGCATATGCATGCATGCTTATGCAAAACTAGCAACATTTATTTTATTAGCAAAGTGGTTCTGTTACAACTCTATCCCCCTTACAAGAATCTTGTCCCCGAGATTCCTAAGTTTTAGAAAAGAAGGCAGGGTACTCAGATCGAAGACGATCTTCTCGTTCCGAGGTTGCTTCTGACTCAGAGTGATGAGACCACTGAACTTTCAGGAATTTGATGGTTTGACGCCGAGTTTTACGCTCAACTTCATCGAGGATACGAACAAGCTACTCTCGATAGGTCAGATCCTCTTGGAGATCAAGTGTTTCATGAACAACACCACAGATAGGATCTGTGAAGCAACGTTTGAGTTGGGAGACATGGAAGACGTCATGAACTTCAGGAAAAGTTGGAGGGAGTTCCAACTTGTAAGCAAGTGCACCTCGTTTAGCAAGGATGCGGAAAGGACCAACATAGTGAGGAGCTAGTTTGCCTTTTATACCAAAACGATGGACACCTTAAAGGAGTTACTCGAAGATAAGCTTGCTCGCCAACTTCATAGCGAACTTCTTGATGATGACGATCATAATTGCTCTTTTGACGAGACTGAGCAGCTTTCAAACGTTCTTGGATAATGCCAACTTGATCTTCTGCTTTCTTGATCATGTCCGGTCCAAAGAACTGTCTTTCACCGATTTCTGACCAATTCAGAGGGGTTCGACATTTCCGTCCATAAAGAGCTTCAAAAGGTGCCATGCCCAGGCTAGATTAGAAACTGTTGTTATAGGATAATTCAGCAAATGGAAGGCACTTTTCTCAATTCTTTATGAAGGATATAACACAAGCCTGACCATGTCTTCAAGGATTTGATCCACCCTCTCGGTTTGACCACCAGTTTGAGGATGATAGGCCGTGCTGAAGGAAAGACGAGTTCCCATAGCTTGTTGGAAACTGGCCCAGAACTTGGAAGTAAACATGCTTCCTCGGTCAGAGATAATCCTCTTCGGAACACCATGGAGAGAGACTATCCGGGAAACATACAAATCTGCCAACTTGCTAGTAGTAATGTCTTCTCGAATAGGAAGGAAGTGAGCAACTTTGGATAGGCGGTCAACAATTACCCATATAGCATTGCTTCCTTTTCGAGTTTTGGGAAGTCCGGTAATGAAATCCATGTCAATTTCATCCCATTTCCATTCAGGAGTAGATAGAGGTTGAAGAGTACCAGTTGGTCTTTGATGCTCGGCTTTTACACGACGACAAGCATCGCATTCAGCTACAAAGCGAGCGATTACTCTTTTCATCCGGGTCCACCAGAACCTTTGGCGAAGATCCTGATACATCTTTTGTACTTCCAGGATGAATAGATAGAGGAGACTCATGAGCTTCTCGAAGGATCAGCTCTCTCAAATTCTTTTTCTTCGGCACCACCAAGCGGTTACCAAAGTAGACAACACCTTGATCGTTGACGGAGAAACATTTAGCATCTCCGCTAGCAATGTTCCCTTTGATCTTAGTGATAACCAAATCACGCTTATGAGCGGCTTTGATCTGGTCTTCAAGAGAGGGTTTTACCTCTAAGTTAGCAAGGAACCCAAGAGGAACAACTTCAAGATTGAGTCGTGCAAATTCCTCATGGAGGGCAGGTTGATATTGCTTGATCATCAGATTGTTGCAATACGACTTCCGACTTAGCGCGTCAGCAACGACGCTGGCCTTGTCGGGCTGATAGTTAAGACCCAAATCATAGTCCTTGATGAGTTCCAACCATCTTGTCTGCCTGAGATTCAGATCCGGTTGGGTAAAGAGATACTTCAGGCTTTGATGATCCGAGTACAACTCGCAACGATTACCGTAAAGGTAAGGTCGCCATTGCTTAAGAGCATGGACCACAACTGCAAGCTCTAGATCATGAGTTGGATAATTGAGCTCATGTGGCTTCAACTGTCGAGAGGCATACGCCACTACATGGTCATCTTGCATCAACACACATCCGAGCCCTTGAAGAGATGCATTGATACGTCTCCGACGTATCGATAATTTCTTATGTTCCATGCCACATTATTGATGTTATCTACATGTTTTATGCACACTTTATGTCATATTCGTGCATTTTCTGGAACTAACCTATTAACAAGATGCCGAAGTGCCAGTTCCTGTTTTCTGCTGTTTTTGGTTTCAGAAATCCTAGTAACGAAATATTCTCGGAATCGGACGAAATCAACGCCAAAGATCTTAGAATCCCCGGAAGCATCCAGAACACACGAGAGGGACCAGAGGGGGGGGCACAGGCCCACCAAACCACATGGTGGCGCGGCCTAGGGGGGGCCCGCGCCCCCCTATGGTTTGGCCAGCCCTTCGACCCTCCTGCGCCACCTCTTCGCCTATATAAAGCCCCTGGATCGGAAACCCTGAGACGTTCGACGAAAACCACAGAAACCTTCCAGAGCCGCCGCCATCGCGAGGCCAAGATCTGGGGGACAGGAGTCTCTGTTCCGGCACGCTGCCGGAGCGGGGAAGTGCCCCCGGAAGGCTTCTCCATCGACACCGCTACCATCTCCACCGCCATCATCATCACCGCTGCTGCTCCCATGAGGAGGGAGTAGTTCTCCATCGAGGCTCGGGGCTGTACCGGTAGCTATGTGGTTCATCTCTCCCATGTACCTCAATACAATAATCTCATGAGCTGCTTTACATGATTGAGATTCATATGAGTTTGTATCACAATTTATCTATGTGCTACTCTAGCAAAGTTATTAAAGTAGTTCTATTCCTCCTGCACGTGTGTAAAGGTGACAGTGTGTGCACCGTGTTAGTACTTGGTTTATGCTATGATCATGATCTCTTGTAGATTGCGAAGTTAACTATTGCTATGATAGTATTGATGTGATCTATTCCTCCTACATATGCATGAAGGTGACAGTGTGCATGCTATGTTAGTACTTGGTTTAGTCTTTTGATCTATCTTACACTATAAGGTTACTTGAATATGAACAAATTGTGGAGCTTGTTAACTCCGGCATTGAGGGTTCGTGTAATCCTACGCAATGCGTTCATCATCCAACAAGAGTGTAGAGTATGCATTTATCTATTCTGTTATGTGATCAATGTTGAGAGTGTCCACTAGTGAAAGTCTAATCCCTAGGCCTTGTTCCTAAATACTGCTGCGTTACTACTACTTGTTTACTGTTTTACTGTGTTACTACTGCTGCAATACTACCACCATCAACTACACGCCAGCAAGCTATTTTCTGGCACCGTTGCTACTGCTCATATATATTCATACCACCTGTATTTCACTATCTCTTCGCCGAACTAGTGCACCTATTTGGTGTGTTGGGGACACAAGAGACTTCTTGCTTTGTGGTTGCAGGGTTGCATGAGAGGGATATCTTTGACCTCTTCTTCCCTGAGTTCGATAAACCTTGGGTGATCCACTTAAGGGAAAACTTGCTGCTGTTCTACAAACCTCTGCTCTTGGAGGCCCAACACTGTCTACAGGAAAAGGAGGGGGAAGTAGACATCAAGCTATTTTCTGGCGCCGTTGCCGGGGACCAGAAAGCTACACAACAGGAATTTCTTCCCTCGTCAACCACGCGCCAGTCCTGGACAGCATCAAGTATTTTCTGGCGCCGTTGCCGGGGAGGAAAGGTAAAAGGTACTCACACTCCGGACCTCGGCTACCAAGCTATTTTCCGTCGTTGTAAGTACTCGAAGCTATTTCCTTTAGATTCTGCAATTGCATCTTTTTGTTTCTTGTTTACACTAGTAAGGCATAATGGACAACAATGAGCTTTTTACTCTATTTCCTGATTTAAGACATGGATGGTTTGATCCGAAAATTAAAAAAACCATGGAACATATTAGTATGAACACTTTGAACACCATTGTTGCTAATGATATGGAAAATTCTAAGCTTGGGGAAGCTGGTTTTGATGAGCATGATCTTTTTAGTCCACCAAGCATTGAGGAGAAAATTTTCTTTGATGATACTTTACCTCCTATTTATGATGATTATAATGATAGTAGTCTTTTGTTGCCGCCTGTTATGGAGAGTGAATTTGATTATGATTACAATATGCCTCCTATATTTGATGATGAGAATAATAATGATGGCTACTTTGTTGAATTTGCTCCCACTATCACTAATAAAATTGATTATGCCTATGTGGAGAGTAATAATTTTATGCATGAGACTCATGATAAGAATGCTTTATGTGATAGTTATATTGTTGAGTTTGCTCATGACACTACTGAAAGTTATTATGAGAGAGGAAAATATGGTTGTAGAAATTTTCATGTTACTAAAATGCCTCTCTATGTGCTGAAATTTTTGAAGCTACACTTGTTTTATCTTTCTATGCTTGTTGCATTATGCTTCTTGAACTTGTTTATTTACAAGATTCCTTTTCATAGGAAGCATGTTAGACTTAAATGTGTTTTGAATTTGCCTCTTGATGCTCTCTTTTGCTTCAAATACTATTTCTTGCGAGTGCATCATTAAAACTGCTGAGCCCATCTTAATGGCTATAAAGAAAGAACTTCTTGGGAGATAACCCATGTGTTATTTTGCTACAGTACTTTGTTTTATATTTGTGTCTTGGAAGTTGTTTACTACTGTAGCAACCTCTCCTTATCTTAGTTTTGTGTTTTGTTGTGCCAAGTAAAGCCGTTGATAGAAAAGTAAGTACAAGATTTGGATTATTGCGCAGTTCCAGATTTCTTTGCTGTCACGAATCTGGGTCTACCTCCCTGTAGGTAGCTCAGAAAATTAAGCCAATTTACGTGCATGATCCTCAGATATGTACGCAACTTTCATTCAATTTGGGCATTTTCATTTGAGCAAGTCTGGTGCCATTTTAAAATTCGTCAATACGAACTGTTCTGTTTTGACAGATTCTGCCTTTTATTTCGCATTGCCTCTTTTGCTATGTTGGATGAATTTCTTTGATCCATTAATGTCCAGTAGCATTATGCAATGTCCAGAAGTGTTAAGAATGATTGTGTCACTTCTGAATATGTTAATTTTTATTGTGCACTAACCCTCTAATGAGTTGTTTCGAGTTTGGTGTGGAGGAAGTTTTCAAGGGTCAAGAGAGGAGGATGATATACTATGATCAAGAAGAGTGAAAGCTCTAAGCTTGGGGATGCCCCGGTGGTTCACCCCTGCATATATCAAGAAGACTCAAGCGTCTAAGCTTGGGGATGCCCAAGGCATCCCCTTCTTCATCGACAACATTATCAGGTTCCTCCCCTGAAACTATATTTTTATTCCATCACATCTTATGTGCTTTTCTTGGAGCGTCGGTTTGTTGTTGTTTGTGTTTGAATAAATTGGATTACATCATGCTTGTGTGGGAGAGAGACATGCTCCGCTGGTTCGTATGAACACATGTGTTCTTAGCTCATAATATTCATGGCGAAGTTTCCTCTTCGTTAAATTGTTATATGGTTGGAATTGGAAAATGATACATGTAGTAAATTGCTATAATGTCTTGGGTAATGTGATACTTGCCAATTGTTGTGCTCATGTTTAAGCTCTTGCATCATATACTTTGCACCCATTAATGAAGAAATACATAGAGCATGCTAAAATTTGGTTTGCATATTTGGTTTCTCTAAGGTCTAGATAATTTCTAGTATTGAGTTTGAACAACAAGGAAGACGGTGTAGAGTCTTATAATGTTTTCAATATGTCTTTTATGTGAGTTTTGCTGCACCGGTTCATCCTTGTGTTTGTTTCAAATAAGCCTTGCTAGCCTAAACCTTGTATCGAGAGGGAATACTTCTCATGCATCCAAAATACTTGAGCCAACCACTATGCCATTTGTGTCCACCATACCTACCTACTACATGGTATTTTCCGCCATTCCAAAATAAATTGCTTGAGTGCTACCTTTAAAATTCCATCATTCACCTTTGCAATATATAGCTCATGGGACAAATAGCTTAAAAACTATTGTGGTATTGAATATGTAATTATGCACTTTATCTCTTATTAAGTTGCTTGTTGTGCGATAACCATGTTCACTGGGGACGCCATCAACTACTCTTTGTTGAATTTCATGTGAGTTGCTATGCATGTTCGTCTTGTCTGAAGTAAGAGAGATCTACCACCTTATGGTTAAGCATGCATATTGTTAGAGAAGAACATTGGGCCGCTAACTAAAGCCATGATCCATGGTGGAAGTTTCAGTTTTGGACATATATCCTCAATCTCATATGAGAAAATTATTAATTGTTGTTACATGCTTATGCATAAAAGAGGAGTCCATTATCTGTTGTCTATGTTGTCCCGGTATGGATGTCTAAGTTGAAGAATAATCAATAGCGAGAAATCCAATGCGAGCTTTCTCCTTAGACCTTTGTACAGGCGGCATAGAGGTACCCCTTTGTGACACTTGGTAAAAACATGTGCATTGTGATGATCCGGTAGTCCAAGCTAATTAGGACAAGGTGCGGGCACTATTAGTATACTATGCATGAGGCTTGCAACTTATAAGATATAATTTACATGATACATATGCTTTATTACTACCGTTGACAAAATTGTTTCATGTTTTCAAAATCAAAGCTCTAGCACAAATATAGCAATCGATGCTTTTCCTCTATGGAGGACCATTCTTTTACTTTTAATGTTGAGTCAGTTCACCAATTTCTCTCCACCTCAAGAAGCAAACACTTGTGTGAACTGTGCATTGATTCCTACATATTTGCATATTGCATTTGTTATATTGCTTTGCATTGACAATTATCCATGAGATATACATGTTATAAGTTGAAAGCAACCGCTGAAACTTCATCTTCCTTTATGTTGCTTCAATGCCTTTACTTTGAATTATTGCTTTATGAGTTAACTCTTATGCAAGACTTATTGATGCTTGTCTTGAAGTACTATTCATGAAAAGTCTTTGCTTTATGATTCACTTGTTTACTCATGTCATATACATTGTTTTGATCGCTGCATTCACTACATATGCTTTACAAATAGTATGATCAAGATTATGATGGCATGTCACTCCAGAAATTATCTGTGTTATCGTTTTACCTGCTCGGGACGAGCAGAACTAAGCTTGGGGATGCTGATACGTCTCCGACGTATCGATAATTTCTTATGTTCCATGCCACATTATTGATGTTATCTACATGTTTTATGCACACTTTATGTCATATTCGTGCATTTTCTGGAACTAACCTATTAACAAGATGCCGAAGTGCCAGTTCCTGTTTTCTGCTGTTTTTGGTTTCAGAAATCCTAGTAACGAAATATTCTCGGAATCGGACGAAATCAACGCCAAAGATCTTAGAATCCCCGGAAGCATCCAGAACACACGAGAGGGACCAGAGGGGGGGCACAGGCCCACCAAACCACATGGTGGCGCGGCCTAGGGGGGCCCGCGCCCCCCTATGGTTTGGCCAGCCCTTCGACCCTCCTGCGCCGCCTCTTCGCCTATATAAAGCCCCTGGATCGGAAACCCTGAGACGTTCGACGAAAACCACAGAAACCTTCCAGAGCCGCCGCCATCGCGAGGCCAAGATCTGGGGGACAGGAGTCTCTGTTCCGGCACGCTGCCGGAGCGGGGAAGTGCCCCCGGAAGGCTTCTCCATCGACACCGCTGCCATCTCCACCGCCATCATCATCACCGCTGCTGCTCCCATGAGGAGGGAGTAGTTCTCCATCGAGGCTCGGGGCTGTACCGGTAGCTATGTGGTTCATCTCTCCCATGTACCTCAATACAATAATCTCATGAGCTGCTTTACATGATTGAGATTCATATGAGTTTGTATCACAATTTATCTATGTGCTACTCTAGCAAAGTTATTAAAGTAGTTCTATTCCTCCTGCACGTGTGTAAAGGTGACAGTGTGTGCACCGTGTTAGTACTTGGTTTATGCTATGATCATGATCTCTTGTAGATTGCGAAGTTAACTATTGCTATGATAGTATTGATGTGATCTATTCCTCCTACATATGCATGAAGGTGACAGTGTGCATGCTATGTTAGTACTTGGTTTAGTCTTTTGATCTATCTTACACTATAAGGTTACTTGAATATGAACAAATTGTGGAGCTTGTTAACTCCGGCATTGAGGGTTCGTGTAATCCTACGCAATGCGTTCATCATCCAACAAGAGTGTAGAGTATGCATTTATCTATTCTGTTATGTGATCAATGTTGAGAGTGTCCACTAGTGAAAGTCTAATCCCTAGGCCTTGTTCCTAAATACTGCTGCGTTACTACTACTTGTTTACTGTTTTACTGTGTTACTATTGCTGCAATACTACCACCATCAACTACACGCCAGCAAGCTATTTTCTGGCACCGTTGCTACTGCTCATATATATTCATACCACCTGTATTTCACTATCTCTTCGCCGAACTAGTGCACCTATTTGGTGTGTTGGGGACACAAGAGACTTCTTGCTTTCTGGTTGCAGGGTTGCATGAGAGGGATATCTTTGACCTCTTCCTCCCTGAATTCGATAAACCTTGGGTGATCCACTTAAGGGAAAACTTGCTGCTGTTCTACAAACCTCTGCTCTTGGAGGCCCAACACTGTCTACAGGAAAAGGAGGGGGAAGTAGACATCAAGCTATTTTCTGGCGCCGTTGCCGGGGACCAGAAAGCTACACAACAGGAATTTCCTCCCTCGTCAACCACGCGCCAGTCCTGGACAGCATCATGCATCACAGAAGATGACAAAGTCTTTGCTTGTGTCTGGAAGGACAAGCACCGGAGCGGTAGTCAGCTTTATTTTCAGTGTTTGAAAACTTTCTTCATCCTTTTCTCACCACTCAAACTTCTTATCTTTCTTTATAAGATCAGTCATTGGTTTGGCGATCTTGGAGAAATTCTCGATGTATCGACGGTAATAACCCGCCAATCCAAGAAAACTCCAAATTTATTTGGCTGACTTAGGAGTCTTCCAGTCAAGGACGGATTGAACTTTATCTGGAATAACTACAACACCTTTTGCAAAGACCACATGGCCAAGAAAGATGAGCTCTTGTAACCAGAACTCACATTTAGAGAACTTGGCATAGAGGCGATGTTCACGAAGCTTGTCAGCACCAAACGCAAGTGTTCAGTGTGTTCTTCTTCGGTTTTGGAGTAGACCAGAATATCATCAATGTAGATAATGACGAATTTGTCAAGATACTCCATAAACAATGAGTTCATGAGCCGCATAAAAGTGGTTGGAGCATTAGTGAGGCCAAAGGACATGAATGTGTACTCGTAAAGACCATAACGAGTCATGAACGCCATTTTTGGAATGTCCTCCGTTCGTATTTTGATTTGATGGTAGCCTGATCTCAAATCCATCTTGGAAAAGACTGTGGCACCACTCAATTGGTCAAAAAGATCATTGATTCGAGGTAGAGGATACTTGTTCTTAATGGTTACTGCGTTGAGCGGCCGGTAATCAACAACCAGACGTGCAATGTTGGTATCCCTCTTCTTGACAAAGAGTGCATGACATCCACAAGATGAAGTACTGGGTTGGATGTACCTTTTCCCTTCCAACTCTTCTAACTGCTTCTTCAGTTCAACCAACTCTTCTCGAGGCATACGATAAGGACGACGAGAAACAGGAGCAGTTCCAGGAACCAGCTCGATGACAAACTCCACACTTCGATCAGGTGGCATGCCATGTAATTCTTCCGGAAAGACATCAAGGAAGTCACAAACCACCGGAACATCAAAAATTTAAAGTGGAGGTAAGACGTCAAGGGCATACAACTCAGCATCAGGAATATGTACTGCTGATGGAGGTGTTGCAGACGGAGACCAATACAGAATGGAGCTTCCGGAAAGATCGGTTAGAGTGAGAGACTTGGCTGCACAATCAATGATAGCCTGATATTTAACCAGCCAATCCATGCCCAAAATGATATCATTGTCGTTTGACTTGAGGGCAGTGAGGGGAATCGGAAAAAGAAGATATCCAATCTCAATTTTATTCCCACGACTGACCATAGCGGTATACCAACTAGAACCATAGGAGTGAACCATAAGAGGGGTAGACATAACTTCAAAAGGAATCCCATGCAATTGAGCAAACCCTTGAGATAGGAATGAATGCGATGCTCCAGAATCAAACAGAACTGTAGCTATAATGGCGTTGATTTGAAGCGTACCCATTATGACGCTTGGATCTGCTTCAGCTTCTTCAGCAGTGACATGGGTCAGACGACCCTGACCAGCAACTTGAGGCTTTGTAAACTTCTTTGGTGGTGGAGCACCACGAATAGAAGTATTGTGGGGAAACTCTTTCATGTAGTGACCAGGTTGACCACAAGTGAAGCACGCACCATGATGACCCACAAGTATAGGGGATCGCAATAGTCTTCGAGGGAAGTAAAACCCAATTTATTGATTCGACACAAGGGGAGACAAAGAATACTTGAAAGCCTTAACAGCGGAGTTGTCAATTCAGCTGCACCTTGAAACAGACTTGCTCGCAAGAGTTTATCAGTAGTAACAGTTTTATAGCAGTAGCAGTAGTGAAATAGCAGCAGCAGTGGAATAAAGACAGCAGTAGTGATTATAGTAAACAGCAGGATTAAAATACTGTAGGCACAGAGATGGATGACGGGCGTTGCATGGATGAGAGAAACTCATGTAACAATCAAAGCAGGGCATTTGCAGATAATAATAAAACGGTGTCCAAGTACTAAACAATCCATAGGCATGTGTTCCGTATATAGTCGTACGTGCTCGCAATGAAAAACTTGCACAACATCTTTTGTCCTACCAGCCGGTGGCAGCCGGGCCTCTAGGGAATCTACTGGATATTAAGGTACTCCTTTTAATAAAGTACCGGAGCAAAGCATTAACATTCTGTGAACACATGTGATCCTCACATCACTGCCTTTCCCTCCGGTTGTCCCAATTTCTGTCACTTTGGGGCCTCGGGTTCCGGACAGCGACATGTGTATACAACTTGCAGGTAAGATCATAAAACAATGCATATCATCATGAAACAATAACATGTTCAGATCTGAGATCATGGCACAGGCCCTAATGACAAGCATTAAGCATAACAAGTCGCAACAATATCATCAAAGTACCAATTACGGACACTAGGCACTATGCCCTAACAATCTTATGCTATTACATGACCAATCTCATCCAATCCCTACCACCCCCTTCAGCCTACAGCAGGGGAATTACTCACACATGGATGGGGGAAACATTGCTGGTCGATGGAGAGGCGTCGGTGGTGATGATGGCGATGATCTCCTCGAATTCCCCGTCCCGGTGGAGTGCCAGAACGGAGTTTCTGGTCCCAAGACGGAGTTTCACGATGTGGTGGCGTTCTGGAGGGTTTCTGGCGACTTCCACTTCCTGACTCGCGTTTTTAGATTGAAACCTTTAAGTAGTCCAGAGGAGGGCGTCAGAGGGCAGCCGAGGGGACCACACGCTAGGGCGGCGCCCCCCCCCCCCCTACAGGCCGCGCTGGCCTAGCGTCTGGGGGCCCTGGGCCTCCCCCAGGCCTGCCCTTCTGGCTCCGTGATTCTTCTGGTAAAATAGGCCCTTTGGTATAAATTCCGAGGATTTTCCCGAAAGTTGAATTTCTGCACAAAAACGAGACACCAGAGCAATTCTGCTGAAAACAACGTTAGTCCGTGTTAGTTGTATCCAAAATACACAAATTAGAGGCAAAACAATAGCAAAAGTGTTCGGGAAAGTAGATACGTTTTGGACGTATCAACTCCCCCAAGCTTAGCTTATTGCTTGTCCTCAAGCAATTCAGTTAACAACTGAGTGCGATAAAAGAACTTTCACGAACACATTTGTTCATATGATGTAAATATTCTCATGACATGGACAAGTACTTAGGCAATTCATAATAAGATACATGCAAATAAGATCATCTAATAGCTATGTCAATCATGGAAAGGTACCAACAAATTAATAATAAGCATCATGAATCATGTCTATCAGCAGGATTGCAATGTTCATAAAAGGATATGATAAAGTGGTATCTCGCTTGCCCGAATTTGAACAGCAAAACATAAATGCCTAGGCACCTCTGAGGTTCATAGAAAGAATAGAAATAGAGATTGTCAAAGATAAAAGCATCAAAGTTATACCACAGTCAATCATATTTTGGGACAAGCATATTATACTAAGAATGACAGTTGTGCTCTCAAGAAAGTGCTCAAAGAAAGGATGGTGACACAACATGAAAGTAAAATATTGACCCTTCGCAGAGGGAAGCAGGGATTAACATGCGCTAGAGCTTTTCATTTTTAAAACAGAAGTAAAATTATTTTGAGAGGTGTTTGTTGTTGTCAACGAATGGTAATGGGTACACCAACTACCTCGCCAACCATACTTTCAAGAGCGGTGATGTCTACTCACGCTTCTTTTTCTGTAGACAGTGTTGGGCCTCCAAGAGCAGAGGTTTGTAGAACAGCAGCAAGTTTTCCCTTAAGTGGATCACCCAAGGTTTATCAAACTCAGGGAGGAAGAGGTCAAAGATATCTCTCTCAAGCAACCCTGCGATCACAATGCAAGAAGTCTCTTGTGTCCCCAACACACCTAATACACTTGTCAGATGTATAGGTGCACTAGTTCGGCGAAGAGATAGTGAAATACACGTTGTATGAATGTATATGAGAAGTAATTGCAATCTGAAATATAAATTGCAGCAAGCGAACATGTAGCAGAACAGTAAACAAACGGAGATTCGATGTTTGGAAACAAAGCCTAGGGATCCTACTTTCACTAGTGGACACTCTCAACAATGATCACATAATAGAACCACTCTACACTCTCTTGTTGGATGACAAACACCATAGTTGTGTAGGGCTACAAGAGCACCTCAATGCCGGAGTTAACAAGCTCCACAACATTCGATATTCATATTTAAATAACCTTAGAGTGCATGATAGATCAACACAATTATACCGAGTACTAACATAGCATGCACACCGTCACCGACAGACTATGAAAGGGGGAATAGATTGCATCAATACCATCATAGTAATAGTTAACTTCATAATCTACAAGAGATCACAATCATAGCATATACCAAGTATTTCATGATGCACACACTGTCAACATTACATCATGGAGGAGGAATAGACTACTTTAATAACATCACTAGAGTATCACATAGATGATATTCAACTAGATCACAAAGAGAGAGAGAGAGAGAGAGATGAACCACATAGCTACAGCGGAGCCCTCAGCCCCGGGGGTGAATTACTCCCTCCTCATCATGGAGACAGCGATGGCGGTGGAGACGGCAGTGGAGATGACTCCGGGGGCAATTCCCCGTCCCGGCAGGGTGCCGGAACAGAG
Source organism: Lolium perenne (assembly GCF_019359855.2). Lineage (NCBI taxonomy): Eukaryota > Viridiplantae > Streptophyta > Magnoliopsida > Poales > Poaceae > Lolium > Lolium perenne. The sequence continues at coordinate 128,171,163 of NC_067250.2, forward strand.
ATTTATGTCCCCCGAATTGGAGTTTCGCGATGGCGGCGGCTCTAGAAGGTTTTCTCGGGTTTCGTCAATCGGTGTCGATGTTTTTGGTCAGGAGGCTTTAAATAGGCGAAGAGGCGGAGTCGGAGGGGCCACGGGGCCTCCTCACACTAAGGGGCGCCCCCCTGGGCCACGCCGCCCACACGTGTGGGGCCCCCAGGGCTCCCCTCTGGTCCCCCTTTGACTTTCTGGAAGCTTCGTGGAATTATAAGATCGTGGGAATTAATTTCGTCCGATTCCGAGAATATTTCCTTTGTAGGATTTCTGAAACCAAAAACAGCAGAAAACAGCAACTGGCACTTCGGCATCTCGTCAATAGGTTAGTTCCAGAAAACGCATCAAAACGATATAAAGTGTGAACAAAACATGTAGGTATTGTCATAAAACAAGCATGGAACATCAGAAATTATAGATACGTTGGAGACATATCAAGCGGCTCCCATGAAGGACGTTATTTCTACCAGCAAGGTAGATCATCCCTCTTCTCTTTTGTTTACACATGTACTTTAGTTTTTATTATGAGTGACACTCCCCCCAACCTTTGCTTACACAAGCCATGGCTAACCGAATCCTCGGGTGCCTTCCATCAATCTCATACCATGGAGGAGTGTCTATTTGCAAAATTAAGTTGCTTACTGATGAATCAGAGCAAAACATGTGAAGAGAATTATTAATGAAGTTATTAGTTGGGGCCGGGCACCCCGTTGCCAGCTCTTATTATGAAAGTCCGTCAAAAGTAAATGACAAGGTTGAAAGATAAACACCACATACTTCCTCATGAGCTATAAAACATTAACACAAATTGAGAAGCATTTTGAAGTTTTAAAGGTAGCGCATGAGAATTTACTTGGAATGGTTTGAAATGCCATGCATAGGTATTTATGGTGGACACTTTGGAACAACTTGGTTTTCAGGGGTTTGGAAGCACGAGCAGCATTCCCGCTCAGTACAAGTGAAGGCTACCAATAGACTGGGGAGCGACAAATCAAGAGAGCAGTCACTGTCATAATCATGCTTGCGGCAAAATAAATTAACGGAGGCATAAAAGTGATACAAGAACTCTGAAGAAAAGTAAATCATCGAGGCTTAATTGACTTTTGTTCAGTCATATACATGCGTGAGCATGTGCCAAGTCGATTCAAATGAATTATTCAGAGGAGGATACCACAATGTCATACCTATTTATGAATAAAACAATGCAAGCAAACATCCATGACATGCTACTCATATTAATAAATTGGAGCTAAACATGAGAGATCATGAACTACTAAACTTTCTTAAATGACATATACCTCACATGAACCAACTAAGCATGCTCACATGGATGAGTATATGTACAAAAATAAAAACAAATAGAGTTCATACCAGCCTCTCACCATAGCCGGATTGTCGTAGATCGTCATTATTGCCTTTCACTTGTGTAGCTTGGATAATATGAAATGAAAACCACGCTCCAGCCACCGAAGACCATTGAACTCATAATGAACTTTACAAAACCAAAGAAGAACAGCAAATATTTTTGGTGTTTTCGAATTGGAAACAAGAACAAAAGGAAACAAGCAAACAAAGCAAAATCTTTTTGGATTTTCTTATAGCAAACCAACGATAGCAAATAAAGCAAAATAAAAGCAAGAAACCAAAATAAACAAATGATGAAGAGAAACAACAGAAATATTTTTGGTCTTTTTGTGTTTTAGGAAAAAAACAAAGCAAAAACAAGAAAATGAAAACTAGAAGAGTCACATAAACACAAAGCAGCAGGAATTCGTCAAACTTAACAGCAGTACAGTAAATGATTTTTAAGAAATTCTTCCGCTGCTCAAATCGAAAAGTGTTCAACTAATGAAAGTTATAAAACAACCTGGGGAACATGCACAAAAATTGGCTTTGCAAAATAACGTTCTGGCTATTTTTGAGAATTTTTTTAGTAACAGTCCAGAATCTGTTTTCAATCAGCACTTCCCCAAATATCATCTCCCTCTTATTAGAAAACCACTTAAAGAAACTAAACAAGTATATACAAGTATCCAGCAACCATAATATGCAAAAAATGAGTGATGCCGGTATACCTCCCCCCAAGCTTAGGCTTTTGGCCTAAGTGGAGTTCAATCCCATGGTGCCCATGAAGTAGCACCTCCGTAGTACGACGAAGATGGATCATATTCCGGGTATGTGCTGGAAGAAGCACCCAGATACGTGACGGTGTAGTCGTAGGAGGGCTCGGCATCCTCGGAGTCATGCTGCTGGTGGAAGCCTTGTATCTTCATTTTCTCATCCACCTCCTCCTTAGAGCGCGACCATGGTTTCCTGTCAACATTGAACAAATCCGGCTATGGCAAAGGGATTTCCCTCTCATCCCCGTCAGCAAACAACATTCTATAAATAATATTATCTGAACTAGAGTCAGCTGTAACGAATTGATGGCTTTTCATAGCAGCAATATCAAGCCTTATAGGAGATAATGGCACATCAGTAGGGTCAAGAGGAAGTTCTAGATATGCTAAAATGCGTGATGCAATAATTCCTCCAAAAATAGGCCCCATGTTAGACAAACGGCGAGCAATAAGAGCACCAAGATGATAAGGTGTCTCTCCAGTGAGTGCAGCAATTAAGAAAGCAAGATGATAGCTAGAAATATTGCTAGTGTTCTCCCTACCAAGAATGCTAGTAGAAGGTAATAAGCAAAATACTTAATGGCGGGGAGTTGGATGTTTCTTATCTTGCCACGCTGAATGGTGCGGCAGTCATCATTGGTGATCTCTCGATAGAGCTCAAGCAAGGCCCTGGGATTATCCTAAATCCTCTTCGCTGTACCTACAGGGGCAATTTCCAATGCAACACAAAAATCTTTCAATTTCATAGTAACAGGATTACCATAGATCTTGAATGCAACTGTCGGGTGATAGTGCTTGTTGTCGAACTTGAAGCTCTCAACGAAGATTTTAGTGAGAATGAGGTATTGCTCCCTTTCATCTCCCATATAGGCGGTTAAGCCCGCCTTATCAACGAGGGTCAAGAAATCATTCAGCAACCCTGCATTACTCAAAAAGTCATAACATGGGAAAGATGAAGCGTTAGGGACTCCATTGTCCTCTTCGGGCTCGAAGCTCGGTGCGATGACATCCTCATTATAGGATCGCCTGAATCGGGTGGCGGTTCTAGAGGGCCTTCCCGTACTTGTCGTGTCTCTCTCAAACACTTCTCCAAAGTTACAATTATCCATCTTCCTTTTCTGAAATTTTTCAACAAACAATATAAAATTTGATTTGGTGATATATAATTGAGGGAAACTACTATAGGAACTTGCTAGAGTACTAATCATGCATCAAAACTAGTTTCTACAACTTAGAACAAGCATGCAAGCTCACTAAACATGTTACCTACAGCAGCAAAATATTCAAGATATACTCAACCAAACAAAATTCTACTTGGATAATCGGAGGAGTCACATACCGGAAAGCAAATGTGCCAAATTTCAGACAGAAATCTGGGTTGAGCAAAGAGATCGAGAAATCTTGAGCTCTTAAGCAGAAACGAGAGTGAGAGAAAGCTGGTGCGAGTTTTTTTGGGAGAGAGAAGAGAGTGGGAGGAAGAGATGAAAAAGTGGGGCAAAGGGGGACCCACACGCCAGGGTGGCGCGCCCCCCTTCCAGGCCGCGCCGGCCTATGGGGTGCCACCCTGGGGTGCCCCACTGGTCATCCCCAGGTGCTCCCAGGTGCGTCTTCGAAAAATAGGACCAACGGTATAATTTTTGTGAATTTTTGAAAACTTTGAAAAATGCACATTTCTGGGTATTAAATTTATTATTACTGGGCAGGAAAAGATTTTGGAATCTCTAATTGACTAAAGAACTTTGCAAAACAAAAGTGCTACAGCAAGTAGAACAAGTGGAGGAAGAAAGAAATGTTGTTTACCTCCTCTATGCATATAAAAAGTATTTGTTAACAAGGTTGATCAAGTCTTGCCACCAAATAAATTTTACATAGCATAAGAAGAAATAAACCTCAAATCAATCATGTTACCTTGAATTGTATTGATATGGATCCAATCATAATATTTTGATATCCTTCTTTAGGCTCATATATAGGACAATCAATAGCTCCAACTTTGATAGTTCTCACATTAGAAATGGTATTAACTCCACATACTTTATCAATCCTCTTGGGGAAATAAACGGTATGCTCCTTGTCATCGACATTGAAAGTAACTTTTCCTTTATTGCAATCAATAACAGCCCCTGCGGTGTTAAGAAAAGGTCTCCCAAGAATAATAGACATATTATCATCTTCAGGCATTTCCAACACAACAAAATCAGTTAATATCAAGCAGTTATTAGTAACTTGAACAGGAACATCCTCACATATACCAACAGGAATAGCAGTAGATTTATCAGCCATTTGCAAAGATATATCAGTAGGTATCAACTTATCTAAATAAAGTCTCTTGTAAAGAGAAAAAGGCATAACACTAACACCGGCTCCCAAATCACATAGAGCAGTTCTAACATAATTATTCTTAATAGAACAAGGAATAGTCGGTATACCTGGGTCGCCCAACTTATTTGGAACTTTACCATTGAAAGAGTAATTAGCAAGCATAGTGGAAATCTCCTCATTAGGAATTTTCCTTTTGTTAGAGACAATATCTTTCATAATCTTTGAATAAGGAGGCAATTTAATAGCATCAGCCAAAGGGATTTGCAAGAATAAAGGTTTCATCCAATCGCAAAATTTATTATATTGTTCTTCTTCCTTTGATTTTAGTTTCTTAGCAGGAAAAGGCATTTGCTTTTGTACCCAAGGTTCCCTTTCATTACCATGTTTCTTAGCAGTAAAATCTTCTTTAGTATACTTTTTATTTTTAGCATGCTTTTCAGGTTCATCTTCAACTTCTTCTTTATCAGAAGCATCATTCTTATCATTATCATTATCATGTTCATTACCACTTTCAGTTTCAATATCAGAAATAGAAATACTATTAGGATCATTAACAGGTTCAGAGGATTCTACAACATTTTTATGTTTCTTCTTCTTTTTCTTAGAAGGAGCACTAGGTTCAATTCGTTGAGAATCTTGTTCAACTCTTTTGGGATGCCCCTCAGGATATAGAGGATCCTGAGTAGAAACACCACCTCTAGTTGTTACTTCATAAGCATGTTTCTCTTTAGAATTATTTTTTAACAAGTCATTTTGCACTTTAGTGAGTTGATCAATTTGAGTTTGAACCATTTGAAAATGTTTAACAAGCATCTTAACATCATTGGAGGTTCTCTCCACAATATCATGCAAATTGCTAATAGCTTGAGAATTTTCCATTAGATGATTCTCTACTCTCATATTAAAATTTTCTTGCTTAACAATATAATTATCAAACTCATCTAAGCATTGAGCAGGGGATTTTGAATACGGAATATCTTCCCTAGTAAAGCGTTGAAGAGAGTTTACCTCAATCATGGATGAAGGGGGAATTATCTCACATATATCTTCTATGGGAGGTAAATGCTTCACATCTTCGGATTTAATACCTTTCTCCTTGAGAGACTTCTTGGCTTCCCTCATATCTTCATCATTTAATTTAATCAAACCCCTCTTCTTCAATATTGGCGTCGGAGTTTGTTCAGGTGTAGCCCAATCATCATGATTCCGGCCTATTTTAGCCAATAATTCTTCTGCTTTGTCTTGAGTTCTTTTCTCGAAAACACAACCAGCACAACTATCCAAATATGCTCTAGACTCAACGGTTAGTCCACTATAGAATATATCAAGTAAATCATGCTTTTCCAAATCATGTCCAGGTCCAGCTCTGATAAGAGAGCAAAATTTTGCCCATGCTTCAGGCAATTTCTCTCCATCTTCCTGGTCAAAGCTATAAATTTTCTGTAATGCAGCATGTTGAGCACTAGCAGGAAAGTATTTCCGAAAGAAAACATCAAGCAAATCACCTCGACTAGTAATAGAACCAGGAGGCAAATTTTTATACCAAGTTTTAGCGTCATCCTTTAATGATAAAGGAAAAAAATTTAGCAACAAAATAAGTGCGCATCTTGACATCATCAGAAAACAAGCTACTCATAGAAGAGAGTTCATTCATGTGTTCTACAACACTTTCTTTTTCAGTACCACAAAAGGGTGTTTTCTCAACAATAGCTATATGAGATAGATCAAGAGAAAAATCATAATCTTTGTCCTTAATGTTTGTAGGAGATGTGGCAAATTTAGGATCAGGAGATAGCTTATATCTAACAGTATGTTGCGCGAGAAACTTTTTAATTTTTCTTGCATCAGTAATAGTATTGCATTTATCAATAAAATCATCATTAAGCTCCACATAATCCTCATCAGGATCATCACTAGAATAATCAACAGACTCAGGTGAATTAACAGGTGTAGCAGCATTAGGAGTTTCAGTATTTTCAATTTGTCTAGACCTAGCAATTGTAGCATCTAGAAAAGATCCCAATGAACCACTATCATCAAGCACAGCAGAAACATCATCAATATTATGAGAATTTTCAGATTCAGTAGAAGTACCAGCAAGTGAAGCTTGCGGTGGTGAAACAAGTTGACTTATCACAGATGGTGAATCAAGAGTAGCAGAGGTACTCAGAGTTGTACCTTTTCTTGTAGTGGATGGTAATATGGCGACTTTAGAATCGCGAGATTTACCCATGATGGAGAATTGCAGCGAACAATATCAATCCAAGTGAACTTCCAAATAAAGCTATGCTCCCCGGCAACGGCACCAGAAAATAGTCTTGATGACCCACAAGTATAGGGGATCGCAACAGTCTTCAAGGGAAGTAAAACCCAATTTATTGATTCGACACAAGGGGAGACAAAGAATACTTGAAAGCCTTAATAGCGGAGTTGTCAATTCAGCTGCACCTGGAAACAGACTTGCTCGCAAGAGTTTATCAGTAGTAACAGTTTTATAGCGATGCTTGATAGTGAAATAGCAGCAGCAGTGGAATAAAGACAGCAGTAGTGATTATAGTAAACAGCAGGATTAAAATACTGTAGGCACAAGGATGGATGACGGGCGTTGCATGGATGAGAGAAACTCATGTAACAATCAAGCAGGGCATCTGCATATAATAATAAAACGGTGTCCAAGTACTAAACAATCCATAGGCATGTGTTCCGTATATAGTCGTACGTGCTCGCAATGAGAAACTTGCACAACATCTTTTGTCCTACCAGCCGGTGGCAGCCGGGCCTCTAGGGAATCTACTGGATATTAAGGTACTCCTTTTAATAAAGTACCGGAGCAAAGCATTAACATTCTGTGAACACATGTGATCCTCACATCACTGCCTTCCCCTCCGGTTGTCCCAATTTCTGTCACTTTGGGGCCTTGGGTTTCGGACAGCGACATGTGTATACAACTTGCAGGTAAGATCATAAAACAATGCATATCATCATGAAACAATAACATGTTCAGATCTGAGATCATGGCACTCAGGCCCTAGTGACAAGCATTAAGCATAACAAATCGCAACAATATCATCAAAGTACCAATTACGGACACTAGGCACTATGCCCTAACAATCTTATGCTTTTACATGATCAATCTCATCCAATCCCTACCATCCCCTTCAGCCTACAGCGGGGGAATTACTCACACATGGATGGGGGAAACATTGTTGGTCGATGGAGAGGCGTCGGTGGTGATGATGGCGATGATCTCCTCTAATTCCCCGTCCCGATGGAGTGCCAGAACGGAGTTTCTGGTCCCGAGACGGAGTTTCGCGATGTGGCGGCGTTCTGGAGGGTTTCTGGCGACTTCCACTTCCTGACTCGCGTTTTTAGATCGAAACCTTTAAGTAGTCCAGAGGAGGGCGTCAGAGGGCAGCCGAGGGGGCCACACGCTAGGGCGGCGCGCCCCCCTCCAAGCCGCGCCGGCCTAGTGTCTGGGGGCCCTGGGCCTCCCCCAGGCCTGCCCTTCTGGCTCCGTGATTCTTCTGGTAAAATAGGCCCTTTGGTATAAATTCCGAGGATTTTCCCGAAAGTTGAATTTCTGCACAAAAACGAGACACCTGAGCAATTCTGCTGAAAACAGCGTTAGTCCGTGTTAGTTGTATCCAAAATACACAAATTAGAGGCAAAACAATAGCAAAAGTGTTCAGGAAAGTAGATACGTTTTGGACGTATCACACCACTGCCTGGAGTACCCATGGCGGGACGATAGTTTGTTCCGCTAGCATTGCTCGCAGGATCACTTGGAGCTTGTGGACAAGGAGCATAACCAAAAGACTTTGGTGCATAAGGAGCACGAGGCACAACACTGTATGGAATGAAAACACGAAGGCGTTGATTGCCTGATCCGGAAGGCTGAGAAGTATCTCGAGGGTGCTTGCGAGTTTCCTCATACTTCACCTTTCCTCTTTCTGCCTTCCTAGCCTTGTTGACAAGATCTTGGCAGGTTGGGAAGTCCAGGAGATGAAGATCTCGACGAACTTCAGGATCTAGTCCCTTGCGGAACAAGGCTTGCTTCTCGGCATCAGTGGAAGTCTCTTCAGGAGCATAGCAGGCAAGACGATAGAAATTACCCTGGTAGTCACAAATAGAACCACTGCCATGCGTCAGCTTCAGAAACTCTTCTCTTTTCTCGTCCATCAGACCCTCTGGGATATCATATGCACGAAAAGCAGCTTTGAACTCTTGCCAAGTCACGACATGACCGGCAGGCTGCATCGACAGTAAGTTTTCCCACCATGAACCAGACCCTCCTTCAAGATGGTAGGTGGAAAAATTCACCCAATCTGCTTGAGCAGCGTGGGCAACCTCAAGCTTGCGCTCGATGGTGCGGAGCCAGTAGTCAGCATTAAGTGGCTGCTTGTACGCGTACAACACACGTCCGTTGGGAACCCCAAGAGGAAGGTATGATGCGTACAGCGGTGAGTTTTCCCTCAGTAAGAAACCAAGGTTATCGAACCAGTAGGAGTCAAGAAGCACGCGAAGGTCGTTGGTGGCAAAGTGTAGTGCGGCGCAACACCAGGGATTCCGACGCCAACGTGGAACCTGCACAACACAATCAAAGTACTTTTCCCCAACGTACCAGTGAGGTTGTCAATCTCACCGGCTTGCTGTAACAAAGGATTAAATGTATAGTGTGGAAGATGATGTTTGCGAAGAATAGTAAGAACAAGTATTGCAGTAGATTGTATTCGATGTAAAAGAATGGACCGAGGTCCACAGTTCACTAGTGGTGTCTCTCCAATAAGAAATAGCATGTTGGGTGAACAAATTACAGTTGGGCAATTGACAAATAAAGAGGGCATAACAATGCACATACATATCATGATGAGTAGTGTGAAATTCAATTGGGCATTACGACAAAGTACATACACCGCTATCCAGCATGCATCTATGCCTAAAAAGTCCACCTTCAGGTTAGCGTCCGCACCCCTTCCAGTATTAAGTTGCAAACAACAGACAATTGCATTAAGTATGGTGCGTAATGTAATCAACACAAATATCCTTAGACATAGCATTGAGGTTTTATACCTAGTGGCAACAGCACATCCACAACCTTAGAACTTTTTGTCTGTGTCCTAGATTTAATGGAGGCATGGACCCACTATCGAGCATAAATACTCCCTCTTGGAGTTACAAGTATCAACTTGGCCAAAGCCTCTACTAGCAACGGAGAGCATGCAAGATCATAAACAACACATATATGATAGATTGATAATCAACATAACATAGTATTCCATATTCATCGGATCCCAAAAAACGCAACATGTAGCATTACAAATAGATGATCTTGATCATGTTAGGCAGCTCATAAGATCCAACAATGATAGCACAATGAGGAGAAGACGACCATCTAGCTATTGCTATGGACCCATAGTCCAGGGGTGAACTACTCACACATCAATCCGGAGGCGATCATGGCGATGAAGAATCCTCCGGGAGATGATTCCCCTCTCCAGCAGGGTGCCGGAGGCGATCTCCTGAATCCCCCGAGATGGGATTGTCGGCGGCGGCGGCGTCTTTGGAAGGTTTTCTGTATCGTGGCTCTCGGTACTGGGGTATTCGCGACAATGGCTTTAAATAGGCGGAAGGGTAGGTCAGGAGGCGTCACGAGGGGCCCACACACTAGGGCGGCGCGGGCCCCTCCTTGGCCACGCCGCCTTGGTGTGTCGCCACCTCGTGGCCCCACTTTGTAATCCTTTCGGTCTTCTGGAAGCTTCGTGGAAAAATAAGACCCTGGGCGTTGATTTCGTCCAATTCCGAGAATATTTCCTTTGTAGGATTTCTGAAACCAAAAACAGCAGAAAACAGCAACTGGCTCTTCGGCATCTTGTCAATAGGTTAGTGCCGGAAAATGCATAAATATGACATAAAGTGTGTATAAAACATGTGAGTATCATCATAAAAGTAGCATGGAACATAAGAAATTGTAGATACGTTTGAGACGTATCAAGCATCCCCAAGCTTAGTTCCTACTCGTCCTCGAGTAGGTAAACGATAACAAAGATAATTTCTGAAGTGACATGCTATCATAATCTTGATCAATACTATTGTAAGCATATGTAATGAATGAAGTGATTCGAAGCAATGGTAAAGACAATGATTAAACAATTGAACCATATAGCAAAGACTTTTCATGAATAGTACTTTTAAGACAAGTATCAATAAGACTTGCATAAGAGTTAACTCATAAAGCAATAAATTCAAAGTAGAAAGTTTTGAAGCAACACAAAGGAAGATATAAGTTTCAGCAGTTGCTTTCAACTTCAACATGTATATCTCATAGATAATTGTCAATACATAGTAATATGATGAATGCAAATATGCAAGTATGTAAGAATCAATGCACAGTTAACACAAGTGTTTGCTTCTAAGATGGAAGGAAATAGGTAAACTGACTCAAAATAAAAGTAAAAGAATGGCCCTTCAAAGAGGGAAGCATGGATTGCTATATTTGTGCTAGAGCTTTTATTTTGAAAACAAGAATTTTTTTTGTCAACGGTAGTAATAAAGCATGTGTGTTATGTATAAGATATCCTATAAGTTGCAAGCCTCATGCATAGATTACCAATAGTGCCCGCACCTTGTCCTAATTATCTTGGATTTACATGGATTATCATCGCAATACATATGTTTTAACCAAGTATCACAAAGGGGTACCTCTATGCCGCCTGTACAAAGGTCTAAGGAGAAAGCTCGCATTGGATTTCTCGCTTTTGATTATTCTCAACTTAGACATCCATACCGGGACAACATAGACAACAGATAATGGACTCCTCTTTAATGCATAAGCATTCAACAACAGATAATATTCTCATAAGAGATTGAGGATTGTTGTCCAAACTGAAACTTCCACCATGGATCATGGCTTTAGTTAGCGGCCCAATGTTCTTCTCTAACAATATGCATACTCAAACCATTCAACTCATGATAAATCACCCTTACTTCAGACAAGACGAACATGCATAGCAACTCACATGATATTCAACAAAGTGTAATAGTTGATGGCGTCCCCAGGAACATGGTTATCGCTCAACAAGCAACTTATTAAGAAATAAGATACATAAGTACATATTCAATACCACAATAGTTTTTAAGCTATTTTTCCCATTATATATATATTGCAAAGACAAAGGGAATGAAATTTAAAGGTAGCACTCAAGCAATTTACTTGGAATGGCAGAAAAATACCATGTAGTAGGTAGGTATGGTGGACACAAATGGCATAGTTTTTGGCTCAAGGATTTTGGATGCACGAGAAGTAATCCCTCTCAATACAAGGCTTAGGCTAGCAAGGTTGTTTGAAGCAACACAAGTATGAACCGGTACAGCAAAACTTACATAAGAAAATATTGCAAGCATTATAAGACTCTACACTGTCTTCCTTGTTGTTCAAACCCTCACCAGAAAATATCTAGACTTTAGAGAGACCAATCATGCAAACCAAATGTCAACAAGCTCTACGGTATTTCTTCACTAATAGGTGCAAAGTACATGATGCAAGAGCTTAAACATGATCTATATGAGCACAACAATTGCCAAGTATCAAATTATTCAAGACATTATACCAATTACCACATGTAGCATTTTCTGTTTCCAACCATATAACAATTAACGAAGCAGTTTCAACCTTCGCCATGAACATTAAGAATAAAGCTAAGAACATATGTGTTCATATGCAACAGTGGAGTGTGTCTCTCTCCCACACAATGAATGCTAGTATCCAATTTTATTCAAACAAACAAAAACATAAACATAAAGACGCTCCAAGTAAAGCACATAAGATGTGATGGAATAAAAATATAGTTTCACTAGAGGTGACCTGATAATGTTGTCGATGAAGAAGGGGATGCCTTGGGCATCCCCAAGCTTAGATGTTTGAGTCTTCTTGAAATATGCAGGGATGAACAACGGGGGCATCCCCAAGCTTAGAGCTTTCCCTCTCCTTGATCATATTGTATCATCCTCCTCTCTTGATCCTTGAAAACTTCCTCCACACCAAACTCAAAACAAACTCATTAGAGGGTTAGTGCATAATCGAAAATTCACATATTCAGAGGTGACATAATCATTCTTAACACTTCTGGACATTGCACAAAGCTACTGAAAGTTAATGGAACAAACAAATCCATCAAACATAGCAAAAAAGGCAATGCGAAATAAAAGGCAGAATCTGTCAAAATAGAACAGTCTGTAAAGACTAATTTTTCTGGGGCACTAAACTTGCTCAGATGAAAATGCTCAAATTGAATGAAAGTTGCGTACATATCTGAGGATCACGCACGTAAATTGGCAGATTTTTCTGAGTTACCTACAGAGAATACTACTCAAATTTGTGACAGCAAAAATCTGTTTCTGCGCAGTAATCCAAATCTAGTATGAACCTTACTATCAAAGACTTCACTTGGCACAACAATGCAATAAAATAAAGATAAGGAGAGGTTGCTACAGTAGTAACAACTTCCAAGACTCAAATATAAAACAAAAGTGCAGAAGTAAAATCATGGATTGTCTCCCATAATCACTTTTCTTTAACGCCTTTCAGCTAGGCGCAGAAAGTGTGAATCAAGTATTATCAAGAGATGAAGCATCAACATCATAATTTGTTCTAATGATAGAATAAAAATGTAACTTCATTCTCTTTCTAGGGAAGTGTTACATACCTTTCTTGAGAGGAAATTGATATTTAATATTACCTTCCTTCATATCAATAGTAGCACCAACAGTTCGAAGAAAAGGTCTTCCCAATATAATGGGACAAGATGCATTGCATTCAATATCCAAGATAACAAAATCAACGGGGACAAGGTTATTGTTAACCATAATTCGAACATTATCAATCCTTCCCAAAGGTTTCTTTGTAGAGTTATCAGCAAGATTAACATCCAAATAACAATTTTTCAATGGTGGCAAGTCAAGCATATCATAGATTTTCTTAGGCATAACAGAAATACTTGCACCAAGATCACATAAAGCATTACAATCAAAATCATTGACCTTCATCTTAATGATGGGCTCCCAACCATCTTCCAACTTCCTAGGAATAGAAGTCTCAAGTTTTAATTTATCTTCTCTAGCTTTTATGAGAGCATTTGTAATATGCTTTGTAAAGGCCAAATTTATAGCACTAGCATTAGGACTTCTAGCAAGTTTTTGTAAGAACTTTATAAATTTAGAGATGTGACAATCATCAAAATCTAAACCATTATGATCTAAAGCAATGAGATCATTGTCCCCAATATCTTGAAAAATTTCAGCAGTTTTATCACAAGCGATTTAATGATTTTAGATTTCAGGCAGTTTTGCACGCTTTGCATTAGGAGTAGAAACATTGCCAACACCAATTATTTTACCATTGATAGTAGGAGGTGTAGCAACATGTGAATCATTTTCATTACTAGTGGTGGTAATAGTCCAAACTTTAGCTACATTATTCTCTTTAGCATTTTCTTCTTTTTCCCACCTAGCACGCAATTCGGCCATCAATCTAATATTCTCATTAATTCGAACTTGGATGGCGTTTGCTGTAGCAAATGACTTAATATATTTATTTTCATTAGGCATAACTTTCAATTTTAAAATATCAACATCAGCAGCAAGACTATCAACTTTAGAAGCAAGAATATCAATTTTACCAAGCTTTTCTTCAACAGTTTTGTTAAAAGCAGTTTGTGTACTAATAAATTCTTTAAGCATGGCTTCAAGACCAGAGGGTACATTCCTATTATTTTTGTAAGAATTCCCATAAGAATTACCATAACCATTACTAGTATGAGAAGGATATGGCCTATAGTTGTTACTAGAATTATTCCTATAAGCATTGTTGTTGAAATTATTATTTTTAATGAAGTTCACATCAACATGTTCTTCTTGAGCAACCAATGAAGCTAAAGGAACATTATTAGGATCAACATTAGATCTACCATTCACAAGCATAGACATAATAGCATCAATCTTATCACTCAAGGAGGAGGTTTCTTCAACAGAATTTACCTTCTTACCTTGTGGAGCTCTTTCCGTGTGCCATTCAGAGTGATTAATCATCATATCATCAAGAAGCTTTGTTGCGGCGCCTAGAGTGATGGACATAAAAGTACCTCCAGTAGCTGAATCCAATAAGTTCCGCGAAGAAAAATTCAATCCTGCATAAAAGGTTTGGATGATCATCCAAGTAGTCAGTCCATGGGTAGGGCAATTTTTAACCAAAGATTTCATTCTTCCCCATGCTTGGGCAACATGCTCATTATCCAATTGCTTAAAATTCATTATGCTACTTCTCAAAGATATAATTTTAGCAGGAGGATAATATCTACCAATGAAAGCATCCTTACATTTAGTCCATGAATCAATACTATTCTTAGGCAAAGATAGCAACCAATCTTTAGCTCTTCCTCTTAATGAGAAAGGAAACAATTTTAATTTTATAATTTCACCATCTACATCCTTATACTTTTGCATTTCACATAGTTCAACAAAATTATTAAGATGGGCAGCAGCATCATCAGAACTAACACCAGAAAATTGCTCTCTCATAACAAGATTCAGTAAAGCAGGTTTAATTTCAAAGAATTCTGCTGTAGTAGCAGGTGGAGCAATAGGTGTGCATAAGAAATCATTATTATTTGTGCTTGTGAAGTCACACAACTTAGTATTTTCAGTAGTACCCATTTTAGCAGTAGTAAATAAAGCAAACTAGATAAAGTAAATGCAAGTAACTAATTTTTTTGTGTTTTTAATTTGGAGAACGCAAACAAGATAGTAAATAAAGTAAAGCAAGTAACTAATTTTTTTGTATTTTAGATATAATGAACAAACAAAGCAGTAAATAAAGTAAAGTAAAGCAAGACAAAAACAAAGTAAAGAGATTGGAAGTGGGAGACTCCTCTTGCAGCGTGTCTTGATCTCCCCGGCAACGGCGCCAGAAAAAACGTTGCTTGTACGCGTACAACACACGTCCATTGGGAACCCCAAGAGGAAGGTATGATGCGTACAGCGGCGAGTTTTCCCTCAGTAAGAAACCAAGGTTATCGAACCAGTAGGAGTCAAGAAGCACGCGAAGGTCGTTGGTGGCGGAGTGTAGTGCGGCGCAACACAAGGGATTCCGGCGCCAACGTGGAACCTGCACAACACAATCAAAGTACTTTGCCCCAACGTAACAGTGAGGTTGTCAATCTCACCGGCTTGCTATAACAAAGGATTAAATGTATAGTGTGGAAGATCATGTTTGCGAAGAACAGTAAGAACAAGTATTGCAGTAGATTGTATTCGATGTAAAAGAATGGACAGGGGTCCACAGTTCACTAGTGGTGTCTTTCCAATAAGAAATAGCACGTTGGGTGAACAAATTACAGTTGGGCAATTGACAAATAAAGAGGGCATAACAATGCACATACATATCATGATGAGTAGTGTGAAATTCAATTGGGCATTACGACAAAGTACATAGACCGCTATCCAGCATGCATCTATGCCTAAAAAGTCCACCTTCAGGTTAGCGTCCGCACCCCTTCCAGTATTAAGTTGCAAACAACAGACAATTGCATTAAGTATGGTGCGTAATTTAATCAACACAAATATCCTTTGACATAGCATTGATGTTTTATCCCTAGTGGCAACAGCACATCCACAACCTTAGAACTTTCTGTCACTGTGCCAGATTTAATGAAGGCATGAACCCACTATCGAGCATAAATACTCGCTCTTGGAGTTACAAGTATCAACTTGGCCAGAGCCTCTACTAGCAACAGAGAGCATGCAAGATCATAAACAACACATATATGATAGATTGATAATCAACATAACATAGTATTCCATATTCATCGGATCCCAACAAACGCAACATGTAGCATTACAAATAGATGATCTTGATCATGTTAGGCAGCTCACAAGATCCAACAATGATAGCACAATGAGGAGAAGACGACCATCTAGCTACTGCTATGGACCCATAGTCCAGGGGTGAACTACTCACACATCAATCCGGAGGCGATCATGGCGATGAAGAGTCCTCCGGGAGATGATTCCCCTCTCCGGCAGGGTGCCGGAGGCGATCTCCTGAATCCCCCCGAGATGGGATTGGCGGCGGCGGCTTCTCTGGAAGGTTTTCCATATCGTGGCTCTCGGTACTGGGGTATTCGCGACGAAGGCTTTAAGTAGGCGGAAGGGAAGGTCAGGAGGCGTCATGAGCGGCCCACACACTAGGGTGGAGCGGGCCCCTCCTTGGTCGCGCCGCCTTGGTGTGTCGCCACCTCGTGGCCCCACTTCGTAATCCTTTCGGTCTTCTAGAAGCTTCATGGAAAAATAAGACCCTGGGCGTTGATTCCGTCCAATTCCGAGAATATTTCCTTTGTAGGATTTCTGAAACCAAAAACATCAGAAAACAGCAACTGGCTCTTCGGCATCTTGTCAATAGGTTAGTGCCGGAAAATGCATAAATATGACATAAAGTGTGTATAAAACATGTGAGTATCATCATAAAAGTAGCATGGAACATAAGAAATTATAGATACGTTTGAGACGTATCAGTGGCTCAGTGGAATAGCTGAACACTGGTGGGGTAAGGCGGATGAAGCTTCGGATCCCCACTTGTTCCTCATGACGTTGAGCTGTGTTCCGCTCAATCCTTTCAAGGAGCCTAATGTTGTCTGCACGGTTGGCTTCATACATGGCCATAAGTTGGACCATAGAAGGAGGAGGAGGAAGGTCATCATTCTCCTCGTATCCATCTCCACGGTTATTGCCATGGCCACGACCACGGCCAGCACCACTTCGTGTACCGCTGACATCCTGAGGAGAAATCAAAACCCATGAGACACAGATTCACCGGAAGGGTTCAATAGAAGAATAGCATGTACCGAATGCAATGAGAATGCTAAGAAGACATGACATGTGATATGAAGATATATCACCGTATCGATCATAGTAGTTAAACAAGCATACAAAATGTACACACTACTAACCGACTCACAAAACATGAAGATGGAATGCAAAGATGACATACCACCACCATGTCGCATAAAGGCAAACAATTGGATGCAAAGCACCCGAAGCAATAATAAAGGAACAATGCTTCAGATTAACTGAGGCATTCTGGAAACTCTGAGACAAGCAACCAGATACGGAGTACTGGAGAAAAATAACCCAAACCCGTGTATCCTAGAGTTTTGAATTGATAGGAAAGAAGTGAAACCTTTTTCCAATCAAAACCAGGTAATATGACTCAGCATTAGAGTGACACCAGATAAGGCGTAAAAACAATCCTATTCGGAGTTCTGCAAATAATGTTTAGCTTTCAAATAGTTTTCACAACCACTAGACTCAACATCGACCAATTAACAAGGGTTTCCTAAGGCATTCCTGCTCTGATACCAAAACCTGTGGCACCCCCGGGATCAGGGTTAGACAAATACCAGATCTTCGTCTGACATAAGCCTAACCTCGAGCTCGAGAGACTACAATGAGGGAATCGGTAACACAACAGTGACTCTACGACTCAAAAGAATATATTACAACTCTTAACAGAGTAAGATCCAAATTATTACACGCAGAGATCACTGACCCAACATTCAACAAGAAACGGAAGCAAATTATGTTATTCTAAATAATAAGATAGCAACGGGCTTCAGAAGCCATAACATAAAGCGACGTCCCAGTCCATAAATCGCAGGCTGCTGCCTGGGAACCCCAAACTAACCATCGATGTTAACATAGAAACCACCTTCGGCTGTAGCAACTTCATCTAAAACAAAAGCATGCAAAGTGAATACAGGGACTTAGCAAGGCTTAGTACAATCTTTTAGCAAAGAGGGTATGCGGGCTTTCTGTAGGTCTTCTTTTGCGTAAAGCCAATTTTCCTTTGTAAGATAAGAGAGAAGAGAAGCTCGACTACTCAGAACCTTTAAAAGGGGTAAGAGAACGACAACTCTATCTCTATTGATCATCATAAAATATCCACCAAACTTCATCATCTCGAACCACTATCCTCGGATCACCCCCTCAATACCCGGAGAAGGTATCCGTAAACACACATTGGTTGCCAAGTTTTACGATTAAGTTCATGTTCTCTATGATCACAGAATCCATTCCCAAGTCGTCCGTAACCGTGGACACGCCCTTTCAAAAAGATTCATAACCCTGTAGGGGTGCACAACTTTACCCACACCCGCCAACCGACTCTTAGTGCCAACATTTGAGCTCTCTTCCTTGGAAAGCCGGCAGAGGGTGGTCACCTTTACCTTGTTGTCGCCTAGACCATGAGTCACGCGCTAAGGATTGTTCCGCTGTAACGGGTCAAGTCCCGAAGTCGGTCCTTAACGATGTGAGCCGAGGTGGGTTTCCCCAGAGGCCGCAACCCCAGCCACCACGACCAGGCTTACCTGCCTGTTATGTACCTTTACCCCAAGCAAAATGCAATGCATATGACCAGGTAATGCGCAAACTATGTGACTCATGGAATCGACTAGGCAAGTTAGTGAGTCGAGAGGGTACCATAATAGGGCCTCGTGTGGTTGTACGCTCGGTCTTGTTTCAAGAGGCGAGAACTCGGTTCCTAGGGTCGGCAGAAACGAAACAACCCACCACATCCCAATGTCGCCTCTCGTCTAAGCCTTTAATCATGATTATTGACATCTCTACACTTACCACGTCAACCTGTCATGCTAGATTCATTTTATTGTAAGGCTCTAGTCCGAAGACCGGAGTAGTAGCGTAACAAACTAAGCATGGCTAAGCATAAGAGATAAAGGCTCTCGTGATGCACACATGCCAAACCTAGTTATGCTAGGAGCAGTGGATCAGGGTATTGAGGCTACAAAGGTCGGACATGCAACAGATAGGGTAACTCTATCTATCGATAAAAGACAGTTGAATCGTATGCGATATGTAGGAACCACAGATAAAAGCATTTCGAAATCATAGATGAACCTGGTTAGGGCTTGCCTTGTCCCTCAACTGATGGGTACTGTTCTTCGGTGGTGTTGACGTCGGATTCCGGCTCAGATCCTATCGCGAAGAACCACATACTGGAAAGGGAAACAAACATTCACGAAGTGGCATAATGCAATGCGCATACAATATGAATGATATGACATGTTAATGGAATCGAGTAACCCTAGGTGCATCGTCAAATTAAAGGGGTTCTGGCATCGCACCCCGACATATGAGAGGGGTGTATTAGGGTTTTATACTAAGCTCCACATTTAATGGGTTCAATCATGTATGAAACATGTATAAACGAATAGGAAATGTTTTTCTGATCAAATTGATATATGAATTTGTATTTTTCTGAATTAATATGAATTACTTATGAATTACTAAAATAAACAAAAAACAGAAAAGGCTTTATTGCATCATGCTGATGTCATGCTGATGCCAGCACGACCTTGAGCTTGTAGATGCCGCAGCAATCGGCCGATTGAAGCCGAATTCGGGCGCGTGCGCGGGGGCAATGGAGTCAGCTCGACGCGGGGAGCCAAATGGTGGCGACGCTGCCCGCCAACTATCGCCAGAACATCGCCGACGACGAAGTCCGATGGCCACAGGAGCAGGCTCGCGTGGCGGCGACGCTAGAGAGCGAGAGAGGGGGAACGGAGGGCATGGGGAGGACCGCCTGCTCACCCTGGTGCCGCTGGTGGCGACGACGAGGCGAGGGGAGGCTCGGAGCTCCGGCGAGCGGCGGAGGCCGGCGGTTCGGGCTCCCGTCGATTGGGCCAATTGGGAGCTCCCGCGGCAGCTGCGTGGTGGAGGAGGTAGACGGCGTCAAGGCGGAGCGAACAGCGGTGACGGCTGGGTGTGAGGAGGCGCAGAACGGCGGCGACAGCGAGGTCTGGCCGGGGCTAGGGTTTGGCCGCGCGCAGAGAAGAGGAGAGGAGGAAGAAGAGGCGTGCTAGGGTTGCTCCTGCGGCGGTGGAGAGGCCTTATACGCGTCCAGGGGGCGGCGGGGAGCATCCGGGCCGTCGGCGCCATCGGGCGGCCACGGCGTCGACATGCAGCAGCCTGGCTGCCTGGAGGTAGAAGACAAGGGGGGTTTTGCAGAAAACCCCCAGGATTTTAGGGATTTCTCAGGAATTTTTAAAAGAGGAAGAATTTGGGGATTTTTAGGGTATTTGAACCCATATTTTGATGGGCTTTTTGCATCAAATTTTAAATAGAGCAAAATACAACATTTGCAACTTTGTTTCAAACCATTTCGGTGCAAAATTTTGCAAATTAAATGCATATGCATGCATGCTTATGCACAACTAGCAATATTTATTTGATTTGCAAAGTGGTTCTGTTATAGTTGGGATCTTCGGGATGTTGGTTTGTAGGGTTTGTAGATGTATAGGGTGGCGGCAGCGGCAAGTTTGTATTGGTTTTGGGCGGCGGCAGCACCTAAAGGAGCGGTGGCAGAATATTGTGGTTTGTAGGGTTTTTGACGTGGTTGTGGGTGTGACGACGATTTTTTTCTGATTGAGATCATGGCAGCTAGGTGCCGAGGAAGAGCTGCTCTAATACCATAGTGATTTTCTAAGTGGAACGATACCCTCGTTCGGTACCAGTCGCGTGTTAATAGAGGCAAGGAAAAAACCCCTGGCGCGGGAGTACAGGGCCTGTATAAGAATCGGTGTATAACATCTATTACACGTATTTCATCTAACAAGACAGACAGCTACGGTACATTTGCATGGGGCCTGTCTAGATGGCATTACTTTTAGGGTTGCTTAATTGTGATAGATTGTGTTTATTTATAACTATTGCAAAAAATCGGTCATGGAAATACTCCAGCCTATATTGAGGTAGGTACGTGGGAAAAAAGAATATATACTACTCCCTATGTCTACAAAAAGATATCGCAAATTGATCAAATTTTAAAATATCTAGATCCTTTTTTATATATAGATATATCTAAATTTAGACAAATCTACATACACTAGCGAGGACTGCAGGTGAAGTTTAGCTCTCCAGTCGTATATTGAGCTAGGTTACCAATTATAGATCATATATTCGTCAATCACATCACCCTGCGCTCCAATAGTAAAATATCTGGTCCAAAGTTGTTCTATGTCTCAGTAGTGAAGAATCGCTTCCGTGACGATGCCAAGTTGCCTGAGCAAGGCGGCAACTCGTACTGGATCCTCCATGTTACGTTCTTGCTTTTGCATCCAGTTGGTCTTCGCAAGTTGCTATTATTTCGTTCTAAAAAAATTACTTACTGGGGTTATTTCTTTGGCTTACGCAACACTAACAACGACTTGGGTAAAATGTAGTGTACTGTAAAAAAAACATAGTTTTTTTATTGTGAAAATAAGCTTGGATGAAATGGGTGGCGAGATCGGATTGCAAAAGGAACATGTTGGGCCTTTTAGTAGCGGACTCTCTTCGAGCCCTGGTTCGTAGGTCTGCCTCAAAACTGCAAAAGCGTATCAATGGAATGCTGGGTGCTGATAGGCCCAATTATATTATTGGACCCAATACAGTTTTGCCGTTGGTGCGTACTGTCTGATGATCAGATTAGCCCCTCTTACCTGAAAAACAAACCAGATATAGTCTTCATCCAAGTTTTCTTCTTCTCTTGGGTTGGTTATTGTAACCATGAATGATTGTGGAGTTTCGTTTTAAAAAAAAGAACGAACGTCGAGTTTCTGACAGGGAAGGAGCTGTTATGAGTTCCGAGGAGTTATATATCACCACATGAGATTTCGTGAGACAAGTTTTGCCAATCGTCCACGGGAGATGAATAGAAGTAGCAGTATATTTGCTCTCTACATAGAAATAGAAATTAATTAAGTAATTAGTGTTACAATACGTATACAAATTCTGTGGATACAAGACCTTGTGTACCAACTTATTGGGCTTTTTGCCCCCTAAGTTCCGTACCTCTATATAACTCCACGAGTTCAGCACAATACAATGCACAGCTATAGGGATTAAAATTTCCTATATGATATTCCTTTAAATAGCATGTGATTGGTTACAACTTAACCAGATTCTTCATGCTTATGACATGTACTCAAGTATTTATGATAATACTTACTTCTTTTTATCCTCACATTTATTCCATTGTAGTTTACATGTTTTTTATGATTACCGGCCAGCCCTAGCTACAACGAAAGCTCTAGTTAACTTAGCTATGTTCGAACGAAGCATCCATAAAGATTCTCCAAAAGCCAGCAAATATCATATAAAAAACCCAGCGAATGCATGACCTATTAAGAATATTTCTTTGCATGTCAAAGGTACGAGTTTGATGTTAGAAGGTAGAACATAATGAGTGGGAGCGGCTACAGCTCTCAATTAGTTTAGAAAACCTAAACATTGAAACAATTATTTCTCAGTCGACATCGACATGAATTTGATCGCAATCTTCTCATTCTATATGCTCACATTAATCTAGATGTTTAAATTAGCTGGTGCTTAGTGTTGACTTAAAAAATATTTCTCGCCCGCATGAGTAATAGCAAAATTGGTAATAACCATAGCACACAGAAATCAAGAAAATACAAGGTGTTATGGAACTCTCAAGCGAAAGTAGATGGAAAACAAAATTCCCCACAAACAACCAGAAAAAACAAGCAACATACATGTCACATGTCATGAAATTATACTAGTGAAATATGAACTAGCGCAAGTAGAGTCAAGGCAGACCTCCTCTGAAGTGTAGACATACCTATGCATGTCAATGTATATCGTGCTTCCGAGGTATCCAAATGTACGGGATTGAGAACTTGCATCTCAAAGTCGTGGACCAACTCCGAACAAAATGTTAGAGAATACCTGCCCTGGAAATCCAAGTTGCGGGGAGGGGCGGCCTAGGGTTCGTGGAGATAGAGATGTGGGGATGAGGTGAAGCAACTTTGCAATCAGTTGATAATTATGTTTCACGTGTCATGGACATAGAGATGCAACACACCAACATGAAAGCATATATGTAGATGGCGATGGCGGAGTTGGACAAGCCCACTTTGAAATGCAATGAGACACTTTTTATTGTTAGTATTTGGTACAATGTGTATGTTGTGTCCTAAACTTGAGATATTTTCATGTTCTCAAGATGTGAATCCGCTTGATTCAGGTCAATGATCAAATGGTACTCTATAACTGTATAGTTATAACGGTAGGTTTTGTGTTTTCGTGAAACATGTTCCGGGGCATGGTCGATGAAAACATGATTTTCTCCTCTAGATTGTAGAGATATTCTGAGGCATTGTCAATTGATAAGATTTATAACAGCATGGCCAAACGACTTGGCCTAAGATTTGACTCGATTTAGGAATATATATCATGAATTCAAGCAGAGATGCCCAACAATCAATAAGGATGACAAATACTCGACTCGGGCCCAACACATCTTTACATATATATGCGACATTTGATCGGGCGACGACGGCGCTGGTGCACTGTACTGCCATTAGAGTGTTGCATTGTTGCAGAGGCTGAATGTAATTGCTATCTTTTGATATTAATATATTCTCTTTATCGAAAAAATATATATGCGACATTACAATGGTTCGAGTGTTTACTTTACATACACTTGAAAGTTTATACTTCTGCTAGGAGATGCTACCAGCTACCAACTTGAGTCATGAAACTTGTGGATCAAGTAGTGTATTCAATCAGAGTCACATGTAGAATCTCAGTGGAAGCAAAGGCCTGTCCATATGACTGTGAATCTATAGATCACACGCTTAAGACTAGTCACAATGAGAAGTATCATAGACTAGTATCATACATATGATACTAGTTTATGATACAACACCTACAATGCATAGTATCATAAATTAGTATCATAATTTCATTATATTTAATGTTTTGTAGAATCTCAATGCAAATACGTGTACATAATGTGTTTACCACTAAAGTTTCTAGTTTTACGTGATATGATACGGTATCTACCTATGATACTACTCTCACATCTCTCCTCATTAATTGATGTGCAACATAAGATTTTTACATACATGGTATACATGATACTACCTATGATACTTCCATTGTGGCTAGTCTAAGGAGATAGAACCCGCTTTAATTGGATTTAGGTGGATATATGGGCTTGGAGTCCAATTGGGACACATGTGTTGTGGGCCCACATGAGATATCTATTTATGTTGGTTGCATTGGCATAATAAGGATTGATCCGGTTGATCGATTCAACATTTTGGAAACCCTACCCATTGCCATCTTACCCTAAATATACCGTCTAGATCTAACACTCTACAAAGAAAAGTTCTCTCCTCTACGTGTGGAATCCTTAGAGGCATTGCACATGCAAAGCTAGGACAAATCATTTGACGGATATATATTGCGAGGAGGAGCGTCCATTTCGACTGCATTACTTCTATAAATGTTCCTAGACTACCCTCTCAACCAGGGGGTCTGAAAGGGGCAAAACGATCTCGTTCGTCCGTTTCACAGCACAGTAAAGTTCTGAAACCCGCTTTTCACCTCAGCCGTTGGATGTAGTAAGTTTTTCTGTACCGGCCGCTGCTTGTTCTAGGTGCATGACGGCTGGGCCCGTGCATGAGTGGGGCCGTTTGTTTGAGACAGCAAGCATCCGTGCTCGCGTGGCTCAGAAAAACAAAGAGGTGAAAACCCTAACCAATTCCGTGCGTCCCGTCCTCCCCCAATCCCCGCCTTCCTCTCACCTCCTCCTCCTCCTCCCCTAGAGACAGCGGCGGCTCGGCCTACCCTCTCACTCAGTGTGGCTGCGCTGCCTCCTCTCCTCTCTGCTCCCATGCTTGCTCGCGGCGACAGGGTGCTCCAGTGCCGGGTACGACACGGCCGGCGGCGGTGCGGCAGCAGCTTCGAGGAGCCGGGGTTGCGGCGGCCAGGACGCCCGCCCAAGCGACCCCCGCCGCCGGCCACACATGAGCTTGGTCGAGAAGGGCGTCCACACCCGCCGGTGCTCGAGATCTGGCGGATGGAGGGCTGCAGCGGCGGCGGGATCGATCTTGGTCGTCACTCCAACTGCAGAGCTCCGTGATCGCGGAGAACCGATCCATGGGGGCGTCGGGGAAGTGGATCAAGACGCTGGTGGGGCTCAAGCCGGCGACCGCAGCGGAGAAGCACGGCAAGGGGCGCAAGTGGAGCCGGCTGTGGCGGAGCTCCTCCGGCGGGCAGGGCCAGCGGGCGCCGCGTCGGCGGCGGCCTCCGAGGTCTCCGAGACCTCGTCCTCCGCCGCCGCCCGACGCGCTCAGCTCCGTCGTCGCGGCCGTCGTGCGCGCCATGCCCGGGGACTTCCGCGTCATCCGCCACGAGTGGGCCGCGCTCCGCATCCGGACCGCCTTCCGAGGATTCTGGTACGCACACGCCGATGCCTTCGCTCGCGTCCCCCTCCCTCAAAAATCCCAGCTTCTTCAGAGTTTAACCTTGTTCGATCTCTCTCTGCGCGCAGGCCAGGCGGGCGCTGAGGGCGCTGCGCGGGATAGTGCGGCTGCAGGCGCTCGTGCGCGGCCGCGTCGTGCGAAAGCAGCTCGCAGTCACAGTCAAGTAGTCAAGTGCATGCAGGCGCTCGTGAGGGTGCAGGCGCGGGCCAGGGACAGGCGCACGCGCCTCTCCGCGGACGGCCGAGACTCCTCACAGGGCGGCGACGCGCTCGACGAACGCGCCACACACGCGGATCCAGTCAAGGACGCAGAGGTATGTACTACTACTCTGTTCCAGGATACCGTTGCAGTTGCTTGGTTCATGATAAATGAGTTACCTTGCATGATAATGCTTGCTACGCGAATTATTATGTTCAAGTGCTTGTGCAAATAAACAAAGAATTATACTTCTCTTCCTCTCTGCTGTTGGCCACGCCGGCCATGGCCCTCGAATCCGACGCCTGCATCTACCGGACACATGTACCTCTCAATTCCGTATTGTTGATTATCATCTCTCTTTCTTAGATTTACTGGTTATCTAAATGCTTGAGCAAGGTTGATAGTATAGGTAGCATGTATGAGATTGGGTTATTGTCATTCTAATACAGTTTGTGTTATGCTTAGATATTTTGCATATATGTTTTTAAGATAAAACTCTAACAATTGTTTTTCCCTCTTTGCAGCCGCTATTCCAGTGAAGGATTTGATCTGCTAAAACAATAATGTGGAGATAAGTCATATGTCTGATGGAAAATATAGCTATAGCTATTTTTTGTTTGTTTTATCAGTATCATTTTAGGCTTCCGTTAGCTGAAAAAGATAATACAACGAGCAATTTTCTACCATGTGATTATAGCATTGATGTCATAATGAGCAGGATGTCTCTTGTGTACTATGAAGAATGCTACTTATATACTTGATTTCTTCGATTTCAGTGGTGGTATGCTTATCATTTCTCCTTATCATTTCAGGCTTCGACAGCAGCGAGCATGGCCAAGCTAGACACCAGGTGAGCTCCTCCCAGCCCTTCTCTCTCATTTTGTGTTCTCTCTGCCCTCAATCACATCTTCTAGCAAGCACCCAAAATATATTAATACATGACAAGGTCGTATCAGTACATTTAGTTCCGTAATAGTTTCATAGTGGTCAATTGTTTTTCTGTCCTGGACAATATGTTTTGTGTTTGAGCCACTGTTACAGCTCTTCTTCTCAAGCTATGGCTTCATAGACTGAAATTTTGGCTAATTAATTTGTTTGCTTGGTTCCTACATTTGATGTATTATTTAAAAGCGGGCATGTTTTAAGTTCTTCTACTTTTTTGTAGAAGAGTATTGCATACTCAGCTACTCCAATCGTTTGGGTCTTTGGGGATGGTGGACTCGATTGCTGAATCAATGGTGCCATGTCATGCCCCCTATATTACCTTTGCCCAAATCAAAGTGCATATATTTCCACGAGGTTTGTTGTAATACAATACAAGACTTTTGGGCTACGCTGCATTCCTAGAAGATGCTACTTTGATATATTTTGCAGCATTTAGATATTTTTTTCATTGAATAAAATCGTTCAAGATCTATATATCTTGTATGGTTTTTCTTTTTTGTGGTTATTATTAGTTCTTATCGTGCCTTTTACTTACTGCAATTTGTTATATAGTTATAGGGGGCATGGCTGGGACGGTGATGGAGGAGCAGTGACGAGCCAAATGGCCATGGCGCCGCTCGCTGGAGCACATCAACATCTCGTCGCTCGTCAATATTACTTATCCATGTAAGCTCTTTATTCTCGTTCTTCCTCCTACTTTAATTCATTTTTCGCATGGCCATGATGGTGGATCTGCTTAGCCACGCATGGGTACAGAGAAAATTATAGCCATCTCTTCCGTTTATTGGCTTTTTTATTGTTGGAGGTGATGCTAATTCGGTTCACACCGGCGATTATTCTTGTGCTGCATTTGGTCGTTTGCTGCACTTGGATTCAGATAGAAGAGATCCAGTTGCATTGGGATCTTTTTGTGAGAATCAACTTGGTGAAAAAAGGCGTATCATTTGTTTGTTCACTCAATGGACCAGGTGATGACATGCCCTCGCTCGCTAATCTGGAGCTTCAACCATCTCATGGAGGACGCCGTCTGGTAGATGTCCTGCGAAGCCCGCTATGCCACCTCCAGCACTAGGAGATGAGGCGGCCCAGAGGTCCGGCCTCCTCATATCCCTCGTCACCATCTGCGCACTCGTGGCGGCGCACATCGCCCACCAGAAGGACTGCAGGCCCGTCGACTTTGTGCGTGGCGTCATCCTCGTCAAACACAATGCCCGCAACCTGCTACTGTCGCCGAGGTTTCTTCTTATGTTTCTTGGCAGCTTGTAGCCTTTGAGGTTTTCCTATGGATTTGAATATCTCAGTCATTGGGTGTTCATTTGGGCTTATTGGCTGTACTCATTTTGGTTGGTTCCCTTTTGTTTTTGCTGCAGAGAGTGTATGTTTCATAGTGGTGTGAAAGGGTTGAGCAACGAATGAGGTTTTTTTAGTCCTAGGTCAGGACTAAGATTCTAGAATTTTCTTTTCATAATACTGCATGATTTTAATACTTCAAGGACATATGAATAGTATGGTTTCTCTCTCTCCCAGATTTCTTACTACCGAGAATGCTTTTGATTGCATTGTCATTTGTTTTATTGAGCTCTAAATTAAAATAATATTGTATTAAACTATTTGTTGCATAGCATTAGCCCACCCTTTGTTCATACCTTGTATAAAGGTTGGTTCTGTGCTTTTTTGTGTTCATGCCAACATTTTGCACGCCTTACCACCTTGGACAAAGTAGTTATTGTCTGCTTACCTTTAGATTTTTTGTTTCATAGAGAATTAAGTGCAACCTGTTTTTGGACTTTACTCCACGGAAATTGCAGTCAATTATCTTGATAATATATCTCAATTCCTATGTCCTAACTATTCCTTCTGTAGGAATTTGAGAAGATTTGTCCAAATTGGTGATGAAATCCAAGCTGCTCGATTTCTTCTCGGACATGGAT
The DNA here is from genome assembly GCF_019359855.2 of Lolium perenne. Lineage (NCBI taxonomy): Eukaryota > Viridiplantae > Streptophyta > Magnoliopsida > Poales > Poaceae > Lolium > Lolium perenne. The sequence continues at coordinate 128,200,047 of NC_067250.2, forward strand.
GAGCCCCTCAGGTATGACAGATCTCTCAGAGGATCTCTGCCAGCATGAAAAGTTCATGTTCCAGTGAGGAGGCTCACCATCACCTACGTCATGTTACTTAGGTATAAATTGTATGATGGAATTTCTGAGTAATAGGCACAATTATTATCTGAAAAGTAGATGCCATGCTTTGTTGAAGACAGCGTAGTCCAGTAATTATATGTCTATCCAGACATTTCATATTTATATGCATTTGGCCTGAAAAATAGGGTGGGGAAGGCAACTACCACCGGCGGTTGTCTGGCTTGTGGGTGCATCCAGGTTGCCATTTTACAACATTAGAGATTAGAGAATGTACTGTTATGTCCACATCTGTATTGTTAGTAATTTTGAATCGATCCTTTTTCATGCATTGACGGTCGTTTCCTTGTTTTAATCTATTTGAAACATGTTTCCTGGTGGCAGTGACGCATAGGTACCATGCGGTTTACTCGTCTTATTTGTCTCCTCTTTTATCATGTATATTTTGGTGAATGTTCAGCAGCTTATGTGCTATTTTTTCCCCTACTAAACAAAATTTTCTCTATGTAGGAATTATATACTGAGTTTGATTGTGTTTCAAGATATTGAGTGTCCGTAAGAATTTGAAACAGGCTACAGATCAATTTACTTTGGTAATCTATGTTCAGTTGCATTTCCAAATAAATGTTTCACTTATCCATAAAAATCCTCTATAGTTCAGTTGCATGACTTTAAAAAATCCAGTTATAGGACTGAACAGTTAGGGATTTCTACATACATATTTGATGTTGTGATCTGTGGCACAACAAGAATTCTTATGTGTTACTAACTGTAGAATGGTGTTTATCATTGGTATTGGTTCTAGGCTAAAACTTATTGTGCTTACTTCAGCAAAGTTGACAACATATTTATCCTAAATCGTTCAGCTAGCTCCTAGATATTTTACTATTCCATTTATTCATAGTACACTAGCGCAGTATGCTGATTTTGTAATTACCTAGGTTTACTGTCATTTTTCAATTAATATGAATCGGAGGGACTACTGTCATTTTTCAATTCGCTAGGTGTCCCTTTTTTTTACTTTAATTTTCTTAGGGGTAGATTACCAACTACTAATTTAGTTTCTGAAAATGGAAATCGGAAGGCAACCTCTTTTTCAGAAAACCAAACAACTGTGGAATATAGAAGGGGAATATAGATTCATATGTATTTGATTCATGACTTCATTGCAAGTTCTCAGTCCTGAACCCACATTATTCTACCAGCAAACCCTGTATAAGCATGTAGGTTGCTTGATTTTAGTGAAGAAAGAAAACATATTTGAAACTCCACATTCCGGCCAATAAATATTTCACAATTTTCTATAGAGGCCACATTTTGCGGCTATGATTTCCTGAAATTGCACCATTTTCTACAGGCCTGTTCAAGGGAACACGTTTAGGATGTGGCAAGTAACTTAGTTTCTACACTTGTATGGCGACGAGAGGTCATGGTGATTTATTATTTTGCATTCTGCGAGTTTTTTACTATTTAGCATATATATGTAGTATTTTCCAGTATTATGGTTATCTAACCAAGAAGGTTTACATTGCCTTTCAAGTAGTTGCATTGTCATGATAACTTGTTGTGAGTCAAGTCTCTGCTTTTCTTTTTCAGTAAAATCTCTTGCTCGGTAATGCATTTAAGAAGAAAATAGGAAATACCCCTCTACAATTACTCTCATAATAACTAATAGCCACTACCCTGTGAAACATGCATCAGCTCGGGCAATGAATTATCTTTTCGAGAATATAGGCAATGAATTATCATGCAGTCCCATGCATCTTTCTTAATTCCCGTGCATCTTTCTTAATTCCAGTTTCAAAACATCTTTCTTAATTGTAGAGTGGACATACCCCTCTACAATTACTCTCATAATAATTAATAGCCACTACCCTGTGAAACATGCATCAGCTCGGGCAATGAATTATCTTTTAGAATATAGGCAATGAATTATCATGCAGTCCCGTGCATCTTTATTAATTCCAGTTTCAAAACATTTTCAGATTCATGTATGGTTTTTCTCATCAAATATCAAGCGAGAACCAGCCTTTGCAAAGAAACAGAAACCCATCTCCACGGCATGAAGCGGTGTGTTGGGAAATGCTCCATGTTGAAATTGAAACTTTTCATTCCGGTTCTGATACACCCACTTAGGAGCTGAGCTTGGAGTGATGCGATGTCTTTCTGCTGTTGATTATTTTCAAGGTGTTCATTTTGCCTCACAGCTGGCTGCGCAGTTTATATGCAAATACCTATAGGAGCCAACAGCTTGAGAGCGTTCTTTGAGCTCAGCTCGGGCATGTGGTTAATGGAATTGTAGTTGTTCTGTACAAAAATTCTTTAAAAAAGCGGGAAATTAACTATAACCAATATGTGATTTGTTTCATTTTTGAAGTTGTATTTGGGCTATGTATCATTTAGTGTTCAATGGTTTCATATCCAACTTGCGGTAATGTGTTAGTGCAGATGGTCACCACACATCTGGATGCTAACAAGGTGTTTGGTTTATGATTTTGTAACCTGATTATGGCTTTTGTTCGGTTAAACTTGCCTATAATTAGGTTACGTGACCGACACCATAAAAGAAGCCTCCCGTGCATCGGATATATTATACTATTACACATGGCTTGAATATTGCCTTTTGCCATTTGTCTTGGGGAGCAACAGGTCGAAGGGTCTCAAAGACCTAACATTAGCCGATTAAAACTTATGGTTATGTGCGATCTTGCTTTTGCCCGTGAAGGACCATGCTACGGAGGAGATGAAAGCCGATAAGGCGAAGATGGCAGCTTTGAGTGATGCTTTGAAGGTAGTGGCCATCGAGATGGAAGAGTTGGAGTCGAGTGTGAAGAATAATACACAAGCTATGCATCATATAGTGAATGCACCACTATCAACAATATGTGCACGACTTCAGTAACATATTTTGTTTCATTTTGAGAACAACTTCGGGGACATTTTCTTTTCGTTTGAGTAGAGATCGTGGGGGAAGGAAAGAAAATAAGCCGGACTAATTCAAAACAAATAAATGCGCACGTAATAGATAACTCCTTTTGCATGTCCGGCTTCACCGGTGAGACCTTGCCGGACGCTTGGCCCGCCGTCTGATGACGGCTGCGCCGGCGATGGTGGATGCTCCCGCATCGCCTTCGCCTCCTCGTGGCGAGTCAATTGCTGCTAGATCCGCCGATTCCTCGACGACCAAGCTGATGCCGGTTGACCCGATGACTGCTGGGCTGACGACGGAGGATCCACGCTGATGGACCTCAAAGCGCCTGCGCTCATGGTGGACTCTCCAACAACACCTTCGCCTCCAACAACCTCCTCCGCTTCAGCAACATCAGTGACATCGCGGTTCCTCTCATCTTCCACGCAACCTACTCTTCCCCCAACTTCCATCGCCGCCTATTCTACTGGAGCCGCGCGAGAAGAAACCTACACTAGCGGCGGAGTGAGCGAGATGGAGAGAATTTTGTTTGCTATTTTGGGAGTGGTGGCCGGGGAAGGGGGGAATGGATGCGGCCGTCGAGGGCATTTCCTCCAACGAAACACGCCGAATATTACTATAACTCACCATGGATGGCCATTTCACCTAATACTCCCCCTTTGCTACTGCGATGATGATGGCAGTCGAAAGAGCTACACTTCGCGCTCCCGAGCCTCCGGTATTGAAATAAACCAAGACTTATGGTGAGTAAACGCAGTAACCAGAGAAGAGCTCGAACACACCCCGTCGGATACTACTATAGCTCAAACTGGATGCCCATTTAACCCTAATACCCCCTTTACTCGGTGGAAGAGCTCCGCTACAACCTCCGGTCCTAAAATAAGCCAAACCTTATGGTTAGCCTCCGCCATTTGCGCGATAGCGCAACCGGTCATCTAGTATACCTAATTCCGCGTCGAATCTGCACCTTGAGTGGTAATGTCTTGGTCTATATTAGTACCATGATCTCACTTGCGTGGCAGAAATTTTCGATTTGTCTACTCTGTGCCTCAACACACGATCCATTCATTTGTTAGATAGCTAAGGTCTTTACCATGGGGTTATCAATGAGTGTTAGGAAGCTGAGATTTTTTCAATAAGGGACATTTTATTACTCGAAAGTTAGTACCACGAAGATATAATTCATAAGAGCTTTTATCAAGCCTCTGCATGGGGAATCGCTTCATACTACCTTAACCCTAACCCTCCCGGGTCGCCCTCGCTCGGGCGACTCCGGAGGCGGCGGCCTCCTCTGACCCCACCTCCCTCTCAACGCCCCCGGCCAGGCCGCTGCAGTCGCCGGTGGTGGCGGCGCCCTTCCCACCAAACAGTGGAGGGCAGTGGAGGCGATGCGTTTCGCCAGCGCATCCGGGAGGGGAGGTGCTGCGACGGGCGGGCTTGGCGCGGCGGATGTGGCGACGGGGAGCTGGATGCTAGAGGTGGGCGGCGGCGGCGCGGCGAGCTAGCTCGGGTCCGATTTGGGCCCGATTTGGGCCTAGAGGTCCTAATCCTTGCTTCGTCGTCTACGGTCTGCCACGACGACGGCTTTGGTCTATTCGCTCGGGCGATCATGGGCAGCGCAGCCGGTCCTAGCCGGGGAACGCAACCTGCTGCCGAGTCTTCTTCTATGTGGCTGTCATGGGCTTGGCGGCGATGACTAAGCTAGGTGATAACCTCATTCGTCGTCGTCGGGCGGCGGAGGGCGGCGTGGGGGCCGATTCATCCACATCGAAGAATAAATGTAGCGGTTCTAGGATTCTTCTCGCACCAAGTTTGAAGATCTCTCGGATGCTTGTTCCAACCAGTCTGGGTGGATTGTTGTGTTCCGGAAAAGACCCTACCGACGAAATTTATTGTGCGATCAATGCCTGAAGATTGCTGGATTTGAGTGTTTTCGGTCGTGCACACCCATATTTTTTTATCTGGCCGTTTGGTTTCAGAGGGAGCGCCTCGAAGCTCTGCTGGCTGTTAATATCATGAAGCTTGTTTTCTTTCCATGGTACTAGCAGAGAAGGTCATCAAGCCGAGATTGGTGTAACAGCGACTGGTATGTGGGAGCGGCTGCACAGGAGAAGTTCAGAATCTTATCTTTCAGGATGAAAACCCAAGGTCTGGCCTTAATTGATTGTGCCTGGCAATATTTTTGTTAGAGACATTGTTTTCTTTTTTTACTATGTGCATCCTTTATGCCATTAGGTCATGATGTTGTTGCAGAGCCTGGATGTAATTGATATCTCCACAATATTAATGTATGCTCTTTATCGAAAAATCAAGCCTCTCCATAGCTAGGATGCGTGGAACCACATAAATCCGATATAAGAGGGGGAAAAAGGTAATACAAAGCTCAAGAAGCTATCATATCACGCCGAAGTTGATGCTTGAGAACCAATTGGTAGACCACGCCGCCAATCATGTGTATTTCTTTCCATTTTTTTGAGTTTGCCATGTTTAGTGTCATCATTTATCGAAAAATGTTTAGTGTCATCAGGTTAATATTCTAAGTGGGTCTTGCCTTGTACATCTTGTACGCAATTCGGTTGATATAAAATATCAGGAAGGTGACGATTGTGGCCTGTAGTTTCAAAGCTTTCATTAGAGCATGTCTAACAGGTTCAGTATTTTTTCGCCCCTTAAAACGCGAGTAGAGGGTCCTGTATTCAATTTTCGTCGGCCGAAAACTCATCCGAGCTAGCAGACCCCGTATCTCTGTTTTACGGGGTCTGCTAGCTCGGACGAGTTTTGAACCCCTCAAAACATGATTTTTGAAAAATTAGATATTAGAACCAACACAACATTCACATAAAATAAAAGTTTTACATCACACAATAATTGTCATAATTATTACAATAATGTTTTTCGGAAAGTTCAACAAATGTTGTAGTGGAAGAATTAAACAAATAACAAATATTTCACACATACAACAAATGGAAATGAATGTTTCACACATACAACAATAGGATATGAATGTAATAACTCATTGGTCGTGCAACTGCCAGTGGTGATCAATCAGATCTTGGGTGAGCTGGTGATGAGTCTCGGCATTTTCAATGCCTCGATGAGCTGCAAGAAAAGCTTCAATCCGATCAGGGTTCCTCTCGGTCTGCACTCGGGTGCCAACATTGTCATAGAAACATGGCAAGTTCAACCCTCTTTCATCTTCAATGATCATGTTGTGAAGAATCACACAACATGTCATGATATCAACAAGAGTTTCCTTGTCCCAAAACCTTGCAGGACCCCGGACAATGGCAAACTTTGCTTGCAAGACACCAAAAGCTCTCTCAATATCCTTGCGACATGCCTCTTGATTTTTGGTGAAGCAAACTTCCTTTCTTGTCAAAGCCTTGTCTTTTTTCTCTTTTATCGACTTGACAAGTGTTTCAAAGTTAGGGTAAATACCATCTGTGAGATAGTACCCCATGGTGTACTCATTATTCATAACTTTGTAGTTACAAGTTGGTGCTTCACCCTTAACTAGTCTTGCAAACAAAGGTGATCTATTCAAGATGTTGATATCGTTGAGTGTCCCCGGCAATCCAAAAAAAAAGCATGCCAAATCCATAAGTCTTGCGAGGCCATAGCTTCAAGAACAATGGTAGCATCACGGCTTTTGCCACAATCATTCCATGCCATGCTTTTGGACAATTTTTCCATGTCCAATGCATGCAATCCAAACTACCAAGCATCCCCGGCCACCCCCTCTTTTTATTGATCTCCATGAGCCTTTTCGTATCTTCCTCATTTGGAGCTCGGAGATACGTCTCTTCATACAACTTGATCACTATCTTGGCAAACATACACACGCAATCTGTGGTTGTTTGTACACCAATGCGAAGGTACTCATCGGTATAATCTGCTGGTATATGATACGCGTACAGCACGCGACCGTTGGGAACCCCAAGAGGAAGGTGTGATGCGTACAGCGGCAAGTTTTCCCTCAGTATGAAACCAAGGTTTAATCGAACCAGTAGGAGCCAAGAAGCACGTTGAAGGTTGATGGTGGCGAGATGTAGTGCGGTGCAACACCAGGGATTCCGGCGCCAACGTGGAACCTGCACAACACAACCAAATTACTTTGCCCCAACGAAACAGTGAGGTTGTCAATCTCACCGGCTTGCTGTAACAAAGGGTTAGATGTATAGTGTGGATGATGATTGTTTGCAGAGAACAGTAGAACAATTGCAGTAGATTGTATTTCAGTTGTAGAGAATGGACCGGGGTCCACAGTTCACTAGTGGTGTCTCTCCCATAAGATAAATAGCATGTTGGGTGAACGAATTACAGTTGGGCAATTGACAAATAGAGAGGGCATGACCATGCACATACATATTATGATGAGTATAGTGAGATTTAATTGGGCATTACGACAAAGTACATATACCGCTATCCAGCATGCATCTATGCCTAAAAAGTCCACCTTCAGGTTATCATCCGAACCCCTTCCAGTATTAAGTTGCTAACAACAGACAATTGCATTAAGTATTGCGCGTAATGTAATCAATAACTACATCCTCGGACATAGCATCGATGTTTTATCCCTAGTGGCAACAGCACATCCATAACCTTAGGGGTTCTTGTCACTCCCCCAGATTCACGGAGACATGAACCCACTATCAAGCATAAATACTCCCTCTTGGAGTTACAAGCATCAACTTGGCCAGAGCATCTACTAGTAACGGAGAGCATGCAAGATCATAAACAACACATAGATATAAATTGATAATCAACATAACATGGTATTCTCTATTCATCGGATCCCAACAAACACAACATATAGCATTACAGATAGATGATCTTGATCATGTTCGGCAGCTCACAAGATCCGACAATTAAGCACAATGAGGATAAGACAACCATCTAGCTACTGCTATGGACCCATAGTCCAGGGGTAGACTACTCACGCATCACTCCGGAGGCGACCATGGCGGTGTAGAGTCCTCCGGGAGTTGAATCCCCTCTCCGGTAGGGTGCCGGAGGCGATCTCCTGAATCCCCCGAGATGGGATTGGCGGCGGCGGCGTCTCTGGAAGGTTTTCCGTATCGTGGCTCTCGGTACTGGGGGTTTCGCGACGAAGGCTATTTGTAGGCGGAAGGGCAGGTCAGGGGGCCACACGAGGGGCCCAGGAGACAGGTCGGCGCGGCCAAGACCTGGGCCGCGCCGCCCTACCTCCTGGCCACCTCGTGGCCCCACTTCGTCAGCTCTCCGGTCTCCTGGAAGCTTCGTGTGAAAATAGGCCCCTGGGCGTTGATTTCGTCCAATTCCGAGAATATTTCCTTACTAGGATTTCTGAAACCAAAAACAGCAGAAAACAAAGAAGCGGCTCTTCGGCATCTCGTCAATAGGTTAGTTCCAGAAAATGCATAAATATGACATAAAGTATGCATAAAACATGTAGATATCATCAATAATGTGGCATGGAACATAAGAAATTATCGATACGTCGGAGACGTATCAGCATCCCCAAGCTTAGTTTCTGCTCGTCCCGAGCAGGTAAACGATAACAAAGATAATTTCTGGAGTGACATGCCATCATAACCTTGATCATATTATTGTAAGCATATGTAATGAATGCAGCGATCCAAACAATGTAAATGACATGAGTAAACAAATGAATCATATAGCAAAGACTTTTCATGAATAGTACTTCAAGACAAGCATCAATAAGTCTTGCATAAGAGTTAACTCATAAAGCAATAATTCAAAGTAGAGGTATTGAAGCAACACAAAGGAAGATTAAGTTTCAGCGGTTGCTTTCAACTTGTAACATGTATATCTCATGGATAATTGTCAATGTAAAGTAATATAACAAGTGCAATATGCAAGTATGTAGGAATCAATGCACAGTTCACACAAGTGTTTGCTTCTTGAGGTGGAGAGAGATAGGTGAACTGACTCAACAATAAAAGTAAAAGAAAGGTCCTTCAAAGAGGAAAGCATCGATTGCTATATTTGTGCTAGAGCTTTGATTTTGAAAACAAGAAACAATTTTGTCAACGGTAGTAATAAAGCATATGTGTCATGTAAATTATATCTTACAAGTTGCAAGCCTCATGCATAGTATACTAATAGTGCCCGCACCTTGTCCTAATTAGCTTGGATTACCGGGATTATCGCAATGCACATGTTTTAACCAAGTGTCACAAAGGGGTACGTCTATGCCGCCTGTACAAAGGTCTAAGGAGAAAGCTCGCATTAGATTTCTCGCTATTGATTATTCTCAACTTAGACATCCATACCGGGACAACATAGACAACAGATAATGGACTCCTCTTTAATGCATAAGCATGTAGCAACAATTAATTTTCTCATATGAGATTGAGGATATATGTCCAAAACTGAAACTTCCACCATGATTCATGGCTTTAGTTAGCGGCCCAATGTTTTTCTCTAACAATATGCATGCTCTAACCATTAAAGGTGGTAAATCGCCCTTACTTCAGACAAGACGGACATGCATAGCAACTCACATGATATTCAACAAAGAGTAGTTGATGGCGTCCCCAGGAACATGGTTATCGCACAATGATAACCCACAAGTATAGGGGATCGCAGCAGTCTTCGCGGGTAGTATAACCCAATTTATTGATTCGACACAAGGGGAGACAAAGAACACTTGGAAGCCTTAACAGCGGAGTTGTCAATTCAGCTGCACCTGGAAACAGACTTGCTCGCAACATTTTATCAGTAGTAATAGTTTTATAACAGTAGCAGTAGTGAAATAACAGCAGCAGAGTAACAGAGACAGCAGTAGTGATTATAGTAAACAGCAGGATTAAAATAATGTAGGCACGGGGACGGATGACGGGCGTTGCATGGATGAGACAAACTCATGTAACAATCATAGCAGGGCATTTGCAGATAATAATAAAACGGTGTCCAAGTACAAAGCAATCAATAGGCATGTGTTCCAATTATAGTCGTACGTGCTCGCAATGAGAAACCTGCACAACATCTTTTGTCCTACCAGCCGGTGGCAGCCGGGCCTCAAGGGAATCTACTGGATATTAAGGTACTACTTTTAATAGAGTACCGGAGCAAAGCATTAACACTCCGTGAACACATGTGATCCTCACATCACTACCATCCCCTCCGGTTGTCCCGATTTCTATCACTTCGGGGCCATTGGTTCCGGACAGCGACATGTGTATACAACTTGCAGGTAAGACCATAAACAATGAATATCATGATGAAATAATAACATGTTCAGATCTGAGATCATGGCACTCGGGCCCTAGTGACAAGCATTAAGCATAACAAGTTGCAACAATATCATCAAAGTACCAATTACGGACACTAGGCACTATGCCCTAACAATCTTATGCTATTACATGACCAATCTCATCCAATCCCTACCATCCCCTTCGGCCTACAGCGGGGGAATTACTCACACATGGATGGGGGAAGCATGGCTGGTTGATGGAGAGGCGTCGGTGGTGATGATGGCGATGATCTCCTCCAATTCCCCGTCCCGGCGGAGTGCCAGAACGGAGACTTCTGGCTCCCGCGACGGAGTTTCGCGATGTGGCGGCGTTCTGGAGGCTTTCTGGCAACTTCGACTTCTCCCCGTGCGTTTTTAGGTCGAAGGCAATATATAGTCCGAAGGAGGGCATCGGAGGCCGGCCGAGGGGGCCACACCACATGGCCGCGCGGGCCCCCCCTGGGCCGCGCCGCCCTATGGTGTGGGGCCCTCGGGCCTCCAACTGATTTGTCCTTCTGGCTCCGTCAGTATTCTGGGAAAATAGGGCCTTCTGCATAAATTCCGAGGATTTTCCTGAAAGTTGGATTTCTGCACAAAAACGAGACACCAGAGCAGTTCTGCTGAAAACAGCGTTAGTCCGTGTTAGTTGCATCCAAAATACACAAATTAGAGGCAAAACAATAGCAAAAGTGTTCGGCAAAGTAGATACGTTTTGGACGTATCAACTCCCCCCAAGCTTAGCTTATTGCTTGTCCTCAAGCAATTCAGTTAACAACTGAGCGATAAAAGAACTTTCACGAACACATTTGCTCATATGATGTATATATTCTCATGCTATGGCTAATACTTAAGCAGTTCATAATGAGATACATGCAAATAAGATCATCTAACAGTTATGTCAATCATGGAGAGGTACCAACAATTAATAATAAGCATCATGAATCATGTATATAAGCAGGATTGCAATGTTCATAAGAGAGTATGATAAAGTGGTATCTCGCTTGCCCGTATTTGATCGGCAAAACATAAATGCCCAGGCACCTCTGAAGTTCATAGAAAGACTAGAAGTAGTGATTGTCAAAGATAAAAGCATCAAAGTTATACCACAATCAATTATATTTTGAGACAAGCATATTATACTAAGAATGACAGTTGTGCTCTTAAGATAGTGCTCAAAGAAAGAATGGAGACACAACATAAAAGTAAAAGATTGACCCTTCGCGAGAGGCGAGGGGATTAACATGCGCTAGAGCTTTTCATTTTTAAAACAGGAGTAAAATTATTTTGAGAGGTGTTTGTTGTTGTCAACGAATGGTAATGGGTACACCAACTACCTTGCCAACCGGACTCCAAAGAGCGGCTCCCATGAATTATTTTTATGTTTATGTGGCACTCCTTCCAACCTTTCTTTCACAAACCATGGCTAACTGAATCCTCGGGTGCCTGCCAACAATCACATACCATGAAGGAGTGCCTTTTTATTTTAGTTTTATTATGATGACACTCCCCCAAACCTTTGCTTACACAAGCCATGGCTAACCGAATCCTTCGGGTGCCGTCCAACAATCACATACCATGGAGGAGTGTCTATTTAAGTTAATTAATTTGGGACTGGGAATCCCATTGCCAGCTCTTTTTGCAAAATTATTGGATAAGCGGATGTGCCACTAGTCCATAATGAAAGTCCGTCAAGAGTAAATGACAAGGTTGAAAGTTAAACACCACATACTTCCTCATGAGCTATGAAACATTAACACAAATTGAGAAGCATTTTGAAGGTTTTAAAGGTAGCGCATGAGAATTTACTTGGAATGGTTTGAAATGCCATGCATAGGTATTTATGGTGGACACTTTGGAACAACTTGGTTTTCAGGTGTTTGGAAGCACGAGCAGCGTTCCCGCTCAGTACAAGTGAAGGCTAGCAATAGACTAGGGAGCGACAAATCAAGAGAGCAGTAACTGTCATAATCATGCTTGCGGCAAAATAAATTAACAAAGGCATAAAAGTGATACAAGGACTCTGAAGCAATATAAATCATCGAGGCTCAATTGACTTTTGTTCAGTCATATGCATGCGTGAGCATGTGCCAAGTCGATATAAATGAATTATTCAGAGGAGGATACCACAATGCCATACTTACTTATGAATAAAACAATGCAAGCAAACATCCATGACATGCTACTCATATTAATAAATTGGAGCTAAACATGAGAGATCATGAACTACTAGACTTTCTCAAATAACATATACCTCACATGAACCAACTAAGCATGCTCACATGGATGAGTATATGTACAAAAATGAAAATAAATAGAGTTCATACCAGCCTCTCACCACAATCCAATTGTCGTAGATCGTCATTATTGCCTTTCACTTGTGTAGCTTGGATAATATGAAATGAAAACCACGCTCCAGCCACCGAAGATCATTGAACTCATAATGAACTTTACAAACCAAAGAAGAACAGCAAATATTTTTGGTGTTTTCGAATTGGAAACAAGAACAAAAGGAAACAAGCGAACAAAGCAAAATCTTTTTGGGTTTTCTTATAGCAAACTAGCAATAGCAAATAAAGCGAAACAAATGCAAGAAACCAAAGCAAACAAATGGTGAAGAGAAACAACAGAAATATTTTTGGTCTTTTTGTGTTTTGGGAAAGAAACAAAGCAAAAACAAGAAACGGCAAACTAGAAAAGTCACATAAACACAAAGCAGCAGAAATTCGTCAAACTTGACAGCAGTAGAGTACCCGATTTTTAATAAATTCTTCCACTACTCAAATCGAAAAGTTTTCAACTAATGAAAGTTAGATAACAACCTGGGGAACATGCACAAAAATTGGCTTCGCAAAATACTGTTCTGGCTATTTTTGATAATTTTTTAGGTAACAGTCCAGAATCTGTTTTCAGGCAGCACTTCCCCAAATATCATCTCCCTCTCATTAGAAAACCACTCAAACAAACTAAACAAGTATATACAAGTATCCAGCAACCATAATATGCAAAGAATGAGTGATGCCGGTATACCTCCCCCCAAGCTTAGGCTTTTGGCCTAAGTGGAGTTCAACCCCAACGAGGGTCGCTGTTCCTCGCCGGTGGATAATTCATGGCGTAGTCATCGTAAAGTTCCTGTGCAGAAGAAAGGCGTGGAGGCTCCACACGCCCAACATGTTGCTGCGAGGAACTTGCTGCATCGGATGATGAGTCGAGGTGTTCCTCGGCCTCCTCCGTGTTGTCTCTTGCATGATGGCCTCCTCCCTCTATGTGTGCATTCAGTGCACCTTCTGTGACTGACCAATCCTCCCTGGAATCAAGGTTAAATAGAACAGGCGCAGGCAATCTTACTAGTTTCTCAGTTTTCTTAGTTATTCTCCAAACTTTCTTATAAAATGTCATGTTGTAAAACAGGCTACCCAAATTAGATGAAGCAGAAACAAATTCATGTTTAATCATAGAGACTATGTCAAGTTTTTCTATAGAAAGTGGAATATCAAGATGATGAGGTTCTACATTATGCAAAGCTAGTAAACGGGAGGCGATGAGACCTCCACAAATTCCACCTTTCTCACGGTTAGTAGTAAGTCTATAAGCTATCAATGCCCCCAAATTATAAGTCTTACTACCTTGCAGTGCCGCAGCTAGGAAAGCTAAATCTTGGATAGATAATTTACCACCACTCTTTCTAGCAAGAATGCATTTAGTAATGAAATAAGCAAAGTAGCGGATAGCTGGGAGTTGAATGCTAGTAATTTTACCACCATCCTCTGAGAAACTCCTTCCATGACAAATCATCTCGAAGAGGCTTAGGAGCTCTCGCGGCGATCCCCGTATCTTCTCGCATGATCCCCATTGCGGTACTCTAATTGCTGCACAAAAATCACTGAATGGCAAGTTGACAGCTTTATTATAAATCTTATATTGAACCATGGGGTTAGATCGCGACCAATTAAACTTAAAGTCCTGCACAACAGACATAGTCAATTTTGCATATTGGCTTGGTTCTCCATCAACAAAATCACTCAACCCTGCACGAGAAATTAGACTTTGAACATCTTCCAATATTCCTGCGCTTCTCATGAAATCTGTGCACGGGTAGTAAGAGGAGTATACTCCCTCTTCACGGTTCACTCTCATGACTTGTTGCACCTCCAATTCTTGTTGGTTTAGTTGATATCTATTCCACTCCATTTTCTGAAATTTTTAACCAACAATATAAAATTTGATTTGATGACATATAATTGAGGGAAACTACTATAGGAACTTGCTAGAGTACTAATCATGCATCAAAACTAGTTTATACAACTTAGAACAAGCATGCAAGCTCACTAAACATGTTACCTACAGCAGCAAAATATTCAAGATATACTCAACCAAAAAAATTCTACTTGGATAGGCGGAGGAGTCACATACCGGAGAGCAAATGTGCCAAATTTCAGACAGAAATCTGGGCTGAGCAAAGAGATCGAAAAATCCTGAGCTCTTGAGCAAAAACGCGAGTGAGAGAAAGCTGGTTCAAGTTTTTTCGGGAGAGAGAAGATTCTGGGAGGAAGAGATGCTAAAGTGGGGCAAGGAGGGGCCCACACCACAGGGTGGCGTGCCCCCCTCCTTGGCCGCGCCGGCTGGTGGTGTGGCACCCTGGGGTCCCCCACAGGTCATCCTCTGGTGCTCCCAGGTGCCTCTTCGAAAAAAGGACCAACGGTATAATTTTTGTGAATTTTTGAAAACTTTGAAAAATGCACATTTCTGGGTATTAAGTTTATTATTACTGGCCAGGAAATTTTTTTGAAATCTCTAATTAACTAAGGAACTTGCAAATCAAAAGCGCTACAGCAAATAAGACAAATGGAGGAAGAAAGAGATGTTGTTTACCTCCCCTATGCATATAAAAAGTATTCGTTAACAAGGTTGATCAAGTCTTGCCACCGAATAAATTTTACATAGCATATGAAGAAATAAACCTCAAATCAATCATGTTACCTTGAATTGTATCGATATGGATCCAATCATAAGATTTTGATAACCTTCTTTAGGCTCATATATATTACAATCGATAGTTCCAATTTTGATAGTTCTCACATTAGAAATAGTATTGACTCCACATACTTTATCAATCCTCTTGGGGAAATAAACGGTATGCTCCTTATCATCAACATTGAAAGTAACCTTCCCTTTATTGCAATCAATAACAGCCCCTGCGGTGTTAAGAAAAGGTCTCCCAAGAATAATAGACATATTATCATCTTCAGGCATTTCCAGCACAACAAAATCAGTTAATATCAAGCAGTTATTAGTAACTTGAACAGGAACATCCTCACATATACCAACAGAAATAGCAGTAGATTTATCAGCCATTTGCAAAGATATATCAGTAGGTATCAATTTATCTAAGTAAAGTCTCTTATAAAGAGAAAAAGGCATAACACTAACACCGGCTTCCAAATCACATAGAGCAGTTTTAACATAATTATTCTTAATAGAACAAGGAATAGTTGGTATACCTGGGTCGCCCAGCTTCTTTGGCACTTTGCCATTGAAAGAGTAATTAGCAAGCATAGTGGAAATCTCCTCATTGGGGATTTTCCTTTTGTTAGTAACAATATCTTTCATATACTTTGAATAAGGAGGCAATTTAATAGCATCAGTCAAAAGGATTTGCAAGAATAAAGGTTTCATCCAATCACAAAATTTATTATAGTGTTCTTCTTCCTTTGATTTTAGTTTCTTAGCAGGAAAAGGCATTTGCTTTTGCACCCAAGGTTCTCTTTCATTACCATGTTTCTTAGCAATAAAATCTTCTTTAGTATACTTTTTATTTTTATCATGCTTGTCAGGTTCATCTTCAACTTCTTCTTTACCAGAAGCATCATTCTTATCATTATCATTATCATGTTCATTACCACTTTCAGTTTCAGCATCAGAAATAGAAATACTATTAGGATCATTAACAGGTTCAGAGGATTCTACAACATTTTTATGTTTCTTCTTCTTTTTCTTCTTAGAAGGAGCACTAGGTTCAATGCGTTGAGAATCTTGTTCAATTCTTTTGGGGTGCCCTTCAGGATATAGAGGATCCTGTGTAGAGACACCACCTCTAGTTGTTACTTCATAAGCATGTTTCTCTTTAGAATTATTATTTAGCAAGTCATTTTGCACTTTAGTGAGTTGATCAATTTGAGTTTGAATCATTTGAAAATGTTTAACAAGCATCTTAACATCATTGGAGGTTCTCTCCACAATATCATGCAAATTGCTAATAGCTTGAGAGTTTTCCATTAGATGATTCTCTACTCTCATATTAAAATTTTCTTGCTTAACAATATAATTATCAAACTCATCTAAGCATTGTGCAGGAGGTTTTGAATACGGAATATCTTCCCTAGTAAAGCGTTGAAGGGAGTTTACCTCAATCATGGATGAAGGGGGAATTATCTCACATATATCCTCTATGGGAGGTAGATTCTTCACATCTTCGGATTTAATACCTTTCTCCTTGAGAGACTTCTTAGCTTCCCGCATATCATCATCATTCAATTCAATTAAACCCCTCTTCTTCAATATTGGCATTGGAGTTGGTTCAGGTGTATTCCAATCATCATGATTCCGGCTTATTTTAGCCAATAATTCTTCAGCTTAAATCTGGAGTTCTTTTCTGAAAACACAACCAGCACAACTATCCAAATATGCTCTAGATTCAATGGTTAGTCCACTATAAAATATATCAAGTAGATCATTCTTTTCTAAATCATGTCCAGGTCGAGCTCTGATAAGAGAACAAAATCTTGCCCATGCCGCGGGCAATTTCTCTTCATCTCCCTGGTCAAACCTATAAATTCTCTGTAAAGCAGCATGTTGAGCACTAGCAGGAAAGTATTTTCGAAAGAAAACATCACACAAATCAGCTGGACTTTTAATAGAACCAGGAGGCAAATTATTATACCAAGTTTTAGCATCATCCTTTAATGAGAAAGGAAAATTTTTAATGACAAAGTAAATACGCATCTTGTCATCATCAGAGAACAAGCTACTCATAGAAGAAAGTTCATTCATGTGTTCTACAGCACTTTCTTTTTCAGTACCACAAAAGGGTGCTTTCTCTACAATAGCTATATGAGATAGATCAAGAGAAAAATCATAATCTTTATCCTTAATGCATATAGGAGATGTGGCAAATTCAGGATCAGGAGACAGCTTATGTCTAACAGTATATTGTGTAAGAAACTTTTTAATGTTTCTTGCATCAGTGATAACATTACATCTATTAATAAGATCATCATTAAGCTCTACATAATCTTCATCAGGATCATCACTAGAATAATCAAGTTCAGGTGAACTAACAGGTGTAGTGGCATTTTCATTAGGAGTTTCAGCATTTTCAATTTGTCTAGACCTAGCAATTGTAGCATCTAGAAAGGATCCCAGTGAACCACTATCATCAAGCACGGCAGAAACATTATCAATATTATGAGAGTTTTCAGATTCAGCAGACGTACCACCAAGCGAAGCTTGTGGCGGTGAAACAAGTTGACTTATCACAGATGGTGAATCAAGAGTAGCAGAGGTACTCAGAGTTGTACCTTTTCTTGTAGTGGATGGTAATATGACGACTTTAGAATCGCGAGCTTTACCCATGATGGAGAATTTGCAGCGAACAATATCAATCCAAGTGAACTTCCAAATAAAGCTATGCTCCCCGGCAACGGCGCCAGAAAACAGTCTTGATAACCCACAAGTGTAGGGGATCGCAGCAGTCTTCGCGGGTAGTATAACCCAATTTATTGATTCGACACAAGGGGAGACAAAGAACACTTGGAAGCCTTAACAGCGGAGTTGTCAATTCAGCTGCACCTGGAAACAGACTTGCTCGCAAGAGTTTATCAGTAGTAACAGTTTTATAACGATAGCGATAGTGAAATAACAGCAGAGTAACGAGACAATGATAGTTATTATAGTAAACAGCAGGATTAAAATACTGTAGGCACGGGGACGGATGACGGGCGTTGCATGGATGAGAGAAACTCATGTAACAATCATAGCAGGGCATTTGCAGATAATAATAAAACGGTGTCCAAGTACAAAGCAATCAATAGGCATGTGTTCCAATTATAGTCGTACGTGCTCGCAATGAGAAACTTGCACAACATCTTTTGTCCTACCAGCCGGTGGCAGCCGGGCCTCAAGGGAATCTACTGGATATTAAGGTACTCCTTTTAATAGAGTACCGGAGCAAAGCATTAACACTCCGTGAACACATGTGATCCTCACATCACTACCATCCCCTCCGGTTGTCCCGATTTCTGTCACTTCGGGGCCATTGGTTCCGGACAGCGACATGTGTATACAACTTGCAGGTAAGACCATAAACAATGAATATCATGATGAAATAATAACATGTTCAGATCTGAGATCATGGCACTCGGGCCCTAGTGACAAGCATTAAGCATAACAAGTTGCAACAATATCATCAAAGTACCAATTACGGACACTAGGCACTATGCCCTAACAATCTTATGCTATTACATGACCAATCTCATCCAATCCCTACCATCCCCTTCGGCCTACAGCGGGGGAATTACTCACACATGGATGGGGGAAGCATGGCTGGTTGATGGAGAGGCGTCGGTGGTGATGATGGCGATGATCTCCTCCAATTCCCCATCCCGGCGGAGTGCCAGAACGGAGACTTCTGGCTCCCGCGACGGAGTTTCGCGATGTGGCGGCGTTCTGGAGGCTTTCTGGCGACTTCGACTTCTCCCCGTGCGTTTTTAGGTCGAAGGCAATATATAGTCCGAAGGAGGGCGACGGAGGCCGGCCGAGGGGGCCACACCACATGGCCGCGCGGGCCCCCCCTGGGCCGCACCGCCCTATGGTGTGGGGCCCTCGGGCCTCCACCTGATTTGTCCTTACGCTCCGTCGATTGCAGGAAAATAGGGCCTTCTGCATAAATTCCGAGGATTTTCCTGAAAGTTGGATTTCTGCACAAAAACGAGACACCAGAGCAGTTCTGCTGAAAACAGCGTTAGTCCGTGTTAGTTGCATCCAAAATACACAAATTAGAGGCAAAACAATAGTAAAAGTGTTCGGGAAAGTAGATACGTTTTGGACGTATCACACAACAAGCAACTTAATAAGAGATAAAGTGCGTAAGTACATATTCAATACCACAATAGTTTTTAGGCTATTTGTCCCATGAGCTATATATTGTAAAGGTAGAGGATAGAAATTTAAAGGTAGCACTCAAACAATTTACTTTGGAATGGCGGAGAAATACCATGTAGTAGGTAGGTATGGTGGACACAAATGGCATAGTAGTTGGCTCAAGTATTTTGGATGCATGAGAAGTATTCCCTCTCGATACAAGGTTTAGGCTAGCAAGGCTATTTGAAACAAACACAAGGATGAACCGGTGCAGCAAAACTCACATAAAAGACATATTGTAAACATTATAAGACTCTACACCGTCTTCCTTGTTGTTCAAACTCAATACTAGAAATTATCTAGACCTTAGAGAGACCAAATATGCAAACCAAATTTTAGCATGCTCTATGTATTTCTTCATTAATAGGTGCAAAGTATATGATGCAAGAGCTTAAACATGAGCACAACAATTGCCAAGTATCACATTATCCAAAACATTATAGCAATTACTACATGTATCATTTTCCAATTCCAACCATATAACAATTTAACGAAGAAGAAACTTCGCCATGAATATTATGAGTAAAGCCTAAGGACATATTTGTCCATATGCAACAGCAGAGCGTGTCTCTCTCCCACACAATGAATGCTAGGATCCATTTTATTCAAACAAAACAAAAACAAAAACAAACCGACGCTCCAAGCAAAGCACATCAGATGTGACGGAATAAAAATATAGTTTCAGGGGAGGAACCTGATAATGCTGTCGATGAAGAAGGGGATGCCTTGGGCATCCCCAAGCTTAGACGCTTGAGTCTTATTGATATATGCAGGGGTGAACCACCGGGGCATTCCCAAGCTTAGAGCTTTCACTCTCTTTGATCATGTTGTATCATCTCCCTCTCTTGATCCTTGAAAACTTCCTCCACACCAAACTCAAAATAACTCATTAGAGAGTTAGTGCACAATCAAAATATACATGTTCAGAGGTGACATAATCATTCTTAACACTTCTGGACATTGCAAAAAGCTACTGAAAGTCAATGGAATCGAAATATCCATCGAACATATCAAAACAGGCAATGCGAAATAAAAGGCAGAATCTGTCAAAACAGAACAGTTCGTAATGACGAATTTTATTGAGGCACCAGACTTGCTCAAATGAAAATTCTCAAATTGAATGAAAGTTGCGTACATATCTGAGGATCACTCACATAAATTGGCATAATTTTCTGAGTTACCTACAGAGAATTTTGCCTAGATTCGTGACAGCAAAGAAATCTGTTTCTGCGCAGTAATCCAAATCTAGTATGAACCTTACTATCAACGACTTTACTTGGCACAACAAAGCACAAAACCAAGATAAGGAGAGGTTGCTACAGTAGTAAACAACTTCCAAGACTCAAAATAAAAATAAAATTACTGTAGTAAAAACATGGGTTGTCTCCTGTAAGCGCTTTTCTTTAACGCCTTTCAGCTAGGCGCAGAAAGTGTATATCAAGTGTTATCAAGAGACGAAGTGTCAACATCGTAATTTGTTCTAATAATAGGATCAAAAGGTAACTTCATTCTCTTTCTAGGGAAGTGTTCCATACCTTTTTTGAGAGGAAATTGATATTTAATATTACCTTCCTTCATATCAATGATAGCACCAACAGTTCGAAGAAAAGGTCTTCCCAATATAATGGGACAAGATGCATTGCATTCAATATCCAAGACAACAAAATCAACGGGGACAAGGTTATTGTTAACGGTAATGCGAACATTATCAACTTTCCCCAAAGGTTTCTTTGTAGAATGATCAGCAAGATTAACATCCAAATAATAATTTTTCAATGGTGGCAAGTCAAGCATATTATAAATCTTCTTAGGCATAACAGAAATACTTGCACCAAGATCACATAAAGCATTACAATCAAAGTCATTGACCTTTATCTTAATGATGGGATCCCAACCATCCTCGAGCTTCCTAGGAATAGAAGCTTCGCGTTCTAATTTCTCTTCTTTAGCTTTTATGAGAGCATTTGTAATATGTTTCGTGAAAGCCAAATTTATAGCACTAGCATTAGGACTCTTAGCAAGTTTTTGTAAGAACTTTATAACTTCAGAGATGTGGCAATCATCAAAATTCAAACCATTATAATCTAAAGCAATGGGATCATCATCCCCAATGTTGGAAAAAATTTCAGCAGTTTTATCACGAGCGATTTAATGATATTAGCGATTTCGAGGCGGTTTTTAGCGCTTTGCATTTGAAGTGGAAACATTGCTAACACCAATTATTTTACCATTATTAGTAGGAGGTGCAGCAACTTGTGGAGCATTAGCATTGCTAGTGGTGGTAATAGTCCAAACTTTAGCTATATTATCTTCTTTTTCATTTTCTTCTCTTTCCCACCTAGTACATGAATTCGGCCATCAATCTTATATTCTCATTAATTCTAACTTGGATGGAATTTGCTGTAGTAACAATTTTATTATTATGATTTTCATTAGGCATAACTTTCGATTTCAAAAGATCAACATCAGCAGCAAGACTATCGACTTTAGAAGCAAGTATATCAATTTTCCCAAGCTTTTCTTCAACAGATTTGTTAAAAGCAGTTTGCGTACTAATAAATTCTTTAAGCATGGCTTCAAGTCCAGGGGGTGTGTTCCTATTATTGTTGTAAGAATTCCCATAAGAATTACCATAGCCGTTGCCATTATTATAAGGATATGGCCTATAGTTGTTACTAGAATTATTCCGGTAAGCATTGTTGTTGAAATTATTATTTTTAATGTAGTTTACATCAACATGTTCTTTCTTGAGCTACCAATGAAGCTAACGGAACATTATTAGGATCAATATTTGTCCTATCATTCACAAGCATAGACATAATAGCATCAATCTTATCACTCAAGGAAGAGGTTTCTTCGACAGAATTTACCTTCTTACCTTGTGGAGCTCTTTCCGTGTGCCATTCAGAGTAATTAATCATCATATTATCAAGAATCTTTGTTGCTTCACCAAGAGTGATGGACATAAAGGTACCTCCAGCAGCTGAATCCAATAGGTTCCGCGAAGAAAAATTCAGTCCTGCATAAAAGGTTTGGATGATCATCCAAGTAGTCAGTCCATGGGTTGGGCAATTTTTAACCAAAGATTTCATTCTTTCCCATGCTTGTGCAACATGCTCATTATCCAATTGTTTAAAATTCATTATGCTACTCCTCAAAGATATAATTTTAGCAGGGGGATAATACCTACCAATAAAAGCATCCTTGCATTTAGTCCATGAATCAATACTATTCTTAGGCAGAGATAGCAACCAATCTTTAGCTCTTCCTCTTAATGAGAAAGGGAACAATTTTAATTTTATAATGTCACCATCTACATCTTTATACTTTTGCATTTCACAAAGTTCAACAAAATTATTGAGATGGGCAGCAGCATCATCAGAACTAACACCAGAAAATTGCTCTCGCATAACAAGATTTAGTAAAGCAGGTTTAATTTCAAAGAATTCTGCTGTAGTAGCAGGTGGAGCAATAGGTGTGCATAAGAAATCATTATTATTTGTGGTTGTGAAGTCACACAACTTAGTATTTTCAGGAGTACCCATTTTAGCAATAGTAAATAAAGCAAACTAGATAAAGTAAATGCAAGTAACTAATTTTTTTGTGTTTTTGATATAGCAAACAAGATAGTAAATAAAGTAAAACTAGCAACTAATTTTTTTGTATTTTGATTTAGTGCAGCAAACAAAGTAGTAAATAAAGTAAAGCAAGACAAAAACAAAGTAAAGAGATTGGGATGTAGAGACTCCCCTTGCAGCGTGTCTTGATCTCCCCGGCAACGGCGCCAGAAAACAGTCTTGATACGCGTACAGCACGCGACCGTTGGGAACCCCAAGAGGAAGGTGTGATGCGTACAGCGGCAAGTTTTCCCTCGGTATGAAACCAAGGTTTAATCGAACCAGTAGGAGCCAAGAAGCACGTTGAAGGTTGATGGCGGCGAGATGTAGTGCGGTGCAACACCAGGGATTCCGGCGCCAACGTGGAACCTGCACAACACAACCAAAGTACTTTGCTCCAACGAAACAGTGAGGTTGTCAATCTCACCGGCTTGCTGTAACAAAGGGTTAGATGTATAGTGTGGATGATGATTGTTTGCAGAGAACAGTAGAACAATTGCAGTAGATTGTATTTCAGTTGTAGAGAATGGACCGGGGTCCACAGTTCACTAGTGGTGTCTCTCCCATAAGATAAATAGCATGTTGGGTGAACGAATTACAGTTGGGCAATTGAAAAATAGAGAGGGCATGACCATGCACATACATATTATGATGAGTATAGTGAGATTTAATTGGGCATTACGACAAAGTACATAGACCGCTATCCAGCATGCATCTATGCCTAAAAAGTCCACCTTCAGGTTATCATCCGAACCCCTTCCAGTATTAAGTTGCTAACAACAGACAATTGCATTAAGTATTGCGCGTAATGTAATCAATAACTACATCCTCGGACATAGCATCGATGTTTTATCCCTAGTGGCAACAGCACATCCATAACCTTAGGGGTTCTTGTCACTCCCCCAGATTCACGGAGACATGAACCCACTATCGAGCATAAATACTCCCTCTTGGAGTTACAAGCATCAACTTGGCCAGAGCATCTACTAGTAACGGAGAGCATGCAAGATCATAAACAACACATAGATATAAATTGATAATCAACATAACATGGTATTCTCTATTCATCGGATCCCAACAAACACAACATATAGCATTACAGATAGATGATCTTGATCATGTTCGGCAGCTCACAAGATCCGACAATTAAGCACAATGAGGAGAAGACAACCATCTAGCTACTGCTATGTACCCATAGTCCAGGGGTAGACTACTCACTCATCACTCCGGAGGCGACCATGGCGGTGTAGAGTCCTCCGGGAGTTGAATCCCCTCTCCGGCAGGGTGCCGGAGGCGATCTCCTGAATCCCCCGAGATGGGATTGGCGGCGGCGGCATCTCTGGAAGGTTTTCCGTATCGTGGCTCTCGGTACTGGGGGTTTCGCGACAAAGGCTATTTGTAGGCGGAAGGGCAGGTCAGGGGGCCACACGAGGGGCCCAGGAGACAGGTCGGCGCGGCCAAGACCTGGGCCGCGCCGCCCTACCTCCTGGCCACCTCGTGGCCCCACTTCGTCAGCTCTCCGGTCTTCTGGAAGCTTCGTGTGAAAATAGGCCCCTGGGCGTTGATTTCGTCCAATTCCGAGAATATTTCCTTACTAGGATTTCTGAAACCAAAAACAGCAGAAAACAGCAACTGGCTATTCGGCATCTCGTCAATAGGTTAGTTCCAGAAAATGCATAAATATGACATAAAGTATGCATAAAACATGTAGATATCATCAATAATGTGGCATGGAACATAAGAAATTATCGATACGTCGGAGACGTATCAGTATACCGTATGCAATCACCCTCATTGCGGCAGATATTTTCTGATATGGGCTAAATCCCATAACTTGGGCAGCGTTTCTTCTTTGCTTGAAATAATTGCAATTTGCCTTGCAATCTCTGACTATTCTCTCGAACAAAGTCCTACGCATTCGGTACCTTATACGGAAGAGGCGGGGAGGATATGTCGGTACCTCAGCAAAATAATCTTGCATCAGCTGTTCATGGCCGAGTGCGCGGTTCGGCGGAATGCACATACGCCCCATCACGGATCCTTTCCTCTGATCCAGCAGCTTGGCGCGGTCCTCCATGTGCTTCATGCCGAACAGGAGCAGCATCATCTCCGTCTCGTCGTCGTTGAGCACCTCGTCGAGGTCCGAATCGTCGGAATCCGAAGAGGACCAATCGGTCGAGGAATCCTCCAAATCCGCCATGTCCACATCCTCCGAAGCCATCCGCCACGGTGAAGCATACATCAGACCCCAAACACGTCAATTTTACCGGCGAGAACGAAGAAGAACGCGGCGGAATACTCACCGGCGAAAACGGCGGGAGAAGACCGCGGCGGGGGTGCGGCGGCGCGCGTGGAGGGACGCGGATCTTCGGCGGGCGTGCGACGGAGGTGCGGCGGGCGTCGACGCAGTGCGGCTCCGCTGGCGGCGGAGGGGGCGGATCTGATGGATTCCGGCAGCGGCGCGCGGGTGGCTGTGGCAGCGGCGCGGGGGAAAACGGGTGAGGGAACTGAAATGTCCACGCGCGTTTTTGAAAATGCGATACTGGTTTCGCCCTCTATCCCCGCTCCCACCCCGCACAAGTAGGGGGCGAAGACCCGCCCCGAAATCGAAACCAGCAAAAATCGGAGCGCGAGCCATTTTTACGGGACGTACTAGACGGCCGGGTAGAGCCGAAACCCGTATTCCTGCGGTTATTATACGGGCCTTTTAAGGGATCCGTTAGACATGCTCTTACAAGAGTTCATGTCAGAAAACAACAGTCTGTAAACGGTGCAGTACAATCATGTAACGTTTGGAAGGTTGTATATGGTGCGTCCATTTAAACATGGATTTCTGATAAACAAAAAAGGGTCTTCTATGCGTTCACAAATTCCAGTCGACATCAGATGGACACATTTCACGAACAACGTTGCATGGATTATTTACGCTCACCAAAGCTAGGCTGCCAGACCAAGACTTGATTAGTTGGATCGGGCGCTCGCCAGTCGTTAGACAGTCCACCTACTAGAACACCAACAGCCAACAACTAACTCGATCTTTATCAACAAAAAATAACAACGAACACGATGTATCGATCAGCCGGCGCCTAAAGTAAAACCAATCATGGAAACATTCTCCTCCCCACGGAGGGGCAGAGCACCGCGACCTTCTGATTCTGCTCGAAAAGCTGAACCAGGACCAACAAATTGGATCATAAACTAAGCAGTGATAACCCCTGTTTCGGTTACGCTTCAACTCAAGCTAAGAAGCATAGCGTATGGTGGGCCGATTCTATAATCTCCGGCTGGCGAAGACTGTCCCCAGTCGTGCATGCCACCATTTCGGACGGAGCTGCACTCGCCCCAGTTGTCGATACTGAAGGCTTACCTACTGTCGTCACCAAGAAAGGAAGACTGCATGAACACTCACACCGGTGGCCGTGGGTCCTGAGGACAGGGCTAAGTCCCCGAGCAAGTGTGTGTTGATCGGATTATAGCTTGCCGTGCTTGAGCCGGCGGCCGGCATGCCTGTACCGATCATTGCAACGCTTCACTAAGAGCTGCTAACTAAGTGGAGTCTTTGAGCATCTTTGGCTCGCCGATGCAAATGTATCATATAGATCTGATCGTGTCCATGTGCGGATAGGAGGCATGGGCCATCGAAGTGATCCCAATAGAGTGATGTGGCACGGACCAGTCCATAACGACTCATTTTCAGTCTAAATTTGGATTACAAATATGGTCATGCGGACATCGTTCGTGCACGGTCTCACTGATCCCCCCCTCCCCCCCACACACCCCCCCACACACACACTCCACCAGTGGCACATTCCACTTCTTATGCCATTACTCGGTACGAAACCCACCAGATTAGTCGCCCAAGCCCAAGTGAACGATGGATAATGCCCTCGCCACCGCCCCACTATCGGCACGACCTTGATCAAGCTAAAGAAAGAGCATGAGGTAGAGCAGCAAGCTCTTGAGACCAAGAAACGCGCCCGCTGGAGAGACAAGGCCCATGCAAGTGGCCGAAGATCAAGCCACCGTGGCCCGAAAAAAGGAGGCCAAACTCATCATTGCCATTCAGGCCAAGGCCAACCGCAATGCAATGACCGCCGCGCACGTCGCGCTCATGAACAAGCATAAGGCGCTCACCGCCGCCACGACCCACACCGGTGTCGGCGATGATGCCTCTTTGAAAAGCCCCATCAGCGCACGACCGATTCTTCGGCCTCCGTCGCTAGCTCATTTGACGGAGCCACCTTGCGGGGTCCAGCACATAACCCACCCTATCTTGGATCAGCTGCTCCCATTCCACATCGTCAGTGATCTCGTCCATGCCGGACTGCCCAGTAATGCCTACACGGGACCTCGACCGCACTCATCTGGTAACGCCTCGGCCGCCACCAACATTCCCAATCTTCGTGAATTGTTCGTTCAAATGCCAAGCCAGGTATCATCCAACTCGGTATGATTGCATATTTTAATTTTGTCCTTCCATTGTTTGCGGATGAGTTGGACCAAGTGGTCGCAACACACACACACTCTCTCTCTCTCAGTCACTCACTCACTCAAAAGGAAAAGCAAGTGGACTAGAGAATACACGGCCGGGGAGAACAATATTGTTTTTGATGCTTGGATGAAAATGGACAAGATCCAATTTTTGGCACCGAGCACAAAGGAGGAGCATATTGGAGGAGTGTCGGCAAGTACTTTCATGAGGGTAGGAAATTCTCACCCTAAAATTTGGAGAGTGATCGGACTGACCTCTCTCTTCAAAGGAGGTGGTCATTTATCTAAACGGAGTGCTAGTGCTTACGAACATGTGAAGGAGCGCCCCTTGAGTGGCATCGCCGTGCAATACTTGGTAAACCTCGGCTAATATAAACATGTGAATGCACCTTGCATATGTGACTAATATAATTTCATCCATATATGTAGGTCCTCCGGTGTTTGGACTAGTTCATGGAGATGTACGGGAATGTACCGTTCACGTTGAGCCATTTTTGGAAGATGATCAAAGTCAAAGCATGTGTCAAGTGGGAAACAAGCCACGTGCTTCAAAAAAAAAAAAAAGAAGAGTCAAGAATGCTCAAATAACCGTCGTGTTGATTCATCGTTCATCGATCTTCGCCGCCGTCTTCCCTAGTGATCCGGCGGGAGGGACTGGCGGCGTGGGGACTGTTGGTCTTGCTTTGTTTTTGGTGGCGGTTCTTGGGTTTCTCGCAAGCGAAGATGAAGATCTGCCGGAGGTCAGTTTGCTTTGATCTGGATGGAGAGACGAGTTCCGGAAAGCTCCGCTGGCGAATGGAACAGTGCATATTTTGCCTGCAGTTTGCTGGATCGGGTGGTATTCGGTCGCGCGCACACATGTTTTTATTCCGACCGTTTGGTTTCGGAGGGAGCGCCGCGAAGCTATATTCTGTGTTGACATCTGGTGACTTTTTGGTCCATGGTGAAGTCAGAAGAAGGAATATCATGAAGTCCGGATTGGTGGACTGACTAAAGGAGGTTCGAGTTAACGTGATGTTGAGGGATCTGCTTGGCGTTCCGAGCTTGCAACAGTGGTATGCATGTGGGGGCGGCAGCACAGGGGAAGTTCAGAGTCTTACCTCTCAGGGTGAAAACCCAAGGTCTGGTCTTAACTGGTTGTGCCTGGCGATGTTCTTGTTAGAGGTATTGTTTTGAGAGTGGGGACTATCTTCAGGGAGAAATCCTAAAACCTTTGGTCGGGCGACGACGGCGCTGGTGCACTGTTTTCTTCTTGAAGGCGTCGCTTTTGGAGATTCTGTGCTTCAGGTGTTGTCACGGTGGTGGTTGTATTGCTGTTGCTAGGTCTAGAAGGCTGTAGCGGGACTTTTATTTCTTAGTTTTCTTTTCTCTTTGTTGGCTGTGTGCATCCGTATTGCCATTAGGGCGGGGCGTTGTTGCAGAGGTTGGATGTAATTGGTATCTTTTGATATTAATATATTTCGTTTATCGAAAAAATCGGTCATCGATCTCTAGGACGACGGCTGAAGCACGGGCGGTCGCGTGGTTTGGCCAAGCCGCCACAACTCCACCATGCAAGATCTAAATTGTGACGCTTCATCTCTTACATCGCACGAGGCGTTGAACGGTTGATCGGCGACAAGGAGGTGGCAGATGCCACGATGGATGAGAGGAGACGCTCGTAGAAAGAGGAACAAATGCAAAGCTTTCTTGTGATAGAACTGTGGCCAAACTGATCTTCAGAGAAAGTGATGCTGATACTGATGATGATGATGATGATCTGCTTGAGCATCATGGACCCGGTTCAAAAGGCTCGGTCCGAGAGGAAGTAAATGCTCATTCGGCGCGAGCTCGTATGTTTATATTACTTTGTGGGCTATCTATGGTGTCCGTGCGATTTGAAATTTTGGTATGGTACCATGTCAATGAACTCAGTGAGTAGGTGATACGTCTCCGACGTATCGATAATTTCTTATGTTCCATGCCACATTATTGATGATATCTACATGTTTTATGCACACTTTATGTCATATTCATGCATTTTCTGGAACTAACCTATTAACAAGATGCCGAAGTGCCAGTTCCTGTTTTCTGCTGTTTTTGGTTTCAGAAATCCTAGTAACGAAATATTCTCGGAATCGGACGAAATCAACGCCCAGGTTCCTATTTTGCCCGGAAGCATCCAGAACACACGAGAACCGCCAGAGAGGGGGCACTGGGCCCCCAGACCATAGGCCGGCGTGGCCCAGGCCCTGGCCGCACCGCCCTATAGTGTCGTCACCCCGTTGACCTTCTGACGCCGCCTCTTCACCTATTTAAGGGCCCTCGACCTAAAACCTCGATACGGAAAAGCCACGGTACGAGAAACCTTCCAGAGCCGCCGCCTTCGCGAAGCCAAGATCTGGGGGACAGGAGTCTCTGTTCCGGCACGCCGCCGGGATGGGGAAGTGCCCCCGGAAGGCTCCTCCACCGACACCACCGCCATCTCCATCAACGCTGTTGTCTCCCATGAGGAGGGAATAGTTCTCCATCGAGGCTCGGGGCTGTACCGGTAGCTATGTGGTTCATCTCTCCCCTATGTACTTCAATACAATAATCTCATGAGCTGCCTTACATGATTGAGATTAATATGATGATGCTTGTAATCTAGATGTCGTTATGCTATTCAAGTGAATTTTACTTATGTGATCTCCGAAGACTCCTTGTCCCACGTGTGTAAAGGTGACAGTGTGTGCACCGTGTGGGTCTCTTAGGCTATATTTCACAGAATACTTATTCACTGTTATGGATGGCATAGTGAAGTGCTTATTTATATCTCTTTATGATTGCAATGTGTTTTGTATCACAATTTATCTATGTGCTACTCTAGTGATGTTATTAAAGTAGTTTTATTCCTCCTGCACGGTGTAATGGTGACAGTGTGTGCATCCGTGTTAGTACTTGGCGAAGGCTATGATTATGATCTCTTGTAGATTATGAAGTTAACTATTGCTATGATGGTATTGATGTGATCTATTCCTCCTACATAGTGTGAAGGTGACAGTGTGCATGCTATGTTAGTACTTGGTTTAGTCGTGTTGATCTTTCATGCACTCTAAGGTTATTTAAATATGAACATTGAATTGTGGAGCTTGTTAACTCCGGCATTGAGGGTTCGTGTAATCCTACGCAATGGTGTTCATCATCCAACAAGAGTGTAGAGTATGCATTTATCTATTCTGTTATGTGATCAATGTTGAGAGTGTCCACTAGTGAAAGTATGATCCCTAGGCCTTGTTCCTAAATACTGCTATCGCTGCTTGTTTACTGTTTTACTGCGTTACTACTGCTGCGTTACTACTGCTTGTTTACTGTCCTGGGGCAAAGCACTTTTCTGGTGCCGTTGCTACTGCTACTATATATTCATACCACCTGTATTTCACTATCTCTTCGCCGAACTAGTGCACCTATTAGGTGTGTTGGGGACACAAGAGACTTCTTGCTTTGTGGTTGCAGGGTTGCATGAGAGGGATATCTTTGACCTCTTCCTCCCCGAGTTCGATAAACCTTGGGTGATCCACTTAAGGGAAAACTTGCTGTTGTTCTACAAACCTCTGCTCTTGGAGGCCCAACACTGTCTACAGGAAAAGAGGGGGGCGTAGACATCAAGCTATTTTCGGGCGCCGTTGCCGGGGAGGAAAGGTAAAAGGCACTCATACTCCGGTTCCAGGTAAAGTACTTTTCTGGTGCCATTGTGTTTGTGCTCGAAGCTATTTCCTTTAGATCCTGCAATTGCATCATTTTGTTTCTTGTTTACACTAGTTAGGCATAATGGAAAACAACAAAAATATGAGAGATCTTTATGAACTTTATCTTGAATTAGGACATGATGTGTTTGAAGAGAGAATTAAAAAACCCATGGAACTTTATATGCATGCTAATGGGAATGTTATTAATATGAATGCTTTGAACACTATTGTTGCTAATGCTATGGAAAATTCTAAGCTTGGGGAAGCTGGCTTTGATGAGCATGATCTTTTTAGTCCCCCAAGCATTGAGGAGAAAATTTACTTTGATGATACTTTGCCTCCTATTTATGATGATTATAATGATAGTAGTCTCTTAGTGCCGCCTGTTATGGAGGATAAATTTGATTATGATTACAATATACCTCCTATATTTGATGATGAGAATAATAATGATAGCTACTTTGTTGAATTTGCTCCCGCTATTACTGATAAAATTGATTATGCTTTTGTGGAGAGTAATAATTTTATGCATGAGACTCATGATAAGAATGCTTTATGTGATAGTTATATTGTTGAGTTTGCTCATGATGCTACTGAAAGTTATTATGAGAGAGGAAAATATGGTTGTAGAAATTTTCATGTTACTAAAACACCTCCCTACGTGCTGAAATTTTTGAAGCTACACTTGTTTTATCTTCCTATGCTTGTTACTTTGCTCTTCATGAACTTGTTTATTTACAAGATTCCTTTTCATAGGAAGCATGTTAGACTTAAATGTGTTTTGAATTTGCCTCTTGATGCTCTCTTTTTGCTTCAAATACTATTTCTTGCGAGTGCATCATTAAAACTGCTGAGCCCATCTTAATGGCTATAAAGAACGAACTTCTTGGGAGATAACCCATGTGTTATTTTGCTACAGTACTTTGTTTTATATTTGTGTCTTGGAAGTTTTTTACTACTGTAGCAACCTCTCCTTATCTTAGTTTTGTGTTTTGTTGTGCCAAGTAAAGTCGTTGATAGTAAGGTTCATACTAGATTTGGATTACTGTGCAGAAACAGATTTCTTTGCTGTCACGAATCTGGGCAAAATTCTCTGTAGGTAACTCAGAAAATTATGCCAATTTACGTGAGTGATCCACAGATATGTACGCAACTTTCATTCAATTTGAGCATTTTCATTTTAGCAAGTCTGGTGCCTCAATAAAATTCGTCTTTACGGACTATTCTGTTTTGACAGATTCTGCCTTTTATTTCGCATTGCTTCTTTTGCTATGTGGGATGGATTTCTTTGTTCCATTGACTTCCAGTAGCTTTGAGCAATGTCCAGAAGTGTTAAGAATGATTGTGTCACCTCTGAACATGTGAATTTTTGATTATGCACTAACCCTCTAATGAGTTTGTTTCGAGTTTGGTGTGAAGGAAGTTTTCAAGGGTCAAGAGAGGAGGATGATACAACATGATCAAGGAGAGTGAAAGCTCTAAGCTTGGGGATGCCCCGGTGGTTCATCCCTGCATATTTCAAGAAGACTCAAGCATCTAAGCTTGGGGATGCCCAATGCATCCCCTTCTTCATCGACAAATTATCAGGTTCCTTCTCTTGAAACTATATTTTTATTCGGTCACATCTTATGTACTTTACTTGGAGCGTCTGTATGTTTCTTGTTTTTGTTTTTGTTTGAATAAATGTTTGTGTGGGAGAGAGACACGCTCCGCTGGTTCGTATGAACACATGTGTTCTTAGCTTTTAATGTTCATGGCGAAGGATGAAACTGCTTCGTTAATTGTTGTATGGATGGAATCGGGAAATGCTACATGTAGTAATTGCTATAATGTCTTGAATAATGTGATACTTGGCAATTGTTGTGCTCATGTTTAAGCTCTTACATCATATACTTTGCACCCATTAATGAAGAAATACATAGAGCATGCTAAAATTTGGTTTGCATAATTGGTCTCTCTAAAGTCTAGATAATTTCTAGTATTAAGTTTGAACAACAAGGAAGACGGTGTAGAGTCTTATAATGTTTTCAATATGTCTTTTATGTGAGTTTTGCTGCACCGCTTCATCCTTGTGTTTGTTTCAAATAGCCTTGCTAGCCTAAACCTTGTATTGAGAGGGAATACTTCTCATGCATCCAAAATACTTGAGCCAACCACTATGCCATTTGTGTCCACCATACCTACCTACTACATGGTATTTCTCCGCCATTCCAAAGTAAATTGCTTGAGTGCTACCTTTAAATTTCCATTCTCCACCTTTACAATATATAGCTCATGGGACAAATAGCTTAAAAACTATTGTGGTATTGAATATGTACTTATGCACTTTATCTCTTATTAAGTTGCTTGTTGCGCGATAACCATGTTCACTGGGGACGCCATCAACTACTCTTTGTTGAATATCATGTGAGTTGCTATGCATGTTCGTCTTGTCTGAAATAAGGGAGATTTACCACCTTATGATTAGAGCATGCATATTGTTAGAGAAGAACATTGGGCCGCTAACTAAAGCCATGATCCATGGTGGAAGTTTCAGTTTTGGACAATATCCTCAATCTCAAATGAGAAAATTAATTGTTGCTACATGCTTATGCATAAAAGAGGAGTCCATTATCTATTGTCTATGTTGTCCCGGTATGGATGTCTAAGTTGAGAATAATCAATAGCGAGAAATCCAATGCGAGCTTTCTCCTTAGACCTTTGTACAGGCGGCATAGAGGTACCCCTTTGTGACACTTGGTTAAAACATGTGCATTGCGATAATCCCGGTAGTCCAAGCTAATTAGGACAAGGTGCGGGCACTATTAGTATACTATGCATGAGGCTTGCAACTTGTAAGAAATAATTTACATGATACATATGCTTTATTACTACCGTTGACAAAATTGTTTCTTGTTTTCAAAATCAAAGCTCTAGCACAAATATAGCAATCGATGCTTTCCTCTTTGGAGGACCATT
Source organism: Lolium perenne (assembly GCF_019359855.2). NCBI lineage: Eukaryota > Viridiplantae > Streptophyta > Magnoliopsida > Poales > Poaceae > Lolium > Lolium perenne. The sequence goes on from NC_067250.2 coordinate 128,234,241, forward strand.
CTTTTACTTTTATTGTTGAGTCAGTTCACCTATTTCTCTCCATCTCAAGAAGCAAACACTTGTGTGAACTGTGCATTGATTCCTACATACTTGCATATTGCACTTATTATATTACTTTGCATTGACAACTATCCATGAGATATACATGTTACAAGTTGAAAGCAACCGCTGAAACTTAATCTTCCTATGTGTTGCTTCAATGCTTTTACTATGAATTATTGCTTTATGAGTTAACTCTTATGCAAGACTTATTGATGCTTGTCTTGAAAGTACTATTCATGAAAAGTCTTTGCTTTATGATTCAGTTGTTTACTCATGTCATTACCATTGTTTTGGATTGCTGCATTCATTACATATGCTTTACAATAGTATGATCAAGGTTATGATGGCATGTCACTCCAGAAATTATCTTTGTTATCGTTTACCTGCTCGGGACGAGCAGAAACTAAGCTTGGGGATGCTGATACGTCTCCGACGTATCGATAATTTCTTATGTTCCATGCCACATTATTGATGATATCTACATGTTTTATGCACACTTTATGTCATATTCATGCATTTTCTGGAACTAACCTATTAACAAGATGCCGAAGTGCAGGTTCTGTTTTCTGCTGTTTTTGGTTTCAGAAATCCTAGTAACGAAATATTCTCGGAATCAGACGAAATCAACGCCCAGGTTCCTATTTTGCCCGGAAGCATCCAGAACACACGAGAACCGCCAGAGAGGGGGCACTGGGCCCCCAGACCATAGGCCGGCGCGGCCCAGGCCCTGGCCGCGCCGCCCTATAGTGTCGTCGCCCCGTTGACCTTCTGACGCCGCCTCTTCGCCTATTTAAGGGCCCTCGACCTAAAACCTCGATACGGAAAAGCCACTGTCGAGGGTACTCCTCGCCAATGCCCTCCGATAGGGGCTTAGGGTTGACGGAATCCTGTAGGCTAACACGAGACATCGGTTCAGACAAGCGGGGAGAGCGATTTACCCAGGTTCAGGGCCCTCGATGAGGTAAAACCCTTACGTCCTGCCTTTCTGTTCTTTGATTATGAAAATAATGGGTTACAATGAGGTGCCGAATAGATCGGCTGAGATCTAGGCGAGATTTCTGTTGCTAGGGTTACCTAGCTCTAAGCTTTTCCTGGCTAAGATTGCTAAAGTTGCTCGTGTCCTTCGGCAGCCCCTCTCCTGGCCTTTATATAGGAGCCCAGGTCTCAAGAGGTCTAACCGAATACGACTAGATTTACAGTAGTTTAGATCTAATCTTTCCTTGTTTGTTTGCTTCCTTGTCTTGCCCGTCAAGGGATCTTCTGGCGCGCCGACCTAGTGGCCCATCTAGCCTTCGGGTGTCTTCATGGGCCTCCAGTTGGTCAATACAGGATAGGGTAACATCGGTTACTCGAAGGGTAATGCCCACGTCAGTAGCCCCCGAGTGTCTAGCCGAAGATAATTCGGGTAGAGACTAATGCATGTCCTCTCATGATATTCTTCTCCTTCATTATCCTTATTCATCTTGATTATGCTTCATCTTCCTTTTATCGGGTGCGCGTCAGCGCTCCCGATGGGAGTAGCCCCCGAGTCTAGGTACGGATGTTTGCAATCCGTGCGTAGACTCAAGTTGTACTACTCGAATGCTTTCCTCTGCCGAATTTTTCGCTAGGCTTCATAGATCATCTGATATATTTTCTTCACGCAAAGGATAATGAGCAACGTGCCCAACTTTTGTTGGTTAACTGCCGATGGCAAAACAACGTTACTCTACACAGAATCAAGTCCCCGGGCATGATCCTGGAGTGCAAAAAACTTTTGCTAGATGTCTGGGTATAATCGTTTGAGTGCAGACTCAGTCCTTCTTCCTTCGACTGCTCATTCCGTCGAGTCTTCTTTTTATCGGATGCGCGTCAGCACTCCCGATAGGAGTAGCCCCCGAGTCCAGGTTCGGATGCTTGCAATCCGTGCGTGGACTCAAAGCCTTCTTTTTATCGGATGCGCGTCAGCACTCCCGATAGGAGTAGCCCCCGAGTCCAGGTTCGGATGCTTGCAATCCGTGCGTGGACTCAAAGCCTCCATCCGATAACTTTTAATATTTCCTTCGAATGCCTTAAATAATAATTTTTTTTATATGACGTCACAGTTGTGGGCCAATTGATGGGATTTGACTTGACGTGCAACTGCTGTGGGCCAATTGATGGAACTTGACCTGACGGGCCCACCCTAGTTCTGCGCAGGCAGTTTTTAGGTTTTAACTTAATGCACGCGCGGCGATCGAGGCGTCTCCTCATTTTTCGCGCGACGTGGGAGTAATGGGCCGCCGGTTCCATTCTTTCTTTTAGTGCCACGTGTACAGTCAGATCTGCTCCTCTCCCCACGATGCTTTGTGGAGTTATGGCCACGTTTGGGCTCAAATTCTTACGGGATAAATAGGGAGCCTCTTTTCTTTTTACCTTTTACCCCGCTCACTGCTCATCTTCTCCCTCAAGCCTTCTGTCCTTCTGCCTCTCCATCAAAAGCTTCGTCCATCATGGGCAAGAAGAAGAGCGGCAGCACATCGGAGGCGGCCAAAGTTAGCCGCGACTGGAGCGCCTCTGCCATTACCAACCGCGACATCAACAAACTCCGCGCCCTCGGCTTCATCTCCGTATCTGAGGATGACGTTCGTCTCCCAGGTCAGGTTTCTCGCCCGAGTCCCCCAAAGGGCTTCACTGTCATGTTCACCGCTTTCCTGTTCCGTGGCCTTTCTCTTCCGGCGCACGAGTTCCTTCACTCCCTTCTTTTCTTCTATGGGATTCAGCTCTGGCAGCTGACCCCAAATTCCATCCTCCACCTTTCCATTTTTGTCACCGTTTGTGAAGCTTTCCTCGGCATTGAGCCTCACTGGGGCCTTTGGAGGAAGATCTTTTATGTGAAGCATCACAATGATAGCAACGGCCCCCCCGTTGTTGGCGGCGTCGGCTTTGTCGTCAGGAAAGAGGTCGATTACTTTGACTATCCAATGAAAGAATCCGTCCAGGGCTGGCGCAACAAATGGTTCTATCTTCGGGACCCTGTTGTTCCTGGGCGGCGTTCAAATCTCGCCGTTTTTGATGATGTCTTGGTGGCTCACAAGAAGAAATCTTGGAACAACGCCCTTTCTCCCGAAGAAAAGGCGACAGCCGACGAGCTATTCAAGCAAGTTGTTGTTCTGAAGAATTCAGGAGGCATGACGATGCGTGGTACTGAAGTAGTTTCAGTGTTCCTGCAACGTCGAGTGCAGCTGCTGATGTCTCGCCCTCACCAGCTGTGGCTTTTCGCTGGCAAAAACGATAAGTCGAGGGTCAATTCTGCCGACATTTCGGCAAGCGAGCTCCAGAACGAAGTTCGTCGCCTAACATGCCAGGCGTGCAGCGGCGGCTGCGATTGATGAGAAGGAGGGTGTCCTCCGTGAATCCATCAAGGGTTTACTGGGTAAAATCCTTGTAGTGCTCCGCCTCTTTCTTGATGCTTTCTCCATTGATTACTAATATTATCTCTTTTTTTTTCAGAGGCCGCCAACTTAACTGTCAGTCGTCGTCATCAGCTTCGGGAGGATTCTACGGCCGACGCCCTGTCGCTTGCTGCCGAGTCAAATGTCCAGGTCCTCAGATTGCTGCAGAAGTCCAAGGGAGCGCTGTCGAAGTTATACTCGATGATCTTCCCTAAGGTGAAGCTGGACAAGACTCTCGACGAGATGGCTGAAGCCTTCCTTATTGATCCCTCCGAACCTGTAGAGGTACTGAAACGTCGCAACCGCTTGTTTGGTGCGGTTCTTACTTTCCAGTTGCTTATGGGCCACGGGATGGGATCGGAATTGGAAGAGTTTTCTAAGGCGCTGCCTGCTCCTGAATCAGCCCCTGGTTCAACGTCGGCTGACCCTTGAACTGTTATTCGATTTGTTGTAAATATTCGTAACACTTTTAAATTCGGCTTTGTTGCCAAACATCCTTTTGCCTGTATGATGTGCACTCAATGCTCCCGATGGGAGTTTCTTTTTTATATTAATGCTTAGTCTGAAGTGAGGACGTGCTGCAGATTCCTTCATCTTCTTCTCGCGCCGAGCTCTTTCCAAATTCTTCGGGTAACGATGAATCAGGCCTTGTTCGTCAGTTACGTGACCAGGTGTCTAGTCTAAATAAAGACATTACTTCCCTTCGTGCGATGGCTGCCTTGGTGAAGAAGAAGGGAGAAATAGCGACTGCCATTGAACAATACGCTCTTGATGGTCTTCACGTTGCTACCGAAAGTTTAAACTGTGAGTAATAGCCCGCCTTCTGGTTCCAGGTATAGCTTGAATGTTCTGACATTCGTTCCTTTTCCAGTCGTGGCTTCAGATGCAGTTGAAGAGGACAGGAAGATTCATGAAGAGGTTGAGGCGATGACCGACGTTGCGCACCCAACTCATAGGTTATGGCTGCACCGTCCGAAGGCCGTCATCATGGCAAAGTTCAAGTACCGGGTGATGAAGGCACATTACTACTTTGACAAATACTATGCCCTTCTCACGATGGTTTGGCACACCTTGTTTTCTCTGGATCAGGCACCCGAAACTTTGTCTGGCTTGTTCACCCAATTCAAGTCTCCAGAAAGGATTCGGCTGCTAGTGCGGAAAGAACTTCTAGCTGGTGGTGAGCTTGCTTTTGCTTCCATATTGGCATGCCATCCATCTTTAGATTTAAGAGCCGTGGCTAACACCGAAAGGGATTTAGGCCCGTACTATGATGTTGCTAGAGGTCCTGCTCACACCATTGTTTCTCGGATGGAATCATGTCTTGAGAAGGAGCTGAAGGCCCACTGGGACCGGGGATCCCGATTATGAATGTAATGGCCTTGTATTTCACACAAGACTTGTTTGCTGCGTACGCTGCACGCTTTGTTTTGATTGATATTTTATTGCCGAGTGCGGCTGAGTGATCAGTTCAGCCTGCTTACTCGACGACTTCGTTGTATTTTATGCAATGTGATTGCGAAGTCGATATGTAATTTATGTGAAAGTTCGGCTTCGTCACACGGTGCACCTGTTTGAGCCTTATCTTAATGTAACCATCGACTGCAGCGCTCGCGTATTTGTCGAGGCTTGGACTGGTTGTTTTTATGTGTCATTAATCTTAGCTCTCGTAGAGAGTATTTAATTAATGTCACCGTGTAAACACGTTTTTTCTGGGCCAGTGCTCCCGATGGGAGTTAGAGCCGATGGAAAATGGTTCCGGACGTTACGTTCGGGTGTCAAAGCCTGAAGCAAGGAAAAAAGGGGAACAGAAATCTGATTAGATCTTTATTCATAATGTAAAGTAACCTTGTAGGCCGTTGAAAAATAATCGTATTCTATGTATAAAACCGTCGCAAGTGCGCGATGTTCCACGGATTCTTGACATCTTTTCCTGAGGCTGGATTTTTGAGCCGATAAGCTCCTCCTGGTATCACTTCGGTGATGATGTATGGCCCTTCCCATGGGGATTCCAGCTTCAAGGGTCTTTTTTGCTTCAGCCGAAGTACCATATCTCCAACACTGAAATTTCATTGCGTGTTAAGTCATTGTGATAATTTCTCAGTGCTTGTTGGTAGACCGTTGTTCTTGCCAAGGCAATATCTCGTGCTTCATCAAGGAGATCGACAGCATCCTGTAGTGCGATATTGGAGGAGGACTCTGTGTACGCTGTTACTCAAGGCGCTTCAAATCGGACGTCGGCTGGCAGGACTGCTTCGGCTCCGTACACCAAGAAGAATGAAGTGTATTGAGTCGACTTGTTGGGGGTAGTTCGCAAACTCCATAGCACCTATGGTAGTTCCTCAACCCAGGCTCCGGCTGCGCCTTTAAGGCGTTTCTTTAAACCGTCCCCTATTAAACCATTGATCCTTTCTACCTGGCCGTTGGTCTGAGGGTGAGAGACTGATGCGAATTTCAATTTGATTCCTCCATCATCGCAAAATTTTCTGAATTCCTCAGAATCGAAGTTGGTGCCATTGTCTGTAACGATGATGTGGGGCATACCGAATCGACAGGTTATTCCTTTAAAGAATTGGACTGCCGTTTCAGCCTTTTGATTCCGCACTGGTACTGCCTCAATCCACTTGGTAAATTTATCGACTGCGACCAGTAAGTACGTGTGTCCTCCGGGTGATGATCTGGGTAACGGCCCAACTTGATCGAGTCCCCATTGAGCGAACGGCCATGCCAACGGTATTGTCATTAAATCCGTTGCAGGAGCGTGTGGTTTCGACGAGAAACGTTGGCACGCATCGCACTTCATGACTAGATCCCTAGCATCCGAAGCTGCTGTTGGCCAATAAAATCCTGCCCTAAAGGCTTTTGCCACAAGGGCTCTGCTTCCTGCATGATGCCCACAGGTTCCTTCATGTATCTCACGTAACAGTGCTTTTCCATCGTCAATGGCGATGCACCTTTGGAAGATCCCTGAGGTGCTGTGCTTGTAAAGCTCGCCATTTATCACTGTGAAGGCCTTTGATCGCCTGACGATTCGCTTAGCTTCCACAGAGTCTTCTGGCAGTTCTTGTTTTGACAGGTACGCTAGGAATGGTTTGGTCCATAGAGGCTCGAGGAGGAGAACTTGTTCGGAAGAAAGGACTGGAGATTCTTCAGCCGAAGGTTTTTGCAGTGAGCTTTTTTCCAATTCTTCACCCGATGATTTCGTAGACGGCTTTTCTTTAATTGACCTTTGAGCGATCACTTCGTAAAAGACTCCGTCTGGGATGGGGGAGCATGTGGACTCGATGTTTGCCAAAGTGTCGGCTTCCTCGTTACTGACTCTGCCGATGTGCTTAAGCTCGCATCCTTCGAATTTAGCCTCCATGTTCTGATACAGCTGCCGATAAGCAACCATGTTATCACTGACTGCATCACACAGGTTCATTGACTGTTGGACCACCAAGTTCGAATCTCCGTAGATTTCTAGGCGCGTAGCGCCACACGCCTTCGCCATTTTCATTCCGTGCAGCAGTGCTTCGTATTCTGCTTCGTTGTTTGTCGGCAGGGAGAAATTCATACGTAGTATATACTTCATTTTATCTCCCTGTGGTGATATCAGCACTACTCCTGCCCCTGCTCCTGTACTCCGTTTTGACCCATCAAAGTACATCACCCATGACCCTGACATGTCGGGTGTCGCTGGTGTCTGTGATTGGATCCAATCTGCCACAAAATCTGGGAGGATTTGGGATTTTACCGCCGTTCGGTTGACGTAAGTTATGTCATGTGGTGCTAACTCAATAGCCCATTGAGACACTCGACCCGTGGCTTCCGGATTGGTCATTATGCTCTTCAGGGGTGCTTCGCTCACAACTTTGATCGGGTGCTCCGTGAAGTAGTGCCTTAGCTTACGAGCCGACCTCCATACTGCATATGCCAACTTCTGGTGATGAGGATACCTCTGTCTTGCGGGGGTAAGTACTTCGCTGAGGTAGTAAACGGGCCTCTGCACACCATGAACTCTCCCTGCTTCTTCTCGTTCGACAATCAAAACGCTACTGAAGACTTGAGCTGTAGCGGCTATGTACATCAGTAATGTCTCCTTTTCGCGCGGAGTTACGAGCACCGGGGAGGTCGATAGGATCTTCTTCAAGTTGTCGAAGGAGTCTTGTGCTTCTTTTGTCCACTCGAACTTTTCTGACTTTTTCATCAAATTGTAGAAGGGCAAAGCTTTCTCCCCTAGCTTTGCGATGAACCTGCTAAGCGCTGCTAATCGGCCTGCCAACTGCTGCACTTGGTGCAGATTCTTTGGCGGCTCCATGTCAAGAATAGTTTTGATCTTCAAGGGATTAGCCTCGATTCCTCTGGCTGATATGAAGTACCCGAGTACTTGCCCTCCTGGCACTCCGAAGAAACATTTCTTGGGGTTCAGCATGATTTTGTACTCGTCCAGATTGTCAAACGTTTCCCGCAAGTCGTCGATGAGTGTGGCTGCGTGCTTTGTTTTCACCACAATATCGTCGATGTAGACTTCAATGTTCCTTCCGATCTGTTCCGCGAGGCAGGCTTGCATGCAGCGTTGGTAAGTAGCTCCCGCATTTTTCAACCCAAAAGTCATGACGTTGTAACAAAAAACGCCGTGTGGAGTGATGAACGCGGTAAATTCCTGATCCTCCTTCTTCAATTTGATCTGGTTGTATCCGGAGTACGCATCAAGGAAAGAGAGACGATCGCACCCGCCTGTGGAATCGACTATTTGATCTATTCTGGGCAATGGGAAATGATCTTTCGGGCAATGTTTATTAAGGCTAGTGTAATCGATGCACATGCGGAGGGCGGTGGTGTCCTTCTTCGGTACCATGACTGGATTAGCCGCCCACTCAGATTCCTTAAGCTCTCGGATAAACCCTGCCTTGCGGAGTCGATTAACTTCTTCACCGACCGCTCTTCTTTTTGGTTCGGAGAATCGCCGCATCGACTGCTGTACTGGCTTGGACGTCGGGTCAACATTTAGGGCGTGCTCAGCGAGTTCCCTGGGGATACCTGGCATGTCGGATGGCTCCCATGCAAATATCTCCCAGCGCTCACGGAGGAACTCGATGAGTGCGCTTTCCTATGCGACAGCTAGGTCAACCGAGGTGTTGACCTTTTTTTCGGATCAGTAGGGTGCACCTGCAGCTTCTTGGTTTCCTTTGCAGTGTCGAACTCATCGAATCTTGTGTTTCGATTGTCGGATGGTGGCTCTGTGTGATCTGTAATGGCATCGATCGCGTTGAGTTCTTCTTTGGCTCCAAACTTCGAGGCGATCTTCTGAAATTCCCTGTCGCAGTTGTCTGACCGGGCGAAACTGCCATGAACGGTTATTGGGGTCCCGTTGTTGCCTGGCATCTTTAGTTTCAGGTACGCATAATGAGGCACGGCCATGAATTTGGCAAACGCCGGTCTGCCGAGGATGGCGTGGTACTGAGATTCCCAGTCGACTACCTCGAATTCGACCCTCTCTTTCCTGAAATTACTGGGCGTGCCAAAGACTACGTCCAACGATGTTTTACCCAGCGAGTAGGCGGGTCGAGTCGGTATGATGCTGTGGAACCCTGTGTCGGATTCTTTTAGCATGTCGACTGTTAAACCCATTGCTCTCATCGTGCTGGCGAATAACAGGTTCAGGCCGCTTCCTCCATCCATAAATACTTTGCCCATATTGTATCCCCCAATCTGCGCTTCCAGGACAAGGGCTGCGTGACCGGGCCTTGGGACGGCCTTCGGGTGGTCCGCCCTGCTGAAGGTGATGCTCTGCTCTGACCAGTCGATAAAATCTGGCGTATCCACCATGGCCACTTCCGCGTATTTTACTTCTCGAGAGAACTTTTTGATTTCTCTTTTCGAAAAGCTGGTTTTGTGGATCATGTTGATTTGACCACGCAGTGCTGGGAATGCCTCGGCTGGTACATATTCATCTTTTTCCATTCGCTCGTATGGTTCTGGCACATATGGCTCTGGCTGATGACCATAGGACCTTGCTTTCTCTTCCATTATGCGGACTCTTGATGCAGCTTCGGTTCTGAGGTCGTCGCAGAACTGCCGAATCTCTAGGAAGTGTCGACAGTTCCTTAATAGATGGCTGGACTTCTCCCGGCCATCCTTAGGATCGAAGTAAGAGTGAAGATAGCATGGCTCCTCAAGTTGCTCTGTAGCTGAGAGGTGTGGAGAACGGGTGCGTCCTGATTGATGACATGTCATAGCATCGGGAGTGGACTACTGTTCTGCCCTCCTCTTCACGATGTGAGCTCCTCCGTCTCTTTCTTTGTCCAGCCGCGGTGCCGAGACTTTCACGGATGCTTTCTCGCACGCCTTTGGGCGAGGTCTCTAAGGTTGCTGCCGAAGGGATACCCTCCTGAGGCACGACCTTTGAGTGAGACGCACCGGCGCCGGGGAGGCGAAGAAAACCTCCGGAGTCGACGACGAAGTGGACGCCATTGAAAACAGCTTCCGCGTTGCGAGACGATGCCATAGGGTTCGGGTGAAGCTCTTCGCGGTACGGTACGAATTCAAAGGATCCGCAGCGGACCGGATCTCTTGGCTTTGCTGGCGTCGGCAACTTAAGTAGGAACGCCGCAGACGTAACTGGTGCTGCCGATGACCTGCCTTGTGCCGACAGGTTTCCCACAGACGGCGCCAATTGTCGAGGGTACTCCTCGCCAATGCCCTCCGATAGGGGCTTAGGGTTGACGGAATACTGTAGGCTAACACGAGACATCGGTTCAGACAAGCGGGGAGAGCGATTTACCCAGGTTCGGGGCCCTCGATGAGGTAAAACCCTTACGTCCTGCCTGTCTGTTCTTTGATTATGAAAATAATGGGTTACAATGGGGTGCCGAATAGATCGGCTGAGATCTAGGCGAGATTGCTATTGCTAGGGTTACCTAGCTCTAAGCTTTTCCTGGCTAAGATTGCTAAAGTTGCTCGTGTCCTTCGGCAGCCCCTCTCCTGGCCTTTATATAGGAGCCCAGGTCTCAAGAGGTCTAACCGAATACGACTAGATTTACAGTAGTTTAGATCTAATCTTTCCTTGTTTGTTTGCTTCCTTGTCTTGCCCGTCAAGGGATCTTCTGGCGCGCCGACCTAGTGGCCCATCTAGCCTTCGGGTGTCTTCATGGGCCTCCAGTTGGTCAATACAGGATAGGGTAACATCGGTTACTCGAAGGGTAATGCCCACGTCAGCCACGGTACGAGAAACCTTCCAGAGCCGCCGCCATCGCGAAGCCAAGATCTGGGGGACAGGAGTCTCTGTTCCGGCACGCCGCCGGGACGGGGAAGTGCCCCCGGAAGGCTCCTGCATCGACACCACCGCCATCTCCATCAACGCTGCTGTCTCCCATGAGGAGGGAGTAGTTCTCCATCGAGGGTCGGGGTTGTACCGGTAGCTATGTGGTTCATCTCTCCCCTATGTACTTCAATACAATAATCTCATGAGCTGCCTTACATGATTGAGATTCATATGATGATGCTTGTAATCTAGATGTCGTTATGCTAGTCAAGTGAATTTTACTTATGTGATCTCCAGAGACTCCTTGTCCCACGTGTGTAAAGGTGACAGTGTGTGCACCGTATGGGTCTCTTAGGCTATATTTCACAGAATACTTATTCACTGTTATGGATGGCATAGTGAAGTGCTTATTTATATCTCTTTATGATTGCAATGTGTTTTGTATCACAATTTATCTATGTGCTACTCTAGTGATGTTATTAAAGTAGTTTTATTCCTCCTGCACGGTGTAATGGTGACAGTGTGTGCATCCGTGTTAGTACTTGGCGTAGGCTATGATTATGATCTCTTGTAGATTATGAAGTTAACTATTGCTATGATAGTATTGATGTGATCTATTCCTCCTACATAGTGTGAAGGTGACAGTGTGCATGCTATGTTAGTACTTGGTTTAGTCGTGTTGATCTTTCATGCACTCTAAGGTTATTTAAATAAGAACATTGAATTGTGGAGCTTGTTAACTCCGGCATTGAGGGTTCGTCTAATCCTATGCAATGGTGTTCATCATCCAACAAGAGTGTAGAGTATGCATTTATCTATTCTGTTATGTGATCAATGTTGAGAGTGTCCACTAGTGAAAGTATGATCCCTAGGCCTTGTTCCTAAATACTGCTATCGCTGCTTGTTTACTGTTTTACTGCGTTACTACTGCTGCGTTACTACTGCTTGTTTACTGTCCTGGGGCAAAGCACTTTTCTGGTGCCGTTGCTACTGCTACTATATATTCATACCACCTGTATTTCACTATCTCTTCGCCGAACTAGTGCACCTATTAGGTGTGTTGGGGACACAAGAGACTTCTTGCTTTGTGGTTGCAGGGTTGCATGAGAGGGATATCTTTGACCTCTTCCTCCCTGAGTTCGATAAACCTTGGGTGATCCACTTAAGGGAAAACTTGCTGCTGTTCTACAAACCTCTGCTCTTGGAGGCCCAACACTGTCTACAGGAAAAGGAGGGGGGCGTAGACATCCGTAGGTAGTTAGCGATAATTTAGCGTTAAATTTGAGTGTTTGGTGCTATTTGGATTTAAGCTAGGTATAAATAAAGCATATGGTAAGGGCATCTCCAGCGGCGCGACGCAAACGGTTGCTCAGCGACCGTTTTCGTCCGCCGTGACCGGAAATGCATCTGGAGCCTGCTCCAGCGGGGCGACGCAAAGTGACCAGGCCATCCGCGGAGACGCAAACCTGGCCCAAATATGCGTCAGGTTTGCTTCTCCGCGGACGCTAGGCGGTCGCGCGGAGTGTCCGCCGAAAAAGACGTAGGCCCCGCTCGTCAGTGGCAGGAGGCCGCTATTATTCCCGCCACTGGCCATTCCCCGCGCGAAATTGCAAACTAGACCGGCGCGAGCAGTCCAGAAGCGATGGACGTCCTCGCCGCCGCAGCCACCGCCATGGATGCGGAGCAAATCCTCGCACCCACCGCCGCCCCACACTCCCCCGTAGCCAGGACCATAACCACAATGGAGGCTGCAGCTCCAGCGGAAGCAAAGCGGGCCGCCACCGGCGGCGGCGGGGAGGCAAAGCCGAAGGCGGCAAAGAAGGTTCTCTCCCCGGAGGAGAAAATCATTGAGGCCACGAAGCGTCGCGGCCGGCGCAAGAACCAGAAGATCAAGATTGCCGCGGCCGCCAACCAGCAGGCCTGGTAGATGCAGATCAAAGCCGGCGTCGCGCAAGTAGCCCTCCATCCGAGCTTAGCGGAGGGCTACATGCTCGTCAACAAAGAGGGGATGGTCGGCGTCGTGCCTCCGGTCTCGTCGGTGAGCTCGGTAAGTTCCCAGCTGCGCCCTGGAACTCCCGCTCCCTTGCAGGGCCACGCGGCATCGCGGTTCGCCTCCGGCCTGCCGCTGGTGAAGTTGACCGGGGCGGCGGTTTCCGACCTCAACCGGACGCCTAGAAGCGGTGACTCCTGCCCGGGCGCGACACAGAAGGCGCGCCAGGTGCCGGAGGAAAGCATGCCGCAGCCCCGCATCATGTTCGACGAAATGGCGCCGCCTGCCCCGACGATGGACGACCCGGTACGTGAGCTCTGTCAATGTGTGAGCGTGCCCTGTATCATGCGTCTGATGTCCGGTCGTTCGTAGGACTATTGGCAGGAACACCATGATTAAGACATCGAGGAAATTATCTTCGACGGCGGCTTCGTTCGCGCTGATCGGGCCGGGACGCAAGATGACTGGGAAGCAACGCAAGATGCGGACGACATCGAAACCGCATGGCTGTTCGCCACCCAGCAGACGCAGCCAACAGCCGTGTCCATCGACGACTTCGACGACGTGACAACACAGGCTGACATTGCTACGAAGAAGAAGGGGGAGAGCCGCAGGACACAAGGCTTCGTCGACGACGAGGATAAGTGTTTGTCTGAAGCGTGGCTCGCAACGACCCATGATTATATTAATGACGCGCAGCAAAAGGGCAAGGTCTATTGGGCCAAGGTCTTGCAGCTGTACAACGAGACCAGGATGCACCCGCCCTACCATATCACAAGCCCTCGGACGGAAGAGTCCCTCCGGAAAAGATGGAACTACATCAAACAAGAGACAAGCAAGTTCTTCTCGACGGTCGAACATGCTATTAACAACCCAGTAAGCGGCGCAGGCGTCATGACAGTGGTAAACTCGATACAACCATCATCATTGTACACTATTTGCATCATTGTATGTACATCATTGGCGGCTATGATTGAAGGTATCCCGCGCCTTTAAGAAGTTCAGGGCGACGCATAAGAAGGGCTTCCATATGGTCCATTGCTGGGACAAGCTCAAGGACGCGCAAAAGTAGAAGACAAACTTTGCGCCCTACGATGAAGCTGTGAAGAATGGGACAGCGATCAACCTCGACGACGCCAGACGCCTGATCGCTGGCGCCATGCGCCCAGCACCTTGGCCTGCTTTTGGACATTTTTATTACCGTTCAGGCCTTGTTGTGCCCCTTTTGGACTCCACTTTGCGCTGTGACATCTGGAAAGTGTGATGAACTTGTCTCAGCCTTCAATTTGCGCTGTAAAATTTCGTGCAAAGTCGATGCTAGTTTGCATTTTTTTTTGAATTCTGGCATGCGCCCAATATGTGTCGCCCCGCTGGAGCCAGCCCCAGACGCAAACGGACGTGCGACCATTTTCGCGTCCACCAGACGGAGCAAACGGACGCCCGCAGACATTTTGGGTGTTCAAAATGCGTCGCGCCGCTGGAGATGCCCTAAGCTGAAATTCTACTCCAGCTGCTGCGGCCTGCGGGGGAGCCCTGTGCGTTGCACTCTACACCACCCATCGGCTCGACTCTGTTGTCTGTTCCAGCCGTGCGTCCTAGCTTGGGAGGTACCAAACGCTTTTCCTTCCCTAAGAGCATCTCCAGCAGGCGCGCTATATCACGGCGCGCTAAACCTCAGATTCTGCGCGCTGTAAACCGTTGCCGCGCGCCGGAGCGATTTCTCCCCCGCCGGGTGCGCCATTTTGCAGCGCGCGTTGGCGCGGTAAAATAGCACCTCCGCTGGACGCGCCATTTTACAGCGCGCGGCGCAAATAACAAACACACACAAGTATGCATCCAACAAGATCAAACAATATATAAAAATTCACAAATAAATTGTACCATCCAAATACAATACATTGTTCACAACAATACTTCACACCAAATACAACACGTCCAACATACAACAATACAACATGGTTTTCAGACAATACAACACATAGTTTTCAAACAAATACAACAAATATGCAACTATTGTTGTCCATTCCAATTCCACCATTCTTCCATGAGATCTTTTTGAAGCTCATCATGTGTGTCGTTGCACTGAATGGCATGGTATGAGACAATGAATCGGGCAATCCTATGTGCGTACCTCCTCACTTGCACGGGAACCCCCATCAAGTCGTAGTGGGTATGATCCACATCTTTTCCGCGATCATCCTCTATAATCATGTTGTGCATGATTACACACGCGGTCATGATATACCAAAGGCATTCTTGATCCCAAAATCTAGCCGGTCCTCTAACAATGGCAAATTGGGCTTGCAAAATCCCAAATGCTCTCTCTACATCTTTCCTAGCCGCCGCTTGTGCATTCTGGAATTGGGTTTGCTTCTTACCTCTTGGTTGAATAATTGGCTTCACAAATGTTTGCCACCTTGGATATATGCCGTCGGCGAGGAAGTAGCCATAGTTGTACTTGTGGCCATTTGCTTCAAACTCCGCCAATGGACCTTCCCGTATTGCAAGTCTTATCATTAGTGGTGATCGTTGAAGAACATTGATGTCATTGCAAGATCCGGGCATTCCAAAGAAAGCATGCCATATCCAAGTCTCTTGGTCGGCCACCGCTTCAAGTACTATGGTGGCATCCTTCTTGTAGCCTTTGAATTGTCCATGCCATGCCGCTGGACAATTCTTCCAACTCCAATGCATACAATCAATGGAACCAAGCATACCGGGAAACCTCCGGTTGGCGTTGATCTCCAAAAGTCTTGCCGTGTCTTGAGCATTGGGGGCTCTCAAGTATGTGGAGCCAAAGACATTGACAATTGCAACGACAAAGCGCTTCACACACAAGATAGAAGTGCTCTCTCCCATGGCCAAATGATCATCAATAAGATCCGCCGGTACACCATATGCCAACATACGCAAGGCGGCGGTCACCTTTTGATATGTGCTATGACCAAGTTCTCCGGCGGCATTCCTCCTTTGCTCAAAGAAGCGTTCATATTTGGTGACCTCCGTTGCAATGTGCTTGAACAAGTTGAGAATCATCCGAAAACGCCGCCGAAAATAGCTTTCGGGGAAAATCGGATTCTCATTGAAATACGACCGCATCAACTTCTCATGCCCTTCAATCCTTTCTCTCCACAACTTCTGTCTACCGAACACCGATCCACCAAATTTTGGCCTCTTAATGGCGCGGTATGCTAATAGTATCGATATGGTCTCCTCTTCTTCTTGGTCGAACTCGTCATCCGATGAATCATATGATGAACTCTACAAACATATGTATAAAATTACTTCACTATGAACTATTGTAGATAATTGGCGAGTAATAGAGGCCGGCCGGCGGAGGTTCATACCTTGCGAGCAAATGGGCGAGCACCATGGGCGCGCCATGTTGCTAGCAAGCTCGAGGACGACGAGGACGACATGTCGACGCCTGCGCGGAGGAGAACGCGACGGCGGCGCGAAGGGGCCGCGGAGAAGGAGCGCCGACTACAACTCGTCGGCCAGCGGCGCGCGAGCGACCTGATGCGCGAGCGTCCGCCGCCGGAGATGAGGTGCGGGCGACGCGGATCTCTGACGGCGGCGCCGAAGCGAAGCGGCGGCGGAGTCGACCGGCGGCGGCGGCTGGATTTCGCGCCGGCGGTAGGTGGGGAAATGAGGGCGCGGGGGGGAGGAAATTTCCAGCCGTTGGCTTTTTCGCGCTTGGACGAGCGTTGCCGCGCGCTGTAGCCGATGCGCCAGATATGCCGCTCCAGTTTGTGCAAAACGCCGCGCGTCCTAAATTTTTTACAGCGCCGCGCCGTTTACCGCGCCTGCTGAAGCGCCACATTCCCTTCCGCGCGCGATACATCGGACGTTTTTATGTCCTAGATAGCGCCTCTGTTGGAGATGCTCTAACACGCGCGCGCCAGCTGTTGGTCCTGGCCCGCGTGCCCTCCGCAGGGGCTGCGAAGAGATGTCATCATCATCCAGTCAACCGAGGTGATTAAAAGCGCAGCTGATGATTAGCCTCTGCAGGCCCTCCTCAACTGATAATCAAGCAGGAGCAGATTAGGCGCCTGCCAGCTTGCCACCACTCGCGACCCCACGCAAAAGCCGCGTGCCGGCGAGTGATGGAGTACCGAGAACGGGCTCGCTTCGCCGGCGGCGCGACTGCCTATCGTGTCCGGCCAGCTTCATGGTGTTTTATTTTTTGCAGAGTGTGTTGCAGGAGTAGCAAGCCGACGGATGAGTTAACATGGACACATCAAGGGAGAGAAATTGAACGATTTATACATTGATTGATGATGAACTGTGCATGGATGCACTTGCTCCCGGACCTTACGGGTAATAAATTGAAATAAATGAAAAAGCTTCCGAACCATTAGGTTGAGAATGAATTAACAGCGCACGGTAGTAGTAACAATGGTGGTGGCGGCAAGCTGGCAATCCCCAGCTTAGCTTAGCACCGACGGACAGACAGACAACAGACCCCATTCGGTGTTAAGATCGACCAAATCGAAGTGCCCATGCCGCTTTCTCGCTCTGCCCATGGCGCGCGCTCGGCGTTTTATCACGATTCTACTCCCTACGGACGGAACACAGATTGGCGACTCCGCCGAATTGGGCGGCGCAGAGGCGGAACGAGTCGGTTGGGCCTCAACCGGTCAGCAGGCGTAGTACTCGACGAGCTCGTCCAGGGACTCGGGCTGCGGGTCCGCGTTCTCCAGCATCCACAGGAGGTGCTCGAACAGCACCACCTCGCAGCCCACCACCGTGCACCCGCCGCCGTCCGCGCCCCCGCCGCCGGTGCGGTGGACGAGGTTCTGGAAGAGCGGGTGGCCCACCAGCTCCTCCGCGATGAGGTACCGGCGCCGCGACTTGCCCACGTACACCGGGTGGAGCCCCTTGGGCACCTCGTCGGCGCCGTGGAACGACGCGCCGCCTCCCCCGGCGTGGCGGTGGCCGTCGTCGTCGGCGGTCGGCGATGGCGAGCGGGCGATGATGCGGCTGGAGGAGTGCCACCTCCGGATCATGCACCGCAGCTTGCTCATCCCGCCCTTGGCCATCGATCGGCTGGACGAAGAGGTTTTAGCTGGAAATGGAGAGAAATGGAGGATGGAGGGATGGCGTGCGCGCGGTGATGATTGCGAGGTCAGGCCAGGCAGGGTTATATAGGAGGCGATGGAATTCGTGGGGGGCGACGAAGGTGGGGCCCGCGTGTCGGCGAGCGGGGCGAAGCAAAGAACTGGCAACAGTGCGGAGGCAACTGGAGCGGCTTGTCCGGAGCGGCTGGGCTGTACTCTCTTCCGGTGGGCTGCTGCAGCATCGACCAGAGAGGAAGGTAAAAGCTGGCGGCCGCCCGCCTGCCTGCCTGCTGCTGCTGCTTCTGTGGGGCCACGTAATTTTGCCAAATTTGCGGAAATATAACTTTTTTTTATTGCGGTTTACCAAAATGTATTAACCTTCCGCACACGGCTCCGGCTCCTCGGACAACAGCTCACTGAGTTAAACGAAGAGGGCAGAACGCTTCCCTCTCGCCCAGTGCCGCCGGCGGCGGGCCCACGGTCCGGACGGCGTGCACCTTAGGTGGCGGGTGCGGATCCCCTCCCCTAGGGCTGTCATGTGCCCTGACGACTGCTGGCTATGGTGCCATCATACCCTGTCCACCTCATGTTGCGGTGTGCTGATCAAGTAAAGGCTCGAGTTCGTCAGGATGCCGGGGCGGTGCGGCCGGAGGGTGGATTGTGCAGATGGCTCTATGGCGAGCAACGTGGCGGCGGCGGTGGTCTGCTTCTTCGGTCGTGGGGATGGAGAGGAGCAGATGGTGGGGGATCCTGGTGTTGGCGACGCTCCGGCTTTGGCAACTCCAAGATGATTTCTCGGATGTGGTGTGCAGATGTTTCAGGGTGAAAGCTTAGCACCTTGGTGCCAACGGTGGTGATGCATACGGGTGCTGTAACCCTCTTGGAAGCATCGTTGTGGGTATCCCACCGTGGTACAACTTTGGGTGAAAACCCTAGACCTCGCGGTCTCAACGATGGTGATGCAGTGTGTCGTTACCCTCTTGGAGGCGTCGTCGTGGAGTCCCGGTTGGACTCAATTTCGTGCCAATGTCCTCGATGGGAAGTTTGTATTTCTGTGATCTTTTTACCTTTTCTTTGATCTGCTTTGTAAAGAGGTTCTCCTCTTCACCTTGTATCGGATGAATCGATTCGGCCGTTTCGGCTTTATTTATAAAATGGGTCGACAACTTATTTGGAGGGGAACAGCTCACTTGTAAACCTTGGTACTCCAGTAGCAACGCAACAAACGTGAGTGACTTGCATTCTTCTGGCCAGCAACTTGGCAATAAGCGGCATATAGCTGTACCCACAAATTGGACGTAGTACGCCCATAGGTTTGCAGGTTCAGAGTATAGTAATTAATACCACCATTTATGTTCATAATTATATACAGCTGCAGAGAGTTACGTACGGGGGATGAATTTGGCTGCCAATTGGAAGTGGAAGGTTGATGGTCCATCATTACGTTCTGCATCGGTAGATCAAATTTGTATTTGAACCGAAAATCATAGGTGCAATTCTGGTCAGACAGCGGACGTCGTTTCTATCGCGCAGTTCCCTGGATTTAAGTAAGTTAGGTTTTCATTCATATTTGAGGTTCATGGTTATCTGGTATTCATATTTGTGGTAACCAAGTTTAAAAAAATCTAATGCTTAATATGTTGCGTGTATTCTTAGTTGGTGCAGATGTCGTGGCGGTCAAAGTTTGCGCCAATATTTTAGGCTAGGTGATACGCCAAACTCTCAACAATATTCATCATTATATAACATTATGCAAAGAAATAATGGTACCATTGCTATGTTTTATCACAAGTTGCGCTGAATATTTGTTTCAGAAGTTTGCACTTGTGCCAAAGATTAATGGTGGTACAAATATGTTTTAAAATTGGTTGAATGGAATCAAAAACAAAAGTAACACTAGAATCTACATAGATATTTCAGCATTATATTGATCGACATGAAATTTCATAAGTAACATTGTTTCCAACAAGACTAGAGCCTTGCATTTTTTTTGCAGGTACCTATGGTTGCACACTAGATGCAGCTAAGCAGCGGAAACTCATGACTTCTAGATGTCTACAGGATTATTATATGCTCTTTATTTTCCACTAGTCAATTCATGTATCAACCATATATGACGTGTGATTTGTAGTAATAATCTTGAATGATAAATTTACTAAAAACGTGTTGTGTGCATCGGTTGCTGCCGAGACCGGGGTCTCATTCCCCTTTTAAAAAATGCAAATTTTGGGTAGAACAGATCGCAGCAATTTCTGACTTTTCGTTTCACCAACGTGGAGGTTGCGGTTGCATTGGCCCTTAACAATTATATGATACATCACAATTCGCAACAGTTTCCAGAGTTGCTAGTTAGTGGAGCAATTCCCGTCTTGACATATAGGCGTATTCAGGAGCACTAGGCATAATACTGAACTAGTAACATGTGTTGATGAAAGAAAATTCGATATCTTTCTGGAATTTTATATACACAGTATTGAGGTGACATATCTGATCAACACCATGTTCGTCGAAGCTGCGATCCTTAGGTAAATCAGGAGACCATAAGGTTTTCATTTTTTACAGAATTCTAATTCTGTACTATTAACCAATGAAGCTTAGAACACTAGTAGGATGATTTTCCTTCAGACGTTTAATTAGGAAAAAAATGGCATACTATATTCAAGCCTAACTGCAAGTTGGTTGTGATCGATTGAGTAGAACAGAAGTAGATTAACAACTCGCATCGATACATACAGGCATGCGACACAACACCATCGGTCAGTTGAAAGTCTAGTTGCTGTTGAGCGATGCGGACAAAAGTCCACATCAAAGGCGAAACGTGATTTGCGCACCATTTCGCAATTCCTCAAGTCAATCCTATTCTATCGTGTGTACCAACCGTACAAACGGAGCATCTAGGCCTGCGGAATTTACAACAAATCGCAGTCAGTCCATCCCCGCTATCTCTGATTGGATTGAAGAAATGATAAGAAAGATTACTGAAAGCGATAGACATGTGCAGGGAAGTTCAGAGACGGGCCGTCCCTGTGGACTGACTCAATTCAGCTAGATATGGGAGGGTTCTGTCAATGAAATGGATTGTACTTGTTGCGACTCGATCGGCGCCGGCGCGGCGCTCGGATGCGATCTTCATTGTAATGTTGCTAAATGTAGATTGATGTGAGATGATCAGGGAATTCGATCGCTTGGCCGCTTGGGGATATCTGCCTTGCGGCGCAGCATGTGTTATCATTGTTCCGCTCGTAAGATTCGGCATGTTCTATGATTGAGTCGTACGCAGGTGAATAACATGGAGTAAGCTGAATTGTTACTCGGTTTCCGCGATATTTTGAATCTTGTACCTCCAACCAGTGAAATAAGGAAAGATTTAGCGGGACATTGACTGGATAACTTGGAAAAGACAGAAACTCCTTTTTCATATGGGCGTGGCTACAGAGTGCTCAGGCACCATTTAGTCTTAGAGGGTGCCCCACCTAAATATAGAAAGAAACTGTTCCGACGTCACTTTCGTGCCAAAAGTAGAAAGTCCTGAGAACGAGCAATAGCTCGATGGTTGGTGTTGGCAGTGGCCATCCAACCCATCCCAGGTTCGAGTCCCGTTGTGGCTGAATTTCTTGGGATGTCTCACCGGGGCTCTGGGTCCCAAATAAAATTCCCTCCACACATATGTGCCACAACTACTAGCTCCTAGGGACACCCAAATTATGTGTGCTGTGTGTATAGTTCTAGAGTCTAACTTGTGCACTAGTGGTGTGCGTGTGTGTGGTGTGAGTGTGGTGTTGAGTTAGTGCATAAGTTCAGATACTACAGCTGTAACACAGATCGAGGGGTCTCAAAAAAAAAAAAAAAAAAAAAAAAGTAGAAAGTCCTAATTCCCCATGTTTCCTCACCGCTCCGCTTTTGCCCTCACGTGAAATATCACACAGACATAGAACACCTTCTCCTTCTCCTTTCCCTACTCCATCGCAAGTCATGGCGAGAACAAACAGAGAGTTCTTGATCGTGTAGAAAAATACATCCACATCCATGGTTTATGAAACCCAGACAAATAAAACATGAAGTAAATGCATATGTGAGTATCCTTTTTTATCTGTAAATTACTACATCGCTTGGCCCCCTCATAGCTCAAATCTAGATCCAAGGATGTAAAAAAGCAAAAGGTGGAAAGTAATAGTTATCTAGAATTACCGCGAAGTTACATCCTTCTTAAAAAGAAACATACTAGAGTTACATCCAGATTCCAGAGTGGAGACTATAATTACATCCTTCTATCAATCTAGAAGTAGTATAAAAATTAAGAGGCGAAAATTAGACTGCAAATATTACATCCAAGGCACATAAATTACATCCTTCTATTGATCTGAAAAGTAAAAACTACATCACCGATGTGCATTAGGCCCAGAAAATCGCACAAATCTCCATTTAAGTATAGTTGAAGGCAGTGAAAATGAGGGATGTAGATTGTAGAAAGCAATCTCAAAAGAAAGCTGTGAGCCCGACTTAAGAAATAAAAGATATATTACCGAAGGCAATCAGGAAAGGATCGAGTTAGGACTCGAAAAAAAATCACACAACATCATGGAACATGAGAAAGCCACAGCGATTCCATTAAACTATGAACATGGGGAAACCAAAACGTTGTACAGGTCTTACAAGAATATTAGGAGAAGCTCCCGTGGTCTGCCAGATGTAGAACTCGGCTACTGAGTCAAAATGGAGAGCGCCGGCGCACACGCCACGAGAACCGCGCCCTTCCTCGTCTACCCAAGCTCGCACGTCGTCGTCACGGCCGCTATCGCCAACGCCACGAGACCCGCACGGCCGCACCCCTCCTCGCCGGAGCAGCCCTAGCCGCAGCCAACGCCACGAGCCCCGCGCCCCTCCTCGCCGGAGCAGCTCCGGACGCAGCCAAAGCCACGAGCCCCGCGCCCCTCCTCGCCGGAGCAGCTCCGGCCGCAGTCAAAGCCACGAGCCCCGCGCCCTTCCTCGCCGGAGCAGCCCCGGCTGGAGCCAACGCCACGAGCACCGCGCCCCTCCTCGCCGGAGCAGCCTCGGCCGCAGCCAAAGCGCGAGCCCCTTGCCTCCCCGCAGGCCGCAGCCGACCAGGGCCTGCGGCCGACGATACAGATGGTGGCCGGTGCTCTGCCTAGATCTGGAGTTTGGGGAAGGAGTTGGTCTCCCGACGGATGATGAAGCTCCCATGTGCGGGTGCGGGATGTGGTCCAGAGAGTGGGGCCACAGATGCGAGAACCTTCGTAGACCCACACACAACCAGAAGGCCAGACGATGTTGATCGGACGGTTGACAAAGTGGGCATTTCTTCCTTGCTGGCCCAAGCCCACCTTCCTCCGACCCACCTCCTTTTTCCCTCCGGCCCAAACCACCTCACCAGCCCAACCCACCTTGCCACGTCGTACCGCTTCGAGGAGAGACGTCCTCCTAGATTTCTCGTTTTCATATACTCCCTCTGATTCATATTAATTGACTTCAATATGAATGTATCTAGAGCTAAAATGTGTCTAGATACATCCATATTAGAATCAATTAATATGAACCGGAGGGAGTAACAAATTTCGGATTGGTTCCGCGCGGAACAAAACCAGCACTCGCTGGTACTACCTTTGTTTCAAAATAAGTGTCAGAACATTTATTCTAAAATATAGAAAATACACTAATAAAGACATTACGGCTTTACTTAAAATAGTGAACAATTTCGTGAACATATTAGAAAAGCTATGAGGTAGTGGAAGGTTAAGAACCACAAAGAAAACTTTCAATACAAGTAAACACCATACCAAGCGAGGAAAAGAAAATAGATGAAAAAATCTTGTGATATCTTCATAGGCTTACAGCCATCTATCAAGTACCAAACAATCATATCATGATAATGTCACTTTGATTTATGAACCGATGTTCGTGATCTCATCTACTATCTGAGGCATTACTATGTGCCCTCCTTCCCTTGATACCGCAACACTAGTGACCCAGGTGTCTATCCGTGCCACCGGCTCTGCCAATGTCTTTGTCCCTATCTATTTGTCATGACTTGCATCGTGTGACACCCCGATGTTATTTGTAGGAGGACAATGTCTGCAACGTGGTTAAATCTGGTAGATAAACAACTTCAAGAATCCTAGTCGAGTGGGCGGAATGTGTTTTAACTTGGCCTATAAGGAAATGTTGTAATGACAATGTTTTTAACAAGTTCATAGTTTTCAACCTATTGCAGAAGATTTTCTAGGCTACACACTCCTTGCGTATGGGATGAAGATGTGAATTACAAGTTAAGATCTTTTGGATCATCTCACTTTGGATCTTTTTGTATTGATATAGATATATAGATTGGTACACCATAAATGTGCATTACACGAACAATCGCCGCCGATCAAAATTGGCCTTTTGGCCCAACGGGTTGGCCATCTTGACTTATAAAAGCTGTGAGGTAGTGGAAGGTAAAGAGCCACAAAGAAAACTTTCAATACAAGTAAACACCATACCAAGCGAGGAAGAGAAAATAGATGAAAAAATCTTGTGATATCTTCATAGGCTCACAACCATCTATCAAGTACCAAACAATCATATCATGATAATGTCACTTTGATTTATGAACCGATGTTCGTGAACTCATCTACTATCTGAGGCATTACTATGTGCCCTCCTTCCCTTGATACCGCAACACTAGTGACCCAGGTGTCTACCCGTGCCACCGGATCTGCCAATGTCTTTGTCCCTATCTATTTGTAATAACCCAGAACATAGGATCAACGAAGGGTTAGAAATGGGATGTGCATTTCATCGCAAAACGAGGGAAATTTTCGCGCTTTGTTGCAACTAAACCTAAGAGGGATCGAGGTTCTCTCTCATTTGCAATTAGGGTTAGGCAATGTGAGTTAGGGAATTTTGACATGATCTCTTTTGTATCTTGTATATTTTGGGAGTTGATTTCATTTGACAAGTAATAATGAATTGATAATTTAAGAATAAAAAATAAGTAAAAGTGAATATAGCAAAAGGAATTCATAATTTAAATACAACTCATAAATTCAAATGACTTTGAATTTCAAATTGAATTATAAATAAAACAACTATTTAGTAATAGAATTATTACAAATCCAATCAAGCTCATAGAGAAACCTTGAGCTTTATTGATATAACAACACACATACATTGTCTTTAGAATATTCTTGATACAAGAATAAATGGAAAATAAAAAGAAATAAAAAGAAGATTACATCAATTGATCCTAAACTAAAATCCTAGACTAATGACTTGGAAGAATTCTTCTGTGGTCATATTCATCTTCAAAACCCGCAAAACAACATAGTAATACTAGCCAGGGGTTAAGAAACCAAACCATATTTAGTTTGGACAGAGACCAAGTGTCAGGTACACTTGTGCTTGTCCAAAACAATGGACAGCACAAGGATATGAAGGAGCAGACCAAACTTGAGCACATTCAGAGGGCTCAAGTTTCAGCATATGAGCACACTGCTCGTGTGTGCTATGCAAGCAACAGCAAGGCCATGCAAGGGCCTAGTCATTCAGCCAAGCCAGGCTTGTGTGGCATGGCCAGGAGAGAAGTAGACAGGGTATAAATAAGCACAAACCCTAGAAACAATGCATAGTCGACCAGATAAGGATTCACAAGATAAGCAGAAAAGGGAATTGGTAGAGTTCATCATGTTCTTGCTCAAGAACAGCACCATCTATCACATAACCCAACCATCCATCCAAAAACCAACAAGTAAACCATCAGAGCAGCATGGTGACTTAAGGAAGAGATCAACCAAGCACTGGAGGTGAAGGGCTGTGCACATAGATCAACCAGAAGTCTGCAACAACACAAAATTTCACACTTGGAGCTTCAGCAAGGTATACCTCATACCTGGATTGATCTTATGATCCAATCCATCATAAGCATGCTCATACACACTTGTTGTGGAGCAGATTGCTCTACTGGGTATATCATCCCTTGGTATTCACCAAGTGGTGCCAGGCAGAAGAGGCCAGACCAAGATCTATTAGATCTAGTCACTGGATATGCTTATATGTTAGCTATCCATATCACTGAAACCCTAGAACAGTAGCCAACTAGATTACCTAGCACCTATGGTGAATGAAACCATCAGATTCAACATTTTTTCATCAAAATCATCCACAGGGCATTCACCTTGGTAATTCCCAACTGTGGAGTTTATTTATTTTCACAAAACCCACCAGATAGCCAAATAGGATGCAACCAGATGCAGTAGACAACTACTGAGGTCACAAACCATCTCAGCATGCAAGCAAAGCCACACAAGCAGTTTGACATTGATACGTCTCCGACGTATCGATAATTTCTTATGTTCCATGCCACATTATTGATGATATCTACATGTTTTATGCATACTTTATGTCATATTTATGCATTTTCCGGCACTAACCTATTAACGAGATGCCGAAGAGCCGGTTGCTGTTTTCTGCTGTTTTTGGTTTCAGAAATCCTAGTAAGGAAATATTCTCGGAATTGGACGAAATCAACGCCCAGGGGCCTATTTTGCCACGAAGCTTCCAGAAGTCCGAGGGAGAGACGAAGTGGGGCCACGGGGCGCCGCCACACTAGGGCAGCGCGGCCCAAGGGGGGCCCGCGCGGCCCTAGCGTGTGGGGCCCCCGTGACGCCCCCTGACCTATCTCCTCCGCCTACTTATAGCCTTCGTCGCGAAACCCCCAGTACCGAGAGCCACGATACGGAAAACCTTCCAGAGACGCCGCCGCTGCCAATCCCATCTCGGGGGATTCAGGAGATCGCCTCTGGCACCCTGCCGGAGAGGGGAATCATCTCCCGGAGGACTCTTCACCGCCATGGTCGCCTCCGGAGTGATGAGTGAGTAGTTCACCCCTGGACTATGGGTCCATAGCAGTAGCTAGATGGTCGTCTTCTCCTAATTGTGCTTCATTGTCGGGACTTGTGAGCTGCCTAACATGATCAAGATCATCTATCTATAATGCTATATGTTGTGTTTGTTGGGATCCGATGGATAGAGAATACTATGTTATGTTGATTATCAATCTATTATCTATGTGTTGTTTATGATCTTGCATGCTCTCCGTTATTAGTAGAGGCTCTGGCCAAGTTTTTGCTAGTAACTCCAAGAGGGAGTATTTATGCTCGATAGTGGGTTCATGCCTCCATTAAATCTGGGACAGTGACAAAAAGTTCTAAGGTTGTGGATGTGCTGTTGCCACTAGGGATAAAACATCGATGCTAT
Source organism: Lolium perenne (assembly GCF_019359855.2). Classification (NCBI taxonomy): domain Eukaryota; kingdom Viridiplantae; phylum Streptophyta; class Magnoliopsida; order Poales; family Poaceae; genus Lolium; species Lolium perenne. Next base: position 128,261,241 of record NC_067250.2, read on the forward strand.
GTTCAAGGATGTAGTTATTGATTACATTACGCACCATACTTAATGCAATTGTCTGTTGTTTGCAACTTAATACTGGAAGGGGTTCGGATGATAACCTGAAGGTGGACTTTTTAGGGATAGATGCATGCTGGATAGCGGTCTATGTACTTTGTCGTAATGCCCAATTAAATCTCACAGTACTCATCATATCATGTATGTGCATGGTCATGCCCTCTTTATTTGTCAATTGCCCAACTGTAATTTGTTCACCCAACATGCTATTTATCTTATGGGAGAGACACCTCTAGTGAACTGTGGACCCCGGTCCATTCTTTTACATCGAATACAATCTACTGCAGTACTTGTTCTACTGTTTTCTGCAAACAATCATCATCCACACTATACATCTAATCCTTTGTTACAGCAAGCCGGTGAGATTGACAACCTCACTGTTTCGTTGGGGCAAAGTACTTTGGTTGTGTTGTGCAGGTTCCACGTTGGCGCCGGAATCCCTGGTGTTGCGCCGCACTACATCTCGCCGCCATCAACCTTCAACGTGCTTCTTGACTCCTACTGGTTCGATAAACCTTGGTTTCTAACTGAGGGAAACTTACTGCTGTACACATCACACCTTCCACTTGGGGTTCCCAACGGTCGCGTGCTATACGCGTGTCAAGCTAAATTTCTGGCGCCGTTGCCGGGGAGATTAAGACACGCTGTAAGGGGAGTCTCCACTTCCAATCTCTTTACTTTGTTTTTGTCTTGCTTTATTTTATTTACTACTTTGTTTGCTGCATTATATCAAAACACACAAAAATTAGTTGCTAGCTTTACTTTATTTACTGTCTTGTTTGCACTCTATATCAAAAACACAAAAAAAATTAGTTATTTGCATCTGCTTTACTTATTTCATCATGTTTCCTTTTAATTTTACTGTAAAATATATACCGGTAGGACAAGGGTCTATAATTGGAAGAGATAATATAGAAGAATTTTTCACCCATGTTAGTATGCATGAAGATCTTAAAGATATACCCCTTGCAAAAGCTGTCCCTACCTATGAAGATGCCTCTGTTTGTTTGGTACGCATGATGGAAGCTAGATTTATTAGTCTCAACCCCATGATACAACACATGTTCCTTACACTTTCTGATATGGAGAGGGGAGAGAAGAGATATTTTGTTCTAAAAGTCCTAGTGCGAGAATTTGAGGATATAGCCAAAGAAGCTAGAAAAGTTTTTAGTAAGCATGAGAGGCTTGGTATGATCACCGATTTTAAAAGAATACTTGAAAAGATGGATATGAATAGAATTAAGTACACTAATAATGTTAATGATGGTGGGGAGATTAAAGCACCAATACCTTGCAAGCTCCTAGCTATGCATGAAGCTCTAGATGATAATTATGCTTGGCTTGTCCCTCAAAATTTGTTTGATGAGAGTAGCAAGCCCAAGACTAATGAAAAGGGAGCCTCTGAAACTTATATATCCAAAATACAATGCATGGTTGAGAAAACTCCAAACCCCGCTGTAGATGCATCACCTCTTGATAATACTTGATATACATGCGTCTAGCTGAAAGGCGTTAAAGAAAAGCGCTTATGGGAGACAACCCATGTTTTTACTACTGCACCTTTATTTTATATTTGAGTCTTGGAAGTTGTTACTACTGTAGCAACCTCTCCTTATCTTAGTTTTGTTGCATTGTTGTGTGATACGTCTCCGACGTATCGATAATTTCTTATGTTCCATGCCACATTATTGATGTTATCTACATGTTTTATGCACACTTTATGTCATATTCATGCATTTTCTGGAACTAACCTATTAACAAGATGCCGAAGTGCCAGTTCCTGTTTTCTGCTGTTTTTGGTTTCAGAAATCCTAGTAACGAAATATTCTCGGAATCGGACGAAATCAACGCCCAAGTTCCTATTTTCACCGGAAGCATCCAGAACACCCGGGAAGGACCAGTGGGGGCACGGGCCCCAGGACCATAGGCCGGCGCGGCCCAGGCCCTGGCCGCGCCGCCCTATGGTGTCGTCGCCCTTCGACCCTCTGCGCCGCATCTTCGCCTATTTAAAGCCCCTGGATCGAAAACCCCGATACGTTCGACGAAAACCACGAAACCTTCCCGAGCCGCCGCCATCGCGAGGCCAAGATGCAGGGGACGGGAGTCTCTGTTCCGGCACGCTGCCGGAGCGGGGAAGTGCCCCCGGAAGGCTTCTCCATCGACACCGCTGCCATCTCCACCGCCATCTTCATCACCGCTGCTGCTCCCATGAGGAGGGAGTAGTTCTCCATCGAGGCTCGGGGCTGTACCGGTAGCTATGTGGTTCATCTCTCTACTATGTACCTCAATACAATAATCTCATGAGCTGCTTTACATGATTGAGATTCATATGAGTTTGTATCACAATTTATCTATGTGCTACTCTAGCAAAGTTATTAAAGTAGTTCTATTCCTCCTGCACGTGTGTAAAGGTGACAGTGTGTGCACCGTGTTAGTACTTGGTTTATGCTATGATCATGATCTCTTGTAGATTATGAAGTTAACTATTGCTATGATAGTATTGATGTGATCTATTCCTCCTACATATGCATGAAGGTGACAGTGTGCATGCTATGTTAGTACTTGGTTTAGTTGTATTGATCTATCTTACACTATAAGGTTACTTAAATATGAACAAATTGTGGAGCTTGTTAACTCCGGCATTGAGGGTTCGTGTAATCCTACGCAATGCGTTCATCATCCAACGAGAGTGTAGAGTATGCATTTATCTGTTCTGTTATGTGATCAATGTTGAGAGTGTCCACTAGTGAAAGTGTAATCCCTAGGCCTTGTTCCTAAATACTGCTGAGTTACTACTGCTTGTTTACTGTTTTACTGTGTTACTACTGCTGCAATACTACCACCATCAACTACACGCCAGCGAGCTAAATTTCTGGCACCGTTGCTACTGCTCATATATATTCATACCACCTGTATTTCACTATCTCTTCGCCGAACTAGTGCACCTATTTGGTGTGTTGGGGACACAAGAGACTTCTTGCTTTGTGGTTGCAGGGTTGCATGAGAGGGATATCTTTGACCTCTTCCTCCCTGAGTTCGATAAACCTTGGGTGATCCACTTAAGGGAAAACTTGCTGCTGTTCTACAAACCTCTGCTCTTGGAGGCCCAACACTGTCTACAGGAAAAGGAGGGGGAACGTAGACATCAAGCTATTTTCTGGCGCCGTTGCCGGGGACCAGAAAGCTACACCACAGGGATTTCCTCCCTCGTCAACCCCGCGCCAGTCCTGGACAGCATCATTGTGCCAAGTAAAGTCGTTGATAGTAAGGTTCATACTAGATTTGGATTACTGCGCAGAAACAGATTTCTTTGCTGTCACGAATCTGGGCCTAATTCTCTGTAGGTAACTCAGAAAATTATGCCAATTTACGTGAGTGATCCTCAGATATGTACGCAACTTTCATTCGATTTTAGCATTTTCATTTGAGCAAGTCTGGTGCCTCAATAAAATTCGTCTTTACGAACTGTTCTGTTTTGACAGATTCTGCCTTTTATTTCGCATTGCCTATTTTGCTATGCTTGATGGATTTTTCGATTCCATTAACTTTCAGTAGCTTTGTGCAATGTCCAGAAGTGTTAAGAATGATTATGTCACCTCTGAACATGTGAATTTTAATTGTGCACTAACCCTCTAATGAGTTGTTTTGAGTTTGGTGTGGAGGAAGTTTTCAAGGATCAAGAGAGGGAGATGATACAATATGATCAAGGAGAGTGAAAGCTCTAAGCTTGGGGATGCCCCGGTGGTTCACCCCTGCATATTTTAAGAAGACTCAAGCGTCTAAGCTTGGGGATGCCCAAGGCATCTCCTTCTTCATCGACAACATTATCAGGTTCCTCTAGTGAAACTATATTTTTATTCCATCACATCTTATGCACTTTGCTTGGAGCGTCGGTTTGTTTTTTGTTTTTGTTTTTGTTTGAATAAAATGGATCCTAGCATTCATTGTGTGGGAGAGAGACACGCTCCGCTGTTGCATATGGACAAATATGTCCTTAGGCTTTACTCATAGTGTTCATGGCGAAGGTTGAATCTTCTTCGTTAAATTGTTATATGGTTGGAAACGGGAAATGCTACATGTAGTAATTGGTAAAATGTCTTGAATAATTTGATACTTGGCAATTGTTGTGCTCATGATTAAGCTCTTGCATCATATACTTTTCACCTATTAATGAAGAAATACATAGAGCTTGCTAAAATTTGGTTTGCATAATTGGTCTCTCTAAGGTCTAGATAATTTCTAGTAGAGTGTTTGAACAACAAGGAAGACGGTGTAGAGTCTTATAATGTTTACAATATGTCTTTTATGTGAGTTTTGCTACACCGGTTCATCCTTGTGTTTGTTTCAAATAGCCTTGCTAGCCTAAGCCTTGTATCGAGAGGGAATACTTCTCATGCATCCAAAATCCTTTAGCCAAACACTATGCCATTTGTGTCCACCATACCTACCTACTACATGGTATTTCTCCACCATTCCAAAGTAAATTGCTTGAGTGCTACCTTTAAAATTTCTATCCTCTACCTTTGCAATATGTAGCTCATGGGACAAATAGCCAAAAAACTATTGTGGTATTGAATATGTACTTATGCACTTTATCTCTTATTAAGTTGCTTGTTGTGCGATAACCATGTTCCTGGGGACGCCATCAACTACTCTTTGTTGAATATCATGTGAGTTGCTATGCATATCCGTCTTGTCTAAAGTAAGGGAGATTTACCACTAGAATGGTTAGAGCATGCATAATGTTAGAGAAGAACATTGGGCCGCTAACTAAAGCCATGATCCATGGTGGAAGTTTCAGTTTTGGACAAATATCCTCAATCTCATATGAGAAAATTAATAATTGTTGAATGCTTATGCATAAAAGAGGAGTCCATTATCTGTTGTCTATGTTGTCCCGGTATGGATGTCTAAGTTGAGAATAATCAAAAGCGAGAAATCCAATGCGAGCTTTCTCCTTAGACCTTTGTACAGGCGGCATAGAGGTACCCCTTTGTGACACTTGGTTAAAACATATGTATTGTGGTGATAATCTAGGTAATCCGAGCTAATTAGGACAAGGTGCGGGCACTATTAGTATATTATGCATGAGGCTTGCAACTTGTAGGATATAATTTACATAACACATATGCTTTATTACTACCGTTGACAAAATTGTTTCTTGTTTTCAAAACCAAAGCTCTAGCACAAATATAGCAATCAATGCTTCCCTCTGCGAAGGGCCTTTCTTTTACTTTTTATGTTGAGTCAGTTCACCTATCTCTCTCCACCTCAAGAAGCAAACACTTGTGTGAACTGTGATTGATTCCTACATACTTGCATATTGCACTTGTTATATTACTTTACATTGACAATATCCATGAGATATACATGTTACAAGTTGAAAGCAACCGCTGAAACTTAATCTTTCTTTGTGTTGCTTCAATGCCTTTACTTTGAATTGTTGCATTATGAGTTAACTCTTATGCAAGACTTATTGATGCTTGTCTTGAAAGTACTATTCATGAAAAGTCTTTGCTATATGATTCATTTGTTTACTCATGTCATTTACCATTGTTTTTGATCGCTGCATTCATTACATGTGCTTACAATAGTATGATCAAGGTTATGATGGCATGTCACTCCAGAAATTATCTTTGTTATCGTTTACCTACTCGGGACGAGCAGGAACTAAGCTTGGGGATGCTGATACGTCTCCGACGTATCGATAATTTCTTATGTTCTATGCCACATTATTGATGATATCTACATGTTTTATGCATACTTTATGTCATATTTATGCATTTTTCGGCACTAACCTATTAAGGAGATGCCGAAGAGCCAGTTGTTGTTTTCTGCTGTTTTTGGTTTCAGAAATCCTAGTAAGGAAATATTCTCGGAATTGGACGAAATCAACGCCCAGGGGCCTATTTTGCCACGAAGCTTCCAGAAGTCCGAGGGAGAGACGAAGTGGGGCCACGGGGCGCCGCCACACTAGGGCGGTGATAACCCACAAGTATAGGGGATCGCAATAGTCTTCGCGGGTAGTAAAACCCAATTTATTGATTCGACACAAGGGGAGACAAAGAATACTTGAAAGCCTTAACAGCGGAGTTGTCAATTCAGCTGCACCTGGAAACAGACTTGCTCGCAAGAGTTTATCAGTAGTAACAGTTTTATAGCAGTAGCAGTAGTGAAATAACAGCAGCAGAGTAACAAAGACAGCAGTAGTGATTTTAGTAAACAGCAGGATTAAAATACTGTAGGCACGGGGACGGATAACGGGCGTTGCATGGATGAGAGAAACTCATGTAACAATCAAAGCAGAGCATTTGCAGATAATAATAAAACGGTGTCCAAGTACAAAGCAATCAATAGGCATGTGTTCCATATATAGTCGTACGTGCTCGCAATGAGAAACTTGCACAACATCTTTTGTCCTACCAGCCGGTGGCAGCTGGGCCTCTAGGGAATCTACTGGATATTAAGGTACTCCTTTTAATAGAGTACCGGAGCAAAGCATTAACACTCCGTGAACACATGTGATCCTCACATCACTACCATCCCCTCCGGTTGTCCCGATTTCTGTCACTTCGGGGCCTTTGGTTCCGGACAGCGACATGTGTATACAACTTGCAAGTAAGATCATAAAACAATGAATATCATGATAAAACAATAACATGTTCAGATCTGAGATCATGGCACTCGGGCCCTAGTGACAAGCATTAAGCATAACAAGTTGCAACAATATCATCAAAGTACCAATTACGGACAGTAGGCACTATGCCCTAACAATCTTATGCTATTACATGACCAATATCATCCAATCCCTACCATCCCCTTCAGCCTACAGCGGGGGAATTACTCACACATGGATGGGGGAAGCATTGCTGGTCGATGGAGAGGCGTCGGTGGTGATGATGGCGATGATCTCCTCCAATTCCCCGTCCCGGCGGAGTGCCAGAACAGAGACTTCTGGCCCCCGAGACGGAGTTTCGCAATATGGCGGCGTTCTGGAGGGTTTCTGGCGACTTCGACTTCTTGGTCGCGATTTTTAGATCGAACCCTTTAAGTAGTCCAGAGGGGGGCGTCGGAGGCCGGCCGAGGGGGCCACACACTAGGGCGGCGCGCCCCTGATGTCTACGGGAGCTTCTATTCTTGTAGACAGTGTTGGGCCTCCAAGAGCAGAGGTTTGTAGAACAGCAGCAAGTTTCCCTTAAGTGGATCACCCAAGGTTTATCGATCTCAGGGAGGAAGAGGTCAAAGATATCCCTCTCAAGAAACCCTGCAATCACGATACAAGAAGTCTCTTGTGTCCCCAACACACCTAATACACTTGTCAGATGTATAGGTGCACTAGTTCGGCGAAGAGATAGTGAGATACAAGTAATATGGATGAGTATGAGTGATAATAGCAATCTGAATAAAATATGACAGCGAGTAAACATTCAACAAAACAGTAAACAAACGGAGATTCAATGCTTGGAAGCAAGGCCCAGGGATCCTGCTTTCACTAGTGGACACTCTCAACAATGATCACATAATAGGACTACTCTACACCCTCTTGTTGGATGATGAACACCATTGTGTAGGATTACACGAACCCTCAATGCCAGAGTTAACAAGCTCCACAATATTCAATGTTCAAATTTAAATAACCTTAGAGTGCAAGATAGATCAACACAACCAAACCAAGTACTAACATAGCATGCACACTTCTACCATCACACTATGAAAGGAGGAATAGATCGCATCAATACCATCATAGTAATAGTTAACTTCATAATCTACAAGAGATCACAATCATAGCATAAACCAAGTACTACACGATGCACACACTGTCCACATTACACCGTGCAGGAGGAATACACTACTTTAATAACATCACTAGAGTAGCACATAGATGATATTCAACTTGATCACAAAGAGAGAGAGATGAACCACATAGCTACAGCGGAGCCCTCAGCCCCGGGGGTGAATTACTCCCTCCTCATCATGGAGACAGCGATGGCGGTGAAGATGGCGGTGGAGACGGCGGTGGAGACGACTCCGGGGGCAATTCCCCGTCCCGGCAGGGTGCCGGAACAGAGACTTCTGTCCCCCGAATTGGAGTTTCGCGATGGCGGCGGCTCTGGATGGTTTTTTCTGGTTTCGTCGAGCTCGTCGAGGTTTTTAGGTCAGGGACGATTAAATAGGTGGAGAGGTGGAGTCGGAGGGGCCACGGGGTGCCCAGATGATAGGGGGCGCGCCCCCCCCCCCTGGGCCGCGCCGCCCTGTGGGGTGGGGCCCCCCTGGCTCCCCTCTGACTTTTCTCCGGTGCTCTGGAAGCTTCCTGAAATTATAAGATCTCCGGAGTTGATTTCGTCCGATTCCGAAAATATTTCCTTACTAGGATTTCTGAAACAAAAAACAGCAGAAAATAGCAACTGACCCTTCGGCATCTCGTCAATAGGTTAGTTCCGGAAAACGCATAAATATGACATAAAGTGTGCATAAAACATGTAGATATCATCAATAATGTGGCATGGAACATAAGAAATTATCGATGCGTCGGAGACGTATCAGCATCCCCAAGCTTAGTTTCTGCTCGTCCCGAGCAGGTAAACGATAACAAAGATAATTTCTGGAGTGACATGCCATCATAAACTTGATCATACTGTTGTAAGCATATGTAATGAATGCAGCGATCAAAACAATGTAAATGACATGAGTAAACAAATGAATCATATAGCAAATACTTTTCATGAATAGTACTTCAAGACAAGCATCAATAAGTCTTGCATAAGAGTTAACTCATAAAGCAATAATTCATAGTAGAGGTATTGAAGCAACACAAAGGAAGATTAAGTTTCAGCGGTTGCTTTCAACTTGTAACGTGCATATCTCATGGATAGTTGTCAATGTAAAGTAATATAACAAGTGCAATATGCAAGTATGTAGGAATCAATGCAAAGTTCACACAAGTGTTTGCTTCTTGAGTTGGAGAGAGATAGGTGAACTGACTCAACATAAAAGTAAAAGAAAGGTCCTTCAAAGAGGAAAGCATCGATTGCTATATTTGTGATAGAGCTTTGGTTTTGAAAACAAGAAACAATTTTGTCAACGGTAGTAATAAAGCATATGTGTTATGTAAATTATATCTTACAAGTTGCAAGCCTCATGCATAGTATACTAATAGTGCCCGCACCTTGTCCTAATTAGCTTGGATTACCGGGATTATCGCAATGCACATGTTTTAACCAAGTGTCACAAAGGGGTACCTCTATGCCGCATGTACAAAGGTCTAAGGAGAAAGCTCGCATTGGATTTCTCGCTATTGATTATTCTCAACTTAGACATCCATACCGGGACAACATAGACAACAGATAATGGACTCCTCTTTAATGCATAAGCATGTAGCAACAATTAATTTTCTCATATGAGATTGAGGATATATGTCCAAAACTGAAACATCCACCATGGATCATGGCTTTAGTTAGCGGCCCAATGTTCTACTCTAACAACATGCATGCTCTAACCATCAGGTGGTAAATCGCCCTTACTTCAGACAAGACGAACATGCATAGCAACTCACATGATATTCAACAAAGAGTAGTTGATGGCGTCCCCAGGAACATGGTTATCGCACAACAAGCAACTTAATAAGAGATAAAGTGCATAAGTACATATTCAATACCACAACAGTTTTTAAGCTATTTGTCCCATGAGCTATATATTGTAAAGGTAGAGGATAGAATTTTAAAGGTAGCACTCAAGCAATTTACTTTGGAATGGCGGAGAAATACCATGTAGTAGGTAGGTATGGTGGACACAAATGGCATAGTGGTTGGCTCAAGTATTTTGGATGCATGAGAAGTATTCCCTCTCGATACAAGGTTTGGGCTAGCAAGGCTATTTGAAACAAACACAAGGATGAAGCGGTGCAGCAAAACTCACATAAAAGACATATTGTAAACATTATAAGACTCTACACCGTCTTCCTTGTTGTTCAAACTCAATACTAGAAATTATCTAGACCTTAGAGAGACCAATTATGCAAACCAAATTTTAGCATGCTCTATGTATTTCTTCATTAATAGGTGCAAAGCATATGATACAAGAGCTTAAACATGATCACAACAATTGCCAAGTATCACATTATCCAAGACATTATAGCAAATTACTACATGTATCATTTCCCGTTTCCAACCGTATAACAATTAACGAAGCAGTTTCAACCTTCGCCATGAAAATTTAAAGCTAAGAACACATGTGTTCATATGAACCAGCGGAGCGTGTCTCTCTCCCACACAATCATTTATTCAAACAAAAGCAAAAACAAGAAACATACAGACGCTCCAAGTAAAGTACATAAGATGTGACCGAATAAAAATATAGTTTCAAGAGAAGGAACCTGATAATTTGTCGATGAAGAAGGGGATGCCTTGGGCATCTCCAAGCTTAGATGCTTGAGTCCTCTTGAAATATGCAGGGATGAACCACCGGGGTATCCCCAAGCTTAGACTTTTCACTCTTCTTGATCGTAGTATATCATCCTCCTCTCTTGACCCTTGAAAACTTCCTTCACACCAAACTCGAAACAAACTCATTAGAGGGTTAGTGCATAATCAAAAACTCACATGTTCAGAGGTGACACAATCATTCTTAACACTTCTGTACATTGCTCAAAGCTACTGGAAGTCAATGGAACAAAGAAATCCATCCCACATAGCAAAAGAAGCAATGCGAAATAAAAGGCAGAATCTGTCAAAACAGAACAGTCCGTAAAGATGAATTTTAAAGGGGCACCAGACTTGCTCAAATGGAAATGCTCAAATTGAATGAAAGTTGCGTACATATCTGAAGATCACTCACGTAAATTGGCATAATTTTCTGAGTTACCTACAGAAAATTTTGCCCAGATTCGTGACAGCAAAGAAATCTGTTTCTGCGCAGTAATCCAAATCTAGTATGAACCTTACTATCAACGACTTTACTTGGCACAACAAAACACAAAACTAAGATAAGGAGAGGTTGCTACAGTATTAAACAACTTCCAAGACACAAATATAAAACAAAGTACTGTAGCAAAATAAACACATGGGTTATCTCCCAAGAAGTTCTTTCTTTATAGCCATTAAGATGGGCTCAGCAGTTTTAATGATTGGCTCGCAAGAAATAGTATTTGAAGCAAAAGAGAGAATCAAGAGGCAAATTCAAAACAAATTTAAGTCTAGCATGCTTCCTATGAAAAGGAATCTTGTACACAAATGAATTCATGAAGAACAAAGTGACAAGCATAAGAGGATAAAACACGAGTAACTTCAAGATTCTCAACATAAAGAGGGGAAACTTAATATTATTAAGATGCATATAACCATGTTTCCCTCTCTCATAATAACTTTCAGTAGCATCATTGATGAAATCCACAATATACCCATCACTTAAAACATTCTTATCATGGTTCATATGCATAGAAGTATCATTAATTTTGGCATAAGAAGAATTCTTCTCATTAATAGTAATTGGAGCAAGATTATTATCAAGAATTTGAACATGGTAAACAAGTTGCATATTAAGGGAATTGTTTTTGGTAATCCAATCATTACTATGACAAGTTTTATAAGGATAGTTATAACCTATATCATAGCATTCTTTATAATAATCATCAAAGATCGGAGGCACAGTGTCATCATAAGAAATAGAATAGTTATCTTTCACGGTCGGTTTATCTGTGTCCATACCATCATTGTTATTAGAAGGAGATGTATCAAACACATAATGATCAGTAGCAAAAGGATTTTCAAACACCTCTTCCCCAAGCTTAGAGTTTTCTATATCATTATGGGAGGAAGCATGGATAGCACTGACACTATGGCAATTATTATCATCATAATTTTCAGAATTAGTTTCCCAGAGATTTGCAATATCAAAAGTAGTGTGCTCATTCAAATCATGATCACTAGTGTATGTAGAGAGCATAGGAAGATCATCGTATTCAGATTCATTATCATAATAATCATTAGGAGCAACATACTTACGGTTACCTAGCGTTATCTCATTCACACGGGGATATGCCGTTACCTCTTTCTTTTTATTCTCCTTCTTCTTCTTCTTCTTCTTCTTCTTCTTCTTCTCTTCCTTCTCCTCGTTCCCTTCTTTAGGAGGAAGAGGCTTGAGGGGTGGCTTGTCCGCATAACCTGATTTACTTTCAGAAACAATAGAAGAAACTTGGGAGGATCCCTCCTTTTCATTAATTAGTTAAAAACACACAGCGGTCCTATTATATTTTGGCAAGGTGTCATCTTCTAAAATATTTTGTATGTAAGTATTTGTATAGCTATTATCAATGCAATAAGAAAAACACCCATGCAGGACATCATCAATATCAAGATCACTCATATGTAACAAAGAGATTTTTCTCGACAGTTCTTCACACCCCAAAAATAAAGTAAGTTCATCATGCTGATTAGGAGTAATTACATCATCACAATACAAATTTGCAACACTCATTGGGTTCAAATTATCATTGGAGGAGCATTGAAAATTAAAATGACCCACTTCATGGCAAACTTCACAAATAAAAGGATAGAGGGCACAAACTTTTTTACCAAGATCATCTAGAGCCCTAAGCCACTTTCTAGTTTTTTCATTAATATGATGGATGCAATATTCATCTTTGACTTGATTAATTCCACAAGGTCTATGTATTCCACAAAAATTAACATGCTTATAGGAAATAGCATTCTTAGGAGTTTGAGCATGCTTATTGCAATCATTAACAACAATTTCATTCTTCATGCAAGCCTCTTTAAAAGGTTCATGATACTTATCAAAATTCTTCTTAGGCAATTCAAAATGAGAAGCAAAGGCTTTATAAAGATTTGCAGCAACTTGAGAGTCAAGACCATAAGTAGCACTCATATTTCGAAATTTATCGGTATCCATAAAAGCTTCAATGCATTCATAATCATAATTTATACCTGACTCTTTACCTTTGTCGTTCTCCCATCCTTCAGCGTTCTCCTCAATCCGATCAAGAAGATCCCACCTAGCTTCAACCTCCTTGCTTGTGAAAGATCCATCCGAACAGGCATCCAGATAGTCCTTGTGTTGTCCTGAAAGCCTCGCATAAAAATTGTTAACAATAACATTACGGGGGAGCTCATGAATGGGACATTTGAGCATTAGTGACTTCAATCTCCCCCACGCTTGAGAAATACTCTCTCCATCACGAGGATAAAAGTTATAAATATAATTCCTATCAATATGCACTTCATGAGGAGGATAAAATTTAGAATAAAAGAGAGGTACAATTTCCTCCCAACCAAGAGAATGACTATTCTTCAACAATTTATACCAATGCGCCGCTTTACCAGACAGCGAAAAAGAGAATAGCTTCTTCCTCAATTCATCCATAGAGATACCTGCACACTTGAATAACCCGCATAATTCATGCAAAAACAGTAAATGATCTCCAGGATGGACAGTTCCATCCCCTTCATAGCGGTTATCAATAACACGTTCAATAATTTTCATGGGTATCTTGAAAGCAGTACTTGCAGTTGGTGGATTTGAAATATCACAAGCATCATTAGAGTTATCGCATATGGGAGATAAAGCATTATCAGAACAAATTTTCTCCCCTAAAGATGGGAAACTAAAAAGATCACAAAAACTAGCTTCCCCAAGCTTAGACTTATCCATAGCATTAGCAGTGATTGCGTTCATACTAATAACATTGCTACTAGCATGCAATTGAGGCTCCATAGGTTCTTTAATTTTCGCATCACACAATTCATGTCTTAACTCAGGAAATAAAATAAGAAGCTCATTGTTGTCCATTATGCCTAACTAGTGTAAAACAAGAAACAAAAAGATGCAATTGCAGGATCTAAAGGAAATAGCTTCGAGCACACACACAATGGCGCCAGAAAAGTACTTAGTTACCTGGAACCGGAGTATGAGTGCCTTTTACCTTTCCTCCCCGGCAACGGCGCCAGAAAAGTGCTTGATGTCTACGGGAGCTTCTATTCTTGTAGACAGTGTTGGGCCTCCAAGAGCAGAGGTTTGTAGAACAGCAGCAAGTTTCCCTTAAGTGGATCACCCAAGGTTTATCGATCTCAGGGAGGAAGAGGTCAAAGATATCCCTCTCAAGCAACCCTGCAATCACGATACAAGAAGTCTCTTGTGTCCCCAACACACCTAATACACTTGTCAGATGTATAGGTGCACTAGTTCGGCGAAGAGATAGTGAGATACAAGTAATATGGATGAGTATGAGTGATAATAGCAATCTGAATAAAATATGGCAGCGAGTAAACATTCAACAAAACAGTAAACAAACGGAGATTCAATGATTGGAAGCAAGGCCCAGGGATCCTGCTTTCATTAGTGGACACTCTCAACAATGATCACATAATAGGACTACTCTACACCCTCTTGTTGGATGATGAACACCATTGTGTAGGATTACACGAACCCTCAATGCCGGAGTTAACAAGCTCCACAATATTCAATGTTCATATTTAAATAACCTTAGAGTGCAAGATAGATCAACACAACCAAACCAAGTACTAACATAGCATGCACACTTCTACCATCACACTATGAAAGGAGGAATAGATCGCATCAATACCATCATAGTAATAGTTAACTTCATAATCTACAAGAGATCACAATCATAGCATAAACCAAGTACTACACGATGCACACACTGTCCACATTACACCGTGCAGGAGGAATACACTACTTTAATAACATCACTAGAGTAGCACATAGATGATATTCAACTTGATCACAAAGAGAGAGAGATGAACCACATAGCTACAGCGGAGCCCTCAGCCCCGGGGGTGAATTACTCCCTCCTCATCATGGAGGCAGCGATGGCGGTGAAGATGGCGGTGGAGACGGCGGTGGAGACGACTCCGGGGGCAATTCCCCGTCCCGGCAGGGTGCCGGAACAGAGACTTCTGTCCCCCGAATTGGAGTTTCGCGATGGCGGCGGCTCTGGATGGTTTTTTCTGGTTTCATCGAACTCGTCGAGGTTTTTAGGTCAGGGACGATTAAATAGGCGGAGAGGCGGAGTCGGAGGGGCCACGGGGTGCCCAGATGATAGGGGGGCGCGCCCCCCCTTGGGCCGCGCCGCCCTGTGGGTGGGGCCCCCTCGCTCCCCTCTGACTTTTCTCCGGTGCTCTGGAAGCTTCCTGAAATTATAAGATCTCCGGAGTTGATTTCGTCCGATTCCGAAAATATTTCCTTACTAGGATTTCTGAAACCAAAAACAGCAGAAAACAGCAACTGGCCCTTCGGCATCTCGTCAATAGGTTAGTTCCGGAAAACGCATAAATATGACATAAAGTGTGCATAAAACATGTAGATATCATCAATAATGTGGCATGGAACATAAGAAATTATCGATGCGTCGGAGACGTATCAGCCCCCCCCCCTGGGCCGCGTCGGCCTGGTGTGTGGGGCCCTCGGGCCTCCACCTGGCTTGCCCTTCTGGCTCCCTGAGTATTCTTGTAAAATAGGCCCATTGATATAAATTCCGAGGATTTTCCCGAAAGTTGAATTTCTGCACAAAAACAAGACACCAGAGCAATTCTGCTGAAAACAGCGTTAGTCCGCGTTAGTTGTATCCAAAACACACAAATTAGAGGCAAAACAATAGCAAAAGTGTTCGGGAAAGTAGATATGTTTTGGACGTATCAACTCCCCCCAAGCTTAGCTTATTGCTTGTCCTCAAGCAATTCAGTTAACAACTGAGTGCGATAAAAGAACTTTCACGAACACATTTGCTCATATGATGTAAATATTCTCATGATATGGCTAATACTTAGGCAATTCATAATAAGGTTCATGTAAATAAGATCATCTAATAGCTATGCCAATCATGGAAAGGTACCAACAATTAATAATAAGCATCATGAATCATGTCTATAAGCAGGATTGCAATGCTCATAAAAGGGTATGATAAAGTGGTATCTCGCTTGCCCATATTTGATCAGCAAAACATAAATGCTCAGGCACCTCTGAAGTTCATAGAAAGACTAGAAATAGTGATTGTCAAAGATAAAAGCATCAAAGTTATACCGCAATCAATCATATTTTGGGACAAGCATATTATACTAAGAATGACAGTTGTGCTCTCAAGATGGTTCTCAAAGAAAGGATGGAGACACAACATAAAAGTAAAAGATTGACCCTTCGCAGAGGGAAGCAGGGATTAACATGCGCTAGAGCTTTTCATTTTTAAAACAGGAGTAAAATTATTTTGAGAGGTGTTTGTTGTTGTCAACGAATGGTAATGGGTATACCAACTACCTCGCCAACCGGACTTTCAAGAGTGGCTCCCATGAAGGACGTTATCTCTACCAGCAAGGAGATCATCCCTCTTCTCTTTTGTTTACACACGTATTTTAGTTTTATTATGAGTGACACTCCCCCCAACCTTTGCTTACACAAGCCATGGCTAACCGAATCCTCGGGTGCCTTCCATCAATAACATACCATGGAGGAGTGTCTATTTGCAAAATTAAGTTGCTTACTGATGAATCAGAGCAAAACATGTGAAGAGAATTATTAATGAAGTTTGATTAATCGGGGCTGGGAACCCCATTGCCAGCTCTTTTTGCAAAATTATTGGATAAGCGGATGTGCCACTAGTCCATAATGAAAGTCTGTCAAGAGTAAATGACAAGGTTGAAAGTTAAACACCACATACTTCCTCATGAGCTATGAAACATTAACACAAATTGAGAAGCATTTTGAAGGTTTAAAGGTAGCGCATGAGAATTTACTTGGAATGGTTTGAAATGCCATGCATAGGTATTTATGGTGGACACTTTGGAACAACTTGGTTTTCAGGTGTTTGGAAGCACGAGCAGCGTTCCCGCTCAGTACAAGTGAAGGCTAGCAATAGACTAGGGAGCGACAAATCAAGAGAGCAGTAACTGTCATAATCATGCTTGCGGCAAAATAAATTAACGGAGGCATAAAAGTGATAAAAGAACTCTGAAGCAATGTAGATCATAGAGGCTTAATTGATTTTTGTTCAGTCATATGCATGCATGAGCATGTGCCAAGTCGATACAAATGAATTATTCAGAGGAGGATACCACAATGTCATACCTACTTATGAATAAAACAATGCAAGCAAACATCCATGACATGCTACTCATATTAATAAATTGGAGCTAAACATGAGAGATCATGAACTACTAGACTTTCTTAAATGACATATACCTCACATGAACCAACTAAGCATGCTCACATGGATGAGTATATGTACAAAAATGAAAACAAATAGAGTTCATACCAGCCTCTCACCACAATCGAATTGTCGTAGATCGTCATTATTGCCTCTCACTCGTGTAGCTTAGATAATATGAAATGAAAACCACGCTCCAGCCACCGAGGACCATTGAACTCAAGATGAACTTTACAAACCAAAGAAGAACAGCAAATATTTTTGGTGTTTTCGAATTGGAAACAAGAACAAAAGGAAACAAGCAAACAAAGCAAAATCTTTTTGGATTTTCTTATAGCAAACCAACAATAGCAAATAAAGCAAAATAAATGCAAGAAACCAAAACGAACAAATGGTGAAGATAAACAACAGAAATATTTTTGGTCTTTTGTGTTTTAGGAAAGAAACAAAGCAAAAACAAGAAATGGCAAACTAGAAGAGTCACATAAACACAAAGCAGCAGAAATTCGTCAAACTTGACAGCAGTACAGTACTCGATTTTTAAGAAATTCTTCCACTGCTCAAATCGAAAAGTGTTCAACTAATGAAAGTTAGATAACAACCTGGGGAACATGCACAAAAATCGGCTTCGCAAAATATCGTTCTGGCTATTTTTGAGAATTTTTTTGGTAACAGTCCAGAATCTGTTTTCAGGCAGCACTTCCCCAAATATCATCTCCCTCTCATTAGAAAACCACTCAAAGAAATTAAACAAGTATATACAAGTATCCAGCAACCATAATATGCAAAGAATGAGTGATGCCGGTATATCTCCCCCCAAGCTTAGGCTTTTGGCCTAAGTGGAGTTCAATCCCATGGTGCCCATGAAGTAGCACCTCCGTAGTACGACGAAGATGGATCATATTCCGATTATGTGCTAGAAGAAGCACCCGGATACGTGACGGTGTAGTCGTAGGAGGGCTCGGCGTCCTCGGAGTCATGCTGCTGGTGGAAGCCTTGTATCTTCATTTTCTCCTCCACCTCCTCCTTAGAGCGCGACCATGGTTCCCTGTCAATACTGAACAAATCCGGTTGGGGCAAAGGAATTTCCTTCTCATTCCCGTCAGCAAACAACATTCTATAGACCAAATTATCTGAAGTAGAATCAGTGGTAACAAAATGATGGCTCTTCATAGCAGCAATATCAAGCCTCCTAGGAGTTAATTGCACATCAGTAGGGTCAAGAGGAAGTTCTAGATGTGCTAAAATGCGTGATGCAATAATTCCTCCAAAAATAGGCCCCTTGTTAGACAAGCGGCGAGCAATAAGGGAACCAAGATGATAAGGTGTCTCTCCAGTAAGTGCAGCAATTAAGAAAGCAAGATGGTAGCTAGAAATATTGCTAGTGTTCTCCCTACCAAGAATGCTAGTAGCAATGTAATAGGCAAAATACTTAATGGCGGGGAGTTGGATGTTCCTTATCTTGCCACGCTGAATGGTGCGACAATCATCATTGGTGATCCCTCGATAGAGCTCCAACAAGACCCTGGGGTTGTCCTCAATCCTCCTTGCTGTACCTACAGGGGCAATACCCAATGCAACACAAAATTCTTCCAATTCCATAGTAATAGGATCACCATAAATTTTGAATGCAACTGTCGGGCCATAGTGCTTGTTGTTGAACTTAAAACTCTCAACAAAGATTTTGGTGAGCATGAAGTATTGCTCCCTTTCATCTCCCACGTAGGCGGCTAAGCCCGCCTTGTTAACGAGGGTAAAGAAATCATCCAGCAACTCTGCATTACTCAAAAAGTCATAACATGGGAAACATGAAGCGTTAGGAACTCCATTGTCTTCTTCGGGCTCGAAGCTTGGTGCAATGACATCCTCATTGTAGGATCGCCTAAATCGGGTGGCGGTCCTAGAGGGCCTTCCAGTGCTCGTCGTCTCTCTCTCAAACACTTCTCCAAAGTTGAAATTATCCATCTTCCTTCTCTGAAATTTTTCAACAAATGATATAAAATTTGATTTGGTGACATATAATTGAGGGGAACTACTATAGGAACTTGCTAGAGTACTAATCATGCATCAAAACTAGTTTATACATCTTAGAACAAGCATGCAAGCTCACTAAACATGTTACCTACAGCAGCAAAATATTCAAGATATACTCAACCAAACAAAATTCTACTTGGATAATCGGAGGAGTCACATACCGGAGAGCAAATGTGCCAAATTTCAGACAGAAATCTAGGCTGAGCAAAGAGATTGAGAAATCCTGAGATCTTGAGCAAAAACACGAGTGAGAGAAAGCTGGTACTGATTTTTTCGGGAGAGAGAAGAGTGTGGGAGGAAGAGATGCTGAAGTGGGGCAAAGGGGGACCCACACACCATGGTGGCGCGCCCCCCTTGCTGGCCGCGCCGGCCTGTGGGCTGCCACCCTGGGGTGCCCCACTGGTCATCCCCAGGTGCTACCAGGTGCATTTTCGAAAAATAGGACCAACGGTATAATTTTTATGAATTTTTGAAAACTTTGAAAAATGCACATTTCTGGGTATTAAGTTTATTATTACTGGACAGGATTTTTTTTGGAAATCTCTTATCAACTAAGGAACTTTGAAAATCAAAAGTGCTACAGCAAGTAGAACAAGTGGAGGAAGAAAGAGATGTTGTTTACCTCCTCTATGCATATAAAAAGTATTTGTTAACAAGGTTGATCAAGTCTTGCTACCAAATAAATTTTACATAGCATAAGAAGAAATAAACCTCAAATCAATCATGTTACCTTGAATTGTATTGATATGGATCCAATCATAAGATTTTGATAACCTTCTTTAAGCTCATATATAGGACAATCGATAGTTCCAACTTTGATACTTCTCACATTAGAAATAGTATTAACTCCACATACTTTATCAATCCTCTTGGGAAAATAAACGGTATGCTCCTTGTCATCAACATTGAAAGTAACCTTTCCTTTATTGCAATCAATAACAGCCCCTGCGGTGTTAAGAAAAGGTCTCCCAAGAATAATAGACATATTATCATCTTCGGGCATTTCCAACACAACAAAATCAGTTAATATCAAGCAGTTATTAGTAACTTGAACAGGAACATCCTCACATATACCAACAGGAATAGAAGTAGATTTATCAGCCATTTGCAAAGATATATCAGTAGGTATCAACTTATCTAAGTAAAGTCTCTTATAAAGAGAAAAAGGCATAACACTAACACCGGCTCCCAAGTCACATAGAGCAGTTTTAACATAATTATTCTTAATAGAACAAAGAATAGTAGGTATACCTGGGTCGCCCAACTTCTTTGGAACTTTGCCATTGAAAGAGTAATTAGCAAGCATAGTGGAAATCTCCTCATTGGGGATTTTCCTTTTGTTAGTAACAATATCTTTCATATACTTTGAATAAGGAGGCAATTTAATAGCATCAGTCAAAGGGATTTGCAAGAATAAAGGTTTCATCCAATCACAAAATTTATTATAGTGTTCTTCTTCTTTTGATTTTAGTTTCTTAGCAGGAAAAGGCATTTGCTTTTGCACCCAAGGTTCTCTTTCATTACCATGTTTCTTAGCAATAAAATCTTCTTTAGTATACTTTTTATTTTTAGCATGCTTTTCAGGTTCATCTTCAACCTCTTCTTTATCAGAAGCATCATTCTTATTATCATTATCATTATCATGTTCATTACCACTTTCAGTTTCAGCATCAGAAATAGAAATACTATTAGGATCATTAACAGGTTCAGAGGATTCTACAACATTTTTATGTTTCTTCTTCTTTTTCTTAGAAGGAGCACTAGTTTCAATTCGTTGAGAATCTTGTTCAATTCTTTTGGGATGCCCTTCAGGATATAGAGGATCCTGGGTAGAGACACCACCTCTAGTTGTTACTTCATAAGCATGTTTCTCTTTAGAATTATTTTTTAACAGGTCATTTTGCACTTTAGTGAGTTGATCAATTTGAGTTTGAACCATTTGGAAATGTTTAACAAGTATCTTAACATCATTGGAGGTTCTCTCCACAATATCATGTAAATTGCTAATAGCTTGAGAATTTTCCATTAGATGATTCTCTACTCTCATATTAAAGTTTTCTTGCTTAACAATATAATTATCAAACTCATCTAAGCATTGAGCAGGAGGTTTTGAATACGGAATATCTTCCCTAGTAAAGCGTTGAAGGGAGTTTACCTCAATCATTGATAAAGGGGGAATTATCTCACATATATCTTCTATGGGAGGTAGATTCTTCACATCTTCGGATTTAATACCTTTCTCCTTGAGAGACTTCTTGGCTTCCCTCATATCTTCATCATTCAATTTAATTAAACCCCTCGTCTTCAATATTGGCATCGGAGTTGGTTTAGGTGTAGTCCAATCATCATGATTCCGGCCTATTTTAGCCAATAATTCTTCAGCTTCGTCTGGAGTTCTTTTCCTGAAAACACAACCAGCACAACTATCCAAATATGCCCTAGACTCAACGGTTAGTCCACTATAGAATATATCAAGTAAATCATGCTTCTCCAATTCTTGTCTAGGTCGAGCCCTGATAAGAGAGCAAAATCTTGCCCATGCTTCAGGCAATTTCTCTCCATCTTCCTGGTCAAAGCTATAAATTTTCTGTAAAGCATCATGTTGAGCACTAGCAGGAAAGTATTTCCGAAAGAAAACATCAAGTAAATCACCTGGACTTTTAATAGAACCAGGAGGCAAATTATTATACCAAGTTTTAGCATCATCCTTTAATGAGAAAGGAAAAATTTTAGCAACGAAATAAGTACGCATCTTAACATCATCTGAAAACAAGCTACTCATAGAAGAGAGTTCATTCATGTGTTCTACAGCACTTTCTTTTTCAGTACCACAAAAGGGTGTTTTCTCAACAATAGCTATATGAGATAGATCGAGAGAAAAATCATAATCTTTATCCTTAATGCATATAGGAGATGTGGCAAATTTAGGATCAGGAGATAGCTTATGTCTAACAGTATATTGTGCGAGAAACTTTTTAATTTTTCTTGCATCAGTAATAGCATTGCATTTATTAATAAAATCATCATTAAGTTCCACATAATCCTCATCAGGATCATCACTAGAATAATCAAGTTCAGGTGAATTAACAGGTGTAGCAGCATTAGGAGTTTCAGTATTTTCAATTTGTCTAGACCTAGCAATTGTAGCATCTAGAAAGGATCCCAATGAACCACTATCATCAAGCACAGCAGAAACATTATCAATATTATGAGAATTTTCAGATTCAGCAGAAGTACCCGCAAGTGAAGCTTGCGGCGGTGAAACAAGTTGACTTATCACAGATGGTGAATCAAGAGTAGCAGAGGTATTCAGAGTTGTACCTTTTCTTGTAGTGGATGATAATATGGCGACTTTAGGATCACGAGTTTTACCCATGATGGAGAATTTGCAGCGAACAATATCAATCCAAGTGAACTTCCAAATAAAGCTATGCTCCCCGGCAACGGCGCCAGAAAATAGTCTTGATAACCCACAAGTATAGGGGATCGCAATAGTCTTCGCGGGTAGTAAAACCCAATTTATTGATTCGACACAAGGGGAGACAAAGAATACTTGAAAGCCTTAACAGCGGAGTTGTCAATTCAGCTGCACCTGGAAACAGACTTGCTCGCAAGAGTTTATCAGTAGTAACAGTTTTATACAGTAGCTTGATAGTGAAATAACAGCAGCAGAGTAACAAAGACAGCAGTAGTGATTTTAGTAAACAGCAGGATTAAAATACTGTAGGCACGGGGACGGATAACGGGCGTTGCATGGATGAGAGAAACTCATGTAACAATCAAAGCAGGGCATTTGCAGATAATAATAAAATGGTGTCCAAGTACAAAGCAATCAATAGGCATGTGTTCCATATATAGTCGTACGTGCTCGCAATGAGAAACTTGCACAACATCTTTTGTCCTACCAGCCGGTGGCAGCCGGGCCTCTAGGGAATCTACTGGATATTAAGGTACTCCTTTTAATAGAGTACCGGAGCAAAGCATTAACACTCCGTGAACACATGTGATCCTCACATCGCTACCATCCCCTCCGGTTGTCCCGATTTCTGTCACTTCGGGGCCTTTGGTTCCGGACAGCGACATGTGTATACAACTTGCAGGTAAGATCATAAAACAATGAATATCATGATGAAACAATAACATGTTCAGATCTGAGATCATGGCACTCGGGCCCTAGTGACAAGCATTAAGCATAACAAGTTGCAACAATATCATCAAAGTACCAATTACGGACAGTAGGCACTATGCCCTAACAATCTTATGCTATTACATGACCAATCTCATCCAATCCCTACCATCCCCTTCAGCCTACAGCGGGGGAATTACTCACACATGGATGGGGGAAGCATTGCTGGTCGATGGAGAGGCGTCGGTGGTGATGATGGTGATGATCTCCTCCAATTCCCCGTCCCGGCGGAGTGCCAGAACAGAGACTTCTGGCCCCCGAGATGGAGTTTCGCGATGTGGCGGCGTTCTGGAGGGTTTCTGGCGACTTCGACTTCTTGGTCGCGATTTTTAGATCGAACCCTTTAAGTAGTCCAGAGGGGGGCGTCGGAGGCCGGCCGAGGGGGCCACACACTAGGGCGGCGCGCCCCCCTGGGCCGCGCCGGCCTGGTGTGTGGGGCCCTCGGGCCTCCACCTGGCTTGCCCTTCTGTCTCCCTGAGTATTCTTGTAAAATAGGCCCATTGATATAAATTCCGAGGATTTTCCCGAAAGTTGAATTTCTGCACAAAAACAAGACACCAGAGCAATTCTGCTGAAAACAGCGTTAGTCCGCGTTAGTTGTATCCAAAACACATAAATTAGAGGCAAAACAATAGCAAAAGTGTTCGGGAAAGTAGATACGTTTTGGACGTATCAGGCGGCGCGGCCCAAGGGGGGCCCGCGCGGCCCTAGCGTGTGGGGCCCCCGTGACGCCCCCTGACCTATCTCCTCCGCCTACTTATAGCCTTCATCGCGAAACCCCCAATACCGAGAGCCACGATACGGAAAACCTTCCAGAGACGCCGCCCCCGCCAATCCCATCTCGGGGGATTCAGGAGATCGCCTCCGGCACCCTGCCGGAGAGGGGAATCATCTCCCGGAGGACTCTTCACCGCCATGGTCGCCTCCGGAGTCATGAGTGAGTAGTTCACCCCTGGACTATGGGTCCATAGCAGTAGCTAGATGGTCGTCTTCTCCTAATTGTGCTTCATTGTCGGGTCTTGTGAGCTGCCTAACATGATCAAGATCATCTATCTGTAATGCTATATGTTGTGTTTGTTGGGATCCGATGGATAGAGAATACTATGTTATGTTGATTATCAATCTATTATCTATGTGTTGTTTATGATCTTGCATGCTCTCCGTTATTAGTAGAGGCTCTGGCCAAGTTTTTGCTAGTAACTCCAAGAGGGAGTATTTATGCTCGATAGTGGGTTCATGCCTCCATTAAATCTGGGACAGTGACAGAAAGTTCTAAGGTTGTGGATGTGCTGTTGCCACTAGGGATAAAACATCGATGCTATGCTCAAGGATGTAGTTATTGATTACATTACGCACCATACTTAATGCAATTGTCTGTTGTTTGCAACTTAATACTGGAAGGGGTTCGGATGATAACCTGAAGGTGGACTTTTTAGGCATAGATGCATGCTGGATAGCGGTCTATGTACTTTGTCGTAATGCCCAATTAAATCTCACAATACTCATCATATCATGTATGTGCATGGTCATGCCCTCTTTATTTGTCAATTGCCCAACTGTAATTTGTTCACCCAACATGCTATTTATCTTATGGGAGAGACACCTCTAGTGAACTGTGGACCCCGGTCCATTCTTTTACATCGAATACAACAATCTACTGCAATACTTGTTCTACTGTTTTTTGCAAACAATCATCATCCACACTATACATCTAATCCTTTGTTACAGCAAGCCGGTGAGATTGACAACCTCACTGTTTCGTTGGGGCAAAGTATTTTGGTTGTGTTGTGCAGGTTCCACGTTGGCGCCGGAATCCCTGGTATTGCGCCGCACTACATCTCGCCACCATCAACCTTCAACGTGCTTCTTGACTCCTACTGGTTCGATAAACCTTGGTTTCTAACTGAGGGAAACTTACCGTTGTACGCATCACACCTTCCACTTGGGGTTCCCAACGGTCGTGTGCTGTACGCGTGTCAGACATCATCACCACACAGGTTCAGTCAATGACTTATATTCCAAGATGATCTTGGAATTTATTTAAGCAACAGCTGAAGCATTGAATCATAACCAGGCATGGTTCATCAAGAATAACTAACAGAAATTAAAACCTGGTAACAGCATGACATGCACAGAAGGATTGCTGAAGCAGATGCTTCAGTAATGCCTATCTGGCTACCAAAGCCATTAATCAAGTAATAATACAAGATTAAGCACACCAGTTCATACTTAAGCATGCACCAGGCAATTGGTAGAGCATCAATAGCAGCACAAGTTATACCAAATGAGAATTAAATTCTCAAATAGCATTACAGGGTAAACAATTGGTAACCAGGAAGTCTAGAATGTCTAGCCCAAGGCTAGAGCATAGCCAAGCAATCTATACACAAGTAGCCATGCATATCTGATGATCCAAGGGATCAATTGGATCATGCACATGGTACTGAGCACATTACTAGCAGCACAAGTGTCAAGGACACAACACAGCATGACTGTAAGCATCACCAACAAGCACAGGCATAACTATACACCTAGACAAGCAAGGATAGGATGCCAGTAAGCATAAGCAGCACCAAAATCATGTATAGCAAGGCATAGCATGATAGAAGCAGTAAGAGAGCAACAATGGCCATGAACTGCAAGCAGTAGACACTTGGCCAGTAACCAGAACTTGGTGGAGTGGCCAGGGCTTGCAGAGAAGAGGCATAGGATGCGTAGGCAACAACAGTAAGGTCCTAGATGATCATAGGATCATCAGGAAGCTTGAGCAAAGGAGGAAGAAGAAGTACAGTAGCATGGGAGGCGCACAGACAAGGAGATGAGAAGGAGGAGCAGAAGAGTTTACCAGCGCCTGGAAGCAGAAGCCACGGCATGGCGAGGCAGTGCCCGCGCGGCCGTAGCATCTGCGAGTCCAGGGAAGGCGCCGACGTTACGCCGACGAGCACACACACAACACAACATCCAGGGGAACGACGGCACAGGTGCTACCAAGGCAGCACCCGCGCCAGGTCAGTCCCAGGAACGCGCTCGCGTCAACGGCGAGGACACTAGCTCGTCGGAGATCACAAATCGTCGGAGGCGATTCTCCGCAAGATCTAGTGAGGAGGCGATCTGACAGATGAGGAAGAGATCGGCGAAACCGTGCGGGTAGATCGATAGATCGTCGCACGGCGGTTCAGGTGGTGTCGGCGGCGAGGTCAGGGGGGCTCAAAGATGACCGGAGCGTGGCGGCGGCCATGGCGGCGACGCCATCGCCTCGTAGTCGCCAGAGAGTTAGGGTTAGGTCACGGGAGAGAGAGTGAGCAATGAGTGGTGGGCCGACGTGGTCGGTGGCAACCAGGGGAGGTTTGGCTCAGCCAAATGGGCCGAACCAAATGGGCCATTTAGTCAGTTTAACTGGGTCAGGGCTATTTTGGTAATTTCACATTTGAAATAACCCTGAAATTTTACCAAATTCTAAATAAATTATTTGAATCTCTAATAAATCAAGAAAATAAGATTTATGAATCATAAATCATTCTTAACAAGAATAAAATGAATAATGAAGTTTAGAACACAAATTCAAATTTTGAAATTTCTTAATTTAAAATTAAAACTTGGAATTTAAATTATTATCTCCTTGTATTTAAAAAAATCAAGGAAAAATCTCAAATGAGTTCAAATATTTGTTTTCAAATATTTCAAAATGAAATTCTATTATTCCAAGTCATTTCTGTTAAAGAAAGATATTTTCCAAAGGAAAATACTCTATTCTTCTTATTCTAAAAATATAGAGAAAACTCTATTATTTCAAATTATGTTGAAATAATTATTTCTTTCAAAAGTAAAGTTGTATTACTTTGAACAATTATTTCTTTACGAAATGAAAGTGTTTTTACAATTAAAAGCAAATGCAAATTACTGCCAAAGGCACAAACCTTAATTCAACCATAAATTTTAATAGATCAATGGGGTAAGGGACTCAACATAAAATAATACATTCATGACTGCATTATTTGGATTTTATAACATTGTCCTTACTGGACAATGATGCTTCTTTACAGAACCCGAGGTCCAGGTTCCATCCACTGCATTGAACTGCATTACCTCGCAGTCCACAGGCAAGTTCACCCTTGCTCATACCAACTTGAGTATTTTCTATCAATTTACTGCAAAGCTATATACTTACCATTCCTGCATTGCAAATAAAATGTTACTTTTCCAATTATGAATGTGACTATGTGGCTGGCAATGGAACCATAGTTGTGTTGATATGGTGGAGGTTCCATTGCATGGGTTCTATTAACCTAGGAGTAATTACCAATGTCGTCCAGTGATTCTAGCGCCGTACATATCGCGTTAACCATAAGATCTATAATGGCTCTAGGGAAGCCAGCTGTATCTTTTCCCTCATGTACGCCAACGGACTTGATAGGGCCGGGCGGGGTGTTGGGAGAACACTGCCGTAGGTTGGGAAATCCTTTAAAATCCCCATCCGTGTGGATGAGAGGCTCTACCGTCTATGAAGGATTGTCCATAATACACCGAGGGTAAAGCTGTATGTACGGAAAATGTCTACCGGGGGTGTACGGATGGACAAAAGGGTGGGTTTACAGGGTCGCGGAGAAGGCGGTGTGGGCTTGGATCTTCTTCCTGGCCTCACACCAAAGGAAGTGTGAACGGGGGCAAGTCCCTGCGAATGGGAAAAATGATGAGATCTCTTATGGGAAAAGTAACGCACCTCTGCAGAGTGTATCAAATTGTGGCTGTCACTCCTTGTTCCGGGAAGGGAACTGCGAACGCGGCAGGAAAGGAACTCCATGAAGTTCTGGTCAACCTGTGAAGACTGACGGGCATAGTTTTCAGAATAAAAGCAACCTTTTAAAGAAATGTTTTCGAAACATGCATTGACCTGAGATTTCCTGATCAACGATCGTAGCTAGTGCATCAAACACCTTTTACTCTTTTGAACTTGCTGAGTACCTCTGTACTCACTTTCTTTCGACACCCTTGCTAGACTGTGATACGGAAGTGGAAGCCATCGCCGATGAAGCACCGGAAGGAGGCTACGAGCTGGTCTACGAGGAACCTGATCTGACCGGAGGAGTTGAAGTAGTAGACTATGGGATAGTCTACGGAAACGACGAGAATGAGGCGGAGGAGTAGTGATATCCCCTAGTATCATAGAGCCGAGCAGCGTAGATGTTACCTAAATAAGTTGCTGAGCTCTCTTTCATATATATGTGAGTTGTAATCGTACTTAAGTAGTATCTAAGGGTGTTCTCATCGGACCTGTGAGAATATCAACTTGTCAAGGCAATGTTTGTAATAATGTTTGGAGTGTTATGACCTGCAATGTTTCTGTTGTACCACTCTGAGGGATTTGACAATTGTGAAGAAGTCCCTTCACAAAGATCATATCAACGACTTGTATACTACAACATGCAGTGGTATGCTGGGTCACCTCACTATTTGTCATGACTTGCATCGTGTGACACCCCGATGTTATTTGTAGGAGGACAATGTCTGCAACGTGGTTAAATCTGGTAGATAAACAACTTCAAGAATCCTAGTCGAGTGGGCAGAATGTGTTTTAACTTGGCCTATAAGGAAATGTTGTAATGACAATGTTTTTAACAAGTTCATAGTTTTCAACCTATTGTAGACGATTTTCTAGGCTACACACTCCTTGCGTATGGGATGAAGATGTGAATTATAGGTTAAGATCTTTTGGATCATCTCACTCTGGATCTTTTTGTATTGATATAGATATATAGATTGGTACACCATAAATGTGCATTACACAATCGCCGCCCGATCAAAATTGGCCTTTTGGCCCAACGGGTTGGCCATCTTGACTTATAATCATATATACGGATCAAGTACACATAAGTTTTTTGTAAGGGAATTAACCCAATAATAGAAATGGCTTCATGCGGAGGCCCATATAATCTCCTCTTCTAGACATGCATGTATACGAAGTTAGCTACATATAACAAGTTGTGCCATTTATAGTTTTCAGACCATAATATGTAAGTAACTTAGAATATTTTGGCAAAACGTTTACATTATTGAACAGAGGTAACAGTTAATATGCTATTTTATTTTGAAATGAAGAAGAGGTAACGTACATATGCACCTGGGAGCTTAACTAAAGTTTCCTAGTTAGTACTACTATATCACTTAGTAGCCTGCGGTTAAATACAATTTCGTTGAATGGCAAAAAAACATTTATGCTCGTGTAGTCGTGTTTGTCAACTGCGAGCTAGTACGATTTGATTCCACACGGGTAGACATCCGCCAACCTTCCAATCATGAGAGAACCCAAAACAATGCTTAAACATCGCACACCTGTAAGCAAAGGGGCGTACTGCAGACAACAGAATAGCAAGAGTACGTAGTATATTCCATGTTAAACCTATCGGTGATTATGAAATGTTCAGGGCAGTTTGATTATCACGAGAGAGGAATCGTGGACCGACCCCCAGGCGTCTCTGACACGAAAAGAGGACGAGAGACCGACGACAAAGCTATGCTGCATGCTCCCATGTCGTGTTCCATGTCGTTAACTGGCACCCAGCACCTTCTTTAAAAATCTAAGCACGGATTAGCTGGTGCTAATCATCAGGGATGTAGGGAAGATAGAGAGCCGATATAGAGGATCATATCGGAAGTATTTAGTGAAACCCTGGCTTGACAGCAACGTATATGCGCCAGGTTTCTGCGACGTGCACTTCTCAACCGGCTCCTAGCTGCAGGTCACTTTTCACATTGAACAAGCAGTTCAGTTTAGGGTGTTAAGTGGGATCTCATCTGAATCTTACTACATATTTTGCTTTTTTTAGTGTAAATTTTCGTACTAAAATTTGAACTGAAAAGATAAAATACACTATAAGTCGGTAGAATCCCACCTTGATACCAGCAGGACGACCTAAACCAGATCCGATTTTATCCGTTTGGGTGGCCTGCGGAGAGATTGTAGGTGGTGGTCCGATCTGGCAGGCTAGTGCGTCTAGTGGCACGACCCATTGTACCCGCGCTGGCTATTTTTGCCAGGCATGGCCAGTTGGCCAATTCTTTTCACAATTGCAACACAACATATAGCAATTGACAACTAAATAATGTGGCAAATATATGATATTGCTCTCCAGGCAGCGCCAACTAGTGGCAAGTTCCTTCCAAATGTATAAAATAAGATAATATATTTCAATTTGTTCACAAAGTGGCAAGTTTCGCCCAAAAAGTGGTCACTTTCACCCAAATGACCCAAATGGCAATCATCTATGCCATTTCCCTTCAAACATCGCGAGCAAGGATGATCTTTTGCTTCTTCTCTATCAAAACCATTTGCATGGGGTTAGAGATGGTGGCCAAGTCGGTAGCATGACCTGGTTTTCCTTAGCCATGACAATGCTTCGGCATATAAGATCTTGGACTTGGCATCAGCATCTATGAGCCTAGCCTTGGCTTAGGCCTCGACGAGCCTAGACTTGGCAATGGCCACTTCCACCTCAAGAGCTCTCATTTGAAGATCAACAAATCTCTTCGTGATAGCCTCTTTCTTTTCGTGCCGTCTCTCTTGTCTCTCGTCAATGGGCTCTTCCTTCTGGACCATCAACTCCATCAAGGTGTCTTGGAACGCCAATGAGGAAACTTTACAGTTCATGTTGGTCTTGGTTGCCTTGTGCCCAACTACCCATTTGGCACGGCCACCACCGCCTGGCTCGTCGGTTGAAGGGTCACCAAGGAACTGGCCATTGTATTTGAGTTCGATGTTACCGTTCATTGATGAATTGTAATTGCCCTTCTTCTTTGCGTTCTCTAGTTTCTTCCGAATGGTTTAGCTTGTTTCCACTTCTTGGTGTGTCATCAATATCTAACAATGGCTCAATGTGAAACCCTTGTTTTCGTAGGCGGTCTTGAAGTGCTCCAAAGCGTGAGCAACCTACACACACGAAAAACAATCAATGATACATACCCACATATGTGCAATGAACATTGAGAAGAGGGGAAGAGGTTTACCATGTCAACAGCCTTGACACCACTCATTACCCTTCTCTTCACCGTCTCGAATGAGCCTTGGAACTTCCAACCGTCAGCATGGATGAAGAGCCACCTCTTCACAAGGGAGAGATCTTTTCGATCACTGTAGAAGGGGTTTGGTGGAACAACCTATGTTCATGGAAGTACTTTCCCACGCATCGCCAGTAGGCAAGTCCATTTTGCTCGGTGCCACAAAGTGGATCTTGCGAAATCTCCAGCTAAGCATTGCATATCAACATGTCCTTTTTGGTGGTGTAGATCGTCGTCCTTTGGCTCACCTTTCTTGCCATCGGCAACAGCCGCGGGTAGCGTGTCGCCCATGGAGATGTCGTCATTGCTAAGTAATGGCTGACTGTCAATGGAGTAGCCCTCTTAAGCCTCATCATATTGAGTTTCATCATATTGGCGGTAATCGCCACCGTCCTCGTCAGCGTCTCTGTTGATCATGTCATGCAAGACGTCTCCATGAATTTGTACACACATAGTGGCCATGAAAAGTCACGGGCACAACCAACTTTCAAAGGGAAATAAATATAAGATCAAGTTAACTTGACGTGCCAATGGGTCGACGGTAGCTCACTAGTCATTCTATCGAACATGTTGACTAGAGGCGACATATCGGTCGCAGTTATGCGTCATTGCTTCTTCGCCGATGTTAGCGTTGATTGTCCGGACTTGGGGGTGCAGTTGAGTGCGCATCCAGGCCACCTGTGGTTGCCGCCTTGAGATTTCATACGCGGGCCTGGAGGCCTGGGTTGAAGAGGAGGCTAGCCACTATGCGTGGATGTGTCGGAGCTCGTCGAGGACGCATCAGCCACGGCATGGCCAGGGGGAGCCAGAGGGATTACCACACCTTGGCCTAACACCACGTTGAGTGCTTCCTGCTTCAGACAACATGAAAACCTGATGGGTGGCTTTTTGCGCCAGCATGTCACCATCGGCCTCGGCACGCGCGGTGATGATGTGGTCGTTCACTTTCTGCCGCTCGTCTTTCAGCTTGGCGGTGGATGCACGAGCTTTAGCGGCCTCTCTTCGTCCTACGCGCTTCTCCAACTCTACCCGACGCTTGTCCGGCGTGAAATCCTTGGCGAACTTCTTCGGCTTGGCCAGCTTCTTGTCGGCGGCTACCGACGTGGCGGCGGGATCCATCGCTTCCGCTGGCTTTCCCACCTGTCAAATTTCTATGGAGGAGTTTTTTGAGGGAATGGAGTAGTTTGTGTGCCACTGATGAGAGTGACCGTTGTGGTGTAGGGGAGGACGCGGGAGGATGCGCGCGCTATCCGACCCGATGCATCAGCGGCACAAATTTGTGAGTGGATGGGTCGGTCTGCGTGAGTCGGTCGATTTGGCTCGCGCTGCTGGAGCGTGCGCTGCCAGTCCGCCAGTTCGCACAGACCGTTTCAGATTGCCCAGGACAAGATGGGTCGTACGTTTGTGTCCACGTGGCCAAAAAAATGGGTATGCACCCTATCCCAGGGCCCGACGCATACTGACCGTCCTTTCCGCGGGACACAAACATGGCCCAAATTTATAGCGCGAATGAGTCTGTGTGGTCCCGACGTGGACACACCGCGTGTCTGCGCCCTGTCACCACGGGGCCGCCTTTGCAGAGGGCGCGACGCCGCATCACTTCGGCCTCTTAGCGCCTGCGCAAGCCGCATCGTTCGCTATTAATGGCATGTCTCGTCTTCACCAGACGCGCTACGTATGGCGGGTGACAGCTGGTCTTCTGCGCCGCCATCAATGGCACACTGATGGCTCCCAAATGCAGGAGATCAATTGTAGCACTTTTCAATAAAGAAAGGTTTTAGAACCCACGAGAAGCTGAAGGTATTGGTCAGCAAAAATAACAAAAATACAGTAATAATAAAGTAACTTTTTTGGTGTTTTGGGTATATAGTTTGCAATAGAAATAAAGTGCGAAAAATAAATGTAAATGCTCTCGGTGAGAAAAAAGCCCAATCCTCTATGCAGCGAGAGGACAAGCTAAAGTGTGTGTGCTTATATGAGACAAAAAATTCCGAGGGTGGCATGGATTCACTAGCATCTGAGTTCTAAACAACATGGTAAATATTTTGTCAACCTTTATTCAAAAGGGGCGGAACCTTAATTAGGTGCAGCCATAAGCATGTGCAAATACACCCCTTATGGTGGGTCCTAGAGCCATTTTCATGTGCAAGTATAGGAATCATTAAGACATAAATATCCCATCATAGTCATAAGATTTAGGGTCCCCGACATAAACCCCTCTAATGCAACCCATAGTGTTGGAAGACGGTTTCTGTCATTCCGACCACTCCAACACTAATGCATTATATCAAAGTGAAGCCCTATGAGCTCATATAGGTGAAGTAATATACAGTCGACGTTCGCATAAATCCATCATAGAAAACACAAAAGATAGAAACTTGACCAAATACTCATTGCACATCATATAAAATCATAGTCAGATCATCCTATGCCCCCAGGAACGTGGGGAACTACTCACAAGTGACAAACATGATACAGAGCAGAGGCATAATGGTTCCAACACAATCTGAATATATAATCTCCCCACCAAATAATGACAAAGTACCAATAACGAACATGCAACAACACTGTAGAGAATATCCGGGGTTCAATTCAACACAAACAATGAGGGGGATGACGTCGATCTCGTAGATGGTGATGGTGGTGATGATGGTGCTGGTGGAGATGTTGATGGAGATGCCTCCTCCCAAGCCAAGGAGGAGTGGGGATGTTGATGGCGTCGCTTTCCCCATCACCGGAGGCACTGGTGCGGCAGGATCTGCCCTCTCACGGCCCGGAGTGGGTAAGTACTTTCGCCTCCGCCGCCGCCTCAATAAATCTCAGGAAAAATATGGCTTAGGTTTTTGTGCGAAACAGAGCGTATGGAATAAAAGGGGGGCCGGAATGATGTCCGAGGTGCGAACGAGGGTGGGTGCAGTGGCCAGGACGTTGGGTCGAGCCACATGTGCTCGTTTGCACCTCGTGGCCCCTCATGTCTGCTTCTTTCGCTCACAGCCTTCCTTCGGGTGAAAAACTGATCATGTAAATTTCCCTTGAATTTTTGCGATCCAGAAGAAAAAGGAGGTTTTCTGCCTCCCAGGAATTAAATACCAAAGAAGAGGACTTTATAGGAAAGTTCAGGAAATCATCTAAAATGCTTAAATAACAATGTATGAAGGCAAATAACAATGAAAACTAACTCTATATGTAGCAATAATGATGATGCAAAATGCACGTATCACACATGTCTTCGAGTCCCGCACTCGTCCTAAAAAGGGCACCGACAACATCCTACCATCGCCCACACCTCCTTGGCCTCTATTGCTCCCACTGCACCGATAGTTAGAGCGCTCCGCCACCTCGCCATGGGGAAGACAAAGAACTACCATGTGGTTGCCTCGTCGCAGGTGAAGAAGGAGGAGAACCCTCGAATGTGGGTACCCCTCCTTGTCACTGTCGCCCGGATGCTCTACGAGTACTGACAACCCTGTGATGGCTGGAACGACATGCACCTGCCGGGCGGGTGGCGCCTCAACTCCACGTGGGTGCCCATCCCTTATCTCGCCAGGCCTCCGCGACCACCCCGCTTACACCATCAACTCCCCTAGGTGGGACGACTACATCCGATTCAAAACCAACAAGAGGCGGAGGACGGAGTTCGTCGGCGACCAGGACTACAACTTCGGCTCACCTCCACGGCCTCATCGTCCGTTGCCGCATATGCCGCCACCTCCACCCCCCCCCCCCCCCCGCCCTAGGAAACGCGGGACGACTCACTTCGTCACCATCGTCTTCCACGACATCCATATGGCACTGGAGGAGGGCAGAGAATCGAGTTGTCGGAAGAACTGACCGAGGAGGAGGCAACGAGGTTAGGAATCCTCATATCAGAGTTGTCGTAGCCGCCGCCGCTGCCCTGGTACGCCTTCGACCTCATGATGTGAGGCCTGTCGGAGGAAGACGCCTTCAATCTGGCGTTACCGAGCCGGTGCCGCCTCCTCCACCCACGCACCCATGGGCAGCACCGACATTTGTTTCATAGCCTTCACCGCCACATCGCACCGACATTTACTCCGCCGGTCCTCGACTGACCATGGGTGATCCCGGAGCTCGTCGACGCGCAGCAACGACAAGGCGTAGTGTAGGGTTAGGGCTTTAGCAGGCCATGGCCTTTTTATATATTTTCATGGTTTTTTGCTCTATGTAAATTATTTTATCAATGAAAAAAATTTGAAAAACAAATGCGGCAGTCCGCTAGGCGCACCTCAAACGGACAGCAGGTCCTTTCTAGCCTATTTTACGTCCCCGGCCACACACACAAACAGAGCGATCGCTTCTAGCGTTAAGGCGTCTCCAGCGGCGGCGCGATCCAAACGGATGCTGAACGACCGTTTGCGTTTGCCGGACCGAAAAATACGTCTGGTACCACCTCCAGCGGGCCGACGCAAAGTGATCGGGTCGTTCGCGACGATGCAAACCTGATCCAAATATGCGTCTCGGATGCGTCTCTACGGAAGCTGCGCGGACGCGCAAAGTATCCGCTCGTATTTGGCGGACGTTTAGTCGGGTCCACCTAGCAGCGACCCTGCATCGATGCGTCTTCTTAAACGCACCAGCGACTGGCGCCGCTGCATCGCTTCGGGAATCTGCGCCACGTTAATAGCGATGCCTCGGCTGCCGAGCGGCCGTCGCCTACTTCCGCCAGCCACGTTAATAGCGACGCCACGCGTCCCGCGGCCATCGCCTGCCTCTGGCCTATATAAAGAGGGCTGATACGTCCATTTTGCATCACTATTTTATATCATAATTTACTGTTATTCACTGATATATTTCATATTTAGCCAAAAGGAGAGGCCGAGGAGGGCCGCCATGGGCCCTCCCCATAGGCCGACGCGACCACCAGGCCTGGCGCGCCGCCATGTGGGGAGGGGGCCCACGACCCCCCTCGGCCATCGCTCTTCCGCGTACTTCATCTCCCTGAAACCCTAAGGTGCGAGGGAACATCGAGGATAGTCGCAGCCACCTCTGCGGGGTGGAAAAACACCGAAGAGAAAAGAGCTCTCCGGAAGGCTGAAATCTGCCGGGGAAATTCCCCCCCCCCCCCGCCCCGGAGGGGGAAATCATCGCCATCATCACCGTCATCGAGCTGGACTTCATTGGGATCATCATCATCATCATCTCCACCACCGACACCGTCATCTCCACCGCTGCACCTCATCTCCGCTGTAACATCTAGGGTTGAATCTTGATTATTTCATAGGGAAAACTCTCCCGGTGTTGATTACTCCTTGTTATTGATGCTATTGAGTGAAACCATTGAATCAAGGTTTATGTTCAGATTGTTATTCATCATCATATCACCTCTGATCATGTTCCATATGATGTCTTGTGAGTAGTTCGTTTAGTTCTCGAGGACATGGGTGAAGTCTAAATGTTAGTAGTGAACTATGTTGAGTAATATTTAATGGTTTGATATTTAAGTTGTGGTATTATTCTTCTAGTGGTGTCATGTGAACGTCGACTACATGATACTTCACCTTTATGGGCCTAGGGGAATGCATCTTGTATTCGTTTGCTAATTGAGGGGTTGCCGGAGTGACAGCAACCTGAACCCCCGTTGGTATATCGATGCATGAGGAATAGCAGGATCTCAGAGTTTAAGGCTGTGGTTAGATTTATCTTAATTACTTTCTTGTATTTGCGGATGCTTGCAAGGGGTTTAATCACAAGTATGTATTAGTCCTCGGAAGGGCGGTGCATTAGCATAGGTTCACCCACACAATACTTATCAAAACAATGAAGATTAATCAACTATATGAAGCGAAAGCACTAGACTAAATTTCCGTGTGTCCTCAAGAACGTTTGGTCATCATAAGTAAACAAACCGGCTTGTGCTTTGTGCTAAAAAGGATTGGGCCACTTGCTGCAATTATTATTCCCGCATTTTACTTACTTGTACTTTATTTATCTGCTATATCAAAACCCCCTGAAAACTTGTCTGTGAGCATTTACAGTGAATCCTTCATCGAAACTGCTTGTCAACACCTTCTGCTCCTCGTTGGGTTCGACACTCTTATTTATCGAAAGTACTACGATACACCCCCTATACTTGTGGGTTATCAAGACTATTTTCTGGCGCCGTTGCCAGGGAGTGAAGCGCTATTGGTAAGTGGAATTGGTAAGGAAAACTTGTACTGTACGTGTTGTTTTTATTTCTGCCCGCTGCTATAATTCATTATGGAGAGATCTTCTCTTGAATTCCTATTTGGAAAATCTACTACTACTGCAAAGGTAGTGGATGAGGCACCAGGTGAGAAAGAGATTCCATATAAAATACCTATGAAAATTATTGAACGCGTTGTGGATAACCGCTATGAAGGGGATGGAACTGTCTATCCTGGAGATCATTTACTGTTTTTACATGAATTATGCGGGTTATTCAAGTGTGCAGGTATTTCTATGGATGAAGTTAGGAAGAAACTATTCTCTATGTCGCTGTCTAGTAAAGCGGCGCATTGGTATAAATTGCTGAAGAATGGGAATTCTCTTGATTGGAAGGATATTGTGCCTCTATTTTATTCTAAATTCTATCCTCCAAGTGAAATTCACAAAGACCGAAACCGCATATATAATTTCTGGCCTCATGATGGAGAGAGTATTGCCCAAGCATGGGGGAGATTGAAGTCTTTAATGCTCAAATGCCCCATTCATTAGCTACCTGGTAATATCATCATTGATAATTTCTACGCAAGACTTTCTTTTCAAGATTAAACCTTGCTGGATACTACTTGTTCTGGATCATTCACACGCAACAAAGAAGAGTTTAAATGGGACCTTCTTGATCGGATTCAGGAGAATACTGAAGGATGGGAGAACGACAAAGGTAAGAGTCAGGTATAAATTATGATTATGAATGCATTGAAACTTTTATGGATACTGATAAGTTACAAAATATGAGTGCTACTTATGGTCTTGACTCTCAAGTTGTTGCAAATTTTTATAAAGCTTTTGCCTCTCATTTTGAATTGCCTAGGAAGAGTTTTAATAAGTATCATGAACCCTACAAAGATAAAACTGATTCACCTATAGGTAAATGTATTGAAGTTAAACTGTTGATCACATTCTTCCTGAAGCTTATATTGAAAAAATTCCTTTTCCTGCTAAAATGAAGGAGTATTCTATTAAAACTAGTGTGGTTAATAAAAGTGCAAAGAAACCTATAAAACCTGAGGAACAAATAAATGTTGAACCTGCTGTTGCAATAGTTAAAGACCTTGTGACTGAAAATGTAGAAGATGGTCACATCATTTTCTGTGAAGATGCTTCTAATATTGTTTCACATCCTAGTAAGTCTAGGAAAGTCAGTGTTCTTATGCTCTCTGTTAGAATTGGTGATCATTGTTATTATGGTTTATGCGATATTGGTGCAAGTACTAGTGACATTCCTTATGAGCTTTACAGGGAAATCATGCATGAAATTGGTTCTTGTGAACTTGAAGATATTGATGTGGTTATTCGGCTAGCTAATAGAGAAACTATCTCTCCTGTTGGTATTGTTCGAGATGTGGAAGTTCTATGTGGTAAGATTAAATATCCTGCTGACTTTTTGGTACTTGGTTCTGCTGCTAGTAAGACTTGTCCTATCATTTTTGGTAGACCTTTTCTAAATACTTGTGGAGCTATTATAGATTGCAAGAAAGAGAAAATTGTGACTAAATTTGCTGGTGAATCTTATGAGTTTAATTTCTCTAAATTTGCCAAAGTTCCTTATGAAGCTGAATTGCCTAATGATGATTTTAGAGTTGAACAGCTTGGATCTATTGCTCTTGCTCCTAATAATCATTTGCAGCAACATTTGGAGGATCATGAGAGTGAAGTCTTTAGGGAAGAAAGGAATGAGCTTGATGAAATTTTCCTTCGTCAACCTATTCTTAAACATGACTTACCGGTTGAAGATCTAGGTACAACACCACCGCCAAAGGAAGATCCTGTTTTTGATTTGAAATCGTTGCCTGATAATCTTAAGTATGCTTATATTGATGGTAAGAAAACATATCCTGTTATTATTAGTGCTAAGCTTTCAGATTTTGAGGAAAAAATATTATTGGAAATATTGAAGAAGCATCGAGGAGCTATTGGCTACACTCTTGATGACTTGAAGGGGATTTCTCCCTCTATTTGCCAACATGCCATCAACATGGAAGATGATGCAAAGCCTGTTGTTAAACATCAGCGTCGTCTAATTCCTAAGATGAAGGATGTGGTAAGGAATGAGGTATTAAAACTTCTTGAAGCTGGTATTATATATCCTATTGCTGATAGTAGATGGGTTAGTCCTGTGCATTGTGTTCCTAAGAAAGGAGGAATAACTGTTGTACCTAATGATAATGATGAGCTCATCCCTCAAAGAGTAGTTGTAGGGTATATAATGTGCATTGATTTTCGAAAGGTTAATAAAGTTACTAAGAAAGATCATTACCCTTTACCCTTTATTGATCAAATGCTAGAAAGATTGTCTAAAAATACTCATTTATGCTTTCTTGATGGTTATTCTGGGTTTTCACAAATTGCCGTTAGAACTAAAGATCAAGAGAAAACCACTTTCACTTGTCCCTATGAAACTTATGCTTATAGGTGTATGCCTTTT
This sequence comes from Lolium perenne, assembly GCF_019359855.2. Taxonomy (NCBI): domain Eukaryota; kingdom Viridiplantae; phylum Streptophyta; class Magnoliopsida; order Poales; family Poaceae; genus Lolium; species Lolium perenne. The sequence goes on from NC_067250.2 coordinate 128,301,360, forward strand.
GGTTTGTAATGCTCCTGCTACTTTTCAAAGATGCATGTCTGCTATTTTTCATGGCTTTTGTGAAAAGATTGTAGAGGTATTCATGGATGATTTTTCTGTCTATGGGAACTCTTTTGATAATTGTTTGCAAAACCTTGATAAAGTTTTGCAGAGATGTGAAGAAACTAACCTTGTTCTTAATTGGGAGAAATGCCACTTTATGGTTAATGAAGGAATTGTATTGGGACATAAAATTTCTGAGAGAGGTATTGAAGTTGATAGAGCTAAAGTTGAAGCAATTGAGAAGATGCCCTATCCTAGGGATGTTAAAGGTATTCGTAGTGTTCTTGGTCATGCTGGTTTTTATAGGAGATTTATTAAAGATTTCTCTAAAATTTCAAAGCCTCTTACTAATCTTCTTCAAAAAGATGTACCTTTTGTTTTTGATGATGAATGTAAGGAAGCTTTTGAAACTCTAAAGAAAGCCTTAACAACTGCTCATGTAGTTGAACCTCCTGATAGGAATTTACCTTTTGAAATTATGTGTGATGCTAGTGATTTTGCTGTAGGTGCTGTTCTTGGACAGCGAGTAGATAAAAAATTGAATGTTATTCATTATGCTAGTAAAACTCTTGATGCTGCTCAAAGAAATTATGCTACAACTGAAAAAAGAATTATTAGCTGTAGTTTTTGCTTGTGACAAGTTTAGACCTTATATTGTTGATTCAAAAGTCACAATTCATACTGATCATACTGCAATTAGGTACCTTATGGAAAAGAAAGATACTAAGCCAAGGCTTATTAGATGGGTGCTTCTTTTGCAAGAATTTGATTTACATATTGTAGATAGGAAAGGTGCTGATAATCCTGTTGCTGATAATTTGTCTAGATTGGAAAATATTGTTTATGATCCTGTTCCTGTTAATGATAGTTTTCCAAATGAACAATTGGCTGTAATAAAGGTGAGCTCGCGAGATAGTCCTTGGTATGCTGATTATGCTAACTTTATTGTTTCCAAGTACTTGCCTCCAACCTTTTCAGCTCATCAAAGGAGGAAATTATTTTATGACTTGAGGCATTATTTTTGGGATGACCCACACTTATATAAAGAAGGAGTGGATGGTAATATGAACAACAAGAGATATTGAGTAAGTGTCATGGTAGTGTTTATGGAGGATATCATGCCGGAGATAGAACCGCACAAAAGGTTCTACAGTCAGGTTTTTATTGGCCAACTCTCTTTAAAGATGCAAGAAAGTTTATTTTATCTTGTGATGAATGTCAAAGAGTTGGTAATATCTCTAGACGCAATGAAATGCCTATGAATTATACTCTTGTTATTGAACCATTTGATTGTTGGGGATTTGACTTCATGGGTCCTTTCCCTTCTTCAGAAGGTAACACTCATATACTTGTCGTTGTTGATTATGTTACTAAATGGGTGGAAGCCATACCCACAAAAAGTGCTGATGGTGAGACCTCTTTAAAAATGCTTTTAGATGTTATTTTTCCTAGGTTTGGAGTACCTAGATATCTTATGACTGATGGAGGCTCTCATTTTATTCATGGTGGTTTTAGAAAAACTCTTGCTAAATATGGTATTAATCATAGAATTGCTTCAGCTTATCATCCTCAAACTAGTGGGCAAGTAGAATTATCAAATAGAGAAATTAAATCTATCTTGCAAAAGAATGTTAATAAATCTAGGAAAAATTGGGCTAGTAAGTTGAAGGAAGCATTGTGGGCCTATAGAACTTCTTATAAAAATCCTATGGGTATGTCTCCTTATAAAATGGTTTATGGAAAAGCTTGTCATTTACCTTTAGAACTAGAGCACAAAGCTTAATGGCCTGTAAGAGAACTTAATAAAGATTTTAAACTTGCCGGTAAGAAAAGGTTGCTACAATTGAGTTCTTTAGATGAGTGGAGAAGTGAAGTTTATGAAAATGCTAAACTTTTTAAGGAGAGAGTTAAGAAATGGCATGACAGAAGAATTATTAAAAGAGAATTTAATGTTGGAGATAAAGTCCTATTGTATCGGTCTCGTCTCAGATTTTTCGCAGGGAAATTACTCTCAAAATGGGAAGGACCATATGTCATTGTGGAGGTGTATCGTTCAGGGGCAATAAAAATTGGTTCTCTGAAAGGTGATGCCACACAAGTGGTGAATGGACAAAGACTCAAGCATTATATCTCTGGAGATTCTTATAATGAAGATGTTGATGTTATTCGAGTGGTGACTCCGGAAACTTTCATCAAAGATCAAATTGATAGTCCTGCAGAGTTCGACTTCGAATAGGTAACAGTTTTGGTAATAAAAAGTCCGCGTTTAACTTTCCGAACAATGTTTTGCTATTTTTAGAAAATATGAAAAATTACGAGATCGAATCGGAGCGGAGGAGACGCACGAGGGCGTGTCCCCACGTGGTGGCGCGGGCCCCACCCTGGTCGCGCCGCCATATGGGGACGGCTCCTCGGAGTCCCTCTCCCACTCTGGTTCGACCTGGTAGTTTCCTTCTGTCGTGAATTTTTTTGCTATATAATCCCCCGGATCCCCTGAAGTCCGTATATCGTCTTATCGTCGTGTTTCGTTTCGAGCTGTTTTCTGCCAGGATTTGTTTTTGATCTAGAAGCATCATGGTCCCCAACAACAAGAGCAAGGGGCCTTTGGAGGAAGATATTCAAGATCCTGAGTTAAAAGAAGAAGTCGAGAGTGAAGATGAAGGAGAAGTGGAGGAAGACCCGCGGGTATACCCGCGCGCCACCGTCGCAAGCATCAGGGTGGTGGCAAATCCGTTCAACCCCAAAATAAGCGCACGAATTAGCACCGGAGGAAAAGTCCCACGTCGCTTCCTAGCTCCAAGGACATCTCCTCCAGGCATCGATAACCCCTTCCACACTCTAATTCATAATAGTTAAATTGAAAGGATTCCCAAGGCAGTATTGCCTAGTAGTTGGGATATGGATCGTTCTAACACTGCAGGAAGGATGAAACCCGAAGCTGGGGAGTGGGGAAACAACTCTAAGAGTTGGGACTCACCGTCTGACATACTTCTTAACCGTGTCGAGCACAACTCGGAGCTGATCCGCGACCTCACTTACGAGATTGATGAGCTAAAGGAGCTTGTTAAGAAGCTTATCAAGAATTCACCATCACCGCCGAAGGAGTAATTCATCATTGGTATTGGCGCCCCCTTGGTTTGTTCCAAGCTTGGGGGAGTGCCGCGGTATCACATCATCAGTATCTTTTACTATTTTACTGTCAAGTAGTGTCATATCATGAGTAGGGAAGTTATCATATAAGATGGTTGCAGTGTGGAAGTATCTCTCTTTTAGTTGGTTATCTATGTATCCCTTGGTGTGAGTTATCGTTATGGAATATTAATGAGAAGTTTTATCATTTACGTTTTGCACACCTTATTTTAGTTTGCAATTTCTGTTATGTGATTGATCTTGTTGTTAGTATTGGTATCATTTTGGGAGCATCAAGTAAATCTATTTGGTTTTGGCAAACTTAGCATTGGTCAACAGCAACAATACTTTGAGGCTTAAGTAGAAAAGAGGGAAATACATGTAGATATATTATTTCTTTATCTTTCTTTCTTGTTAGCTAATGAGTTTAGTATTCTGAAGTTAAAATTGTTTGTGCTTACAAGGAAGATGCATGATTGTTTCTATCACATGTATATTTGTTTGTTTTCCCTCAACTCTTATGCTTTCTAACCAACCTTGCTAGCCAAAGACATGTACTGAGAGGGAATGCTTCTCGTGCACCCAAAACCTTAAACTAAACCCATGCCATTTGTGTCCACCATAAATACCTACTATGTGGTATTTCTCTGCCATTCCAAGTAAATACTTCATGTGCTACCTTTAAACAATTCAAAAAAATTATTATCTCTTATTTGTGTCAATGTTTTATAGCTCATGAGGAAGTATGTGGTGTTTTATCTTTCAATCTTGTTGGGCAGACTTTCACCAATGGACTAGTGGCACATCTGCTTATCCAATAATTTTGCAAAAAGAGCTGGCAATGGGGTTCCCAGCCCCAATTAATTAACTTTCATTGATAATTCTCTTCACATGTTTTTCCATGATTCATCAGTAAGCAACTTAATTTTGCAAATAGACACTCCTCCATGGTATGTGAAATGTTGGAAGGCACCCGAGGATTCGGTTAGCCATGGCTTGTGAAAGCAAAGGTTGGGAGGAGTGTCATCCATAAATAAAACTAAAGTACATGTGTAAACCAAAGGAGAAGAGGGATGATCTACCTTGCTGGTAGAGGTAACGTCCTTCATGGGAGCCGCTCTTTGAAAGTCTGTTTGGCAAGGGGGTTAGAGTGCCCGCTACCATTCGTTGACAACAACAAACACCTCTCAAAACTTTATTTTTTATGCCCTCTATATGATTTCAAAACTTAAAAAGCTCTAGCACATGATTTAATCCCTCCTTCCCTCTGCGAAGGGTCTATCTTTTACTTTTATGTTGAGTCAGTAAACCTATTTCCCTCGATCTCAAGCAAGCAATTGAGTTGTTGTGATCCAACCATTTATATTGTGATCTATTAATCATGTCTTTTATTCTTCCTTTTTTAGTACAAATTTTATCTGAATGAATATGACTTTGAAGGTTATCAATCATTATGAGGAGATTGTTATGATTGAGCATCTAAGATCTGACATATAAGCTTTAATATAAGGCTCTGCTCGAAAGATAAGTACAATCTGTTAATTGTTCTTTGACCAAGAACGAAGTTTGCCATCACCAATTATGATTTCCTATGCACCTTTATTTGTGATTTCCCTTTACTTGTTTCAAGTTGAGTTTTATGAGGAAGTTGTTTACTAGAATGTCTTGTGTGAATTAATAAATGTGATGCTTCTTGTCCGTATTTTATTTATCGACTCTTCACTCCATAAACATGTGGTCTTGTTTACTGAGTTCAGTTTCGCTTGGGGACAAGCGAGGTCTAAGCTTGGGGGGAGTTGATACGTCCATTTTGCATCACTATTTTATATCATAATTTACTGTTATTCACTGATATATTTCATATTTAGAGATGATACTTATGCTATTTCACCTATTTTGCATGTTTCATGATTATTCGAGAATTACTCACCGGAGTCAGAATTCTGCTGGAAAAAGCACCGTCAGGATACAATATTTCTGAAGATCAACAATTGACGGAAAATATACCGAAGCTCCTATTTTTCCAGATGACGGAGCCAGCCAAAAGGAGAGGCCGAGGAGGGCCGCCATGGGCCCTCCCCATAGGCGCGCCGCCATGTGGGAGAGGAGGCCCACGACCCCCCTCGGCCATCGCTCTTTCGCGTACTTCATCTCCCAGAAACCCTAAGGTGCGAGGGAATATCGAGGATAGTCGCAGCCGCCTCTGCGGGGCGGAAAAACACCAGAGAGAAAAGAGCTCTCCGGCAGGCTGAAATCTGCCGGGGAAATTCCCTCCCAGAGGGGGAAATCGTCGCCTCATCATCACCGTCATCGAGCTGGACTTCATTGGGATCATCATCATCATCTCCACCACCGACACCGTCATCTCCACCGCTGCACCTCGTCTCCGCTGTAACATCTAGGGTTGAATCTTGATTATTTCATAGGGGAAACTCTCCCGGTGTTGATTACTCCTTGTTATTGATGCTATTGAGTGAAACCATTGAATCAAGGTTTATGTTCAGATTGTTATTCATCATCATATCACCTCTGATCATGTTCCATATGATGTCTTGTGAGTAGTTCGTTTAGTTCTTGAGAACATGGGTGAAGTCTAAATGTTAGTAGTGAACTATGTTGAGTAATATTTAATGGTTTGATATTTAAGTTGTGGTGTTATTCTTCTAGTGGTGTCATGTGAACATCGACTACATGATACTTCACCTTTATGGGCCTAGGGGAATGCATCTTGTATTCGTTTGCTAATTGTGGGGTTGCCGGAGTGACAAAGAACTTTGAACCCCGTTGGTATATCGATGCATGAGGGATAGCAGGATCTCAGAGTTTAAGACTGTGGTTAGATTTATCTTAATTACTTTCTTGTATTTGCGGATGCTTGCAAGGGGTTTAATCACAAGTATGTATTAGTCCTAAGAAGGGCGGTGCATTAGCATAGGTTCACCCACACAACCCTTATCAAAACAATGAAGATTAATCAATTATACGAAGCGAAAGCACTAGACTAAATTCTCGTGTGTCCTCAAGAACGTTTGGTCATCATAAGTAAACAAACCGGCTTGTCCTTTGTGCTAAAAAGGATTGGGCCACTTGCTGCAATTATTATTCCCGCATTTTACGTACTTGTACTTTATTTATCTGCTATATCAAAACCCCCTGAAAACTTGTCTGTGAGCATTTACAGAGAATCCTTCATTGAAACTGCTTGTCAACACCTTCTGCTCCTCGTTGGGTTTGACACTCTTATTTATCGAAAGTACTACGATACACCCCCTATACTTGTGGGTCATCAAGGGCGCACGTTCTTCTTCCTCATCCACTCGTCCAAACAAACCCTAGCCGCCACAAGCTCCACCGTAGCGCCGCCTAGCTCTTCCTGCGACGCAGCCATGCCCGCGAGGAAGTTCATGGCAAGTCCTGGTGGCCGGCGAGGCGATCGAGGCCGTGGCCCTGGGCGCCCCCGGGGCGGGGGCAGGGGCCGCCGTGGTGGAGCAGCTACGACCCCACACTCTTCGTCGCCTGCGCCCTCCTCGTCTTCGCAGGACGACCACTGCTTCGAGTTCCTCCTCCGCATCGACGATGACCCACTCGGCATCAAGCGGCTCCCGGACAAGGTCGCCGAGTTCATCGATGGCGTCGAGCCGGCGCACTTGCAACTACGGGAGGCTAGCTGCAACTTCTGTTGGTAGACCGTGGAGGTCTTGTTCGACAAGCAGGGCAAGATGTATTTGCACATGGGGTGGGACAAGTTCGCCCGCGACCTCGCGCTTGAGCCCGACTGCCAGCTCACCTTCCTCTACGACTCCTACGAGGGGGCAGCGAGATGATCGTCAAGGTGTTCGACGACACAGCCTGCCGCAGGCACTACCACAGCGAATCCGGCTCGGACACCGATAGTTAGAACTTAGAGTGTTCTTTCTTTGCAGCGAATATGGCTACGGGCCAGACGAAGCCAGTAGTGAAGGTTTCTGGTTGTTCTTCCTCGGAAGAACCAACAAGGGCACCGTCCCAAGTTGGATTTTCCAGTTTGGGTGATTGGGTGTGCCCTTGAATGTTCTTTTTTGGCAGCGAACAAACGGAAATCAACACAACTGGTTTCTTTTTTTATTTTTTTTATTTGTGTCAACCATGGTTTAAACTATGTATTAGTTTGTGTAAACCTTCCAAACTATGTATTAGTTTGTGTAAAATAATGTTCCAATATGTAATATTTGGAACTATGTTTAAATTAAGAAAACAACAAATATAAGAAAAAAAATGCGTCGCCCCGCTGAAGCCAACCTCAGACGTAAACGGACAAGCGAACAAACACGATCATTTTATTATCTGCGGCGCGACGCAAAGGAACTTACGCGGACAATAAAATAGGTCGAGCAGTTGCAGATGCACTAATTTTGGATCGAGCCGGTGGAGATGCCTTCGTGGTCGCTTTTGCCGTGCTGCGCTACCGTATAGCTAGCTCATTCGCGTCCGTCCACGATCGAGGTACGTACGACTTATGACACCGTATTGAAGAAGTAGGAGGCAGGCCAAATCTAGGTCAGAGACCAAAGAATCTGATCTGATCCGTGCTGCCCTGTGTCGATCGGTAGGGTTGCAGCAGAGAGCAAGTGGCTGGCGACCCGGCCGGCGTAGAGTCCATGGACCAGCCTAGCTCCCCCGCGTTTTTGGTAGGTGCCATGCCACACGGCACACGCCGTCGTGTTTCTCCCGTCTCCCGAGGCCTCGATCACGGCCAGGAGCGCACATTGTTTCCTTCCTCTTCCCGTGTCCCGTGTCCCGTGTCCGGCCGAGGTGCGGGCGCACGACGAGGACCAGGCTCGGGGCCAGCCTAGTAGTGTGTGTTGTCCGAGATCGATCCCATCGATGAATCCACCGATCATCGTGCAATCCTGTACTTCGAAGTATTCCAAACACAACGCGTGTACTTACCCGCAACTTGATGCACCTATCAAGTGCAATGGTCGCAAATACTTTCAAATACATCTACAGCGTTTCAAAGTTTAAAAAAAAGGTAAAAAGAACGCTTAGTTCAACAGTTATTTCGTCTGTAATGTTTATGATCAGCCTCAAAAAAAAAATCCACCGTCTAGTGTCACTCTCTCATTTTCCAATTTGTGTTCTCTTTCTGACACATTGCGAGTAAGAAGACGCTCTGCAAGACCCTCACAACAAAATGAGAGCGCTCTGCAAAATAACCTTTACCAAGGTCGGTCCTTTAAAAAAAACTCGGAGTGTATAGGGACTAACTTCGCTATCCAACTCGCCTTCCAAGCCTCCTTCCGCCCGGCCATGTATTACGCCTCGGCAGGCCTCACCTACCTCGTCCACGGACATCGATGAGACGTGGCCACAACCCATGGGAGCTTCTTTGGTGGTTATGCAGGTTGGGCCTCCTTCCTTTTTGTGTGTGTGATTTTTCCCTTTTGTATGACCTTTTTGCTTTTTATTTGAATCCCATAGTTTGTAAAGTTTGTTCCAATTGCACGTAAAATATTCATGGAAATGATGAAAATAGGCCAGGACTTATAGGGAAAACAAATGTGTCGGTAGTTTATGAAAAATAAGGAAAATGCGGTACATCGTAAAATTGATTATGAAAATACACAAATTTCAACAATGGAAAAGGAAAGGAAAATTAAAAATCTACAAAATAAAAAAAAAACAGAAAGAAACATGCATAGAACCTTGAAAATGACAAGATTTTTAAGATACGTTACTATGAATCAAGCAGTTTGTGTAGGAATTTTTTTATAGAATCCAAATCATACATAATTCATGTACAACATTTGAATCAAAGGAGCAAAAAAGAAGAGGCACATGAATGTTTTGGAAAAAAACAAAGCTGCGCGGAAGCCATTCCACGTTCAGTATAAAAAGGTGGAAAAGGAAGGGAAAATTTAAAATCTACAAAAGACAAAAAAAAACTAGAAAGAATAGAACCTTGAAAATTACAAGATTTTTATAGGATTGGTTCCTATGAGATATGTTCCTATGAATCAAGCAGTTTATGTAGGAAAATTTTCATAGAATCCAAATCCACATAATCCCTATACAAATCATTTGAATCAAATGAGAAAAAAAGAAGAGGCACGGGAATGTTTTGGAAACACAAAAGATGCGCGGAAGCCATTCCACGTTCAATGTAAAAAAGTTCAACTAGCACTAAAAAAATGTTCATCAATATTTAAAAAAAGGTTCAACTTACCAAAAAAATGTTGGCTTAGAAAAAATGGTTCATCTGTTATCTTATGGAACAAACCAGGATTCATGCTTTAAAAAATATGATGATGTGTTCAAAGGAAAATATTTACGGGTTCAAAAAAATGTCCGTGTGATTATGAAAATAATGTATTTTCATGGGTTCGAAAAAACTCGCACGTTCATGAGTTGTTTTCACAGATTCCTAAAAATGCTCATAGATGTTCACAAGACCTAAAAATGATATGTTTGAGAGTTAAGATAATATTCACTCGAGTTCTAAAGAATGTTCGTTGGTTTGAAAAAATGTTCGTGGATTGGGAAAAAAATGTGCACACGTTAAAAAGTACTCGCAAGTTTAAAAAAATGTTCACAATACTGAAAAAGGTTTGTTCGCTGGTTCAAAAAAAGTGTTAGTGGATTTGAAAATGAATGTTCACGGGAGTGGGGGAAAATTCACGGGTTTAAAAATATGGAAAAAAATATTTGCAAGTTTTGAAATGTGTTACAATATTGAAAAGGTATGTTCGTCGGTTCCAAAGTATGCTCATAGGTGCAAAAAAATGAGGTTTAGCAAAATATTCATGTAGCACTAAAATACAAAATGGAAAAAGAGAACCAAAAATAGAAAAATAAAACAAGAAGCAAAAAAGAAAAAAGAAAAAGAAAACTGAAAATAAAAAGATACCAAAAAGCAACACAAGCGGTATACAGGAAAAAGAAGATCAGAAGAGGAAAAAAAGGAACCAAATAGGAAATCGCCGTTTCGATCTTTGGAAGATCAATCTACAGTAATTCACTACTGAAGTCGTCTAGCAAGTTGCACCACATGTAGCCAAGAAGAAACGGAAGAAAACAACAGCAACTGGGCTGCCACCCACCGCTGTAATTCACTCTGATTCGCAGTAAGCGAGAAATAGCGATTGCGCTTGGGATGGCGTCATGGTGTCAAGTTTGTTTGATCACTTGTGGCCAACAGCCCGCCGAGCGCCATAATGGAAACTGCTGGTCGTCCCCCGGGGATCTGATTCCCCAGCCCCCGGATCCCCAGCCGTCGGATCAACCATTTTAACGGTTAGATTTGCATGTAGCAAAAAAACATCTCCGGCAGCAAAAAACCACCCCGACAGCAAATGACTGAAGCAAAAAACGGTTCGTTCAGAAAAGAAAATAAAAAAGCTGGGCTCGCCGGAGACCTCGCCGGAGACCACGTAGCAAACATATTACGCAGATGTAGCAAAACCGCAAATAAATTGTAGCAAACTTTTTTTATTCACATGTTGCAAATCCTCTAAAACATCAACGGGGACCTCGCCTGCAGCTGGCAACAGCGCCGTCTGAGGTTGCAGCAACTCCGTCCGCCTAGGACAGCAACGTCAGAAGCCTCTAGTAGCAACATCCTATGCCTAGGGTAGCAAAAGTAGGCCTCCGCCCATAGCAAAAATCTACCCTCCGCCGGTAGCAATGCCGGACACCTTAAATAGCAAAATCGGCCTCTGCAGGTAGCAACGCTGCACGCCTAAGATAGCAAAACTCCTAACAAAGCAGAGGAGCACGAGATGGAGGCGGCTTCGGGCAGGCCATGGCAAGGATGGGTGGAGAAACTCGTGGCGAGGTCGCCGCACTTGAGGACGAAATGAGGTCTACGCTCGCCGCCGGCTCATCCCGTCCCGTTGGTGCCGCCGGCCCAGCCCGTCGCCGTTGCGCCGCCAACACCTACGAGGCGGAGACCCTCACGCTCGCTGCCGGCATGCTGCAGGTCGACCGCCTCACTGGGATCAAGCCACTGGAACCGCCTCACTGCGAAGAAGGGGCTTGTCGTCCGTGGGGAAGAAAGGAGCCCGCTGGCCGCGGGGAAGAAGATCTCGTCGGCGTGACGGGTCCAGGAGCGGCGGCGCTCGGCTACGGCGCGGCGGCGCTCGGCTACGGCACGGCGGCGCTCGGCTACGGCGCGGCGGCGTGTAGATGGGGAGCTCGGCTACGGCGCTCGGCTACGGCGCGACGGCGTCGCGCGTGCGCGGTTCCATCCAGGAAGAAAAGGTTGAGGAGCGATCGATGCGTGCGGAGATGTAGGGCCCACGCACGTGGTAGGTGGGTGCGTCCGCCCGATGCTGTGCATCCAACGGCAACGCATGAGGAGGTTGCGATGCGAGGATCCCCGGGGGAGAGCAATCATTTTCCATATACAATACCCATCGTGCAAACCAGCCCATTACACACTGTTCTCACTCCTTTCTTGCACATGCAGGTGAGTCAGATGAAGGAATGAAGGACGGTCTCGACTCTGGACTCGCCTCGAGCACCTTTTTTTAATGCTCGCCTCGGGTATCTAAAAGGCCACCTCTAACGGCACTGTATTTGGACATGAAATCCGCAATTCCTATACCCTGACCAGGTCGGTGGTTACCCCGCGCCGCACACCCCCGCACGCGGGGTATGGGCCGGCCTGGTCGGCCCATTTCACGTTTATTTCTGTTTTCTGTTTCTGTTTTCTGTTTTCTGTTTCTTTTTCTTTTATTTTTTTTTCTGTTTCTTTATTTTTTGTTTTTGTTTCTTTTCTGTTTATTTTATTTTTTAAAAAATTTAAAAAATTCAAATCTAAAATTTGTTCAAATTTAAAAAATGTTCAAATCTGGAAATCGTTCAAATTCGAAAAATGTTTAAATAGGAAAATCGTTCAAATTTTAAATTTGTTCATATTCAAAAAATCGTTCAAACATAAAAATAGTTCAGAATAAAAAATTGTTCAAATTAAAAAATCGTTCAAACTTAAAAATCATTCAAAATTTAAAATCTTTCAAATTTGAGAACTGTTCTATTTTTTAAAAAATTATATTTTTAAAAATATTCGATTTGTTTTTAATTTCATGTTTGTGAAAAATAGAAATTTTTCTGGAAAAACCCGGATTACGAAAAATAAAAAAGAAACAGCAGAAAAAAAAAAACGAAATGAGAGTTACCTTCTAGTGGGCCGCGGCCCAGCTAGCCACCGCAGCCAACAGCGAAATAAAACAGCCGGTCGGGGATAGTGGGCCGGGCCCAACAACGGCCGGGGTGTGCGGCTCCATGCTCGGCACCGACCAGGTCGGTGTAAAGCAGCCCCCCATGAAATCGGTCCCTGTCGATCCATTTGCAGTGACCCATGGATAGGAAAAGGACCTTGGTCCGTATGTGGTTGCCGGCGGCCCCAACGGTTGCAAACCGCAAAAAAAAGAAGTTTGACATGAAAAAAATGTGCATGTTAATTTATATAATTCAGGGCCCACAAGTCCACGTTTTACAAATATAAAAAGGAAAACATATAGATAATGTTGCCGACTGCTTCTAGTCCTCCTCGGCGGCGGGTTCTAGTCCTCCTCGTCGAGGTCGATGAATTAAGACCTGCAGCATTGGCCACACATTGGCTGCCGCCAGAGGAGGAGGGAGCTACCCCGGTGCTGGTGGACTTGGAGGCGCTGCCACCGTGAAAATTCGATGGCCTCCGAAATTTCGCGAGCTCGTCCTGCTTGGATAACTCAATGGTATGTGTGATAGCGGCATCCTCCATGAGCTCCTCATCCTCCATGGGCTTATAGTCGAGGTCCTCGTCCTCGTAGAAAAACTCATGGGAACGGCCGGTAGCAATGGCAGTGGCTCGACATACTCCCGCCATCTCGGCGCCGCTCTACTGAGAATAGTCTGGGTGGCCTGGCCGCGGAGTGTTGAAGACGTAGTCGGGCCACTCGTCCGGCGCGATATCATCCACCTTGACTGGCGCCACCTGGGGCCCTTCACATTGTGACCACCGCCGGATGCTCCCGCTCCTCCTACGCCTTGTAGTCAACGTCGTCGTCCTCGAGGCCCTCCAAGTGGGCCTCGATGCTCTGCCACCGAGCTTCGTTCTCGGCCTCGAACCAACGCGTGTACAGAGAGGCGAATCGACAGCGTACGCTAGGTCACGCCGCAGATCCGGCGGCAGCAAGGCCCGCCTGTGAAGGATCTCGATCCCGGTTGCGAGCTAGGCTGCGAGTGAGGATGGTGAGGACAGGAACCCTCGCTTGGTTCAGATGCCACATGTGAGGAAGGTGGACATCTGGCCACGACAAGGGCATGTCGGCTTCGGCGTACTGGCGGGCCGTCTCAACCTCAAGTTACACGCGGCATAGAGGTGGCCACAATGTGAAGGGTGTGGACGCGCGGAGCCTGTGTTTGCCATTGCCGCCTCCGCCCGACCCACTCGCCTCGTGGTCGTTGCAGCCGAGGCAGAATCACCTTCCTCCTCCCTTTGGCATGGTCCTCAGCTTCGAGCTCTCTATGGTTTGGGAAGCTACGAGCGGCGGGTGGATTGCGAGGTGGCGCCGTGAGAACCGATTGGGTCTCGGGAGAACGACGGGTCCCCATTAATAAGGACAATGTGCGGGTGGACCGCGTGGACCTGCCATCTCCTCCCTTCCTTGGTCGCTAAACGCGGGCCCAACAACATCTATCGAGGACACGCGTGGAAGCGTGCACTGTCCACGGCCACCACACATCTAGCCCAAATTTGGGTTGAAAAGATGTCCATGTAGAAAAAAAAAAGAAAGAGGACGTGGCCGTTTTGCGGTTTCCCACATTTTTAGGCTGCACGAACACCGATGGACACAAAGTTTCCATTTGTAGTAAGTAGCCTGTTGGAGATGTCCTAAGGGCACCACTCAATCGTCATAAATTCAGTCCGGTTTGGCGTACCGGTGGCCGCGGGTGGATAGGGTGATACTTGTTTCCTTTTTTTTTTGATAAAACTCAAATTTTAATTTAAAACCCCATGCTGAATTTCATACAAAATTTATGTCGATTACAACGAGATTTAAATGATATTAAACTAAATTTAAGTTTAAACCTAATCAAAACAGCTCAATGTTGGAATCGAGGAGGATGGTGGCCTCGGCCATAGACCGACACATGGCGACATTAAGCTGAGCTTGTCCTCCACATTTCCTTCATGGGACGACGATGATCCCAATGTTGGCAAACTCCAATGCTTTGGGCAACTTTAGCCTAGGGCTCCACCGTCTGGCATGGCTCGAGCCTTCCTCCTAGTTGTTGTGCGACATGGTGATGGTGCTAGCCAGCGAGCGATAGTGGATGGACATAACGTGGTGACAGGAGGTGAGGTGGCGTGGTGACCCTAGGCGAAGGGGCTATATAAAGGCGGTGTTGTGGGTATGTGGCGGTGGATAGTTCATCGGCATTAATTTTGGTGGCCAATGGGTCACCAACAATAAATGTCGGTACACATGGGAAAGCGGCGAGGCGACCCATGGGGAAGTGGCGAGGTGGGTGGCGCCAAGATTATACAGGGTTGCTCGGGTTGTGAAACAGTTCCATGCTACGCCAACCACTGATAGGTGGGCCATCATCCTACGTGTCGATCATGCTCGAACATTTTTAGGTAGACCTATCTAGCCCCAAAGGTTGAAAAAATGGTGTCTAGTCAAAAGGTCGGCATATCCAAACCAAAAGGAACGCCTAGAAGCCATTTTCATGTCCGGCCCCCACTGGGCCAATGGGGATTATTGTCTTAATGGAAGAAAATGTCTAGGGATGAAAATGCTATTGGGCCAATGCTTATCTTATATACATTCTCATGTTCATCAAAATGGATTTAATATGAAAGTTTTGTTGTGTTTTTAATGTTGGAAATTTTACCAGTTCAGCTGAGAGGTCAAACCTTTCATATTTGTTTGGTTTCATCCTCCTTTTGTTTTATTGGTGTTTCTTTGCATGAAGAACTATAACTTCTTGTTATCTTCAAAACAAGTCCGAGTTCATCAAAAATGGAGTTTGTATGCCAAGATATTACGTACATTATCTGTGAAGGCCGTCAGAGCTTGTTGGGACTATGGATATTTCGGCCTAAGTCCGGGCTATGTCCACGTTCTCACAGTATCTAGCGCACACTTATCATGGATGTAGCTAAGATGGTCCATACTTTCGGTTGTAGCTCTCAAACGGAAAGATTCTCATTTGCCCTATAAAGGGGATCTTCTTCCCCCAACGATTAACTAGCTTTTGAGACCTGATTTCCTCGCCATTGTTGACCTTTAAAAGTTTGATTCCTCTATATTTCTTCAATGATTCTTGCATATTTTTTTTACAGAAAAGTATGTGAATATAAAACCTTTAGCTCTAGAGTTTGGAGTCATTGGTTGACTTCCTCCATTGTTCCTCTCATCTATTCATCTCTCCATATAATTTGCTGCTTCTGGTGAGATTTGTGGGAGAGAGGGATTTAGGCATTTTCTTTCTTGATTTGCATGTGTTGCATTGGTTTGAGTTTTATATGGTGATTCAATCAACTGAAATTCCAATAGCGTGTTACTCTTGGAAACGGCAACTTCCACGATGGTTTGGGGGTTGTTGTCTTGGTGAACTCTTAGTGGAGATTGTGAAGAGGCCCAAGTGAGTTATTAAATGGATGTGAATCTTGCCATCTATAGAGTGGAGGAACAAGCTAACCATAGTGGAAGGGCTCTTGCTAGGTGTCGAGATCAAGGTCAAGATCCTACATGCGGTGCCGAGCAAAAAAGCAATGCATATTAGAGGAAGGTCATACAATATTTTCATGAACGTTGGCTACGTGTTCCCTTCCGATTTCATAGTGTACGAGGCCAACTTTCAGTCCAAAAGAGGTGGTCATACATCCAACAAGAGACTAACAAGTTTTGTGCCACGATCGATAACGTCGTGTCGCGCGTCGTAAGCGGCCTCAGTGTCACCGGTGTGGTAAGGTCTCGGCCTTTCTTTCCAATCCGGCAACGTACATGGCTTTGCATATCAAAAATATCTACCGAAATGCATATTTTTAAGTGATGAGTGCATTTTACAACATATTTTATCCATGTAAAATGGTCTACTTGCCACTCATATCATGCTCCATCTAGTTCGAACTATGTCTATTTATGCATGTTTACAAGTTCTCTTTCATTTTGAATGAGTGTTGCACAATTATTAGTTTTTATTAGGATTTTATTTGTTTTTTTTGTCTTCTATATGTGTGTAGGTGCAACTTGCAATTAGGGATAAAGGAAGGCAAAGGGGACAAAAAAATATGCAATATGGAAGAGTTGCAGCCACCAGGCTTAGCCACTTGGAGGGTCAAAAAACTGAAATTTTCTATAATCACAAAATACAAATCCAAGACCATAGCAGTGTATACTTTGTCCATACGAGTTCAACGAGCCGAACAACACCGGAATCGAAGTCCATATGAGAAAATGGCGCCCATTTTACTATGGGCATCAGCAAAGATAACATGCATGCATACGGGCATGGCCCGCCCGTATCGCTGCCCGTATCACCTACAGGAGCCGACGGGAAAGCCCAGTTTTGGGGTCTTTCTTCACTATTTCGGCCACCGTTTGATCCTAGGGTTCCCTCAAGTCATATGGACGGTATTGGTAGGTCCTAGGGGGCCTCCCATATAAAGAGGGGAGGAACCAAGGGAGAAGCACGACAACGACATCCAGACCTTCACATATTCATCGATAGAGAAGCCCTAATGCCATCACACCTCCATCAAGATCTAGATCTCCACTATATCCAAGACCTCAACCTTGAAGGAAGAGCGGGAGGATCCCCCACCGGGGGCGCGGCCTACGCGTCGCCGACGCCATCGCCATCGCTCCTTCCTCCTTCCCCATGATGGCCTCCTTGATGGGTTGTATCTTGACTTGATTTCCCTAGGTGTGGGAGATGCAAGTGATAAGTGTATGGAAGTTGGGCACTTTAGTTTTTATGTTCCTTTACTCTTGAAAAATCCCAAGTATCTTACACTAGAGTTGAAGTCTTAGAGTTTTTGGTTTATAAAGGTGTCCATGATCTACTCTTAAAAGAACCTATTATGAATGACTAGTAGAATGCCCGTGCTTCGCCACGGCTAACATATTTATCCAATTGGTAAAATTCATACGTCTTAAAAGACATATTTTTAAGATGCAAGATTTATACTACATCAAAAAACCATTATTATTATGTTCAATGTATAGCTTTACGTGGTAGCTCGTCTAAAATGAAAACACATGCATGTTATAGCCCGACCGTCAAAAATGAAAACGCAGACATGTTATAGCCTGATAGTTCATATACCCAGTTTAACATGAGAATTCATATAACAAGTAAAAACGGCAGTTCATTTAACAAATAAAAATGTCCCAACAGTTCATGTAACATATGAAAACACAAGCCTCTTATAGTCCCACAGAGAGCATCAATATGGAGGAAGGGCTCGGAGCCTGTTTTTCAAACAAAAAAAAGTGAAATCAATATTTTAAAAGTTCAAAAAATTCTAAAAAAATCTTAGATATACATAATGATGATTTCTACATGTACTAAAAATACCAATGTGGAATATTAAGTTTTCCGGGCAGCGTAAAAATGACAATTTTCCAAATCTGTGTAAGGAACACTATAATTCAAAAACTCCCCGTCACTATTTTGTCATTTTTGTGTAGCACGGAATACAAACTATTTCGCATTGAGATTTGGCAGTACCATGCATAGAATACATCATTATCAACATCCAGAATTTCTATTTGGTCTTCTTTTGAAACTTCAACATGTTGATTTCAAAATATTCAAAATGGACTTCATGGAGCCCGTCCTCTCTATGCATTTTTCGCACAGTTCATATGTTGCTACTACGAAAATGAAAATGCAGACCTAGTTGAATGCCTGTGTCTCTACGGCCCATCAAGCGGCATTTTTGCTACACATGCAAATATTATGTAAATGATTGATAGCTACATAGTATTGTAAAAACATTGAGATTCAACTTTCCAAGAAGTGTATTTTGATAAAAGATATAACTGGATGTCATAGTCACAAGTACTGATCTCTTATTAACTAAGATTTACTCGTTGATACACATTTGATATTTGAATAGTCCGCACAATGTTAAAATTGTTGGTTGTCGAAAACTCAATTATTTTGGCACGTTTAAATATTCCTTCAAGTTTTTCGGTGCAGAACTCGATGATGTTCCCTTTTGATTGCATTGGCTTGCGACCTATTGTATGAGGATTTCTGAAGAAAGGCAAATAGAAAAAGGGACAATATTTGAACGATATAAAGAGATAAACTACCAAAATAATCGCTGCATTTCGAAGATACATTCAGACACCTAACTTTGTAAATAAAAAAGGGTATATAAATTAACTTCAAACTAAGTAACATCGAATTACCGTTATCTTAAAAAATTGAATTTCAAACCGTCCACCTGAATTTATTTTTTTTCCTTTTCATCAGTCAATCACCCAAGAGAGAATAATATAATTCTTTTGTAAGTTCTCCATTATTTTGAACTCTAATTTCTTTCGCGAAAATTATGAACTCTATTACATAACTAATAACCTGAAACATCAAAGTTGATGTAGTCAGTAGCTCTATCCATCTATATGAAAGCAAGTTGCAATCTCCAAGGAAAAAGATAGAATTCTTGTATTGTGCATTATGTCCTTGCCACAATGGATGTGCCCTTCGTTGCTTGGGAGAATATGCTTTGGAGTAGGGAGTTGTAATTAGTGGAAATCGAGAGGATCTTGCTAGCTGAAATAAGTCAGGTTATAAACAAATAGCTAAGCACACTTCAACGACATAGAAGATGATCTGATAATCTACTACTTGTCAGTTCGTAGTAGATGATCTGATAATCTACTACTTGTCAGTTCCTAGTAGCTTAGATGTAATCTCTGAAGGCTATATTCTTCAATTCGGAAGTACCTTATCCCTTTACACCTGCTAATTTTTTAACAATACAAAGTGGTGGTTATTTCACTAAGTTTTGGCAGCACACGAAACAGATGAATAACTGGGTTAAATTTTGGCAAACCAAAAAAGTCTGTAACTTTGAAACCGACCAGGCTAGGATCCTCTCCCTGCCAGAATATTAAAGGCATGATGAAGAACGAGGAAGGAGCAGACATCATGTTTAGTATCGATAGCCAACCGTTCAGTGCCCATCGGTGCGTGCACCATCTTCGGGCTTTAAGTTGTAGCTAACTATCGATAACAACAAGCATCGAGTCGCAGTGCCAGTAAGGAAAAGTCAGTGTCGCGCCCGAAAACTTCGACCAGCACTCGGACATCTTTGCCGTCAATGGAGGAGCAAGTTCCCGCTGGACATGCACGATGATGACCGGCCGGCCATGCCGGCACTGGCCAGGGGCGTGAAGTATATGCCGCCGCAGTGGTGGGTGCTGAGCCCCGACACCACCAACATGATCGCGCTCGCGGATAACATCGATTTCAGACGCTGGAAGTTTGGTGGCGCGACAGGGCTTGGTTCCCAGTGTTAGGTAAGAGAAGAACTCAGTTCTTCTCCATGCTCGTATCTAGCCTCCTCCGCCGCCGGCAAGCTGCTCGACCCCAACCGCCTCCATCTAGAACGATGACCTGCAGTAACGTCGTGGCAGTACAACCATGGACCTAGGTCGAGGACGCGAGGATGAAGGGACAACAACGACCGACCTCGTGGATTGTTATTGTTTGGCTAATTTGTTGAGAGTTGTTAGCTTAACCAACAACACGGGGCGATGCGTATACTCAGGAAGTTTTGTTGAGATAAGTGTTAGCCAAGCGTGTTAGTTAGCGAAGATAAGATTTGTTAGTTTCACCGATGGTCGTATTTAGTATGTAAATAAGGTCAAGTATGACATCACGGGAAGCGTGACATTATATGTTTTATCTTAATAGTAAAGATATATTAACCAAAGGCATAAATTAATTAAATGAAACCCAACTTGTGTGTGAGGAGTGCCTCATCCTGTTTATCTCGTGGGGGTGGTAGTAGGTCGCTCAGAAAGTATGATGTCATGTAGAAGCCGAAGCCGATGGGTTCGATCCTGCCGCTGCTGTTGTTGCTTTGGCAAGCTGGCTTGCGCCCTGATTCCACGTGAGTAGCTCCGCCGGGCTGCAATATGAGAAAGCTCCACGGGAAGAGGATCAAGCTTAAATATGTGTAAAAAATCAAGACCAAGTTGGAAATGCAACTATGGTATTGCCGGCACATAACATAAACATCAATCTAATGTTTTTCTTTTGCGGGAACCTATTGTTTACTTGTGTTAGCCACAAACCCAAGGTAGGCTTCCACAGTGCCACTTCAACAAACAAGAATGTTGCCATGAAGTTGCACATCATTATCTAATGGCAGCAAGACATGCGAGGTCATAATTCTCCAGGAGCTTGGGCAGAAGAGTCTTAATTCTCCCAACTTCAAGCTCAACGATGAAGGCCATATGTGACTTCTTTTAGTAGTAATTTGTAGCTGCAAGCTCTCGACCTTGCTCTCTCTAAACGCATAACCTAAATCTAAATTACTTAACTATTTAACACACGTAAATTAGATCTCATCGAATCAGGTAAACAAAGGATGAACTTGGGAAATAGAGAAACCTAGAACGGCATGCAATTTCTTTTCCTGAAACAAACACCTTCTCATATATTATATAATCACTTCGGTATTGATCCACTCCGCTAGCTATTTGGAGCATATAGTAACAATCGACAAAGGAGTTAAGGGCTGATTCTCTGCTAGTCTGCTAGCAAAACCGAAGTAAAATAAGATCGATGTAGAAAGCATGTTTTGTTGTAAAAATTAAAACTTATCGCAAGATGCAATGCAACCCACGACCCGAGCATATGGGTAAGGAGGGTAGGGCAGAGCAGGACATGCCAGGCATAAGCAAATCTAACCAGTCCAGTAAGTCAAGGCAACCTAGATGGCGTGACATTCAGAGGTTCGTAAGGACCTAGCCGACGCGATGGGGCTCCGTGGGGACGACGCCGTGGTCGATAAGCACGGGCTCGTCGCCGCGCGGGTCCGATCCGTGCTCCGAGGACGGGGAGGAGCTGGTGGATGTGATGCTCGACGTGCAGGACGACGACACCATCGTGCTGCTCAGCATCGAGCCGGCCGCGGTGCAGGCGACCCTGGGGGCGCTGAGGCGGCTTGGTCGGGCGAGGTCGCGGACAGCGGCGACGCGTCGTCGTCGTCCTCGCGGTCACCGCCGATCCGCCGGACGTTGTGATCGTACCGGCTGCTGCAGTTCTCGCAGGAGCTCAAGGTGGAGGCCCTGGCCAAGCGTTTCAGCCGCAGCCACAACCGCGACGAGAGCCAGCAGCAGCAGCAGCTGGCGGTGTCTTCGGGCTCCCGCACCGAGTCCACGCTCGCCACCCACGCTATTTTTGTTCTGTCACGGAGTCGGCATTGCTGTCCTTGTGCGGCATTCTGGCAAGTTCAAGGAGGGAGGACTTGGAGGAGCGAAATAGGCGGGGGAGATAACCAAACCAAGCTGGATTGGCTCCGTTTGTTGCCAGACTTTTGTTATTGACCGGCATCAGACTTTGGTCAGTGTTATGTCAGGGTCTTTGCTACGCCTAGTCAGCGGGTTGTTTTTTTAAATATAGGGCCAGTTTGTTGAGAAAATTATGTAATACAGTTGAGAACCGTAGAGCTGGTTTGTTGTGCTATTTGAAATTTTGAACAGCTACGCCTAATGATGTGGAGTTGTTTGTTATCCACGCCTAATAGTAGAGAAAGCGTGGATGGGTTGTTTTGTTAGTTGCGTTTTCTTTATGACGTGGGGGGTATTATTGTCCATCCTGAAAATGTGACACCAGGCATTCACCAGTTTGCTCTTAATAGTAGAGATAATAGTGATAGTATGCTTCACATGAAAATTGTCAAACTGTTACCAACAATAGAATCTTATTTTGAAGAACGTCTTAGTAAGAATGTTGTTATAATGAGTAAGGTGCAGTGTAGAACCTTTGTGCCCGAAGATAATCATTGTAGGAATTACAAGATAAAGAGGAAGAACACCATGAAGGTAAGGTTGATAAGGAGCGGTATGATACATATACTAAGTTTGTTAATGATGCCTCTCTCTTTAGTGACGATTCTTATAATGCTAAAACTGATTATAATTGTTCCGAGGAGGAATTGTGCCTAGATACTGATATGGGGTGGCCCGATCTTCTCAGTAAGCAACGGTGGTGATGATGATCACGGGATGAACACAGCGGAGATACACGACGATGAAGTGGAAGATAACTTGTATGACGCAACGAGATCTCTCGATTGGTCCCTGTCGCCAATGCAACAGCTCTCAACCCTGCAAGATATTCGCAACTCCACACACTTGCGCACGTAGCCGCCGACCACGAAGCGGTAAGTTGCAACCTTCTAATTACCAATGGAACAGCGGATCACACAAGACTTTCAGGGCCTCAACACCAAATCAATGAAATAGGGTGTAGAGATTCAATAGAGTTGCAAAGCAAACAACTATGAACTAGGGTTTATCTTAAACGTGGTCTAAAGCTACTTTGGGGGCATCCTGGGCACTTATATAGGGGGTCAGAACGACCTCAGGTCGAAAAGATACAAAAATAACCGACCCAGAATAGATCTGGTCGAGACAGACTCGGACTCGGCCGGCCTGGGGGCCGGTCGACCGGGCCTGGGACCGGCCGGTCCGGTTTGGACCGGGCCAGGGACCGGATGGCGACCGGGCAGAGCGTCCAGGCTCACTGGACACGCCCCGGCTGGCACAAGCGTAGAACCCGGTTTGGACCGGGCTGTCCGGCGTGGAAGCCGGCCGACCGGGGCTGGGACCCGGCGGCCCGGTGTCACGGCCGGTCTGACCGGGCCTGGCACCGGCCTGAAGATGTCCTCCTCTCGCGCATGCCTCCCGCTCCTCCCTCGCGCGTACATGGGATGTCTTAATGTCCAGCTCCATGTCCAGCTTCACGTCCAGCTTCTTGCCCAGCTGCTCCTCTCCTCCTCGTGCGATGCTTTGTTCCTCTTCATACCTGATCATACATAAGTAATACGACTTAGGCAGTATAAAGTTCTCATTGATCAAAGTATCACTTAGGAACAAGTTCACCTGTTGTTTAAGTAGCTTCGCACGAGCTCGTGTCATTGGTCCAATCCTAACTTCATTGGACTTGAGCTTCACAGCAGCATCGTCTTCATCTTGCAATGACGGAGGTAGTAGTGTAGTAGCAGGGATGTCCTCATCATCTTCCCCCTTCAAAAGGCGTCGACCTCGACGCTCCAAGGTCTTCTCCGTCATATGGTGTCAAATCAGCCACATTGAAAAGAATTATTGACACCAAACTCATCAATTGAAAGATCTATAGAGTATGCATTATCATTGATCTTGGCAAGCACTTTGTAAGGACCAGCACCACGAGGAAGCAACTTGGACTTCCGTAGCTTTGGGAACCTATCCTTGCGAAAATATACCCAGACCATATCACCAGGCTTGAACAATATCTCCTTGCGCTTCTTGTTCATCCTTGCAGCATTGCTCTTGCCTTTCTTCTCTATTAACTCTTTAGTCTTCACATGAATATTTCGCACAAAATCTGCCCTCTTTGATGCCTCCATATTGACTCTCTCATGTGTGGTCAAAGGCAACAAATCAAGTGGAGTAATGGGTTTGAAACCATACACCACCTCAAAAGGACACAGCTCCGTGGTAGAATGTACCGCCCTGTTATAAGCAAACTCCACATGCGGCAAACAATCTTCCTACTCCTTAAAGTTCTTCTTGATCATGGATCTCAACAATTGTGACAATGTCCTATTCACCACTTCAGTTTGACCATCAGTTTGGGGATGACAAGTAGTGCTGAAAAGCAGCTTCGTCCCCAGCTTTCTCCAAAGCGTCTTCTAGAAGTAGCTCATAAACTTCACGTCACGATCAGAAACAATAGTATTCGAGACTCCATGTAGACGTACAATCTCCCTGAAAAACAGGTTAGCAATATGCGACGCATGGTCCATTTTGTGGCAGGCAATAAATTGTGACATCTTAGAGAATCTATCCACTACCACAAATATAGAATTATGGCCTCTCTTAGTACGCGGAAAACCCAACACAAAATCCATACTAATGTCTTCCCAAGGTGTAGTAGGTGTCGGTAAAGGAGTATACAAACCGTGAGGCTTCAACTTGGACTTGGACTTGTTGCAACCCAATGCATCTTTTCACATACCTGTCCACATCCCGCCTCATCTTTGGCTAATAAAAGTGGTCAGCTAGCATGAGTAGCGTCTTCTCATGCCCAAAGTGACCCATCAAACCTCCAGCATGTGATTCCTGCAATAAGAGCAAACGCACAGACGATTCTGGAACACATAGTTTGTTAGCTCTAAACAAGAACCCATCATGTATGTGATATTTTTCCCATGCTTTACCAATAGCACACAAGCGATATGGTTCAGCAAAATCATGATCAGTAGCATACAAATCACATAGTATCTCTAATCCAAGAATTTTAACACCAAGTTGAGTTAACAACATTTTCTTCCTAGATAGAGCATCAGCAACAATATTATCTTTTCCCTTCTTATGCTTAATAATGTATGGAAAAGACTCAATGAACTCAACCCACTTAGCAAGACGCCTATGCAAGTTAGATTGAGCTTTCAGATATTTTAAAGCTTCATGATCAGAATGTATGATAAATTCTTTTGGCCACAAATAATGTTGCCAAACCTCAAGAACTCTAATTAAAGCATACAATTCTTTATCATATATAGGATAGTTCAACTTAGCACCAGAAAGTTTCTCAGAAAAATATGCAATTGGGCGACCCTCTTGCATCAACACACCACCAATTCCAATACCACTAGCATCACATTCAATCTCAAATTGTTTATTGAAATCAGGAAGTACAAGCAACGGTGCAGAAGTTAAAAATCTCTTAAGTTCATCAAAAGCATGATCTTGGGCTGCGCCCCACTCAAATACAACACCCTTTTTAGTCAATTCATTCAAAGGTGCAACAATAGTACTAAAATTGGGCACAAATCTTCTATAAAACTCAGCAAGACCATGAAAACTTCTTACTTGACTCACATTCATGGGAGTAGGACAATTTTGAATAGCTTCAATTTTAGACACATCTACTTCTACTCCATGCTTAGAGACAACATAACCAAGAAATATGACCTTATCTTTGCAAAATGTGCACTTCTCAAGATTACCATAGAGTTTATTATCACGCAACACTTGCAAAACATGTCTAATATATATAGTATGATCAGATTCATAGCGGCTGTAGATCAATATATCATCAAAGTACACAACCACAAACTTGCCAATAAAATTACCCAAAACATGGTTCATCAGTCTCATGAAAGTGCTAGGTGCATTAGTCAAACCAACAGGCATTACTAACCACTCATATAAACCAAATTTTGTTTTAAAGGCTGTTTTCCATTCATCCCCTTCTTTCACCCTAATTTGATGATAACCACTACGCAAATCAATTTTAGAGAAAACAGCAGCACCACTCAATTCATTTAGCATATCCTCTAAACGGGGAATAGGATGACGATATCGAATAGTAATGTTGTTTATCGCTCTACAATCTACGCACATACGCCATGTACCATCTTTCTTAGGAACTAAAATAACAGGAACAACACAAGGACTAAGGCTTATGCGGATATAACCATTGTGGAGTAGCGTTTGTACTTGCTTCTGTATCTCCTTCGTTTCTTCGAGGTTCGTCCTATATGGCGCCCTATTGGGCAGCGAGGCACCGGGGATCAAGTCAATTTGATGCTCAATACCACGCAATGGTGGTAGTCCTGCGGGCACCTCCTCCGGAAACACATAGCTGAATTCCTGCAAAACACTAGAAACACCAAGAGAAATAGGGGTCATGTCGTTAGAAACCAAAACCTCACCCTTGTACATGAGCACAAGAGGCATGGTTGTAGGATCCTCACTAAATTCTCTCATGTCCTCTTTGGTGGCTAATAAGACTAAGGAATTCACTCTCTCACTTTTCGTTATATCACCCACGACATTACAATTCTCTCGCCTATCTATAGGTGCATCCTCCAAGTTTACTTCAATTTTCTGACGAGATTCATTGACAATTTGTTGTGGTGACATAGGCTGCAAGTTAATTTTCTTGCCCTTGAACTCCAAGTGATATGTATTGGCTCGGCCATTGTGTTGCACAGAACGGTCATAGAGCCAAGGCCGACCCAATAATAAGTGACACACCGTCATAGGAACCACATCAAAATCAATGGAATCCTTATACGGTCCAATCTCAAACAGAACACGCACCATGTGGTTTACCTTCATCTCACCATTGTCGCTCAACCACTGAATATAGTATGGATGCGGTAGATACTTCAACTTCAGCTTGGTACACAACTCCTTGCTTGCTAAATTGCGGCAACTCCCGCCGTCGATAATAACCTTGCAGGCCTTGTCAGGACCAACTAAAGCCTTTGTTTGGAACAAATTGCAGCGCTGAGTAGATGCACTTGGCAACACATTAAGAGCACGCTGAGACACAACAATAGTGCGAGCATCAGATGGATATGCATCTACACCATCAGTGTCATAGTCATCATCTTCTGGAGCATAGGGATCAACATCATCTCCAGTCTCATATTCATTGTCCTCATTAACAATCATAACTTTGCGGTTAGGACAATCTCTCTTAAAGTGACCCTTGCCACCACATGTATGGCAATTCATATCGCGGTTGCGTGCAGTAGAGATGCTAGAGCCACTCGTACTCGCAGCAGGTTCGGACCTCTTTGTGTTGGACACATTGGAGACCGGCTTGCTAGACGGAGTAGAAAACTGTGCGGGGCGCGATGACGATGTCGGCGCCGTAGATGGGGACGCCCTAGGAGTGTAGCGCCCAGCTCCCGTAGCACGACTTTTGATTTGCGCCGCCTCTGCCAACTGTGCTTCAGCTTCTCTTGCATGATGTAGCAACTCATTCATAGTAGTGTAACCGTGATAACGAACAATGCCTTTGATATCATACTTCAAACCATGAAGAAAACGCTGCATTGTCATCTCAAGAGACTCACGGACACGGCCACACTGCATAAGCATCTCCATCTCCATGAAATATTCATCAATAGTCTTCACACCTTGTCTCAATAGGGTCAATTTATCATATATTGTACGCAAATAATTAGTGGGTACGAAACGAGCGGTCATAATGGTCTTCATCTCACGCCATGTACGAACGGGCAGCTCGTTATCTTCTTGACGAGTACGTGTAACTCCATCCCACCAACGCAATGCATAGCCATCAAATTCTGAAGAAGCAAGTTTGACCTTCCTATCTTCAATATAATCATGTAAGCGCCATAACTTCTCAATTTTGAGCTCCCAAGTGAGGTATTCTTCGACATCAGCTCCTCCTTCAAACTTGGGTATGGAGAACTTGGCTTACCCAATCCATCTTCTTCCTCAAACCCGCGACCATGGCGTCCAAGTTCAGCAAAACCACGCCCACGGTTACCACGTCCAGCACCACGACCCACACCAGGTGCTTCATCCTGATGATCAGGGTCTTCTGCTTCTGCTTGTTGCTGTTGTTGTGTAAGATTGTCAACAGCCAATTGCAAAACTTGAAGAATGCGCTGGATATCCGTCATTTGATCTTTCATTGTAGTGACAGTCTCACTAGTAGCATCCAGCTTCTGGGAGATCCCTTGGACCGTCCCCCTAAGTGCATCATCCTGAGTGCGGAATTCACGTCGCATCTCATTACGAAGAGCTTCATACTCCCTCCATGTGATGATATCAGCGGAATTCTTGTTTTCCTGGTTAACAAGTTTGGCATCACTAGCAGACATGGTTAGCAGGTTAGTGCACTAAATCAAAAATATATGGTGGTACTCTCACAACTCACTCAAAACTGATAAGAAAAGGAAATCTTACCGCTCCAAAGTGAATTAGTGTTGCTTACCACTTGTAGTAACAACTAGTGCACGGATGTAGCGAAGCGAATATCAAGGGTATAAGAACAATCACACGACAAAGCAGGATATATGTGGGGCTGTAGGTAGGCTACCTATTTGCACCAATAACAAGCTCTAGCGCTGACCGTAGACAACCAATGATATTCACTCAAGGCGATAAATGTGGCAATGCAACTATATGGATGAAAATGTTGCAATGCACTCGAGAGACACTAGCAAAGCTCAACGAAACAGGCACAAGATTGCTCAACTACAGGTGCAAAAAAGTAAACTAGGCCTTCACTTGATCTTACTAGCACTTCACACTTTTTCTTTTTGGATTTTCTTTTTGTAACACACGCATCAATGTAGCTCTTTTTGCTTCTTTTCTATTTCCCCCCTTTTTTTGATTGTATGACTCAACTCCTTGATAACACAGCCAACAGATAATTGAAAGCACCAAAACCCTAATGAGCAGCCTGTCGAGCGGTAAAACTAGTCTCTTATGGGCAAGTTCCTAGTCACGTATATCGAAAGGCTATGGCTATGGTTTGGACAAACACATTGTATGCTATGTGGACTCAGAGCAACAAAAACAGACTCTAGATGAAAACGGAAACACAAACCCTAACAATACTAGATGAAAGAAAAAGATACGCAAAAACAACTACGAAAAGCAACTAAAACTTGAAATTAGTGCAATCTAAGGCGATGACAAACCCTAACCCGAATATTTTTGGCTTTTTCTGGATAGGAAAACACTCACAACTCAACTATGGGGTGGATTGTGGATGGCTTACCGAGGAAACCCGAGAATCTGATACCAAGATGATATGGGGTGGCCCGATCTTCTCAGTAAGCAACGGTGGTGATGATGATCACGGGATGAACACAGCGGAGATACACGACGATGAAGTGGAAGATAACTTGTATGACGCCACGAGATCTCTCGATTGGTCCCTGTTGCCAATGCAACAGCTCTCAACCCTGCAAGATATTCACAACTCCACACACTTGCGCACGTAGCCGCCGACCACGAAGTGGTAAGTTGCAACCTTCTAATTCCCAATGGAACAGCAGATCACACAAGACTTTCAGGGCCTCAACACCAAATCAATGCAATAGGATGTAGAAATTCAATAGAGTTGCAAAGCAAACAACTATGAACTAGGGTTTATCTTAAATGTGGTCTAAAACTACTTTGGGGGCGTCCTGGGCACTTACATAGGGGTTCAGAACGACCTCAGGTCGAAAAGATACAAAAATAACCGACCCAGAATCGATCTGGTCGAGACAGACTCGGACTCGGCCGGCCTGGGGGCCGGTCGACCGGGCCTGGGACTGGCCGGTCTGGTTTGGGCCGGGCCAGGGACCGGATGGCGACGGGCGGAGCGTCCAGGCTTACTGGACACGCCCCGGCTGGCACAAGCGTAGAACCCGGTTTGGACCGGGCTGATCCGGCGTGGAAGCCGGCCGACCGGGGCTGGGACCCGGTGGCCCGGTGTCACGGCCGGTCTGACCGGGCCTGGCACCGGCCTGAAGATGTCCTCCTCTCGCGCATGCCTCCCGCTCCTCCCTCGCGCGTACATGGGATGTCTTCATGTCCAGCTCCATGTCCAGCTTCACGTCCAGCTTCTTGCCCAGCTGCTCCTCTCCTCCTCGTGCGATGCTTTGTTCCTCTTCATACCTGATCATACATAAGTAATACGACTTAGGCAGTATAAAGTTCTCATTGATCAATGTATCACTTAGGAACAAGTTCACCTGTTGTTTAAGTAGCTTCGCACGAGCTCGTGTCATTGGTCCAATCCTAACTTCATTGGACTTGAGCTTCACAGCAGCATCGTCTTCATCTTGCAATGACGGAGGTAGTAGTGTAGTAGCAGGGATGTCCTCATCAGATACTCATAAGGAGAGCATTAATAATGATGAACTACAAATAGAACCTTTCTATGAATATGTCAATGCTAATATACAAGAACTTGTCTCTAATTGTTATGATAACTTTATAAATGATGAACTTGCTAGCAAGGGTGATGAACTAGAGGAGGAACACATTTTTGAGTTACTCCTTTGATCTTGCAATGAAAGAATACTATGAAGTGTTTCCCTACAATGGTAACCAAAGGGAAATTTTAAATATTAAACATGAATATCTAATCCTATCGTTGCAGCTACCTAAGGAGACGTGCTCACTATACTGGATGCATCAACACTCGCTTGAACGTGAGAAGCTATTCATTTGCATGATGCCGATGCACCGCAAGCGAGTACGACTCCGACCAAACTCTACCGTGAGATGCTTCAAACCATCAGAGGTGTATACAACTACACCTCAGGTCGATATCCCCTAGGATCTAGGTGGATAATATAATGGAGCATCGTAGTTTGGCTATATGTCTTTAAGGAAAGCACTTCCTGGGAGGCAACCCGAAAGTCATTATGTGTCTTTTTTAGTTTTGTGTCTTCATGCTAGTTGTATTCATGTTGCATTGACACTTGTATCTTTGCATGATTTACTATTAGAGTTGGCTTGGGACTAATTTTCAAATGGTAGAATTGTTCGTTGCTCTAGTCATGTGTTGCATAGCTTGGTTAAAACTTCTCTACAAAAATATGTGTATCCTTTGTTTTGGATTTTGGACTGATATTTCAGATTCTTATAAAAGTTTCGGAAGGAATAAGCTGTTTCGGAATTCCTCGGCGCTTTGTATGGACCCTGCTTCGCAACCAGAGAAACAAGAAAAGTTCTAGAGAGTTTAATGGGTGTCCATGTATCATGCGCTCGTATCACCTCCGTGAAATAGCGGGGAAATGAAGAAAATTGACGAAAGAGACCAATGACTTTAACGAGCGGCCATACGGGCATGATGCGCCCGTATCGCTCGCCCGTACCGGCCACCGCTCCGCGACGAAGGAACGAGAAAAGTTACCAGAGAACTTAACGACCATCCATACGGGCAGCCATGCCCGTATTATCTGGCCATATTGACTTCTTCGGTAGCAAAAAAAACTCGAAAAAGAAGAGAAGAGGTGGTGCAACACGGGTACACAGCCGTACTCGTGCCCGTACCAGAGAGCAGCACCGAGCAGCAAGGACACATGACATGTTCTATTTGTTCTATCTCACTTTATTTTCTTTTATCTACTTTAGAAACTCCCTGGCCTATAATTCTATGTAGTATTTCATATTTTCTTTTATTTTTATCGGCTAGGTGAATGAACCATGTACTTCGTACACCGAATCATTTGCTTTTTATTTCGTTTGTTATTTTCGCATGAAATTAAACCTTGTGTGAATACGTGTATGGTATGTGCCAACCCGTGTATTCGCATAAGCCACTTGGTTGTTTCAAATCACTGCTTAAACAAGTGTCTAGTAAAACATTGCAACTCAAACCTCTTTAAAAAAAAGTAGCAGTAAGGAGTTTCCCAACTTAAGTGGAATCTCTTCTTCTTAATTAAACACATAGGAAACTGCACACTCGCATTCCACATTTTGTCTCACTTGCACTTCATCCATATGAGAGCATCTAGCGTTCTCTTCTTAGTTTGTTAGCATAAGCATGGTACTTAGGTTGATGAACCGATCTTTTATGAAACTTATGTTTTTTCATCACTAATGATCTAACCCCTCGTGTTCACAAAAAGAAAATAAAAAATTGAAAACTACAAAACACAAAAATATTGTTTTCTTTTAGTTTTGTTTCTACCAGGTTCTCTAGGAAGGCAACCACAAAACCACATCAACGAATATCCATTGAAGCAAAGGTTTATATCCATTGAAGGAGATGTTATTTGTAGCTCAACGATAAAGTTTGTCACCCTTGCTTTAACTTAAGCTTGGGGAGGTGATCACTTCTCATACTCTCTTTTGATAAACTGCATTTTTTGTTTCCTTTCGTGATATTCTCAAGTAGGTTCATTCAAAATGCTAAGCTTGGGGAATTTACTTTTGCATGTGTAGAGTCTTGTGCAATGTTCTTACTCGGTAAAGTTTTCGTGCAACCATGTATCACTATTTATTTGAATGCTTGCTTAAGTAAGTTTTGATTCGTATTTATATGAGGGATATACTTGGTCATGTTAGACCACATAAGAGTTGAGTTAGAGCTTTGATGCACCTTGTTTAAATCTTTATTGAGCTTGTGATAAGTTTTGTGATCCTCGTGGAGGAGCTGCAGCCACTAGACTTAGCCATTTGGACGGTGGAAAAAGTGATTTTTTCATTATCAAAAAATACAAATCCAAAGCCATGGTGCTGTAGCCCTCGTCCATATGAGTTCAACGAGCCGAAGAACACCGGAATCGGAGTCCGTATGAGAAATGGCGCCCATTTTACTACGGGCACCAGCAAAGACAACGGCATGCATACGGGCACGGCTCGCCCGTATCACCTACGGGAGGCAGCACGAAAGCCCAGTTTTAGGGTGTTTATTCACTATTTCGGCCACCGTTGAATCCTAGGGTTCTCCCAAGTCATATGGACGGTATTAGGAGGTCCTAGGGGACCTCCTAGGCCTATATAAAGAGGGGAAGAGCGAAGGGAGAAGCACCACAACCACATCCATACCTTCTCATATTCATCCATAGCAAAGCCCTGTCGCCATCAGTCCATCACACATCCATCAAGATCTAGATCTTCACTGTAGCCAAGACCTCAACCTCGAAGGAAGACCGTGAGGAGACCCCACCGGGGGCACGTCCTACGCACCGCCGCTGCCATCACGCCGTCGACGCCATCACCATCTCCATCACCATCGTTCCTTACCTCTTCCCATCATGGTCTCCTTGATGGGTTGCATCTTGACTTGATTCCCCTAGGTGTGGGAGATGTAAGTGATTGGTGATATGTGATGTACCTATATTGTTCCATCTATTTGTGATTGTGATTATTATTATGATGTGCAATGATAGACTACCTATGTGTGTGCAATGCTTGTTATCTATTATTAAGGATCCATGAAACATGATTTTAAGACCCTCATAGATAAAAACTTGTTTGCTAGTAAACCGGCAACCTCCTAGTGACAGGGAAGATATCAAAGGGGATCTAGTATTACTCGAGGAATAACAAGGAACCATAGAGCTTAAGGCCCTGATTAGGTCGCATGACCTTAATCACAATGCTAGCCAGGGCTGCTGAGCGATGCACTGCGGAATCATGGGTGTTGGATGAAAACTTCCAGTGGAGTCCAACTAATTACGGGTTGCTTGCCTACTTGCATATTCATATGAAGAATTATGACTCACTTATCCCACTTATTTCATTTGGCACATTCACTATCACCATGAACTGAATATCTCCACACTTAACTTCTCATTGCACTCATCCATTTAGTATTTACTTATGCACTAGTTTAAACCATCATCAAATACCATATACTTAGCAACTTATACAATAGTTATTTCCAAACACCGTTTTGGTTGTGAATGTGGCTACATGCCAACGTGGCTACGGGGTAGAGTGGATACCATTCTGCAAAGCTCATAAGGGACGATACATACTGGGAGATAATTCTCGCTATTAGTACTACAATAACCCTGTTGTTGCCATGTTAAACAATTGTTGTTTGCGTAGGAAAACCAACTCATCAGTAGGTGCTTAGTGCCTTGGATGTCTCCAAGGCAAGTTGTAAGAAGGGCTAGCACATGATCCATTGTTGGAGGGTGGTCAAAAATTCTACAGAGTGGTGGCTTGGCTATGGGGCCTACAAGATCAGCATCAAGAATGGTAGAGCTCCTGTGGCGGTGGACCTAGATGATGAAGAGGAAGCCCCAAGCAAGGGCCCCCTTCCATCTCAGCCAAGGGGCCATAAGGCCACCAAGGCTGATCTCAAGTGTGATGCTTCAGCGCTTGCATTGATTGAGACATTGGAGACGATGATGGCCGAGGAGGAGGCCATTCTCAGGAGGGAGGAGAAACAGTGTTGAGAGAAAGAAGCCGCATGTGCCACCTTTATCGACCTCACCAAACAAGCTCTGCAAGTCCAAAAGCTTGCCACCGAATCCAAGTTGGTTGACGATAAGGCCAAGTTGCTCGCGGAGGAGAGCCGAATCATGCTCGCCAACTTGAGCGTCATGGATGCGGGCCAAATGGCATGGTTCGAGAAGGAGAGATCCATCATCCTCCAACACGATGTTTGATCACATTTATCTATCTCTACCGTACTTTTGCACATGTATAAGGCATTATTTGTGAGAACAAGTTAATCTCTTTAAAGTTGCCTTTTGGGTATATTATTAGTCTATGCTACCTCTTTTACCTTACAAATTGGTATATTATGTGAAATTTGGGAGCAAACAATATGCCAACCCTAGCGGACCAAATGCATTGGGCCGCTCCTACCCAAAGGGACACATGTGGCTGGACAGCCATTTTCCGATTTGAACATGATCGGACCAGCTACAAATGATGTCTAGAATGGGTTGCCCCGCTCGAGATTCAAACTTTTTTTTTGCGGGGGAAAGAGAATTTTATTAACCAAACACAGAAATACAGTCTTTTACAATCACATCAGCGATCTCCGGGGGAGATTCGCCCAACCACATCTCCGTTCTACCTTGAACCCTGCCTAACCTTGCAAGCTCATGGCTGGCAGTATTCGCTTCTCTATTTATTTTTATTAGCCTACTATCTCTTTCCCTAAGTAATTCTCGAATCACATTGATACGAAACGCGTGAGCTGAAATATTTGGGGAGGATTGCTTGATCATTTGGATGGCCTCGGAGCAGTCAGATTCCACGTTGAAAGGCACCTGTGACCACTGCAGCGCTAGTTGTAGTCCGTCCTCGATCGCTTGTATCTCAGCCTCTGTTGCATCCTGGCACTGTTGTATTTTCCTGCACGCAGCAAAAATAACCACACCATTAGAGTCCCGCATTACCATACCAATACCTGCACGACCGTCAGTCGAAAACGCGCCATCCACATTCAGCTTTGCCTCGTTACTCTCTGGTGGCAACCACTTCTGGCGCACCTTCTTCTTTGTAGGTTCCATCTGGTGAACCTTCTTAAAGCTCTGTCGTTGGTCTATCACCATTTTCCCTTTTTGATGTCAGCCTCTGGGAATTGCTTGATCAGCATGAGGGAATTGAGGTAGCTTGACCGAACCGACTACAAAAGGATGTTCAAAATGGGTTGGCCCGCTCGAGATGATCTAAAACTGAGATATATTTTTGTTCGGAAAACGGCCATTACGAGCAGCATGTTCTGCGCAATCACATCCTCCATTTGTCTCTCTGCATTGAACTGGTGCACCATCTTGTCCTTTGCTGCCATCGATGCGCCGTAATTGATTACCGCAACGCCTTTGGAAAAGCGACGCGCCGGACATTCTGCTCCCTAGTCCCTACCACTGTGTGCATTTCCGTGCCTCCCTTCTTCCCTCCATCTCCTTCCAAAATTGAAATGCAGAGGACGAACTGAAAGCAGGATTCCGAGTCCAATCAAAGTACCAAAGCAGTACTCCACATTACCCCCATTTGACATTTCACAATCATATGTACACGCACCCATGTGAGGTCAGGTCATAGGCACCTTTCTCCTTTTCTACACGCACCATAAACCACTTAAAAAGCCTCACATTGTACACCTGGAAAACCACACAGTGGCTTTGCCCACGGAAGATTGGAGCAAGATGGGAAGGATCAAAGAACTCTGAGCTGGAGTTCTCGAGTCTACAGAGTCTATGGTCTACCGAGCAATGCCGTAGCACAACACAAAGAGATCCATCGTGTTTCACTTCACTTGGCTCGATCGATCTTTTCACGACGAGCTTGCCTACTGCACTGGCGCTTGCAGTGTCACGACGATCGGGCTAACGACGGCATGCCTGCCGTCGCTCCACGTCAGGGCCCCGCTCCTCACCTGCGAGCTCCCGGGCTCCATCTTCTTCGCCTGCGTCGG
The DNA here is from genome assembly GCF_019359855.2 of Lolium perenne. Taxonomy (NCBI): domain Eukaryota; kingdom Viridiplantae; phylum Streptophyta; class Magnoliopsida; order Poales; family Poaceae; genus Lolium; species Lolium perenne. Next base: position 128,337,405 of record NC_067250.2, read on the forward strand.
CATGGCGGCCTCGACGTGCACCGTGAAGCTCAGCTTCTGCCCGTCGCGCCGGAACACCAGCTGCTTGGGCTGCACCGTCACGGTGCTCCCCTCGGGCGCCCTGACGGCCGCGCGGTACACCGCCCTGCCACCGCCGACGTTGGTCACCGTCCGGATGAAGTGCGTCTTCATCGTCGGATTGGTGCCATCCGCGACGAACATGGCGGACATAGACGGGTAGTTCAGGTTGCCGGCGTGGCCGGCGCGGCGCGCGCCGCGGCAGTCGGCCGGGCGCCGCGTGATCGCGCGGATGTTCTGCTCGGTGTAGTTCAGGTTGCAGAGGAAGTTGACGTAGTCCGCGGGGCCGATGTCGTAGACGAGGCCAGGGTCCATGGCGCGCATCGGGTCGACGTGCCCGGCGCCGAAGTCGAACACGTCGGCCACCGCGCCGGTGGACTCGTCGATCATGGTGCCGTTGCTGTTGTCCTTGAGGTAGGCCGTGGTCATGAGCGCCGACTTGATCGCTGCTGGGCTCCAGCTGGGGTGCGCGGCCTTGAGCAGCGCGGCGAGGCCGGAGATGTGCGGGCAAGCCATGGAGGTGCCCGAGAGGATGTTGAATTCCGTGCGGCGGCCGTCTGAGGGAATGCCGGCCGGGCCAACGCCGCTGGGCCATGCAGCGAGGATGTTCAGACCGGGGGCTACCAGGTCCGGTTTGAGGATCTCTGGAGACTGGGGGTTCGGGCCACGCGCCGAGAACGCCGCCACCATCGGCGCTGGGTGCACGCCGAGGTGAGTCCCTTGGAAGAGGATGGTGCCCGTGGCCGGCTTCTGCGGAGTGGACGACGCAATGTACTTCCGGAGCTTCTCCCCGGAGGCGGCGCCGACGGCGGTGGCGGGGAGCACGTGGCAGTCAGCCACTAGGCCCTCGCCGTCGAACGCACCGTTGGCGAGCACCATCCCGACGGCGCCCGCGCGGTGGACCACGTCGCCCTTGGCGGCGCGCGAGTTCACGCCGCGGTCGCAAACCACGATCTTCCCGCGCACGACCGCCTGGTCGAGTGAACCGTCGAGGCACATCGACGCCGAGTAGCCGTCCGCGGCGGACGGTGATGCGCCGGTGTTTGTAGCCCCAGCGTACACCAGCTCGTACATCTTGCCGGCCTGGAGCACGGGCCCACCGTAGACGCTGACGCCGTCGAGCACCTGGCCGTTGCCGAGGCGCACATTGGCCGGGAAGGCGCGGTCCATGGACCCAGCGCCGACGGTGGTCATCCAGGGCGCCACATTGGTGACGGTGAGCCCGCCGGGGCCGCCATTGCCGGCGGAAGCGGAGACGACGATCCCGGCCTCCGTGGCGCCGAAGGCCCCGATTGCGATGGCGTCGAGGTAGTAGGGCACGACGACGCCGCCGACGCTGAGGGAGACGACGTCGACGCCGTCGGCGACGGCGGCGTCGAAGGCGGCGAGGATGTCGGAGTCGAAGCAGCCGCCGGCCCAGCACACCTTGTAGGCGGCGAGGCGCGCCTTCGGGGCCATCCCGGAGGCGACGCCGCGCGCGTAGCCGAGGGTGGAGGCCGGGAACACGTACCGGCCGGCGGCGATGGAGGCCGTGTGCGTCCCGTGCCCGTCGTTGTCGAGCGGGGACCTGATCTCGGCGCTCTCGTTCATCCGGCCGGAGGTGGTCTCGTACCCGGCGGAGAAGAAGCGGGCGCCGACGAGCTTGCGGTTGCAGGAGCTGGGCGGGAAGCCGGGCCCCGAGGCGCACACGCCGCGCCATTTCGGCGGGACCGGGCCGAGGCCCCGGTCGCTGAAGCTGCGGTGCGTGGGCGAGATGCCGGTGTCGATGATGGCGATGACGAGGTCGGACCCGAAGTCGGAGTCCGCGAGGATGGCTGAGGGCGGGGAGGAGAGCATCCCGAGGAACCGCGGGGAGCGCGTGGTGGCGAGGTGGCGGACGCGCTCCGGCACCACGGCCGCCACGCCGCGAGCGGTCGCTAGGGACGCGGCGGCGGACGGGGACATCCGCGCGGAGAAGCCGTGGAGCGCGGCGGAGTAGGTGTGGATCAGCGGGCCGCCCTCCGGCCAGTCCCCGCCCCCGGACGCCGCCAGCACCGCCGACTCGTACCAATGCGCGTGCGTCGGGAAAGCTGACGGCTTTGCGTCGGCATCCATCCGCACGATGTAGGTCCTCGCCCCTCCTGCATCATCGGCCCCGCTGCCGCCGGAGACGCCCACGACGACAGCAAGAAGGAGAAGCAGCAGCCGGAGTGCCTCCATTGCGTGGCTGCGGATCGGGCCAAGAGAATGGATTTGGGATTGGGGAATGGGGAATGGGGATAGGGAGTGGAGTGGAGTGGAGAAGCGAAGGGGAAAGCACAAAGCGAGGGCAGGGCTCTCCTCGGGTAAAGACGACACCGTGGTTCTGCCGTGGTGTAGTGCAACAGAGAGGTAATGGTCTTGATCGTCTGCTCCGGGGTGGCCGTGCCATTTCCCGGAGGGGTGTGGCCCTCGCTGCACTGGAGTGGAGTCATCGTCCAGAGTAGAGACGGGTCGGCAGGGATGGATATGGCCATATGGGCCGATCCCCCTGTGGGTCAGCACTTGTTTGGACCCTAGATTAGTTGCTTGTTTGGAGCCATGGTGGCTGTTTTGCTAGTCACGGGTTCAAGGACGCCAGATTTGGCGTCCGAGGGTGTGTCCGTGTCTCCACTGATACCATCCGTGTTGAAGGAATGACAGCTTCTCTTTATCTTACAATAGAGTTATTCTTTTCTACAAATATTTCATGTACCTCCATTCAGCTGCAGTCCCTACATCAGGCTCGATTCGATTCTCATCCCAAGTAGCAACGGCGTAGCAAAGGAGAAGTTCCATCCCGGCTCATGCTACACCCTCTCCAACACACATCGGTGCATCAATTTTGTCATGTTCTCAACCTCTCATGATCGTAAGAACAAACTTATCATGATATTTTGTCAACAATTTTTTTTTATCCTGTCAACAAAAAAAAACTTATCATGATATTCTGTAAAAACTAACCGTCTAACGATACATACCTACAGTCATAATAATAACTAATAATAACTTGTGTCCAAGAAAGATGTTCTACATATTCAAAGTGGCACTAGTATATGTGTCCTTTCCCACTACTCACATGTTATTCGTGCCACTAACACTCGCCTCTTCCCTGCCAATCGCTCACCCACATTCTATGTTCTAGCTAGACCTGGCATTCCACCATCATTAGTCTCATCGGTCAAGTGCCGGTGAGCCTTCCAACATTCGTGGTTGACATCTAGGTTTGCAAGTCCCTCTTTGTTTCACCCCCCCCCCCTCCTCCCCTCCTTCCTTCTCTATACTCTTTGCCACGTCCTCCTGCTCGAGGTCACATGTGTGGCTGAGTGAATGATTTCATAGTAGCTCATGTGGACATCCCACAATATCAAGTAATCTTTGTTACTCAACCCACAACACACCTGCTTCAAATGAAGTAATTGACAATCGAAAGGGACAATCACTTTTTTCAAAGATGGTGATGACCCGTGACCTCATGTTACTATTGCTGCTTAAATACATATAAATATACTAAGCCTAGAGCATGATCAGGTATTTTGCGGCGTCCTAAGAGAGGCACCCCCAACAGCCGCTGGGGCACGGCGTCCTAGGAGAGGCACCCCCAACAGCCGCTGGGGCACACCTGGATGTTGGTGTTCAGTGCTGGATCAGCCGCCACGACTGAGTTGATCATGAGGAGAATTACGACTAGGCCCATAAAGAGAAATAAGACCTTCATCCCGCCATCATCTCGACGAGATGTGTTCTACCTACTCCATCTATACTAGCAAGTGGTCGTAATGTCTTTGTGATGACTAAGGGGGCCAATGCCCCCTCCCCAAATGGAATCCCCAAAATCCAGATCTCCATTACAAAACCAATTCAACGTTGGCACATGCCGAGGTACCGGCGCATAATGAAATGAAATGGCACCGCTTCGCTAGCAATGAAATCATCTTTTCTTGCATAAGTTCACATGGGAGCCCACCATAAAGTGACAAACAGAGATAAAAACCACATGAAGCAACCTATGTCGCAATCCAGAGGCTTGCATAAGTTCACCTAGGAGCCCACCATAATGTGAAAAAGAGAGCTAAAAAACAAAGGACTATCTAAAATAAATTTCACATGGAAACCAGAACTAACCTACATATGGTTTAAACTAAGAATAAAATACACCCACGGTACTCAAACTTGACGCACTTTTTCGTTACGGTCACTGACCTTTGGAATATGCAATTTACAGTAACTAAGTATGTCTCGCGAAGTTAGCGACGGCCACTTCGATGTGTCACATGTTGTCTTGGTTGGCTTGGTGACTTTCAGACCCACCTGTCTAGGGTTCAGGGGGTTATGTTTAAACGACGAACCGATGCGGGGGATTTTTGTAAGTTGGTGATTGTGTTACATAGCTACCCCTCTGCAAGGAAAAGTTCCAAATCCATTCTCTCTTCTCGGCTCAATGCTCGAGCCCTATATGCGCACCTATGTCATGCGGGTGACCAAGTATTAGTGTTGAACTCTCATTTCAAGTCTTCTGCATGAAAGTTGGCATTAAAATGGCACAAGCCATTAGTGATACAAGAAGTATACAATTCGGAGCCATCCCATCTCCATGGAGATATCAAAGGTAAACCTCATGTACTTAATGGACGGGGTCTTAAACATTATATTGCAAGTCAAAAAAATCATTGGAAAGGTGGAAGAGTTAAATCTCCAAAGTCCCGAGGACGTGAACGCAAAGAAATATCCCCTCCTAGAATTTAGAAATCAATAAAATGTAACTTTCAGGTAGGTAATCATCTTAGAATATCACGAATATTCTAGGAAAGTCATTATTTTGGAAATTTAAGTTGTGTCACAAAAGAATTAGTCAAAATAGAGTGCCTAGGAGGAACGTAGACCAGGTGGTGCAGGCCCACCTGTAGGCCGTGCCACCTGACCTCCTTCCCCCCGCCCCCCCCCCCCCCCCCGAACTCCGTATTGCCTCCATTTCGCCTTCGACGCCTCATCTTACCCTAAAAACCATCAATATATACCTCTCCTTGACGATCTAATCTCGTGCCAAATCATTTCGAGGCGAACCTTGTTTTCATGTTTTGTTCTTTCAGCTTTTAGCCATGTCGAACTCTGGATCCAATCTAGGAGGTGATGATGCCGGATAGAACAACTAGGTGAACCACTACGTCAAATCCGTGTTGGATACTTTGAGGACCTTGACGTTTAAGGACGGGGTGCTGCTAGTGGAGGAGGTGAAGGCCCCCAAGACCTACCTTGACGAGAGGCTGCGGACTTTGAAGTACACTACTTTCAGGTGTGACACCTCCGGCCGCATGAACGAGAGCGCCAAGATCAGGTCCCATCGTAGTCTTAGAGCATCATCATGTATCTTTGGTCGAGTGGTTTTTATCCATCATTTATCTTAGTATTTGCAAAACTCTTCGAGCATCATCATCTATCCTTGGTCAAGTGATTTTTAATGAAAATATAAAGTATGGTGTCATCGATAAATCTCTGATTTGGAGATTTTATGGGTAACACTCATGCAGATGCACTACAAGGAAAAGGCCTATTGCCGGCGCACTAGAGCCCGCCGGTGGGAACAGGCCGGTGATAATCGCTTATTGCCGGCGCACCAGTTGGTGCGCCGGTGGTAACTCGCGTTATCCCCGGCGCACCTGTCTTGTTCGCCGGCGGTAGGTTATACAAGAAAACAAAAAAAAATTCAAATCTAGATCTAGATCTAGCTAATCAGTGGTTGTCGTCTCTGCGCCGGTGTAGGAGGTACAGGAGGTGCAGGATGATGGTGGAAGCTCCCGAGGTCATCGCGTCGGTGTAGGAGGAGGAGGAGTAGGCCGGAGGTGGAGGAGCCCGGAGTAGGTGGGGGAGCCCGGAGTTGATGGAGGTGGCCGGAGTTGGTGGAGGAGGCCGGAGGTGGTGGATGAGGCTGGACGTGGTGGCGGAGGCCGGACGTGGTGGAGGAGGCCGGAGGTAGTGGAGGAGGCCGGAGGTGTTGGAGGAGACCGGAGGACGTTGTGGCCGTCGGTGGCCATCGTGGCCGTCGGTGCAGTAAAGGTCGCCGGAGTAGCTCGCCGCAGTAGCTCGATGTAGTAGATGAGGAGGAGGAGGAGGAGGAGGAAAAGAGAAGAAAAATGTGAAAGTGAGGAGCAGATGCAGGTGTGGAGTATATATATACCATAGGTTACTGCCGGCGCACCAAGTAGGGTGGTGCGCCGGGGGTAATTTTTTTCTTTTTTTCTCCCAAATCTTAAATCTGAAAAAAGTCTTGTTTCTGTTTTGAATTTGACGAATCCATTTTTTCTCCAAACGGCCGTAGGCGGTTGAATTCGAATAGGAAATTTCGAGTAGATCGATTTTGATATAAAAAAGTTTTTCATCGGAGGTCGTATGCAACCAGAAATCCCGTTTTACCGAAAGATGACGCCACTTTGCATAATATATCGAAATTCATTTTTTCCAATTTTGATGAAAGCTAGATTACATAATACATGGGCAGTTCAAAGGATTTTATTTTTTGAATTTTTATCATTTTCTTTTATTTTTTTCAAAACTGAAAAGGCGGTCCACGGGGAGGGGGGGTGTAGAGGGAAAATTATGGCTGCCCTTACCGCCGGCGCACCATTATGCTCCAGCGCCGGCAATAAGAAACTTACCACCGGCGCGCCAACATGGTGGTGCGCCGGCAGTAAGGGGCTCGATTTTTCCGGCCTGGTCTGGTCCTCTTTGAAATTTATCGCCGGCGCATCTTTTTTGCTTGTGCGCCGGCAGTAAGCCTCCATCGCCGGCGCGACGCTTATTTGGTGCGCCGGCAACATGTTCCACCGGCGCACGTCCAAGGTGGTGCGCCGGCACCACTTGCCTCCACCTATAGGCCTTTTCCTAGTAGTGATGATCGCACCATATCTAGAAGTTTTAATTACATCTTGCCTTTAAATAAATTAACTTAATTGTGTTGGACAATCATATAATTAATCTCAACAAATAAAAGTAGAATAGGTGAAAGTCGCACAAAGATTTATGTTTTGTTAAAGTTTAAATTTGTAATTTGTAGAATAGATGTGGTTTTGTAGAATAAAAAGTTAAGAAGAGGTGTTAACAAGGGGGCATGAGATACTCTTGTTATTCTTAGTAACCAAATGGTAAACTGATGGTTATGGATATTTCAATACATATGCTCTAATGAAAAGTGAATGCAAAGGTAGGCACCTGTAATATCCCAGGTATTGGGGTTACAAAAAAATAGAGGAAACAGATGTGTGCATTGCATTCATGCATAGAAAATCTGAGGAATTTTCGCGCTTTAAAGTAAAACAGTCACAGTAACTGAAGTTTCACTTGACCTTGGTGGAATTGAAGTAGCTCATCAAGTCAAGCGCTATAAACCTCAATGTGACTTTGTTAAAACATTGTTTTGGGTAGATATGATTTGATCTAAGGGGTTAGATCAAATGGAACTAATAATCAACACAACAACACTTCACTTAATGATCAATTGCTTAATCTTATAGAAGACTATAATAGAGTAATCCTTGCCATAACATATGAATATCCATTTAATTGGAAATCAAGTAACAATAATTGGAGAAACTATTCTTCACTCATCTTCTCCATGTCTTAAAACTAATCCATGATCCTACCATGAAACCTCATGGTATTCATATTATTTCATTCTTGGAAACATAACAAGGAGATCCACTCTAGAAATATATATCCTTCTCTATTCCATATTATTGTACATCAAACCTAGAGAGGTGAGAGTTCTATTATAATTATTAGAGAAGCATTAACAAACATTGAGCCAAACCTTGGATATACATCCAAGTATTCAAATCATCATCTTTAAGAGGAACCCTAGGATATTATTCAAGACATTCCTAGAGAGAGAAACCATTTATGTTAAACATAGATATTGATGATCACATCAATCCCTATGGAGCCTAACCTTAAGTTAGTATTAAAGTCCTTTCCAAAATGAGAGAGACCAATCATACAAAACATAGCTTTATCTATTTAAGAATAAAAGACAACCATTGAACTAGAGTATTAGGAGTACACCATAACCTAGAATAATCCATTCTTATATAAGACGGATCAATTATGGTGTTACACTCAAGTTAGTTGAGGCAACACTTGAGTTTGAGGGAGAGAACTACCCATATACCCTGATGATAATATCATCATTGATTAAGTAGAACCCTAACATAATATCTCAGGCATTCTCCTGGGATATAAACTAAAGAGACAATCATAGTAGACCCATACAAGAAGGTAAATTAGAAGTGCTATCCCTTGATTGATCTAGACAATGCTTGATCATGGAAGTGAGAACCCATTTAATGAGAGATCCCTAGGAATCCAAACCTTGATCATTATAAATTGAGTGATGATCATAAACCCTAAGAACTTGAGGTAAAAATGTTAAGAACAAGATGATCATGCCTAATCCATGATCATGCTCTTGAGGTATTGAGGATAAACCCTAAAAGGATAAGTAGATATCCTTCACCACATGAAATCATAGGGAGGTAATTAATAAGCAACCCTAAACTTATATTCCAACCTTAACTTGTGAATCACTTGGTGATCATAAGAAGAATCCTACCATCTCTATGTTTCATAAATTAATGAACCTAGGAAAACCTTAGAGTAAAACTCCATACTTTATATGGTGAGAAACCAACAATCCATTTGACCAAAGTTAACTATAAAAAAAAGTATTACCAATGTAGTTACTTTAATGATAAATTGGAGATAATGATAGAAGTAATTGGTAGAAGATAAAACCAATTCTCAGATCTTTAGTGATTAAAGAAGCACATAAGATATGAAGCAAGTAACCATAATACCATGGTTAGGGGAGATTAACCTTAGCACATGCAATATGGTGCCATTTCATCTCGATAACCTAGATTCAAACCTCAACCCTAGTTTATGTATCACTATGGTGATCATAATATAAACTAAGCCACAATTAAATTCCAAACCATGTGCCATTAGGTTAATATGCTTATAACCCTAGAATTGCTCACTAATTAAAATCTTATGCTTCAATTCTTGAACATAAGAAAAACCCTGTGCTACATTATATGGTTCAAACCATATATGTAGTGATCAACTATTTATTTTGGTAACCAAGCACAACCATGACGGAACAATACCTACCCTAGATCCTTTCAAAGATAATAATAACATTAACTTTACAAGGGGGTTGTAATAGAAATCATAAAGCCCTAATAAAATGTTGCTCACATAAAATAATATGCAAGTGATTAATTCCTCGAATGGAAACCAAGACATAATAACAATCTCTGAAATACTTTGAGATGAAAGTACCCACTCTCATAATTCTAAACAGAATTGATTGCATAATAGAAAGTGAATTCAAGTAAAAATATAAGATTATGTCCAAATGTTATTTTAATTGAATTCACAAATATGCAAGTAATCTTTACTATTAAATGGGAGTTGGTCGTTTGACACTCAATGCACTTTGGTGGTCGTCATTGGAACCATCCTAGCCATCTAATCTAATCTCGCGGCATCTATGTCGCCCCACACTTTTTCGCTCCTTCCCACTTCCCGCGTGTGATTTATGGAGGGAATCAATCAAAACGATTCTCAATCAATACAAATTAATTACATGATGTTTAATTTTCTCGTATGTGTCTTTTCTTGCCCTGGTATGCAATCAATCAATATATCCTCCTATCTAGAATGACGTCGTACCACCCAGGGCAAGCATATAGGGAGGAAACGAGCCAAGACCTACCAATGGAGCTCCAGGCTTGACTGATGAGAACGATCAAGGTAGGGTGGCGGCGGCGCTGGGCGACGGCCGCGTCCGACGGGAAGGGCGCGGCCGGGAAGAGCTCGTCGGCGGATTGATGCAGGCTCCCATTCGATTTATTCCGAGAAGAACAATACTACCGATGGAGCTTCGGCCTTGGCTGATGAGAATGCTCAAGGTAGCATGGCGGTGGCGCTGGACGACGGCCGCATCCGGCGGGATGGGCGCAGCCGGGAAGAGCTCGTCGGCGGATTGTTGCAGGCTCCCATTCGATTTATTCCGGGAAGAACAACACTACCGTGCAACGCCCGCCGCTCCTGGAGGCAGGATCCCGCCTGAGCACCGCCACGCGCAACCCGTGCTACGTGAGTTCCCAGATCCGAAATCTTGCAGATGCGCCAGTGCAGAAGTTGTTCGATGGAATGGCATGACAGGATTTTTCCCCTTTTGTGTGTGCAGGGAGACAGGTTCATACCGGACCCGTCAGCGATGGACATGGACGTCGCGCACTACCTACTCACGGAGACCAAGAAGGACAAGGAGAACGTTGCGACCATGGCGGCTTTCCCATCCAAGGAGGCCTACCGGAGGCTTCTCGTGGAGAAGCTGCTCAATAACCGCACACCGATCCTCACCTTGAGGAACAAGCCGCCGGAGCCTGAGAATGTCTCGGTTGCGCCGCTGCGGACACGATTTCTTCTCACCAGACCAAGCAGGCGAAGCAGATGCGCTACATTCCCCATGTATGAACATACTTGTGATTCTACTAATGCATTGCCGTTATTTATGTACTAGCAATTCGTGATGGTTACTGATTATCGCTGCAGTCTGCGGAGAGCACTCTGGATGCACCGAACCTATTTCATCGTCAATCTCTATTTTTTTGAGCTAGGTCAGTGTTACATATTGTTGTTGTAGCACCCATATTGCTCCTATTTTGGGAAAATTCCAATATGAATCAACAAGAAACTTGGAATTATTTATGATTTGTGCTTCTCTTCTCAAAAAACTTCCCTTGTCCGTTTGATTATATGCCTATCATGGTTCTTCTATTAAGTTGCTAAGATTTTTTTAAAAAAACCCATTTACATTTTCCTCCAATCCATTCAATTTCCAGTGATATGCCTACCTGGCATAGAAAAAACTTTTCTATTTCCTTTGGAGTGGATATTTTGTCAGATTTAGCATCATTTATGCAATATGTAGATACTAGATCTTGCAGTATTTAATATTACAATCACAAGAGAAGAGAGCAGCAAGCTCAATTGCAAGAGAATTCATGTCATGGCAAGATTCACAGTAATACAAAGCCTATCAAAGTATTAAATTTGTTCGTGCTATGAAATGTTTTGTCATTTCCTCTCTGTTTCTTGACATCGATGTCATGACATTGCCTAGAATAAATCAAATGCCATTAAAACCATTTTCCATCCTGCAGGCTGCAGCTCTCTTCCTATGAAAAATATGTACTCTAGCTTCCTTTTTGTGTGTTGCATATGCTTGGTTGGATGCAATTTCTGCCGGTCTGTGTTTGTATCTTATTTCTTAGGTCGACTGTGTAATCACTGGTTAGCAAAAAATAGGTTAACTAAATGCGCACTTGACAAGGAAAATGATGGCTTTCTTGCCTACATTAGGTGAGGAAATTCTTATATCTACGTATGCCAAATGACTGGATGTTTTGAAAATTCCATTTCGCAACGAATTAATGAGATTCCGAACTGTGACCAGGGCATAATCATGATTTTTAGCTTATTTCTTAACATGCTTGTTGAACCCTAACATGTTAGAATAAGCTTTTTTTTAGTATCTATCAACCTCATATCATTTTCTTCACGGACATTATATGAAGTTGTGGTACTGTTGGCGTCCGAAACCCACCGGCGAGCTACGGCTGGCAACACGAAGAGCCGGGAACAACCTAGGGCTGCGGCTGACCCTGGTCCCTCCGAGCGACGGCCCGCAAAGCTCCTGGTACGCACGTCCCGATGCTGGTGCAAGGGCGTGCCACCTGATCTATACCTGATCAGGAAGGTGATGGATTTGCTTCGCTTAGTTTCCTGCATGGCATACACGTAAACATTAAATACGAGCCTCGATCGGCTCTCAGGTTGTCCTGTGAATCGGCTCAAGGAGCCGATCCACCCATGGTTCGTATGAGGTCTACGATCACATGGTGGTCCTGCTTGATCAATATGTAGCTAAAACGACCTACGACGATTTAGGGTTTTCACCACATAATCGGAACATCCTACTCGTGATTGAGCCTGGCAGCCACGCACGGTGATAATAAACCGACCCTAGACAAGGCCTAAAAACCAACATTAAGTTGATCCCCGGAACATCTTGTCTAGGGTTAGCAAACTACACCCTACGTGCTACTGGATCATTCAATCCGTTTGTAAGGCCTAACTATGCAGATATTAAACTAATCCTTGAGGAATCAAGGAGCAATCATAACGTATCGGATCTACTAAACAATGATCAAGCAAGGTGCCGCCCTTACACCTAAGAAAGGTGTAAGGACGGCTAGACGTCTAAGGGTTGCATGGACGGAAGCATATAGCACGGTAGAACAATGCTAACCCTAACACATCTATGATAACTACGTTGCTCGCCATCAAAAAGGCTTCAGTACGAGCAACGCATGAACGACGAATAAACGTATACTGCCTAGATCGCAAGATGCGATCTAGGCAGCATGATGCTTACCCGGAAGAAACCCTCGAAACAAGGGGTCGGCGATGCGCCAAGATTGGTTTGTGATGAACGTGATTGTTGTTTTTCTCAATAACCCTAGATACATATTTATAGTCCGTAGACTTTCTAACGTGGGAATAATCCCAACCGTGCACGAGCCAAACTCTAACTAACCGACACGTATCCTACTATATTTACAGATACACGGGCAAACTAGCCCAAACTCCTTGTATAAGGCCGATTCATGTATATTTTCCATGTATATTCTTCAAGCCCAATCTTGATCGCGGCCCACCTCTGACTCGGTCAAATTCTGGTGATAACACATGCCCCCCTGGTTTTGGAATTGATAATTCCAAAATCACTCTGCTTTTTCTTCGTCGGGTCATGTCGTGGCAGGGCAAAACCGTCGCAGTATCCTTCATCATGATGCCTCGCCTTCTCAACTTCTCCGCGTGATTTGACCGTTGTTTTTTTCTTTCTTTTTGGGCACCACCTCCTCGGAAACTGCTGTGGCATTGAATCTCCACTATATCCCCTTTATTTAACCGTTCCGAACAGTTCGCCACTTCATCCCCTTGCTCTGTTCTATCCATCGGCACCCAAAAAACCCCAATCCAGAGCAATGTCTTCCTCCTCTTCCTCCTCCGCCTCATCGGATCTCTCCTCCCAGTCCTACTCCTCCTCTTCCTCCTCCTCCCGCGAGCCGACGCCAGAATGGGACCCGGTGGCGGCTCAGATGGCGGCGCACGACGAGCGCGCCCCCGAAGAGTGGGACCAGGAGGACCACGCCTCCTCCGTCTGGTCCGAGGACGACAAATCCTTGACCAGCGGAGACGAAGAGCTCCAGTTCCTCGCCGATGGGGAACTGGAATCGGAGAGCGAGGATGACTCGTTCTCCTGGGACGGCTACACCTTCTCCGAGGAAGAGGAGGAGGAGGAAGACGACGACGACGACTCCCTCGAGGATTACCTGCCGGCGAAGTGGTTCCGCGCCGGGTCAGACGGCGACGACGACGTCGACGACGAAGACGATGAGGCTCCCCTTGGGGGCCGCTGGAGCAGTGACGAGGAGCCCGCCGGCAGCAGTGCCGACGAGAGCTCCGACGACGACGAGGGCAGCAACGGCCCGTAGACTAGGATCTACTAGTATAGGCCTAGTAGTAGTAGCAGATTGGCCAATAGGCCCTTCTTTTGTTCTTCCTCCCTTGAGCAATCGGCTCTTTCTTTGTAAGGAATCTCCTTTATTAATGAAGAAAATATTTCCCCTATTAATTTTGCTTCCTTGTTGATTTTTCCGATTGTCAAAACGAAGTTGCTGCACAAAGAGCCGATGGCAGGGCATCGGCTTATGCCATAAACATGCTTTAAGGCCATAACAGTTGCCTATCCACACGGTCAACAGATCCACTTCATGTCCACACCATCTCCCGATCTCAAACGCGCAGATTCATCAAATCCAACGGGAGAATCATCTCAGATGCCATGTACTCTGGCATGAAACCGATCTGTTAATCTGCTCCATTGAGTTTTGTTCCTCTAGAGTCGATGGCAATGCATCGGCTTTTTTTTATTATTCTAAAGTCGATGTCCGTGCATCGGCTGTACTGATATCCATATTTCTCAAGTCGATGTCTGCGCATTGGCTGTGATTTGCATATAAATTTTTTTTACTGGCCGATTTCATGAATCGGCCCCCATATTTCATTGTCCATCATCCCACATGCTTGGAAAATATTTCTTGAGATGCTGGCCATTGACAGCTACTGGGAACTTGGCACCGTCCAGCTGCTCCAACATGTATGCATTACCATTCAAAACCTGAACGACTTTGTATGGACCGTGCCAATTAGGAGACCATTTGCCATATGCTTTATCCTTGGTTCCTAATGGCAACACAGCTTCCCATACTAGATCACCAACTTGGAACTCCTTTGGCCTCACCTTCTTATTGTATGCACGAGCCACCCTGGCTTTATTCTCTTTAATCTTTTCCAACGACCAAAGTCTAAGTTCCGTTGCATCCTCAATAGTGTCACTCATCAAAGCTGCATATTCTTCAGCTGTTAGGTCATTCTGAAACGTGACACGTCTTGATCCAGCCGTAATTTCCCAAGGCAATACGGCTTCCTGCCCATAGACGAGCTGGTAAGGCGAAGTCTTTATGGCTCCATGGCATGACATGCGGTAGGCCCACAAAGCTTCTGACAGTGTTTCATGCCAAACCCTAGGGTTCTCGTCAATCTTCCTCTTGATCAGTTTGATCAGGCTCTGATTAGACGCTTCAGCTTGCCCGTTGGCTTGAGCATAGTATGGAGATGATCGGATCAGCTTAATCCCCATGTCATTGCAGAATTTTCTGAATTCTTTAGAAATAAAGACCGAACCTCCATCGGTCGTGATTGTTTGGGGAATCCCGAACCTATGAATGACGTGTTCTTTGACAAATTTGATAACATCTTCTGATTTTACCTTCTTCATAGGGACGGCCTCCACCCATTTGGTGAAGTAGTCTGTAATGGCCAGGATCCACTCGTGGCCTTTGCTCGACGCAGGATGGATTTTGCCGATCATATCCATGCCCCAACCTCGGAATGGCCAAGGCTTGATGATGGGATTCATTGCTGATGCAGGTACCATCTGAATCTTCCCGAACATCTGACACGCTTGGCATCCCTTGTAGTACTTGAAGCAATCTTCAAGCATAGTGGGCCAATAAAACCCTGATCGTCTAATCAGCCACTTCATCTTATGAGCCGATTGGTGAGTTCCACAGGCGCCTTCATGCACCTCATGTAAGAGCCGATTAGACTCAGTTGGTCCCAGGCACTTGAGTAGTAACCCTTCCAACGTCCTGTAGAACATGTCATCTCCTATAAGGACATATTTCATAGCATTGTATCTTATCCGTTTAGGTGCCCCCCGAGCCGAATCCTTCAAGTAATTGAAGATATCGGCTCTCCGATCATCCCGTTCCAGAACCGCACCTGAACTTCGACCCATCTGGTATGTCCTTGTACCCTGACGCCATTTGCGCGAGATCATTGGCGTCGGTATTCTGAGATCTTGGGACCCAATTGAAATTGATGTACCGAAAATGTGTCATCAGCTCACGACATTCCATCCAATATGGGAAGAGCGACTCACTCTCGCACTTGTATTCATCCGTGAGCTGGGAAATCACCAACTTCGAGTCTCCAAAAAGCTCCACCGCTTCGCCGGCTTCCAAGAACTCCGCCCCTTACGTACTGCCTCATACTCAGCGACATTGTTTGTGCAAGGGGTAGATAATCTGATGGAGAAGGAGTATGTTGCCCCCCGAGGCGACACGAGCAGAATGCCGATGCCACAACCATCGTCACAAGCCGATCCATCGAAGAACATAGCCCATGCACGTATAGATAGTGCTGCTATATTAGTATTGATCCGTTCAGCTATGAGATCGGCCAACGCTTGTCCCTTGATCGCTCGCAGGCTGATACCGGAGATCAAACTCCGATAACGCAAACATCCACTTACCAAGTCGGCCTTTCAAAACAGGAGCCGACAGCATGTGCTTGACAACGTCTGACTTGCATATGACGATGATCTCTGCCGTCAAAAGGATGTGATGGAGCTTGGTGCAGGTGAAGAACAGGCAGAGGCATAACTTCCCGACCTCGTGGATACCTTGTCTCTCGCATCCAACATCCTCCCGCTGAGGTAGAACACAACCTTTTCAACGCCCTCGTAGAGTTGCACCACCACCGAAGCAATGGACGTGTCGCCATCGATAGGTAGATGTAGAACGGCTCGTCCCGCCGAGGCGGAACTAGCACAAAGTGTGTTGTTAGATACCGCTTAATCTCATCAAACGCCTGCTGCTGTTCTGCCCCCCCAGTGAAACTCGTCATCAGATTTAATCTTGACCAACGCCATGAACGGCTCAATTCGTCCTGAGAGATTAGAGATGAATCGCCGGACGAAATTGATCTTGCCGATCAGACGTTGGAGCTCCTTCTTCGTGGTAGGTGGCTGCATGGTACGTACTGCGTCCTGACTTTTCAGGCCGATCTCAATTCCTCGTTCATGAACAAGAAAACCTAGGAACTGACCGGCCGTCACACCAAAGGCACACTTCTTTGGATTCATTCTGAGTCCGAACTTCCGAGTTCGGTCTAGGATGCGTCACAAATCATCCAAGTGTCCTTCCATGGAGACAGACTTGACCACCACGTCATCGATGTAGATTTCCACCAACTTGCCGATCAGATCATGAAAAATATAATTCATGGCTCGTTGGTACGTTGCACCGGCATTCTTCAAACCAAAAGTCATGACCACATATTCAAACAAGCCCACTGATCCTGGTACTCGGAATGCAGTCTTGTGTATATCTTCTGGGGCCATGAAAATCTGGTTGTAGCCGGCATTGCCATCCATGAAACTCAACACCTTGTGGCCAGCAGCCGCGTTGATTAACGTTTCTACCACAGGCATTGGATATTCATCCTTTGGAGTGGCTCTGTTAAGATCTCGAAAATCTATGGCCACACGCCATCGGCCGTCCTTTTTCTCCACAGGTACAATACTGGAGATCCATTCAGCATACCTGCATGGCCTGATGAACCCGACGGCTAACATCTTCTCGATCTCTTTCTTGACCTCTTCGAGAATTTCGGCCTTCATCTGACGTGCTCATTGTTGGTATGGCCGAAATCCTTTCTTGAGAGGGAGCCGATGCTCAATGATGCTCCTGTCTAACCCAGGCATCTCTGTGTAATCCCATGCAAAGCAATCTGGGTACTCTTTTAACAGAGCTATCATCCGGCTCCTGAGATGTGGATCTAACTTCTTGCTGATGAAGGTTGGTCGTGGCTTATCCCCAGGACCAATGTCGACTTCTTCTAGCTCATCAGCCGACGTAAACCCATACCCTAGCTTTCCGTCACCTGCTAGATCGACGCTGAACACAGGCAAAACGTATGGCAAAGATAATATGGGCCGATTGCTGGAATCGGCCCCCATCTTGATTGCATTGCTCAGAAGAGGTTTACATCTTGTTCGCGCTTCACTATTACTACGTGACATGCTTGAGACAAGATCATTACTTTTTATTTTTTGGGGCCGATCACAAGGATCGGCCTTCCCATGTACGTTCATAGACTTTGTTCTTGCTACACGGTCAGGCCAGTGGATAAGACCAGCCTCACCCCGTTTTTTTACACGTCGATGAACTCGCAGTCGTCCAAAGTGATGCCTGAGAGTGGCTCTTGGCCTTCTGTCTCCCAAACGTTCATGCCAGCCGTTGAAATCTCGGCTGTATCGTCTGCATGGACGACTTCTACTTCATCTCCATCCCACTGGATCAGGCATTGGTGCATCGTAGATGGAATGCAACAGTTGGCGTGGATCCAATCTCTCCCTAGCAGGACAGCGTAAGTGCTCTTGCTATCGACGATGAAGAATGTCGTAGGGATGGTTTTCCTCCCTACGGTCAGATCCACGTTCAGAACACCTTGTGCATCCGATGCTTGGCCGTTGAAATCGCTCAATGTAACGTTGGTCTTGATCAGATCCGAGCTAGAGCGTCCCAACCGACGTAGCATGGAGTATGGCATGATGTTGACTGCCGCTCCGGTGTCCACCAGCATCCTATTGACAGGCTGCCCATTGATATAACCTCATAAGTACAGGGCCTTCAGGTGTCTGTAGCTTCTTTCACGTGGCTTCTCAAAGATAACCGGCCGTGGGCCGCAGTCGAGTTGTGCCACAGGCGCTTCGTCTAATCCTGGAGCACAAAACTCCGCTGGAAGGATGAACACCATGTTTGTACTAGCCGATGTCTCATCATCGGCTTTCCTTTGCTTGGGGCGCCACTCCATCTTTTGTGGTCGACCCTCTTCGTCCAGGGTTCGTTGAATTTTCGCGGCTAGATCGGGCCGCGCCTTCCTTAGCGTGTGCAGGTATAACCTTTCGGCTTCCTCCAAGCCACGCAGTCGCTGAACCCTACGCTTTTGGGAACGGCTGAGTCCATCGGGGCACCACCTTGGCCGGTGGTACTTGTCCTCTTCTTCTTCGTAGTCATCTCCTAACTCCTCGAGGTCTTCTTCCCGAGAGGACTCAGTTTGCTTGTTCCTAGATGGGAGAGGCCCTAGACGTTTGAACACTGACACGTCTGTTGCACCCTTCTTATGTCCACATCCTGGGCAGTTGCCGATTGTAGGCAATCGGCTCATTCCTGAATCCCAGCAGTGTTTGAAGAAAGGACAGTCCCAGTGCTTGTCCACGTCATCTTGTTCTCTTGACCTTTCCTTGGCACGGCGCTCGTATCTCTCCTCGTCGCGATCATGCCGACGGTGTCTCCTAGCGTCCCTGCTAGCCAGACGATCTCTTTCATCGTCGCTGTTGTACCGCCGGCGCTGGTCGTACTGACTTACATATTTGTTGAGGAGATGATCAGAGAGAGGTCACTGATATCGCACATTCTTTACTTCTCCCTCTGTGATGTAGCGTTTGCCATCGTGCTGGAGCCGATCGCGTGGAACGGCTTCCTCCGCGCCCTTGCTACGAGAGCGGCTGCCCTCGCCTTTGTCCTTACCAGAGTGGTGCCCAGGCTCGACCATGTTAATGCTCAACGAGAAACCTGGCTGGCACCCCTCGGGGTAAGCGTACTCCACCGTGTTAACGACGGGGAAGGGGTGTGTGTCGACTTTCATGGCGTACTGGTTGAAGATTAGACGTCCTTGTTCTATCGCCATTTGGATCTGCTGACGCCATACCCTGCAGTCGTTGGTGGTATGGGAGAACGTGTTATGCCATTTGCAGTATGGCTTTCCGTTCAGCTCCTGTACCGTGGGGATTTTGAGGCCTTCGGGTAACTTCAGCTGCTTCTCCTTAAGTAAGAGGTCAAAAATTTGCTCAGCTTTAGTTACATCAAAGTCAAACCCTCTGGGAGGGCCTTGTGGCTTGACCCACTTGCAGGACACGGGGGTTGCCCCCCGAGTCCATTCAGCCACTGCTACCTCTTGATCTCCCGCAGATCCTTCATCTTCCTCTGTCTCAACCAGGACTACTGCACGCTTGAATTTGTCCTGGTACAGCTCTGGGTGGCGCTGTTCATATAATGACAGTTTCTGAACCATGTGCGCCAGTGAAGGGTAGTCTGCTTGGGAAGCCATGTCCTTGATCGGTGATGCGAGACCCACCACCGCCAACTCGACTGCTTCTTTTTCAGTCAAACGAGCCGAATAACATCGGTTCCTCACGGTCCTGAAGCGCTGGATGTACTCTGACACTGTTTCTCCGCGCTTTTGTCGTACTTGGGCTAGATCGGCAATGCCAGCCTCGGAAGCCTCCGAGAGATACTGCATGTGGAACTGTTCTTCCAACTGCTTCCAAGTCCGGATCGAGTCTGGTGGCAGTGATGTGTACCACCCAAAAGCCGATCCTGTGAGGGACTGTGCGAAGAACCTCACGCGTAGTGCATCTGCAGCTGAGATCGTACCCAGCTGCGCCAAATATCGGCTTACATGCTCGATAGAGCTGGAGCCATCTGACCCACTAAACTTGGAGAATTCAGGGAGCCGATATTTGGGTGGTAGTGGGATCAGATCGTAGTCGTTGGGGTACGGCTTGGAATAGCCGATTGCCCTCCTTTTCGGCACCATGCCGAACTGGTCTCTCAAGATCGTGCTGATCTGATCCGCAGTGCTAGCTGCAGGAGTGGAGCTCTGAAGATTCGCTGGCGTGGCATACTTAGCCAGCCACGCTTGCTTCTCAAGATCTGAGCTAGCTGCGGGAGTTGAGCTCTGGACGTTCGTCGGAGTGGCGTACTTAGCTAGCCACGTCTGCTTCTCAAGATCTGATCAAGAGGCTCCTCCTGCTGTTCCAGAAGTCCCTGCTGTTGCAGTCTGGTTCATGAGTGCCCAGTTACTACTGTCTGGCACGTATGTGCACGTGTATCCGTGAGGGATCTCCTTAGGCGCCTCATACAAGAACTGGTAGTCGCTAGGATCGCCACCGATCTTGTAGACGACGAATGCCGGTGTACTCGGCACCTCTGGTGCTGCCAGCGCGAACGGCATCGGTGGTCGGCTCTGGAGTGGTAGCTCTCCTTGGTGAGTCCCTAGGGCAGGTCCTGATGGAGAGTACTGATGCCTCAAGATTTCATGGAGCACCCGAAGGGCGACACGCTCCAAAGTGTTCACCAGGCTCTCAGAATGGCGGTGTAGCGAATGAGCTACCATGAAATTGATCTCCTGACGCAAGGACCTGGTGCGTTCTTCTGAAGGGGTGGACAGGTCCACTCCATCGAGCGCGCCTTCAGGTGTGAACCCTCTCCACCTGATGCCGTGCGAGCGGGTCCTGTGGAAAGAGCCGATGAGGTCGGCTTCGAGGATAGCTTTGACGTCGTCATACTTCTTCTTGAGCTCCTCGGGCAGATCCTCGTACGTGACTGGAGTACCTTCCGCCATCTCAGATGTAGATGTCGATGCAGTTGATGTCGAAGACTGTCCCACCGGGCGTGCCAGAATGTGTTGGCGTCCGAAACCCACCGGCGAGCTACGGCTGGCAACACGAAGAGCCGGGAACAACCTAGGGCTGCGGCTGGCCCTGGTCCCTCCGAGCGACGGCCCGCAAAGCTCCTGGTACGCACGTCCCGATGCTGGTGCAAGGGCGTGCCACCTGATCTATACCTGATCAGGAAGGTGATGGATTTGCTTCGCTTAGTTTCCTGCATGGCATACACATAAACATTAAATACGAGCCTCGATCGGCTCTCAGGTTGTCCTGTGAATCGGCTCAAGGAGCCGATCCACCCATGGTTCGTATGAGGTCTACGATCACATGGTGGTCCTGCTTGATCAATATGTAGCTAAAACGACCTACGACGATTTAGGGTTTTCACCACATAATCGGAACATCCTACTCGTGATTGAGCCTGGCAGCCACGCACGGTGATAATAAACCGACCCTAGACAAGGCCTAAAAACCAACATTAAGTTGATCCCCGGAACATCTTGTCTAGGGTTAGCAAACTACACCCTACGTGCTACTGGATCATTCAATCCGGCCTAACTATGCAGATATTAAACTAATCCTTGAGGAATCAAGGAGCAATCATAACGGATCGGATCTACTAAACAATGATCAAGCAAGGTGCCGCCCTTACACCTAAGAAAGGTGTAAGGACGGCTAGACGTCTAAGGGTTGCATGGACGGAAGCATATAGCACGGTAGAACAATGCTAACCCTAACACATCTATGATAACTATGTTGCTCGCCATCAAAAAGGCTTCAGTACGATCAACGCATGAACGACGAATAAACGTATACTGCCTAGATCGCAAGATGCGATCTAGGCAGCATGATGCTTACCCGGAAGAAACCCTCGAAACAAGGGGTCGGCAATGCGCCAAGATTGGTTTGTGATGAACGTGATTGTTGTTTTTCTCAATAACCCTAGATACATATTTATAGTCCGTAGACTTTCTAACGTGGGAATAATCCCAACCGTGCACGAGCCAAACTCTAACTAACCGACACGTATCCTACTATATTTACAGATACACGGGCAAACTAGCCCAAACTCCTTGTATAAGGTCGATTCATGTATATTTTCCATGTATATTCTTCAAGCCCAATCTTGATTGCGGCCCACCTCTGACTCGGTCAAATTCTGGTGATAACAGGTACATGCTCTCCCTATATGATTCCTTGAAACTAAAAATTTTAACATTTGGAAATTGGAACCTCTCCTATTTCTTGTAGAACAAATCTGTGCATCCTAATGTGCACACACAGAGGCAAGAGACTGCGACGATCCGGTGGTACCAATTTTATTATGATTAACAGGACCAGTGAAAAACCAGCTAGCGACAAACTCTGCTAGCTGGCCGCGAAGCCCCCGCTCCCGTCGCCACCCCGAGGCGACCGGGGCGCCCCCCTCCCCAGCCAACTTCCGCCGCCTTCCCCTCCTCCCCTGTCGCCGCCGCCGGCGCGAGCCGCCGGGCAAAGCCTGCGCGGTGCCGGCGGCGGCGGAGCTCCTCTTCTCCGTGTGCTTGGAGGCCCGACGGGGCGGCATCCTCCTTGCAGCGTTGAAGCGCGGCGGCGCCGGCTCAGGCCGAGGTCGCGGGCGGCGGAGCGTGCGGTCGCGGCGGCGCCTCTTCGCTCCTCGTCGCGCCTCTGGCCGTCCTCCTCCCGCACGTCAGGCGGGCCCGTCGGGGCAGGTCGCGGCCTCACGGTGGGGGGGCGCTGCGGCGTCGGTTCCCGGCCGGCGCTGGTTGGGCTCTGCCCGGCGGCAGCTTGGATGCTGGCAGCGATGTTGCTGCTCTGGCCTCCGGCGGCCACGGGCTTGAGCCCTAGGGTTTCGGCCAGATCTGGGTTTGTGGGCCCAGATCTGGGCCTGGCAGGCGGCTCGGCCCGATCTGGGCTTGTGGGCTCAGATCTGGGCCCGGCAGGGCCTGGCCGGATCCTCTGGATCTGAGGGTGGCCTGGGGTGCGCAGCTGCGTGCCCGACGCGCCACCTCCGCCGTTGTCCGCCGGGTGCATTCGGGTTGGCCCTAGGCCATGCGGGCCTGGACCTTTCCCTGGCCGTCTTCGAGGTTGTTGGCGGTCTGTTACTTCCGCAGACTCCGGCAGTCCTCCGTCGCTGCGGGCAGCATTTCGGAATCGTTGGGGCGATGTCCTCGCCAGCTATCTGGGACGCGGTCCCTGGGCCGGCTCTGTACTGCAGCTTCTCCGGCGGCTGCGGTATTTTTTCCCTCCATCTAGCTTAGGCGTGTTTGTGCAGGTGCTCACACGTTGGGGATGGTGTGGCCGCCGTGGTGCCTCCGACCTAGCGTCGTGGATTCTGGGCTTGGCCGGACTACGCCAGCCATCGTGTTCCTCCCTGCGGTTGAGTCTAGCTGGGGCTAGTTCAATTTGCGTCATAGCTTGGAGGTGCGGTAGTGATCTCCGCCTTGTCCGCACTACGTCCTCGCGTCGGCGTCCGGATTTTCTATACTGGTTTGGACCTCGACGAAAGTCGCGCATGGCTTTGGCCTGTGCCGGCGACGGCGTCACCTGCGGGTGTCGTGCCCTTGTTGAAGGCGTCCCGATGTTGGCCCTCCTGTTCGAAATTATGGATTCCATCCCTCCGCCCCAATCTGCTCCTCTTGGAGGCCTCCTTCGTGTAAGCTTCTCTGGTAGTGCCTTGTGGAACACCGTGTGATCTCTCGATGGTGTCGCAGCCCTCTCACAACGTCGGCCTGGCTGCTTTTACACGGTTTGCTGCGGTAGCTGATTTCCTTCCTAGCGCCTTGGGGGGCTTTGCTAGGTCGGCGTCTGGTCGCAGCTCTTGCCGGTGTGTCTATCCCAACGCCGGGGGATGATGTTGTGTGTTTGGTCTGGACCTAGCCTGAGCTCCATGGGTGGTGGTTCTCGGGTCTGGGTGAAATCTTTGCAGGTCCTTATCTGCCGACGACGATGACGCATTCCTGCGCCATTCACCTTCTTGGAGGCGTCGCCGTAAGACCCTCCCTCCTTTGGTTCCTCAAGCTCTGACAGGTGGCCGGCCCGTCGCTGAGTTCCCCCTTGAGTTGCAGTCTTGGTGCGGTGGAGGTTTGTTGGCGTGGATACGGTCGCGATCGCTCCGGTGCAACAGAAGACAAGGCTCCCTCTTCCTGGATCATATGGCGCTTCGGCTTGCTTGTATGTGTTGTCTTTTGTTGCGGTTTGGGTTGTGCGCTTGGCGCGTGTGTGTTGTAATCTTGCTGTAACTCCTGGCCGGTTGATGGCTTCGTTAATTCAAAGCCGGGCTCACTTCGAGCCTTCCGTTTATAACAGGACCAGTGAAGTGTCGCAGCAACGGCGTGTATCAACCGAAGTCAGATGCATATGACGTTGGATTGTGGTTGAATCTTATTTCAAGTACAAGTTTGTTTGTAATATTATTTTACTACTATCAGATTATTTTATATATACACATGAAATTACATCAACTTTTTTGAGCTTATAAATTTTAATTTTATTAAATTAGAGGTCATGCGGAGGTGCACGGGAAAAGCTCAGGAAGAACCCATGGCGCTCTGCCCCTGGCAGCTGCCTGTTTTTGCCTGTTTCCTTGAGGTCGCTTGTATAATCCAGTCATGTATGGAATACGTGCACGGGTAGAAGGGTTGCAAGTGTCGTATGCAACACTAATATGGTTGATATGATGTCTTCGTATGGATGATTCTCCGCAGAACCAAGAAAAGTAGAGAACTCGTGAAAATTTTGAATTTTTAAGGTCAACCCATACTCTTTTAGTTATCTTTAGACCAATGATACAAGTGTGTGCTTCTTGTTTGTAACCACGAACCATATGGGAAATACCAAGTTGAATCTGGATACGCGTACACCTGTTTTCTTCAATATTAGAAAAAAATGATATTTCAAAATTTAAAAAATTAAAATAAAATTTTGCAAGTACATATTATGTTGATACTTGTGTAAGTTTTCACGGAAAAATACGGCTGCATGTGGCCTACAAGAAAATAACAAAATGTTTAAATGATAGTATAATGATTGGTTTTGTACTGTTTGAAATATAATTTTGTATTTTCACATTTATGTGTACGTCACACATGGTCGTTTTTATGTCAAAATCTGCACAAGTAAATGTCAACATAATATATACATGCGTGCATTTTTTTCAATTTTCTCCAAAACATTGAAATAACATTTTTAATTTTTTTCGTAATCGGGTGCACTAACTTCCCCTCCCGAACCATGTGCACTACTGGTATGCATCAAACAGATAGCAGGTGCAACGTACGACCTATGGTTATTATCTTTGGAGCAGGGAAGGTTGTTAGCGGAGGCCAATCTGCAACGAAGCTCATTGTTGTTGTGTCGGAAAAGTTCAGTCAACAAAAAAATTCCGTCAATAGAAAAGATAACGCATGATTGTGTACCCAAATCTAACCAAAAATATTCACTCATTACGTGTAGCTATAATTGTTTTGGAAGGTTGTTACTTTCTTGAGGACAACATAGGATGTCTATACGTGTTTCTCTAAAGTTGCAGCTCACCCAGTCTGGGGAGGTGATACTAGATGTAGCAGGGTAGAGAGGAGGAAGATAACTCATACTCGTCTTGCATTTTAGGGTTAAAGGGGTAAAAAGGGCGGAAGAGGTGAAAGATTGATGCATGATTGGAATAAGACGATGATCGGTATGTCTGTAGCAACGCACGGGCATTCAACTAGTTCAATATAAAATATGAATTCAAAATAGAATAGGGAAACAATAGTTAGTATACTAAATCTTGAATGAATTAGAATAATTACAAATATCTGCAAATAGAATTGAATTCAATTATAAGTTAAAATAGAAAATATACAATAGGAGAAATAAAAACAGAGAAAAAAATAAGGGAAATACTTACCTGGCCGTCACAGCCCAGCAAGCGGCCTGGCAGAAGCCCAGCACCCCGGCCCAAGCCGCAGCCCAAACCAGCCCACGTAACCCTTCGCGTGGATAAAGACGAAGAGAACGTCGTCGTCTTCGTCTCCTCTGCTCGACGCGTAGAAGCTCGCCACCGCGACGCCCGCGCCACGTCCCGCGGTCGCCGCCGACGATGTTGACCGCCAGCACACGCCTGAAGTCGTATAAGTAGCGCGGGAGCCCTCAATTTTCCTTCGTTTTGCCCCAATTCCTCCCCATCCCGAAACCCTAGCTCTCCGGCCATCTCGGCTCGCCGCCGATTGAGGCTGTCTCAAGCCCAACGGTGAGGTCCTGGAGGTGCGCCTCGTCTTCTACTCCCTCTGGGAGGAAGATAGCTTCCAGGGATGGTCTGAGTCGGGCGAATTTGGTAATTTTCTTCCGCGGCTCATCGCCGGTATCGGCGAGGTTGAGCTCGCTTCCGTCCACAATCGACGCCGTCGACCATCTAGGAAGATTCAGGGTGAGATTTAGCTTCTGTAGAACTTTACTATGCATCATTTAGTCCACCGTAGCAAATTACCGACGTTCGCCGGAGTTGCTCCGCCACGGGTTCGTTCTCCGGCGATGCTCCGGTGACCAAATTCGAGCGGCACGGCCACCAGTAGATTCGCCCCATCGTCCCAGTTCCTCCACACACACGCATAGCCCCGCGGGAGCCCTCCCGTGCCGGCGCCGTCGTCAACCACCTCGCAGGCCACCGTGAGCCATGCCACATCGGCGCCACGGTGACAGCTAACGTGGCCCTGGACCCACTGGTCAGTGGCTGTGTGTAGTTTAGCCCGGGTAGCTTTAGTAGTTCCTTCCATTTTAATTCAAATCCAATTATTCCTGCAACAATAAATAAATGTATAAATTTCATTATAACTCAGAAAATTAAAAATAGGATATCAAAGTTCTTAGAAAAGTAAACATTATCCAATAAAAATATAAGATGAAATTTTTATTTTTAATAAAAATTCAATTATTTAATACTTGTTATTTAAGCCTTTAATTTTAAATTCTAAATACAATTAAAAATTCAGAAATTAAGAAACCATTTAAAAATTAAATAAAACCAGTAAGCAAATAAAGAAAACATGAAAACTAATTTTCTTTATTTGCAATCATATTAAATCATTATTAGGGAAATTTAAACCCTAATTAATAATTACCCTAATTGGTAAATTATTTAAAAATAATAAAAAGCCAAATTGAATATTAATTCTATTTCAAAGTTATTAATAACTTCAACTTTAACATGAAGTTATTAATCATAGAATTAAATTGTAAATAGCAAACCCTAAATTCCACATGGAATGATATTATAACCCTATCATTTCATGTGACTCCTAAAACCCTAAATTAATTAGGAACCCTAGTTCCATTATTACATGTGAACCCTAATTTACTTCTAACCTAAAACCTAGGTTAGAACATGTGATCATGATATTTTGATTTTATTCATAGAACCATAGTAGCTTCTAAATGTTTACCTTGATGACATAAAATGTAGCACCCATCATTACTAAATTAGTATCCCATGTATTCATCTTAATCAAACCTAGATGATCAAATAGAACCAACCATAGTTCCTATCCTTAGAGGCAACAACCTTAATTGTCCATATTTGGCATCACATCATTGTGATGAACTCCATTAGCAACCATGCTAATGTTGACATCATATCCCATACACACTAAACCCTATTAGTGTGAGATAATTATTAAATATCCTATTTAGGAAACCACCATTCCTTACTTAGTGAATCCAATAACAAAACCTAGACAACCTCAACCTTAATTGTAATACTTCTTATTAATTAAGAAGTATGTTCTTCAAAAGTTATTCTTTTGAAGTAAATAAAGAATCATCATCAACCCTTCTTCTAAGGACCTATAAACCCTAGCTAGTTATCACCAACAAGATGAACCAATCTTGATAACAACCTTGTATGAATAGTTGCTTAGAATGCCTAGGCTTAACTCAACCTTACCAGCCCCAGATGTTGATGAATCCAACCTTATTGTGATCCATCTAATATCTACTCCAGAGCCAATTGGAACCATAGTTAACCATAGAACCCACCAACCTAATTATCATACTTGTTCTTTATTAAGAACATGTTCTTCAAAAGTTATTCTTTTGAAGTATATGATAAATAATCATTAACCATGCCATATAGTGTTAAAACTAACCACTGTTCTTTATTTGTTAACATTATGCCTATTATCATTCTTTGTGTGCTCAACTGATTATTATGCTTTATTATCTACCTGTTTATAATACCAAGAAATCACACCTGAATAAGAATCTTGTATGTGAATCACTCTAAAAGTGCAACACACCCTAAACCAATCATTACAACTCACTAATCCTAAATCATCGGGGTTAGGTCACGCTTAGAGCGATTGCAACTCATTCTTATGCATTATTGCATCCTTGCCAATCTTTTAAACATCGTCCTTACCGGACGATGATGCTATTTCAGAATTTGGAGTTATTGCGTAACGAAGACCTTACCTGCATAATCTTGCAGTCAAGAAAGGCAAGTTCATCACTTGCTCATGTCATTTGAGTATTTCTATCAAATTACTTGCAAAGTTCTATGATTATCACTATTGCATAAAAACCAAAACCACTACTTTCATAACTATGAATATGACTATGTGGTGGGCAATGGAACCATGGATTGTGTTGATATGGTGGAGGTTCCATTGCAAGGGTTTATATCCATCTAGGATTAAATAACAAATGTCGCCAGTGATTCTTGTGCCGTAATACCCGTGTTAACCATAAGATCCGGAGTGGGACGGAATAGTCAAAAGTGTTTCCACCTCTTGTTCATCAACGGATGCGCTTTACCGTAGTACACTTGTAATCCAAGGGGGCAAGTGGTGAGGCTGGGGAGTCCTAAGTCCCCACGGCATAGTCCGTAGTACACTTGTCGCCCGAAGGAGCAAGCGGTGAGGCTGGGGAGTCCTAAGTCCCCATGGTATTGCGGTCTATGATGGGTTGCAGCTACCGGCGTAGGAGTGTATGGTAGAGCCCAGCACTGTCGTCGTGGTCGGGGTCCACCTTGAAATCTACAGGAATAATGGGACCGGCGTGGACCCAGGGTCGAGGCATGCAACAAAGGGTGGGTGTTCGAGGTAGCGGAGGAACATGATTGGCTAGACATTATACCGGGCCTCACACCATAGGAAGTGTGGACGAGCTCGCGGCTCGGTTGGCACCAAGGTTAAGATCTCTTATGGGTAAAGCAACACACCTCTGCAGAGTGTAAAGAACCGTGACCTGTCACTCCCTGTTCCGGGATATGGAACTGCGAACGCGGCCGGAAAGGAGCTCCATGAAGTTCTAGTAAACCGGTGAAGGCTGACGGACATAGTTCTTCTGAATAAAAGCAACCTTTTGAAGAAATGGTTATGAAAACTTGCATTGGTATTAGACTTTCTGGTCTAATGCTGTAGCTAGTGCATTAAACACCTCTTTCCTATAATGAACTTGTTGAGTACGCTCGTACTCATCCCACTCTTAAATCCCCTGCTTAGATATGGAGGCATCGAAGGAGGATCTACAGTGCAACTCGAAGGCCGAGGAGTCAACAACTACTTCAAGATACAAGACCCTGTCAGAAGAGTCAGATACCACATCCATCAAGGAGAAAACCTAGTTTAGCCCTAGAAGGGAACTAGCTTCCTAAACCTAGCTCCTATTTAGCTAGAATCTATTCATAGCCCCTATAGCTAGTCAAATACTCTTCAAATAGAGTTCGTGATAGGATTAGACTACGAGTCGTTCTTCTGGAGTTTATGTGCAGTTTTACCTCATTGTAAAGTAGGAGGCTGTGATGATCTTATGTAACAGAGTCAATGTTGTAATTCTATAGACATGTCTTGGACCCGCATATGTTTCTGTTGTACCACTCTGAGCGATATAATACTAGTGGAACGGTGTTTCATTGGTGTTATATCAGACTTGCATACTACACCATGCAGTGGTATGCCGGGTCACCACAGCACCCGAAGATTCGGTTAGCCATGAAAGTGAAAGCTAGAGGTTTAAAGAGCATATGACATGATTTAAAGATCTATAAATAACGTTTATGTTAGGGTTATTAAGAGCAATACTGTCAAATGATACCACACAAGTGGCGAAAGTGTTCACCAAAGTTGAACTTCGTGTCTATCTTGTTATAATTTTCTCTTCTTGTAACTAGTTATTCTACGAGAATTTATCTATCCTGCAAAGTGATTAATAATACGAATAATAGTGAACTATTTACCGCTGAAAGTTTATGTGAAATTAAAGATGATTCAATTATCCAACATACAATGGTTATGCTTTCTCAAAAGTAAGGTGTAGTTGCTAGAACTTCTTTCTGTGTTTCCATCATTAGTATGAGTTTTAGTCCATAAATCTTTTAAAGTAATTGAACATGCCTAAGTTGATGATACAATGTTAATATTTCTTTTTATAAAACATAAGTTCATTGATGCATGATATCATCTATTCGCTTATTTGCTTGAAGACGGACAAATTTTTAAGCTTGAGAGGAGTAGATATGTGCATTTTGTATCATCATAATATCAACATATAGGACTAGTTCTAATTGTTATTTGCATTGTTTATGCTTGTTTATGCATTTTTAGATGATTTCCGGTACTTTCCTACAAAGTCCACTTTATTAGTATTTAATATCTGTGAGGCAGAAAACCCCTTTTTGTATTTTGCTGTTTCAGGGACCTTGCGGACGTTAATAAATCGGAGGAAAAGTATCCTCCAAGTTTTTCACCGTGACAAGGACATTCAGCGAAGGAATCACGAGAGTGGAGCCACAAGGGACAAACGAACCCATGTGGCATGGGCCTACCCTTAGGCTGCGCCACCCATTCCCGTTGGCGCCTTGAGCGTCGCCTCGGCTCTCCCTTTTTTATAGGCGCCTCCGTTTGCCAAAAAAACCTACGCCATATTGTTCGCACGAATTGCAGAGGTGAGGACGGAGGCGAAAGTCTCTCTTACTCTGGGAGAGGGCAGATCCTGCTGCCCCGAGGCCTCCGTAGAGGGGAAATCAAAACCATTGTCATCACCACTCCTCCTTGGAATAGAGGGAGGCATCTCCATCAACTTCTCCATCACCGTTTTTTCTAAATTCTATTTATTTTTGCATTTGAAAATTTGATTTTTTTTGGGATGTGAAAAAACTTTAAGCAATCTTGAATTAAGAATCAACATAGTATAGCCATAAGTAAATTGACATGATGTTTGAATTACAAATATGCTACGTTGAACAAACAAGATTATCTAACTATCACAAGATAATTATAGCTGATTAATTCACTTTATCCTTAGTGAGTCAACAAAAGAAAGGTAAATACCATAGTAGATCTTGAATTTGTTGTCACTATTCAATCACTACCACCATGCTACTACATCTAATACACACTTCTCCCCACATATGCTCTTGCATACAAGTTGGATCAGAACAAGTACTTAAGAACGGTGTACATGGTATGCATCTATCAATACATATTACACATAATAGGTTCCAATTTCATATATCAAATCATAGAATAAAGATCCACCACATAGGAATTACATATATGATCATAATCATGTTGGGCAACTCATATGGTACTAGATCTATGAATAACAAGAGAGAAACAGATCAAGCTACTGCCACAAATCCATAGTCTAGAGGTGGACTGCTCCCTCTTCACCATGGTGATGATGGTGGAGACGTTCGAGAAGGTAGAGATCCCTCCGGCGGAGTCCCCCCCATCTTCGGAGGAGGCTGCAGTAAGGGACGAGGATGCACCTATTTAAAAGATATGAAAACGTTAAGTTTGACATGCAGAACATAATCTACAGGCAAAAGAGAGTCGGAAACCAACCTTGGGCTTCTGACAGTTGCTTCTTTAGATCCGCATTCTCCTCTTTGAAATTTTGAATTTTTTCCGCTTGACTGAGGGTAACGCGGCGCTGAAGAGCAATGTTTTTATGAAGCTCAAAATGCAGAGCCTGCTGTTCCTTAAATTCAGTCAGTGCAGGAGTAAGTTCCACAAGTATTTTATGGTTAAGTCTTTCTAAAGCATTGTTGCCGGAAATCTTTCCGCCATAATTCTTGGGGGCTGCCACGACATTTAAATCTTCCTTCAGTTTGAGTTTTCTCTAAGTATCTAGACGCTAACTACACTAGTTTCCGCCTAAATACTTGGGGGCTACTGGGGAGTTACCTTTTGCTTGCAGATAAGTTTATCCAAGAACTGGCCGGTTTCCCTTTTGAAGTCCTGGATCTCCGACGTCTCGGCGTCAGGCTTACCCCAGGCATTGTTCAACATAGAGTTGAGCAGATCTTGCTCCAGCTCCCATTTTTCCGCCTCTGTTAGTTTGTTAAAAAACTTTGTGGCATAGGCTTTAGGGGTGGAGGTAAGATCAGCCGGATCTCCAAAATTCTTGGGGAAAATGACCATATCACCAGTTGCAGCTTCAGCTTTGCCGGAGGAGGTGACCTCTGCTTCCTCACGGCCTTGTGCTTCAGTTTCTTCAGGGGCAGGGCCCTTGCCGCCGGAACTTTCTCCGCCCGCTTTGTCGCTACTAACCGGAATTATCTCCGGTGGAGTGGATGCAGCTGGGACAGGAGATTGATCCGCGGGAGGAGGAGATGGCTGTGGGGTAGCTTGGGGGGCGCTTGGCGGAGCAGGAGTGGCAGGACCAACGGCGGGGCACTTCTTCATGTATTTCGTGATGGGTTCTTGCACGTTGGTCCGTGTGGCGGTGGTACTCGGATTCCTGCAAGCAAGTGATACGTCTCCAACGTATATATAATTTCTTATGTTCCATGCTAATTTTATGACAATACCTACATGTTTTATTCATACTTTATAATGATTTCATGCATTTTACGGAACTAACCTATTAACGAGATGCCGAGGTGCCAGTTCCTGTTCTCTGTTGTTTTTGGTTCCACAAAAGCTGTTCGGGCAATATTCTCGGAATTCGACGAAACAAAAGCCAAACATCTTATTTCACCGAGACGGACCAGAACACCGAAGGGGAGACGAGGAAGGGCAGCAGGGGACCCACACCATATGGCGGCGCGGGTGGCCCCCTGGCCGCGCCGACCTATGGGGAGGGAGCCCCCTGGCTCCTCCGACTCCGCCTCTTCGCCTATATAAACGCTCGTGACCTAAAAACCCGACACCAATTGACGAAACTCCAGAAAGACTCCAGGGACGCCGCCGCCATCGCGAAACTCCGTTTCGAGGGACAGAAGTCTCTGTTCCGGCACGCCGCCGGGACGGGGAATTGCCCCCGGAGTCATCTCCATCGACACCACCGCCATCTTCATCGCCGTTGCTGTCTCCCATGATGAGGAGGGAGTAGTTCTCCCCCGAGGCTGATGGCTCTACCGGTAGCTATTTGGTTCATCTCTCTCTCCCATGGTGTGATCTTTATGTGATCATGAGCTTTGTATCACTATTAATCTATGTGCTACTCTAGTGATGTTATTAAAGTAGTCTATTCCTCCTCCATGATGTAATGTTGACAGTGTGTGCATCATGTAGTACTTGGCGTAGATTATGATTGTGATCTCTTGTAGATTATGAAGTTAACTATTACTATGATAGTATTGATGCGATCTATTCCCCTTTCATAGCTATTGTTGACAGTGTGTATGCTATGTTAGTACTCGGTCTAAATTGCAACGGTCTATTATGCACTCTAGAGGTTATTTAAATATGAACTCCGGATTTTGTGGAGCTTGTTTACTCCGGCTTGAGGTGTGCTTTTATAGCCCTACACAATGAATGGTGTTTGTTATCCAACAAGAGAGTGTAGAGTAGTTTTATTTTGTGATCATTGTTGAGAGTGTCCACTAGTGAAAGTAGGATCCCTAGGCCTTGTTTCCAAATATCGAATCACTGTTTATTTACTGTTCTACTACATGTTTACTTGCTTCCATACTTATTTCAGACTGCTATTACCACTCATATTCATCCATATCACTTGCATCTTACTATCTCTTCGCCGAACTAGTGCACATATATATCTGACAAGTGTATTAGGTGTGTTGGGGACACAAGAGACTTCTTGTATCGTAATTGCAGGGTTGCTTGAGAGGGATATCTTTGACCTCTACCTCCCTGAGTTCGATAAACCTTGGGTGATTCACTTAAGGGAAACTTGCTGATGTTCTACAAACCTCTGCTCTTGGAGGCCCAACACTGTCTACAGGAATAGAAGCGTGCGTAGACATCAAGCTATTTTCTGGCGCCGTTGCCGTTGCCGGGGAGGTAAGGTAAAAGGTATTCACATCCTCCGACTACTAAGCTATTTCCTAGCACTGTTGCCGGTGTGTGAGTGCTCGAAGCTATTTCCTTTAGATCCTGCAATTATATCTTTTTGTTTCTTGTTTTTATTTTCACTAGTTAGGCTTAATGGAAAACAAAAAAAAATATAGAGATCTTTATGAAATTTATCTTGAGTTAGGACATGAGGTGTTTGAAGAGAAAATTAAAAAACCTATGGAACTTTATATGCATGCTAATGGCAATGTTACTAGTATGAATGCTTTGAATACCATTGTTTCTGATGCTATGGAAAATTCTAAGCTTGGGGAAGCTAGTTTTGATGAGCATGATATTTTTAGTCCCCCAAGTTTTGAGGAAAAATTTTCTTTGATGATACTTTGCCTCCCATTTATGATGATTATAATGATAGTGGTATTTTGGTGCCACCTACTATGGAGGATAAGGTTTATTATGATCATACTATGCCTCCTATATTTGATGATTATGGTGATGAGAATAATAATGATAGCTACTTTGTTAAATTTGCTCCCACTACAATTAATAAAATTGATTATGCTTATGTGGAGAGTAATGATACTTTTATGCATGTGAATAAGAATGCTTTATGTGATAGTTATATTGTTGAGTTTATTCATGATGCTACTGGAAATTATTATGAGAGAGGAAAATATGGTTGTAGAAGTTTTCATGTTACTAAAACACCTCTCTATATGTTGAGAATCTTGAAGTTACTCGTGTTTTATCTTCTTATGCTTGTCACTTTGTTCTTCATGAATTTATTTGTGTACAAGATTCCTGTGCATAGGAAGTGGGTTAGACTTAAATGTGTTCCGAATTTGCTTTTTGATGCTCTCTTTGCTTCAACTCTCATCCTTATGTGAGCATCATTAAAATTGCTGAGCCCATCTTAATGGCTATAAAGAAATCACTTCTTGGGAGATAACCCATGTTTTTATTTTGCTACTATTTTGTTGTGTCTTGGAAGTTGTTACTACTGTAGCAACCTCTCCTTATCTTTATTTTATTGCATTGTTGTGCCAAGTAAAGTCTTTGATAGTAGGGTTGATACTAGATTTGGATTACTGCGCAGAAACAGATTTCTTACTGTCACGAACTTGAGCAGCCCCGTCCGTAGATAATTTAGAAAAATCTGCCAATTTACGTGCGTGATCCTCAGATATGTACGCAACTTTCATTCAATATGAGCTTTTTCATCTGAGCAAGTTAAGTGCCCCAGAAAAATTCATCTTTACGGACTATTCTGTTCTGACAGATTTTGCCTTTTATTTCGCATTGCCTGTTTTGCTATGTTTGATGGATTTCTTTGTTCCATTAACTTTCAGTATCTTTGTGCAATGTCCAGAACTGTTAATAATGATTATGTCACCTCTGAATATGTGAATTTTCGATTATGCACTAACCCTCTAATGAGTTTGTTTTGAGTTTGGTGTGGAGGAAGTTTTCAAGAGTCAAGAGAGGAGGATGATACAATATGATCATGAAGAGTGAAAAGTATAAGCTTGGGGATGCCCCCGTGGTTCATCCCTGCATATTTCAAGAAGACTCAAGCATCTAAGCTTGGGGATGCCCAAGGCATCCCCTTCTTCATCGACAACTTATCAGGTCACCTCTAGTGAAACTATATTTTTATTCCGTCACATCTTATGTGCTTTACTTGGAGCGTCTGTATGTTTTTGTTTTTGTTTGAATAAAATCGGATCCTAGCATTCTTTGTGTGGGAGAGAGACACGCTCCGCTGTTGCATATGAACACTGGTGTTCTTAGCTTTACTTTTAATGTTCATGGCGAAGGTTGAAACTGCTTCGTTCATTGTTATTTGGTTGGAAACAGAAAATGCTTCATGTGGTAATTGGTATATTGTCTTGAATAATTTGATACTTGGCAATTGTTTTGCTCAAATAGATCATGTTTAAGCTCTTGCATCATGTACTTTGCACCTATTAATGAAGAACTACATAGAGCTTGTTAAAATTTGGTTTGCATGATTGGTCTCTCTAAAAGTCTATATATTTTCTTATGAAGTGTTTGAACAACAAGGAAGACAATGTAGAGTCTTATAATGCTTGCAATATGTTCTTATGTAAGTTTTGCTGTACCGGTTCATACTTGTGTTTGCTTCAAACAACCTTGCTAGCCAAAGCCTTGTATTGAGAGGGAATTTTTCTCGTGCATCCAAATCCTTGAGCCAAAAACTATGCCATTTGTGTCCACCATACCTAACTACTATGTGGTATTTTTCTGCCATTCCAAAGTAAATTACTTGAGTGCTACCTTTAAAATTCCATTCTTTGTCTTTGCAATATATAGCAAATGGGAAAATAGCTTAAAAACTATTGTGGTATTGAATATGTAGCTTATGTATCTTATTTCTTATAAGTTGCTTGTTGAGCGGTAACCATGTTTCTGGGGACGCCATCAACTATTACACCTTTGTTAAATATCATGTGAGTTGCTATGCATGTTCGTCTTGTCTGAAGTAAGGGTGATTTATCATGATCAAATGGTTTGAGTATGCATATTGTTAGAGAAGAACATTGGGCCGCCAACCAAAGCCATGATGGTGGAAGTTTCAGTTTGGACATTAATCCTCAATCTCTTATGAGAATATTATCTGTAGTTGAATGCTTAAGCATTAAAGAGGAGTCCATTATCTGTTTTCTATGTTGTCCCGGTATGGATGTCCTCAAGTTGAGATTTATCAAAAACGAGAAATCAAATGCGATCTATCTCCTTGGACCTTTGTACAGGCGGCATAGAGGTACCCCTTTGTGACACTTGGCTGAAACATATGTAATGCAATGATAATCCATGGAAATCCAAGCTAATTAGGACAAGGTGCGAGCACTATTGGTATTAGATGCATGAGGCTTGCAACTTATAGGATGTCTTATGCATAACACATATGAATTATTACTACCGTTGACAAAATTGTTTCTATGTTTTCAAAATAAAAGCTCTAGCACAAAAATAGTAATCCCTGCTTCCCTCGGCGAAGGGCCTTTCTTTTACTTTATGTTGAGTCAGTTTACCTACCTCTTTCCATCTTAGAAGCAAACACTTGTGTCAACTGTGTGCATTGATTCTTACATGCTTTCTTATTGCACTCATCATATTACTTTGTGTTGACAATCATCCATGAGATATACATCCATGAGATATACATGTTGAAGTTGAAAGCAACTGCTTAAACTTATATCTTCCTTTATGTTGCTTCAAAACCTTCTATTAAGAATTTATTGCTTTACGAGTTAACTCCTATGCAAGACTTATTGATGCTTGTCTTGAAAGTACTATTCATGAAAAGTCTTTGCTATATGATTCAGTTGTTTAGTCATTATCTTTACCATTGCTTTGAATCACTTCATTCATCTCATATGCCTTACAATAGTATTGATCAAGATTATGATAGTAGCATGTCACTTCAGAAATTATCCTTGTTATCGTTTACCTACTCGAGGGCGAGTAGGAACTAAGCTTGGGGATGCTTGATACGTCTCCAACGTATCTATAATTTCTTATGTTCCATGCTAGCTTTATGACAATACCTAGATGTTTTATTCATACTTTATAATGATTTCATGCATTTTCCGGAACTAACCTATTAACGAGATGCCGAGGTGCCAGTTCATGTTTTCTGTTGTTTTTGGTTTCAGAAACGCTGTTCGGGCAATATTCTTGGAATTCGACGAAACAAAAGCCAAACATCTTATTTCACCGAGACGTACCAGAACACCGAAGGGGAGACGAGGAAGGGCAGCAGGGGACCCACACCATATGGCGGCGCGGGTGGGCCCCTGGCCGCGCCGACATATGGGGAGGGAGCCCCCTGGCTCCTCCAACTCTACCTCTTCGCCTATATAACCCCTCGTGACCTAAAAACCCAACACCAATTGACGAAACTCCAGAAAGACTTCAGGGACGCCGCCACCATCGCGAAACTCCGTTTCGGGGGACAGAAGTCTCTGTTCCGGCATGCCGCCGGGACGGGGAATTGCCCCCAGAGTCATCTCCATCGACACCGCCGCCATCTTCATCGCCGTTGCTGTCTCCCATGATGAGGAGGGAGTAGTTCTCCCCCGAGGCTGAGGGCTCTACCGGTAGCTATGTGGTTCATCTCTCTCTCCCATGGTGTGATGTTTATGTGATGATGAGCTTTGTATCACTATTAATCTATGTGCTACTCTAGTGATGTTATTAAAGTAGTCTATTCCTCCTCCATGATGTAATGTTGATAGTGTGTGCATCATGTAGTACTTGGCGTAGATTATGATTGTGATCTCTTGTATATTATGAAGTTAACTATTACTATGATAGTATTGATGCGATCTATTCCCCCTTTCATAGCTATTGTTGACAGTGTGTATGCTATGTTAGTACTCGGTCTAAATTGCAACGGTCTATTATGCACTCTAGAGGTTATTTAAATATGAACTCCGGATGTTGTGGAGCTTGTTTACTCCGGCTTGAGGTGTGCTTTTATAGCCCTACACAATGAATGGTGTTTGTTATCCAACAAGAGAGTGTAGAGTAGTTTTATTTTGTGATCATTGTTGAGAGTGTCCACTAGTGAAAGTAGGATCCCTAGGCCTTGTTTCCAAATATCGAATCACTGTTTATTTACTGTTCTACTGCATGTTTACTTGCTTCCATACTTATTTCAGACTGCTATTACCAGTCATATTCATCCATATCACTTGCATCTTACTATCTCTTCGCCGAACTAGTGCACCTATACATCTGACAAGTGTATTAGGTGTGTTGGGGACAAAAGAGACTTCTTGTATCGTAATTGCAGGGTTGCTTGAGAGGGATATCTTTGACCTCTACCTCCCTGAGTTCGATAAACCTTGGGTGATTTACTTAAGGGAAACTTGCTGCTGTTCTACAAACCTCTGCTCTTGGAGGCCCAACACTGTCTACAGGAATAGAAGCGTGCGTAGACATCAGCAAGCAAAGGGAAAACATAAGTAACAAAGCTTGTCAAGTGATACGTCTCCAACGTATCTATAATTTCTGATGTTCAATGCTAGTTTTATGACAATACCTACATGTTTTGCTCACACTTTATAATGATTTTATGCATTTTCCGTAACTAACCTATTAACAAGATGCCATAGTGCCAGTTCCTGTTTTCTGTTGTTTTTGGTTCCAGAAAGGCTGTTCGGGCAATATTCTCGGAATTGGATGAAAGAAAAGCCAGAACTCTTATTTTTCCGAGGAACACACGGAGCCAGAAGGGAAAGGCCAGAGGAGGCCCAGGGCCTCCTCCCCATAGGGGGGCGCGGCCAAGCCTCCAGGCGCGCCGCCAAGTGGGGACCCCACCTCAGGACTCCACCGACATCGCCCATTCGCCAATAAATTCCTCCGTCTCCGAAAACCCTACACCAATTGACGAAACTCCAGAAAGACTCCAGGGGCACCGCCGCCATCGCGAAACTCCGTTTCGGGGGACAGAAGTCTCTGTTCCGGCATGCCGCTGGGACGGGGAATTGCCCCCGGAAGCCATCTCCATCGACACCACCGCCATCTTCATCGCCGTTGTTGTCTCCCATGATGAGGAGGGAGTAGTTCTCCCCCGAGGCTGAGGGCTCTACCGGTAGCTATGTGGTTCATCTCTCTCTCTCATGGTGTGATCTTTATGTGATCATGAGCTTTGTATCACCATTAATCTATGTGCTACTCTAGTGATGTTATTAAAGTAGTCTATTCCTCCTCCATGATGTAATGTTGACAGTGTGTGCATCATGTAGTACTTGGCGTAGGTTATGATTGTAATCTCTTGTAGATTATGAAGTTAACTATTACTATGATAGTATTGATGCGATCTATTCCCCCTTTCATAGCTATTGTTGACAGTGTGTATGCTATGTTAGTACTCGGTCTAAATTGCAACGGTCTATTATGCACTCTAGAGGTTACTTTAATATGAACTCCGGATGTTGTGGAGCTTGTTTACTCCGGCTTGAGGTGTGCTTTTGTAGCCCTACACAATGAATGGTGTTTGTTATCCAACAAGAGAGTGTAGAAATTAGCATTTATTTATTCAGTTATGTGATCAATGTTGAGAGTGTCCACTAGTGAAAGTATGATCCCTAGGCCTTGTTTCTAAGCATTGAAACACCGTTTCCAACAAGTTCTGCTACATGTTTGCTTGCTGCCATCTTTATTTCAGATTGCAATTATTACTTACAATCATCCATATTACTTGTATTTCACTATCTCTTCGCCGAACTAGTGCACCTATACATCTGACAAGTGTATTAGGTGTGTTGGGGACACAAGAGACTTCTTGTATCGTAAGTGCAGGGTTGCTTGAGAGGGATATCTTTGACCTCTACCTCCCTGAGTTCTATAAACCTTGGGTGATTCACTTAAGGGAAACTTGCTGCTGTTCTACAAACCTCTGCTCTTGGAGGCCCAACACTGTACAATGATCTTCCTATGCCCTTTACCTACATTAGTGATCATGATTTAGAAGGGCACACTACTTTTGATATTGAAAATCTCTGGGAAACTAATTCTAAAAATTATGATGTTAATAATTGCCATAGTATCAGTACTATCCATGCTTCCTCCCATAATGATATAGAAAGCTCTAAGCTTGGGGATAAGGTGTTTGAAAATCCTTTTGCTACTGATGATTATATGTTTGATAATATCCTTCTAGTAACAATGATGGTATGGTTACAGATGAACATACTGTGAAAGATAACTATTCTATTTCTTATGATGACACTATGCCTCCAATCTTTGACAATTATTATAAAGAATTCTATGACACAGGTTATAATTATCCTTATGAAACTTGTAATAGTTATGATGGGATTGCCAAAAACCATTCCCTTAGTATGCAACTTGTTTACCATGTTCAAATTCTTGATAATGATCCTGTTCCAATTACTATTAATGAGAAGAGTTTTTCTTATGCCAAAATTAATGATACTTTTATGCATATGAACCATGATAAGAATGTTTTAAGTGATGGGTATATTGTGGATTTCATCAATGTTGCTACTGAAAGTTATTATGAGAGAGGGAAACATGGTTATATGCATCTTAATAATATTAAGTTTCCCCTCTTTATGTTGAGAATCTTGAAGTTACTCGTGTTTTATCTTCCTATGCTTGTCACTTTGCTCCTCATGAATTTATTTGTGTACAAGATTCCTATTCATAGGAAGCGGGTTAGGCTTAAATTTGTTTCATACTTGCTTTTTGATGCTCTCTTTGCTTCAATTCTCATCCTTATGTGAGCATCATTAAAATTACTGAGCCCATCTTAATGGCTATAAAGAAAGCACTTCTTGGGAGATAACCCACGTTTTATTTTGCTACTGTTTTTTTGTGTCTTGGAAGTTGTTACTACTGTAGCAACCTCTCCTTATCTTTATTTTATTGCATTGTTGTGCCAAGTAAAGTCTTTGATAGTAAGGTTGATACTAGATTTGGATTTCTGCGCAGAAACAGATTTCTAGCTGTCACGAATTTGAGTAGGTCTCTCTGTATGAAACTCAGAAAAATCTGCGAAAATTCATGAGTGATCCTCAGATATGTACGCAACTTTCATTCAATTTGATCTTCTTCATCTGAGCATGTTAAGTGCCTCTAAAAAATTCGTCTTTACGGACTGTTCTGTTTTGACAGATTCTGCCTTTTATTTCACATTGCCTCTTTTGCTATGTTGAATGGATTTCTTTGTTCCATTAACTTTCAGTAGCTTTGAGCAATGTCCAGAAGTGTTAGAAATGATTGTGTTACCTCTGAACATGTGAATTTTTTATTATGCATTAACCCTCTAATGAGTTTGTTTTGAGTTTGGTGTGGAGGAAGTTTTCAAGGGTCAAGAGAGGAGGATGATACAATATGATCAAGAAGAGTGAAAAGTCTAAGATTGGGGATGCCCCCGTGGTTCATCCCTGTATATTTCAAGAAGACTCAAGCATCTAAGCTTGGGGATGCCCAAGGCATCCCCTTCTTCATCAATAACTTATCAGGTCACCTCTAGTGAAACTATATTTTTATTCCGTCACATCTTATGTGCTTTATTTGGAGCGTCTGTATGTTTTTTATTTTTGTTTGTGTTTGAATAAATTCGGATCCTAGCATTCCTTGTGTGGGAGAGAGACACGCTCCGTTTTTTCATATGAACACTGGTGTTCTTCGTTTTACTTTTAATGTTCATGACAAAATTTGGAAGCTACATCACTTATTGTTATTTGGTTGGAAACAGAAAATGCCTCATATTGTCTTGAATAATTTGATACTTGGCAATTGTTTTGAGCTCTCAAATAGATCATGTTTAAGCTCTTGCATCATGTAGTTTAAACCTATTAGTGGAGAATTACTGTAGAGCTTGTTGAAATTTGGTTTGCATGATTGGTCTCTCTAAAGTCTACATATTTTTTGGTGAAGTGTTTGAATAACAAGGAAGACAGTGTAGAGTCTTATAATGCTTGCAATATGTTTTTATGTAAGTTTTGCTGTACCGGTTCATACTTGTGTTTGCTTCAAACAACCTTGCTAGCCAAAGCCTTGTACTGAGAGGGAATGCTTCTCGTGCATCCAAAACCTTGAGCCAAAACCTATGCCATTTGTGTCCACCATAACTACCTACTATGTGGTATTTTTCTGCCATTCCAAGTAAATACTTCATGTGCTACCTTTAAACAATTCAAAAGTTATTATCTCTTATTTGTGCCAATATTTTATAGCTCATGAGGAAGTATGTGGTGTTTTATCTTTCAATCTTGTTGGGCAGACTCTCACCAATGGACTAGTGGCTTCATCCGCTTACCCAATAATTTTGCAAAAAGAGCTGGCAACGGGGTTCCCAGCCCCAATTAATTAACTTTCATTAATAATTCTCTTCACATGTTTTGCCCTGATTCATCTGTAAGCAACTTAATTTTGCAAATAGACACTCCTTCATGGTACGTGAATGTTGGA
Organism: Lolium perenne; assembly: GCF_019359855.2. Taxonomy (NCBI): domain Eukaryota; kingdom Viridiplantae; phylum Streptophyta; class Magnoliopsida; order Poales; family Poaceae; genus Lolium; species Lolium perenne. The sequence continues at coordinate 128,380,656 of NC_067250.2, forward strand.
AGGCACCCGAGGATTCAGTTAGCCATGGCTTGTGAAAGCAAAAGGTTGGGAGGAGTGTCATCCATAAATAAAACTAAAGTACATGTGTAAACAAAAGAGAAGAGGGATGATCTACCTTGCTGGTAGAGATAACGTCCTTCATGGGAGCCGCTCTTTGAAAGTCTGTTTGATGAGGGGGTTAGAGTGCCCACTACCATTCGTTGACAACAACAGACACCTCTCAAAACTTTACTTTTATGCTCTCTATATGATTTCAAAACTTAAAAAGCTCTAGCATATGATTTAATCCCTGCTTCCCTCTGCGAAGGGCCTTTCTTTTACTTTATGTTAAGTCAGTTTACCTACTTCTTTCTATCTTAGAAGCAAACAATTGTGTCAACTGTGTGCATTGATTCCTACATACTTGCTTATTTGCACTCATCATATTACTTTGTGTTGACAATAATCCATGAGATATGCATGTTGAAAGTTGAAAGCAATTGCTGAAACTTAAATCTTCCTTTGTGTTGCTTCAATGCTATTTACTTTGAATCTATTTCTTTATGGGTTAACTCTTATGCAAGACTTTTTGATGCTTGTCTTGAAAGTACTATTCATGAAAAGTTTTGCTATATGTTATCTATTTGATTAGCAAACTATAGATCGTTGCCTTGAGTCACTTCATTCATCTCATATGCTTTACAATAGTATGATCAAGATTATGTAAGTAGCATGTCACTTCAGAAATTATTCTTTTTATTGTTTACCTACTCGAGGGCGAGTACGAACTATGCTTGGGGATGCTTGATACGTCTCCAACGTATCTATAATTTCTGATGTTCCATGCTAGTTTTATGACAAATGTTTTGCTCACACTTTATAATGATTTTATGCATTTTCCGGAACTAACCTATTAACAAGATGCCACAGTGCCAGTTCCTGTTTTCTGTTGTTTTTGGTTCCAGAAAGGTTGTTCGGGCAATATTCTCGGAATTGGACGAAACAAAAGCCAGAACTCTTATTTTTCCGAGGGACACACGGAGCCAGAAGGGAAAGGCCAGAGGAGGCCCAGGGCCTCCTCCCCATAGGGGGGCGCGGCAAAGCCTCCAGGCGCGCCGCCAGGTGGGGACCCCACCTCGGGACTCCACCGACATCGCCCCTTCGCCTATAAATCCTCCGTCTCCGAAAACCCTACACCAATTGACGAAACTCCAGAAAGACTCCAGGGGCGCCGCCGCCATCACGAAACTCCGTTTCGGGGGACAGAAGTCTCTGTTCCGGCACGCCGCTAGGACGGGGAATTGCCCCCGGAAGCCATCTCCATCGACACTACTGCCATCTTCATCGCCGTTGCTGTCTCCCATGATGAGGAGGGAGTAGTTCTCCCCCGAGGCTGAGGGCTCTACCGGTAGTTATGTGGTTCATCTCTCTCTCCCATGGTGTGATCTTTATGTGATCATGAGCTTTGTATCACTATTAATCTATGTGCTACACTAGTGATGTTATTAAAGTAGTCTATTCCTCCTCCATGATGTAATGTTGACAGTGTGTGCATCATGTAGTACTTGGTGTAGGTTATGATTGTAATCTCTTGTAGATTATGAAGTTAACTATTACTATGATAGTATTGATGCGATCTATTCCCCCTTTCATAGCTATTGTTGACAGTGTGTATGCTATGTTAGTACTCGGTCTAAATTGCAACGGTCTATTATGCACTCTAGAGGTTACTTTAATATGAACTCCGGATGTTGTGGAGCTTGTTTACTCCGGCTTGAGGTGTGCTTTTGTAGCCCTACACAATGAATGGTGTTTTTTATCCAACAAGAGAGTGTAGAAAGTAGCATTTATTTATTCAGTTATGTGAACAATGTTGAGAGTGTCCACTAGTGAAAGTATGATCCCTAGGCCTTGTTTCTAAGCATTGAAACACCGTTTCCAACAAGTTCTGCTACATGTTTGCTTGCTGCCATCTTTATTTCAGATTGCAAATTTGCAATTACTACTTACAATCATCCATATTACTTGTATTTCACTATCTCTTCGCCGAACTAGTGCACCTATACATCTGACAAGTGTATTAGGTGTGTTGGGGACACAAGAGACTTCTTGTATCGTAATTGCAGGGTTGCTTGAGAGGGATATCTTTGACCTCTACCTCCCTGAGTTCGTAAACCTTGGGTGATTCACTTAAGGGAAACTTGCTGTTGTTCTACAAACCTCTGCTCTTGGAGGCCTGATACGTCTCCAACGTATCTATAATTTCTGATGTTCCATTCTTGTTTTATGACAATACCTACATGTTTTGTTCACACTTTATATCGTTTTGATGCGTTTTCCGGAACTAACCTATTGACGAGATGCCGAAGTGCCAGTTCCTGTTTTCTGCTGTTTTTGGTTTCAGAAATCCTAGTAAGGAAATATTCTCGGAATTAGATGAAATCAACGCCCAAGATCTTAAAATCCCACGAAGCTTCCAGAACACCCGAGAGCCACCAGAGGGGAGCCCTGGGGGCCCCACACACTAGCCTGGCGCGGCCAGGGGGTGGGCCACGCCCCCCTGTGGTGTCACCGCCTCGTCGACCTTCCGACTCCGCCTCTTCGCCTATTTAAAGGTCCCTGACCTAAATCTTCGATACGAAAAAGCCACGGTACGAGAAACCTTCCAGAGTCGCCGCCATCGCGAAGCCAAGATCTGGGGGATAGGAGTCTCTGTTCCGGCACGCCGCCGGGACGGGGAAGTGCCCCCGGAAGGCTCCTCCATCGACACCACCGCCATCTTCATCACCGCTGCTGTCTCCCATGAGGAGGGAGTAGTTCTCCATCGAGGCTAAGGGCTGTACCGGTAGCTATGTGGTTAATCTCTCTCTCCATGTACTTCAATACAATGATCTCATGAGCTGCCTTACATGATTGAGATCCATATGATGATGCTTGTAATCTAGATGTCGTTATGCTATTCAAGTGGATTTTACTTATGTGATCTCCGGAGACTCCTTGTCCCACGTGTGTAAAGGTGACAGTGTGTGCACCGTGTGGGTCTCTTAGGCTATATTTCACAGAATACTTATTCACTGTTATGAATAGCATAGTGAAGTGCTTATTTATATCCCTTTATGATTGCAATGTGCTTTGTATCACTATTGATCTATGTGCTGCTCTAGTGATGTTATTAAAGTACTCTATTCCTCCTTCATGATGTAATGGTGACAGTGTGTGCATCATGTAGTACTTGGCGTAGTTTATGATTATGATCTCTTGAAGATTATGAAGTTAACTATTACTATGATGGTATTGATGTGATCTATTCCTCCTTTCATAGTATGAAGGTGACAGTGTGCATGCTATGTTAGTACTTGGTATAGTTGTGTTGATCTATCATGCACTCTAAGGTTATTTAAACATGAATATCGAATATTGTGGAGCTTGTTAACTCCGGCATTGAGGTGCTCTTGTAGCCCTACACAATTAGTGGTGTTCATCATCCAACAAGAGAGTGTAGAGTATAGCATTTATCTATTCAGTTAAGTGATCAATGTTGAGAGTGTCCACTAGTGAAAGTATGATCCCTAGGCCTTGTTTCCAAATACTGCAATCATCGCTTGTTTCATCGTTTTATCGCATCTGTCGTCTGCAATATTCCCACCATCAACCACACGCCAGTTGTAGCAGCAAGCTATTTTCTGGTGCCGTTACTACTGCTCATATACATTCATACCACTTGTATTTCACTATCTCTTCGCCGAACTAGTGCACCTATACATCTGACAAGTGTATTAGGTGTGTTGGGGACACAAGAGACTTCTTGCTTTGTGGTTGCAGGGTTGCATGAGATGGATATCTTTGACCTCTTCCTCCCTGAGTTCGATAAACCTTGGGTGATCCACTTAAGGGAAAACTTGCTGCTGTTCTACAAACCTCTGCTCTTGGAGGCCCAACACTGTCTACAGGAAAAGGAGTGTGCGTAGACATCAAGGCCCAACACTGTCTACAGGAATAGAAGCGTGCGTAGACATCATCAAGTTAAAAGACACACGGTACTCGGAAACTTACGTCGCGTATGGAATGTTGGGGCGCGAACGCTTCCCTGCTGTCGTCAGCAGTTTAAGACGCTCGCGCTCCGCCTTCTTGGAATCGAGCGGAGGCGGTTTGGTCACCTTGGGCTTCTTGGCGGAGGCCTCGCCGCTAGCTCCGGCTTCAGAGCCGGAAGCTTTGGCACGGGGACGCTTCGTAGGTCGAGGAGCAGCCTTTCGGGGCGCTCGCTCCTCTTCCTCCTCAAGGTCCTCCAGACCCCCCTCCGCCGCGTCGCCGCTGACTGGGACTCGGAGTATGTTGCGCAGATCCTCCTCCGCCAAAGTATCGAGCTGCGAGAAGGGTCAGAAGAACAAGTTAAAACACTTTGAAAATTTGAGAAGTTGAAGAACAACGAAGAAGCAAGTGCTTACCGGAGGACACTGGTCGTTCATCTTGATGTCTTTGATCAGTTCCGGGATCTCTTGTCCCTGGCCTATCTTCACCAGCTTCTTGCATCTCCTCTTGAGGGAGTCAGCCGGAAGATCATGGCGCGTCACCCGGAGAGGATCGTCCTCCCCAGTATATGCGCACATCATGCGTGCGTTGTAGCGCAGAGGTTGGATTCTCCGGGAGAACCAGCTAAGGATTAGCTGGGCTCCGGTTAGTCCATCGTGGACCAACCAGGAAATCCTCCGGGCCGCCTTCTCCAGTATCGGAGTTTGAGCGAGCGTGGGGATGAAGCTCCAGCTAGCCAGTTCTTCTGGAGGCTTATTGCTGAAGGGGGGAGTCCATCGTGGACACTCGGAACTTAAACATTCTTCACGTAGAACCATCTGGCGTTGCAGTACCGGACGGACTCGTGGGAATCGTGAGGCGGATACATACGGCCAGGGCGGAGCATGAAAGTCACGCTCCCGCAGTTCAGCATGGCCTTGTCCTTTGTCTCCTTCAATCGGAAGAAAAATTGCCACAGCTTGACATCTTGTCGGATCCCAAGATACCCTTCGCAGAGAGTTGCGAAGTTGGAGAGGAGAAGGTACGAGTTGGGGCAGATGTTGTGGGGTTGGAGCTCGTACGTGTCGAGGACGGAGAGGAAAAACTCCGAACAGGGGAGCGATAGACCAGGCTCAACCCATGCCTTGGTCATGACTCGTTCGTCCGCATCGGGTTTGGGGACGTCGGAGTCGCGCATGAAGCTCCAGTGCTCAGAGATCATGCCCTCGTTCTGGAGCTCTCTAAGCTCCCCGTCAGTGGTCTCGCAGGGCCACCATTGACCCCTCACGCCTTCGCGGATCCGGGCCTTGGAAGCCTTCTTATTTTCCGCTTCCTGAACCTTGGCTGCCATTCTAGCTTGGCCTTGAAGTTCTTCCTGGAGCTCTTGAGCGGTTGGAATCCGGCCTAGTACGGTACTGGAAGAGGCAGAGAATGGTTGAGCGAGCCTAATATCGGAAACGTATGGTGGTAGATATGCAATGGGATCCGGGCAGATTGGTTCTACAGTGCTGGGATCCGGGCTACTCGGAGAACTACCAGTACAATATGGTGAACCATGCGGCATGCTTCCGGCTGCACCCATGCAAACTAGTTGAGTAACCGGAATCTACGCTAAGTCTACTTCTTCTTCTACGAGGCCGGTGCACGTACCATTAATGGCGCGGCGGTCCGGCGAAGCTCCGGTGAGATGGAGGTCGTCGAACTTGCAGCGTTGAGCCTCCGATGACCACGAATCGGCGGTAGAGACGTTTTCCCGATCAACCGTGGCAATCTCGGTGCGGAGGGAGGCCTGGAACGGCGGCGCGCGAAGTTCCCATGGAGAAAGCTCGCTGGAGTCAAGATCCATTAGGCGGCGCGGCGCGAGGAGGAAGACGATGCGGTGAGGATGCGGTGAAAGAATGCGAAGTTACCGTGCTTAGGGGTATTTATAGACCTCGCGCGGAGATTCGTGATTCGGATCCAACGATGGAAATGGAACGGTCACACCGTCAGATGATTGACACGTGTCTTAGGTCAAAAGCGGTAAAACGACGTGGAGGTAACTTAACTGTGCGCTCCCGAAATTTCCGGCTAAAGATTCGCATCTCCGAAAATTTAGCGCGGGAAATGAGGAAGTTGTGCGCGGGAAAAGCGGAATCTCCGTTGCATTACCAATTCAGAAGACAAGAAGATTTCCGAGCAGATGAAGCCGGAAACAAGTAAAAGTTTTGAAGCTCTTCAAGATTCTCTTAGGATCTGAGTGACATGAAGTCGGAGTAATGATGAATCTCGGAGAACTTCGGGGGATACTGTTGTGGGTATACTTTATGGGTATGTCAACGGCATGTCCTAGATCCGGCAAGCCCGGGTGGCCCATAGTTGGTGATGAGGCATGTGGCCCATCGGGCGGCCCAGTTGCTGTAGATCCTGAAAGACGAAGTCCAGCCCAGGAGCAGGAAGCCGGATGCCAACCGACCTACGGAGGAGGCCGGATCCGTGAAGGCCCATGAAGTATCCGTATCCAGCACGTACTTAGAGGAAGGTGGATCCTTGACGTACACGGCAAGATATTGTACCGTAGTTAGGCAACTTGTACTCCGGCTAGGACTCTCTGTGTAAACCCTAGATCCGTGCGCCTTTATAAGCCGGATCCCGGGAGCCCTAGAGGCACAACCACAACTCATTGTAACAACGCGAAAGCGCCCAGATAATTCCAGACAAGCAGCAGTAGGCCCTATCATCGTCAGGTGTTCTGAAGCTGGGTAAATCGCGTACCACCGTCCCGTGTGCACTCCGCCCTATGGCCCCTACTTCTTCTCCCCCTCGTGAGGATCCCTCCTCCGAGGCACCGTCGAATAGGCAACGACACTGGTTCTGGCTCTATTTTGGTGTTTCGGTGTTTCTGCGGCAGTCTCCTCCACGATGCCTTGGGAAGTCCTTTATATAGAGTTTTTAGGTCAGACGGAGCCCGTGGGCGAAAGAATCAAGCAAATCGGATGACTGACAAGGAAAAGAGGTTGGGTGGCGCACCTACTGGTGAGTGCATTTTTACCATATTTTTACACCGTTATTTCATTAAGTTATCATTGAATAGTAATAGGATTTTTTGTATTTCACCACGCTATCCGCCCTTTTATGCTTGTCTACACATGATCTTAAAATAATAAGGCAATGATGAAATATCAGTAAAAAATGCCATTTTATGGTATTTGGACGTGATAAAAATCATTTTAGCACTTAATTATGCACTGGGCGAACAAAGGATGCGAGGAAAACTTCCAGTAAGTTTAGCGGGCATCGATACGGGGGGAGCCCGCCCGTATCGTCCGCACAAACAGCGTGTTAGGATCACCGCCTCGTCAAATACTTTCATCTCACGCAGATGGCATAGAGATCTGAGATACACAAGTCCGCAAAACAGAGAAACACCGCCCCTGATCAGATCTGGAGAAGGAACCTTGGAGAAGACAACTAATGTTGTGCAGAGTGTGCAGTTGGGAAATCCTAGGAGGAAAGTATGATTAGCACAACAACAAGTTTTCCCTCAGTAGGAAACCAAGGTTTAATCGACCAGTAGGAGAAAGAAATCACTTCTGAAGGTGTTGCTGGCTGACTTTGGCAGGGCGCAGTCAGCAACAACGTGGAACCTACACACAATACAACCAAACTACTTTGCCCCAACTTACAGTGAGGTTGTCAATCTCACTGGTTTTGCTGAAAACAAAGGATTTGACATATAATGTGGAAAGAGATATTTGTTTGCAGTGAAATAAAGAGAACACGTACCTGCAGTAAGGAAACAGAACATGTATTTGTAGTAGATGGATTTATCAGTGTAAAAGAAAGGACCGGGGTTCACAGTTCACTAGAAGTGTCTCTCCATAAAGATAAATAACACGTTCGGTAAACAAATTACAGCTGGACGATTGACAGAATAAAGACCATACATGACAAGACGATTACTCTGAGATTTATTTGGGTATTAAAACAAGATTCATATAGAGACCGTAATCCAACTGCATCTATGACTAATAATCCACCCTCGGGATATCATATGAACAACTTTGGGTATTAAGTTGCAAGCAACATAGTATTGCATTAAGTGAAGTGTGGAAAGTAAACAATAGAATTATCCTTGGATAAAGCATTGGTGTTTTCTCCCTAGTAGTAACATCACATCTACAACCTTAGGAGTTACTATCACTCTCCCAGATTACTAGAGGCATGAACCCACTATCGAACATAAGTACTCCCTCTTGGATTCACAAGCACATACTTGGCCAGAGCATCTACTAGCAACAGAGAGCATGCAAGATCACAAATAACATATAAACATGTCTATAATCAACTCAACCATAGTATTTAATATTCATCGGATGCCATCAAACACAACATGTAGCATTACATAAAGATGACCTTGATCATGATAGGTAGCTTACAAGATCTAAACATGAAGCATAATGAGGAGAAGACAACTGATGTCTACGCACGCTTCTATTCCTGTAGACAGTGTTGGGCCTCCAAGAGCAGAGGTTTGTAGAACAGCAGCAAGTTTCCCTTAAGTGAATCACCCAAGGTTTATCAAACTCAGGGAGATAGAGGTCAAAGATATCCCTCTCAAGCAACCCTGCAATTAAGATACAAGAAGTCTCTTGTGTCCCCAACACACCTAATACACTTGTCAGATGTATAGGTGCACTAGTTCGGTGAAGAGATAGTGAAATACAAGTAATATGGATGATTGTAAGTAGTAATTGCAATCTGAATAAAAATGGAAGCAAGCGAACATGTAACAGAACTTGTTGGAAATGGTGTTTCAATGCTTAGAAACAAGGCCTAGGGATCATACTTTCACTAGTGGACACTCTCAACAATGCTCACATAACTGAATAAATAAATGCAACTATTAAACACTCTCTTGTTGGATAACAAACACCATTCATTGTGTAGGGCTACAAAGCACACCTCAAGCCGGAGTAAACAAGCTCCACAACATCCGGAGTTCATATTTAAGTAACCTCTAGAGTGCATAATAGACCGTTGCAATTTAGACCGAGTACTAACATAGCATACACACTGTCAACAATAGCTATGAAAGGGGGAATAGATCGCATCAATACTATCATAGTAATAGTTAACTTCATAATCTACAAGAGATTACAATCATAACCTACGCCAAGTACTACATGATGCACACACTGTCAACATTACATCATGGAGGAGGAATAGACTACTTTAATAACATCACTAGAGTAGCACATAGATTAATAGTAATACAAAGCTCATGATCACATAAAGATCACACCATGGGAGAGAGAGATGAACCACATAGCTACCGGTAGAGCCCTCAGCCTCGGGGGAGAAGTACTCCCTCCTCATATGGGAGACATCGATGGCGATGAAGATGGCGGTGGTGTCGATGGAGATGACTCCGGGGGCAATTCCCCGCCCCGGCGGCGTGCCGGAACAGAGACTTCTGTCCCCCGAATTGGAGTTTCGCGATGGCGGTGGCGCCCCTGGAGTCTTTCTGGAGTTTCGTCAATTGGTGTAGGTTTTTTATGTCGCGAGGGATAATATAGGCGAAGAGGCGGCGCGAGGGGGTGCCTGGGGGGCCCACCCCATAGGCTGGCGCGGCCAGGGGGGCACCCGCGCTGCCATATGGTGTGGGGGCCCTGGGCCTCCTCTCCGACTCCCCTTCGGTGCTCTGCTCCGTCTCGGTGAAATAAGATGTTTGGCTTTTGTTTCGTCGAATTCCGAGAATATTGCCCGAACAGCCTTTCTGGAACCAAAAACAGCAGAAAACAGGAACTGGCACTGTGGCATCTTGTTAATAAGTTAGTTCCGGAAAATGCATGAAATCATTATAAAGTGTGAGCAAAACATGTAGGTATTGTCATAAAACTAGCATGGAACATCAGAAATTATAGATACGTTGGAGACGTATCAACAACCATCTAGCTACTGCTATAGATTTGTAGTCCATAGATGAACTACTCACGCATCACTTTGGAGGCGGGCATGGTGATGAAGAGGCCTCCGGTGATGATCTCCCTCTCCGGCAGGGTGCCAGGAAGAGCTTCAGAACCCTACCGAACTAGGGTCGACGATGGAGGCGGCTACATAACTTTTCGTGGATGAAGGCTCGAGTGTTTAGGTTTTTCCCGATGATGTGAATTTATAGGCGAAAGGGTGGGGTCGGTGGTGTGGCCGCCTCCTGGATCTTATCTGTCTCCCCTTTGGACTTTTTTCTTCGTGACAGTAAAATAGGAACTTCGGCTATTGTTTCGTCCAATTACGAGAATATTTCCTGTACAACTTTTCTGAAATACAAAAACAGCAGAAAATAGGAACTGGCACTGTGGCATCTTCTTAATAGGTTAGTTCCAGAAAATGCATAAAAATGCCACGAAGTGTAAACAAAACATATAGAAATTGGTGTAAAACAAGCATGGAGCATATAAAATTATATATACGTTTGCAACGTATCAACAACATCCGGGCTGCTACGTGGATCCTCGGAGGACAAGATATCGTCCCCTTCATCATCAACCGTGCATCACCGATACCATTCACCTCCAACCATATTTGTAATCTTGATTGCTATTGTGGATTTGTGTTCGAAATTCATTCCATGCCTCCATAAGATTATGATGATGTTCTTGATTGCTTACATGTGTGAGTAGTTCCTTTAGTTCTTGGGGAGATGGAGAAACCCTATCATGAATATGAGATGAATCTAAGATGATCTATGATTTGAAGTATTAATGTGTGTTAGTTCTCTCTTGATATTATATGTTCTGCACCATGTAATATTTACCTTAATTATGGTCTCGAGAGGGAACTACCCTTTAAAGTGTGGCAAAGTGAACGGCGAGAAGTGACATTACCGTATCGGCACTTTAACACATGGATGAGGGGGATAAAGAGGGACTCGCCAAGCTCATATCGATAACCACGGGGTAAAACCTTTAATAGCAATAGTCAATATGTAGCTTGCAGAAGACTAGCTGTTGTGGTTATTCAGAGATGCGATGACCGATGGCTTTCTGGACGCATCTTGTTACGGAGCTCTCCTACACACAATATTATTAAAAGCATAGTTCATATTGATGAACATGAATCCTAATGCTAGAGGTGGATCCAATAATCACCGAGAACACTTTGTCTTATTAAGTTTCAACCCATTTCCTATAACACTTTTACTGCTTTATTTACTTTATTGCAACCAATTACAACCATCCCCTAAAAACATTTTGAGATTAGAAAACAATTCCTAAAAACATTTTGAGATTAGAAAACAATTCACAAGTAATCTTTAATAGGTAGTTGCAAGGGGCATTAAGACCTTGACTAGTAGCTCATAGTGATTCGACACTCTTATTTCGAAACTAGCTACAATTGATCTGTGTACTTGAAGTCATCACCCACCCTAACTAGGTGCGCCACCTGGCCTATTTTGGCCCTCCTGACCCTTCTCGTGAGGTTCAAGTGCTCCAGATGCTTCTCTTGATGAAATATTGACATCCCCGGAATCCTACCTCCATTTGACTCTGTTTAGGTCCCTGAAAGCTAAAATACACAAAATAGGGTTTTCCTGTCCTGCAGGGTTATCACCAAAATAAAGGGGATCATTGGTAAATCTCCAAAAAATTATATAAAAATGGATATAACATCATATATGTTGCAAATATGTGAAAATACGTGTCAATAACTACAAAGTCCATGCATGCATTAAATGCATCAGATGTTCTCAGGGTCCATGATCTAGAGCACCCGAGTAGGCAACGTGTCTTTGTTGGAGCCGAAGGAGACTCCGTCGAATCGATCGACGAGATCCCCCAAGCTTGTCGTGGAGCTGACGTTGATCCTGACCATCAGAGTCGAGTTTACCAAGAGCCGACGGATGATGTCGACGTTGTTGTTGCTGATGCAGATCCTTCCACCGTCGAACCTCAATAGATCGGATCCGAGACGCGAAAAGTTCTGCGTGCTAACGCGAAAGACGAGGCTTCCGATCACCAGATCCAACCTTTGGTCAAAGTTTCCAAAAGCCGGGAGAAGGGAGGGTGGGTGCGGAAGAAAATTGATCGAACCGAAGCACACCTGGCTACTCGAAGTTGTCGAGTTGTTTCTTGGTGAACGAGTCATCGAATCCATGCTTCCAATGCCCAAGCTTCCCACGAAGCTCGCAATTGACAAGGGATAACCTCGGCAACGCCCATAAGTATGAACTTGGGTTTTAGGGAAAAGAGAGCGCTGATGGTTTCGTCGACTTGTCAGACAAACGAGGTATCTAACGTATATTTAACTAGAAGGAAAGTCGTCGAGATTGTATTGAATCTAGGGTTTACAACGGTGTGTCGTATGACAAAGATTCTGGATCCCCTCCCCGGTGGCTCCTCCTAGCCCTTAGATAGCGGGCTAGGTCTCGTATTCTAATCCCGGGTCGGTTACATACTATGTCGGTTTATCCGATGTGGCTAACACTTGCCTATTTTTATCTAGTTTCTAGGCTTCGACTTCTCTTGGGCTTCATGGGCCTTATGGACTCCTTCCTGGATCCGTACCATGGATAGCAATATCGAGTACCCAATATGGTATACCCATGTCACTTAGCTACTCTCTCCTCAGCAAATTGCTTTTTTCTCTGCTCCCTTCTTCTCTTAAGTTTCTTTCTTTCTCTTCTCCGCAATCTCCTTCTTGGTTTCTGCAATTGTTTTTCTTGTCTCAGCTCTTGCAAGTTTGTTGAGCACTGCATATGGGGATATTCACTTTGGCTCATAGGAGCATTTGCTCCCATTGTGTGAATGTACATTTCGAAGTGTCAAAAAATTCTAAACTAATTTTTTTTATGTACATCTACACAATTTATGTTCGTACACAAGTTTTCAGAAAAAACTATAAAAATTTGTGGCTCCAGTAAAAAAGACAAATTTTGATGCTATAACACGACTACGTACAGGACATTTTTTTGTCTTTTTTGTACACGCCACATAAAATGTTGTTTCTCCACGAAAATTTGTGCACTAATATAGAATGTCACGATGTACAACAAAAAATTTATGTCACAATTTTTTGACATTTTTAAAATTGTTTTTTAATTATTTTGTATAATAGGAGCATTTGCTCCTATGAGCCAAAATGCCACCTCCACTGCATATGCTTTTTTCTTCTCTCTTCTCGCCGCATCCTCTCTTAGCTTGGCATGTGCTTGCTCTTCCGCGTACCGCTTTTATATCGAGGCGGCCGTAGAAATCGAAGAGGGCGTCGGTTGCTATTCTGTGGCAGTTTTAGTGCTCCAGAAGGTGCCTTGATCATCGTGGCTGCCATTCCAGCGGTTGCTCTTCCGTGGCGATTGGGCTCGGCCTGGGGCTTGGATCGCACCGGCGCGAAAACGAATTTCCGTGGCGATTGAGTTCGATTTCGTTGTCCATGATGTGTGGGAACGCCTAGGAATACAAGGTCACGCGATGCGTCCGCGCATACGCATTTGCGGCACAAACTTGGGTCGTGTTTGCGGCCCTGCAGACAACCCGAACTTTTTTTGCATCCGGCTTCTGGTCTAGGATGCAGACCATTTTTTCATGTGCGCAAACGCAAAATAGTCGTTTTGCGTCCATTTAGATCGAGCCGCTAGAGATGCCCCGAGGAGGACTGCCAGAGGGAGGACGCGAGAGAGTAGGGGGTTTAGCACAGCTTCAGCCTTTGGTAGAGGAGGTGAGATGTCTACGCAAGGAAATGGTGGCGACTCAATCAAAACAAGAAAAGGATGAAGATGATCACGATAGGGCAAGGAAGAGGACACTGGACATTTTCTCACATGTTCAAGAGGTACACCATCACAACGTTGCCGGATCAAGAATAAAGTCGGGCCCAGTGGCAGCTAAAGAATTTTTCAATAAAGAGCGGCAGCAAAAAAAAAAAAGAAGATGCAACATATAGTAAAGCAGAAGGCACCCATCGCCCCAAAAGGATAGCTCAGATTTCTCTCAAGTAGCATCGAACCATTCGAACAGATGGCATCGCGTTACGCAGGAGTGCGCTCAGGGGGCAGGTCATCAACCAAAGTTACAGCTTAGGGCATCTCCAGCGGCGCGACCCATTTCGGACGCCCAAATTGTCCACGGGTGTCCGTTTGCGTCGCCTGGCGGACGGGGAAATGGTCGTGTGTCCATTTGCGTCTGGGGTTGGCTCCAGCGGGGCGACGCATTTTGGGCGCAGACCAGAATTTAAAAAATTGAGGGCTGAAACAAGTTCATCACACTTTGCAGCTCGTACGGCGCAAAGTGGAGCAAAAGGGGCACAAGAAGGCCTGAACAGCAATAAAAAAAAGTCCAAAAGGAGGCCAAGGTGCTGGGCGCATGGCGCCGGCGCTGGCGATCAGGCGTCTCGCGCGCGGATTTCGGCGCGCCTCTTCATGAACCATGCCCTGGTGTCGTCGTCGACGCGGCTCAAGTCGGCAAGCATGATCCTTGTGTCTTCTGCACGCAATTTAGCCTCGGCGTCTGCCTTTTTGGCCTCGATGTCCAGCCTTTGGACATCGAGGACCTCCTTGGCGAGGTTCTGGTAGATGGCAGCTGCGGCCTCTTTTTCCAGACGCCTCTTCTCGTCCCTAGCAGCCATGGAGGCACGGTTGTCGGCCATTATCTTCTCCATGCTCTGCGTGAAAGCAATGGCCTGCGCCTTCCGGACGAGATCGGCCTTGGTAGCCTTGTGGCCTCGTGGACGAGGTGGAAGGACTGGACGACCTTGATCGTCGTCTTCGCCGTCGAGGTTGACCGCTGTCCCATTCCTCACAGCTTCGTTGCAGGCCGCAAAGCTTATCATCCACTTGTTGTTGTCTTTGAGCACCTCCCAACAATGGACCATATGGAAGCCCTTCTTGTGCGTCGCCCTGAACTTCTGCAAGGCGCGGGATACCTGCAATCATAGCCGCCAATGATGTACAATGACGCAAATTGACGCAATGACGCAAATTGTCTACAATGATGATGGTTCTATCGTCTTTACCACTGTCATGACGCCAGTGCCGCTTACGGGGTTGTTAATAGCATGTTCGACCGCCGAGCAGAACTTGGCAGTCTCTTGTTTGATGTAGTTCCATCTTTTCCGGAGGGACTCTTCCGTCCGAGGGCCTGTGATATGGTAGGGCGGGTGCATCCTGGTCTCGTTGTACTGCTGCAAGACCTTGGCCCAGTAGACCTTGCCCTTTTGCTGGGCGCCATTGATACAATCTTGGGTCGTTGCCAGCCACGCTTCACACAAACACTTGTCCTCGTCGTCGACGAAGCCTTGTGTCCTGCGGCTCTCCCCATTCTTCTTGGTGGCAATGTCCGTGGGGATAGGCTGTGTTGGCGCGTCGTCGAAGTCGTCCACGCACACGGGTGTTGGCTGCGTCTGCTGGGTGCCGAACAGCCGTGCGGTCTCGATGTCCTCCGCATCTTGCGTTGGTGGCCAGTCATCATGCGCGCCTGTCCAGGCCCGATCATCGCGAACGAAGCCGCCGCCGTAGATAATTTCCTGGATGTCTGAATCATGGAGGTCCTTCCAATAGTCCTACGAACGACCGGACATCAGACGCATGATACAGGGCACTCGCACACATTGACAAAGCTCACGTACCGGGTCGTCCATCGTCGGGGCAGGCGGCGCCATTTCGTCGAACAGGATGCGGGGCTGCGGCATGCTCTCCTCCGGCACCTGGCGCGTCTTCTGTGTCGCGCCCGGGCAGGAGTCACCGCTTCTAGGCGTCCGGTTGAGGTCGGGAACCGCCGCCCCGGTCAACTTCACCGGCGGCAGGCCGGAGGCGAACCGCGACGCCGCGTGGCCCTGCAAGGGAGCGGGAGTTCCAGGGCGCAGCTAGGAACTTACCGAGCTGACCGAAGAGGCCGGAGGAGCGACGCCGGCGATCCCCTCTCTCTTGATGATCATGTAGCCCTCCGCTAAGGTCGGATGGAGGGCTACTTGCGCGACACCGGCTTTGATCTGCATCTGCCAGGCCTACTGGTTGGCGGCCGCGGCAGTCTTGATCTTCTGGTTCTTGCGCCGCCCGCGACGCTTCGCGGCCTCCAGGACTTTCTCCTCCGCGGAGAGCACCTTCTTTGCCGCCTTCGGCTTTGCCTCCCGGCCGCCGCCGTCGGCGGCCCGCTTTGCTTCCGCCGAAGCTGCAGTGTCCATTCTGGCTATGGCCGTGGCTACGGGGGAGTGTGGGGCGGCGGCGGGTGCGAGGGTTTGCTCCGCATCCATGGCGGTAGCTGCGGCGGCGAGGACGTCCATCGCTTCTGGGCTGCTCGCGCCGGTCTAGTTTCCAATTTGGCACGGGGAATGGCCAGTGGCGGGAATAATATCAGCCTCCAGCCACTGACGCGCGGGTCCTACGTCTTTTTCGGCGGACACTCGGAGCGACCGCCGAGCGTCCGCGGAGACGCAAACCTGGCGCATATTTGGGCCAGGTTTGCGTCTCCGCGGACGGCCCGGTCACTTTGCGTCGCCCCGCTGGAATAGGCCCGAGACGCATTTCCGGTCACGGCGGACGACGACCGTTTGCGTCGCGCCGCTGGAGATGCCCTTAGAAGAATGCGGCTACATATATTTTGTGTTAGAATCATCCTTCGTGGAATGTACATAGTGAGCAAATATGGTTGGCATGGCTATGCAAAGTGTTGTTTATCCTGCAAATGGTTTGTTTCGTCATAAAAAACATTCAGTCCTGTTATACGCGTTATAATCCTTTTATATGCATTACAACATGTGAATGAAAATGATTAAACCGATAAAACGAATTTACCATTCCCAAAATAAAATGGAAGGTTTATCATGTTACATAGGCATAGTTGTGGACAAAAGATGTGCCAAATCTCTAAAATCTCCTCCCGTAAATTTCAAGATTGCATTAGCTACTTCATTTAGAAGTTCTAACTTAGAACAGACACACTGCAGAATGCAATTGCTCACATGAGCTTTGCAATAGCAGAACACACGGTTCATATAAGAGATCAGAGAAATATTCTTTTAAAATACACCCTAAAAGGTGTATTTCATTCGATAGAAGAAATGCCAAGAGGAGCAAGTACTCTTCACTCCCCAGGACAGCCATCGTGTATGAGTTCCCATGGCTTCTCGCACCCATAGCAGAACTGAAAACCACACCTGCCATTGGATAAAAGTCAGAAATATAGTTGATCACCCTTGCCATATGAACAAAGTGTTTATTTTTAGTGAAATGGAGTGCATAAACAAAGCACTCAGGATCCATGCTTGATGGCGCCACCCTTGCCTGGGTTGCCGTGATTTTCTAGAGTAATTTTATCTAAAAATCTGACATATTAATCACGTTTGTCCAAACTTTAAAAAATGAGCTTCAACCACTTTTTGGAATTTGAATTTATTTTCTCCTACGATTTTACTACTCCAATGAATATGGCTTATCTTTTTTGTAAGTCAAACTATGTAAAATTTGATCAACTTTTATTAAAAGTACAATACAAATTTAATATTGTTAGATACATCATGAGAAAAGCATTTTTATGATATCTATATAATATCATTGTTGTTAATAGTTCTTTCTGAAGATTTAGTTAGAATTAACTTAGCTTGACTTTTTTCTAAAAAATACTAGGCCGGCTTGTTGATTAGAACGGAGACTGACATCAGAAGTCAGAGGTCGATAGACTGTGGCCTGTAAACTAAACAAGCATATCTCAACGTCGCAAATTCATGTATACGGAAGCAGACGTACCGGCAAGTGATGTGCAGGCAGCCATGGGACTTCTCGACATAGAACCGGCACCGCGGGCAGCGCTTCCACTTCGACTCCCTGGCGGTCTCCACGAGCAGCAGATCATCCCGGCCACGCTCCGCCGCGCCAAGCCGCGCGAACTCCGCGCAGTTCACGCCGGCGTGCCACGGCACCTGGCAATTCGCGCAGAACAGCCGCCGGCACACCTGGCACTCCGACTGCGTCACGCACCCGTCGGACACGTCGTCGGCCACCATCATCTCGGAGCAGTCGGGGAAAGGGCAGTAGGTCCTCCGCGCTGCTATGAACATGGACTCGCACAGCGCGCGGCACCACCGCACGAACAGGTCGCCCGGGAGGGCGGCGCGGCACAGCTCTGGGTCGAGCGCGCCGGCGCAGGACGCGTCGAGGCACCGCACGGCGGCGGCGCCGGCTTCCACCTTGGCGCGGACGTGGCCCGCCAGACACGGCCGACAGAAGGCGTGCGCGCACCCGCTGCCGCCGCGGTGGGCCTCCGACGGCGCCATGGGTTCCATGCAGATGCTGCAGGGGGCGTGCGGCGCCTGCCCCGCGGGTTCCGCCATTGCGGTGGCGCGAGCTTTGGTTGGAAGGTGGGAAATATTTGGTGAGTTTGGAGTTGTGTTGATCGAAACCAGCAACAATATCCTTCTCCTCCGGATGGGAAATGGCATGCGATCTTCTTGTTTTGGAGACAGTATATCCAGTAACTGCCTGATGTGTGATGATTTCTTTGGTTTAGTTGGGATTTAAAGGGTTCATTTCCTTCACATCGGAATGTAAACCTCGCCCGAGTGTTTTACGCGGACGTGTTTAACGCAGCACAGGTTCGGTGCGACTTGGGAATGGGAATGGCCTGCTACTGTCCCTCGTCTTCTGTGTCTAACCTGAGCCAAATTATGACGAGTAGATCACACAGACTGGTTTAACGTTAGAACCATGTTTTGGGCACAAAAAAATCCTCATAAAAAATGTAACTGTAATTCTCTACATGGTTTTGGATGCTGATTCTGCATTCTTTAGATTTTCGGAATGTAAAAAAACAATGTTAAATGTACACAATGCCACGGGGTTATACTTTCAATAATTCAGGAAAAATGTATAAATATTCATATCACATGCCAAAAGCGCAACAGATACTCCTTTTTACAGGAGACAAACTTTCAAGGTTTTTGGATAATTTAGTTTTTATAGGTTTCTAACGTGTGCATAATTTGTTTTCACTCTAAAAAAAAGTAACGGTACGAGACGACAGCATAAATAACAAGGTTTCAAACGTTCTCATATGAAAATGTAAGAATTCACATTTTTGTAGAGTGTCATAAAGGAAGAAGCAGAAGCAGCATGGCAGATGAATGAGTATCTCGCCCTTCTGCAAATTAACGAATACAAACTAATAGTGGCATATCTCGATAACTTTTATGCACATTATCATTTCATAGCATACATATATGAATTGGTCACCAATGAAAACCATGCCAAGTTCATATTACAGCGGTTAGGATGTTCCTGTATTTTTTTTTTAAGGAAGATGCAGTCGAAGCTGGAGAAATATTGTCTTTTACATATATACTTTGCCGATATGGCAGAGAAGTGACGCTTTGGACAGGTCTTTGGTCATCCACTTTCAAAATTTGACTATGAATACTGTTCCATGTACATATTGATTGTAATTTTGAAAATCAAGCGTATAAATTTGTCTGAAAATGTTTATATAATCTAATATTTTTATTGATTTTTTTGCATATATTAAAATATGAATTAATGGCCAAATTGACATCTTGAGGACCTTGTCAACATCCAAAAGGTTGTCTGTTCTCCATCGGGTGTCCAACAAAAAAATGGAGGTTATTGGTATCTATGGTCCTGCGGACCATGCTCGTTCCAGGGTTCCTGGACGAGATTTCAGACAAGATAGCTAGGTGTACCCTGCCGATCCTCATGGGGGGGCGACTTTAACTTAATCAGAGCTGCTGAGGATAAGAGCAATGATAACCTTAACTGGACACTGATTGACCTGTTCAACAACAACATTTCTTCTTGGGCTCTGAGGGAGATTCCGCGCACGGGAGCACGGTTTACTTGGTCCAATCACCAGCTCAACCCGGTCCGGTCCGCCCTTGACCGTGTTTTTGTGTCCGCTACTTTTGAAGCTATTTTCCCGCTGTGTTCGCTGTCTGCTGAGACCAGCCTGGGGTCTGATCATATGCCGCTTGTTTTTTACATTGGAGAGGGCTTTCCTGTTCGTACCAACATATTTTTCTTCGAGACCAGCTGGTTCAAGCGCCAAGATTTTGTCCCCTTGGTTCAACACTCTTGGGAGAGATTGTTGACCAAGGTGGGTGGCCGCGACATTATCGACTGGTGGACATTTATGTCTTCAGGGCTAAGGCAATTCCTAAGGGGCTGGAATCAGAACCTTGGCAGGGATACCAAGGCTGAGAAATCTGCTATGCTGACCCAGATCGCCCAACTGGACGTGCTGGCAGACGCCACCGGTCTCGATGAGGATGCTTGGGCCTCAAGATACCACTTGGAGGAGCAGTTGCTCCATATTTACAGAATGGGGGAGGAGGAGCACTGGCGGAAGCGCGGCAGAGTCAGGTGGGCTTTGCAGGGCGATGCGAACACGGCTTATTTTCACGCTGTAGCCAATGGCAGAAGAAGGAAATGCAATATCTTTAAGCTTAGTACTAACAACGGAACAATCACGGCTTCAAAATTGATTCAACAACCTGCTCGGTTCTTCAGCCCCAAGGGTTTGTGGGTTGGCACCTTCCTCCTGGGGTGAGGAAGCTCGCGTGTCAAAGGAGGAAAATGTGGGTCTGGCGTGCACCTTCTCTGAAGCTGAACTTGAGGCCATAGTCAAAGATATGAAGACAGACACTGCTCCGGGTCCGGACGGCTTCCCTGTGACTTTCTTCAAGCGTTTCTGGCCACAGGTCAAGCACGGTATCCTGCTCATCCTCAATGACTTCGTGCTGGGGCGCATTGACATTGCTAGGCTCAACTTCAGAATCCTGTCACTTATTCCGAAAGTTCCTGGGGCGGAACAAATCTAACAGTATAGACCGATTGCCCTGATCAACATAGTTTTCAAAATCATATCCAAAGCCTACACCTCCTGTTGGAGATATGCCCAAGAGGCAATAATAAAAGTGGTTATTATAGATCTTTATGTTTATGATAAATGTTTATATACCATGCTATAATTGTATTAACCGAAACATTGATACATGTGTGATATGTAAACAACAAAGAGTCCCTAGTATGCCTCTTAACTAGCTTGTTGATTAATAGATGATTAGTTTCATAATCATGAACATTGGATGTTATTAATAACAAGGCTATTGAAGGAGATATGCCCTAGAGGCAATAATAAAGTGGTTATTATTTATATCTTTATGTTTATGATAAATGTTTATATATCATGCTATAATTGTGTTAACCGAAACATTAGTACATGTGTGATATGTAGACAAACAAAGAGTCCCTAGTATGCCTCTTAAACTAGCTTGTTGATTAATGGATGATTAGTTTCATAATCATGAACATTGGATGTTATTAATAACAAGGTTATATCATTGTATGAATGATGTAATGGACACACCCAATTAAGCGTAGCATAAGATCTCATCATTAAGTTATTTGCTATAAGCTTTCGATACATAGTTACCTAGTCCTTATGACCATGAGATCATGTAAATCACTTATACCGGAAAGGTACTTTGATTACACCAAACGCCACTGCGTAAATGGGTGGTTATAAAGGTGGGATTAAGTATCCGGAAAGTATGAGTTGAAGCATATGGATCAACAGTGGGATTTGTCCATCCCGATGACGGATAGATATACTCTGGACCCTCTCGGTGGAATGTCGTCTAATGTCTTGCAAGCATATGAATAAGTTCAGAAGAGACCACATACCACAGTACGAGTAAAGAGTACTTGTCAGGAGATGAGGTTGAACAAGGTATAGAGTGATACCGAAGATCAAACCTCGGACAAGTAAAATATCGCGTGACAAAGGGAATTGGTATCGTATGTGAATGGTCCATTCGATCACTAAAGTCATCGTTGAATATGTGGGAGCCATTATGGATCTCCAGATCCCGCTATTGGTTATTGGTCGGAGTGAGTACTCAACCATGTCCGCATAGTTCACGAACCGTAGGTCACACACTTAAAGTTGGATGTTGAAATGGTAGAACTTGAATATGGAATGGAGTTCGAATATTTGTTCGGAGTCCCGGATGAGATCCCGGACATCACGAGGAGTTCCGGAATGATCCGGAGAATAAGATTCATATATAGGATGTCATTTTATGTGAATTTAAATGATGCGGAAGGTTCTATGGAAGGTTCTAGAAGGTTCTAGAAAAGTCCGAAAGAAACCACCAAGGAAGGTGGAGTCCCGGAGGGACTCCACCTCCATGGCCGGCCAACCCTAGAGGGGGAGGAGTCCCAAGTGGACTCCACCAAGGGGGGCCGGCCACCCCCTCCATGGAAGGTGGAACTCCCACCTCTAGTGGGAGTCCTAGCTTGGGTAGGTTTCCCTATCATATGGAAGGTTTTGGGTTCGGGTCTTATTCGGAGACTTGTAGTCCAACCCTTGGGGCTTCCACCTATATAATGAGGGACAAGGGGAGGGGGCCGGCTACCCCAAGACCACCACCTGGCCGGCCACCCCCTCCCAAACCCTAGCCACCCCCTTCTCCTCCATAGCTCCCGCGTGCTTAAGCGAAGCTCCGCTGGAGTTCTCCACCGCCACCGACACCACGCCATCGTGCTGTCGGATTCAAGAGGAGCTACTACTTCCGCTGCCCGCTGGAACGGGAGGTGGACGTCGTCTTCATCAACAACCGAACGTGTGACCGAGTACGGAGGTGCTGCCCGTTCGTGGCGCCGGTGATCAAGATCTTCTACGCGCTTTTGCAAGCGGCAAGTGAACGTCTACCGCAGCAACAAGAGCCTCATCTTGTAGGCTTTGGAATCTCTTCAAGGGTGAGACTCGATAATCCCCTCGTTGCTACCGTCTTCTAGATTGCATCTTGGCTTGGATTGCGTGTTCGCGGTAGGAAATTTTTTGTTTTCTATGCAACGTTATCCTACAGTGGTATCAGAGCCGTGTCTATGCATAGATGGTTGCACAAGTAGAACACAATGGTTTTGTGGGCGTTGATGCTCTTGTTATCTTTAGTTTGAGTACTTTGCATCTTTGTGGCATTGTGGGATGAAGCGGCTCGGACTAACTTTACATGACCGCGTTCATGAGACTTGTTCCTTGTTCGACATGCAACTTGTATTGCATAAGAGGCTTTGCGGGTGTCTGTCTCTCCTACTATAGTGAAGATTCAATTTACTCTTCTATTGAAAACATTAGTATCAACATTGTGGTTCATGTTCGTAGGTAGATTAGATCTCTCTCGAAAACCCTAAACCACGTAAAATATGCAAACCAAATTAGAGACGTCTAACTTGTTTTTGCAGGGTTTGGTGATGTGATATGGCCATAATGTGATGATGAATATGTATGAGATGATCATTATTGTATTGTGGCAACCGGCAGGAGCCTTATGGTTGTCTTTAAATTTCATGTTGAGTAGTATTTCAAAGTAGTTGTAATAGTTGCTACATGGAGGACAATCATGAAGACGGCGCCATTGACCTTGACGCTACGCCGACGATGATGGAGATCATGCCCGAAGATGATGGAGATCATGTCCGTGCTTTGGAGATGAAGATCAAAGGCGCAAAGACAAAAGGGCCATATCATATCACATATGAACTGCATGTGATGTTAATCCTTTTATGCATCTTATTTTGCTTAGATCGCGACGGTAACATTATAAGATGATCCCTCACTAAAATCTCAAGATAATAAAGTGTTCATCCTTAGTAGCACCGTTACCAAGACTTGTCGGTTCGAAGCATCTCGTGATGATCGGGTGTGATAGAATCAACAAGTTCATACAACGGGTGCAAGACAGTTTTGCACATGCGGATACTAAGGTGGCCTTGACGAGCCTAGCATGTACAGACATGGTCTCGGAACACGTGATACCGAAAGGTAGAGCATGAATCATATGGTTGATATGATGAACACTTTGAGTGTTCGCCATTGAAATCACACCTTGTCTCGTGATGATCGGACTTAGGTGCGGTGGATTTGGTTCGTGTGATCACTAAGACAATGCGAGGGATATTATTTTGAGTGGGAGTTCACCTAGATTTTTAATTATGTTGAATTAAAATTTGAACTCAATTTGTCATAAACTTAGTCTAAACTTTTGCAAATATATGTTGTAGAGATGGCGTCCCCAATCAATTTTAACCAGTTCCTAGAGAAAGAAAAACTTAAGAGCAACAGTAGCAACTTCACCGACTGGTTCCGTCATGTGAGGATCTTCCTCTCTGGCGGAAATCTGCAATATGTGCTTGATGCACCGCTAGGTGACCCTTCTGTAGAAACTGAAACCGATGAAGTAAAGAATGTTTACGCGACTCGGAAAGCTCGGTACTCTCAAGTTCAGTGTGCCATCCTATGCAGTCTGGAAGCCGATCTTCAAAAACGTTTTGAGCACCATGATCCTCATGAGTTGATGAATGAGCTGAAAGCTATTTTTGAGACTCATGCGGCCGTGGAGTGCTATGAAGTATCGAAACATTTCTTCAGCTGTATGATGGAAGAAGGCAGCTCCGTTAGTGAGCACATGCTTGCCATGACCGGGCATGCGAAGAAACTCAGTGACTTGGGAATAGTGATTCCTAACAGACTGGGGATTAATCGTGTCCTTCAATCACTGCCACCAAGTTACAAGAACTTTGTGATGAACTACAATATGCAGAACATGAACAAGGAGTTACCTGAACTCTTTGGCATGCTAAAAGCTGCTGAGATTGAGATCAAGAAAGAGCACCAAGTGTTGATGGTCAACAAGACCACCAGTTTCAAGAAACAGGGCAAGTCTAAGGGGAAATTCAAGAAGGGTGGCAAGAAAGCTGCCACGCCTCCTATGAAACCTAAGAACGGCCCTAAGCCTGATGCTGAGTGCTATTAGTGCAAGGAGAAGGGACACTGGAAGCGTAATTGCTCCAAGTATCTGGCTGATCTGAAGAGCGGCCTTGTCAAGAAGAAGAAAGAAGGTATATCTGATATACATGTTATAGATGTTTATCTCACTTGTTCTCGTTCTAGTACCTGGGTATTTGATACTGGTTCGGTTGCTCATATCTGTAACTCGAAACAGGAACTAAAGAATAAACGAAGACTACTGAAAGATGAAGTGACGATGCGCGTTGGAAACGGATCCAAGGTCAATGTGATCGCTGTCGGCACACTTCCTATACATCTACCTTCGGGATTAGTTTTAAGCCTAAATAATTGTTATTTTGTACCCGCGTTGAGCATGAACATTATATCTGGATCTTGTTTAATGCAAGACGGTTATTCATTCAAGTCTGAGAATAATGGTTGTTCTATTTTTATGAATAATATCTTTTATGGTCGAGCACCGCAAAAGAATGGCTTATTTCTGTTAGATCTCGATAGTAGTGATACGCATATAAATAACATTGATGCTAAGCGAATTAAATTGAATGATAATTCTACTTATATGTGGCACTGTCGTCTTGGTCATATTGGAGTGAAACGCATGAAGAAACTCCATACTGATGGATTACTTGAATCACTTGACTTTGAGTCACTTGATAGATGCGAAGCATGTCTAATGGGAAAAATGACTAAGACTCCATTTTCTGGTATGATGGAGCGAGAACTCATCGACTTATTGGAAATCATACATACCGATGTGTGCGGACCAATGAGCGTAGCATCGCGCGGTGGTTATCGTTATGTTCTAACCTTCACAGATGATCTGAGTAGATATGGGTATATCTATTTCATGAAACATAAATCCGAAACTTTCAAGAAGTTTAAGGAATTCCAAAGTAAAGTAGAAAATCAACGTAACAAGAAGATTAAATTTCTACGATCTGATCGTGGAGGTGAATATCTGAGTTATGAGTTTGGCATGCATTTAAAGAAATGTGGAATACTTTCACAATTGACACCGCCGGGAACACCACAACGAAACGGTGTGTCCGAACGTCGTAATCGAACTCTCTTAGATATGGTTCGTTCTATGATGTCTGTTACTGATTTGCCGTTATCATTTTGGAGTTATGCATTAGAGACAACCGCATTCACTTTAAATAGAGCACCATCAAAATCCGCAGAAATGACACCGTATGAATTATGGTTTAATAAGAAGCCTAAGCTGTCGTTCCTGAAAGTTTGGGGTTGCGAGGCCTATGTAAAGAAGTTACAACCGGACAAGCTAGAACCCAAAGCGGAGAAATGCGTCTTCATAGGATACCCTAAGGAAACTATAGGGTATACTTTCTATCACAGATCCGAAGGCAAAATCTTTGTTGCTAAGAACGGAACCTTTCTTGAGAAAGAATTTATCACTAAAGAAGTGACTGGAAGAAAAGTAGAACTCGATGAGATTGATGAATCTATACTCGTTGATCAGAGTAGCGCAGTACCGGAAGTTGTACCTGTACCGCCTACACCAGCAACAGAGGAAGCTAATGATAATGATCATGAAACTTCGAACGAGGAAACTACTGAACCTCGCAGATCGACAAGGGAACGTGCCACTCCTGATTGGTATGATCCTTGTCTAAATGTCATGATTGTGGATAACAATGATGAGGACCCTGCGACGTATGAAGAAGCGATGATGAGCCCAGATTCCAACAAATGGCAAGAAGCCATGAAATCCGAAATGGGATCCATGTATGATAACAAAGTATGGACTTTGGTAGACTTACCTGATAGCCGAAAGGCTGTAGAGAATAAATGGATCTTCAAGAGAAAAACAGATGCTGATGGTAATATTACTGTCTATAAAGCTCGACTTGTCGCAAAGGGTTTCCGACAAATTCAAGGAGTTGACTACGATGAGACTTTCTCACCTGTAGCGAAGCTAAAATCCGTGAGGATTTTGTTAGCAATAGATGCATTTTTCGATTATGAGATTTGGCAGATGGATGTCAAAACGGCGTTCCTTAATGGAGACATTGAGGAAGAGTTGTATATGGTACAACCCAAAGGTTTTGTCGATCCTAAAAATGCTGACAAAGTATGCAAACTTCAGCGTTCAATCTATGGACTGAAGCAAGCATCAAGAAGTTAGAACCGACGCTTTGATAAGGTGATCAAAGACTTCGGGTTTATACAGTGTCATGGAGAGGCCTGTATTTACAAGAAAGTGAGTGGGAGCTCTGTAGCATTCCTGATATTATATGTAGATGACATATTATTGATCGGGAATGATATAGAACTATTAAGCAAAGGTAAAAGGTTATTTGAATAATAGTTTTTCAATGAAAGACCTTGGTGAAGCATCGTATATATTAGGCATCAAGATTTATAGAGATAGATCAAGACGCCTAATAGGGCTATCACAGAGTACATACCTGGACAAGATTCTAAAGAAGTTTAGAATGGACGAAAGTAAGAAAGGGTTCTTACCTATGTTACCAGGCAAGGTCTTGAGTAAGACTCAAGGACCAGCTACGGCATAAGAAAGAGAAAGGATGAGTAATATCCCCTATGCCTCGGCAGTAGGATCTATCATGTATGCCATGCTATGTACTAGACCGGATATAGCACATGCTGTTAGTTTGACTAGCAGATATCAAAGTGATCCAGGAATGGAACACTGGACAGCGGTCAAGAATATCCTGAAGTACTTGAAAAGAACTAAGGATATGTTTCTTTGTTATGGAGGTGACCAAGAGCTCGTTGTAAGTGGTTACACCGATGCAAGTTGGAACACTGATCCTGATGACTCTAAGTCACGATGCGGGTACGTGTTTATATTGAATGGTGCTGCAGTAAGCTGGGCAAGCTCGAAGCAGTGCACGGTGGCGAAGTCTTCAACAGAATCAAAGTACATAGCGGCTTCAGAGGCTTCATCAGAAACGGTATGGATGAAGAGGTTCATTGTAGAGCTCGGTGTGGTTCCTAGTGCATTGGACCCATTAATCATTTACTATGACAACATGGGTGCCATCGCCAATGCACAAGAGCCAAGGTCACACAAGAGGCGGAAGCATATCAAGCTGCGTTACCACTCGATTCGCGAGTACATCGAAGATGGAGAAGTAAAGATTTGCAAAGTACACACTGATCTGAATGTAGCAGATCCGTTGACTAAAGCTCTCCCTAGGGCAAAGCATGACCAACACCAGAATGCCATGGGTGTTAGGTATATTACAATGTAATCTAGATTATTGACTCTAGTGCAAGTGGGAGACTGAAGGAGATATGCCCTAGAGGCAATAATAAAGTGGTTATTATTTATATCTTTATGTTTATGATAAATGTTTATATATCATGCTATAATTGTATTAACCGAAACATTAGTACATGTGTGATATGTAGACAAACAAAGAGTCCCTAGTATGCCTCTTAAACTAGCTTGTTGATTAATGGATGATTAGTTTCATAATCATGAACATTGGATGTTATTAATAACAAGGTTATATCATTGTATGAATGATGTAATGGACACACCCAATTAAGCGTAGCATAATATCTCGTCATTAAGTTATTTGCTATAAGCTTTCGATACATAGTTACCTAGTCCTTATGACCATGAGATCATGTAAATCACTTATACCGGAAAGGTACTTTGATTACACCAAACGCCACTGCGTAAATGGGTGGTTATAAAGGTGGGATTAAGTATCCGGAAAGTATGAGTTGAAGCATATGGATCAACAGTGGGATTTGTCCATCCCGATGACGGATAGATATACTCTGGGCCCTCTCGGTGGAATGTCGTCTAATGTCTTGCAAGCATATGAATAAGTTCATAAGAGACCACATACCACAGTACGAGCAAAGAGTACTTGTCAGGAGACGAGGTTGAACAAGGTATAGAGTGATACCGATGATCAAACCTCGGACAAGTAAAATATCGCGTGACAAAGGAAATTGGTATCATATGTGAATGGTTCATTTGATCACTAAAGTCATCGTTGAATATGCGGGAGCCATTATGGATCTCCAAATCCCGCTATTGGTTATTGGTCGGAGAGAGTACTCAACCATGTCCACATAGTTCGCGAACCGTAGGGTGACACACTTAAGGTTTGATGTTGAAATGGTAGAACTTGAATATGGAATGGAGTTCGAAGTATTGTTCGAAGTCTCGGATGGAAACCCGGACATCACGAGGAGTTCCGGAATGGTCCGGAGAATAAGATTCATATATAGGAAGTCATTTTATAAGTTATAAAGTGATCCTGAAGATTTTATGGAAGGTTCTAGAAGGTTCTAGAAAAGTCCGGAAGAAATCAATTTGGAAGGCGGAGTCCCGAAGGGACTCCACCTCCCATGGCCGGCCAACCCTAGTAGGGGAGTCCAAGGTGGACTCCACCTAAGGGGGCCGGCCACCCCCCCACATGGAAGGGGGGAATCCCACCTCAAGTGGGAGTCCCACCTTGGGTAGGTTTCCCTACTACATGGAAGGTTTTGGGTTGGGGTCTTATTCGAAGACTTGTAGTCCAACACTTGGGGGTTCCACCTATATAATGAGGGGCCAAGGGGAGGGGGCCGGCCACCCCAAGACCACAAGGTGGCCGCACCCTATAGTGGCCGGCGCCCCCCCTCTCCCAAACCCTAGCCGCCCCCTCTCTCCTCCACCTCTCCCGCACGCTTAGCGAAGCTCCGCCGGAGTTCTCCACCACCACCGCCACCACGCCGTCGTGCTGCCGGATTCAAGGAGGAGCTACTACTTCCGCTGCCCGCTGGAACGGGGAGAAGGACGTCGTCTTCATCAACACCGAACGTGTGACCGAGTATGGAGGTGCTGCCCGATCGTGGCGCCGTGATCAAGATCTTCTACGCGCTTTTGCAAGCGGCAAGTGATCGTCTACCGCAGCAACAAGAGCCTCATCTTGTAGGCTTTGGAAATCTTCAAGGGTGAGTCTCGATCATCTCCTCGTTGCTCCCGTCTTCTAGATTGCATCTTGGCTTGGATTGCGTTCTCGCGGTAGGAAATTTTTTGTTTCCTATGCTACGAATCCCTACAGTGGTATCAGAGCCGTGTCTATGCATAGATGGTTGCACGAGTAGAACACAATGGTTTTGTGGGCGTTGATGCTCTTGTTGTATTTAGTTTGAGTACTTTGCATCTTTGTGGCATAGTGGGATGAAGCGGCTCGGACTAACTTTACATGACCGCGTTCATGAGACTTGTTCCTCGTTTGACATGCAACTTGTATTGCATAAGAGGCTTTGCGGGTGTCTGTCTCTCCTACTATAGTGAAGATTCAATTTACTCTTCTATTGACAACACTAGTATCACCATTGTGGTTCATGTTCGTAGGTAGATTAGATCTCTCTCGAAAACCCTAAACCACGTAAAATATGCAAACCAAATTAGAAACGTCTAACTTGTTTTTGCAGGGTTTGGTGATGTGATATGGCCATAATGTGATGATGAATATGTATGAGATGATCATTATTGTTTTGTGGCAACCGGCAGGAGCCTTATGGTTGTCTTTAAATTTCATGTTGAGTAGTATTTCAAAGTAGTTGTAATAGTTGCTACATGAGGTGAACAACCATGAAGACGGCGCCATTGACCTTGACGCTACGCCGACGATGATGGAGATCATGCCTGAAGATGATGGAGATCATGTCCGTGCTTTGGAGATGAAGATCAAAGGCTCAAAGACAAAAGGGCCATATCATATCACATATGAACTGCATGTGATGTTAATCCTTTTATGCATCTTATTTTGCTTAGATCACGACGGTAGCATTATAAGATGATCCCTCACTAAAATATCAAGATAATAAAGTGTTCATCCTTAGTAGCACCATTGCCAAGACTTGTCGTTTCGAAGCATCTCGTGATGATCGGGTGTGATAGAATCAACAAGTGCATACAACGGGTGCAAGCCAGTTTTTCACATGCGGATACTAAGCTGGCCTTGACGAGCCTAGCATGTACAGACATGGTCTCGGAACACGTGATACCGAAAGGTAGAGCATGAATCATATGATTGATATGATGAACACTTTGAGTGTTCGCCATTGAAATTACACCTTGTCTCGTGATGATCGGACTTAGGTGTGGTTGTTTTAGTTCGTGTGATCACTAAGACAATGCGAGAGATATTGTTTTGAGTGGGAGTTCACCTAGATTTTTAATTATGTTGAATTAAAATTTGAACTCAATTTGTCATAAACTTAGTCTAAACTATTGCAAATATATGTTGTAGAGATGGCGTCCCCAATCAATTTTAACCAGTTCCAAGAGAAAGAAAAGCTTAAGAGCAACGGTAGCAACTTCACCGACTGGTTCCGTCATGTGAGGATCTTCCTCTCTGGCGGAAATCTGCAATATGTGCTTGATGCACCGCTAGGTGACCCTCCTGTAGAAACTGAAACCGATGAAGTAAAGAATGTTTACGCGACTCGGAAAGCTCGGTACTCCCAAGTTCAGTGTGCCATCCTATGCAGTCTGGAAGCCGATCTTCAAAAACGTTTTGAGCACCACGATCCTCATGAGTTGGTCAATGAGCTGAAAGCTATATTTGAAACTCATGCGGCCGTGGAATGCTATGAAGCATCGAAACACTTCTTCAGCTGCATGATGGAAGAAGGCAGCTCCATTAGTGAGCACATGCTCGCCATGACCGGGCATGCGAAGAAACTCAGTGACTTGGGAATAGTGATTCCTAACAGACTGGGGATTAATCGTGTCCTTCAATCACTGCCACCAAGTTACAAGAACTTTGTGATGAACTACAATATGCAGAACATGAACAAAGAGTTACCTGAACTCTTTGGCATGCTAAAAGCTGCTGAGATTGAGATCAAGAAAGAGCACCAAGTGTTGATGGTCAACAAGACCACCAGTTTCAAGAAACAAGGCAAGTTGATACGTCTCCGACGTATCGATAATTTCTTATGCATATTTTATGTCATATTTATGCATTTTCCGGCACTAACCTATTAACGAGATGCCGAAGAGCCAGTTGCTATTTTCTGCTATTTTTGGTTTCAGAAATCCTAGTAAGGAAATATTCTCGGAATTGGACGAAATCAACGCCCAGGATCTTATTTTTCCACGAAGCTTCCAGAAGACCGGGGAGGAAACGAAGTGGGGCGACGAGGCGGCCAGACGCTAGGGCGGCGCGGCCCAGGCCCTGGCCGCGCCGGCCTAGTGTGTGGGCCCCTCGCGTCGCCCCTAAACCTACCTCTCCGACTATAAGAAGCCTTCGTCGATAATAGTTCCAGTACCGAGAGCCACGATACGGAAAACATTCCAGAGATGCCGCCGCCGCCAATCCCACCTCGGGGGATTCAGGAGATCGCCTCCGGCACCCTGCCTGAGAGGGGAATCATCTCCCGGAGGACTCTTCACCGCCATGTTCGCCTCCGGAGTGATGTGTGAGTAGTTCACCCCTGGACTACGGGTCCATAGCAGTAGCTAGATGGTCGTCTTCTCCTAATTGTGCTTCATTGTTGGATCTTGTGAGCTGCCTAACATGATCAAGATCATCTATCTGTAAGTCTACATGTTGTGTTTGTTGGGATCCGATGAATAGAGAATACTATGGTATGTTGATTATCAATCTATTACCTATGTGTTGTTTATGATCTTGCATGCTCTCCGTTATTAGTAGAGGCTCTGGCCAAGTTTTTGCTAGTAACTCCAAGAGGGAGTATTTATGGTCGATAGTGGGTTCATGCCTCCATTAAATCTGGGAAAGTGACAGAAAGTTCTAAGGTTGTGGATGTGCTATTGCCACTAGGGATAAAACATCGATGCTATGTCTAAGGATGTAGTTGTTGATTACATTACGCACCATACTTAATGCAATTGTCTGTTGTTTGCAACTTAATACTGGAAGGGGTTCGGATGATAACCTGAAGGTGGACTTTTTAGGCATAGATGCATGCTGGATAGCGGTCTATGCACTTTGTCGTAATGCCCAATTAAATCTCACTATACTCATCATATCATGTATGTGCATGGTCATCCCTCTTTATTTTTCAATTGCCCAACTGTAATTTGTTCACCCAACATGCTTATTCTTATCGGAGAGACGCATCTAGTGAACTGTGGACCCCGGTCCATTCTTTTACATCGAATACAATCAACTGCAATACTCGTTCTACTGTTCTCTGCAAACATCATCATCCACACTATACATCTAATCCTTTGTTACAGCAAGCCGGTGAGATTGACAACCTCACTGTCACGTTGGGGCAAAGTAATTTGGTTGTGTTGTGCAGGTTCCACGTTGGCGCCGGAATCCCTGGTGTTGCGCTGCACTACACTCCGCCGCCATCAACCTTCAACGTGCTTCTTGGCTCCTACTGGTTCGTTAAACCTTGGTTTCATACTGAGGGAAAACTTGTCGTTGTACGCATCACACCTTCCTCTTGGGGTTCCCAACGGACGCGTGCTGTACGCGTATCAAGCTCTTTTTCTGGCGCCGTTGCCGGGGAGATCAAGACACGCTGCAAGGGGAGTCTCCACTTCCAATCTCTTTACTTTGTTTTTGTCTTGCTTTATTTTATTTACTACTTTGTTTGCTGCACTAAAACAAAATACAAAAAAATTAGTTGCTAGTTTTACTTTATTTGCTATCTTGTTTGCTATATTAAAAACACAAAAAATTAGTTACTTGCATTTACTTTATCTAGTTTGCTTTATTTACTGTTGCTAAAATGGGTACTCCTGAAAAATACTAAGTTGTGTGACTTCACAACCACAAATAATAATGATTTCTTATGCACACCTATTGCTCCACCTGCTACTACAGCGGAATTCTTTGAAATTAAACCTGCTTTACTGAATCTTGTTATGAGAGAGCAATTTTCTAGTGTTAGCTCTGATGATGCTGCTGCCCATCTTAATAATTTTGTTGAATTATGTGAAATGCAAAAGTATAAGGATGTAGATGGTGACATTATAAAATTAAAATTGTTTCCTTTCTCATTAAGAGGAAGAGCTAAAGATTGGTTGCTATCTCTGCCTAAGAATAGTATTGATTCATGGACTAAATGCAAGGATGATTTTATTGGTAGATATTATCCCCCTGCTAAAATTATATCTTTGAGAAGTAGCATAATGAATTTTAAACAATTGGATAATGAGCATGTTGCACAAGCATGGGAAAGAATGAAATCTTTGGTTAAAAACTGCCCAACCCATGGACTGACTACTTAGATGATCATCCAAACCTTTTATGCATGACTGAATTTTTCTTCGCGGAACCTATTGGATTCAGCTGCTGGAGGTACCTTTATGTCCATCACTCTAGGCGACGCAACAAAGCTTCTTGATAATATGATGATTAATTACTCTGAATGGCACACGGAAAGAGCTCCACAAGGTAAGAAGGTAAATTCTATCGAAGAAACCTCTTCCTTGAGTGATAAGATTGATGCTATTATATCTATGCTTGTGAATGGTAGGACAAATGTTGATCCTAATAATGTTCCGTTAGCTTCATTTGTTGCTCAAGAAGAACATGTTGATGTAAACTACATTAAAAATAATAATTTCAACAACAATGCTTACCGGAACAATTCTAGTAACAACTATAAGCCATATCCTTATAATAATGGTAATGGCTATGGTAATTCTTATGGGAATTCTTACAACAATAATAGGAATACACCCCCTGGACTTGAAGCTATGCTTAAAGAATTTATTAGTACACAAACTGCTTTTAACAAATCTGTTGAAGAAAAGCTTGAGAAAATTGATATACTTGCTTCTAAAGTCGATAGTCTTGCTGCTGATGTTGATCTTTTGAAATCAAAAGTTATGCCTAATGAAAATAATAATAATAAAATTGTTACTACAGCAAATGCCATCCAAGTTAGAATTAATGAGAATATAAGATTGATGGCCGAATTGCGTGCTAGGTGGGAAAAAGAAGAAAATGCTAAAGAAGATAAAATAGCTAAAGTTTGGACTATTACCACCACTAGTAATGCTAATGCTCCACATGTTGCTGCACCTCCTACTATTAATGGTAAAATAATTGGTGTTGGCAATGTTTCCACTTCTAATGCAAAGCGTGAAAAACTACCTGAAACTGCTAAAACTGCTGAAACTGCCTGTGATAAAACTGCTGAAAGTTTTTCCAACATTGGGGACAATGATCCCATTGCTTTAGATTATAATGGTTTGGATTTTGATGATTGCCACATCTCTGAAGTTATAAAGTTCTTACAAAAACTTGCTAAGAGTCCTAATGCTAGTGCTATAAATTTGGCTTTCACAAAACATATTACAAATGCTCTCATAAAAGCTAGAGAAGAGAAATTAGAACGCGAAGCTTCTATTCCTAGGAAGCTAGAGGATGGTTGGGAGCCTATCATTAAGATGAAGGTCAATGACTTTGATTGTAATGCTTTATGTGATCTTGATGCAAGTATTTCCGTTATGCCTAAGAAAATCTATAATATGCTTGACTTGCCACCATTGAAAAATTGTTATTTGGATGTTAATCTTGCTGATAACTCTACAAAGAAACCTTTGGGGAGAGTTGATAATGTTCGCATTACCGTTAACAATAACCTTGCCCCCGTTGATTTTGTTGTCTTGGATATTGAATGCAATGCATCTTGTCCCATTATATTGGGAAGACCTTTTCTTCGACTGTTGGTGCTATCATTGATATGAAGGAAGGTAATATTAGATATCAATTTCCTCTCAAGAAAGGTATGGAACACTTCCATAGAAAGAATTAAATTGCCTTTTGATTATATCATTAGAAAAAATTATGATGTTGATGCTTCATCTCTTGATAACACTTGATATACACTTTCTGCGCCTAGCTGAAAGGCGTTAAAGAAAAACGCTTATGGGAGACAACCCATGATTTTACTACTGCACTTTTATTTTATATTTGAGTCTTGGAAGTTGTTACTACTTTAGCAACCTCTCCTTATCTTATTTTATTGCATTGTTGTGCCAAGTAAAGTCTTTGATAGCAAGGTTGATACTAGATTTGGATTACTGCGCAGAAACAGATTTCTGTCTGTCACGAATTTGGGCAGGGTTCTCTGTAGGTAACTCAGAAAAATCTGCCAATTTTTGTGAGTGATCCTCAGATATGTACGCAACTTTCATTCAATTTGAGCATTTTCATTTGAGCAAGTCTGGTGCCTCTTAGAAATTCATCTTTACGAACTGTTCTGTTTTGACAGATTCTGCCTTTTATTTCGCATTACCTGTTTTGCTATGCTTGATGGATTTTTTGATTCCATTAACTTTCAGTAGCTTTGTGCAATGTCCAGAAGTGTTAAGAATGATTATGTCACCTCTGAACATGTGATTTTTTGATTATGCACTAACCCTCTAATGAGTTGTTTTGAGTTTGGTGTGGAGGAAGTTTTCAAGGATCAAGAGAGGGAGATGATACAATATGATCAAGGAGAGTGAAAGCTCTAAGCTTGGGGATGCCCCGGTGGTTCACCCCTGCATATTTCAAGAAGACTCAAGCGTCTAAGCTTGGGGATGCCCAAGGCATCCCCTTCTTCATCGACAACATTATCAGGTTCCTCTAGTGAAACTATATTTTTATTCCATCACATCTTATGTACTTTGCTTGGAGCGTCTGTTTGTTTTTGTTTTTTTTTTGTTTGAATAAAATGGATCCTAGCATTCATTGTGTGGGAGAGAGACACACTCCGCTGTTGCATATGGACAAATATGTCCTTAGGCTTTACTCATAGTATTCATGGCGAAGGTTGAACCTTCTTCGTTAAATTGTTATATGGTTGGAAACGGGAAATGCTACATGTAGTAACTGGTAAAATGTCTTGGATAATTTGATACTTGGCAATTGTTGTGCTCATGTTTAAGCTCTTGCATCATATACTTTGCACCTATTAATGAAGAAATACATAGAGCTTGCTAAAATTTGGATTGCATAATTGGTCTCTCTAAGGTCTAGATAATTTCTAGTAAGAGTTTGAACAACAAGGAAGACGGTGTAGAGTCTTATAATGTTTACAATATGTCTTTTATGTGAGTTTTGTTGTACCACTTCATACTTGTGTTTGTTTCAAATAACCTTTCTAGCCTAAACCTTGTATCGAGAGGGAATACTTCTCATGCATCCAAAATCCTTGAGCCAAACACTATGCCACTTGTGTACACCATACCTACCTACTACATGGTATTTCTCCACCATTCCAAAGTAAATTGCTTGAGTGCTACCTTTAAAATTTCCATTCTTCATCTTTACAATATATAGCTCATGGGACAAATAGCCTAAAAACTATTGTGGTATTGAATATGTACTTATGCACTTTATCTCTTATTAAGTTGCTTGTTGTGCGATAACCATGTTCCTAGGGACGCCATCAACTACTCTTTGTTGAATATCATGTGAGTTGCTATGCATGTCCGTCTTGTCTGAAGTAAGGGCGATTTACCATGAGTTGAATGGTTTGAGCATGCATACTGTTAGAGAAGAACATTGGGCCGCTAACTAAAGCCATGATCCATGGTGGAAGTTTCAGTTTTGGACAAATATCCTCAATCTCATATGAGAAAATTAATTGTTGTTGAATGCTTAAGCATTAAAGAGGAGTCCATTATCTGTTGTCTATGTTGTCCCGGTATGGATGTCTAAGTTGAGAATAATCAAAAGCAAGAAATCCAATGCGAGCTTTCTCCTTAGACCTTTGTACAGGCGGCATAGAGGTACCCCTTTGTGACACTTGGTTAAAACATATGTATTGCGGTGATAATCCAGGTAATCCGAGCTAATTAGGACAAGGTGCGGGCACTATTAGTGTTCTATGCGTGAGGCTTGCAACTTGTAGGATATAATTTACATGATGCATATGCTTTATTACTACCGTTGACAAAATTGTTTCTTGTTTTCAAAACCAAAGCTCTAGCACAAATATAGCAATCAATGCTTCCCTCTGCGAAGGGCCTTTCTTTTACTTTTATGTTGAGTCAGTTCACCTATTTCTCTCCACCTCAAGAAGCAAACACTTGTGTGAACTGTGCATTGATTCCTACATACTTGCATATTGCACTTGTTATATTACTTTATGTTGACAATATCCATGAGATATACATGTTACAAGTTGAAAGCAACCGCTGAAACTTAATCTTCCTTTGTGTTGCTTCAATACCTTTACTTTGAAATTATTGCTTTATGAGTTAACTCTTATGCAAGACTTATTGATGCTTGTCTTGAAAGTACTATTCATGAAAAGTCTTTGCTATATGATTCAGTTGTTTACTCATGTCATTTACCATTGTTTTGATCGCTGCATTCATTACATGTGCTTACAATAGTATGATCAAGATTATGATGGCATGTCACTCCAGAAATTATCTTTGTTATCATTTACCTACTCGGGATGAGCAGGAACTAAGCTTGGGGATGCTGATACGTCTCCGACGTGCGTATCGATAATTTCTTATGTTCCATGCCACATTATTGATGATATCTACATGTTTTATGCATACTTTATGTCATATTTATGCATTTTCCGGGACTAACCTATTAACGAGATGCCGAAGAGCCAGTTGCTGTTTTCTGCTGTTTTTGGTTTCAGAAATCCTAGTAAGGAAATATTCTCGGAATTGGACGAAATCAACGCCCAGGATCTTATTTTTCCACGAAGCTTCCAGAAGACCGGGGAGGAAACGAAGTGGGGCGACGAGGCAGCCAGACGCTAGGGCGGCGCGGCCCAGGCCCTGGCCGCGCCGGCCTAGTGTGTGGGCCCCTCGCGTCGCCCCTAAACCGACCTCTCCGACTATAAGAAGCCTTCGTCGATAATAGTTCCAGTACCGAGAACCACGATACGGAAAACCTTCCAGAGACGCCGCCGCCAATCCCATCTCGGGGGATTCAGGAGATCGCCTCCGGCACCCTGCCTGAGAGGGGAATCATCTCCCGGAGGACTCTTCACCGCCATGGTCGCCTCCGAAGTGATATGTGAGTAGTTCACCCCTGGACTATGGGTCCATAGCAGTAGCTAGATGGTCGTCTTCTCCTAGTTGTGCTTCATTGTTGGATCTTGTGAGCTGCCTAACATGATCAAGATCATCTATATGTAATGCTACATGTTGTGTTTGTTGGGATCCGATGAATAGAGAATACTATGCTATGTTGATTATCAATCTATTACCTATGTGTTGTTTATGATCTTGCATGCTCTCCGTTATTAGTAGAGGCTCTGGCCAAGTTTTTGCTAGTAACTCCAAGAGGGAGTATTTATGCTCGATAGTGGGTTCATGCCTCCATTAAATCTGGGACAAAGGATGAAAAGTTCTAAGGTTGTGGATGTGCTGTTGCCACTAGGGATAAAACATCGATGCTATGTCTAAGGATGTAGTTGTTGATTACATTACGCACCATACTTAATGCAATTGTCTGTTGTTTGCAACTTAATACTGGAAGGGGTTCGGACGATAACCTGAAGGTGGAATTTTTAGGCATAGATGCATGCTGGATAGCGGTCTATGTACTTTGTCGTAATGCCCAATTAAATCTCACTATACTCATCATATCATGTATGTGC
The DNA here is from genome assembly GCF_019359855.2 of Lolium perenne. Classification (NCBI taxonomy): domain Eukaryota; kingdom Viridiplantae; phylum Streptophyta; class Magnoliopsida; order Poales; family Poaceae; genus Lolium; species Lolium perenne. Next base: position 128,419,988 of record NC_067250.2, read on the forward strand.
ATGGTCTTGCCCTCTTTATTTGTCAATTGCCCAACTGTAATTTGTTCACCCAACATGCTTATTCTTATTGGAGAGACGCCTCTAGTGAACTGTGGACCCCGGTCCATTCTTTTACATCGAATACAATCAACTGCAATACTCGTTCTACTGTTCTCTGCAAACATCATCATCCACACTATAATCTAATCCTTTGTTACAGCAAGCCGGTGAGATTGACAACCTCACTGTCACGTTGGGGCAAAGTAATTTGGTTGTGTTGTGCAGGTTCCACGTTGGCGCCGGAATCCCTGGTGTTGCGCCGCACTACACTCCGCCGCCATCAACCTTCAACGTGCTTCTTGGCTCCTACTGGTTCGATAAACCTTGGTTTCATACTGAGGGAAAACTTGCCGCTGTACGCATCACACCTTCCTCTTGGGGTTCCCAACGGACGCGTGTTGTACGCGTATCACAAGTCTAAGGGAAAATTCAAGAAGGGTGGCAAGAAAGCTGTCACGCCTCCTATGAAACCTAAGAACGGCCCTAAGCCTGATGCTGAGTGCTATTACTGCAAGGAGAAGGGACACTGGAAGCGTAATTGCTCCAAGTATCTGGCTGATCTGAAGAGCGGCCTTGTCAAGAAGAAGAAAGAAGGTATATCTGATATACATGTTATAGATGTTTATCTCACTGGTTCTCGTACTAGTACCTGGGTATTTGATACTAGTTCGGTTGCTCATATTTGTAACTCGAAACAGGAATTAAAGAATAAACGAAGACTACTGAAAGATGAAGTGATGATGCGCGTTGGAAACGGATCCAAAGTCGATGTGATCACTGTCGGCACACTTCCTCTACATCTACCTTCGGGATTAGTTTTAAGACTAAATAATTGTTATTTTGTACCCGCGTTGAGCATGAACATTATATCTGGATCTTGTTTAATGCAAGACGGTTATTCATTCAAGTCTGAGAATAATGATTGTTCTATTTTTATGAATAATATCTTTTATGGTCGAGCACCTGAAAAGAATGGCTTATTTCTGTTAGATCTCGATAGTAGTGATACGCATATACATAACATTGATGCTAAGCGAATTAAATTGAATGATAATTCTACTTATATGTGGCTTGCCTTGGTCATATTGGAGTGAAATGCATGAAGAAACTCCATACCGATGGATTACTTGAATCACTTGACTTTGAGTCACTTGATAGATGCGAAGCATGTCTAATGGGAAAAATGACTAAGACTCCATTTTCTGGTATGATGGAGCGAGCTACTGACTTATTGGAAATCATACATACCGATGTGTGCGGACCAATGAGTGTAGCATCGCGCGGTGGTTATCGTTATGTTCTAACCTTCACAGATGATCTGAGTAGATATGGGTATATCTATTTCACGAAACATAAATCCGAAACTTTCGAGAAGTTTAAGGAATTCCAAAGTGAAGTAGAAAATCAACGTAACAAGAAGATTAAATTTCTATGATCTGATCGCGGAGGTGAATATCTGAGTTATGAGTTTGGCATGCATTTAAAGAAATGCGGAATACTTTCACAATTGACACCGCCGGGAACACCACAACGAAACGGTGTGTCCGAACGTCGTAATCGAACTCTCTTAGATATGGTTCGTTCTATGATGTCTGATACGTCTCCAACGTATCGATAATTTCTTATGTTCCATGCTACTTTATTGATGATACCTACATGTTTTATACATACTTTATGTCATATTTATGCATTTTCCGGCACTAACCTATTAACAAGATGCCGAAGAGCCAGTTGATGTTTTCTGCTGTTTTTGGTTTCAGAAATCCAAGTAAGGAAATATTCTCGGAATTGGACGAAATCAACGCCTAGGATCTTATTTTTCCACGAAGCTTCCAGAAGACCGGGGGAGATACGAAGTGGGGCGACGAGGCGACACCACACTAGGGCGGCGCGGCCCAAGCCCTGGCCGTGCCGGCCTGTTGTGTGGGCCCCTCGTGGCGCCCCCTGACCTACCTCTCCGACTATAAGAAGCCTTCGTCGATAATAACTCCAGTACCGAGAGCCACGATACGGAAAACCTTCCAGAGACGTGATGTCTACGCCCCCTCCTTTTCCTGTAGACAGTGTTGGGCCTCCAAGAGCAGAGGTTTGTAGAACAGCAGCAAGTTTCCCTTAAGTGGATCACCCAAGGTTTATCGAACTCAGGGAGGAAGAGGTCAAAGATATCCCTCTCATGCAACCCTGCAACCACAAAGCAAGAAGTCTCTTGTGTCCCCAACACACCTAATAGGTGCACTAGTTCGGCGAAGAGATAGTGAAATACAGGTGGTATGAATAAGTAGTAGCAACGGCACCAGAAAAGTGCTACTAACGCAGTAAAACAGTAAACAAGCAGCGATAGCAGTATTTAGGAACAAGGCCTAGGGATCATACTTTCACTAGTGGACACTCTCAACATTGATCACATAACAGAATAGATAAATGCATACTCTACACTCTCTTGTTGGATGATGAACACCATTGCGTAGGATTACACGAACCCTCAATGCCGGAGTTAACAAGCTCCACAATTCAATGTTCATATTTAAATAACCTTAGAGTGCATGAAAGATCAACACGACTAAACCAAGTACTAACATAGCATGCACACTGTCACCTTCACACTATGTAGGAGGAATAGATCACATCAATACCATCATAGCAATAGTTAACTTCATAATCTACAAGAGATCATAATCATAGCCTACGCCAAGTACTAACACGGATGCACACACTGTCACCATTACACCGTGCAGGAGGAATAAAACTACTTTAATAACTTCACTAGAGTAGCACATAGATAAATTGTGATACAAAACACATTGCAATCATAAAGAGATATAAATAAGCACTTCACTATGCAATTCATAACAGTGAATAAGTATTCTGTGAAATATAGCCTAAGAGACCCACACGGTGCACACACTGTCACCTTTACACACGTGGGACAAGGAGTCTCCGGAGATCACATAAGTAAAATTCACTTGACTAGCATAACGACATCTAGATTACAAGCATCATCATATGAATCTCAATCATGTAAGGCAGCTCATGAGATTATTGTATTGAAGTACATAGGGAGAGAGATTAACCACATAGCTACCGGTACAGCCCCGAGCCTCGATGGTGAACTACTCCCTCCTCATGGGAGACAACAGCGGTGATGGAGATGGCGGTGGTGTCGATGGAGGAGCCTTCCGGGGGCACTTCCCCGTCCCGGCGGCGTGCCGGAACAGAGACTCCTGTCCCCCAGATCTTGGCTTTGCGATGGCGGCGGCTCTGGATGGTTTCTCGTACCGTGGCTTTTTCGTATCGAGGTTTTAGGTCCAGGGGCTTTATATAGGCGAAGAGGCGGCGTCAGAAGGTCGAAGGGGCGACCACACTATAGGGGGGCGCGGGCCCCCCCTTGGCCGCGCCGGCCTAGGGTTTGGTGGGCCTGTGCCCCCTCTCTGGCGGCTCTCGTGTGTTCTGGATACTTCCGGCCAAAATAGGAACCTGGGCGTTGATTTCGTCCGATTCCGAGAACATTTCGTTACTAGGATTTCTGAAACCAAAAACAGCAGAAAACAGGAACTGGAACTTCGGCATCTTGTTAATAGGTTAGTTCCAGAAAATGCACGGATATGACATAAAGTGTGCATAAAACATGTAGATATCATCAATAATGTGGCATGGAACATAAGAAATTATCGATACGTCGGAGACGTATCAGCATCCCCAAGCTTAGTTTCTGCTCGTCCCGAGCAGGTAAACGATAACAAAGATAATTTCTGGAGTGACATGCCATCATAACCTTGATCATACTATTGTAAGCATATGTAATGAATGCAGCGATCAAAACAATGGTAAATGACATGAGTAAACAACTGAATCATATAGCAAAGACTTTTCATGAATAGTACTTCAAGACAAGCATCAATAAGTCTTGCATAAGAGTTAACTCATAAAGCAATAATTCAAAGTAAAGGTATTGAAGCAACACAAAGGAAGATTAAGTTTCAGCGGTTGCTTTCAACTTGTAACATGTATATCTCATGGATAGTTGTCAATGCAAAGTAATATAACAAGTGCAATATGCAAGTATGTAGGAATCAATGCACAGTTCACACAAGTGTTTGCTTCTTGAGATGGAGAGAAATAGGTGAACTGACTCAACATAAAAGTAAAAGAAAGGTCCTTCAAAGAGGAAAGCATCGATTGCTATGTTTGTGCTAGAGCTTTGATTTTGAAAACAAGAAACAATTTTGTCAACGGTAGTAATAAAGCATATGTGTTATGTAAATTATATCTTACAAGTTGCAAGCCTCATGCATAGTATACTAATAGTGCCCGCACCTTGTCCTAATTAGCTTGGACTACCGGGATCATCGCAATGCACATGTTTTAACCAAGTGTCACAAAGGGGTACCTCTATGCCGCCTGTACAAAGGTCTAAGGAGAAAGCTCGCATCGGATTTCTCGCTATTGATTATTCTCAACTTAGACATCCATACCGGGACAACATAGACAACAGATAATGGACTCCTCTTTTATGCATAAGCATGTAACAACAATTAATTTTCTCATTTGAGATTGAGGATATTGTCCAAAACTGAAACTTCCACCATGGATCATGGCTTTAGTTAGCGGCCCAATGTTCTTCTCTAACAATATGCATGCTCTAACCATAAGGTGGTAGATCGCCCTTACTTCAGACAAGACGAACATGCATAGCAACTCACATGATATTCAACAAAGAGTAGTTGATGGCGTCCCCAGGAACATGGTTATCGCACAACGAGCAACTTAATAAGAGATAAAGTGCATAAGTACATATTCAATACCACAATAGTTTTTAAGCTATTTATCCCATGAGCTATATATTGTAAAGGTGAAGAATGGAAATTTAAAGGTAGCACTCAAGCAATTTACTTTGGAATGGCGGAGAAATACCATGTAGTAGGTAGGTATGGTGGACACAAATGGCATAGTGGTTGGCTCAAGTATTTGGATGCATGAGAAGTATTCCCTCTCGATACAAGGTTTAGGCTAGCAAGGCTATTTGAAACAAACACAAGGATGAACCGGTGCAGCAAAACTCACATAAAAGACATATTGAAAACATTATAAGACTCTACACCGTCTTCCTTGTTGTTCAAACTCAATACTAGAAATTATCTAGACCTTAGAGAGACCAGTTATGCAAACCAAATTTTAGCATGCTCTATGTATTTCTTCATTAATGGGTGCAAAGCATATGATGCAAGAGCTTAAACATGAGCACAACAATTGCCAAGTATCACATTATCCAAGATATTTTACCAATTACTACATGTAGCATTTTCCGTTTCCAACCATGAAGCAGTTTCAACCTTCGCCATGAACATTAAAAGCTAAGAACACATGTGTTCATACGAACCAGCGGAGCGTGTCTCTCTCCCACACAAGTATTTATTCAAACAAAAACAAAAACAAGAAACATACAGACGCTCCAAGTAAAGTACATAAGATGTGACCGAATAAAAATATAGTTTCAAGAGAAGGAACCTGATAATTTGTCGATGAAGAAGGGGATGCCTTGGGCATCCCCAAGCTTAGATGCTTGAGTCTTATTGAAATATGCAGGGATGAACCACCGGGGCATCCCCAAGCTTAGAGCTTTCACTCTTCTTGATCGTAGTATATCATCCTCCTCTCTCGACCCTTGAAAACTTCCTTCACACCAAACTCGAAACAAACTCATTAGAGGGTTAGTGCATAATCAAAAACTCACATGTTCAGAGGTGACACAATCATTCTTAACACTTCTGGACATTGCCCAAAGCTACTGGAGTTTAATGGAACAAAGAAATCCATCCCACATAGCAAAAGAAGCAATGCGAAATAAAAGGCAGAATCTGTCAAAACAGAACAGTCCGTAAAGACGAATTTTATTGAGGCACCAGACTTGCTCAAATGAAAATGCTCAAATTTAATGAAAGTTGCGTACATATCTGAGGATCACTCATGTAAATTGGCATAATTTTCTGAGTTACCTACAGAGAATTTTGCCCAGATTCGTGACAGCAAAGAAATCTGTTTCTGCGCAGTAATCCAAATCTAGTATGAACCTTACTGTCAACGACTTTACTTGGCACAACAAAACACAAAACTAAGATAAGAAGAGGTTGCTACAGTAGTAAACAACTTCCAAGACACAAATATAAAACAAAGTACTGTAGCAAAATAACACATGGGTTATCTCCCAAGAAGTTCTTTCTTTATAGCCATTAAGATGGGCTCAGCAATTTTAATGATGCACTCGCAAGAAACAGTAGTTGAAGCAAAAGAGAGCATCAAGAAGCAAATTCAAAACACATTTAAGTCTAACATGCTTCCTATGAAGAGGAATCTTGTACACAAATGAATTCATGAAGAACAAAGTGACAAGCATAGGAAGATAAAACAAGTGTAGCTTCAAAAATTTCAGCACATAGAGAGGTGTTTTAGTAACATGAAAATTTCTACAACCATATTTTCCTCTCTCATAATAACTTTCAGTAGTGTCATGAGCAAACTCAACAATATAACTATCACATAAGGCATTCTTATCATGAGTCTCATGCATAAAACTATTACTACCCACATAAGCATAATTAATTTTATTAGTTGTAGTGGGAGCAAATTCAACAAAGTAGCTATCATTATTATTCTCATCATCAAATATAGGAGGCATATTGTAATCATAATCAAATTTATCCTCCATAACAGGTGGTAACAAAAGACTACTATCATTATAATCATCATAAATAGGAGGCAAAGTATCATCAAAGTAAATTTTCTCCTCAATGCTTGGGGGACTAAAAAGATCATGCTCATCAAAACCAGCTTCCCCAAGCTTAGAATTTTCCATAGCATTAGCAACAATGGTGTTCAAAGCATTCATATTAATAACATTCCCATTAGCATGCATATAAAGTTCCATGGGTTTTTTAATTCTCTCTTCAAACACATCATGTCCTAATTCAAGATAAAGTTCATAAAGATCTCTCATATTTTTATTGTTTTCCATTATGCCTAACTAGTGTAAACAAGAAACAAAAAGATGCAATTGCAGGATCTAAAGGAAATAGCTTCGAGCACAAACACAATGGCGCCAGAAAAGTACTGTTACCTGGAACCGGAGTATGAGTGCCTTTTACCTTTCCTCCCCGGCAACGGCGCCAGAAAATAGCTTGATGTCTACGCCCCCTCCTTTTCCTGTAGACAGTGTTGGGCCTCCAAGAGCAGAGGTTTGTAGAACAGCAGTAAGTTTCCCTTAAGTGGATTACCCAAGGTTTATCGAACTCAGGGAGGAAGAGGTCAAAGATATCCCTCTCATGCAACCCTGCAACCACAAAGCAAGAAGTCTCTTGTGTCCCCAACACACCTAATAGGTGCACTAGTTCGGTGAAGAGATAGTGAAATACAGGTGGTATGAATAAGTAGTAGCAACGGCACCAGAAAAGTGCTAGTAACGTAGTAAAACAGTAAACAAGCAGCGATAGCAGTATTTAGGAACAAGGCCTAGGGATCATACTTTCACTAGTGGACACTCTCAACATTGATCACATAACAGAATAGATAAATGCATACTCTACACTCTCTTGTTGGATGATGAACACCATTGCGTAGGATTACACGAACCCTCAATGCCGGAGTTAACAAGCTCCACAATTCAATGTTCATATTTAAATAACCTTAGAGTGCATGAAAGATCAACACGACTAAACCAAGTACTAACATAGCATGCACACTGTCACCTTCACACTATGTAGGAGGAATAGATCACATCAATACCATCATAGCAATAGTTAACTTCATAATCTACAAGAGATCATAATCATAGCCTACGCCAAGTACTAACACGGATGCACACACTATCACCATTACACCGTGCAGGAGGAATAAAACTACTTTAATAACTTCACTAGAGTAGCACATAGATAAATTGTGATACAAAACACATTGCAATCATAAAGAGATATAAATAAGCACTTCACTATGCCATTCATAACAGTGAATAAGTATTCTGTGAAATATAGCCTAAGAGACCCACACGGTGCACACACTGTCACCTTTACACACGTGGGACAAGGAGTCTCCGGAGATCACATAAGTAAAATTCACTTGACTAGCATAACGACATCTAGATTACAAGCATCATCATATGAATCTCAATCATGTAAGGCAGCTCATGAGATTATTGTATTGAAGTACATAGGGAGAGAGATTAACCACATAGCTACCGGTACAGCCCCGAGCCTCGATGGAGAACTACTCCCTCCTCATGGGAGACAGCAGCGGTGATGGAGATGGCGGTGGTGTCGATGGAGGAGCCTTCCGGGGGCACTTCCCCATCCCGGCGGCGTGCCGGAACAGAGACTCCTGTCCCCCAGATCTTGGCTTCGCGATGGCGGTGGCTCTGGATGGTTTCTCGTACCGTGGCTTTTTCGTATCGAGGTTTTAGGTCCAGGGGCTTCATATAGGCGAAGAGGCGGCGTCAGAAGGTCGAAGGGGCGACCACACTATAGGGGGGCGCGGGCCCCCCCTTGGCCGCGCCGGCCTAGGGTTTGGTTGGCCTGTGCCCCCTCTCTGGCGGCTCTCGTGTGTTCTGGATGCTTCCGGGCAAAATAGGAACCTGGGCATTGATTTCGTCCGATTCCGAGAATATTTCGTTACTAGGATTTCTGAAACCAAAAACAGCAGAAATCAGGAACTGACACTTCGGCATCTTGTTAATAGGTTAGTTCCAGAAAATGCACGGATATGACATAAAGTGTGCATAAAACATGTAGATATCATCAATAATGTGGCATGGAACATAAGAAATTATCGATACGTCGGAGACGTATCAAGACGCCGCCGCCGCCAATCCCATCTCGGGGGATTCAGGAGATCGCCTCCGGCACCCTGCCGGAGAGGGGAATCATCTCCCGGAGGACTCTTCACCGCCATGGTCGCCTCCGGAGTGATGTGTGAGTAGTTTACCCCTGGACTATGGGTCCATAGCAGTAGCTAGATGGTCGTCTTCTCCTAATTGTGCTATCATTGTTGGATCTTATGAGCTGCCTAACATGATCAAGATCATCTATCTGTAATGCTACATGTTGCGTTTGTTGGGATCCGATGAATATGGAATACTATGCTATGTTGATTATCAATCTATCATCTATGTGTTGTTTATGATCTTGCATGCTCTCCGTTGCTAGTAGAGGCTCTGGCCAAGGTTTTGCTTGTAACTCCAAGAGTGAGTATTTATGCTCGATAGTGGGTTCATGCCTCCATTAAATCTGGGATAGTGACAGAAAGTTCTAAGGTTGTGGATGTGCTGTTGCCACTAGGGATAAAACATCAATGCTATGTCTAAGGATATATTTATTGATTACATTACGCACCATACTTAATGCAATTGTCTGTTGTTTGCAACTTAATACTGGAGGGGGTTCGGATGATAACCTGAAGGTGTACTTTTAGGCATAGATGCATGCTGGATAGCGGTCTATGTACTTTGTCGTAATGCCCAATTAAATCTCACAATACTCATCATAACATGTATGTGCATGGTCATGCCCTCTTTATTTGTCAATTGCCCAACTGTAATTTGTTCACCCAACATGCTTATTCTTATGGGAGAGACACCTCTAGTGAACTGTGGACCCCGGTCCATTCTTTTACATCGAATACAATCAACTGCAATACTCGTTCTACTGTTTTCTGCAAACATCATCATCCACACTATACATCTAATCCTTTGTTACAGCAAGCTGGTGAGATTGACAATCTCACTGTTACGTTGGGACAAAGTACTTTGGTTGTGTTGTGCAGGTTCCACGTTGGCGCCGGAATCCCTGGTGTTGCGCCGCACTACACTCCGCCGCCATTAACCTTCAACGTGCTTCTTGGCTCCTACTGGTTCGATAAACCTTGGTTTCTTACTGAGGGAAAACTTGCCGCTGTACGCATCACACCTTCCTCTTGGGGTTCCCAACGGGCTCGTTAACTGCGTGCCAGCATCAATGTCTCTTACTGTGTTGCCGTTATGTTTTTGGAGTTATGCATTAAGAGACAGCCGCATTCACTTTAAATAGAGCACCATCAAAATCCGTAGAAACGACACCGTATGAATTATGGTTTAATAAGAAACCTAAGCTGTCGTTCCTTAAAGTTTGGGGTTGCGAAGCCTATGTAAAGAAGTTACAACCGAACAAGCTAGAACCCAAAGCGGAGAAATGCGTCTTCATAGGATACCCTAAGGAAACTATAGGGTACACTTTCTATCACAGATCCGAAGGCAAAATCTTTGTTGCTAAGAACGGAACCTTTCTTGAGAAAGAATTTCTCACTAAAGAAGTGACTGGAAGAAAAGTAGAACTCGATGAGATTGATGAATCTTTACTCGTTGATCAGAGTAGCGCAGTACCGGAAACTGTTCCTATACTTCCTACACCGGCAACAGAGGAAGCTAAGGATAATGATCATGAAACTTCGAACGAGGAAACTACTGAACCTCGCAGATCGACAAGGGAACGTGCCACTCTTGATTGGTATGATCCTTGTCTAAATGTCATGATTGTGGACAACAATGATGAGGACCCTGCGACGTATGAAGAAGCGATGATGAGCCCAGATTCCAACAAATGGCAAGAAGCCATGAAATCCAAAATGGGATCCATGTATGATAACAAAGTGTGGACTTTGGTAGACTTACCTGATAGCCGCAAGGCTGTCGAGAATAAATGGATCTTCAAGAGAAAAACAGATGTTGATGGTAATATTACTGTCTATAAAGCTCAACTTGTCGCAAAGGGTTTCCGACAAATTCAAGGTGTTGACTACGATGAGACTTTCTCACCTGTAGCGAAGCTAAAATCTGTGAGGATTTTGTTAGCAATAGCTGCATTTTTCGATTATGAGATTTGGCAGATGGATGTCAAAACGGTGTTCCTTAATGGAGACATTGAGGAAGAGTTGTATATGGTACAACCCAAAGGTTTTGTCGATCCTAAAAATGCTGACAAAGTATGCAAACTTCAGCGTTCAATCTATGGACTGAAGCAAGCATCGAGAAGTTGGAACCGACGCTTTGATAAGGTGATTAAAGACTTCGGGTTTATACAGTGTCATGGAGAGGCCTGTATTTACAAGAAAGTGAGTGGGAGCTCTGTAGCATTCCTGATATTATATGTAGATGACATATTATTGATTGGGAATGATATAGAACTATTAAGCAGTGTAAAAGGTTATTTGAATAATAGTTTTTCAATGAAAGACCTTGGTGAAGCATCGTATATATTAGGCATCAAGATTTATAGAGATAGATCAAGACGCCTAATAGGGCTATCACAGAGTACATATCTGGACAAGATTCTAAAGAAGTTTAGAATGGACGAAAGTAAGAAAGGGTTCTTACCTATGTTACCAGGCAAGGTCTTGAGTAAGACTCAAGGACCGGCTACGACAGAAGAAAGAGAAAGGATGAGTCAGATCCCCTATGCCTCGGCAGTAGGCTCTATTATGTATGCCATGCTATGTACTAGACCGGATATAGCACATGCTGTTAGTTTGACTAGCAGATATCAAAGTGATCCAGGAATGGAACACTGGACAGCGGTCAAGAATATCCTCAAGTACTTGAAAAGAACTAAGGATATGTTTCTTTGTTATGGAGGTGACCAAGAGCTCGTTGTCACAAGTTACACCGATGCAAGTTGGAACACTGATCCTGATGACTCTAAGTCACAGTCTGGGTACGTGTTTATATTGAATGGTGCTGCAGTAAGCTGGGCAAGCTCGAAGCAGTGCACGGTGGAGAAGTCTTCAACAGAATCAGAGTACGTAGCGGCTTCAGAGGCTTCATCAGAGGCGGTATGGATGAAGAGGTTCATTGTAGAGCTCGGTGTGGTTCCTAGTGCATTGGACCCACTAGTCATCTACTGTGACAACATGGGTGCCATCGCCAATGCACAAGAACCAAGGTCACACAAGAGGCTGAAGCATATCAAGCTGCGTTATCACTCGATTCGCGAGTACATCGAAGATGGAGAAGTAAAGATTTGCAAAGTACACACTGATCTGAATGTAGCAGATCCGTTGACTAAAGCTCTCCCTAGGGCAAAGCATGACCAACACCAGAATGCCATGGGTGTTAGGTATATTACAATGTAATCTAGATTATTGACTCTAGTGCAAGTGGGAGACTGTTGGAGATATGCCCAAGAGGCAATAATAAAAGTGGTTATTATATATCTTTATGTTTATGATAAATGTTTATATACCATGCTATAATTGTATTAACCGAAACATTGATACATGTGTGATATGTAAACAACAAAGAGTCCCTAGTATGCCTCTTAACTAGCTTGTTGATTAATAGATGATTAGTTTCATAATCATGAACATTGGATGTTATTAATAACAAGGTTATATCATTGTGTGAATGATGTAATGGACACACCCAATTAAGCGTAGCATAAGATCACGTCATTAAGTTATTTGCTATAAGCTTTCGATACATAGTTACCTAGTCCTTATGACCATGAGATCATATAAATCACTTATACCGGAAAGGTACTTTGATTACATCAAACGCCACTGTGTAAATGGGTGGTTATAAAGGTGGGATTAAGTATCCGGAAAGTATGAGTTGAGGCATATGGATCAACAGTGGGATTTGTCCACCCCGATGACGGATAGATATACTCTGGGCCCTCTCGGTGGAATGTCGTCTAATGTCTTGCAAGCATATGAATAAGTTCATAAGAGACCACATACCACGGTACGAGTAAAGAGTACTTGTCAGGAGACGAGGTTGAACAAGGTATAGAGTGATACCGATGATCAAACCTCGGACAAGTAAAATATCGCGTGACAAAGGGAATTGGTATCATATGTGAATGGTTCATTCGATCACTAAAGTCATCGTTGAATATATGGGAGCCATTATGGATCTCCAGATCCCGCTATTGGTTATTGGTCGGAGAGAGTACTCAACCATGTCCACATAGTTCGCGAACCGTAGGGTGACACACTTAAGGTTTGATGTTGAAATGGTAGAACTTGAATATGGAATGGAGTTCGAAGTATTGTTCGAAGTCTCGGATGGGATCCTGGACATCACGAGGAGTTCCGGAATGGTCCGAAGAATAAGATTCATATATAGGAAGTCATTTTATAAGTTATAAAGTGATCCGGAAGATTTTATGGAAGGTTCTAGAAGGTTCTAGAAAAGTCTGGAAGAAATCAATTTGGAAGGCGGAGTCCCGAAGGGACTCCACTGTAATATCCCAGGTAATGGGGTTACAAAATTAGAGGAAACAGATGTGTGCATTGCATTCATGCATAGAAAATCTGGGGAATTTTCGCGCTTTAAAGTAAAACAGTCACAGTAACAGAAGTTTCACTTGACCTTGGTGGAATTGAAGTAGTTCATCAAGTCAAGCGCTATAAACCTCAATGTGACTTTGTTAAAACTTTGTTTTGGGTAGAGATAAATTTGATCTAAGGGGTTAGATCAAATGGAACTAATAATCAACACAACAACACCTTACACAATGATCAACTACTTGATCTTACAAAAGATCATATTAAGTTAATCCTTTTCATAACATATGAACATCAATTCAATTGCAAATCAAGTAACAATAAAATGGAGAAACCATTCTTGACTTATCTTTTCCATGTCTTAAACCAATCCATAATCCTACCATGAATCTCATGGTACTCATTTTTACTCCATTCTTGGAAACAAGACATGGAGATCCAACAAAGGAATATAAATCTTCTCTATTCCAAATTATTAAGCATCAAACCTAGAGAGGTGAGAGTTCTATTATAATTATTAGATAAGCAATGACAAACCTTGAGGCAAACCTTGGGTATAAATATCCATATGATCACAACATCATCTTCAAGAGGAACCCTAGATTATTATTCAAGTCATTCCCAAATGAGAGTGAGCATTCATACTAAACCTAGCTTTACCTATTTAAGAATCAATGTTAAACTTTGAACTAAAGTATTAGGTAAACCATTCCACCTTGAAGTGGTGAGATCACCAAATACCAAATGGAATAAGACTATATCCATGACTTAGTGAAATAAGGAGTGGAATAAACCAACTAAGATAGACAATTGAATCTTTGGCTCAGCAACCTAAATAAATATTAGGAGTACACCATAAACCCTAGAATAACCATTCTTAAATGAGAAAAGCTCAACCCATGGTGTTATACTCAAGATAATTGAGACAACCATAACCATGCCCATTCAAGAAACTATAAAAGAAAGTATATATTTACTTGATCAAGACAACACTTGATCTTGAGAGTGAGAAACCCATTCAAGGAGGGATACCCTAGGAAGTCCAACCTTGATCATTATAAAGTGTGTAATGATCATAAACCCTAAGAATTTGAAGTAAAGATATTAAGAACAAGATGATCATATATAATATATGATCATGCTTTGGAGATATGTGAGGATAAGTAAACCCTGATAGGATAAACAAATATCATTCACCACATGAAATCATAGGGAGGTAACTAGTAAGAAACCCTAAGCTTATACTCCAACCTTAACTTGTGAATCACATGGTGATCATCAGTAGAACCCTATCACATCTCTATTCCAATTATTCCTCAATTAAAGGACCTAAGAAAACCTTAGAGTAACACTCCATACTTTATAAGGAGCAGAAATCATTAATCCATATAACCAAAGTTAACTATAAAAAGAACCATAACCACCTTAGTTACTTTAATGATAAAATGGGGATAATAATAGAAGCCAATTGGTAAGAGATAAAAACTAATTCTCAATATCTTAGTAATTAGAGAAGCACATGAAATATTAAGCAAGTAACCACCTTATCATGGTTAGGGGAGATTAAACCCTAGCACATACAATATGGTGTCATCTCATCTCTATAACTAGAATTAAATCTCAATCCTAGCTTGTGTATCAATTGGGTGATCACAATTAAAACCTAGGCCATAATTGAGAGTTAAACCCTTTGCCACTATGTGAATATAACTAGAACCTAAAATTTCTCACTAGCTAAATCATATGATTAAATCCAGGTGTGGTTATCAACCACTTATCATTATAACCAAGACCAAACCATGAAAAGAGTATTATTAACTCTAAGTATTTCAAGGTGACATTAAAATATTACTTAGAGAACAATTTGAATAATTCAAAGTTATTATTCAAATTCATGTCCATATGGAAAATTTATCCACATACCAATACTAATTAATAAATTAATGATATAGTGTCATATTAAATTTGCAACTACACCACTCAAGAAATTGTAGTACCCTGGACCAACCCTTGTATGAATTAAATTGCAATACCTGCATGATAGAAAATTAATTCAGATCTAAATTCAAAGTAGAAATACAAAACAGAAAATAAAGAAGAAAAAGAAGAGAGAAGAAAAACCACCTGGACCTTACCTGGCCGTAGAAGCCCACCAAGTGCAGCCCAACACGAGCCCAGCAGAAGTCCACCAGGCCAACCCAACCCAAACCACATACCGTTTCACCTCGCTTTAAAAATTGTGTGAAGACGTGGTCTTCGTCTTCCCCGCATGGACGCCACCGCGACGACGTGCACGGTTTCGCCGGCCACGTCCTCGTCGCTGATAAACACCATCCGGATGCAAGCCTCGTCCTAGAAGCCTAGCACATGGTCGTGGAATCCGCAGCCAGTCGGACCATCAAGATTTGGGCACCGAAAACCCTAGTCGCATCTCCACCGTATCCTGGCCGCTCGTCGCCGATGACTCGTCGTCGTTCTAGACCACCTCGAGGCCTATAAAAGCACCAGAATGACCGCCGTGCCATCCTTGTTCACCTCCACCCAACCAATCTCTCCCAGTACCTCTCTATTCACAGTAAACCATCAAGCTCTGTCGCCGGCGTCGGAGAAGAACCCAGCGCTAGGAGCCGCCCCAGACTCCGGCAAGTGGTCCTGGAGATGCGCCTCGACGCGTAGATCCTCTGTGCGGAAGCACGCACCCAGGGGAGCTACGAATTGGTCCAATTTCAACATTCCCTTTCTCAGGTGCTCGCCGGAAATCATGTCCGTGAGGGCAACTCCGACCATCCCGGGCTTCGTCGAGCAGCCTATCAGCTTCAGGGTGAGTGTGCGCTCCCAGAGATCCCTTATTTGTGCATTTCCATCAATCGTAGCCTAGGATTCGAGATTCCGCCGGAGTTGCTCCGCCGCGGGTTTGTTCTCCGGCGACGCTCCGGTGGTCGTTTGAGAAAACCGCCACCACCACTGTACTCAGCGTGTCGAGGGGATTCACAAGAGCCTAGCTGCGCGTCCGGGGGTGCCGTAAATCGGCGGCGCCGCCGCATGCTGGCTCGCCGGCGTTTAACCGTCAGCGAGGTCAAACGCCCGGTCAAACTTGACCAGTCTTCGCCTACGTGGCAGCTGACGTGGATCCCTGGTCCACCAGTCAGTCACACGGGTAGAACCCAACCGGTACATTAAGTCATTTCCTGTTTAAATTTAAATCCAGAAAATTGCTGCAACTTCAAATAAATCTAGAAAATTCAATTTAAGTCAGAAAAATGTAAATAAGATATTAAAATTCTTAGAAAAGAAAACTCTATCCAATAAAAATATAAAATGGAATTTTTATTTTTAATAAAAATTCAATTATTTCATACTTGTTATTTAAGCCTTATTTATTAATTCTAAATTCAATTAAATTCAATAAATAAGGAAAACTTTAAAAATTAAATAGAAACCAGTAAATAAATAAAGTAAACTTAAAACTAATTTTTTCTTTATTATTTTGTTAAATCCTTATTAGAGGGATTTAAACCCTAATTAATAATTACCTTAATTATTAATTCATTGAAAATAATAAAATGCCTAATCCAATATTAATTTTATTTCTAAGTTATTAATAACTTCAACCTTATAGTGAAGTTATCAATTCAAGAACTTCAGGGTATTTAGAAAACCCTAATTTCATAAGTAATAGAACCAGGAACCCATAATTTAATGTGGGACCCTAAAACCCTAATACCATTAGGCAACCTAGCCCCATTTATTCATATGAACTAAATTGTTTCTAACCTAAACCCTAGGTTAGGATAAGTGATCATGATATTTTTCCTCTGATCCATAGAACCATACTAGCAAATAAATACTTGACTTGGCCACATAAAATGTAGAAGACCTATCACTAATTTATGGGTATTCCATGTGTTCATCCTCATCAGACCCAAATGATCAATTAGGGTCAACCAAGTATAAAACCCTAGTTCCTATTCCAAAGACCACCATCCTTAGTTATCCATAATTAGCATCACACCATTGTGATGAACCCTAATAGCAACTACACCTACTATTTTGTATTACATTCCCTACTCCACTAAACCCTACTAGTGTTGGATACCAATTATCAACCATCCTATTTAGAAGCCAATTATTCCTTACTTAACAGAACCAACAGTAAATCCTAGACAACCTCAACCTTAATTGTAATACTTCTTATTAATTAAGAAGTATGTTCTTCAAAAGTTATTCTTTTGAAGAAGATAAGAAATCATCATCAACCCTGCTTATAAGGACCTATAAACCCTAGCCAGCTATCACTAGCAAGATAAACCCACCTTGACAACCACCATGAATAATAAATTTCTTAGGATGCCTAGGCTTATCTTAACCCTACAAGCCCTAGGTGTTGATGAATCCAACTTTGTTTGGGATCCATCTAATACCTATTCCAGCAACTACATGAAGCCATAGTCAACCATAGAAAACCAACCACTTAATTATCATACTTGTTCTTTATTAAAGAACATGTTCTTCAAAAGTTATTCTTTTAAAGTATATGATAATTAATCATTAACCATGCCATATAGTACTAAACTGACCACTGTTCTTTACTTGTTAATATTATGCCAATTATCATTCTTTGTGTGCTCAATTGATTATTATGCTTTATTATCTACCTGTTTATAATACCAAGTAAATCACACCTGAATAAGAACCTTGTATGTGAATCACTCTAAAAGTGCAACACACCCTAAACCAATCATGACAACTCACTAATCCTAAATCATCAGGGTTAGGTCACGCTTAGAGCGATTGCATCTCATTCTTATGCATTATTGCATCCTTGCCAATCTTTTAAACATCGTCCTTACCGGACGATGATGCTATTTCAGAATTTGGAGTTATTGCGTATCGAAGACCTTGCCTGCATAATCTTGCAGTCAAGAAAGGCAAGTTCATCACTTGCTCATGTCATTTGTGTATTTCTATCAAATTACTTGCAAAGTATTATGGTTATCACTATTGCATAAAAATCAAAACCACTACTTTCATAACTATGAATATGACTATGTGGTGGGCAATGGAACCATGGATTGTGTTGATATGGTGGAGGTTCCATTGCACGGGCTTATATCCATCTAGGATTAAACAACAAATGTCGCCAGTGATTCTTGTGCCGTAATACCCGTGTTAACCATAAGATCCGGAGTGGGACGGAGTAGTCAAAAGTGTTTCCACCTCTCGTTCATCAACGGATGCGCTTTACCGTAGACACTTGTATCTGTCGGCGGCAAGCGGTAGGCTGGGGAAGCCTTAAGTCCCCACGGCACAGTCCGTAGACACTTGTCGTTCGAAGAACAAGCGGTAGGCTGGGGAAGCCTTAAGTCCCCACGGTATTGCGGTCTATGATGGGTTGCAGCCACCGGCGTAGGAGTGTATGGTAGAGCCCAGCACTGTTGTCGTGGTCGGGGTCCACCTTGAAATCTACAGGAATAATGGGACCGACGTGGACCCAGGGTCGGCGCATGCAACAACGGGTGGGTGTTCGAGGTAGCGGAGGAACATGATTGGCTAGACCTTATACCGGGCCTCACACCAACGGAAGTGTGGACGAGCACGCGGCTCGGTTGGCACCAAGGTTAAGATCTCTTATGGGTAAAGCAACACACCTCTGCAGAGTGTAAAGAACCGTGACCTGTCACTCCCTGTTCCGGGATATGGAACTGCGAACGCGGCCGGAAAGGAGCTCCATGAAGTTCTAGTAAACCGGTGAAGGCTGACGGACATAGTTCTTTTGAATAAAAGCAACCTTTTGAAGAAATGGTTATGAAAACTTGCATTGGTATTAGACTTTCTGGTCTAATATCGTAGCTAGTGCATTAAACACCTCTTTCCTATAATGAACTTGTTGAGTACGCTCGTACTCATCCCACTCTTAAATCCCCTGCTTAGATATGGAGGCATCGAAGGAGGATCTACAGTGCAACTCGAAGACCGAGGAGTCAACAACTACTTCAAGAGACAGGACCCTGTCAGAGGATTCAGTTACACATCCAACAAGGAGAAAACCTAGTTTAGCCATAGAAGGGAACTAGCTTCCTATACCTAGCTCCTACTTAGCTAGAATCTATTCATAGCCTCTATAGTTAGTCAAATACTCTACAAATAGAGTTCGTGATAGGATTAGACTACGAGTCGTTCTTTTGGAGTTTATTTGCAGATTTACCTCATTGTAAAGTAGGAGGCTGTGATGATTTTATGTAACAGAGTCAGTGTTGTAATTCTATAGACATACCTTGGACCCGCATATGTTTCTGTTGTACCACTCTGAGCGATATAATACTAGTGGAACGGTGTTTCATTGGTGTTATATCAGACTTGCATACTACACCATGTAGTGGTATGCCGGGTCACCACAGTTGGTATCAGAGCAAATGCTTTGACCTTAGGATTAAAACCCTTTAAAGGAGACCTATAGGATTGGTAGTGTCTATAGGAAGTTTTCCTAGGTAAACCAAATACTTCTTATGACTTGAGATGGATATTCACTTGAGAATAATCCTGACACACTTGAGTCAACCTTTCTTATCTATCCTTCCTAAGTGAAGTTAGTTAGCTAATCCCAAATATGTAGCATACATTAAGTCCTTCAAACAATAGATGGGTAGATCACAGTTGGTATACAATACATGGTAGTCCAAAGAGAGGATACAACCATAAGGAAGATATCCTATTGGAAGATGTGTACCAACACATGTTATGGTTAAGTAAGAGTTATCCAAAAATGTAATAGGAGTTATATCAAGTAATAAAGATAATTAAGATATTCTAATAGAAGAAGTAGACCAAGTTAAGTAATGAGTAGTAAAAATTATCTAGACATGTGAAACAACTGATAGTAAGTGATAACTATTAGTCATATAAGGAAGTATAGACCATGATGAGTCAATCATGGGAAATAAGGAAGAGTGATAGGAATCATATATGACTACTTACATGGTAGAGTAGCTAATCATATATGATTCACCTGAGAATCATTATGTGATGGAATAGAACATCATAAACATTTAGGAAGAGAACAATAAGAAGCCAGACAATAGTGCAAGTACTGTGTTCCAAAAATAGGGGAAGTGTGCCAAGCACATCATAACCATATGTTTATGGTAGAAACACTTGGAAGTATAGGAGCTATATTTCATTAGTTATATGTTTAGAGTAACAATGTTAGAACTTAGACATATCATGTGAGATAGTCCTCAACAAAATGGAAGTTAAGTAGTACTTCCAGAGAACATTAGGTTAACTTCCACTATTCCAGACCACTTTGTGTCAAGTTTATCTCATTGCAATTGTGCAATTAAGGTAAATGTTGAGACAAATAGTAGAATACCAAATATTCGTGCTAAGTATCACGATATAAACCTATCTTATGTGGTGTTATATACTACACATCAGAGCCTGATGTTTAGAGATGTCTTACTCAAATATTATATTCAGGCTTATAATGGTGTGTATTATATGCACAAAGCTGAATCTTCTTGGATTTTATTGGAATTTCATTGTTTGACTAGATCCATACATGAAGTTTGACTTTGATATGCAAATGCATGTTGCAATATCAAGTCCTTACTTGATGCTATAGATCTAGAGGGTAATAGTATTCGTGTGAGGAAGTGACGAATTCTAAAGATTCTGAAGACAAGATGAAGGTTCATCAAATAAAGGAAACAAAGTTGTGGGAAGTAACCACAATACTCTGAAGGAAGTACCAATCAAAACTCATGCTTTACCTCAATAGAGGAGTACTTTAGTACATAAGAAGTATGAAGATAAGAAACATGATGATTATGGTGAAGCTGAAGCAGATCCATAGGCATTATGGAAGAGGGAATGCATGGGAAATCACTTAGGATACTATATTCATAGTGTCAGCTAGTGGTTTTCTTGCAAAATAAACCCTGAATGAAGGAAGATGATATATGAAACCATAGAAAATATAAGGAGACCATAGTTGGTATCAGAAGACCACAATTGGTATAGTTTAAATACTGCGAGATAAAGTAGAAGATGTCTCGTCCAGTTGATCAGAACCTATAATAGAATCCATTTTTAGATATCAAATAGCCACAGTTGGTATAATAACCACAGCTGGTATCAATTGATATTACAAATAGTCCATGATTTAATTTATTTGTAACAAAAGTTTGTGAACAAATAAAAATCTTGTCAGCCTAATAGCTAGATCTGTAATCATTTAGTCGAAGGATTCACATTGGATGTCCACAATTGAGTGGATACACCACAAACAGTCTTCGCGAGACCTTAGAATAAGTACAAACCATAAGCTAGACCCAGACTAATATTCTAAATCATAAGCTCAATAGTTGGAAGAAAAGGAGTCGAAGAACATAAGTAAACTCTAAGGGGTAGAGTAAAGATTGAGTTGGATATACCAGTACTCAATACTTTAAGCTAGATCGAAGCAGAAGGTCTGAACTGAGAGGAAGTTCGATCTTATTTTCATAAGATTGTTGAACATTACTTTCAGAAGGATGTCAGACCAGAAGCCGAGATTTATACCTCGAGGAAGTAAGAAGTAGACTATAACTTGAGAAAGTGAGTAATATTCACTCAGCAGTTCGATAGCTCAAGTAATCTAAGGTTAATGAAGTTGGATGAAGGAAATACCATAGACCAAATACAGTTCAAAAGGGCCAAAGACCGAAGAAGATTGAACATACCAATACCAAAGACTAATAGAATGATTCCTTTCATGGAACCTAAATAAACCAAAATAGTTATAGGTATCAATAATAAGCCATGATTGGATGGACTAAATGAGTCTAATCCATTCTTAGGGAAATAAACCATCAAGACCATTTCCATGTTAAGTACCTTACTTAGTACCATTATTGCAGTTTTGGTAGTAAGGGAAAACAAAAACCTATTTATCAATTAGGAGTGTACTATCAAATCAGTCTTCAGTTAAGACTAGCAGCACCAGAATAAGTCCTATCATTGATTCTTCAATGAGAAAGGAAACAAGCTTATAATATTGGAGGAAATCATGGAAGTAAAGGAAGTAATAGTTGTTTGATGTCAAACACTAATGGATTCCAGGAAGAATCTGGACAAGGGATATATTCAATTATATCCAGTGAGATCACCAAGGAGTTTGAGAGAAGATGTACTCTGCTCAAGTCAGATCCACACTCCGAAACGTGAGGGATATCAAACTTCGAGGACGAAGTTTAGTTTAAGGGGTAGAGACTGTAATATCCCAGGTAATGGGGTTACAAAATTAGAGGAAACAGATGTGTGCATTGCATTCATGCATAGAAAATCTGGGGAATTTTCGCGCTTTAAAGTAAAACAGTCAGAGTAACAGAAGTTTCACTTGACCTTGGTGGAATTGAAGTAGTTCATCAAGTCAAGCGCTATAAACCTCAATGTGACTTTGTTAAAACTTTGTTTTGGGTAGAGATAAATTTGATCTAAGGGGTTAGATCAAATGGAACTAATAATCAACACAACAACACCTTACACAATGATCAACTACTTGATCTTACAAAAGATCATATTAAGGTAATCCTTGTCATAACATATGAACATCAATTCAATTGCAAATCAAGTAACAATAAAATGGAGAAACCATTCTTGACTTATCTTTTCCATGTCTTAAACCAATCCATAATCCTACCATGAATCTCATGGTACTCATTTTTACTCCATTCTTGGAAACAAGACATGGAGATCCAACAAAGGAATATAAATCTTCTCTATTCCAAATTATTAAGCATCAAACCTAGAGAGGTGAGAGTTCTATTATAATTATTAGATAAGCAATGACAAACCTTGAGGCAAACCTTGGGTATAAATATCCATATGATCACAACATCATCTTCAAGAGGAACCCTAGATTATTATTCAAGTCATTCCCAAATGAGAGTGAGCATTCATACTAAACCTAGCTTTACCTATTTAAGAATCAATGTTAAACTTTGAACTAAAGTATTAGGTAAACCATTCCACCTTGAAGTGGTGAGATCACCAAATACCAAATGGAATAAGACTATATCCATGACTTAGTGAAATAAGGAGTGGAATAAACCAACTAAGATAGACAATTGAATCTTTGGCTCAGCAACCTAAATAAATATTAGGAGTACACCATAAACCCTAGAATAACCATTCTTAAATGAGAAAAGCTCAACCCATGGTGTTATACTCAAGATAATTGAGACAACCATAACCATGCCCATTCAAGAAACTATAAAAGAAAGTATATATTTACTTGATCAAGACAACACTTGATCTTGAGAGTGAGAAACCCATTCAAGGAGGGATACCCTAGGAAGTCCAACCTTGATCATTATAAAGTGTGTAATGATCATAAACCCTAAGAATTTGAAGTAAAGATATTAAGAACAAGATGATCATATATAATATATGATCATGCTTTGGAGATATGTGAGGATAAGTAAACCCTGATAGGATAAACAAATATCATTCACCACATGAAATCATAGGGAGGTAACTAGTAAGAAACCCTAAGCTTATACTCCAACCTTAACTTGTGAATCACATGGTGATCATCAGTAGAACCCTATCACATCTCTATTCCAATTATTCCTCAATTAAAGGACCTAAGAAAACCTTAGAGTAACACTCCATACTTTATAAGGAGCAGAAATCATTAATCCATATAACCAAAGTTAACTATAAAAAGAACCATAACCACCTTAGTTACTTTAATGATAAAATGGGGATAATAATAGAAGCCAATTGGTAAGAGATAAAAACTAATTCTCAATATCTTAGTAATTAGAGAAGCACATGAAATATTAAGCAAGTAACCACCTTATCATGGTTAGGGGAGATTAAACCCTAGCACATACAATATGGTGTCATCTCATCTCTATAACTAGAATTAAATCTCAATCCTAGCTTGTGTATCAATTGGGTGATCACAATTAAAACCTAGGCCATAATTGAGAGTTAAACCCTTTGCCACTAGGTGAATATAACTAGAACCTAAAATTTCTCACTAGCTAAATCATATGATTAAATCCAGGTGTGGTTATCAACCACTTATCATTATAACCAAGACCAAACCATGAAAAGAGTATTATTAACTCTAAGTATTTCAAGGTGACATTAAAATATTACTTAGAGAACAATTTGAATAATTCAAAGTTATTATTCAAATTCATGTCCATATGGAAAATTTATCCACATACCAATACTAATTAATAAATTAATGATATAGTGTCATATTAAATTTGCAACTACACCACTCAAGAAATTGTAGTACCCTGGACTAACCCTTGTATGAATTAAATTGCAATACCTGCATGATAGAAAATTAATTCAGATCTAAATTCAAAGTAGAAATACAAAACAGAAAATAAAGAAGAAAAAGAAGAGAGAAGAAAAACCACCTGGACCTTACCTGGCCGTAGAAGCCCACCAAGTGCAGCCCAACACGAGCCCAGCAGAAGTCCACCAGGCCAACCCAACCCAAACCACATACCGTTTCACCTCGCTTTAAAAATCGTGTGAAGACGTGGTCTTCGTCTTCCCCGCATGGACGCCACCGCGACGACGTGCACGGTTTCGCCGGCCACGTCCTCGTCGCTGATAAACACCATCCGGATGCAAGCCTCGTCCTAGAAGCCTAGCACATGGTCGTGGAATCCGCAGCCAGTCGGACCATCAAGATTTGGGCACCGAAAACCCTAGTCGCATCTCCACCGTATCCTGGCCGCTCGTCGCCGATGACTCGTCGTCGTTCTAGACCACCTCGAGGCCTATAAAAGCACCAGAATGACCGCCGTGCCATCCTTGTTCACCTCCGCCCAACCAATCTCTCCCAGTACCTCTCTATTCACAGTAAACCATCAAGCTCTGTCGCCGGCGTCGGAGAAGAACCCAGCGCTAGGAGCCGCCCCAGACTCCGGCAAGTGGTCCTGGAGATGCGCCTCGACGCGTAGATCCTCTGTGCGGAAGCACGCACCCAGGGGAGCTACGAATTGGTCCAATTTCAACATTCCCTTTCTCAGGTGCTCGCCGGAAATCATGTCCGTGAGGGCAACTCCGACCATCCCGGGCTTCGTCGAGCAGCCTATCAGCTTCAGGGTGAGTGTGCGCTCCCAGAGATCCCTTATTTGTGCATTTCCATCAATCGTAGCCTAGGATTCGAGATTCCGCCGGAGTTGCTCCGCCGCGGGTTTGTTCTCCGGCGACGCTCCGGTGGTCGTTTGAGAAAACCGCCACCACCACTGTACTCAGCGTGTCGAGGGGATTCACAAGAGCCTAGCTGCGCGTCCGGGGGTGCCGTAAATCGGCGGCGCCGCCGCATGCTGGCTCGCCGGCGTTTAACCGTCAGCGAGGTCAAACGCCCGGTCAAACTTGACCAGTCTTCGCCTGCGTGGCAGCTGACATGGATCCCTGGTCCACCAGTCAGTCACACGGGTAGAACCCAACCGGTACATTAAGTCATTTCCTGTTTAAATTTAAATCCAGAAAATTGCTGCAACTTCAAATAAATCTAGAAAATTCAATTTAAGTCAGAAAAATGTAAATAAGATATTAAAATTCTTAGAAAAGAAAACTCTATCCAATAAAAATATAAAATGGAATTTTTATTTTTAATAAAAATTCAATTATTTCATACTTGTTATTTAAGCCTTATTTATTAATTCTAAATTCAATTAAATTCAATAAATAAGGAAAACTTTAAAAATTAAATAGAAACCAGTAAATAAATAAAGTAAACTTAAAACTAATTTTTTCTTTATTATTTTGTTAAATCCTTATTAGAGGGATATAAACCCTAATTAATAATTACCTTAATTATTAATTCATTGAAAATAATAAAATGCCTAATCCAATATTAATTTTATTTCTAAGTTATTAATAACTTCAACCTTATAGTGAAGTTATCAATTCAAGAACTTCAGGGTATTTAGAAAACCCTAATTTCATAAGTAATAGAACCAGGAACCCATAATTTAATGTGGGACCCTAAAACCCTAATACCATTAGGCAACCTAGCCCCATTTATTCATATGAACTAAATTGTTTCTAACCTAAACCCTAGGTTAGGATAAGTGATCATGATATTTTTCCTCTGATCCATAGAACCATACTAGCAAATAAATACTTGACTTGGCCACATAAAATGTAGAAGACCTATCACTAATTTATGGGTATTCCATGTGTTCATCCTCATCAGACCCAAATGATCAATTAGGGTCAACCAAGTATAAAACCCTAGTTCCTATTCCAAAGACCACCATCCTTAGTTATCCATAATTAGCATCACACCATTGTGATGAACCCTAATAGCAACTACACCTACTATTTTGTATTACATTCCCTACTCCACTAAACCCTACTAGTGTTGGATACCAATTATCAACCATCCTATTTAGAAGCCAATTATTCCTTACTTAACAGAACCAACAGTAAATCCTAGACAACCTCAACCTTAATTGTAATACTTCTTATTAATTAAGAAGTATGTTCTTCAAAAGTTATTCTTTTGAAGAAGATAAGAAATCATCATCAACCCTGCTTATAAGGACCTATAAACCCTAGCCAGCTATCACTAGCAAGATAAACCCACCTTGACAACCACCATGAATAATAAATTTCTTAGGATGCCTAGGCTTATCTTAACCCTACAAGCCCTAGGTGTTGATGAATCCAACTTTGTTTGGGATCCATCTAATACCTATTCCAGCAACTACATGAAGCCATAGTCAACCATAGAAAACCAACCACTTAATTATCATACTTGTTCTTTATTAAAGAACATGTTCTTCAAAAGTTATTCTTTTAAAGTATATGATAATTAATCATTAACCATGCCATATAGTACTAAACTGACCACTGTTCTTTACTTGTTAATATTATGCCAATTATCATTCTTTGTGTGCTCAATTGATTATTATGCTTTATTATCTACCTGTTTATAATACCAAGTAAATCACACCTGAATAAGAACCTTGTATGTGAATCACTCTAAAAGTGCAACACACCCTAAACCAATCATGACAACTCACTAATCCTAAATCATCGTGGTTAGGTCACGCTTAGAGCGATTGCATCTCATTCTTATGCATTATTGCATCCTTGCCAATCTTTAAACATCGTCCCACGGACGATGATGCTATTTCAGAATTTGGAGTTATTGCGTATCGAAGACCTTGCCTCGCATAATCTTGCGAAGCCAAGAAAGGCAAGTTCATCACTTGCTCATGTCATTTGTGTATTTCTATCAAATTACTTGCAAAGTATTATGGTTATCACTATTGCATAAAAATCAAAACCACTACTTTCATAACTATGAATATGACTATGTGGTGGGCAATGGAACCATGGATTGTGTTGATATGGTGGAGGTTCCATTGCACGGGCTTATATCCATCTAGGATTAAACAACAAATGTCGCCAGTGATTCTTGTGCCGTAATACCCGTGTTAACCATAAGATCCGGAGTGGGACGGAGTAGTCAAAAGTGTTTCCACCTCTCGTTCATCAACGGATGCGCTTTACCGTAGACACTTGTATCTGTCGGTGGCAAGCGGTAGGCTGGGGAAGCCTTAAGTCCCCACGGCACAGTCCGTAGACACTTGTCGTTCGAAGAACAAGCGGTAGGCTGGGGAAGCCTTAAGTCCCCACGGTATTGCGGTCTATGATGGGTTGCAGCCACCGGCGTAGGAGTGTATGGTAGAGCCCAGCACTGTTGTCGTGGTCGGGGTCCACCTTGAAATCTACAGGAATAATGGGACCGACGTGGACCCAGGGTCGGCGCATGCAACAACGGGTGGGTGTTCGAGGTAGCGGAGGAACATGATTGGCTAGACCTTATACCGGGCCTCACACCAACGGAAGTGTGGACGAGCACGCGGCTCGGTTGGCACCAAGGTTAAGATCTCTTATGGGTAAAGCAACACACCTCTGCAGAGTGTAAAGAACCGTGACCTGTCACTCCCTGTTCCGGGATATGGAACTGCGAACGCGGCCGGAAAGGAGCTCCATGAAGTTCTAGTAAACCGGTGAAGGCTGACGGACATAGTTCTTTTGAATAAAAGCAACCTTTTGAAGAAATGGTTATGAAAACTTGCATTGGTATTAGACTTTCTGGTCTAATATCGTAGCTAGTGCATTAAACACCTCTTTCCTATAATGAACTTGTTGAGTACGCTCGTACTCATCCCACTCTTAAATCCCCTGCTTAGATATGGAGGCATCGAAGGAGGATCTACAGTGCAACTCGAAGACCGAGGAGTCAACAACTACTTCAAGAGACAGGACCCTGTCAGAGGATTCAGTTACACATCCAACAAGGAGAAAACCTAGTTTAGCCATAGAAGGGAACTAGCTTCCTATACCTAGCTCCTACTTAGCTAGAATCTATTCATAGCCTCTATAGTTAGTCAAATACTCTACAAATAGAGTTCGTGATAGGATTAGACTACGAGTCATTCTTTTGGAGTTTATTTGCAGATTTACCTCATTGTAAAGTAGGAGGCTGTGATGATTTTATGTAACAGAGTCAGTGTTGTAATTCTATAGACATACCTTGGACCCGCATATGTTTCTGTTGTACCACTCTGAGCGATATAATACTAGTGGAACGGTGTTTCATTGGTGTTATATCAGACTTGCATACTACACCATGCAGTGGTATGCCGGGTCACCACATCCACCTCCCATGGCCGGCCAACCCTAGTAGGGGAGTCCAAGGTGGACTCCACCTAAGGGGGCCGGCCACCCCCCCACATGGAAGGGGGGAATCCCACCTCAAGTGGGAGTCCCACCTTGGGTAGGTTTCCCTACTACATGGAAGGTTTTGGGTTGGGGTCTTATTCGAAGACTTGTAGTCCAACACTTGGGGGTTCCACCTATATAATGAGGGGCCAAGGGGAGGGGGCGGCCACCCCAAGACCACAAGGTGGCCGCACCCTATAGTGGTCGGCGCCCCCGCTCTCCCAAACCCTAGCCGCCCCCTCTCTCCTCCACCTCTCCCGCACGCTTAGCGAAGCTCCGCCGGAGTTCTCCACCACCACCACCACCACGCCGTCGTGCCGCCGGATTCAAGGAGGAGCTACTACTTCCGCTGCCTATTGGAACAGGGAGAAGGACGTCGTCTTCATCAACACTGAACGTGTGACCGAGTACGGAGGTGCTGCCCGATCGTGGCGCCGTGATCAAGATCTTCTACGCGCTTTTGCAAGTGGCAAGTGATCTTCTACCGCAGCAACAAGAGCCTCATCTTGTAGGTTTTGGAAATCTTCAAGGGTGAGTCTCGATCATCTCCTTGTTGCTCCCGTCTTCTAGATTGCATCTTGGCTTGGATTGCGTTCTCGCGGTAGGAAATTTTTTGTTTTCTATGCTACGAATCCCTACACCTCCAAGCTAGACCCTATAGCTCACAGGATTATATCCCAGAATCAAACAACATTTATTAAGGGTGAAAACATTCTTGACGGCCCACTCGCACTCATGGAGATCATCCACGACATCCGGAAGAGGAAGCAAAGTGGAGTTCTCCTCAAGCTCGACTTCGAAAAGGCATATGACCAGGTGAACTGGGACTTCCTGGGGGAAGTCCTACGCTGCAAAGGCTTTGATGCAGGCTATATTCACAGGATTTTGCAACTTGTCTCTGGGGGCAAACTGCTATTTCTATAAATGGTGAGGTGGGGCCGTTTTTTCGGAATAAGAGAGGGGTTCGACAGGGAGATCCCCTCTCCCCACTACTCTTCAATTTTATCGGGGAAGCGCTCTGTGGGATCTTATCAGCCGCTGCATCAGCAGGACACATCCATGGGCTAGTCCCACACCTTCTGCCAGGGGGTATCACGCACCTTCAGTACGCTGACGACACACTTATCCTCATCCAGAGATCGGACGAGGATATCACGAACCTTAAATTCCTCCTGATGTGCTTTGAAGATATGTCTGGGCTCAAAATCAACTATCACAAGAGCGAAGTGTTTGTCCTTGGGTAGCGAAACAACGAGAGAAATGCCATCGCCAACAAGCTGAACTGCAAGCTTGGTAGCTTCCCTTTTATCTATCTAGGACTGCCAATTTCGGATAGGAAGTTAACCCTTGAGCAGTGGCTTTTCTTGGTACGGAAGCTTGTTGCTAAGATTGAGCCCTGGGTGGGAAGACTGATGTCCTCTAGGGGGGGAGACTCATCCTATCTAACTACTGCCTTGACAATCTCCCAACCTTCGCTATGGGATTGTTCCTCCTGCATGACGGGATTCATGCGAGGTTCGATTCTCATCGGTCCAAGTTTTTTTTGGGAAGGGGCAGGGCCAAAGAGGAAATATCACCTAGTTAACTGGCCAACGGTGTGCCGACCCAAAGAAGTTGGAGGCCTAGGCTTGCTCAACACCAAGAAAATGAACCTTGCTTTGCTTCTCAAATGGATTTGGAGGCTCTATCAAGAAGAGGACACGATCTGGGCTCGTATCATCCACGCTAAGTACGTAGATGCCTCTGACCCGTTCTCGGGTTCATGCCAAGGAGGATCCCCGTTTTGGAAAAGCCTGCATAAAATCAAGCATCTGTTCAAAGTTGGAGTGAAACACGAGGTCAGGAACGGTATCCGTACCAATTTCTGGAAGGACTGGTAGATTGGGAGGGGTCCCATCATGGAATCCTTCCCCATGCTCTTTGCCATCTGCGACAACCAAGACATCTCGGTGGCCGAAGCCCTGCAACAACACTCCCTGCAGGTCCGGTTCCGTCGATCCCTTGATCAGGAGGGTTTGCGGCAATGGGGTGAGCTACAAGGGATGCTGACCTCTTGGATGGCGCACCAGAAGATTCCTTGGCGGGCAAGACAGGGAAGCAGCCGAACAAGGAAAGATTAGATTTAAAACTACTGTAAACCTAGTCGTACTCGGTTAGACCTCTTGAGACCTGGCCCCTTATATAAAGGCCAGGAGAGGGGCTGCCGAGGGACACAATCAATCTTAGCAATCTTAGCCACCAAAAGTCTAGAGCTAGGTCGCCGTAGCATTTAGCCTCTCGACGAGATCTCAGCCGAACTATTCGGCACCCCCATTGTAACCCAATATCTTCATAATCAAGATCAGACAGGCAGGACGTAAGGGTTTTACCTCATCGAGGGCCCTGAACCTGGGTAAATCGCTCTCCCCGCTTGTCTGTAAACCGATGTCTCGTGTCCGCTTGCAGGATTCCATCAACCCTAAGCCCCAATCGGAGGGCATTGCCGAGGAGTACCCTCGACAAAGGTCTCTTGGCACCTGGAACAAGCTGGATCTTACACAGTCAAATCAATGTACGCCCAGTTATCGCAGGGCACGACAGTCGCCCACTTCAAAGACATGTGGGAAGCCAAACTCCCTCTAAAAATCAAAATTTTCTCTTGGCAGCTGGCGCTTGATAAACTACCTTCGGGCCAACAGATCCTTACCAGACATGACCCTTCCAATGGCCTTTGTGCTCTGTGTGGCACCCCGGAGGATGCAAGTCACATTTTCTTCGCCTGTTCTTTGGCGTCGTTTTCTTGGTCGGTCTTGCGTCAGTTGCTAGGGTCCAACTGGTGCCTGGCCAACTTTGCTCAGTTTCATGCCATTCTTTCTGGTTTTTCGGGTTATTCTAGGAGGCTGTTGTGGGTGCTCTTCCTAGCTCAATCTTGGGCCCTGTGGAATGTGCGCAATAAGCTTGCTATTGAAAAGAAAATTATTTCTAACCAAGCTGACATTATTTACAAAATCATCATTTTTTTGAAGCTGTGGAGCCTAAAGTTCAAATCAAGAGAAAAGGAGGGGCAAAGCTGGATGGCACACGAGCTAAGGGAGATGTACGTGCAGCTGAAGCCGCCGGCGGTGTGAAGAAGTAGCCTATACCTCGGTGCTGGGTCCGGGTGTGCGGGGAAATCATCGTTTTATCTCTGTCTAGAACTGTTGTCATGTGTTGTTCGAACTTCCTCGTGATCTATGGTGTGGCTAAGCTGTAATGCCCATCAGTGTGTAATCATAACCTTGTTATCGTGTGGCTTTATTAATTTAAAGTCGGGCAAAGTTCTACCTGTTATCTAAAAAAACTCTAACCCTCAATAAGTTTCTAGTCAAAGAGCTATGGATTTTCAAAAACGCTTTCTAGGATTTCAGTTCATAAGAATGGTTTTCTATATGAGCTTCGCCATCATAGGAAATATGCAGTTACCCCAAATGTATTGTTAGATTTATAAGATTGCCTCTAGTAGGACATTTTTCCTAAGAAATCCCTAGGAACTTTTCCATCAACTAATTAACAAGGTTTCACAAAAGGTCTAGACTTTCAAGGGAATTCACAAATAACAAGGTTTCAAACATCCAGCTTTTCGTTTTCTCATCATGAGCCATATAGGACGTCGAGTTATCGCGTAAACTACATCTAAATGTTGCCATCACCAGTCAAAAGAGTAGTCCCAGAATATCTTCTGTCATGTATCTGAACATCGATCTCATCTCAAGCTACATGGTGCACCCGGAATGACTAGCCCACTGCACGCCACATCCGTAGCAGAACTCATTGCCGCACCTGCCAATTTGATGAACATCAAATTTTTGATACAATTGCACTGGACTTTTCAAGAATTCAAGTATACGGCCGTTTACTATTAATCATTCGCAAAAAGGCCTCCATGAATGAAACTACAAAGACTAGCAATGTACCTGTGCGTTGCTACGGCTTCTCAAATCAATTTGCTTTCACATGTAAATATAATTCCATATGCACATGTTTTTAAAGGCATTTCACATGATTTTTTTATTTGTGTGACAATGTGATTTATTTTCTTTAACGGGAAAAGTGTGGTGGAGCAGGTGCGCTCCACGCACCTTCTCCTTTTTTGTCTTTTTCTTTTTTCTATCTCTCAAATTATACAATATTTTGATTAGATTTTTTGCAAATCAGTCAAAAACAACAAATAGAATGGAGGAAAAATAGTTCATAATTTTTTGTGAAAATTTAATTTTTTAATTATTTAAAATTCAAAATAAATTCTTGAGATACATATATAGATAATGACATAAAAAATCCAAAATATTTTCCCCACATTCCAATTGTTATGTCTAAGTGATCTGCAAGTTTTTGACTTCAAAGAATATGTGGTGTGAGAGATACAAAAATGAGAAATTATTTAAGAGGGGAACAAAAAAAAATTAGCACGGATCTTGATGCAGTATACATGGTGTGGATACGGGTACTCACCAAGCACCTGCTCTAAAAGTCCACTCTCTTCTTTAAGTGTGTCTCCATTTTTCTTGGGTAGGCTGGTAGGAGTAGGACATCCAATCGTTTATATCTGTCGATCAGATCAAATATCTTGGAGCTGACGCGAGAAATAGGATGGGTATGCATGGATCATTGCAAGCTATATATCTTTTGCGGCAGATCGATAGGGTCACGAGAAGCGAAAAATAGTGTAGCAAGCTTGGGATGCTGACGAGAAGAACGGTTGAACTAATCGATCAATGTAGTACTTGACCAGCTAGTATTTCTCTGATCAATATTTTTTTCAAACCACTTGAACATAGGTGCTTCTCTCTCTATGCGTTTGACTAAGATAGTATTTACAAATCCGGGTTTTGTCTCAGTAAAGAAGCAACAGACATCAATATCAGCATACACAGCTAGTAAATTAATCAAGATAACAAAGCAGCCGATTGAAATCAGCGAAGCAACAGCTGTAGAGATACACTATCGCGCTACGTCTCTCCCCAAAGCAGCAGGCAACCACCTTTTGTCCCATCTGCAGTTCTGCACTCTATACCCAAACGATTCCCGTTCCTCTCACTTCGCAGTCCACACTGCAAAACTGGCATCCTTCTATAGTCTTATCCGATCCGGCCATCCCTTCCCCTATTCCCACTGAGTTCGTCCGAAGCAGCAACGCCGCTGTGCACACGCCTACTGCGCCCGTCCACTGCCTCCTCCCCTCTCTCCATGAGCATCCCCTCCGCTCCATCGTGGCCCTCGAAGACTCCAGGCCAGAGACGGACTCAGATTTCACCTTGTGCGTGCGACGATCCTGAAGCTCCTTCAGCCACGCCTTCATGTCCCTTGGCCTGACCTGCTTGACCACAACCCCGCCACACCCTGCTCCATCTCTGCTACCACTCAACGGCAGCGAGAAGGATTAGGACAGAAGATGTGAGATGAGGGTTCTGGGTGGCGGCTCGCCGAAGAGGAGATGGCCGGGCTTGATTTGGTCCTACTCCCATGCGCTGGTTTCTCCAATAATCCAAGAGATGGGGTTCGGGCGGCGTCATGTGGTTGATTTTATCTTTTGAGCGTCATACGGTAGATGGGATCGAGGTCGGGGCCGGCGCGTCTGGTAAAATCGGAGTAGTCCGGGAAGACGATATATAGGACTGTGGGTTGATTTCTTAATTTGTCAGGGGCCAAAGTATAAAACTGTCGGACGACGTACGACCTACAAGACCGATTGAGATTTAATAGTAAAGATACGTTTCCTCAAGAAGTAAATAAAATACGAGTAAAAAAGGATACAGTACTATACCTGCAGGTAATGTGCAAGCAGCCATCGGTTTTCTCCACGATGAACTGGCACCTGGGGCACCTCTTCCAGCTCTTCCCCTTGGCCATCTCCATCACCATCATGTCCTCCCTGGCCGTGTCCACCCTGCCGAGATGCTTGTACGCCGCGCAGTCGGCGCCGGCGTGCCACGCGACGCCGCACTGGGCGCAGAAGAGCCGCCTGCACACCTGGCACTCCGTTTGCGTCACGCGCTCGCCGCCGTCTTCGTCGGCCACCATCATCTCGGAGCAGTCCGGGAAAGGGCAGTACGTTCGCCGCGCTCCGACGAATATGGACTCGCACAGCGCGGCGCACCACCGCTCGAACAGGGAGGGCGGCGCGGCAAAGCTCTGGGTCCAGCTTGCCGGCGCATGTCGCGTCGAGGCATCCCACGTTGGCGGCGCGGCCGGACTCGACCTTTGCGCGGACGTGGCCCTCCAGGCACGATCGGCAAAATGTGTGTGCGCAGCTGCTGCCGCCGCGGTGCGCCATCGAGGGCGCCATGGGTTCCAGGCAGATGCTGCAGGGGTTTGGCGCCTGTGCCTCGGCCTCGGCCATTGCGACGCGTCTAGCGAACTTCGGAGGGGCGGCTAGGCAATCTTCTTCAACAACAGCTACTGGAACTCGAGCTGCTGGGTTCTGGGGGTTTAGAGTGGGATTTTAAGGACCTTGCTTAGCGTTTCCCGAGAAAAGCCTTCATTAACGCTACATAGCAGTCTTTTATTTCCGAAATGGAATTGGTTCAAGAAAGATCATGGTTATGAAGGCTGATTTGACCAGATTTTTATTGAGCCACCCCGATGGAAACTATATAAATATTATCTTCGTCTTCCAAGAATATTCTAATCTGATTGATCATACTATATTTGTATACTGCCTTTTTCTAGTTGATGATGATGATGCTTCCAATGGACCGAACCAGAATAACTTGGGTACTCCATCCGTCTTCAAGTAAGGACACTTACTTTTAGCTTTTCTTTTAGGGCGTGACTATTTCTTCAGAACTACCTTCTTACTTAAATAATATTATCAAATCTCAGTTCCAACTTATGTTTTACCTCATGACTAGCACGAATCATTTTTATTAGTTGCATTCCTATTTGCAACTATAAAAAAAAACTCAGTTGCAACTTCTGTTACAATTGGAAAAAACTCAGTTGCAATCCAACTTGTAACTCATATGCAAAAATTACCATAAATCGAATGATGTAGTACCTGAATGAGCACGAACTTAGCTGACTTAGCTAAGAACTAGCAAATTCTTGTTTTAAGTTAAATACTTTAAATTTTTGTCTAAAAGCAACATCATTAATGTAATAAAATTAGTATCACTAAATCCATCTTGAAATGTAGCTTTATATTATACTGATTTGATGTCATGTATGTTGCTAGTCTTTTTTTACGAAGTTGAACAAAGTTCAAGTTTTAACTTCTAAAATATATAGAAGTATATCTATTAGTCTACGGAGGGAGTACCTTGACACGGCGGTGCCTTAGTTGTTCAAGCGGTGATCGATTGTGCGGGGTAACCGGCACAACGTCATTATTGTTAGACTATATTACGTTTTAGCCACATTTGGTAGTTTAATATTGTAATCTATCTCTATTAGTTTTCTTAGTCTTCAAGTCTTTTACTACTATATAAACAGTCTAAGAATCTCGTGATGTAATTAATTATTATCAATCAATACAAATAGTATTCCGCAATCTTTCATGGTATCAGAGTACTTCATTTCACTTAGGGTTTAGCCACCGCTTCCGCCACGCCGACCCCAGGGAGATTGATCTCCATGATCTTCATAGTTTAGGAAATTTTGTTTTAGATTTGTTTCTTCCTCACTTTTTTGTTTAGCCACCAAACACTTGACCAGTCTGCTCCTCATGTCGTCATCACGCACCTCTACTTCAACCTCGGTGTCAACTTATCGGCAACTAATTCTCGCCAACTACCGTGCCAAGAAGGTTCTGCACGGCGCCCCAAGAAATGCCTTCACGCTCCAGCGCTAACTTCTCCATCCACACGTCGCCACCGCGCCAGATTGTCTTCGCCAACGTCAACCGGGACACTCATCCTGAGTATGCGCCTCGCCATCAACAAAGGGCCACACCATCATCGTTGATCATGATCACCGTCAACCATATACATCAACGCCACCAACACCCATGGTCTTCGTCAACAACACAAATATGTTTTTCTTCGACACCGCGTTCATGCCCGTGGAATACCCGGGTTCAATCCGAGACATCTACTTCGACAACTACTGACGTGGGCATCACCCTTCGTGTAACTGACATTGCCCTATCCTATGCGGCTCAACTGGAGGCCCATGAAGATAACCGATGGCAAGTCGGGCCACTAGGACGGTGCTGGAGAAGGTTCCTTGAAGAACAAGACAGAGAGGAGCCGAACAAGGAAAGTTTAGAGTTAGGTCTTTTTTAAACCTAGTCGTAACCGGGCAGATCTCTTGAGACCTGGCCTCCTATATAAAGGCCAGGAGAGGGGCTGCCGAGGGATAGAATCAATCATAGCAAATTTAGCCACCAGAAGTCTAGAGCTAGGTCGCCATACCGCTTAGCCTCTCGACGAGATCACAGCCGAAACCTTCGGCACCCCATTGTAACCCAATATTCTCATAATCAAGATCAGACAGGCGGGACGTAAGGGTTTTACCTCATCGAGGGCCCCGAACCTGGGTAAATTGCTCTCCCCGCTTGTCTGTTCACCGATGTCTCGTGTCAGCCTACAGGATTCCATCAACCCTAAGCCCCAATCGGAGGGCATTGCCGAGGAGTACCCTCGACAATTGGCGCCGTTTGTGGGAAATCTGTCGGCACAAGACCCGACATCGGCAGTTCCAATCATGTCGTAGACAGCCTCGTCGACACCATCGTCACCATCATCGCCAAGACTAGGAATCCTGATTCGATTCGGCTCCTACGAATTTACCCCGCACAGCGACTCCTCGCGCTCAACCTTCTCAGATCTACAAGGAAACATGGAGATGACGTACGACAGTGTCCACTACAACGTCAACGCGGAAGGAGTTCTTCGATTGCTAGGACCTCACACCCCCAGGTCAGCGAAGAAATCACCACCACCGGCCGCAGGGCCAAGCCTGTCATCATCAGTCGACCTCTCTGCTGGCCTGACCAACTCAACGAACTCATCCTCGCCATCAACCCCTCGGTCGACGTCTTCAATGTCAGTCGGATCCGATAACCTCGTGTCTTCAGAGATGACCTCATACTACTGTTTAAACTGCGACACTAGGCACGGGTTAGGATCGAGCGATACATCGTTCATCTTCAGCGCCCAGTATTCGTCGGGTGAGGACAGCGTCGACAGTGTCGCCAAGAAGGCCACCTGGAAAGCAGTGCGCCATCAAGTTTATGCCACCAATAACACAAGAAACAGGGGAGATGGAGATCACACCCCCGATCCAGCAGACAGATAAGTTTTGAAAACAGTGCCAGTAACAACAACAGCGATTACACCATCGCAGAGGAAGAGTGGGCAGCAGCCAAGGCGGCCGTGCTTAACAACACATCGCTCCCCGCAGGAACCTCGGTTGGAACCCTCAATGCCTATCGCTCTATATTGGAGAAGAACCGGGAGCGCTTATGAAAAGAGCAAGCCACCCTCGAGAGACGCCTATCCGCTGCCGAACAATCTAGTGAGCGACGGAGAGGCTCGCGAGGAAGCGCCTCCCGAAGCATTCAAGGCGTAGGCAAGCATCGATCAAGGCTATCCAAGCTTTCGGAAGATGATGCTAGAGAAATCACGTCGAATCTGACCAAGTCCTTCATGACCACGGACACCGCAGGCATGCTACGGCCAAAAACCGTCGAGGGAGCAACTGCCAACCTCGCAGCGTACCTCATCAATCAGCGACCTGAAAGTTCTATGGCTCAAGCTCACCGGGGCGCCTTAGAAAGTCTCGCAATATTAGCAGATAATCTGGTCCCACGGATGGAAAAGACCACGTTACAGGCCAGTGGCTCAAAGCATCGCTCGAGGGATGCTCGAGATGAAATCACCCAGAGCAGAATCGACAAAGCAAGACGACGACGTGCCGCTAGGGAGGAATACGACAGTGACACCTCAGATGAAAGCCAGGAGAACGACGGCGAGCTAAGGGGGCCGATTGTTTAAGTTACAAGATCCGCGAGACGATGCCGCCCAAAAAGTTCAAGCCCACCCCCACTGATGCTGCCAAATATGATGGACAGCAGGAGCCGAGGTCTTGGATAGACGATTACTTACAGACTGTAATCCTACAGAAGGGAAATCAGATAGCAGCAATGCAGTGCTTGCAGCTTTACCTGAAGGATTCGACACGAGCTTGGCTGAGAGGCCTGCCGAAAGGTTCCATCAAATCATGGGACAATCTAGTGGACGCTTTCGTTGCCAATTTCCAAGCAACATACAAAAGACCCGTCGTGATCGAGGAATTACGACATTGCCAACAGAAGCAGAAGGAGTCGATGTGCGCCTACATCGGGAGATTCACCAAACTCCTAAACGCTGCCGAAGATGTCTCTGTCGACAGAGCAATCGATGCTTTCAGCGATGACATCCGACGTGAAACCTACATAGAGGAGCTTGGGCACAAGAAGCCAAAAACTATAATGGAAATCGCCAACAGCTGGGCTGATGGCGAGGACAACGTACGTAAGCCTCAACAACGCAGTGACGACGAAGACGACAATCAGCCGAAGCACGACTCGGGTGGACGAAGGGATCACCGTAAGAAAAGAAAAGACCGCAGTTACGGTGACAGTAACCTGGTAGCTGCGGGATACTCCGATCGGCGGGACGATCGGTACGACGACAGACGAGACGATCGACAGGACGACAATAGGGGCAACTCTGGAAATCGCGGCAGTTACAAACCACGGCAACTGAGGACTCCCGAGCTACCCTTTGCCGAACAGATAAACGCTCCCTGCTACCTGCATTCGTATGTCGACTCTAAAGACAACAAGATGAAGTCAACCAATCTGCTCAGAGATTGTCGACAGTTCATCGAAATGCAGAAGCTTATCCAGCAGCAACAACAGCCAACACCACCACCACCACCTCCACCTCAGCACCAGGTCCAGCAGGGTCAGCCTCACAACCCTAACGAGTCGTTTCCACCACCATGCGGGCAGATGAGCATGATCCATAGGACATGTGTTTCGAGAAGGGAAATGAAGAAGCTCACCCGAGAAATTAATTTGGCAGAAAGCATCATGGCCAACATCCCCGAGTATGTCGAGTGGTCATCTCAGAGCATTACGTTCAGCAGAGCGGATCACCCGATGACAATACCGAAACCAGTACACGCTGCCTTAAAAGTTGAGGCGCAAATTGGAGGGTTCAAGATGAGCAAAGTCTTTATGGATGGCGGGAGTGGACTAAACCTGATATTCGTCGACACAATCAGAAGTATGGGGATCACTATGAGGATGCTAGAAGAGATAGACACCTATTTTCATGGGATTCTCCCCACTTCACCGGCATACTCCCTTGGCAAAGTTTACCTGAATGTCATCTTTGGAAAACCCGACAACTTCAGGAAGGAAAAGATCGAGTTTGAAGTCGTGAACTGGGAATTGCAGTACCACGCTATACTCGGAAG
This sequence comes from Lolium perenne, assembly GCF_019359855.2. Taxonomy (NCBI): domain Eukaryota; kingdom Viridiplantae; phylum Streptophyta; class Magnoliopsida; order Poales; family Poaceae; genus Lolium; species Lolium perenne. The sequence continues at coordinate 128,460,509 of NC_067250.2, forward strand.
ACCAGCTTAAGCCAAGTTCATGGTTGTGCCACACTACGCATACCTCAAGCTGAAAATGCCTGGGAGCAACGGGACAAACGTCACAGTCTATGGAAGTTTCTCACACTCAGACAATTGTGATCGCGACTTTCAAAGGATCGCTGCGAAGTTTGGGGTAAAACAGGAAATCATCGATCTCTCTTCCAAGTCGCCGGCACACGATAATAAGGAAGATGAACGCGTCAGGAAGACGAAGAAGAAGCCAACCGATCTTGCCCTAGAAGTTTCGACAGTAAAAGCTTCGACAGTTGATGGCACAGAAGAAAGCAAGACACTAGCAATCACTGCCGAGACTCCTGGTGAAACCAACGACGCTCCCAAAATCGATGACGCGGTGGACAAGCCAGAAGATAAGAAGAACCCTTTCCTTGCTTAAGAGGATGGATAGTATTTAGTTTTTTCCTTTCTTTTCAACAGGGCCCCCACCTTTTTTCGCCCCTTAGTTCCGTGCTTACTTTATTAATAAGAACTTAAGTTTTGATTCCTTGAAAAGCATTGCAGTAATTCGGAGCACCCGAACCACACCATCATAAACCTTGCTTACGCCCCTCGGCGAACGTTGGTGCGATGAAGTACGCGGCAAGAGATTGTACTCCGAAAAAGCCTCTGAAACTACGAGTGCTAAAGGATGCAAATCCAACAAGGACACTGCCCTTTCCCTCTGCTATAGATGCCTCTAAGAGCGCCGTAAATAGCAAGAGTCTGGAAATACGTATATAAAACGACCCACGTTCGATACTTCACTTACGGAAGCATCAAGGAACGATGGAGTCATCAGTAGAGCTAGTGCCACCGATATATTCGGGAGCTGCTGTCAGGACATACATTGGTTGAAGGCAAAGTTGCACATACAACGGGTTTAGCAAGACCCGCAACACGAGTTGATCACTCGAATAACTTGCTGACCAACAAATACATATGCGCTTAAAAGAGTAAACCAGATTTGCTCCACCTAAACGTGCCAATGGCATTAACGTGGTAAAACTGCATACATATGCATCTACAGATAGTTTTAGATCTTAACAACCCAAACACCTGGGTATAAAAAGTAATCAACTATTCTATTCACAAGAACTTAATCATGAATTATCTTTGTGGAGGTTCTCTTTCTTCAGATGCCTTCGAAGCCTCCTCAAGCCTATCAACAATGATATTGGAAGGCAGTCCCACCTTCGGGTACAGCGGTTCCAAATCGCCCGCTGCGTTCGCAATCGCTAGCAGGTCTGCCGAAGGATAACGCGCGAGCACAAGCGCAAGTGTGAGCCTAGCTCCTGCAAACACCTAAGCTCAAACCAAATCTCGGATTTTCCTTGCGTTACCAAACTCTGACATCAAGGTCAACAGCGTGGGAGGAACCGCGTTCAGAGGAATCATTGTCTTCCATATTACTCTCAGCCCTTTGTAGCATTTGTCAAAGAAACGATGGATCTGCTAGACTCGATCTTGGAACTTTGCAACAGCCGAAGCCTTCGAGTGCTCTCTCCAGAAAACCTCGTCCGATGATGATAGCTGAGTCAACGCGTCCACACGTTCATGGATACGTTTGCTCTCTTCGGCAGGGTTCAGCGCTATGACTAGCAAAGGAAAGAGGAGAAGTCAGGACAAGGCATTTCGTAAAGAAACAAGGAGTATAAGAGAAAGAGGGCTTACAGTTCAAACTTTCTGTGGCCTTCTGCAATTCAGTGAGAGCGTAGCGTTCTACGTCAGCTACAAGCTCGCTTCTTTTTGATAATGGCAGCCAAGGCGTAAGTATTGCGCAAATCCTTTTCCATCTGCGCGATCCGGTCCTTCATACGCTGAAGTCGATCATTTTCGGGAACAACACCCAAAGAATCATCAACAAACGCAGGCACGGGAAAAACCTGCAAAACAGCGTCAAAGGGTATGATGGATCACATCGCTTCCGTATTGGAAGATACTCCCATCGGGAGAATGCAAAGTAAAGATGTTTTAATTAAAGTACACTAGCAACATTGCCAGCATGGAATTTATTACAACCACAAGTCTTACGGCCGGACATTGTTTCAAATCAAGCTAAAAAGAAGTCTGTTACAAGAATCAAGGGGCTTGGGTCTGGGTCGATAAAATTTGGCCAACTGATGATTTCTTTGCCGAAACAAGTTCAAGGAGCTGGCGTGCACACTTAAGAGCTGAAGTTTTAAAGACGCCTAGGTCGACGAACTGCCCATCTTGCTCTTTCGGCAGCTCCTTAGACATTTCTTCAATATCGGCCTTGAAGCCATGACCCATCATGAGTTGGAAGGCTAGAAGGGCACCACAGGTACGTGAAGTACGTTTGAATACCTCGATAACTTCCTTGGTGTTGACCGCGAAAGCATCGATCAGCTGCCCCAAAGTCTTGTCTTGACTAATCTTGGGGAAAATCATCGAGTGCATCCTTGTCATGGCTCCCTTGCCCTTCTCGAGGAGGTCCCGAGTAAGCTGGTGTGAAGCAAGAGTCATCGACACACCGTTGGCCGGAGAATTGTTCGGAAGCTTATCCAACGCATCGGCAGGGATATCAGAGGCCTCTGCGAAGGTTTAATTGGGAAAGATTACTAACAAAGGACTGGATTCACAAAGTAATAATCAACAGGGAAGCAGAAAAGGAATTACTGAGCAAAGCCAAGGAAGACTGGCGAAGAAGATCATCCTTTTCGGCCGCCCAAGCTTCAGCGGCCAGCCTAGACGCTTCTTCATCCTTGAGCCTCTCCTTCAGCCCCTTGAGTTCCTCCTTCAGGGAGTCGATTTCTTGGCGGGCTTCGGCAGCTATTTTTATTGCACCTTCCAATTTTGAGGAAGAAAACTTATCTTCTTTTTGCAGCCGAGTCTTATCCGCTTCCACGGAAGTGAATTGGGAGGTGAAGGACTCCAAAGAAGATATGACAGTTCGTAGATCCTTGAGAAAAGGGAGAAATAGATATTTGTCGAAGGATTATTGATCAAAGCGCATTCAGGAAAACTTGCGTTGCGACCAAAGAAGACTTACAGGTTTCCCTGAAGGAGGAGTTGTGGCAGCAGCAGTCGAAGGAATATCTTTCCCCCTGGAAAGGGAGGAAGCAGTCGATACTTGGTCCGCGGGGGCTGCAGTAGGGGCCGAAGCCTCGAAAGCTGCAACACTCGGCAGAGCGGCGCCAGATTTAGCCTTCTTAGACGGAGGCTCGATGAAACCCTCGTCACTACAAAGAAGAAAATTGATAAGAGTTAAGAAAGAAATGCGGATGATAAAAGCGAAATACGAATGCTAGGGAAAGAAGTAAGCACTTACAGCTCGAAGAGATCTGCGGTGACCCAGCATACCACTGCATGTTGTAATATACAAGTCGTTGATATGATCTTTGTGAAGGGACTTCTTCACAATTGCCATATCCCTCAGAGTGGTACAACAGAAACATTGCAGGTCATAACACTCCATATATTATTACAAACATTGTCTTAACAAGTTGGTATTCTCACAGGTCCTATGAGAACACCCTAAGATACTACTTAAGTACGATTACAACTCATAACCATATATAAAAGAGAGCTCAACAACTTATTTAGGTAAGTTCTACGTTGCTCGGCTCTATGCTGCTAGGGTATATCACTACTCCTCCACCTCTGTGTCATCGGGTCCGTAGACTATCCCATAGTCTACTCCTTCAACTCCTCCGGTAAGATCAGGTTCCTCGTAGACCAGCTCGTAGCTCCCCTCCGGTGCTCCATCCGTGATAGTCTCCACTTCCGGATCACAGTCTAGCAAGGGTGTCGAAAGAAAGTGAGTACAGAGGTACTCAGCAAGTTCTAAAAGAGTAAAAGGCGTTTGATGCACTAGCTACGACCATTGATCAGGAAATCGCAGGTCAATGCATGTTTTGAAATCATTTCTTCAAAAGGTTGCTTTTATTATGAAAACTATGCCCGTCAGTCTTCACAGGTTGACTAGAACTTCGTGGAGTTCCTTTCCTGCCACGTTCGCAGTTCCCTTCCCGGAACAAGGAGTGACAGCCACATTTTGATACACTCTGCAGAGGTGCGTTACTTTTCCCACAAGAGATCCCACCCTTTTTGCCATCCGCAGGGACTTGCCCCCGTTCACACTTCCTTTGGTGTGAGGCCAGGTATGAAAATCCAAGCCCACACCGCCTTCTCCGCGACCCTGCAAACCCACCCTTTTGTCCAACCGCACACCCCCAGTAGACTTCTTCCGATAATACGGCTTTACTCACGGTGTACTTTGGACAATCCATCATAGACCGTAGAGCTCAACATCACACACGGATGGGGATTTAAAAGGATATCCCAACCTACGGCAGTGCCTCCAACACCCCGCAGCTCTACTAGTCCGTTGGCGTGCAGGAGGGAAAAGATACGGCTGGCTTCCCTAGAGCCATTATAGATCTCATGGTTAACGCGATTTGTACGGAGCTAGAATCACTGGACGGCATTGGTAGTTAATCCTAGGTTAATATAACCCATGCAATGGAACCTCCACCATATCAACACATACCATGGTTCCATTGCCAGCCACATAGTCATATTCATAGTTGGAAAGTAACATTTTATTTGCGATGCAGGTATGATAAGTATATAGCTTTGCATTAAAGTAATAGAAAATACTCAAGTTGGTATGAGCAAGGGTGAACTTGCCTGTGGACTGCGAGATAGTGCAGTTCAATGCAGTTGATGGAACCTGGACCTCGGGTTCTGTAAGAAGCATCATTGTCCGGTAAGGACAATGTTATAAAATCCAAATAATGCAGTCATGAATGTATTATTTTATGTGGAATCCCTTTACCCCAATGAGTTATTACAATTTAGGTTTGAATTAAGATTTATGCCTTTGGCAGTAATTTGCAATTGCTTTAATGTGTAAAACACTTTAATTCTCATAAAGTAAAATGATTCAAAGTAATACTACTTTACCTTTGTGATTCATTATTCATTCCAAAAATGATTTGAAATAATAGAGTTGTCTCTATATTTTTGGAATAAAAAGGAATAGGATATTTTCCTTTGGAAAATACTTTTCTTAAATAGAAATGACTTGGAATAATAGAATTTCATTTTGAAATGTTTGAAAATAAGTATTTGAACTTATTTGAGATTTTTCCTTGATTTTTAAATACAAGGAAATAATAGTTTGAAATTCCAAGTGTTTATTTTAAATTCATCAAATTCACAAATTTGAATTTGTTCGTTAAATTCTATTTCATATTTTATTCTTGTTAAGAATAAATTTTCATTCACAAATCCAATTTTTATTGGATTTTTACTGGTGTTTTTTATGTACTAAAAATTGGTGAAATTCTGGTTATTATCTTAATTGTGAAATATCCAAAATACCCCTCTGGCCCCTATTGGGTCAGCCCACTAACTAAAGCCCATGGGACAACCCACTAAGGCGTGTCCCATAACGGGTCGGTGGCGCCGAAGCGGCCCACCTCGCTCGCTCACTCACTCGTCTCTCTCACTCGCTCAACCTAACCCTAACCTCTGGCGACACCCGTGGCGATGGCGTCGCCGCCATGGTCGCCGCCCTGCTCCGGTAGCCGCCGTGCTTCCCTGACCTCGCCACCTACCTGATCTGAACCGCCACGCGACGATCTATCGAACTGTCCGCGTGGTTTCCTCGATTGCTTCCTCTCCTGGCGAATCGCCTCCTCTCTGGATCTCATGGAGAATCGCCTCGGGCGATTTGTGATCACCGACGAGCTCTCGTCCTCGCCGGCGACGTGTGTGCGCCTCCGAGACCGACCTGGCGCGGGTGCTGCTCGCAGCGCCTGTGCCGTCGTCTCCGTGCTGTGCTGCTGGTGGTGGTGTTCGTCGGCGTAACGCCGGCGCCTTCCCTGGCTTTGCAGCTACTATGGCCGCGCGAGCACTGCCTCGCCATGCCATAGCCTCTGCCACCAGGCGTGGGTAAGTTGCTCTGCTCCTTCTCCTTCTCCTCTCCATGCCTGTGCGCCTCCCAAGCTTCTGTGCGTCTTCTTCCTCTTGCTCTACGGCTCTCTGATGATCATGTGATCATGCAGAGCCTTGCTACTGCTACCTAAGCTACATATGCTTCCCTTCTCTGCAAGTTCTGGCCAATTCACCATTCTTTGGTACTGGCCAGTGTTGCTTTGCTTGCTGTGCATGCCATGTGTTGCTTGCCTACTGCTCCTATCATGCTAGGATCTTACTCTGCCATGCTGTACTTGCTTATTGTGACGCCCCAAAACCGGTACCATGAGGATCCCAGCGAATCCGCCGAAAATCCGCACGATATCGATTTTAGGAGACGCACCACCAAGCGCCTCGTACACGCCGAAGCATGCACGCGATGCGGGTGGAATCAACCACGAGAGGTAACATTACAACAGGATTACAATAGAGCCCACAAGATACATATATATTACAACAACGACTCCAACGAGTCAAGATACAAATAGGTACATACAAAGATCCAAATCATACAGAAGATCAAATACATCCGAGTACAGACAAGATACAAATTTGGACTAAGAGTCCTGAAGATAAACGATGGCGTCCATAACCCTGCCCAGGCCAAGCCGGAAGGGTAACCTTGCTAGCGTCGTTCTTCATCGAACATATCTTCATACCTGCCTGGTTATATCCCGTAGAAGCAGCAATAAGTACGAGTTCGTACTTAACAAGACTTCAAGACGTATAAGCATTCGTCAACCAGTCGTCCTTTGTACTTGAGGCACGCAGGGGACTTAGAGGACGCAAGAGGAACGTCATAGGCAATATGGTGGGGTTAAGCGGCAGCGCGCAAGCACTAAAAACCTATAGAGACACTCTACAATAGTCGTCTAATCAGAAAAGATGAGAGAGCGCATAACTAACAGTTCTATACTCTGCAAACATAACACAGCCGATGTGTTCCCCCCTCGCAAGGAAGTACTTACAAAGGCACTCACACGGTTATCAAGTTTTAACCAGTTATTATTTAAGTTATTCTATCTTACTATGCAAGTTATTAGTATTGAAACAACGGGTGTAAGTTTTCTATGGTCGAGTCATACAGCTCCAAGTCGTCCATAACCGCGGACACGGCTTATCGATAAGATGTAACCCTGCAGGGGTGCCCAAATGTGCCCACACGCATGATCAACCCACTTGCGACAGGTGGATATCACAACTCGCACTCTCCTTCACGACAACAATGTTCAGGAAGCCACCTAACTAAGTTAAACCCGTATCGAAGTCTGGCCGTATCTCCGAAGCGGACCTAGCTGTTTGCGACAGCGTACTAGGTGGTTTAAACACACACTGGGGCGATAAACCACTTCGCAGCGGCTCCGCGACCTATACGTGCATACCAGAAACAAGGGATACAAGGCACCCAGGGGCTTCCCAAAGTAAATAAGTAACAAGCTGGCATGCACGCAACAACAAATGGTAAAACATTGCAAACTAATTGTGGCCACTGGACAAAGCTGTAGATTCCGGCAGTGGTCGAGGGGAGACCCAGAAACATACCCACGTGTGATTAGAGCGCTCAGTCTCGGAACAGATAACAAGAACTCGGGGTCCTAGGTTTTAAAGAAACATAAGTGAGCCGTCACAAAACGATCAGCTGACCCACCGATGTCTCCGCTAACAACTATTAACAAGTAACCATGATATCCTCAACAGATATAACCATAAACCATGTGTCATGATTCCCAACTGATAACCCGATAAGATAGCAATAACGGTAACACGATATAAACAGCACTAGCATGCACTACGACTTGCAAGGCAGACCCGATAACCAAACAATAGTTGTAGGTGGTTGGTGGAGGCAATATAGGCTGCTTGAGGTAACAAGTGGAAGGGACACGTGACAAGAACGCAACTTAAGGATAGCATGAGGGAGAAAGCAAAAATAAAATAGGTGAGCGACTTCTGCAGGGGCAGAAGTATAGGGGAAAATGCTTGCCTGTTAAAGCTTGCCGAGGGACATCCGGAGAACTTGTCGTATCTCACAGCACCACTTCGTGATCCCATCCGGGAAGAAGCAAATGCTGGACAAACAACGGGTGCAAGTCTTACTACTACGGAAGAAGAACCAGCATGATCAATATGATATGCATGACATGGCAAATATGATGCGGCGATGCAACTTATCCAAATTAATCGGAGTCGGAATCCGGACAAACAATTAAGGTTGGAGTTGCATTTCTACCGTCAAATTTAAGGGTGGATTAGCATAGCAAACATGGCAGGGATGAGCTACATCAAAGTTAAACGGAGCGGGGAAAACCTTAGTCGGTCTCCGAAATACTCCGCATATATATTAGGTGAACATGCATAACTACCACAACGCGACATGATGCGAGATGCAAACAGATGTATGGATGGCATATTCATGTTCCTTATGTTTTTCTGATCAATTTTCATATAAAACACTTTTTATTTCGAGTTATAGTTTAGGAGATATGATTTTAACAAGATATGCACATATTCTGGGATTTTCAGAAAAACAGAAAAAGGTCTAGAACTTCTCTCACCGAGAGGAGAGCTAGCTGCAGAGGCTGACGCGCGGGTCCGGGTGCTGCTGACTGGGCGGGGGCTACTGACGAGGCAGGGGACCACGGGTTAGGAAGCAGGAACATGCAGGGGCCTAATAACAAAACTGACAAGATCCAGATCTGTGGAGGTTTCTCACCGGAGGGGGGCCAAGCCCGAGTCGCAGACAGGTGGGTCCCAGCAGCTGATGGGGCAGACGATGTGGCGAACCTTGCCCGCGTGCCCAGAAGGTGTTCGTCGGGGGAGGCATGCCGCGCGCGTTCCAGGAGACGCGGTCACCGCGGGCAGACGAGCGCGGCGCGGCCGATGCAGGGCTCCCTAGGAAGCAAGACTTGCCGCGTAGGGTGCGCCTCGCCATCGCGGGTCAGGAGGAGGCGGCGCCGTTGACGGGGGCCACCAGAGAGCTCGCCGGCGGCGATGTGATGTGGAGGAGGCGGACGGTATCAACAAAGAGAAGAAGAAAACGGAGCCTAGAAAGGGAGCAGTGATGTCTGGGGGGTGCACGTTCTCACCCTGAAGCTCGACGTGACATCTTCAGGACCGGAGGAGGGAGGAGCTCGCCGGAATCAACGAAAAACATCGCAGGAGACGTTGAAGGGGAACAACGAAATTTATGGAGATTGAGACACTCCCAGGCCAATTCCTTGCACAGGGGTGAAGAGGTCGACGTCGCGCATCTCCTGGTGGCGTCGTTTGGGCGAGGGGATGACGGAGATGGCCGGCCGACGACGAGGAACTCTCGCTGGTGCTCGGTGCTCACGGAGAGGGGAAAAAGGAGGGAAAAAGGAGGGGCGGCGGCGCGAGGGAGGAGGATGTCTAGGGTTTGCGAGAACCCGTGGTGAGGATTAAAAAGAGGGGAGCAAGTGAGGTGGTGGAATTGCGACGGGAGGACCACGGGACGGGTCACGCCATGCTCGTGCACGAAGAAGATAACAAGCAGGGAAAACCTTTCTCCTCGAAGGGGTACAGGCCGATTTGTTGGTGGGCTGACGGGAGAGAGGGAGAGATGGAAACGGGCCAGAGAGGTGGGCTGTGGGGAAGAAGGAAGAAAAGGGCCAGAGAGAGAGAGAGGGCCTGGATAGGATAGGGGTTGGGGTTTTCTTTTTCTGTTTTTAATCAACCCTTTTGAATTTAAATTATGTTCCTATTTTGAAACTAAGGAAAGGCGTGAGATAGATTCAAAATTAGTTTTCAAAATATTTACTTTATTTCTTACCCAAAACAAAACACATTTTTATACAAAATGTATTTGTTGGAAAGACTTAGTTATAAACTAAGAAATATGAGAGGAAGAGGTTAAGGTTTTATTTAAAGGAAAGACAAAGAAGGGTTTTATAAAATAATTTTATTTAATAAAAACATGGATGATATGAGGCATGATGCATGATGATGCGCAAAAGAAAAAGAACAGACAAAATCTAATAGGGGTGTTACCCGGGGCCGTTACAATCGACACCACTAACAAGGAATCTCGCCCCGAGATTCCACGTCCAGGTACGGGGGAGAGAGGTGAACTATCGGGTCTTCATGCAACGTGTCGATCTCCTCGACACCACTAACAAGAATTGTTGCTCCACGTAGAACGGTCGACACCACTAACAAGAAATCGTGTTCCGATGTTGATGATGCTCTTTCGTCGGAACCTCCAAAGATCGGACCTAATAGGATAAAGGCATAGATCGTCCAACCTACGTTGGATTCTAAGACTCAGAGAACTCGGATAAGAGAGAAGACTCAAAACTCGCAAAAGTAAGATGAGAAACAATAGAGGTAAGGAGAAAATCAGAGCTATTCAGAACTATCCAATGAGTTTCGGAAAATAGTTTGGACGCTCTAAACTCAACGACCGTTGGCAAGGTTATCCTACAGACTGGACTAGTGGGGTATCGTCAACCTGAGGCTCTGATACCAACTTGTGACGCCCCAAAACCGGTACCATGAGGATCCCAGCGAATCCGCCGAAAATCCGCACGATATCAATTTGAGGAGACGGACCACCAAGCGCCTCGTACACGCCGAAGCATGCACGCGATGCGGGTGGAATCAACCACGAGAGGTAACATTACAACAGGATTACAATAGAGCCCACAAGATACATATATATTACAACAACGACTCCAACGAGTCAAGATACAAATAGGTGCATAATAAGATCCAAATCATACAGAAGATCAAATACATCCGAGTACGGACAAGATACAAATTTGGACTAAGAGTCCTGAAGATAAACGATGATGTCCATAACCCTGCCCAGGCCAAGCCGGAAGGGTAACCTTGCTAGCGTCATTCTTCATCGAACATATCTTCATACCTGCCCGGTTATATCCCGTAGAAGCAGCAATAAGTACGGGTTCGTACTTAACAAGACTTCAAGACGTATAAGCATTCGTCAACCAGTCGTCCTTTGTACTTGAGGCACGCAGGGGACTTAGAGGACGCAAGAGGAACGTCATAGGCAATATGGTGGGGTTAAGCGGCAGCGCGCAAGCACTAAAAACCTATAGAGACACTCTACAACAGTCGTCTAATCAGAAAAGATGAGAGAGCGCACAACTAACAGTTCTATACTCTGCAAACATAACACAGCCGATGTGTTCCCCCCTCGCAAGGAAGTACTTACAAAGGCACTCACACGGTTATCAAGTTTTAACCAGTTATTATTTAAGTTATTCTATCTTACTATGCAAGTTATTAGTATTGAAACAACGGGTGTAAGTTGTCTATGGTCGAGTCATACAACTCCAAGTCGTCCATAACCGCGGACACGGCTTATCGATAAGATGTAACCCTGCAGGGGTGCCCAAATGTGCCCACACGCACGATCAACCCACTTGCGACAGGTGGATATCACGACTCGCACTCTCCTTCACGACAACAATGTCCAGGAAGCCACCTAACTAAGTTAAACCCGTATCGAAGTCCGGCCGTATCTCCGAAGCGGACCTAGCTGTTTGCGACAGCGTACTAGGTGGTTTAAACACACACTGGGGCGATAACCACTTCGCAGCGGCTCCGCGACCTATACGTGCATACCAGAAAGAAGGGATACAAGGCACCCAGGGGCTTCCCAAAGTAAATAAGTAACAAGCTGGCATGCACACAACAACAAATGGTAAAACATTGCAAACTAGTTGTGGCCACTGGACAAAGCTGTAGATTCCGGCAGTGGTCGAGGGGAGACCCAGAAACATACCCACGTGTGATTAGAGCGCTCAGTCTTGGAACAGATAACAAGAACTCGGGGTCCTAGGTTTTAAAGAAACACAAGTGAGCCGTCACAAAACGATCAGCTGACCCACCGATGTCTCCGCTAACAACTATTAACAAGTAACCATGATATCCTCAACAGATATAACCATAAACCATGTGTCATGATTCCCAACTGATAACCCGATAAGATAGCAATAACGGTAACACGATATAAACAGCACTAGCATGCACTACGACTCGCAAGGCAGACCCGATAACCAAACAATAGTTGTAGGTGGTTGGTGGAGGCAGTATAGGCTGCTTGAGGTAACAAGTGGAAGGGACACGTGACAAGAACGCAACTTAAGGATAGCATGAGGGAGAAAGCAAAAATAAAATAGGTGAGCGACTTCTGTAGGGGCAGAAGTATAGGGGAAAATGCTTGCCTGTTAAAGCTTGCCGAGGGACATCCGGAGAACTTGTCGTATCTCACAGCACCACTTCGTGATCCTATCCGGGAAGAAGCAAATGCTGGACAAACAACGGGTGCAAGTCTTACTACTACGGAAGAAGAACCAGCATGATCAATATGATATGCATGACATGGCAAATATGATGCGGCGATGCAACTTATCCAAATTAATCGGAGTCGGAATCCGGACAAACAATTAAGGTTGGAGTTGCATTTTCTACCGTCAAATTTAAGGGTGGATTAGCATAGCAAACATGGCAGGGATGAGCTACATCAAAGTTAAACGGAGCGGGGAAAACCTTAGTCGGTCTCCGAAATACTCCGCATATATATTAGGTGAACATGCATAACTACCACAACGCGACATGATGTGAGATGCAAACAGATATATGGATGGCATATTCATGTTCCTTATGTTTTTATGATCAATTTTCATATAAAACACTTTTTATTTCGAGTTATAGTTTAGGAGATATGATTTTAACAAGATATGCACATATTCTGGGATTTTCAGAAAAACAGAAAAAGGTCTAGAACTTCTCTCACCGAGAGGAGAGCTAGCTGCAGAGGCTGACGCGCGGGTCCGGGTGCTGCTGACTGGGCGGGGGCTGCTGACGAGGCAGGGGACCGCGGGTTAGGAAGCAGGAACATGCAGGGGCCTAATAACAAAACTGACAAGATCCAGATCTGTGGAGGTTTCTCACCGGAGGGGGGGCCAAGCCCGAGTCGCAGACAGGTGGGTCCCAGCAGCTGATGGGGCAGACGATGTGGCGAACCTTGCCCGCGCGCCCAGAAGGTGTTCGTCGGGGGAGGCATGCCGCGCGCGTTCCAGGAGACGCGGTCACCGCGGGCAGACGAGCGCGGCGCGGCCGATGCAGGGCTCCCCAGGAAGCAAGACTTGCCGCGTAGGGTGCGCCTCGCCATCGCGGGTCAGGAGGAGGCGGCACCGTTGACGGGGGCCACCGGAGAGCTCGCCGACGGCGTTGTGCTGTGGAGGAGGCGGACGGTATCAACAAAGAGAAGAAGAAAACAGAGCCTAGAAAGGAAGCAGTGATGTCTGGGGGGTGCGTGTTCTCACCCTGAAGCTCGACGTGACATCTTCAGGACCGGAGGAGGGAGGAGCTCACCGGAATCGACGAAAAACATCGCCGGAGTCGTTGAAGGGGAACGGTGAAATTTATGGAGATTGAGACACTCCCAGGCCGATTCCTTGCACAGGGGTGAAGAGGTCGAAGTCGCGCATCTCCTGGTGGCGTCGTTTGGGCAAGGGGATGATGGAGATGGCCGGCCGATGACGAGGAACTTTCGCTGGTGCTCGGTGCTCACAGAGAGGGGAAAAGGAGAGAAAAAGGAGGGGCGGCGGCGCGAGGGAGGAGGATGTCTAGGGTTTGCGAGAACCCGTGGTGAGGATTAAAAAGAGGGGAGCAGGTGAGGTGGTGGAATTGCGACGGGAGGACCACGGGACGGGTCACGCCATGCTCGTGCACGAAGAAGACGACAAGCAGGGAAAACCTTTCTCCTCGAAGGGGTACGGGCCGATTTGTTGGTGGGCTGAGGGGAGAGAGGGAGAGATGGAAACGGGCCAGAGAGGTGGGCTGCGGGGAAGAAGGAAGAAAAGGGCCAGAGAGAGAGAGGGCCTGGATAGGATAGGGGTTGGGGTTTTCTTTTTCTGTTTTTAATCAACCCTTTTGAATTTAAATTATGTTCCTATTTTGAAACTAAGGAAAGGCGTGAGATAGATTCAAAATTAGTTTTCAAAATATTTACTTTATTTCTTACCCAAAACAAAACACATTTTTATACAAAATGTATTTGTTGGAAAGACTTAGTTATAAACTAAATATGAGAGGAAGAGGTTAAGGTTTTATTTAAAGGAAAGACAAAGAAGGGTTTTATAAAATAATTTTATTTAATAAAAACATGGATGATATGAGGCATGATGCATGATGATGCGCAAAAGAAAAAGAACAGACAAAATCTAATAGGGGTGTTACCCGGGGCCGTTACACTTATGAGCTTGCTAGTGCTTACTGGCAATTTATACTTGCTTGTTTAGGTGTACTGATATGCATCTGTGACACTTGTGAATGCCACTGATTCCTGTGAGGTGCTTCTGTGCCTCCTGTGTAATCCAATGATCCATTGGATCAATCATTTCTTGTTGACTAGTCTATCTGTGTGGCTTAACTTGATTCAATTGTTCCATTTGATCAATCAAATGTCAGTGGCTTGGTTGCTGATTAATTTCTGTGGCTAAGTGAATCATTTGCTTACTGATGTTGATGCTCAAGCATGCTATTGCTTCTTTGAATATGTGCTATTGCTCTCTCTAGCTCACTGGACTTGATCCAGTAGCTAAGATGCAGTGACATGTGCTGGTGTGCCTCACAGTGTGCTACTGTCAATATATAGCATGGATTTGTTATGTATTCATGCTTGGATGAATTAATTAATGATGAACTGCTTATGCAGTGATGATTAAATTACTTGCTTGTGTATGAATTTGATGTTCATGATTATTTGACAAGCAAATAGAATCTGAATCCATTTCTGGATAATGATGCTTTGTATTTGGCTTTGCTTTGGATGGTTCTAAGTGTGGTGTGACCTCAGTAGCCTTGCTACTGATTGGTTGCTCACATGGTTGGCTGGATCTTGTTGGCTACTCATCTTTGCTTGCATATTTGGGGATCATAATAAATATGAATGCCAATATGCTTGCCTGTGAAGAAAATCTAGGATTTACTGATGGTTGCATGCTTAGGATTTTCTTTGTAGTTTGTGTTAGCTGCTAATCCTTGCAATACATCTACTGGTGCTATCTATGCATGAGATCTTACTAGTGTGTGCATCTGTGCATGATTGCTAGCTTCTGTGCACAAGATCTGTATCTGGATGATTTCTATTTTAGTGGCTTCTAGACTGGCAGTAATCCTTGGTGAAAACCAAGTGATGATTTACCCTTTGAGCATCTGCTCAATCCCATGACTATGTCATGCATGATTTATGGATCAGATCCATTGGATCTTCTCCAGGAACTAGGTATTCCTTGTTCCAGCTCCTAGAGTGAAATTTTGTGTTGATGCAGACTTGTGGTTTGTGTCACAGCCCTTCACCTCCAGTCTTGGTTGATCTTCTTAGGTCACCATGATTTCTGGTGGTGGAATGGTTGTGTGTGGGTTGGTTCTGTTCTTGAGTAAGAACTGGATGAACTGTGCTGCTCTACCTTCACCTTACCTTGTGAATCCTTATCTGGTCGACTGGTTACTGTTTCTAGGGTTTGTGCCCCTTTTATATGAGCTCTACTTCTGTTCTTGCCATGACACACTAGCCTAGCTTGCTTTGGTGACTAAGCTTGTGCATTGCCTTGCTGTGGCTTGCCCAGCACACACGAGTTGTGTGCTCTCATATGCTGAAACTTGAGCCCCTGGTGGTGCTCAGGTTTTGTCTGCTTGCTCTTATCTTGTGCTGTCCAGGGCTTTGGACAAGCACAAGTGTGCAGAACAGTGGTTACTGTCCAAACTGAATTCTGTCAACACTTACTCTGTCCAAACTGAATTCTTTGGCTAACACTAACATTCTGGCTAGTACTTGCTGTTATGTTTTGCAGGTTTTGAAGATGAATATGACCATGAAGATATTCTTCAAGTCATTTAGTCTAGGTTTTAGTTTAGGACAATATTGTAATCTTCATTTTTCATTTCTGCTTATTGTTCATCAATTCTTGTATCAAGGATATTGTAAAGACAATGTAATCTGTGTTGGTTATGAATAAAGCTCAAATTTTACTTATGAGCTTTTGATTTGTGTAATGTTTATATTCCGGAATAAATGTTGTATTTATTATTCACTTTGAAATTCAAAGTTATTTGAATTCATAATTTGTTTTTGAATTTTGAATTCAATTTCCATATTCATTTATACTTAATGTTTGATATTCCAAATGCATCTTACTTGTCAAATGAAACCAATTCCCCAAATCAACAAGATACAAAAGAGATCATGTCGAAATTTCCCTAACTCACATTGCCTAACCCTAAGTGCAAAATGAGAGAGAACCTCGATCCCTCTTAGGTTTAGTTGCAATAAGGCGCGAAAATTTCCCCCGTTTTGCGATGAAATGCACATCCCATTTCTAAATCTACCCTTCGTTGTTCCTATGTTCTGGGTTATTACAGCCTCTCCCCCTTAACAGAAACTTCGTCCCGAAGTTAAGATTGGTACATGAACATCTCGGGGTAGGACTTCCCGAGATCTTCTTCCGTCTCCCAAGTTGCTTCTCGCTCAGGATGATGTTGCCATTGAACTTTGCAGTATTTGATTGCTCTGTTCCTTAACTTCTTCCATTGTACTTCCAAGATCTGTTCAGGTCTTTCCACATAAGTTATATCAGATTGCAACTCTATTTCTTCATATGTGATGGGATCATCCGGTGCCTTCAAACACTTTCTGAGTTGTGATACATGAAATACATTGTGAACCAGACTCAATTGCTCCGGTAATTCCAACTCAAAAGATGTTCCTCGATTCTGACTGAGTATCTTGAATGGTCCTATATATCGAGGACTTAACTTTCCTTTTACTCCGAACCTCTTAAGTCCTTTCATTGGGCTAACCTTTAAATATACCATGTCTCCTACTTTCGGTTCCCAAGCCCTTCTTCTTTGGTCGGCATAACTCTTTTGACGACTTTGAGCTATTTTGAGTCTATCCCGAATCACCTCGATGACTCCTTGTCTCTCTTTGATGTAATCCGGTGTAAACTCCTTGTTCTCTCCGATTTCAAACCAACAAATTTGTGATCTACACTTCCTCCCGTACAATGCTTCGTACGGTGCCATCTGGATACTACTCTGATAACTATTGTTATATGAGAATTCCGCCAAAGGTAAATGGTCCTCCCATGAGCCTCCAAAGTTCAGAGCACAAGCTCTAAGTATGTCTTCATGTATCTGATTGGTTCTTTTAGTTTGTCCTCCGGTTTGTGGATGATAAGCTGTACTGAAATCCAACTTGGATCCCAAAGCTTCTTGGAGTTGTTTCCAAAATGCTGATGTGAAAATTGAACCTCTATCTGAGACTATCTTCTTTGGTACTCCATGTTTGCTAACTATTTCCTTCACATAGATATCCACAAGCTTCTCCGCAGTATCCTTTGTATTTACTGCTATGAAATGAGCACTCTTGGTAAGTCTATCCACTATTAGCCATATCATATCCTTCCTCTTACTAGTCATTGGTAGACCAGTAACAAAATCCATTCCGATTTCATCCCATTTCCACTCCAGTATCTCTAGTGGTTTGAGTAATCCAGCAGGACTTTGATATCCTGCCTTCACTCGCTGACATGTATGGCATTCAGAGACATACTGAGCTATCTCTCTCTTCATGTTGTTCCACCAGAACATCTCCTTCAAATCCATATACATCTTAGTACTTCCCGGATGTATTGAATAAGGGGTTTCATGTGCTTCCTTTAATATGATTGACTTCACTTCTGGATCATCTGATACACATATTCTTTTCTGGAAGTATAGTGAATCAAACTCCCCTAGATTGAATTCTGATGGTCTTCCTTCTCCAATCCTTTTGATTTCTTCTTGGATGAGCAAATCATCCGCTTGTTTTCGGATAATCTCATACTTCAAGTCTAAATACATCTCATCCATAATCCTCATCGTTGCTACACTTCCCTTAGCATCACCTTGAATGAATAGAATCTGAGCTTCCTCTAGCTCTTTCCGAAGTTCTTTTGAAATCTCCCATTCCGTAGGTTGATTTTCCGTACTCTTTCTGCTTAAGGCATCTTCTACTACATTAGCCTTGCCTGGTGTATAGTTGATTGTAAGGTCATAATCCTTAATCAACTCTAACCATCTCTTATGTCTCATGTTTAATTCCTTCTGAGTGAAGAAATATTTCAAACTCTTATGATCTATGTATAACTCACACTTGGATCCATATAGAAATTGTCTCCAGCTCTTCAAAGCATACACAACAGCCGCCAATTCTAAATCATGTACTGGGTAGTTGTGTTCATGTGGTTTCAACTGTGTTGATCCATAAGCTATTACTTTCCGATCTTGCATAAGAACACATCCAAGTCCATTCTTGGAAGCATCACAATACACCGTGTAATCCTTTCTAGGTTCCGGAACTGCTAACACCGGTGATGTGGTTAACTTATCTTTGAGTTTTTGGAAGCTAGCTTCACACTCATCAGTCCACACAAATGGAGTATTTTTCTTGAGTAACTTGGTCATTGGTCCTGCAATCTTCAAAAATCCTTCAATGAACCTCCTATAATAGCCCGCCATACCAAGGAATCCTCGTATCTCCTTAGCATTTTTGGGTGACTTCCACTCCAATACGGACCGAACCTTGCTTGGATTCACCGCTATTCCTTCTTTAGTTATGACATGTCCAAGGAATTCAACACTATCTAACCAAAATTTGCATTTGCTGAACTTTGCATATAGCTGATGTTCTCTCAAAATTTGTGGAACTATCTTCAAATGCTTGGCATGTTCTTCTTTATCTTTAGAATAGATTAGAATATCATCTATGAACACTATCACAAACTTGTCCAAGTACTTCATGAATATCTTGTTCATTAAATTCATGAAAATTGCTGGTGCATTTGTTAGTCCAAATGGTACAACCAAGTATTCATGGTGTCCATACCTTGATACAAACGCTGTTTTTGGCACATCCTCCTTCTTGATCTTGATTTGATGGTATCCTGACCGTAAATCTATCTTCGAGAAGACTCCAGCTCCTTGAACTTGATCAAAAAGGTCTTGTATCCTAGGTAAAGGGTACTTGTTCTTGATAGTTACATTGTTAAGATTCCTGTAATCTCCACACATTCTCTTTCCACCATCTCTTTTATCCACAAAAATGACTGGTGTACCCCATGGTGACACACTTTCTTGAATAAATCCCTTCTGTTCCAATTCATCTATCTGAGCTTTCAATTCCACTAACTCCTTTGTTCCCATCTTATATGGTGGTTGAGCTATTGGTGATGTTCCTGGAATCAGATCGATTGTGAACTCTATCTCCCTATCGGGTGGCATGCCCGGTAGTTCCTTAGGAAATACATCTGAAAATTCGTTGACTACAGGGATATCTTCAATCCTCACTTCCTTCAGACTATTTAGCTCCAATCCTATCTCCAACTCACTGTATTTATCTCCTTGGAAAACTATTCGACCTCCAATAGAGTTGCGAAGTGATACTGCTTTATCTCCACAGTTGATCACCGCTCCATTCTCTGTCAACCAATCCATCCCTAGGATGATGGATATGTCCTTCATGGGAATGATGAATAGGTCCGCGAAATACACACAGTCACATATGGTTATGACTTGTGCTTCGTTCACGTGGGTGACTAAGATCGTTCCCCCCGCGGATAGAACAGTTATAGGGGTTTATAATGTTGGAGATATGCCCAAGAGGCAATAATAAAATGGTTATTATAATTTATCTTTGTGTTCATGATAATGTTTACATACCATTCTATAATTGTATTAACCGAAACATTGATACATGTGTGTTATGTGAACAACAAGGAGTCCCTAGTAAGCCTCTTGTATAACTAGCTTGTTGATTAATAGATGATCATGGTTTCGTGATCATGAACATTGGATGTTATTAATAACAAGGTTATGTCATTATATGAATGATGTAATGGACACACCAAATTAAGCGTAGCATAAGATCACGTCATTAAGTTATTTGCTATAAGCTTTCGATACATAGTTACCTAGTCCTTTCGACCATGAGATCATGTAAATCACTTATACCGGAAAGGTACTTTGATTACATAAAACGCCACTGCGTAAATGGGTGGTTATAAAGGTGGGATTAAGTATCCGGAAAGTATGAGCTGAGGCATATGGATCAACAGTGGGATTTGTCCATCCCGATGACGGATAGATATACTCTGGGCCCTCTCGGTGGAATGTCGTCTAATAGCTTGCAAGCATATGAATGGTTCATAAGAGACCACATACCACGGTACGAGTAAAGAGTACTTGTCATGAGACGAGGTTGAACGAGGTATAGAGATACCGATGATCAAACCTCGGACAAGTAAAATATCGCGTGACAAAGGGAATCGGTATCGTATGTAAATGGTTCAGTCGATCACTAAAGTCATCGTTGAATATGTGGGAGCCATTATGGATCTCCAGATCCCGCTATTGGTTATTGGTCGGAGAGAAGTCTCAACCATGTCTACATAGTTCACGAACCGTAGGGTGACACACTTAAGGTTTGATGTCGTTTAAGTAGATATGGAATATGGAATGGAGTTCGAAGTTTTGTTCGGAGTCTCGGATGGGATCCAGGGCATCACGAGGAGGTCCGGAATGGTCCGGAGAATAAGATTCATATATAGGAAGTAATTTTATAGGTTTGAAAATGATCCGGTATTTTTCCAGGAAGGTTCTAGAAGGTTCTAGAAGAGTCCGGAAGAAATCGGCATGGAAGGTGGAGGGACTCCACCCACCTTGGCCGGCCAGCCTAAGGGAGGAGGAGTCCCAAGTGGACTCCTCCCCATGGTGGCCGGCCACCCCACCAAAGGAAGGGGGGAGTCCCACTCCCCCTAGGTTTGGTCATATGGAAGGTTTATGTTGGGGTCTTATTCGGAGACTTTTGACCTAATCCTTGGGGCTTCCACCTATATAAAGAGAGGAGGGGAGGGGCTGGCCGGCCACTCTTGGCTCAACCTTGGCCACACCCCTATGAGGGCCGGCGCCCAATCCGCCCTCTCCCCAAACCCTAGATACCTCTCCTCCACCACTTCTCCCGCATATGCTTAGCGAAGCTCCACCGGAGATCTCCATCGACACCGCCACCACGCCGTCGTGCTGTCGGGATTCCAAGGAGGATCTACTACTTCCGCTGCCTGCTGGAACGGGGAGAAGGACGTCGTCATCAATACCGAACGTGTGACCGAGTACGGAGGTGCTGCCCAATTGTGGCACCGTCAAGATCTTCTACGCGCTTTTGAAAGCGGCAAGTGATCGTCTACCGCAGCAACGAGAGCCTGCTCTTGTAGGCTTTGGAAATCTTCAAGGGTTAGTCTCGTTCATCCCCTCGTTGCTCCCATCTTCTAGATTACATTTTGGCTTGGATTGCGTTCTCGCGGTAGGAAAATATTTGTTTTCTATGCTACGAATCCCTACAGTGGTATCAGAGCCGTGTCTATGCATAGATGGTTGCACAAGTAGAACACAATGGTTTTGTGGGTGTTGATGCTTTTGTTGTCTTTAGTTTGAGTACTTTGCATCTTTGTGGCATAGTGGGATGAAGCGGCTCGGACTAACTTTACATGACCGCGTTCATGAGACTTGTTCCTCGTTCGACATGCAACTTGTATTGCATAAGAGGCTTTGCGGGTGTCTGTCTCTCCTACTATAGTGAAGATTCAATTTACTCTTCTATTGACAACACTAGTATCACCGTTGTGGTTCATGTTCGTAGGTAGATTAGATCTCTCTCGAAAACCCTAAACCACGTAAAATATGCAAACCAAATTAGAGATGTCTAACTTGTTTTTGCAGGGTTTGGTGATGTGATATGGCCATAATGTGATGATGAATATGTATGAGATGATCATTATTGTATTGTGGCACCGGTAGGAGCCTTATGGTTGTCTTTAAATTTCATGTTGATTAGCATTTCAAAGTAGTTGTAATAGTTGCTACATGAGGTGAACAGTCATGAAGACGGTGCCATGGACCTTGACGCTACGCCGACGATGATGAAGATCATGCCCGTTGATGATGGAGATCATGTCCGTGCTTTGGAGATGAAGATCGAAGGCGCAAAGACTAAAGGGCCATATCATATCACATATGAATTGCATGTGATGTTAATCCTTTATGCATCTTATTTTGCTTAAAACGCGACGGTAGCATTATAAGATGATCCCTCACATTAATATCAAGATAATAAAGTGTTCTCCCCTCGTATGCACCGTTGATATAGTTCGTCGTTTCGAAGCATCTCGTGATGATCGGATATGATAGACTCAACGTTCACATACAACGGGTGTAAGCCATGTTGCACACGCGGAATACTTGGGTTTGCTTGATGATCCTAGCATGTACAGACATGGCCTCGGGACAACAGAAACCGAAAGGTTGAACACGAGTCATATGGATGATATGATCAACATGTTGATGTTCACCATTGAAGCTACATCATCTCACGTGATGATCGGTTTTGGTGTAGTGGATGTGGATCGTGTACCACTTAACAACTATGAGGGATGTTTTATTAAGTGGGAGTTCATTAGTAATTAGATTAAAACATGAACTAATTATCATGAACTTAGTCTGAGTAGTATTTTGAATTAATTTTGTAGTATTGGCATCCGTTTTCTACCATGCGCTAGTCTTGTAATTGAGATAGAAATACTGTTAAGTCTGACAAGAAACTTTACGGATTGGTACCGTATTGTTAAAGAATCAAGAGTTGATTAAGTCCTATTGCAAACTTTTAGTAAACCTCACATTGTTGATTCAAAGAGCCATGGTTTCAATTAGTACCTAAAGTTATATTGTCTCCGTGAAACTTGAAGTTCAAATCTATTTGAAAAGTAAGGAGCTGAAAATTTAGTTTTCAAAAATAATCAAGGTATGAGATATATGTGATATCTAAGACCTTATTGCAAGATGATAGAATATAATTTGGTGAGACTACATAAACTCATAAGTTTTATGGGAATGTACGAAGGTTGAAGACGCAAGGCGTCCAAATCCTCCAACTATTGGGGCACTAACGATATTCGCATATCCATGAAGTGATCGTCCTTAGTATGCACCGTTGCTAAGACTCGTCGTTTCAAAGCATCACGTGATGATCGGGTGTTATAGATTCTACGTGTGCATACAACGGGTGCAAGCCAGATTTGCACATGCGAATACTGAGGTTAAACTTTATGAGCCTAGCATGTACAGACATGGTCTCAGAAAGTCGTCATGAATTGATGGATAAAATTATGAGTGAAATTGTTCATCGTATTACAAAGTTACTAATAGTGAAATCTAGAATACTTGTCATATGATGATCAACTTCAAAGTAAGAACCTCAAGGTTATTGGTATTTGACCAACAAACCTAGAAGTTATTAAAGATGAAGTGTTTTCTGAATAATGAGGAAAGCTAAAAGAGAAATTACAAAAGATATTTTGGCAGAAAGAAAAGAAAAGACTAGAAAGTCTAGCTCAGGTGTATATAGATGATATACATGTTATGGATGTATTCCTCGTTTGGTCACACAATGAAATTCTTGGGTATTTGTACCATATTGGTTGGTATGAAGTGTCATACAAAACAACGTACACTACAAGAAAAGTTGCCATGGCCGACGAAGTTGAAGTCGCGCCGTGGTTGCTGGTGTACCATGGCCGACGATTTTGGGTCCCTCCGTGGTGCATGTCAAAACTTTTTTTTTCTCGTTTTTGAGGCCACCTAGCCCGACGAAAGCGGCCAAAACGTCGCGTATGGTGGCCCGGGACGTGGTGCATCTCAAAATCTCGGGTTCGCCGGCCGAGTCAACGGAAATCCGCACCACCGAGGGATGTAGGGCCCAGATGGCAGCCTCTCTGGCATTGTTTTTTTTCTCGATCGCGCTATCTCGTTCAACGTTCTCCGATCGAGCCGTTTACGATGCAGGATCATGGGTCCCGCATGTCATCCTCTATGAACCAAAATTCTTTCTATTCTTGGATTTTTTTTGACCCCCTGATTTCTGGCTACTTCCTTTTTCTTTTGATCCCTTGCCGCCTTGGAAACGTTGAGACCGCTTTCTTGCTAAATGGGACCCGCATGTCATCCTCTATGTTCAATGAAGTTTGTTTTCTTGGAGTTTTTTTTGGAAACTCTTATTTGGTCTCTTGACTTTTTTTTCGATCCCTGCCGCCTCTCAAACGGTGATACCGCTCTTGCTAAATGGGACCCGCATGTCATCCTCTATGTACTATAAAACTTTCTTTTCTTGGATTTTTTTTGGCACCTCATATTTGGTCACTTGCCTTTTTCTTTCGATCCCCTGCCGCCTCTCAAACGGTGATACCGATGCTGCTAAATGGGACCCGCATGTCATCCTCTATGTACTATAAAACTTTCTTTTCTTGGATTTTTTTTGGCACCTCATATTTGGTCACTTGCCTTTTTCTTTCGATCCCCTGCCGCCTCTCAAACGGTGATACCGCTGCTGCTAAATGGGACCCGCATGTCATCCTCTATGGACTATAAAACTTTCTTTTCTTGAATTATTTTTGGCTCCTGATATTTGGTCACTTGCCTTTTTCTTTCGATCCCCGGCCGCCTCTCAAACGGTGAGACCGCTGCAGCTAAATGGGACCCGCATGTCATCCTCTATGTCCAATCAACTTTCTTTTCTTGTAGTTTGTTTGGCACCTCATATTTGGGCACTTGCCTTTTTCTTTCGATCTCATGCCACGTTTGAAACGTTGAGGAACCTGCAGGCTCATGGGACCCGCATGTCATCCTCTATGTACTATAAAAGTTCATTTTCTTGGTTTTTTTTCACCCTCTGATTTTTGGCAATTTCTTTTTTCTTTTGAACCCCTGCCGCCTCTCAAACGGTGATACCGCTGCTGCTAAATGGGACCCGCATGTCATCCTCTATGTACTATAAAACTTTCTTTTCTTGAATTATTTTTGGCTCCTCATATTTGGTCACTTGCCTTTTTCTTTCGATCTCATGCCACGTTTGAAACGTTGAGGAACCTGCTGGCTCATGGGACCCGCATGTCATCCTCTATGTGCTATAAAAGTTTATTTTCTTTATTTTTTTCACCCTCTGATTTTTGGCTATTTCCTTTTTCTTTTGATCCCCTGCCGCCTTGGAAACGTTGGGTAAGCTGCTGACTCATGGGACCCGCATGTCATCCTCTATGTACAATCAACTTTCTTTTTCTTTTGATCTCAAGCCGCATTTGAAACGTTGAGACCGCTGCTGCTAAATGGGACCCGCATGTCATCCTCTACGTACAATAAAGTTTCTTTTCTTGGATTATCTTTGGCTCCTGATATTTTGTCACTTGCCTTTTTCTTACGATCTCATGCCGCCTTTGAAACGTTGAGTAAGC
Organism: Lolium perenne; assembly: GCF_019359855.2. Taxonomy (NCBI): domain Eukaryota; kingdom Viridiplantae; phylum Streptophyta; class Magnoliopsida; order Poales; family Poaceae; genus Lolium; species Lolium perenne. The sequence continues at coordinate 128,485,837 of NC_067250.2, forward strand.
TGCTGGCTCATGGGTCTCGCATGTCATCCTCTACGAACAATAAAAGTTTCCTTTCTTGGAGTTATTTTTTACCCCTAATTTCTGGCTATTTGCCTTTTTCTTTTGATCTCCTGCTCCCTCTGAAACGATGAGGACGCTGTTGGCAGGTCGGTCCCACATGTCATCCTCTATGAACAATAAAAGTTTCCTTTGATGGATTTATTTTGAACCCCTAATTAATTTCTGGATATTTCCCCTGCCGCCTTGGAATCGTTGAGGATGCTGCTGCCTCATGGGTCCCGCATGTCATCCTCTCAGAACGGTAAATGTTTATTTTCTTGGATTTTGTTGACCAAACGATTTTTGGCTTATTTTTTCTTTCGATCACGTGCAGCCTTTAAAACGTTGAGGACGCTGCTGGCTCACGGGTCCCACATGTCAACCTCTATGAACAATAAACGCTGAGGATGCTGCTGCCTCATGGGTCCCGCATGTCATCCTCTCAGAACAAAAATGTTTCTTTTCTTGGATTTTGTACCAACAGATTTATGGTTTATTTTTTCTTTCCATCCCCTGCCGCCTTTAAAACGTTGACGACGCTGTTGGCTCATGGGTCCCCGATGTCAGCCTCCCCGTACAAGAAACATATGATATCTTGATTATTTTGCAGACAATAAACAATGTATTGCTCTATGATCTATTACAAACTGATAATTAAATCTTTATTTTTACATAAACAAACTTATATGTTGAATCTCCTTGTTTTTTTGTCTTTGCGAAGCATAGGACTTTCTGTTTTTTAGAAAATTCGGAACTTTCCTGTTTTGGAGTGGGCTGAAATTGTACGAGTCAAAAGGCCAAGCGGGATAGTTCGAAGGCCCGGATGTCCAGATGCAGCCCAATTGAAATCTTTCTTTTTGGATTTTTTTCACCCCTGATTTCTCGGCTACTTCATTTTTCTTTTAGTTCGTGCCGCCTTAGAAACGTTGAGACCGTTTGCCGCAAAATGGGTCCCGCATGTCATCCTCTACGAACAATAAACTTTCTTTTCTTGGATTATTTTTGGCTCCTGATATTTGGTCACTTGCCTTTTTCTTTCGATCCCGTGCAGCCTCTCAAACGGTGATACCGCTTGCTAATTGGGACCCGCATGTCATCCTCTATGTACAATCAAGTTTCTTTTCTTGAATTATTTTTGGCTCTGATATTTGGTCACTTGCCTTTTTCTTTCGATCTCATGCCACGTTTGAAACGTTGAGGAACCTGCTGGCTCATGGGACCCGCATGTCATCCTCTATGTACTATAAAAGTTCATTTTCTTTGTTTTTTTTCACCCTCTGATTTTTGGCTATTTCCTTTTTCTTTTGATCCCCTGCCGCTTTGGAAACGTTGAGTAAGCTGCTAGCTCATGGGACCCGCATGTCATCCTCTATGTCCATCAAATTTATTTTCTTGGATTTTTTGACCCCCTAATTTCTGGCTACTTTCTTTTTCTTTTGATCTCAAGCCGCATTTGAAACGTTGGGACCGGCTGCTGCAAAATGGGACCCGCATGTCATCCTCTATGTAAATAAAGTTTCTTGTCGTGGATTATCTTGGGCTCCTGATATTTTGTCTCTTGCCTTTTTCTTTCGATCTCATGCCACCTTTGAAACGTTAAGTAAGCTGCTGGCTCATGGGTCCCGCATGTCATCCTCTACGAACAATAAAAGTTTCCTTTCTTGGAGTTATTTTTTACCCCTAATTTCTGGCTATTTGCCTTTTCTTTTGATCTCCTGCCCCCTTTGAAACGATGAGGACGCTGTTGGCAGGTCGGTCCCACATGTCATCCTCTATGAACAATAAAACTTTCCTTTGATGGATTTATTTTGAACCCCTAATTAATTTACGGATATTTCCTTTTTTCTTTTGATCCCCTGCCGCCTTGGAATCATTGAGGATGCTGCTGCCTCATGGGTCCCGCATGTCATCCTCTCAGAACGGTAAATGTTTATTTTCTTGGATTTTGAATACCAAATGATTTTTGGCTTATTTTTTCTTTCCATCCCTGCCGCCTTTAAAACGTTGAGGACGCTGCTGGCTCACGGGTCCCACATGTCGGCGTCTAACATTAAACGCCGAGGATGCTGCCTCATGGGTCCCGCATGTTATCCTCTCAGAACGAAAATGTTTCTTTTCTTGGATTTTGTACCAACAGATTTTTGGTTTATTTTTTCTTTCCATCCCCGCCGCCTTTAAAATGTTGACGACGTTTCTTTGGCGCATGGGTCCCCGATGTCAGCCTCCCCGTATAAGAAACATGTGATATCTTGATTATTTTGCGGACAATAAACGGTGTATTTTGCTGCGAGCTATTGCGAAGGGATAAATTAAATCTTTATTTTTACATAAACAAACTTATATGCTGAATCTCCTTGTTTTTTTTGTCTTTGCGAGGCATAGGACTTTCCTGTTTTGGAATGGGCTGAAATTGTACGAATCAAAAGGCATCCAAATGGGATAGTTTGAAGGCCCGGATGGCGAGAAGCAGCCCAATTGAAATATTCCTTTTCTTGGATTTTTTGACACCCTTATTTACGGCTACTTCCTTTTTCTTTTGGTCATGTGCCGCCTTGGAAACATTGAGACCGCTGCTGCAAAATGGGACCCGCATGTCATCCTCTATGTACAATAGAAGTTTCTTTTCTTGGATTATTTTTGGCTCTGATATTTGGCACTTGTCTTTTTCTTTCGATCTAATGCCAACTTTGAAACCTTCAGACCGGTGCTGCAAAATGGGACCCGCATGTCATTCTCTATGCACAATAAAGTTTCTTTTCTTAGATTATTTTTGGCTCCTGATATTTGGTCACTTTCCTTTTCCTTTCGATCTCATGCCGCCTTTGAAACGTTGAGGAAGCTGCTGGCTCATGGGTCCCGCATGTCATACTCTATGAACAATAAAGTGTGCTGCCTTGGATTTATTTTTACCCCTAATTTACGGCTATTTACCGTTTTCTTTTGATCCCCGCCCCCTTTGAAACGATGAGGACGCCATTGGCAGGTCGGTCCCACATCCTCTATGAACAATAAAAGTTTCCTATGATGGATTTATTTTTGACCCCTTTTGATCCCCTGCCGCCTTGGAATCGTTGAGGATCTGCTGCCTCATGGGTCCCGCATGTCACCTCTCAGAACGGTAAATGTTTCTTTTCTTGGATTTTTTTACCAACTGATTTTTGGCCTTTGTCTTTCTATCTCCTGCCACCTTTAACACGTTGGGGACGCTGCCCGCTCAGGGGTCCCACATGTCAGCCTCTATGAACAATAAACCTTTTGTTTGATTTATTATTGACCCATAATTTCTTGGTATTTGCCTTTTTCTTTCGATCTCATGCCGCCTCTGAAACGTTGAGACGCTGCTGGCTCATGGGTCCTGTCGGCCTCTATGAACAGTAAAAGTTTCCTTTGTTTGATTTATTTTTGACCCTAATTATCGGCTATTTGCCTTTTTTATCCCTGCCGCCTTTGAAACTAAGAGGACGGCTGCTGGCCCATGGGTCCCACATCTCAGCCTCTACTGAACGATAAACCTTTCCTTTCTTTTTTTCGATCCCGTGCCGCCTTGGAAAATGTGAGACCGCTCCCCGCAAAACGGGACCCATATGTCATCCTCTATGTACAATAAAAGTTTCTTTCCTTGGATTATTTTTGGCTTTGATATATGGTCACTTGCCTTTTTTCGATCCCCTGCCGCCTTTGAAACGTTGAGGACGCTGCTGGCTCGTGGGTCCCACATGTCAGCCTCTATGAACAATAAACATTTCATTTCTTGGATTTATTTTTGACCGCTGATTTCTGGGAACTTTGCTTTTTCTTTCGATCCCCTGCCACCTTTGTTAAAGTTGAGGACGCTGCTGCAAAATGCGTCCCACATGTTAGCTTCTCTGTACGATAATTGTTTCCTTTCTTGGATTTTTTTCCACGGCTGGCCGATGGGTCCACGATGTCAGCCTCTATGTACAAGCAATATGTGATTTCTCGATATGTTTTAACCCGAGATATGTAGGATACTTGCTTTTTCGATCCCTTTTGTTTGTCTTTACCTTCAAATGTTGAGGGACGCCATCGGCAAATGGGTCCTGCTCTAGCATTCTCAACTGAAGGAAAAACTGAAATATTGCCTATTCATTTGTTTTTCGTACTCCATGCACATAATCCATACTAACTGTTGATCCGGGTTTTAGTTCAACTTAATTAGTTCAAATTTGATCTACGAGGAAGTATGTAATATATTTTGGGTTCACAACACTACACTTGTTAACAACCATCTGATGAAGAGGTTTGTCATTTTTTTTAAACTACAAATACACTCTAAGATCTTGCAAACTGATAGAATAAATCTTGGAACTTTAAATAATTTATGAAAATTTTGAAATCAACTATATGAATATATCAAAATATAGAGCCCATGTAGATGCGCATACTGGCTATGCGCATTTAAAAGAATCATAATCATAATTGATACGAAATAAAAATAACTTTATATTTAGAATCTCGGTTTCTTGAGGGCCAATCATAGGATCTCCGTGTTTAAATTAGGAAGGGCCCCAATGGCATGAGTCGGAGGCCCATTAAATGTTTTTGGATTGTTATCAAGCAAGCGGTGACATCAATCACCATGTACATGGCGGCGGCAGCTAAAAGTACAAACAATTGGCCCATGAAGGGAAGGTAGTACTTTTTTTTTTTATTGGGAAGGTTATGCAGGCTAACCCAAAAAAAAGTTGGTGCTACATGGGGTAGCACTTGAACCCGAGAATGAGACCATGAACAGTACATATGCTACATGCTACGGTACTTAGTTCTTAGCTATCTATTTTCGATCCAACGTCCAAATCTACAAGTCAACCAACTGTTCATCCGTGCTTGCCGATGTCAAGGCACTGGATCCTGGACGCTTGAACCCATGATCGTTGCGAGGGTTGCCTATTTGCGCATAATATGTTTTGTCGGCGGGCACTTCACTAGTTTGTGCAAAACATATCCAGCAGATTCGAAAAACAACACGTTTTTTCTTTACGGAAACAACGTAACGTCTCATGTTCATCACAATCCAGCCAACATAAGCACATAATAATTAATAGTACAACTAGAGAGCTGTACATATAAATAAGGTTTGTCAAGCTTCATGCACTAGCCAACGCAACCAAAAGTCCGAACCGATGGAAAGGGCTAGGCAATCCACTTATATATCTGAACACCCCTCCTCACGTGTGACCGGAAGAAGGGAAGAGGTCAACACAAGGAGACTCTCAAGAGGCATATACGTGGACTCCGAGGAGGGCAACGGAGGGCAGCACCAATTTTTAGGATAAATTACGAAAGCCGTGTCTCGAACTCGAGACCACAGGCTCTGATACCATGCCAAGCAACATACACAAGCCAACCCAACCAAAAGACCGAACTAATGGAAAGGGCTAGGCAATCCACTTATACATATCAACATCCCCCCTCACATGTGACCACAATCCATTAATGGTACCATCATGTTCACCACAATACATCATCATTATACTACGTAACATTTGTAAGACAACTTAATACAGCTGTGATTCATTTTGTTGCCCCAGCGATGGGTGATAACACGAACACCATATAACCTTCTCACAGCAATTGTAACCAAATATGAGCACCTGCAATGATTTGGTGTCAATCTTCTTGAAGGTCGGGAGGTATCCTACCTTCAAGTCATGTGCTTTGACAAACTCTGGCCATCTGCGTCCATTAAAACATTGCCATCTTGTTGCTTCAGGTCCACAATCCAGGTGCATGCGGTGGACATCTTCAGGTTGATGGACTCTGGACACCCACCGTAAAACCAGGGTAGAACACGGCGGGGATGGTAATCACCTCTAACTCCGATGTACATAGTACCTTGCGTAAGGTCGGCGGTATTCTCCTCATCGATGCGCCTAAACACCTTGCACACTGGGGCTGGCTCTACAGATGTCTCCTTCCATGATAAGCTCTCTCCAAGCTTGAGCTTCTTGTTTGAACACTGCAAAAAGAGGCCTCAATTAGATAATGCCTCTAGCTTCTGACCGTAATTCCAAGCAAATGCATAATCAAAGGCACCTAGCAAAGTCAGCAGATCATTGTTCTTATCGAACACACGGTCTGAACAATAAGCTTACGAATCTAGCTAGGCTGATATGTACAACCTTGTATCATCAAATTATTCAGCATAGTGTATCATTGTATCGCAGAAGCCAAATCGATATAAATAGTAGCTATGAGAATAGAAATCAAGCTAGCATGAGCCATGCATGCTTGCTGGCTAGGTCTAGCATCAGAGTAATGCATCTGCAGTTCATCATCCGCCAGTACAGATCGACCAAGCAAACAAAAAAAAATCAGCGTCGGCCTAAAGAGTCCATAAGCCAGACATGCATGCTCGGTGTCCTCATATGTGATTATCGGCCGTGGATTGACCAATATCATATTTGAACGATTATTATTGCACACATTGGATCCAGTCCCAACCTAGCTAGCATGCGTGCATGTGTAGCCTGAGTCTTTACCAGAGGATTAATATATACACTGGATGAGAGAAATAGTCTATATCAAACAATGCTAAGCAACCGGCAATACAGCTTAGATATAATAAAGATGTGACCGGCAACCCTAGTGATTCGGGGGAAACATACCGCCATTGCAGCCATGGACCGAGAGAATCGGGGATGCCGCGCCGCCTTAGTGGAGTTTTTAGGTGCGACGTCGCCGCATCCGTAGAGGACGGAGTCCAAGCCGCGTAGTCCGAGCGGTGGTGGACGCGGTGGTGTAGGGAGAGGACTCGTGGGAGATGGACGGCGAGGGATGCGGGGAGATACGAACATGAGGGGGCTGTGAGAAACTGAGAATGATACATCAGCAAGGGAATAAATGCGCGTGTCCCCCCGGTCAAAAAAAATGCGCGTTTCTTGGAGGAACGAAGCCAGGTACGCAGGAATCCACACAGAAAACTTCACCCGGCGGGTCACTGGGCTTTATCAGTATCTGGTGGGGCCCGGACCTACATACCAGTGAGACAGGTCGTGTGGGTTATGATCCGATCAGTGTGCACACAGAAATTGCATTCAGAGCTAAGGGCCTCAGACTACGTTGTACTATACAGTATATCTGTTTCTTTTGGTAAAATGAAAACGATACTCCATCTGATCCTCATTACTTGATGATAAAATGGATGTCTCTACAACTAATATGTGTCTAGATACATCTATATGAGAGCGTCTGTGTTTGTACTGTGTATCTCAAAAAAAAATGGATCGGAGGGAGCATTAAGAGGTGTCAAAAAAAACTGCAAACAAACATGGATGTAAGCATAGCGATGTATTAAACCAGTGCGTAAAATACCTTTATATCTCGACCATGTAACAATGAATATGAGAAGTTTTGGGGGTTTGACCATCTGCACTTGTGTTCGCTACAATCGTTCGCTACAATCAGATCAAAAAAATTGGTCACTTTTACACTTCCTAAAATAAAATGTATTTTTCCCTGAGATTTTACAAGCTCGTACAAGAAAGCATTGACTACATATGGGATATATCACATTTACACTTACAAATCTATGAATATTTCAAAATGTTGAGCTCCATGTAGCTAGGTATAATACAAATCATCAGACCGCACATTGAAACTACCGCAGCATATCACAGTAAATTAAAATAAAATAAAACATGTCTAACATATACTATATTAGCTAATTAACAAAGTCTCATCACAGTGTATCTGATCCCCAGTTCAGCTTAATACAAAAACCAAGTTCAGCATGAACATCGAGGAGCACTACCCCAGGTCCAAAAGCAGCATCTAGTTAATTCAATAAAATATTGAGGTGTTTCGATCCCCTCTTCCTAAAAGCACCGCAGATCATGCATGCAACTAAGGGTGATCGGCACAAAATATTACCCTGCAGGTGGAGGTGTTACGATCGTAGATCAACACATTCATCAAGGAAGTGTCTTTCACCTCGAAGACGAGAATGTCATCGAGCTGCAGTTCATGCGCCTCTGCAAACCCGAACCAACCATCCTTCAAGACCAGTTCACCCTGGTACTCATCGATGTGCACATACCAGGCGCAGCCTACGCTCGTCTTGAGCTTGATAGGCACAGGAAGAATCCCTTTCAGACATTGCTTGAATTCTCTGGGGATGACCAACATATACATGTCATCGTTGCCATCCAGTTGCACATAGAAGCGCGAGGGCTGAGGAGGGTCCGCCGAGTGACCAACCCGTTTAGGGCGGCCTTTCCCTCGCCCTTTTAATATAAAACGTTGAATTGCTGCATCACGCCTGCCCGTCACCTTTGGCTTTTTGGCTAGTGAGTTTCTTTGAATTACGAACTCGGGGGTGCGAGAGGACATGTACAATCGACAGTCCTAAGACGTAGTTGCTCATTGACGTTGGAGCGAGTTTGCTTCTGCATCTAGTTAAGCACGGTATATATCAATCAACAGCATATAAATCAGAACGTAACATACATGGAGAAAATGCATCTAGCTATCTCTTTAATTAGTTTGCACAAAATCTAGCAGCAGCAAGACAATTTGATTTTACAGTGCGAGCAAGCTTTCGGACTTTCTCAAACAGGTAACATGGAGCATATATTTGTATGTTCGTGATCGCCAAACCCTGCTCTGTGATGGATACTATTACTTAACATCTTTTTGCGTAACTAGTACTTAACATCTACTGTTTCCCATCATTAAAAAAACATTTGCAGAAGAATACTAGTTTCCCATCATTAAAGAAAAAAGAACTTGTTTAAAACCCCAACTATCATTGACTACTTACACCTGCATCCTAGTGAGTTCAGGACAACTTACAGCCACTTTTGGTGGTGCCGCCACCGGAGAAGACCATGCCGCGGGGGTTGGGGTCGGCGCAGCCGGAGAAGCTGGTGCCGCCGCCAGGGAAATCAGTGCCGAGCCAGATGGTGCTTCCAGCGGAGAAGAAAGTACCGCGAGAGATGGAACCGACGCTGCCAAAGGGTAAGAAACGGATGTACTCGTAGATCCTTCTCTAGTCACGATCTGGATAGAAGAGACTGGACGTCCATCAAGCTGCTGGAGGATGCGGTGGATCAAATCGGCTGAGTTCAGGAAATATCGGCGATGTTCATCTGTGTCAGCGACCGTTACCGCCAGACAGCTGCCGGTGGAGGGAGGAGGCGAGCCGTTCATGGCAGTCATTAGTGTAAAAGAGGTGAAGTAGGTGGGAGAGATAGAGGGTTCTTGACTGAAGTAATTGTAGTCTGCTCTCTCATTTTTACAAGCATGCGTCCTCAGGCAGATTTTTTTTTTAGATGCGTACTCAGGCTGCTTTGTCAAACCAGGGCCTCAATGAAGCCCAGTTAACTATTTCTCCGCTAAAAGCGCACTATAGCATATCTAGAGGGTCCACGCTTAGTAATTTTGCACGCTGTGGCGCTATTTGCGAAACAGCATGCTATATCGCCCTACTTCATAGTGTTAGCGCGCTATTTTTTTCAGGCAAGTTGCTTTCACTTTTTCGTGGTGATGAACTACAATCTGTTGGTTCCACTTCTAAGTCAGAAGATAATATCGCTCATGCTAATATGTTTTAATAAATAATTTATACTATGTTGTTGCCTTGTGAAATGTTGATGTTAGCCTTCTAAAATACTTGAGATCTATTTCTATATGTGGTTATGTATGTATGATTCAGTCACTTTTGGACTATATATATCTATTCGCTCTAGTAAAATTATTTATTTTTAGGCTATATTTAGTATTATTTTGAAAATGCTATTTAAAATATACCACACTATTACCACGATATAGCGTTCATATCGTTTGAAGGAGGCTGCCGCTAATTCATTTAACACGCTATTTTAAACATTGGTTAAGACGCGTTTGGCGGTCTGCATCCAGGCTGGTGGGGAAATACCGTACCCAAGTGCTTAAAAGATTGCAACTTTTAGCAGGAAAACATTAGGGCACGTCCAACACAGGCGCTACTGCAAGGGGCGTGAAACTCTTTTCACCAGTCCTAGCTACGACACCAGAACCAACAGAAGTCGATGCCATCGGCAATTAGCGCCGTAAGGAGAGTACACGGAGGATTTTACAATCTTTTCACATTCATTTGTTCTCTATTAGCGCCATATAGTATATAGCATTGTAATGCCCTTATACTCCTCTCAACATTAAAAAAGGTGTGCATATACTAATAATAGTTGCTGAAATGAAACTAAAAATAAACAGACATGCACGGTTTACGAAGGATGGAAATACAGAGTTCATCACCATCCGTTTAAATAAGATTAGATTACTTCAATGTGGGCTACATACACACTAAAATGAGTAAACAGACACACTGAAATGGGTCAAGGTATATAAGATTCAGAAAAAGGAAGAGCATATTAAGATACGGAACAGTTCTTGAATTGTTCAAATATATCGTACAAAAAAGATTATTTTCTCCAGAAAGATTCATGGCTCAGTTTAGGGTTGCATCAACATGTGGATATTTTTCAGACTAGGCTTAAACCACATTGTCGCCTGTCGGGGAAATCCCCAACCTTCTTTTGGAAGGGTGATAACTCCCATGAGCTCATTTTCCCCTTGCTGCAGGTTACAACAACAAATACAACTAAATGCTGGTTCCCGAAATGCATAGTACGCGATGTAAACACAATTTGACCTCATGAATGGAGTCAATGTTCCATCAGGAGCATTGCCATCATTTATCTTCAGGTTCATTGGATAATTCAGTCCAATGAACAGAGTGTGTGCCAAGGCTGTCAACTCGACTCCAATTGGGTCCAATCAGGGATAGATCTTTCTCAAAAATATGTATGACAGGGGCAGGACACTCCCGCAGGATAAGGCCATTACCATCATGCGTAACCTGCCAGGCTCAAGGTGATCATTGCTACGTATATACCAATCTTCATGGATGATCATCAAGCGCTTGCCATCGGCTGATCGAGCTAAAAACCATCTGCCAAATGGATCCTCCATCGGTGATGGGATCACGAATGGCAGGGCAAGGTGTGCATCTGCATTGTAAACGGAGACCAAAAAAATTAGTGTTTGAATGGCTCAGGAAGACAATAATACCAGTAGCTGCAACTTCACATTTGTAGGATCAAATGGAAGATGCAGTCATTATACTTGTATAAAAACTCGAAGAAATAAAATTGTTCCCATTTGAGATGTATGTTAATTACACTCATATTCATTGATGGTAGATACATGTCTCAACCTTATCTGATCCATGATTGTAAAGCTTTGAGTACATCGAATATTCAAATAAATTGAAAGTTTGCATGCATCAATTGATGAAGAGGCCAGGGCTAAGCTCCTTATTCATATTATGACAAGAGCATGCGATAACTAATTCAGGAATGCATTCATATACTGCAATAATCTGGTTTGGGTTGACAGATTAGTGCACTGCATATAGTACTGTAATTCGTTTGTAGCAATGGTTCAGTCAGGTTTGGATAATTAAATGGTGCACAGTCATTTGAAAGGTGAAAAAAATCTTATTGAGCAATTAGTTAATTCAGTTACAATATATCATGAATGCGCTTGATATTAAAATTTATTGCGAAGTATATCATATGGATTGAAGAATTACTGGCTGTGATTGATCCCAGCAATATGTGGTGCCGGTCCACCCATCCACCGCAACAATGAAGCCGTTGTGCTCGATGGCGTCACTGTAATCTACACCCCAACTAGCAAGAGAGAATAACCTCCACTCCTGGCTACCATTAGCCAGGTAAGCGAGTCCAGAATTGAATAGAGCGATGAGCTTGTAATCTGAGTAATGTCCAGCTTTTGTGGGCACTTCGCAAATTACAATCTTCAACAAAAACATGGCACGCCCATACGTCATGTACCTTTCAGGAGGCAAGTCGGGGAAGCCAATCCATTCCTCCCGAAAAATGTTGCAAGTTTCCGACGATGGTAGGGAGATTTCTTGGTGCGTGTAGATGTTCGCGAGGAACCAGTTCCCACCACTGTCCACGCCGGCGATCCAGTCGCCGTTCATGCCAACCCGAATCTATTGTCCATGAACGGCGGGATGGCTGTGCGCCGAGGATGGTCGAGGGGCACAACGTGGTACACCGTGTGGTGCGCACTACTATCATCATAGTGCCAATGGGCGAATCGGGCATCGGCAAGCGGGGTCCATCCCAATGGTGTAGATTCATGTTGTCGGCGACATGGCGGCACGGCGTTTTGGAGCATGCGGCCAGCCGGACGTCGGCGCGTAACGTCCGGACTGCGGGCAATGAGATTGAACAGCTCGGCGGGGAGCTTCCCCCAGTCGCCATACAGCTGGTCGTCGTTCGATGCCGCCATGGAGACGAGATGGATTTAAGAGAGCGGAAGCAAGTATGTGTGATTGGAGATTTGTAGGAGAGTCGAGCGGGAAGGAGGAGTGCTGCGGTTCTGCGGAGGGGTGAGGAGAGAAAGCTATGCAAATGGGAGATCTAGAGGATGAAAAAATTTGCTAGCGAGCGCTTGGCGAGTGGAGAACGATGATGGAAGTGGAGAGCCAAGGATGGAAACGATGGAGGTGAAGAGTAGGAGTGGATATGACTTTTTTATTCTTCAAAGAGCTGCATCGATGCGCCGAGTAAAACTTCGGCTAGGATAGCACGCCACTACGTCCTGGTGCGATTCTTGTCCCGTCAAAACGGTTTGACCACGTAAATGGTTTCTTTATTAGTACAGTATAACTTAATTTTTTCGAACAATATATACTAATCCATTTAATATACTCACTCCGATTCATATTACTTGTCAAATGATATGGATGAATCTTGAACTAAAATGTGTCTAAATATATCCATATTATAGTCTACTAATATGAATCGGAGTTTGTTTGGTTCAAAGGATTTCTAAAGGTATCTTGTACGGAGTAGGATTTTTACACATAGGGCTTTTTCCTATAAAGCTTGCTTGATTCAAAGGATTGAGAACCCTCCAAAATACCTATGGATTGCTTTCTCTACAATCCTATCTCTTGGTAATATTGCTATGTGTCTATAACAACTATGAAATGAACTCAATCTCAATAGAAATTTCCTTTGTCTTTCCTAATCAAACAACTAGTTATTTTATGTCTTCGTTTACAAATTAAGATAATTTTTAGGTTGTAGGTAATCATCGAGCTTATGTGATCATCTTTTATGATCAAACTTACTTGATCAGCCGCGGAGGCGCAAAGGACTAAAGGAGCAGTGGTGTGCATTAATACGGCCGCATGGGGAAGGCACAGCTAGCGATGATGAGACGTATCGCTTGACATTGGCCTAGGGAACCGTCGCCACCATTAATAAAAGCTATCCCTTTGGGCACCATGTCTCCCACTACTCGTGTCACGCGCGCATGTGGGTTACGGATGGATGGGCTGGGGAAGCCGGACAGAAAACATGACAACCAGGGGGAAATGAATAAAAATAATACAAAGTCGAAAATATTTCGAAAAATAAACTTTGTAAGAAACTCCATGCGTTTAGAAAATGCGAAGGTAATATGTTGAAACACGTCTAGACCACGTCTAGAACCACCGTCCCAAAGCTTAAGGATTAAATTGATTTTTCGAAAGTCAAACTAAGTTAAGTTTGACTAAGTTTTTACCAAAAGCATTAATATGCAAGATACAAAATCAATATTATTAGATAGAAAATACATTATATTTTCATATGGTGTCTACAAACTATTATATGTGCGGATAGATTCTTTTAAGAGTTTTGTCGAACTTTACTTGGTTTGACTTTTCAAGATAAATATACTAAGCTTTAAGCATTGGAACGGAGGTATTTTTCGAAGCACCTACATGTCTTTAGAAGACAAAAGAAAACATGGAGTAAGGTTGTTTTTTGTGCAAAAGTTTACGTCAGAATCTGGTTATTTGTGTAAAAAGAATCTCAAATTGTGTTATGTGTAAAAAGCGCACCAACAAGTGGTGGTATGTGCAATTTCCTCCGTCACACAAAAGGCAAGCCATTGATACATACTTAATTGTGAATAATTACAAAAGTAGTAGGCAACTAATAAGCGCACATGATTAAACTGCTATGCGAGATCTTGACCACCGTAAGTCGTTCCCGCGCCTCTCTAGCATTGAAAATCACGCGTTCTGCGACTTCCATCAAAGAGACAAGCTGAGCTTTGATCCGTTCTCCCAGGATGAATGGCCTCGTCACAACTCCTACGAGCACAGGCCGTGATCTCATCCACTTCTAGGAAAGACACCGCCTGCTGCACCGAAATATCTTGATCCCTAACTCTCTGTTCTCCTCCCGCATCTTTGGCAAGATCCAACTTCATCCTTCGACGGGATAAGCAAGGGGAGTGATCTGCCAAAGGTAACAACAAACATATCGAGCGTTACCGGCAAACGAAGGGCACAAATTGGCTGATTAACGAATGTGGTCACAAACATGTAGGACAGACTTAAGTGGTGTCTACATGTCAGTGACTCGAAGTACCCAAAAACCAGCAACCCAAAGTCAGCTAATATTAACCTCCGTCTTCAGCTCCTTCATCCTCCTGAACGGCGGGGAAGCTGGCAACTTATCTTCTTCTACGACCTCTCGCTGGAACCTGACGTCGAAGGATGAGAGATCCTGCGAACGGATGTGCTGCGCCTGCGCGTGCGATTCACCAGGGCGCTTTTGGCGTAACTCGGAGTTCTCGGCGCCGAGATGCGGAAGTTCCGCTCCCGGGGCCTTGTTGACCCTAAGCCGAGATAGCTCCTGTGTAAGCCGACGAAAAACGTTCAAAATGTTACAGATCAGGCATATCATTACCAGTGCAAACGAGGTAAGTGAATCTCCGGGATCTCGCCCAACGACCGCGGTTGGTCCAATGCCACCACATCTTCTCCGAGATTGACTAACTCCTTTACATCATCTTCTCCGACATTGACTATCTCCTTTACATCATCTTCTGCTCCGAGCTTGACCATCTCCTTTACATCATCTTCTACTGCGAGCTTGATCATCTGCCTCACATCATCTTCTCCGGCGATATCGACACTCTCCTGCGGAAGATAACAGATATAAGTCCGAGTATTAGCAGCAAAACGAAGGTAATTAAAAGAGGCGTAGTAACCCTTGTGTCCTGGCTCATCAACGGCGGGGACGCTGAGCCCGCATCTTCTCCTCCGAGATCTCCTTCGGAGGCAGGATTGTTAGAGACAGGTGTACTTCTGGTAGTAGTATTTATGCGTGGGGCGCCAGGGGGTCGAGAAGCTAGGACTACATCTTCTCCTCCGAGCTCTTCCTTGGTAGACATGACAAATGAAACGAGGTGTGAGGGGCGTAAGGTATAAAAATGGCGGACGGCCGCCCCGCCTCGGCCCTCCAAGGCTTATTGTTTTTTGCCTTACTAAACTAAAAAACATATTTTGCGTCTCACACGTCTGCCCTAAGAGGGCTGCAGGGTCCCATACATGCAGGTCCCACACTTTAGTGAGCACAAGTCATGTGCGGTAGGTAGGTAAACTTCCAACAATCTTCTTTGTCAAGTACTCAAGTGAAAACACGTCGTCAAGACTCTCTCTCTCTCTCTCTCTCCCCCCTTTTGTCATTGAAAAAAAAAGAATATTAGACGGGCGCGTAGCCTGCACTGCAGGGGGCGATTTTGACAAAGTAACCCTTTTGGCGAAGAAAAACACAGAATGAGCCACACAAAAAGGTTAGTCCAGTGAAATAGATTGCTCAGAGGCTCAGTCCGTGTTTTTCTTTGCCAAAAGGGTTATTTCTGTCAAAATCGCCGCACTGCAGGTTGCAAGCGAAAAACCTTGCGTGCCAGTCAACATCACTTCCCGGAAAGGTTGAAGTATTTCGAGGCCGTGACTGCTCTCCCTTCCTCTTCTCCTTCCGTGTGACCCTCTTCCACCTTTTATCCTTTGCAACATTTGAAAAAATTGTCCGTTACTTGTGCTCACTGAAGCGTGGGACCTCACGCATGGGAACCACACGTAAGTGACAGACCTGTTGGTGTAATAATTCGGGTGATCATTATACTGTATTAGAACTCCGTACAAAGTTTCGTATGGATTCAAGGGTAGGAAAGCCAAGTTAACTCATTTACATGACATTATTTTTTCCATGAACCCAAGTTAACTCATCTAACACTTGGTACATTTTGGTTATATATTCGAAATTTTACTTGAAACTTGTTGGTCATGCCATTTTACTACTCGCCTAACACTTTTCCGCGCGTGAAGGGATGGTGGGACCCCAAAAAACTTGCAAATACGAGCTAAATTTGTGGGACCCCAAAAAACTTGCAAATACGAGCGCTTCATCCAAAAGAAACACACTCGTGTCCCCTACCACCACCACCACCCCATGATTTTGACCTAAATTTGAAATCAAGCCAAAGGTGGTTCAAAACCGGCAATCAGAAAGCATGAATTGTGCGTCTTTTTTCTATATAGCTAGGGAAAATAGCAGACATGCCATACCAATGTTTTAGAAAAGAGAGCTTTTACTTGTGCATTTTGGGTTGTCGCGCATAAATGTGCTTTTACTTGTCTGCCACCAATTAATCCAATTCTCATTTGTGGGGAAACATGACACTAGATGGCCATTTCCAAAGTTTCATGAATTATCTCAATGTGAATCCATATATGTACCATTTTTGGGGGCTAAATTGCTTAAATGCAAATTTGAACAGTGCATAGATGAAGTACATATCAAACAAATAACTGAAAAAAATACAGAGGTGTGTGACCCGAATGTCTGGAGCCATGGTACAAGAGATATAATGGCTAACCACACGAGCCCCTTCGTCCAACTAGCTAGCACAAAACAAGGGTGAGCGTCATGAGATTGATCGACATCAATTTCAGAACATGCCAAAGTTATTGTGGGGCTCGATATAAAAAAGCTCGAAACAAAGCATGCATATTGAGTCATATCATTTGTGGTTTACATACTACCTCTATATATATATGACAATACCAAATGAACGTGTGGCATATATATACACACTTGTATATCCTCTTTTAGTGGAACCCTGCACAGTTTTCGGCACCACATGTGTGTTTGAGTACAAGTTCCACTCACTTCCCAAAAGTGTGTGAGCATTGTATTAAGTACTACAAGAAAACAATGGCAAACCTTTGAATCCCATGACTGATTTTTTGTTGTAGTGATATATAGATTTATAAGTGTTTAGGGTTAGGGGGTTAGGGTTTATAGAGATGATGCACATATTTTCATTTCACGCTTGTGATGTACAATACTACATAAGTAAGAAATTAATTAAACAAGCATGACCTTTGTTAGAATAACATTTAACATGTTCTCTCACCATTCTTATATGTTGGAGTTTGCCTTGCTTCTTCAATTTCCCACGTGCACATGTTACTACGAGAACCAAGGCAAACTTTTAAATCATTGTTGGGACTGGCTAGATGCACCACCATGCCCAATTTGGGCACATTATAATAAAATATGTCACAAATATGGCCATATATAACTATATATATTATTCGGCTTGAAACCCATGAATCTTCATACACGATAGTCCATTTTGTGAAGAAAAAATGTTTTTTATTACCCTATCACGGGTTTCTTATTTTCCACTGTCCACTAGTACACCTATATATGAGCACTCAATGCGGAAGGGTTTCATTTTTTTTATTTCAAAACCAGATCAAAATGGTCGACATGATTATCCATTCAAAGGGGTTGAATATTTCGGTACTATCAACTGGTTTATGTATATAGTGTAAGTAATATGAATCTAAAAATGATTTTGGGGGATTTCTATGACCAAGTTATAACACACCTACATTTCAAATTTGAATTACTTCCAATAAATCAGCATATAGTCATTTAAATGTGTGAAACTGGCTAAAAACACTAAAAATCGTAAAGAGTTGGGAATTGGCACTAAAATATGGCCTAGTTTATCTTAAAAATGTAGAGGCGCCATTTTGACCCGTATCTTATGTACCCCACTCGAAAATGATAAACTATCACGAATTACCATTTATTGTAGGCATTACTTTTCACGGTAAAATGATAAACTATATCACGAAGTTCCATTTCCGTCAAGATAGTCCGCATTACTTTTTTGTTGAGATATAAACCCCCACAACGGCGGACACGAGATCATGTGACATGCACCTTTTGCATGTCAGGTCTAAATTCAAATTTAAACATTGCGAAAAAATCTGGAAAAATCATGCATGTTCACAGCACATATTAAGATAACCCCTAAAAATTTCATATCAAAATTCGAAACATACATCGAGAAACAAAAAGAGAAACTCAGATGTGAATAGTGTACGAGAAACTTAGATTTCTCTTTTACGTTTCTCGATGTATGTTTCGAATTTTGATCTGAAATTTTTAGGGGTTATCTTAATATGTGTTTTGAACATGCATGATTTTTTTCAGATTTTTTTCGCAATGTTTAAATTTGGATTTAGGCCGCATGTCCCACGGGACATGCAAAAGGTGCATGTCACCTGATCTCTCCCACAACGGCCATCTCCTCCTTAATTTATTGTGTAAAACCCCCACAACGGTCACCTCCTCCTTAATTTATTGTGTAAACCCCTACAACGGTCATCTCTTCCTTATAAACAACCACAACGGCCATCCCTTGTGTCAATAGGTTCTGCCTCTCTCTTCTTCGTTCACATACACTTGATCCATTGCCATGGCGTCCACGTCTCGGACACCGACCAGAAGGGGAAGGGGAAGGGGAAAGGGAAGGAAGGGGCGGCGGGAGTGATGGATCATCATCATTGCCACCACCACCGTCAACACTGCCTTTGATCATAGAGGAGTTCTTCATCGTCGTCTATGAAGACCCTTTGGTCAAGAAGGTACGTACGCGTTCCCACATATATGATGCATGTGATTAATTATGGGCATGTTCTAAAAAGCATTTAATTTCAAACGATCGGCGCTCGATCTCTTTGCGAGCTCTCCCAAAAAGTTTGCGGACTATCTTGACGGCCAGGAGCCAGCTAAGGTGTATCTGCGAGCAGCTGACTGCGGTCCTCGTCTCTGGACCGTGGAGGTCCTATTTGACGGACAAGGCCGGATGTACCTCGATAAGGGCTGGGAGAATTTCGCCATCGCGCACGGTGTGGATTTCGGCTGCTTCGTACACTTCAAATATGAAGGCGATGATGTGCTCACAGTGAAGGTGTTCGACGGAACAATGTGCAGGAAGTACTACTACTCGGACGACGATGATATTGACGATGAAAGCAACGACGACGTGAAGCCATGCATCCATCCTCTTTAGATAAGGGGATTATGACCAAGAATATATATGTAGCTTCATATGCATCGATTTTAGAGAGAGAGAGAGAGAGAGAGAGTCTTGATGCGTCTTCTCTTGACAAAGAAGATGGGAGTTTGCCTACCTACCGCACATGACTTGTGCTCACTGAAGTGTGGGACCTCACGCATGGGAACCACACGTAAGTGACAGACCTGTTGGTGTAATAACTCAGGTGATCATTATCGTATTAGTACAAAGTTTCCTATGGATTCAAGGGTAGGAAAGCCAAGTTAACTCATTTACATGACATTATTTTTTCCATGAAGCCAAGTTAACTCATCTATCAATTGGTAAATTCTGGTTATATTTGAAATTTTACTTGAAACTTGTTGGTCATATATGCCATTTTACTACTCGCCTAACACTTTTTCCGCGCGTGAAGGGAGGGGGTGGGCATGATGCTACCCTGAATTTTTGTGACCCCCAAAAACTAGCAAATACGAGAGAGGCATCCAAAGAAACACACTCGTCCCCTACCCCCCCCCCCAGTTTGAAATCCAGCCAAAGGTGGATCAAAAAAGGCAATCGAAAAGCGTGGATTGTTCATCTTTTTCTATATAGTTAGGGTTAGGGTTTATGGTTTATAGAGATGCACATATTTTCATTTCACATTTGTGATGTACAATAATACATAGGTAAGATTCCAAGCATGACCTTTGTTAGAATAACCTTTAACGTGTTCTCTCACCTTTAGATTCAAATGGGCATAAACATTCAGAAAAAATCAAAAAAAATGAAAAACCAAAGCACATAGTCTTCTTATGTCATATAGTAAGAATTGAAGTTGATAAACAAGGTCTAGACATATTCAAACCAGTCAAATCATGTATCTACACCTAACCCTAAACTTTATCTTATGAAGTCAAGCATGAAGAGAAATGGTTTTGGGTTTCAAACATGGAAATTTCAAAAACCTCCCAAAAGCTTCATTTTAGAGTGACTAAGAAGGATACATGCTTACCTTTTCATTTTCATGTTTTAAACTTGTTTAAATCCTGGTCAAAACTAGGATTTGAACGAGATTCAAATGGGTATAAAAAAATAAAAAACGCACATAGCCTTTTTATGGCATATAATGCATGAGCACTCAAGTTGATAAACATGGTCTAGACATATTCAAACTAGAAAAATCATGTATCTACCCTGGCCCTAACCTTAAACTTTGTATTATGGAGTCAAGCATGAAGAGAAGTGGGGTTTTGGGTTTCAAACATGGAAATTTCAAATTGATGAACAAGTTCTAGGCATATTCAAAATAGAAAAAGCATGTATCTACCCCCTAATTAAGCATAAAGTCGGTCGATCTTACGAAGTCTATTGGTTTCAAACATGGAAATTTCAAGAACCTCCCAAAAGCTTCATTTTAGAGTGACTAAAAAAGATCCATGCTTGCCTTTTCATTTTCATGTTTTAAAATTGTTTAAATCTTGGTCGATCAAACCTAGCTAGTATTCAACCAAGATTCAAATGGGCATAAAATAAAAAAAATCAGAAAATGAAAACCAAAGCACATAGCCTTCTTATGTCATATATATATAGTAAGAATTCAAGTTGATCAACAAGGTCTAGACATATTCAAAACAGAAAAAAGCATGTATCGATCTACCCCTAACCCTTAACTTTGTCTTATATATGAAGTCAAGCATGAAGAGAAGTGGTTTTGGGTTACAAACATTATATTGAGATTTCAAGATCGACCCCCCCAAAAGCTTCATTTTAGAATGACTAAGAAGGATCCAGGCTTGCCTTTTCATTTTCATGTGTTTTAAACTTGCTAAAATCTTGGTCAAACCTAGGACTTGACCAAGATTCAAATGGGCATAAACATTCAGAAAAAATCAAAAAATGAAAACCAAAGCACATAGCCTTCTTATGTCATATATATATAGTAAGCATTCAAGTTGATCGATATGAACAAGGTCTAGACATATTCAAAACAGAAAAAGCATGTATCTACCCCTGGCCCTTAACTATATATGTCTTATGAAGTCAAGCATGAAGAGAAGTGGTTTTGGGTTTCAAACATGGAAATTTCAAAAACTTCCCGCCAAAAGCTTAATTTTAGAGTGAATAAGAAGGATCCAAGCTTAATTACCTTTTCATTTTCAGGATTTATATGCTTGTTTAAATCTTGGTCAAACATAGGATTTGACCAACACACATATAGTCTTCTTATGTCATATAGTAAGCATTCAAGTTGATAAATAAGCATGCATGTCTAGACATATTCAAATTAACCCGACAAATCATGTATCTACCCCTAACACCCTAAACTCTGTCTTATGAAGTCAACCATGAAGAGAAGTGGTTTTGGGTTTCAAACATTGAGATTTCAAGAACCCCCCAAAAGCTTCATTCTAGAATGACTAAGAAGGATCCAGGCTTACCTTTTCATTTTATGTTTTAAACTTGTTTAAATCTTGGTCAAACCTAGGATTTAACAAGATTCAAATGGGCATAAACATTAATTCAGAAAAAACCAAAAAAATGAAAATACAACGCACATATAGTCTTCTTATGTCATATAGTAAGCATTCAAGTTGATAAACAAGCATGTCTAGACATATTCAAACCCGACAAATCATGTATCGATCTACCCCCTAACCCTAAACACTCTGTCTTATGAAGTCAACCATGAAGAGAAGTGGTTTTGGGTTTCAAACATTGACATTTCAAGAACCCCCCAAAAGCTTCACTTTTGAATGACTAAGAAGGATCCAGACTTACCTTTTCATTTTCATGTTTTAAACTTGTTTAAATCTTGGTCAAACCTAGGATTTAACCAAGATTCAATGGGCATAAAAATTCAAAAAACCAGAAAATGTAAAACCAAAGCACATAGCCTTTTTATGTCATATAATGAGCATTCAAGTTGATAAACATGGTCTAGACATATTAAAACAAGAAAAATAATGTATCTACCATATGTCCCTAACCCTAAACTCGATCTGTCTTATGAAGTCAAACATGAAGAGAAGTGGTTTTGGGTTTCAAACATGGAAATTTCAATAACCTCCCAAAAACTTCATCTTAGAGTGACTAAGAAGGTTCAATGCTTACCTTTTCATTTTCATGTTTTAAATTAACTTGTTTAAATCTTGGTCAAACATAGGATTGACCAAGATTCAAATGGGCATAAACATTCAGAAAAAATTTAAAAATAAGAAACGAACGCACATATAGTCTTCTTATGTCATATAGTAAGCATTCAAGTTGATAAACAAGCATGTGTAGACATATTCAAACCCGACAAATCATGTATCTACCCCCTAACCCTAAACTAGATTTGTCTTATGAAGTCAAGCATGAAGAGAAATGGTTTTGGGTTTCAAAGATGGAAATTTCTAGACCCCCTCCCCCAAAGCTTCATTTTAGAGTGACTAATTAAGAAGGATTCAGGCTTACCTTTTCATTTTCATGTTTTAATCTTGTTTAAATCTTGGTCAAACCTAGGATTTGACCAAGATTCAAATGGGCATAAAAATTCAAAAAACATAAAAAAATGAAAAACTAAAGCACATAGCCTTCTTATGTCATATATATAGTAAGCCTTCAAGTTGATGAACAAGGTGTAGACATATTCAAAATAGAAAAAGCATGTATCTACCCCCTAACCCTTAACTCTGTCTTATGAAGTCAGGGATGAAGATAAGTGGTTTTGGGTTTCAAACATGGAAATTTCAAAAACATCCCAAAAGCTTAATTTTAGAGTGACTAAAAAGGATCGAAGCTTACCTTTTCATTTTCATGTTTATGCGTGTTTAAATCTTGGTCAAACATAGGATTTGACCAAGATTCAAATGGGCATAAACATTCAGAAAAAAATAAAAAATAAAAAACCAACGCACATTAGTAGCCCAAAATCGAACCAGTAGTTGGATATTTTTGAACTTGATCTGTAGTAGTGGGCAAAACCCTAGATTAACCTATTTAATCATAGATTCGTAGGTCGATTTTTCTACTTTTTTATTATTACTATGCAGCACATGTGTGTTTGCCCGTCGAGTGATACTCGAAGGAAAAAGAGGGATCACTCGGAAGGAGTGAAGAAGGGAGTGCATTATGGTGTCTCCCCTTTTTCAGGTGATGATGTTGACTGTTGTGCAGGTTTTGTCAGTGAGCAGGAGGTGCGAGCGAGCGAGTCGAGCGAGGCCGAGAATGAGAGAGAGGT
The DNA here is from genome assembly GCF_019359855.2 of Lolium perenne. Lineage (NCBI taxonomy): Eukaryota > Viridiplantae > Streptophyta > Magnoliopsida > Poales > Poaceae > Lolium > Lolium perenne. The sequence continues at coordinate 128,509,343 of NC_067250.2, forward strand.
TTTTTTTTTTGTGTGTGAGAGGGACAACCGAAGGATCCTGAAGGACCCAGAGACTTCCAATACGCATCCAGATGCGTCTTCTCTTGACAAAGAAGATGGCTGGGAGTTTGCGTACCTACTGCACGTGACTTGTGCTCACTGAAGTGTGGGACCTCACGCATGGGCACCACACGTAAGTGACAGACCTGTTGTGTAAAAACTCAGTTGATTATTATAGTGCATTAGAACAAAGTTACCTATGGACTAAAGGGTAGGAAATCCAAGTTAACTCATTTACATGACATTAATTTTTCCATGAAGCAAAGTTAACACATCTATCAATTGGTACATTTTGGAGTGACTAAGAAGGATCCATGCTTACTTATTCGATTACACGTGTTAAACTTGTTTAAATCTTGCTCAACAAGGTCTAGACATATTCAAAACAGAAAAAAGCATGTATCGATCTACCCCTAACCCTTAACTTTGTCTTATGAAGTCAAGCATGAAGAGAAGTGGTTTTGGGTTACAAACATTATATTGAGATTTCAAGATCGACCCCCCCCAAAAGCTTCATTTTAGAATGACTAAGAAGGATCCAGGCTTGCCTTTTCATTTTCATGTGTTTTAAACTTGCTAAAATCTTGGTCAAACCTAGGACTTGACCAAGATTCAAATGGGCATAAACATTTAGAAAAAATCAAAAAATGAAAACCAAAGCACATAGCCTTCTTATGTCATATATATATAGTAAGCATTCAAGTTGATCGATATGAACAAGGTCTAGACATATTCAAAACAGAAAAAGCATGTATCTACCCCTGGCCCTTAACTATATATGTCTTATGAAGTCAAGCATGAAGAGAAGTGGTTTTGGGTTACAAACATTATATTGAGATTTCAAGATCGAACCCCCCAAAAGCTGCTTCATTTTAGAGTGACTAAGAAGGATCCAGGCTTACCTTTTCGTTTTCATATTTTAAACTTGTTTAAATCCTGGTCAAACCTAGGATTTGACCAATATTCAAATGGGCATAAAATTCAAAAAAATAGAAGAATGAAAAACAAAAGCACATAGTCTAGCTTCTTATGTCATATAGATAGTAAGCATTCAAGTTGATAAACAAGGTTTAGACATGTGTTCAAACCAGACAAATCATGTATCTACCCCCTAACCATAAACTCTCGGTCGATCTTATGAAGTCTAGCATGAAGAGAAGTCGTATTGGTTTCAAACATGGAAATTTCAAGAACCTCCCACGAGCTTCATTTTAGAGTGACTACAAAAGATCCAGGCTTGCCTTTTCATTTTCATGTTTTTAAATTGTTTAAATCTTGGTCAAACCTAGCTAGTATTTGACCAAGATTCAAATGGGCATAAAATTAAAAAAACCAGAAAAATGAAAAACCAAAGCACATAGCCTTCTTATGTCATATAAAATAAGCATTCAAGTTGATAAACAAGGTCTAGACATATTCAAAATAGAAAAAGCATGTATCTACCCCTAACCCTTAACTCTGTCTTATGAAGTCAAGCATGAAGAGAAGTGGTTTTGGGTTTCAAACATGGAAATTTCAAAAACTTCCCAAAAGCTTAATTTTAGAGTGACTAGGAAAGGATCCAGGCTTAACTTTTAATTTTCATGTTTCAAGTTTGTTTAAATCTTGGTCAAACCTAGGATTTGACCAACACGATTCAAATGAGCATAATAATTCAGAAAAAAACAAAAAAAAACCAAAGCACATAGTCTTCTTACGTCATATATATAGTAAGCATTCAAGATGATAAACAAGGTCTAGACATATTCAAACCCGACAAATCATGTATCTACTCCTAACCCTAAACTCTGTCTTATGAAGTCAACCGTGAAGAGAAGTGGTTTTGGGTTTAAACATTGAGATTTCAAGAACACTCCAAAAGCTTCATTTTTAGAATGACTAAGAAGGATCCAGGCTTACCTTTTCATTTTCATGTCTTAAACTTGTTTAAATCCTGATTAAAACTAGGATTTGAACGAGATTCAAATGGGTATAAAAAATAAAAAAAGCACATAGCCTTTTTATGTCATATAATGCATGAGCACTCAAGTTGATAAACATGGTCTAGACATATTCAAACTAGAAAAATCATGTATCTACCCTGCTGATCCTAACCCTAAGAAGGATCCAGGCTTACCCTTTTCATTTTCATGTGTTTTAAACTTGCTTAAGTCTTGGTCAAACCTAGGATTTGACCAAGACTCAAATGGGCATAAAAACTCAAACCCGATAAACATTCACCTTTTTCTATATAGTTAGGGTTAGGGTTTATGGTTTATAGAGATCGATGCACATATTTTCATTTCACATTTGTGACGATGTACAATAATACATAGGTAAGATTCCAAGCATGACCTTTGTTAGAATAACCTTTATAACATGTTCTCTCACCTTTAGATTCAAATGGGCATAAACATTCAGAAAAAATCAAAAAATGAAAAACCAAAGCACATAGTCCTCTTATGTCATATAGTAAGAATTGAAGTTGATAAACAAGGTCTAGACATATTCAAACCAGCCAAATCATGTATCTACACCTAACCCTAAACTTTATCTTATGAAGTCAAGCATGAAGAGAAATGGTTTTGGGTTACAAACATGGAAATTTCAAAAACCTCCCAAAAGCTTCATTTTAGAGTGACTAAGAAGGATACAGGCTTACCTTTTCATTTTCATGTTTTAAGTTTGTTTAAATCTTGGTCAAACCTAGGATTTGACCAACAAGATTCAAATGAGCATAAAAATTCAGAAAAAAATCAAAAAAATAGAAAAGAAAAACCAAAGCACATAGTATTCTTAAGTCATATATATAGTAAGCATTCAAATTGATAAACAAGTTCTAGACATATTCAAACCCGACAAATCATGTATCTATCCCTAACCCTAAACTCTTTCTTATGAAGCCAACCATATGAAGAGAAGTGGTTTTGGGTTTCAAACATTGAGATTTCAAAAAACCCCCCAAAATTAGCTTCATTTTAGAATGACTAAGAAGGATCCAGGCTTACCTTTTCATTTTCATGTGTTTTAAACTTGCTTAAATCTTGGTCAAACCTAGGATTTGACCAAGATTCAAATGGGCATAAACATTCAGAAAAAAATCAAAAATTGAAAACCAAAGCACATGAATCTTCATACACACTATAGTCCGTCTTGTGAAGACATTTTGTTTTTTACTACCCTATCACAGGTTTCTTATTTTCCCTGTCAACTAGTACACCTATAAGCACTCAATGCGGAAGGGTTTCATTTTTGAGGTTTTCTTCATTTTCATTTATTTATTTCTAAACCAGGTAAAAATGGTCGACATGATTATCCATGCAAAGGGGTCGAATATTTCTAGGCAGCACATGTGTTTGCCCGTCCAGTGAAACTCGGAGGAAGAGGGATCACACGGAAGGAGACGAAGGGAGAGAAGTGAGTGGGGCCCTCTTATTTATGGTGTCTGACCTTTTTCAGGGTTTGTCAATGCGCAGGAGGTGCGAGCGAGCGAGCGAGGCCGATAATGAGAGAGATGTTTTTTCTTTTTTTGAGAGAGAGAGGGACAACCGAAGGATCCTGAAGGACTCAGACTGTAACACCCCAACTTTTTGCAAGCTTGTTTAATTATCCATAGTGCAAAAATTAGGGGGAACAAAAACTTTTTCTATAGACTAATTAATATGAATTGCCTTGATCTGTTTGTTATGATGAATTGCCTTGATCTGTTGGTAGATGAATTGTCTTGATTTGCTTGTTGAGTTTTGTTTTGAGCTACCCTTCATAACAACACCTCTAGTGGTTAAACAAGCAACTCACTAAATAAAACACATGTGTGGCTTAGGAAGAATTGTTTTTCTTTTTTTACTACATCAAACCTCCCTCCTGATGGCAACATGAGTGTGCCTACTTATAAGATTCCAACTTTGGCAGTTGATCTCTTAGCACCCACAACTGTTTTTGGTAACCTCAGTGCATGGATCTCTTCTATACAACACCCTCTGCAACTTCCACATCTTACATGTCACATCCTCCACTTGCAACTCTTATAATCACTTGATCTGGTATCCTATCCAATGTTTCAGCACCAGATCACTTCTTCCTCTTTTACCTCTTGTGTTTATTTAATCCAAGTTTAATATCCACAAAACCAAGAGTAGGTATGATGGGTACATTTTGTAGCCACCATCTACCCTTGAGAACACTCCTTCCTAAATTAGTTCTCCTCCTCAAAAACCCTATTGTTTTCCTTCTATAGTTTTGATCACAAAACTACTTCCAGTTTTATTAAGTATTTTTCAGAAATTTTCTTCAAACAAAACAAAGAACTAAAATGGGTTTTGTTTTTCATCCCATTTCTACCAAGTACTGATTTCTAAAACATTACTCTCTATTTTGTTTTGTTTTTAACAAAAGGCTTGTTTATGGTACCTATACCATTTCTTGTCTACTTTAAATTTGAGAAAAACTCTACTTCACTTGAGAAAGTAAGTCGAACATTTTGAACCCCTATGTTCCAACTAGTTCTCTCTCAACATTTTCAAACTCCATTACACTTGAGTTCATTACCAATTGCCCCTAGACAATTGAGGTGATTCAAATGCTTTTCAAATGGCAATTCTTGCACATCTTATGCACACCTCTGATCTACCACATTGTATTCTCCATCCTCCAACTCTTGATCAAGTAGATGATCTCTTGATACTTTCTATTGGACTCCCTTCAACTAAACCCTAGACTCAGAGAGTATTTCAAACCACTCCCAATTGACCTCTCATTGGTAGAGCAACTTATATTTCATCATACCCGTCTCAACCCTCTATTCTTTCCATCATCACCTTGACCCCATGAATTCATAATTTATGTCACCATATTCATCATTGTGAGTATATGGTTACTTCACTCACCATCTCTCATAGCCTTGATCTACCATTGTCTAAATCACCATCACCGCCATCATATCTTAGACACATCTTTTATCGGAATGAGAATGCCACCACCATCTACACTTTAGCACCCTTGTTCATTGTTATCACTTCACCTAAAATTCTATATCTCTTTAGGCCACCATTTTTGTTAAATGTGAGACACTCAACCTTGGGTGTCATGCATGTGTGGCAATACTCTCTTGATGGTCACTTGTGCATGGCCACAATCTTGGCCGGCCATGCCATGCATGGCACACAAGCATCATGCTTCTCCATCTCTCTCTCTCCCTCACATAGTTATTCCACCTTGGGAAGCATCTCTTCCTTTGTCCCTTCCCAATGCCACTAATAATTTCAGCTTGGGTCAAATTTCCCTTCCCCAAGCCAGCCACCCACCTCCACCAATCAAAGAGGAGGCAGCCAACCCTCTCCCTCTATAAATAGAGCTTGGCCGGCCACCTCCTCATCTTTGGCTTCTCACTTTGACACTCCACTCCTTCCTCCACTCTCTCCTACCCTTCTCCTACCTCTTCATCACGAAATGCTGCTGCCCCTTGCTCCCATGGCCGGCCATGGCCATGAAAACCAGCCAAGATGCAGCTCCCCTCCTTCCTCAAGCTTCCCCTCACCATGAGAGCTTCCCTCTCACTCTCTTCTCTCCTAACTCTTGATGAATCCAGCTCTATTTCTCTTTTCTCCTCTCTCAAGATTGGATCTTGATGCAGGTGCATGTTGGTCCAAGCATGGAGAAGGATGAGCAATCCTCAGATCTGAAGGTTTTGACCAAAGTTCGTCCAAAATCTTGCAGTAATTTCTGTATCTTGCTGTTTCAGATTCTGGTACGAACTTGTAAAATCCGCCAAATCTTGTCTGCAGATCCAAATCGAGTGATTTAAAGTTCCACAGGTAGGTATTGAAAAGATCTACAACTTGGCGCTGGTCTCATCCTCAAATTCGTTACGGATTTTGCTTGATAAATAAAGTTCTGCAAACATGCAGAATCACTGTTTGTTAGATTTCTTCCGTTTTACAAAACCTTTTTGAGCAAACTCAACTTTGGGTGAAAGCCCTCTCCAGTACCTTCATTTTGGCGTTGGTTTAACTTCAAATGACCTAACGAAATCGAAATGGTTCACAGATCAAAATCTGGTCAGATCTGACTTTGTCGAATCAAAACCAGGAGCTTGGAAACGAATTTTTGAATGAAACCAGTTGGGTAAGAACCACCGTTTCAATACCTTTCATATGCAGCTGACCTCATATTTTTATGAGTTGTGTACGATTTGTGGTGAATTAAACTTGTTCTGTGTGTTCTGCAGACATGGCTGTTAGCTTTTAATTCATCAAAAATCCATTTTTGAACCTAATTGAGTGATTCCACTTCTGTAGGATTGCTGAATGTTTTCTTAATCATCTCAAACAAGTTTCAAACCTTTATCTGTTCTGCAACTCCATAGTTAAAGCAAATGGTGAAAATATGCAGTAAATTTGTAAATCCATTTGTGAGAGTTTCACAAATATTTTGAACCCAAATCCAATTGTGTATGCATCTCTGTTTAATTACCTTTCAAATGCAAGTGGCCTCATATTTTTAGGATTTTTCTACGATTTATGGCTTACAGATCTTGTTTTCTGGACAGTCAGATTCAAAGAAATTCCTAAAATTGTAGGTTTAATATTTTTGGGTGATTCCAATTGGGTTAGTCTTGTATTAGTACTGGCTATCTAGGAAAAATATTATTAGTCTCTGTTCATTCATATTTGTTGCTGTTAGTAATGTATATGTGTGACATGCATTGTTGAAGCAAAACTTTTCGGTTTATTTAGAACCCTTGACCAACTCTTTTTATTAGAAATGGGCAACCTTTGTTTTATGATTGCAAAACAAAACCTCTGCAATTTAACATTAGCTCTTTTGTTTTGCTTAAGTTTTCAAATGGTGGGGCATATCATTTGCTTCCTATTCTTGTGTAGTGTTGTGTAAGCTTTACAAAATAGAGAGAATGATTTCCCGCTTTTCCAAAAATGTTTCAAAATATAATGTGAATGTATTTGATGTCAAACTAATGCTCTTGTCCTCTTTATGATGTTATCGACCAGGGGATGTTTGGTTCATACCATGGTGATAACCGAGAGAGGCAATTGCTAAGTGGTGATACTCTCATACCCTTACTAGGTAAATAAAATGGGTTCTCTTTTAGTTGCTTTGTAGTATCTATAAGTCTTTAATATGTTAGCCGTATAAGAGTGGTTAGTCTTTGATCGATGCTTGTTGCTTGTTGTTTTGTTGGTGCAATAGTTTTGATTGTGTTCCTTTTATATTTTCCGACGATAGATGCGAACAATTCCGGAGAAGAAGAAGAAGTGGTTCGGACAAGGATTTTATTTATATTGACGGGATTCTTATATTGATGAAGTTGAAGAAGTCCAGGGACAAATAAGCCAAGGCAAGCCATCTTTTGATCTCTGTTTGGTGTCTAGTTGGATGTCATTTGTTGATGTCCAAAGCACCTTGAATTCTATGTGTGTTATTCTCTCTATTTATGTCATCTATGTGTGTTTCCAAGTGGGGTACTCCCTAGTGGTGATACTCCACCTTTGTCTTGTGATTATGGGATACATGGCATCATGGCCGTGCTACTCCCATTGGTTATCATGTATGCCCAACTTGAGCATGCATAATCTCAAGAAAATAACTTACATCACACCCACCCCCTTTGTAGTATAGAGGTGTCTATGTCATGATCTTGGTGTATTCTCCAATTGAGAGGAGTATGCCGTGTACCCTATTGGAGAGTATGTTGGATAGTAATACTCCACTATCTAAGTTGTATAGTTACCACCACAAATCTGAGAGTATATTCCTCCTTGTGTTGTCATAATACATGCTTACCATAAGCAAGTATGATTCACTCCACTACACCTTTATACCCCTCTATGGCGTGATGACTCTCATCTCGGCCGTAGTGCAATAGTAGTTCAGCTCATGAAACTTTAGGTTGGGAACCCCTCAAGGTTTTACCTTGTTGTAAAAGTTTTTGATAAAACCTTGGGCATGATGTTTTCCCCAAGTGAGAATTTATGAAAGGAAAGGATTTGGTAAAAATGATGAGGATATGAAAAAGGTTGGGTTTTATGAAAACTTTGGCGCCTAAGTACTCACCCATGACAATTAACTAGCGCAACCACAATATCCAAAGTGGGCACGGGCTTAGTCCGTAGTTTGTTGAAGTTGACATGAGATACCTTCACCACTCTCTAGGAGGGTCACGATGACCTACGACACCGGGTTGCGCTACGAAGGAGGCAATACATCGCATTAACTTGCAGCCGGACGATTATCGAGGGTCTTCTGTCATGGCGCCCGGAGATACGCTCAAAAGGAGGTATCTTTGCCGGGGTGCCGGGAAGGGTAAGCCCGCAGGGAAGGACTCATGACAAGGGAGACAGGCGAAAGGCTATGACTGATTATCCGAGACTCGCATACTTTAGTATGACGAACCGGGGATGATCTCGGCGGATTTATCGGTTCTTGTGGGGAAAGTGCGCACACTCTGCAGAGTTAAATCTATTCGAATAGCCGCGTCCGCGGTCATGGACGGTTGGAATGGCTGTTGCTTAGCCTGATGAGTTTTGGTTTACAAAATGGTTTGGCAAATGAAAGGAAAGAACTTGTTTTGAAGTACCGGAAGGGTACGGGAAAGGTTGTGTCGACCATATGGAGATGGTCGGGAAGGACAAATAAATTGGGTTGCTCCCTTCCTAGTGTTTCATGTAGAGGAACTTTTCTTTAACAAAGATATAGAGATGTCATAGAACCACCATAGTGTCCGCATCACTTGAGATGCCGGTATGCTATATCAACAAGAGAAACTATTTCTCTTTCACATGCTTTATCCACGAGAGAAACTATTCTTCCTCTCTTGTCTTCTTTAGTTAGAATTGTTATCACCTTCTTGATGGTTTGCGAGTACAATTCAAATGTACTCACGGCTTTGTCCCTGGCTATTTACTTGGCCAGACTTGGAGGAACACGATGGATGAAGAAGGAGTTGACGACGTCTATGCGAGCTAGGAACGTCTTCCCAGTCAGTTGCCTGTAGGGTTATGGCAGATGACTTGGAGTGCTTTGACTATTTGAAGTGATGTTGCTACTACGATGTTTAGTTAGGCCCTTCGAGGCTATTATGTAAGTATTGGTCATGTGACCATGTTGTAATTTTCTTATTCCGCTTTGTAATGGATGGTGTAATTTGATATCAGTTCGGCTATGTGTTCACGGCGCACTGATCATGGGATCGTGAACTGTATACATAACAGGGATTTTGGACAGCTAGTCCGGGGTCCCCACAGAGCTGGTATCAGAGCCATCCTGACTGTAGGAGACCTTAGTTAGCATGGACGTTAGTTAGGAAAGAAGTATTTGGGAAAAACTATTTACGAAACAAATTTTTTCTTTAGTCGGAAGCATAGCTTCTACTCCTCTTATTTCTTCAAAGCTTCTAAATTCTTATCTCTCCGCTTTATTAAAATGTGTGAAAATTCTTACTCTATTGTCTCCTCCACTTCAAACCTACATATTGGGCGATGTCCCCAACTCAGACCCGGAGACTCGATGTCGAAGATGGATCAACTTTTTATGAAGTCTCACGTATCTCCAACAACAACTATTGAAGATTGGAGGCCGACTTAGTGTGCACACATAGGGATGATAACGTCATGTCTTTGGTTTTCACCAAAGTATGTCAAAGATCTGACCTTGTTCCTCCATGGGCTTGCACTTTTTGCAGTCATCAGGGATCAAGTCCTCAGTTTCTTGACTAGTCATTTTTTGGCCAGCCACGAGAAGATCTCGACTTCGGGAGCACCTCGACAGCTACCTCTCTCAAGACCTCATGTTTCCGGGATATCGAGACTAGAAGATCTACACAGTTTTTGCCTCCACCTCAACATCGACGAGACAACACCAGGCCTGCTTCGCCACCAACTGCTCCAAGAATTCTTATGGGAGACGCTGTCAACAAGATGAGGACGCCAACATATGTGACCAGCCCCCAAACCTATAGGATGGATAGGACAAACTCAATCGCTTCGATTGATCAAGCTACCCCCACGTATTAGGTATCTCTGGATACTTAGAGTGCCTTGTTTGTTGTGCTGATTGCTTGTAGTCCCCTCGTGTGCTGCCTTGAGTGTATTTTATTTGTTTGTTGTGTGTATGATTGTCTTGCTCTTTCGATCTGAAAAACATTCTTAGTGTGATAACCCAGCGTAGGAAGCCTCCCTAAGATGTTTTCACCCTCACCTACCTCGCCGATGTATTGCTAACTGCTAGTTAGTTGGATAGGTTAACGGAAGACTCTAACTCTAAACCCGTTAACAGTTGTTTTTCGACCGTCAGAAAAACTAACCCCAAACCCCTATCTACACCGGCTACCTTCAAGATCGGTGAAGCATCTCTACTACGCCAAGAAAGCGAAGCCCCTACCTTCAAGAGTGACTGCACCTCTGCGAGAAGACATACTAACTTAGTCTAACCTTGGAGTAATCGCGCTAACCTCGAGGATAACTTCTTGAAAACCACTCTCTAACACACCGTCTAACAAGCTGAGAGAACAATAGCGTCAAAGCCAAGCTACATCGCATGGTTCATCGCGTCATCATCAAGTGAAGACTCTTGAAGATACCTCAAGACTCAAGATTAGGTGTAGTTTACCCGCTCACTTCTTAGCTGGTATAAGTCAACAACGACCCTCAAGCTGAAGATTGCCTCCGACGACCTTTGTTGCTGCTTCATATGGATACCCACGAGGAGTTTCATCAACTTACTAACTTACTGCGCGTCATATGGTTTAGTTAACACCGTGAGTGCCCCTTGAAGTTGTGGTCTGCACGTCGCCCCTGAAGATTCTTCAACTGAGTACGGAAGATCGATGACTCCTTCAGAAGCCCCCGACGGGACCGCAAGGCAGAAGCTCTAAGATTTTCCGAAAGCCCGATGAAAATTTTTAAGGGTGGAAGACTTTGTCTTCCACTAGAATTTAAAGCTAACTCTAAAAAGTTGTCAACCCTGCTAAAGCACCGTTGGGGTGCACTAACTTCTCCGAAATCATGGACTCTACTAGGATCGCTAAGAAGCTACAGATCTAACACCGGCATGGAGTAGTCAACCTCTTCATGAAGCTCGCCATCGGCAGAAATCCATCATGTCTCCCAGAAGATGAAGCAACGACCTTCTCAACAATGGCACATCTACAGAAGAATGGAGTCTAACTTTAGCTAAACTTTGAAACCTCTCTAGTTCTATGCTTAGTAATCTCGGGACGAGATTATTTTAAGGGTGGAAGATCTGTAACACCCCAACTTTTTGCAAGCTTGTTTAATTATCCATAGTGCAAAAATTAGGGGGAACAAAAACTTTTTCTATAGACTAATTAATATGAATTGCCTTGATCTGTTTGTTATGATGAATTGCCTTGATCTGTTGGTAGATGAATTGTCTTGATTTGCTTGTTGAGTTTTGTTTTGAGCTACCCTTCATAACAACACCTCTAGTGGTTAAACAAGCAACTCACTAAATAAAACACATGTGTGGCTTAGGAAGAATTGTTTTTCTTTTTTTACTACATCAAACCTCCCTCCTGATGGCAACATGAGTGTGCCTACTTATAAGATTCCAACTTTGGCAGTTGATCTCTTAGCACCCACAACTGTTTTTGGTAACCTCAGTGCATGGATCTCTTCTATACAACACCCTCTGCAACTTCCACATCTTACATGTCACATCCTCCACTTGCAACTCTTATAATCACTTGATCTGGTATCCTATCCAATGTTTCAGCACCAGATCACTTCTTCCTCTTTTACCTCTTGTGTTTATTTAATCCAAGTTTAATATCCACAAAACCAAGAGTAGGTATGATGGGTACATTTTGTAGCCACCATCTACCCTTGAGAACACTCCTTCCTAAATTAGTTCTCCTCCTCAAAAACCCTATTGTTTTCCTTCTATAGTTTTGATCACAAAACTACTTCCAGTTTTATTAAGTATTTTTCAGAAATTTTCTTCAAACAAAACAAAGAACTAAAATGGGTTTTGTTTTTCATCCCATTTCTACCAAGTACTGATTTCTAAAACATTACTCTCTATTTTGTTTTGTTTTTAACAAAAGGCTTGTTTATGGTACCTATACCATTTCTTGTCTACTTTAAATTTGAGAAAAACTCTACTTCACTTGAGAAAGTAAGTCGAACATTTTGAACCCCTATGTTCCAACTAGTTCTCTCTCAACATTTTCAAACTCCATTACACTTGAGTTCATTACCAATTGCCCCTAGACAATTGAGGTGATTCAAATGCTTTTCAAATGGCAATTCTTGCACATCTTATGCACACCTCTGATCTACCACATTGTATTCTCCATCCTCCAACTCTTGATCAAGTAGATGATCTCTTGATACTTTCTATTGGACTCCCTTCAACTAAACCCTAGACTCAGAGAGTATTTCAAACCACTCCCAATTGACCTCTCATTGGTAGAGCAACTTATATTTCATCATACCCGTCTCAACCCTCTATTCTTTCCATCATCACCTTGACCCCATGAATTCATAATTTATGTCACCATATTCATCATTGTGAGTATATGGTTACTTCACTCACCATCTCTCATAGCCTTGATCTACCATTGTCTAAATCACCATCACCGCCATCATATCTTAGACACATCTTTTATCAGGACAGAATGCCACCACCATCTACACTTTAGCACCCTTGTTCATTGTTATCACTTCACCTAAAATTCTATATCTCTTTAGGCCACCATTTTTGTTAAATGTGAGACACTCAACCTTGGGTGTCATGCATGTGTGGCAATACTCTCTTGATGGTCACTTGTGCATGGCCACAATCTTGGCCGGCCATGCCATGCATGGCACACAAGCATCATGCTTCTCCATCTCTCTCTCTCCCTCACATAGTTATTCCACCTTGGGAAGCATCTCTTCCTTTGTCCCTTCCCAATGCCACTAATAATTTCAGCTTGGGTCAAATTTCCCTTCCCCAAGCCAGCCACCCACCTCCACCAATCAAAGAGGAGGCAGCCAACCCTCTCCCTCTATAAATAGAGCTTGGCCGGCCACCTCCTCATCTTTGGCTTCTCACTTTGACACTCCACTCCTTCCTCCACTCTCTCCTACCCTTCTCCTACCTCTTCACCACGAAATGCTGCTGCCCCTTGCTCCCATGGCCGGCCATGGCCATGAAAACCAGCCAAGATGCAGCTCCCCTCCTTCCTCAAGCTTCCCCTCACCATGAGAGCTTCCCTCTCACTCTCTTCTCTCCTAACTCTTGATGAATCCAGCTCTATTTCTCTTTTCTCCTCTCTCAAGATTGGATCTTGATGCAGGTGCATATTGGTCCAAGCATGGAGAAGGATGAGCAATCCTCAGATCTGAAGGTTTTGACCAAAGTTCGTCCAAAATCTTGCAGTAATTTCTGTATCTTGCTGTTTCAGATTCTGGTACGAACTTGTAAAATCCGCCAAATCTTGTCTGCAGATCCAAATCGAGTGATTTAAAGTTCCACAGGTAGGTATTGAAAAGATCTACAACTTGGCGCTGGTCTCATCCTCAAATTCGTTACGGATTTTGCTTGATAAATAAAGTTCTGCAAACATGCAGAATCACTGTTTGTTAGATTTCTTCCGTTTTACAAAACCTTTTTGAGCAAACTCAACTTTGGGTGAAAGCCCTCTCCAGTACCTTCATTTTGGCGTTGGTTTCACTTCAAATGACCTAACGAAATCGAAATGGTTCACAGATCAAAATCTGGTCAGATCTGACTTTGTCGAATTAAACCAGGAGCTTGGAAACGAATTTTTGAATGAAACCAGTTGGGTAAGAACCACCGTTTCAATACCTTTCATATGCAGCTGACCTCATATTTTTATGAGTTGTGTACGATTTGTGGTGAATTAAACTTGTTCTGTGTGTTCTGCAGACATGGCTGTTAGCTTTTAATTCATCAAAAATCCATTTTTGAACCTAATTGAGTGATTCCACTTCTGTAGGATTGCTGAATGTTTTCTTAATCATCTCAAACAAGTTTCAAACCTTTATCTGTTCTGCAACTCCATAGTTAAAGCAAATGGTGAAAATATGCAGTAAATTTGTAAATCCATTTGTGAGAGTTTCAGAAATATTTTGAACCCAAATCCAATTGTGTATGCATCTCTGTTTAATTACCTTTCAAATGCAAGTGGCCTCATATTTTTAGGATTTTTCTACGATTTATGGCTTACAGATCTTGTTTTCTGGACAGTCAGATTCAAAGAAATTCCTAAAATTGTAGGTTTAATATTTTTGGGTGATTCCAATTGGGTTAGTCTTGTATTAGTACTGGCTATCTAGGAAAAATATTATTAGTCTCTGTTCATTCATATTTGTTGCTGTTAGTAATGTATATGTGTGACATGCATTGTTGAAGCAAAACTTTTCGGTTTATTTAGAACCCTTGACCAACTCTTTTTATTAGAAATGGGCAACCTTTGTTTTATGATTGCAAAACAAAACCTCTGCAATTTAACATTAGCTCTTTTGTTTTGCTTAAGTTTTCAAATGGTGGGGCATATCATTTGCTTCCTATTCTTGTGTAGTGTTGTGTAAGCTTTACAAAATAGAGAGAATGATTTCCCGCTTTTCCAAAAATGTTTCAAAATATAATGTGAATGTATTTGATGTCAAACTAATGCTCTTGTCCTCTTTATGATGTTATCGACCAGGGGATGTTTGGTTCATACCATGGTGATAACCGAGAGAGGCAATTGCTAAGTGGTGATACTCTCATACCCTTACTAGGTAAATAAAATGGGTTCTCTTTTAGTTGCTTTGTAGTATCTATAAGTCTTTAATATGTTAGCCGTATAAGAGTGGTTAGTCTTTGATCGATGCTTGTTGCTTGTTGTTTTGTTGGTGCAATAGTTTTGATTGTGTTCCTTTTATATTTTCCGACGATAGATGCGAACAATTCCGGAGAAGAAGAAGAAGTGGTTCGGACAAGGATTTTATTTATATTGACGGGATTCTTATATTGATGAAGTTGAAGAAGTCCAGGGACAAATAAGCCAAGGCAAGCCATCTTTTGATCTCTGTTTGGTGTCTAGTTGGATGTCATTTGTTGATGTCCAAAGCACCTTGAATTCTATGTGTGTTATTCTCTCTATTTATGTCATCTATGTGTGTTTCCAAGTGGGGTACTCCCTAGTGGTGATACTCCACCTTTGTCTTGTGATTATGGGATACATGGCATCATGGCCGTGCTACTCCCATTGGTTATCATGTATGCCCAACTTGAGCATGCATAATCTCAAGAAAATAACTTACATCACACCCACCCCCTTTGTAGTATAGAGGTGTCTATGTCATGATCTTGGTGTATTCTCCAATTGAGAGGAGTATGCCGTGGTACCCTATTGGAGAGTATGTTGGATAGTAATACTCCACTATCTAAGTTGTATAGTTACCACCACAAATCTGAGAGTATATTCCTCCTTGTGTTGTCATAATACATGCTTACCATAAGCAAGTATGATTCACTCCACTACACCTTTATACCCCTCTATGGCGTGATGACTCTCATCTCGGCCGTAGTGCAATAGTAGTTCAGCTCATGAAACTTTAGGTTGGGAACCCCTCAAGGTTTTACCTTGTTGTAAAAGTTTTTGATAAAACCTTGGGCATGATGTTTTCCCCAAGTGAGAATTTATGAAAGGAAAGGATTTGGTAAAAATGATGAGGATATGAAAAAGGTTGGGTTTTATGAAAACTTTGGCGCCTAAGTACTCACCCATGACAATTAACTAGCGCAACCACAATATCCAAAGTGGGCACGGGCTTAGTCCGTAGTTTGTTGAAGTTGACATGAGATACCTTCACCACTCTCTAGGAGGGTCACGATGACCTCTGACACCGGGTTGCGCTCGAAGGAGGCAATACACTGCATTAACTTGCAGCGGACGATTGCGAGGGTCTTCGTCATGGCGCCGGAGATACGCTCAAAAGGAGGTATGCTTTGCCGGGGTGCCGGGAAGGGGTAAGCCCGCAGGGAAGGACTCATGACAAGGGAGACAGGCGAAAGGATATGACTGATTATCCGAGACTCGCATACTTTAGTATGACGAACCGGGATGATCTCGGCGGATTTATCGGTTCTTGTGGGGAAAGTGCGCACACTCTGCAGAGTTAAATCTATTCGAATAGCCGCGTCATGTCATGGACGGTTGGAATGGCTGTTGCTTAGCCTGATGAGTTTTGGTTTACAAAATGGTTTGGCAAATGAAAGGAAAGAACTTGTTTTGAAGTACCGGAAGGGTACGGGAAAGGTTGTGTCGACCATATGGAGATGGTCGGGAAGGACAAATAAATTGGGTTGCTCCCTTCCTAGTGTTTCATGTAGAGGAACTTTTCTTTAACAAAGATATAGAGATGTCATAGAACCACCATAGTGTCCGCATCACTTGAGATGCCGGTATGCTATATCAACAAGAGAAACTATTTCTCTTTCACATGCTTTATCCACGAGAGAAACTATTCTTCCTCTCTTGTCTTCTTTAGTTAGAATTGTTATCACCTTCTTGATGGTTTGCGAGTACAATTCAAATGTACTCACGGCTTTGTCCCTGGCTATTTACTTGGCCAGACTTGGAGGAACACGATGGATGAAGAAGGAGTTGACGACGTCTATGCGAGCTAGGAACATCTTCCCCGATCGGTTGCACGTAGGGTTATGGCAGATGACTTGGGTGCTTGTTGCTGAAGTGATGTTGCTACTCTGATGTTTAGTTAGGCCCTTCGAGGCTATTATGTAAGTATTGGTCATGTGACCATGTTGTAATTTTCTTATTCCGCTTTGTAATGGATGGTGTAATTTGATATCAGTTCGGCTATGTGTTCACGGCGCACTGATCATGGGATCGTGAACTGTATACATAACAGGGATTTTGGACAGCTAGTCCGGGGTCCCCACACAGACTTCCAATACGCACCACCGCACCAGAGCACAGTTTACAACAAGACACAGAATAAACAGGAAATTTCATCTAAATCCCTAACTTTTACATGGAAGACCCCACGCTGAAAGCAAGAAATGCGATCGGGTCCTTAACAGCCACCGCCCAGATTGATCCTCGTCGCAGCCGGGGACGAACCACTTAGCGCGACCAAATCGCCATGGCCTACCGTGCGTGCACACCATGGCCTCCGAGCTGAGGTAGAAACGCAATGCCAAAACCAGCAGCCAGCGGAGGTGGATAACTGGAGAGAGAGAGAGAGGGGGGGGGGGGAGTTTTGATGCGTCTTCTCTTGACAAAGAAGATGGGAGTTTGCCTACCGACTGCACATGACTTGTGCTCACTGAAGTGTGAGACCTCACGCATGGGAACCACACGTAAGTGACAGACCTGTTGGTGTAATAACTCGGGTGATCATTATACTGTATTAGTACAAAGTTTCCTATGGATTCAAGGGTAGGAAAGCCAAGTTAACTCATTTACATGACATTATTTTTTCCATGAAGCCAAGTTAACTCATCTATCAATTGGTACATTCTGGTTATATTCGAAATTTTACTTGAAACTTGTTGTTCATGCCATTTTACTACTCGCCTACCACTTTTTCTGCGCGTGAAGGGAGGGGGTGGGCATGATGCTACCCTGAATTTTTGTGACCCCAAAAAAATAGCAAATACGAGAGAGGCATCCAAAGAAACACACTCGTCCCCTCCCCCCCCCCCCCAATTTGAAATCCAGCCAAAGGTGTATCAAAAAAGGCAACCGAAAAGCATGTATTGTTCATCTTTTTCTATATAGTTAGGGTTAGGGTTTATGGTTTATAGAGATCGATGCACATATTTTCATTTCACATTTGTGATGTACAATAATACATAGGTAAGATTCCAAGCATGACCTTTGTTAGAATAACCTTTAACGTGTTCTCCCACCTTTAGATTCAAATGGGCATAAACATTCAGAAAAAAATAAAAAAAAATGAAAAACCAAAGCACATAGTCTTCTTATGTCATATAGTAAGAATTGAAGTTGATAAACAAGGTCTAGACATATTCAAACCAGTCAAATCATGTATCAACACCTAACCCTAAACTTTATCTTATGAAGTCAAGCATGAAGAGAAATGGTTTTGGGTTTCAAACATGGAAATTTCAAAAACCTCCCAAAAGCTTCATTTTAGAGTGACTAAGAAGGATACAGGCTTAAAATTTCATTTTCATGTTTTAAACTTGTTTAAATCCTGGTCAAAACTAGGATTTGAACGAGATTCAAATGGGTATAAAAAAATAAAAAAACGCACATAGCCTTTTTATGTCATATAATGCATGAGCACTCAAGTTGATAAACATGGTCTAGACATATTCAAACTAGAAAAATCATGTATCTACCCTGGCCCTAACCTTAAACTCTGTATTATGGAGTCAAGCATGAAGAGAAGTGGGGTTTTGGGTTTCAAACATGGAAATTTCAAATTGATGAACAAGTTCTAGGCATATTCAAAACAGAAAAAGCATGTATCTACCCCCTAACCATAAAGTCGCTCGATCTTACGAAGTCTATTGGTTTCAAACATGGAAATTTCAAGAACCTCCCAGAAGCTTCATTTTAGAGTGACTAAAAAAGATCCATGCTTGCCTTTTCATTTTCATGTTTTAAAATTGTTTAAATCTTGGTCGATCAAACCTACTAGCTAGTATTCAACCAAGATTCAAATGGGCATAAAATAAAAAAACAGAAAATGAAAACCAAAGCACATAGCCTTCTTATGTCATATATAGTAAGAATTCAAGTTGATCAACAAGGTCTAGACATATTCAAAATAGAAAAAAGCATGTATCGATCTACCCCTAACCCTTAACTTTGTCTTATGAAGTCAAGCATGAAGAGAAGTGGTTTTGGGTTACAAACATTATATTGAGATTTCAAGATCGAACCCCCCAAAAGCTTCATTTTAGAATGACTAAGAAGGATCCAGGCTTGCTTTTCATTTTCATGTGTTTTAAACTTGCTAAAATCTTGGTCAAACCTAGGACTTGACCAAGATTCAAATGGGCATAAACATTCAGAAAAAATCAAAAAATGAAAACCAAAGCACATAGCCTTCTTATGTCATATATATATAGTAAGCATTCAAGTTGATCGATATGAACAAGGTCTAGACATATTCAAAACAGAAAAAGCATGTATCTACCCCTGGCCCTTAACTATATATGTCTTATGAAGTCAAGCATGAAGAGAAGTGGTTTTGGGTTTCAAACATGGAAATTTCAAAAACTTCCCGCCAAAAGCTTAATTTTAGAGTGAATAAGAAGGATCCAAGCTTAATTACCTTTTCATTTTCAGGATTTATATGCTTGTTTAAATCTTGGTCAAACATAGGATTTGACCAACACACATATAGTCTTCTTATGTCATATAGTAAGCATTCAAGTTGATAAATAAGCATGCATGTCTAGACATATTCAAATTAACCCGACAAATCATGTATCTACCCCTAACACCCTAAACTCTGTCTTATGAAGTCAACCATGAAGAGAAGTGGTTTTGGGTTTCAAACATTGAGATTTCAAGAACCCCCAAAAGCTTCATTCTAGAATGACTAAGAAGGATCCAGGCTTACCTTTTCATTTCATGTTTTAAACTTGTTTAAATCTTGGTCAAACCTAGGATTTGACAAGATTCAAATGGGCATAAACATTAATTCAGAAAAAACCAAAAAAATGAAAATACAACGCACATATAGTCTTCTTATGTCATATAGTAAGCATTCAAGTTGATAAACAAGCATGTCTAGACATATTCAAACCCGACAAATCATGTATCGATCTACCCCCTAACCCTAAACACTCTGTCTTATGAAGTCAACCATGAAGAGAAGTGGTTTTGGGTTTCAAACATTGAGATTTCAAGAACCCCCCAAAAGCTTCACTTTTGAATGACTAAGAAGGATCCAGACTTACCTTTTCATTTTCATGTTTTAAACTTGTTTAAATCTTGGTCAAACCTAGGATTTAACCAAGATTCAATGGGCATAAAAATTCAAAAAACCAGAAAATGTAAAACCAAAGCACATAGCCTTTTTATGTCATATAATGAGCATTCAAGTTGATAAACATGGTCTAGACATATTAAAACAAGAAAAATCATGTATCTACCATATGTCCCTAACCCTAAACTCGATCTGTCTTATGAAGTCAAACATGAAGAGAAGTGGTTTTGGGTTTCAAACATGGAAATTTCAATAACCTCCCAAAAACTTCATCTTAGAGTGACTAAGAAGGTTCAATGCTTACCTTTTCATTTTCATGTTTTAAATTAACTTGTTTAAATCTTGGTCAAACATAGGATTGACCAAGATTCAAATGGGCATAAACATTTATAAAAAATTTAAAAATAAGAAACGAACGCACATATAGTCTTCTTATGTCATATAGTAAGCATTCAAGTTGATAAACAAGCATGTGTAGACATATTCAAACCCGACAAATCATGTATCTACCCCCTAACCCTAAACTATATTTGTCATATGAAGTCAAGCATGAAGATCGAGAAATGGTTTTGGGTTTCAAACATGGAAATTTCTAGACCCCCTCCCCCAAAGCTTCATTTTAGAGTGACTAATTAAGAAGGATTCAGGCTTACCTTTTCATTTTCATGTTTTAATCTTGTTTAAATCTTGGTCAAACCTAGGATTTGACCAAGATTCAAATGGGCATAAAAATTCAAAAAACATAAAAAAATGTAAAATTAAAGCACATAGCCTTCTTATGTCATATATATAGTAAGCCTTCAAGTTGATGAACAAGGTGTAGATATATTCAAAATAGAAAAAGCATGTATCTACCCCCTAACCCTTAACTCTGTCTTATGAAGTCAGGCATGAAGATAAGTGGTTTTGGGTTTCAAACATGGAAATTTCAAAAACATCCCAAAAGCTTAATTTTAGAGTGACTAAAAAGGATCGAAGCTTACCTTTTCATTTTCATGTTTATGCGTGTTTAAATCTTGGTCAAACATAGGATTTGACCAAGATTCAAATGGGCATAAACATTCAAAAAAAATAAAAAATAAAAAACCAACGCACATTAGTAGCCCAAAATCGAACCAGTAGTTGGATATTTTTGAACTTGATCTGTAGTAGTGGGCAAAACCCTAGATTAACCTATTTAATCATAGATTAGTAGGTCGATTTTTCTACTTTTTTATTATTACTATGCAGCACATGTGTGTTTGCCCGTCGAGTGAAATCGAAGGAAAAAGAGGGATCACTTGGAAGGAGTGAAGAAGGGAGTGCATTATGGTGTCTCCCCTTTTTCGGGTGATGATGTTGACTGTTGTGCAGGTTTTGTCAGTGAGCAGGAGGTGCGAGCGAGCGAGCGAGTCGAGCGAGGCCGAGAATGAGAGAGAGGTTTTTTTTTTGTGAGAGGGACAACCGAAGGATCCTGAAGGACCCAGAGACTTCCAATACGCATCCTGATGCGTCTTCTCTTGACAAAGAAGATGGCTGGGAGTTTGCGTACCTACTGCACGTGACTTGTGCTCACTGAAGTGTGGGACCTCACGCATGGGCACCACACGTAAGTGACAGACTTGTTGTGTAAAAACTCAGTTGATTATTATAGTGCATTAGAACAAAGTTACCTATGGACTAAAGGGTAGGAAATCCAAGTTAACTCATTTACATGATATTAATTTTTCCATGAAGCAAAGTTAACACATCTATCAATTGGTACATTTTGGAGTGACTAAGAAGGATCCATGCTTATTATTCGTTTACACGTGTTAAACTTGTTTAAATCTTGCTCAACAAGGTCTAGACATATTCAAAACAGAAAAAAGCATGTATCGATCTACCCCTAACCCTTAACTTTGTCTTATGAAGTCAAGCATGAAGAGAAGTGGTTTTGGGTTACAAACATTATATTGAGATTTCAAGATCGACCCCCCCAAAAGCTTCATTTTAGAATGACTAAGAAGGATCCAGGCTTGCCTTTTCATTTTCATGTGTTTTAAACTTGCTAAAATCTTGGTCAAACCTAGGACTTGACCAAGATTCAAATGGGCATAAACATTCAGAAAAAATCAAAAAATGAAAACCAAAGCACATAGCCTTCTTATGTCATATATATATAGTAAGCATTCAAGTTGATCGATATGAACAAGGTCTAGACATATTCAAAACAGAAAAAGCATGTATCTACCCCTGGCCCTTAACTATATATGTCTTATGAAGTCAAGCATGAAGAGAAGTGGTTTTGGGTTTCAAACATGGAAATTTCAAAAACTTCCCGCCAAAAGCTTAATTTTAGAGTGAATAAGAAGGATCCAAGCTTAATTACCTTTTCATTTTCAGGATTTATATGCTTGTTTAAATCTTGGTCAAACATAGGATTTGACCAACACACATATAGTCTTCTTATGTCATATATTAAGCATTCAAGTTGATAAATAAGCATGCATGTCTAGACATATTCAAATTAACCCGACAAATCATGTATCTACCCCTAACACCCTAAACTCTGTCTTATGAAGTCAACCATGAAGAGAAGTGGTTTTGGGTTTCAAACATTGAGATTTCAAGAACCCCCAAAAGCTTCATTCTAGAATGACTAAGAAGGATCCAGGCTTACCTTTTCATTTTATGTTTTAAACTTGTTTAAATCTTGGTCAAACCTAGGATTTGACAAGATTCAAATGGGCATAAACATTAATTCAGAAAAAACCAAAAAAATGAAAATACAACGCACATATAGTCTTCTTATGTCATATAGTAAGCATTCAAGTTGATAAACAAGCATGTCTAGACATATTCAAACCCGACAAATCATGTATCGATCTACCCTAACCCTAAACACTCTGTCTTATGAAGTCAACCATGAAGAGAAGTGGTTTTGGGTTTCAAACATTGAGATTTCAAGAACCCCCAAAAGCTTCACTTTTGAATGACTAAGAAGGATCCAGACTTACCTTTTCATTTTCATGTTTTAAACTTGTTTAAATCTTGGTCAAACCTAGGATTTAACCAAGATTCAATGGGCATAAAAATTCAAAAAACCAGAAAATGTAAAACCAAAGCACATAGCCTTTTTATGTCATATAATGAGCATTCAAGTTGATAAACATGGTCTAGACATATTAAAACAAGAAAAATCATGTATCTACCATATGTCCCTAACCCTAAACTCGATCTGTCTTATGAAGTCAAACATGAAGAGAAGTGGTTTTGGGTTTCAAACATGGAAATTTCAATAACCTCCCAAAAACTTCATCTTAGAGTGACTAAGAAGGTTCAATGCTTACCTTTTCATTTTCATGTTTTAAATTAACTTGTTTAAATCTTGGTCAAACATAGGATTGACCAAGATTCAAATGGGCATAAACATTCAGAAAAAATTTAAAAATAAGAAACGAACGCACATATAGTCTTCTTATGTCATATAGTAAGCATTCAAGTTGATAAACAAGTATGTGTAGACATATTCAAACCCGACAAATCATGTATCTACCCCCTAACCCTAAACTAGATTTGTCTTATGAAGTCAAGCATGAAGATCGAGAAATGGTTTTGGGTTTCAAACATGGAAATTTCTAGACCCCCTCCCCCAAAGCTTCATTTTAGAGTGACTAATTAAGAAGGATTCAGGCTTACCTTTTCATTTTCATGTTTATGCGTGTTTAAATCTTGGTCAAACATAGGATTTGACCAAGATTCAAATGGGCATAAACATTCAGAAAAAATAAAAAATAAAAAACCAACGCACATTAGTAGCCCAAAATCGAACCAGTAGTTGGATATTTTTGAACTTGATCTGTAGTAGTGGGCAAAACCCTAGATTAACCTATTTAATCATAGATTCGTAGGTCGATTTTTCTACTTTTTTATTATTACTATGCAGCACATGTGTGTTTGCCCGTCGAGTGAAACTCGAAGGAAAAAGAGGGATCACTCGGAAGGAGTGAAGAAGGGAGTGCATTATGGTGTCTCCCCTTTTTCGGGTGATGATGTTGACTGTTGTGCAGGTTTTGTCAGTGAGCAGGAGGTGCGAGCGAGCGAGCGAGTCGAGCGAGGCCGAGAATGAGAGAGAGGTTTTTTTTTTGTGTGAGAGGGACAACCGAAGGATCCTGAAGGACCCAGAGACTTCCAATACGCATCCTGATGCGTCTTCTCTTGACAAAGAAGATGGCTGGGAGTTTGCGTACCTACTGCACGTGACTTGTGCTCACTGAAGTGTGGGACCTCACGCATGGGCACCACACGTAAGTGACAGACCTGTTGTGTAAAAACTCAGTTGATTATTATAGTGCATTAGAACAAAGTTACCTATGGACTAAAGGGTAGGAAATCCAAGTTAACTCATTTACATGACATTAATTTTTCCATGAAGCAAAGTTAACACATCTATCAATTGGTACATTTTGGAGTGACTAAGAAGGATCCATGCTTACTTATTCGTTTACACGTGTTAAACTTGTTTAAATCTTGCTCAACAAGGTCTAGACATATTCAAAACAGAAAAAAGCATGTATCGATCTACCCCTAACCCTTAACTTTGTCTTATGAAGTCAAGCATGAAGAGAAGTGGTTTTGGGTTACAAACATTAAATTGAGATTTCAAGATCGAACCCCCCAAAAGCTTCATTTTAGAATGACTAAGAAGGATCCAGGCTTGCCTTTTCATTTTAATGTGTTTTAAACTTGCTAAAATCTTGGTCAAACCTAGGACTTGACCAAGATTCAAATGGGCATAAACATTCAGAAAAAATCAAAAAATGAAAACCAAAGCACATAGCCTTCTTATGTCATATATATATAGTAAGCATTCAAGTTGATCGATATGAACAAGGTCTAGACACATTCAAAACAGAAAAAGCATGTATCTACCCCTGGCCCTTAACTATATATGTCTTATGAAGTCAAGCATGAAGAGAAGTGGTTTTGGGTTACAAACATTATATTGAGATTTCAAGATCGAACCCCCCAAAAGCTGCTTCATTTTAGAGTGACTAAGAAGGATCCAGGCTTACCTTTTCGTTTTCATATTTTAAACTTGTTTAAATCCTGGTCAAACCTAGGATTTGACCAAGATTCAAATGGGCATAAAATTCAAAAAAATAGAAGAATGAAAAACAAAAGCACATAGTCTAGCTTCTTATGTCATATAGATAGTAAGCATTCAAGTTGATAAACAAGGTTTAGACATGTGTTCAAACCAGACAAATCATGTATCTACCCCCTAACCATAAACTCTCGGTCGATCTTATGAAGTCTAGCATGAAGAGAAGTCGTATTGGTTTCAAACATGGAAATTTCAAGAACCTCCCACGAGCTTCATTTTAGAGTGACTACAAAAGATCTAGGCTTGCCTTTTCATTTTCATGTTTTTAAATTGTTTAAATCTTGGTCAGACCTAGCTAGTATTTGACCAAGATTCAAATGGGCATAAAATTAAAAAAACCAGAAAAATGTAAAACCAAAGCACATAGCCTTCTTATGTCATATAAAATAAGCATTCAAGTTGATAAACAAGGTCTAGACATATTCAAAATAGAAAAAGCATGTATCTACCCCTAACCCTTAACTCTGTCTTATGAAGTCAAGCATGAAGAGAAGTGGTTTTGGGTTTCAAATATGGAAATTTCAAAAACTTCCCAAAAGCTTAATTTTAGAGTGACTAGGAAAGGATCCAGGCTTAACTTTTAATTTTCATGTTTCAAGTTTGTTTAAATCTTGGTCAAACCTAGGATTTGACCAACAAGATTCAAATGAGCATAATAATTCAGAAAAAAACAAAAAAAAACCAAAGCACATAGTCTTCTTACGTCATATATATAGTAAGCATTCAAGATGATAAACAAGGTCTAGACATATTCAAACCCGACAAATCATGTATCTACTCCTAACCCTAAACTCTGTCTTATGAAGTCAACCGTGAAGAGAAGTGGTTTTGGGTTTAAACATTGAGATTTCAAGAACACCCCAAAAGCTTCATTTTTAGAATGACTAAGAAGGATCCAGGCTTACCTTTTCATTTTCATGTCTTAAACTTGTTTAAATCCTGATCAAAACTAGGATTTGAACGAGATTCAAATGGGTATAAAAAATAAAAAAACGCACATAGCCTTTTTATGTCATATAATGCATGACCACTCAAGTTGATAAACATGGTCTAGACATATTCAAACTAGAAAAATCATGTATCTACCCTGCTGGCCCTAACCCTAAGAAGGATCCAGGCTTACCCTTTTCATTTTCATGTGTTTTAAACTTGCTTAAGTCTTAGTCAAACCTAGGATTTGACCAAGACTCAAATGGGCATAAAAACTCAAACCCGATAAACATTCACCTTTTTCTATATAGTTAGGGTTAGGGTTTATGGTTTATAGAGATCGATGCACATATTTTCATTTCACATTTGTGATGTACAATAATACATCGGTAAGATTCCAAGCATGACCTTTGTTAGATTCAAATGGGCATAAACATTCAGAAAAAAATAAAAAAAAATGAAAAACCAAAGCACATAGTCTTCTTATGTCATATAGTAAGAATTGAAGTTGATAAACAAGGTCTTGACATATTCAAACCAGTCAAATCATGTATCAACCCCTGGCCCTTAACTATATATGTCTTATGAAGTCAAGCATGAAGAGAAGTGGTTTTGGGTTTCAAACATGGAAGTTTCAAAAACTTCCCGCCAAAAGCTTAATTTTAGAGTGAATAAGAAGGATCCAAGCTTAATTACCTTTTCATTTTCAGGATTTATGCTTGTTTAAATCTTGGTCAAACATAGGATTTGACCAACACACATATAGTCTTCTTATGTCATATAGTAAGCATTCAAGTTGATAAATAAGCATGCATGTCTAGACATATTCAAATTAACCGAACAAATCATGTATCTACCCCTAACACCCTAAACTCTGTCTTATGAAGTCAACCATGAAGAGAAGTGGTTTTGGGTTTCAAACATTGAGATTTCAAGAACCCCCCAAAAGCTTCATTCTAGAATGACTAAGAAGGATCCAGGCTTACCTTTTCATTTTATGTTTTAAACTTGTTTAAATTTTGGTCAAACCTAGGATTTGACAAGATTCAAATGGGCATAAACATTAATTCAGAAAAAAACAAAAAAAAGAAAATACAACACACATATAGTCTTCTTATGTCATATAGTAAGCATTCAAGTTGATAAATAAGCATGCATGTCTAGACATATTCAAATTAACCCGACAAATCATGTATCTACCCCTAACTCACTAATATATGTCTTATGAAGTCAACCATGAAGAGAAGTGGTTTTGGGTTTCAAACATGGAAATTTCAAAAACATCCCAAAAGCTTAATTTTAGAGTGACTAAAAAGGATCGAAGCTTACCTTTTCATTTTCATGTTTATGCGTGTTTAAATCTTGGTCAAACCTAGGATTTGACCAACAAGATTCAAATGAACATAAAAATTCAGAAAAAATCAAAAAAAAGAAAAGAAAAACCAAAGCACATAGTATTCTTAAGTCATATATATAGTAAGCATTCAAATTGATAAACAAGTACTAGACATATTCAAACCCGACAAATCATGTATCTACCCCTAACCCTAAACTCTTTCTTATGAAGCCAATCATATGAAGAGAAGTGGTTTTGGGTTTCAAACATTGAGATTTCAAAAACCCCCCAAAAGCTTCATTTTAGAATGACTAAGAAGGATCCAGGCTTACCTTTTCATTTTCATGTATTTTAAACTTGCTTAAATCTTGGTCAAACCTAGGATTTGACCAAGATTCAAATGGGCATAAACATTCAGAAAAAAATAAAAAATTGAAAACCAAAGCACATGAATCTTCATACACACTATAGTCCGTCTTGTGAAGACATTTTGTTTTTTACTACCCTATCACATGTTTCTGTATATAGTAAGTAATATATATCCAAAAATGATTTTTGGGGATTTATAGGACGAAGTTATAACACACCTACATTTCAAATTGGAATTACTTTCAATAAATCAGCATAAAGTCATTTAAATGTGTGAAACTAGCTAGAAAGCACTAAAAACGTAAAGCGTTGGGAATTTCCACTAATATGTGGCCTTATTTATCTTAAAAATGCAGATGCGCCATTTTGAGCCATATCTTATGTACCCCATTCACAAAATAAACCTATTTTGTCATCTAGAAATTGATAAATGAGTTTTATATACCGAAAAGTTGAAAAGTCTAGTCAGCAACATTGTTGGGAATGGCAAGATGCACCACCATGCCCAATTTGGGCACATTGTAACAAACTATGCCACAAATATGGCCATAACTATATCATTTGGCTTGCAAACCAGGAATCTTCATACACGATAGTCTGCTTTGTGTGAAGACATTTTGTTTTTCACTACCCTATCACATGTTTATTATTTTCCCTGTCAACTAACACATACAAGCACACTCCATGCGGAAGGGTTTCATTTTTGAGGTTTTCTTCATTTTCATTTATTTATTTCTAAACCAGGTCAAAATGGTCGACATGATTATCCTTGCAAAGGGGTTGAATATTTTAGTACTATCACTGGTTTCTATATATAGTAAGTAATATGTATCTAAAAATGATTTGTGGGGACTTGTAGGACCAAGTTATAACACACCTACAATTCAAATTTGATTTACTTTCAATAAATCAGCATACAGTCATTTAAATGTGCGAAACTAGCTAGAAAGCACTAAAAACCGTAAATTTGGGAATTGACATTAAAATATGGCCTAATTTATTTTAAAAATGTAGATGCGCAATTTTGACCCATATTTTATCTACCCCATGCACAAAATAAACATATTTTATCATCTAGAAAATGAAAAACGATTAGGGATGGCAAGATGCACCACCATGCCCAATTAGGGAACACTATAACAAAGCTTGAAAAGTCTAGTCATCAACAGTGTTAGAAATGGCAAGATGCACCACCATGCCCAATTAGGGAACACTATAACAAAGCTGTCCAGGGAGAATCAAACCTGGTAATATTAACTATGAGATTGAACAAAACGTTATATTTGGTTTACCCTTTGAACCTCCTAACTTACCACAACATTGACTTCTTAATTTTATTTACAAATAGATATTTTAATATCCCATTGTTGTGCAATAATATATGTTTTTATCTCAAATCTATTAGCATTTGATTTTAAAAAACTACCATAATAATTTATGAGAAAGCGTTGAACAAGTTTCAGAATGTAATTTTATACTTGATATGACCAATAATAGACTTAAATTAAATTGGATTTCAAAGTTTAGATTTTATAAGCGAATAGAGTTTCATGTTGCAGACTATGTATTAGCTTGACGGGCACCCCTAGAATAAAGTAGGCCGGTCACTTGCGTGTGGTTCCCATGCGTGTAGGTCCCACACATCAGTGAGCACAAGTCACGTGCGGTAGGTAGTTAAACTCCCAGCAATCTTCTTTGTCAAGTAAAGACGCATCGTCAAGACTCTCTCTCTCTCCCATTTGTCGCTGAAAAAAAAAAGAATATTAGACGGGCGCGTAGCCTGCACTGCAGTCTCTGAGCTGAAACCCTGTGTGCCAGTCAACATCACTCACCGAAAAAAGTGAAGCATTTCTTTTCACCATAAATAACAGCGGCCCCGTGAAGCACTGCTCTCCCTTTCTCTTTCTCCTTCCGTGTGATCCCTTTTGCACCTTTTATCCTTTGCACGAAACTCCACTTATTGTTGTCATTGTTGCACAGAACACTCAGTTAACCTGTTCTTTTGCACATATCACCAACTCATGTATTTGTTGCACAAAGGTCTAAATCTCTGGCTAACCTACTTTTCTCTAAGGGCTCCTTTGATTCAAAGTATAGAAAAAGCATAGGAATAGGAAAGTCATAGGATTAAATGGCATGTCTATTTGAATCCCATAGGAAGATGAAGTATGTTTGATTGAAGCAAAAAGGAATTTTTCATGAGGTATGAGCTAATGTTTTTTTCCTATAGAAATTACACTACAAGATTTCCATAGGAATTTTTCCTATAGGATATATTCGTATGAATCAAACAACATGTATAGGAAAATTTTCCATAGGAACCAAATCCTACACAATTCCTATGCAAATCCTATGAATCAAAGGAGCCCTAAATCTGATGGCCGGGACCTAGAAGGTAGTGGTAATATCCATTGTCATTGTGTAGTGTGTTTTTAGAACTCTAAAAGAATATGAAAATATTTTAGCAATTGAAATAATATAAATTAACTAATATGGGATATTCATGAAATATATTTTCTACTATCCGGCCAATAGCGAGTGTCATGAAATATATTCATTGTAAACTTAGTGATAATCACTCGAGTTTGATATGAATGGCCTAGCAAGCTATGGGCATCTCCCACTATATATGTTGTCCACACGACCAACCAACAAGCAAAAGGTATTCCATGAGGAAAGTTTCTTATGGGTGACTTTCGTCTCTGCCACAAAACACGCGCCGAAATTGTTGGCGCGTCCCATTTTCAAGCTACCCCAAAACCTGCGGTTTGCCCGTCGGCCTATAAAACTTCGGTCAACAGAGGATATTTCCCTGCAGAGCACAATTCGAACACCACATCTTTCTCATGCTTCTACCAGGCACACTCCCACGACGACGGCCGTGCCTACCGCCCCTCCTCACCATCACTGCCTCCTCACCGGCCACCGTAGTGACCGACCACGTTTTACCGGCGGACCTCCCTTGCTGTCTAGCAAGCCGGATTTGCTTCCTCGACGCCGACGTTGACCGCGCCATATCTGCTCCGGATCTGCTTCCCCGACTCTGTAGTCCACCTCACCGGAGATCGAGATGGGCAAAAAACGCGGCCCCAAAGTCGACCACCCCCAACCAAAGAGTAAATCCGCCCTGGCCTCAGACGAAGGTTGATGAATACTTTACATGTCCGCTTTTGTTATATGCATTTGATTTACGACACTAGTTTTCGTTGCTTTCTTGCAATGCATTCTTGCTGATATTAGATCAGTGTAGATAGTTGTTTGCCGCGTAGCTATATGAGATCTCAACCTTACATCTGCTGATCGAGAGGAAGATCGAGGTTATGTCCGCTTTCGCTATGCATTTCTTTTCCGAGAATCACTTCTGTGTGATATGTTTTGGGGGTTTGAAGTATGCATTTTACAAAGGTTATGATAGCAGTCAAGCTAGCAGAGCAATTTGTTGATAGTATTAAACTGCCTGTATTTTTTTATCTCGGAACTCTGCTGATCGTAACCTTACATCTGCTGATGAAGAGGCAGAGCTTATGTCCGCTTTCGTTACGCTTTTCTTTTCCAAATATCACATCTGTGCGGTACTTTTTTGGGGTTTGAAGTATACTACCTCCACCCCAAACCTGAAGGCTTATTTATAAAAGTCAAACCAAGTAAAGTTTGACCAAACTTTCAGAACAATCTATCAAGAAATATAATATTTCGTAGATACCGTACGAAAATATATTCGTTATCTATTTAATGATATTAAATTTGTATTTTGCATGTTAATAATGATTTTTGGTAAAAACTTCGGGATGGTGGTAGTACGTTTTACAAAGGTTATGATAGCAGTCAAGCTAGCAGAGCAATTTATTGATAGTATTAAACTGCCTGTATTTTTTCTATTTGCAACTCTTTGTGCGCCATGTGGAATTGCATGCTCTAGCCAGTTCATCCAATGAGGTTTTATCACTTAACACCAGAAGTTCGGGATTTTATTTTATCACAGAACCACAACCCTATAAATTTGTATCACAAAACACCAACATTTGGGGTAATTGTTTCACAAAATACATGATCTCTGTTTGATAGCCCATTAGTGACTTCAGGCCACCGTCAGTTTAAGAGTGACAGCAGGTGAAAGACAATTAGACTTTATTTTGTGGTATTTTCTGTTAAACGCTAAATACAAAGCTGTTTGTCAACACTAGTAGTTTAATCTTATGTCCAGACAGTTCAAAAAAATCTTATGTCCAGGGTAGTTGTATTGGTACACATTATCAAAACCTTATCTTTGGTACATAATATATTACCCAAATCTCATGTTCTTGTGTGGTTATAATTTCAATGAATATTTGTCATATGGTAATTCATTTTGTGTGTAGCATATGTAACAAGTGTGACTCATATTCTCATTTCCACAGAGTGTCTACAAAATTTCACACCAAAATTCATTTGTTTGTAGCAAACATGCTCACGTACTGTAAATTGGTGTCACGCTGTAGGGTGATGCTCTTGTCAAGCCAACTAATGACAAATAATGTGTTATGTGAAATAATTTCCCCAAATGTTGGTGTTTTGTGATAAAAAATCCCCAACTTGTGGTGCTAAGTGATAAACCGCTCATTCAATAGACCGAGCCTTAGGCATGTATCATTAGATATTTTTTTAGGAAGGCTGGAAATATTTATTTTGAATACTGCGTTGCTACTTGCTAGGATTTGAACTCAGGACCTTGTAGGTCTGATACCATTTCGAATTGCATGCTCTAGCAAGTTCATCCAATAGACCGATCTGTTGGAACTTGGAAGACCCTAGGCAATTATATTAAGCACACGCCATTCCATATGGTTAACCATTGGCATGAAATGACACTTATATGTGTTTGAGTGTATATGTGGATTGCTTAGCCCTTTCCATCAGTTCGGACTTTTGGTTGCGTTGGCTCTTGCATGAAGCTTGACATTCATACTTATCCTAAAAATTGTTCTTGCTGCCCTCTGTTGCCCAACGTAAATTATTTTTGAGCCATAATTTGTTTGCCCTTTCCATCGATCCGGACTTCCGGTTGCGTTGGCTAGTGCATGAAGCTTGACAATATGAACATCAATTATTTTTGAGCCATAGTTTGTTTGTCATTACACCTTTTGAGCAGTCTCACTTGCGACTATTAATTTGTTCTTACATGCACAGTTCCATGATAAATCTCATCTGCATTTCTCGCCAATGCATGTTAGGTCTTCCACTCGAGAATGAGTACGAAGAGCAACGGAGGCAAACTATCCTGCATAATAGCCGAGTTGCAGCCTCGTTGGGCCTAACGCTACATCCTTCTACAAGGTCTAGTGCAAAAACGCCACCCACGTCCCTCACAAAGGATACGGAACATTCCTCTGATTCGAGAATTTGATCCTGCTGATTGTGATGGCGAGCTGACTCGGAAGATGCCACAGTCGACTATCCTCTGCAACACAACAAGGTGAGTTTTCTCTGTCCTGTCATCGAATTATTTGTCCCAACTTCCATTTGTTGTATCCCAGTCCTACCAAATATGTTACCCATGCCATGTTCAATCTCATTACTACATTTTTCTGCTTAGTTAACGCATCATATATGTTTTTGCATATGTTGCCTTCTTGTTTTTCCATTCCATCTGCATATCATCATCATATAATATTGTACATTGAAATATCATTTATGTGTGACAGGCATCTGCAGATTCGGGCAAGAACTTTTCAAGAACGAACAGGAGGAAGAACACTCAACGGGAACCTCGAGGCTGATACGGAGGATGGGTGACGGTGCGTAATAAAAAAAGGTTAAGCCTGATGCTCGTGCTGCTCCTCCTATTACAAGGTCTAACAAAAGACCGACACGAGGTGGCGAACAGGCCGAGAATGATAACAAGAAAAGGTCTCGTAAAAACCACAAACCATCGAATCGGACGAAGTAGCCCCGGCATGTACCAGCCCACACATTCCACAACCACCGGTTGCCAATCATTTCTCGGCAACAATTGCCAACGAGAACCGGTTCCACAGCAAATTCGAGCCAACAATTGGCATCATCAGGGAGTGGTGGTAGGTAATAATGGCCAAGGACACATGATGCTAGTCCCAGATGATACAGACCTCAAATGTCCAAACAGTCTTGCCACAACACCCGTGACTGGTGATGATCTCCCTCCGACCCTTAGTCTGCGAAAGACAACTCCTCTCCCGATGACGAGACCCACGCCAAAAAAGGTAATACTTTTTTCAAGACTTGTAGTTTAATGCTCCCTTATGTATCTATATACCATGATAGCTTGATGTAATGATTAACTTGGTAGGTTCGCCACGATCAATAAAAACGAGGGGGCCAACGGTAGGAAGAAAACTTGCAGCTAAGATTTCCGGAATGGGTTCAAGATTTCACATCACATCTATTGTAGGTGGCAGAAGGCCACTTCATCCGCATGAATCTTCATATCTTGTATCACATATTAGCTATTTTATCAGGAATGAACTTCCTACCTTCCCATTGTGGAAGCAGCACGTTGACACCCCTTCACAGTTCGAGAGTTTAGTGCATAATTTACATGTAAGTCATGCTTCTCCTGGTAATGATAAATTATTCCACATTGATCTGTCCCATTTCTTGTAGCTTCTTGTTGTTTCTATGCTATATAACTCACCAATCATTCCACCGTTACGAGCGAGTTAAGATTTGAATTCGATGAGGATAATGAGGATGTAAAGTTTGTCATCGCTTCCATATTCAAAGAATTGTTGCGCCAGCACCGCTATAAGCTTAAGGCGACATACTTCACTGGCCAGATTACTGCCAATGTTCGAACAAAGTCTCCTGCACCCTGTATGACTGACGGGCAGTGGGGAGATCTTGTCAAGCACTGGTCTGATCTAATGAATGTGGTATGGCTTATGAGGACCGTGAAACCAGATTAAATTCCGAATACTTATTTTGCGCCAGTGTCTCACTAGTCTCTTTTTGCAGACGTTGTCTAAAAGGAACCAGGCTAACTGCTTGAAACAACGTTTACCAAGCCGTACAGGATCTCGTCACTTGGTTGGGCATCTCTGGCAAAAAGTAATGCCCCGCTGGTCTGTACTGCTACATATGTTACTCGTAAATTGTGTAGAACTCCATGTGCATGTTATATTTCCATCCTCCATTTTAACCACGTTATTTGATTTCTATATGATTGTACAAAAATGCAGAAAGTAGATCATGCAAACAACATGCAACCGGACAAAGAGATGACTCTCGCGGAGCGATTCGAGGCATGCCAGAAGAACAAACATAATGTGATAGGAGAACTCGCAGAAAGTGTTATTGTAAGTCTTCTTTATGATTTAATTTTTTTAACGACACACTTGCCAATTTGTAGGAGCAATAATAGGCATGTCAATATGATCTTTTAGGCATTTTTGTGAAAATGCATTTGATGTGTAATCAGGCATACCAACTTGTAGGATTAAAAGTAGTTCATACACATTAAATCTACCGTCTGCATGTTTCTCTGTAATAACTTTAATTTTTACACGACTGAAATTTTTTCAGGCAAATATGAAATTGGAGATGGCAAAACCCGGGAAAGATGGTATGGAAAAAACTCTAGAAGAATGTATGGAGATATTTACCATGGTACTTAAAAATAAAGATATCACCAAAAACACTTTCCTGCGAAATGCTGGGTTTTTGCAGTCCAAGT
This sequence comes from Lolium perenne, assembly GCF_019359855.2. Taxonomy (NCBI): domain Eukaryota; kingdom Viridiplantae; phylum Streptophyta; class Magnoliopsida; order Poales; family Poaceae; genus Lolium; species Lolium perenne. The sequence goes on from NC_067250.2 coordinate 128,544,772, forward strand.
CCAAGTCCAAGTCTTTCTCTGCACAAGTTCTGGAGGAACAACTCCAAATAGAACGAGCTGCAGCAGATGTGTTAAGAAACCAAGTTGATATGTTGAGATCGAGATCAGAAGCATGTGATGCCCTCGGGAGGAGGCCAATCAAGTTCGTTATAATCTCTCAAAGACTAATAAAATGCCATAGATAATTGGAGATGAACAACGACATTGACATGTGAGTACCTTGGTATTGTGAAATTTTCACGAGGCTGAGGCAATGTTCCTATTTTGTTGGTGGATGCATTTATCTGCGGCTGGGATCAACTCTGTGGATGTTTTATAAATTGGTTGCCTAGCCTTTTCAATCAGTTTGAACTTAAATGGTATTAGAGCCAAGGTCTCGAGTTTGAATTGTTGATGGTGTGGTTCAATTCATCCTTAATTTGTTGGTGCCCCATTGGCCCTTGTAAAGCTTCATGTGCCTACCTCCGAATCCAGTGTTGAATTTCTCTTGTCACACAGGAGGATGGCTGTTAATGTGTGTATAAGTGGGTTGCATAGCCCCTTTTATATAAGTTTGCAAGTTTCCGTATTGTGTTGTGCCTTTGGGACTCAGCCTGCACTTCGACTTTTGGTTGCGTTGGCTCTTTGCATAAGTTTAATATACTAGTTCCATGTGGTTTTTGTTGAGATCTATAATAAGTGGATTGCCTAGCCCTTTCCATCATTTCGGACCTGTGGTGTGCTATTCTCTTTTCCACGTGTTAGACCTCCTCTTCTTAACAAGACTCCATGAGTAGGAGGCACTATGATTTTATTTTTTTTGCGCATGAAATTACTCAATTAGACAACTTAATCCCATTTGTTGACTCTCTGTTGACCAGCCACTTGAGGGTAAAACTGAGTATATTGCACTAGCCACTATACTCGAGGGGAAAACTGAGTACGGAGTACATATATTTTTCCAGTGTAAGGCTCGACGGTAGAACTGAGTACACGTAACGGTGCAGACGTGCAGTACCACGGACGCGTGTCGTGGTGCGCAGCGGTTAGGCGGTGCGCGTGTTGAGACCAAACGTCTAGCTTTTGAGAAAGCTGCCGAGACCAACCGTCACGTTGCTGTCTGAGCCCCTCTGTCCCTCCCTCTGCACACAGTCTCATTCTCACTCACGCACGCAACCACGCCTCTCACGTCCCATCAACTTCTCCAAATCGAATGAAAAAACACCAACCGCCCTACGCGCGTTCCCTGCCGGCGATGGACAAGAAGAATGCGCCGGCGGCCGTCGCCCCCGAGACCGTCGCCTCCGAGGGCGGCGCATCCAAGCGCGGCGCCTCCGTGGACTGGGCCTCTCTCAGGGCTGACGGACCACTTCACAAGATCGGGGACTGCTTACTGGCGAACGAGGAGTACATGGACACCTACTCTGCTTTGAGGCAAGTTTGTAGAAATTGGCGCTCAGGTTTACCTGAGCCCGACGTGCACCTGCATGAATGGATCATGGTAGAACACGTCCTTCCACGCGCTGCTGATTTCACCTTCCTCCACCTCCGCACATCCCGCTACGTCACCATCGATCTAACGGAAGTTCATGCAAGGTTCAAATTCCTCCATATCTATAGAGTTAATCTATTTTTATTTTCAATCGTAAACATCTTAGTGCTGAATGTTATCTTCATCAATATATTTTAGATACTACTTCGTCGGCTTTTACCGTGGCGTCATCGTCCTTGCCCAGAAGAACCAGCCGCACAAGATACGGCTTTTGAACCCACTCGCAAAGACATTGAATACTAGGTTTGAGGCGCATATGCCATATGTTATTCTGAAGTCAGTCGCTGTAATGAAGTCCCCGACTATGGTCTTCGTTTCCAAAGATTACCCGGCGGAAATTGCTTGGGTCGATGAGAGCACTCCAACTAAGGGTATAGATGAAGACTGGGGAGAAGGAAGATTTTCGACCGAGCACCATTCTCTGCGTTGCATTACTGATACGTCTCCGACGTATCGATAATTTCTTATGTTCCATGCCACATTATTGATGTTATCTACATGTTTTATGCACACTTTATGTCATATTCGTGCATTTTCTGGAACTAACCTATTAACAAGATGCCGAAGTGCCGATTCTTTGTTTTCTGCTGTTTTTGGTTTCAGAAATCCTAGTAAGGAAATATTCTCGGAATTGGACGAAATCAAAGCCCAGGGGCCTATTTTCTCACGAAGCATCCAGAAGTCCGAAGGAGAGACGAAGAGGGGCCACGGAGGGGCCACACTATAGGGCGGCGCGGCCCCCCCCCCCTTGGCCGCGCGGCCCTGTGGTGTGGGGCCCCCGTGCCGCCTCTTGACCTGCCCTTCCGCCTATAAAAAGTCTCCGTGACGAAAACCCCAGTACCGAGAACCACGATACGGAAAACCTTCCAGAGACGCCGCCGCCGCCGATCCCATCTCGGGGGATCCAGGAGATCGCCTCCGGCACCCTGCCGGAGAGGGGAATCATCTCCCGGAGGACTCTACGCCGCCATGGTCGCCTCCGGTGTGATGTGTGAGTAGTCTACCCCTGGACTATGGGTCCATAGCAGTAGCTAGATTGTTGTCTTCTCCCCATTGTGCTATCATTGTCGGATCTTGTGAGCTGCCTAACATGATCAAGATCATCTATCTGTAATTCTATATGTTGCGTTTGTTGGGATCCGATGAATAGAGAATACTTGTTATGTTGATTATCAAAGCTATGCTTATGTGTTGTTTATGATCTTGCATGCTCTCCGTTATTAGTAGATGCTCTGGCCAAGTTGATGCTAGTAACTCCAAGAGGGAGTATTTATGCTCGATAGTGGGTTCATGCCTCTGTGAATCTGGAGGAGTGACAAGAACCACTAAGGTTATGGATGTGCTTTGTTGCCACTAGGGATAATACATTAGTGCTATGTTCAAGGATGTAGTAACTATTTACATTACGCGCAATACTTAATGCAATTGTCTGCTGTTAGCAACTTAATACCGGAGGGGGTTCGGATGATAACCTGAAGGTGGACTTTTTAGGCATAGATGCAGTTGGATGGCGGTCTATGTACTTTGTCGTAATGCCCAATTAAATCTCACTATACTCATCATGATATGTATGTGCATGGTCATGCTCTCTTTATTTGTCAATTGCCCAACTGTAATTTGTTCACCCAACATGCTTGTTCGTCTTATGGGAGAGACACCTCTAGTGAACTGTGGACCCCGGTCCAATTCTCTTTCTTGAAATACAATCTCTTGCAATACTTTGTTCTCTTGTTTTCTGCAAACAATCATCTTCCACACAATACGGTTAATCCTTTGTTACAGCAAGCCGGTGAGATTGACAACCTCACTGTTTCGTTGGGGCAAAGTACTTTGGTTGTGTTGTGCAGGTTCCACGTTGGCGCCGGAATCTCTGGTGTTGCGCCGCACTACATCCCGCCGCCATCAACCTTCAACGTGCTTCTTGGCTCCTCCTGGTTCGATAAACCTTGGTTTCTTTCTGAGGGAAAACTTGCTGCTGTGCGCATCATACCTTCCTCTTGGGGTTGCCCAACGAACGTGTGAAATACACGCCATCAAGCATATTTTACGCGCCGTTGCCGGGGAGATCAAGACACGCTGCAAGGGGAGTCTCCACTTCTCAATCTCTTTACTTTGTTTTTGTCTTGCTTAGTTTTATTTACTACTTTGTTTGCTGCACTAAATCAAAATACAAAAAAATTAGTTGCTAGTTTTACTTTACTTGCTATCTTGTTTGCTATATCAAAAACACAAAAAAATTAGTTTACTTGCATTTACTTTATCTAGTTTGCTTTATTTACTGTTGCTAAAATGGCCAACGCTGAAAACACTAAGTTGTGTGATTTCACAACCACAAATAATAATGATTTCTTATGCACACCTATTGCTCCACCTGCTACTACAGCAGAATTCTTTGAAATTAAACCTGCTTTACTGAATCTTGTTATGCGAGAGCAATTTTAAGTGTTAGTTCTGATGATGCTGCTGCCCATCTTAATAATTTTGTTGAACTATGTGAAATGCAAAAATATAAAGATGTAGATGGTGATATTATTAAACTAAAATTGTTCCCTTTCTCATTAAGAGGAAGAGCTAAAGATTGGTTGCTATCTCTGCCTAAGAATAGTATCGATTCATGGACTAAATGTAAGGATGCTTTTATTGGTAGATATTATCCCCCTGCTAAAATTATATCTTTGAGGAGTAGCATAATGAATTTTAAACAATTAGATACTGAACATGTTGCTCAAGCTTGGGAAAGAATGAAATCTCTGGTTAAAAATTGCCCAACCCATGGACTGACTACTTGGATGATCATCCAAACCTTCTATGCAGGACTAAATTTTTCTTCACGGAATTTATTGGATTCAGCTGCTAGAGGTACCTTTATGTCCATCACTCTTGGTGAAGCAACATGCTTCTTGATAATATGATGATCAACTACTCTGAATGGCACACGGAAAGAGCTCCACAAGGTAAGAAGGTAAATTCTGTCGAAGAAACCTCTTCCTTGAGTGATAAGATCGATGCTATTATGTCTATGCTTGTGAATGATAGGACTAATATTGATCCTAATAATGTTCCATTAGCTTCATTGGTTGCACAAGAAGAACATATTGATGTAAACTACATTAAAAATAATAATTTCAACAACAATGCTTACCGGAACAATTCTAGTAACAACTATAGGCCATATCCTTATAATAATGGCAACGGCTATGGTAATTCTTATGGGAATTCTTACAACAATAATAGGAGTTCACCCCCTGGACTTGAAGTCATGCTTAAGGAATTTATTAGTACACAAACTGCTTTTAACAAATCTGTTGAAGAAAAGCTTGGGAAAATTGATATACTTGCTTCTAAAGTCGATAGTCTTGCTGCTGATGTTGATCTTTTGAAATCGAAAGTTATGACTAATGAGAATCATCATAATAAAATTACTACTACAGCAAATGCCATTCAAGTTAGAATTAATGAGAATATAAGATTAATGGCTGAACTGCGTGCTAGGTGGGATAGAGAAGAAAATGAAAAACTAGCTAAAGAGAAGAATATAGCTAAAGTTTGGACTATTACTACCACTAGTAATGCTAATGCTACACATGTTGCTGCACCTCCTACTCATATTAATAAAAGAATTGGTGTTAGCAATGTTTCCACTTCGAATGCAAAGCGCGAAAAACTGCCTGAAACTGCTAAAACTGCTGAAACTGCCTGTGATAAAGCTGCTGAAATTTTTTCCAACATTGGGGATGATGATCCCATTGCTTTAGATTATAATGGTTTGAATTTTGATGATTGCCACATCTCTGAAGTTATAAAGTTCTTGCAAAAACTTGCTAAAAGTCCTAATGCTAGTGCTATAAATTTGGCTTTCACGCATCATATTACAAATGCTCTCATAAAAGCTAGAGAAGAGAAACTAGAGCGTGAAGCCTCTATTCCTAAAAAGTTAGAGGATGGTTGGGAGCCCATCATTAAGATGAAGATTAAAGATTTTGATTGTAATGCTTTATGTGATCTTGGTGCAAGTATCTCTGTTATGCCTAAGAAAATTTATAATATGCTTGACTTGCCACCGCTGAAAAATTGTTATTTGGATGTTAATCTTGCTGATCATTCTACAAAGAAACCTTTGGGTAAAGTTGATAATGTTCGCATTACCATTAACAATAACCTGGTTCCCGTTGATTTTGTTGTCTTGGATATTGAATACAATGCATCTTGCCCCATTATATTGGGAAGGCCTTTTCTTCGAACTGTTGGGGCTATCATTGATATGAAGGAAGGTAATATAAAATATCAATTTCCTCTCAAGAAAGGTATGGAACACTTCCCTAGAAAGAGAATGAAGGTACCTTTTGATTCTATTATGAGAACAAATTATGATGTTGACACTTCATCTCTTGATAATACTTGATACACACTTTCTGCGCCTAGCTGAAAGGCGTTAAAGAAAAGCGCTTATGGGAGACAACCCATGTTTTTACCTACAGTACTTTGTTTTTATTTTGTGTCTTGGAAGTTGTTTACTACTGTAGCAACCTCTCCTTATCTTAGTTTTGAGTTTTGTTGTGCCAAGTTAAGCCGTTGATAGAAAAGTAAGTACTAGATTTGGATTACTGCACAGTTCCAGATTTCTTTGCTGTCACGAATCTGGGTCCACCTCCCTGTAGGAAACTCAGAAAATTAAGCCGATTTACATGCATGATCCTCAGATATGTATGCAACTTTCATTCAATTTGAGCATTTTCATTTGAGCAAGTCTGGTGCCATTTTAAAATTCGTCAATACGAACTGTTCTGTTTTGACAGATTCTGCCTTTTATTTCGCATTGCCTCTTTCGCTATGTTGGATGAATTTCTTTGATCCACTAATGTCCAGTAGCATTATGCAATGTCCAGAAGTGTTAAGAATGATTGTGTCACCTCTGAATATGTCAATTTATAATGTGCACTAACCCTCTAATGAGTTGTTTCGAGTTTGGTGTGGAGGAAGTTTTCAAGGATCAAGAGAGGAGTATGATGCAACATGATCAAGGAGAGTGAAAGCTCTAAGCTTGGGGATGCACCCGGTGGTTCACCCCTGCATATATCAAGAAGACTCAAGCGTCTAAGCTTGGGGATGCCCAAGGCATCCCCTTCTTCATCGACAACATTATCAGGTTCCTCCCCTGAAACTATATTTTTATTCCATCACATCTTATGTGCTTTTTCTTGGAGCGTCGGTTTGTTTTTGTTTTTTTGTTTTGTTTGAATAAAATGGATCCTAGCATTCACTTTATGGGAGAGATACACGCTCCGCTGTAGCATATGGACAAGTATGTCCTTGGTTTCTACTCATAGTATTCATGGCGAAGTTTCTCCTTCGTTAAATTGTTATATGGTTGGAATTGGAAAATGATACATGTAGTAATTGCTATAAATGTCTTGGGTAATGTGATACTTGGCAATTGTTGTGCTCATGATTAAGCTCTTGCATCATATGCTTTGCACCCATTAATGAAGAAATACATAGAGCATGCTAAAATTTGGTTTGCATATTTGGTTTCTCTAAGGTCTAGATAATTTCTAGTATTGAGTTTGAACAACAAGGAAGACGGTGTAGAGTCTTATAATGTTTTCAATATGTCTTTTATGTGAGTTTTGCTGCACCGGTTCATCCTTGTGTTTGTTTCAAATAAGCCTTGCTAGCCTAAACCTTGTATCGAGAGGATACTTCTCATGCATCCAAAATACTTGAGCCAACCACTATGCCATTTGTGTCCACCATACCTACCTACTACATGGTATTTTCCGCCATTCCAAAGTAAATTGCTTGAGTGCTACCTTTAAAATTCCATCATTCACCTTTGCAATATATAGCTCATGGGACAAATAGCTTTAAACTATTGTGGTATTGAATATGTAATTATGCACTTTATCTCTTATTAAGTTGCTTGTTGTGCGATAACCATGTTTCTTGGGACGCCATCAACTACTCTTTGTTGAATTTCATGTGAGTTGCTATGCATGTTCGTCTTGTCTGAAGTAAGAGAGATCTACCACCATAGGGTTAAGCATGCATATGTTAGAGAAGAACATTGGGCCGCTAACTAAAGCCATGTTCCATGGTGGAAGTTTCAGTTTTGGACAACAATCCTCAAATCTCAAATGAGAAAATTATTAATTGTTGTTATATGCTTATGCATAAAAGAGGAGTCCATTATCTGTTGTCTATGTTGTCCCGGTATGGATGTCTAAGTTGAAGAATAATCAATAGCGAGAAATCCAATGCGAGCTTTCTCCTTAGACCTTTGTACAGGTGGCATAGAGGTACCCCTTTGTGACACTTGGTAAAAACAATGCATTGTGATGATCCGGTAGTCCAAGCTAATTAGGACAAGGTGCGGGCACTATTAGTATACTATGCATGAGGCTTGCAACTTGTAAGATATAATTTACATGATACATATGCTTTATTACTACCGTTGACAAAATTGTTTCATGTTTTCAAAATCAAAGCTCTAGCACAAATATAGCAATCGATGCTTTTCCTCTATGGAGGACCATTCTTTTACTTTCAATGTTGAGTCAGTTCACCTATTTCTCTCCACCTCAAGAAGCAAACACTTGTGTGAACTATGCATTGATTCCTACATACTTGCTTATTGCACTTATTATATTACTCTATGTTGACAATATCCATGAGATATACATGTTACAAGTTGAAAGCAACCGCTGAAACTTAATCTTCTTTTGTGTTGCTTCAATACCTTTACTTTGAATTATTGCTTTATGAGTTAACTCTTATGCAAGACTTATTGATGCTTGTCTTGAAGTGCTATTCATGAAAAGTCTTTGCTTTATGATTCACTTGTTTACTCATGTCATATACATTGTTTTGATCGCTGCATTCACTACATATGCTTTACAAATAGTATGATCAAGATTATGATGGCATGTCACTCCAGAAATTATCTGTGTTATCGTTTTACCTGCTCGGGACGAGCAGAACTAAGCTTGGGGATGCTGATACGTCTCCGACGTATCGATAATTTCTTATGTTCCATGCCACATTATTGATGTTATCTACATGTTTTATGCACACTTTATGTCATATTCGTGCATTTTCTGGAACTAACCTATTAACAAGATGCCAAAGTGCCAGTTGCTGTTTTCGGCTGTTTTTGGTTTCAGAAATCCTAGTAAGGAAATATTCTCGGAATTGGACGAAATCAAAGCCCAGGGGCCTATTTTCTCACGAATCTTCCAGAAGTCCGAAGGAGAGACGAAGAGGGGCCACGGAGGGGCCACACTATAGGGCGGCGCGGCCCCCCCCTTGGCCGCGCGGCCCTGTGGTGTGGGGCCCCCGTGCCGCCTCTTGACCTGCCCTTCCGCCTATAAAAAGTCTCCGTGACGAAAACCCCAGTACCGAGAACCACGATACGGAAAACCTTCCAGAGACGCCGCCGCCGCCGATCCCATCTCGGGGGATCCAGGAGATCGCCTCCGGCACCCTGCCGGAGAGGGGAATCATCTCCCGGAGGACTCTACGCCGCCATGGTCGCCTCCGGTGTGATGTGTGAGTAGTCTACCCCTGGACTATGGGTCCATAGCAGTAGCTAGATGGTTGTCTTCTCCCCATTGTGCTATCATTGTCGGATCTTGTGAGCTGCCTAACATGATCAAGATCATCTATCTGTAATTCTATATGTTGCGTTTGTTGGGATCCGATGAATAGAGAATACTTGTTATGTTGATTATCAAAGCTATGCTTATGTGTTGTTTATGATCTTGCATGCTCTCCGTTATTAGTAGATGCTCTGGCCAAGTTGATGCTAGTAACTCCAAGAGGGAGTATTTATGCTCGATAGTGGGTTCATGCCTCTGTGAATCTGGAGGAGTGACAAGAACCACTAAGGTTATGGATGTGCTGTTGCCACTAGGGATAAAACATTAGTGCTATGTTCAAGGATGTAGTCACTAGTTACATTACGCGCAATACTTAATGCAATTGTCTGTTGTTAGCAACTTAATACCGGAGGGGGTTCGGATGATAACCTGAAGGTGGACTTTTTAGGCATAGATGCAGTTGGATGACGGTCTATGTACTTTGTCGTAATGCCCAATTAAATCTCACTATACTCATCATGATATGTATGTGCATGGTCATGCTCTCTTTATTTGTCAATTGCCCAACTGTAATTTGTTCACCCAACATGCTGTTCGTCTTATGGGAGAGACACCTCTAGTGAACTGTGGACCCCGGTCCAATTCTCTTTACTGAAATACAATCTACTGCAATCTTGTTCTCTTGTTTTTTACGCAAACAATCATCTTCCACACAATACGGTTAATCCTTTGTTACAGCAAGCCGGTGAGATTGACAACCTCACTGTTTCGTTGGGGCAAAGTACTTTGGTTGTGTTGTGCAGGTTCCACGTTGGCGCCGGAATCTCTGGTGTTGCGCCGCACTACATCCCGCCGCCATCAACCTTCAACGTGCTTCTTGGCTCCTCCTGGTTCGATAAACCTTGGTTTCTTTCTGAGGGAAAACTTGCTGCTGTGCGCATCATACCTTCCTCTTGGGGTTGCCCAACGAACGTGTGAAATACACGCCATCAATTACCCCGTTCAATGGTGAACTGTATGCAATAGCTATGAACAATTTTGAGTTCGGAAAATTAGTGTGCACCAACAATGTCCAGTTGGAGCAGCGCGCGAGCAGTGTCAACATGGATACACTATTTTCATTTCCAGAACTTGGAAATAACAAGTTCTACCTTGTGAAGTCGGATGGTGCTCTGCTGCTTGTGTTGTTGGACAACAAGCATTTGGAGGAAGGTCAACCATTGGTGTACCGTGTGGACACTGAGAGCCGCTCTCTCCATGCCGTCAATAACATTGGCAGTCGTGCCTTCTTCGTCCATTATATCCGGTGTATCTCCGTCGACACCAGAGTGCACCCGACACTTCGACCTGGCTGCATCTACTACGCAGATTTGGGTTATATCAGAGAGTACTTTGATGATATAAAGGCCTGGGATGAGTGGCCAATACGTGTGGATAGATTAGGAAACTATGGTATGAGAAATGAACAAAGGCCATACCGTTTGGAGGATGTATTGGCTGCACACTGCAGACGGAAGGATTTCAATGAATATTTCCTTCAGATCAGAGAATGGAGTGACGAAGAAATATATGCTGAATGAAGATCACATTCATTCATCTTGGGGTATCCTAATCTTCATGTTGGCCATACATTGCGTCCTGTATTATTTTCAGATTAGTTTGTCGTGAACATTAACATTGTTATTGGCTGCTTTTGGCTGTTGTATGCAGTTGATGTATTATACTCCGTACTTAGTTTTCTGGATTTATTATGCTGCTGTGATTTTTCGTATACTAGCTTCTAGATTTGACTGATTTTGTTTGTAATGATGATGGCTTGATGTGGCTGCTGGCCTTGACTGCCGGAGCAGAGCAATTAGTACTTAACCAGGTGTACCGTCTTTATATTAGTATTATATTATATTACTTGACCATAGCTATATTCAAAATCAAATCTCAGTCGGGCGGCAAAATCTCCCGCCAATCCTGAAATATTTCAGACGGGTTTTTGAATGGGATAACAAGATAGATCACGATGATAGTAACCGGTATTTAATGTGATGATGATTTGATTTTGCACTCGGCCTTGAACAGAGGTACTAGTACGGTGTCACAATTTTTTATCATTATACTTGGACGGTAGCCAAATTCAAAATCTCATTGCGGCAAAACTTCCCGCCCACAAAATACAAAAATTTCACACGCTTCAAAATTCCCATTCTACCCCTGTGGAGATGGCAGCAAAGTCGGTTGGTGGGGGGGTATGCCCGTCATTTTTTGGATCACCACCTCCCTAGCCCGGAGACCCTCCCAAAAAAAATTCATTTCCCTCACTCTCTCCTCTGAGACCACCCACCGGAACTTCCCAAGTCCCTCTCTCCCACCTCCACGACCACCGCACCGGAACATCCCCGCCGGACTTCCCTGGTCTACCCGAGCCCTCGCGATCCTCGTCAGCCGGCTGCCTGCCGGAGCCGCTTCATCGACGCCGTCATCAACCGGACCGGATCATCCCCGCCGTACCTCGAAACCATATGCTCATCCAGCAGTCTACCGCAGTCGCTTCAGCTGAGCCGCTTCACCGGATCCGTCGTCCACCGCATCGGATCTTGCTCACCGACACCGCTGTGCATGAACCGGATCTGCTTCACCGGCGCTGTGCATGATCTAAACTCTTCTACTGTCGCTTTTCTATTGCTTGCCTGCAAGTTCTTGTTTAATCTTGGGGGAACCTGTTTGTGCTAACGACGCGCCGTTACGTTTTTGCAGATGAGATGAGTAATCATGAAGTGTAATGGCCGTCTCTCCAACCCCAAGTAGCACATGTAGCGTACTTCATCACCGGATCTATCAACCCCAGGAAGATCTGTTGTGACTCCCACAGAGTGCTTCTCCTAATGTAAGTCCCTTGTTTTAGCGCCATGTTCTGCGTTCAGATGCTTGTTTGTCTGAAGCTCTTTTAGTTCATTCCTAGCTATGACCGTAACACATTGCTATTTTCTACTTCATTGCTAACTTTAAGCGATTGAACATATTGGTTTGCATTCCCTGCTCTGTAGATGTAGCCATCATAACTTCTATCTTGCGCAGTCGTTGTTACAAAAATTATAGGTATTATAGTAACATCCTGCTATTATTTAGTTCATGGCCAATTTTAAGTAATTGCACATGTTGGTTCGCATTCCCTGCTCTATAGCTTTTGGCATCGTAACTTCTATATTTGGTTTACATTCCACCTTTCTGTAGATCTAGCCATCATAACTTTATCTTGCTCGATCGTTGTTACAAAAATTATGGCCTGCTACTATGTTGTTTGTGCCAATTTTTTACTCCATGAACATGTTGGCTTGCATTCCCTGTACTACAGGTGATGCCATTGTTTTGTATCTAGTTCATTGTAAGCTACCAAAGTAAGGACTTAGTTTGGCATGCTATCACTCTGCTATCTAGCCTGTAGTACAAATAAACTTGTCATACTACTAGATAATAATTTTGCGTGCCATCTTGTTCTTCAAAAGCTGCATTATTGACTTGTTTCTCTGACTTGGCATGACGCTCACATATGGAAAGCTGAACATATTGGTTTGCATTCCCTCTTATACAAGTTCACAGGTGATCCCACTATATTCTGTAGCTGGTCCATCCTAAGCTCCAGCATTAACTATCCTCTATGTGTTGCTCATTACAAGTTTATATCCCGAAACATCTTGATTTGCATCCCCTTCACTATAAGTTCAGGAGTATTATTTAGTTCACGGCCAAAATGAAGTAATTGCACTTGGCACATGTTGGTTCACATTCCCTCCTCTTTAGCTTTTGCCATCGTAACTTCTATTTTTGGTTTACATTCCTGCTCTGTAGATGTAGCCATCATAACTTCATCTTGCTCAGTCGTTGTTACAAAATTTATAGCCTGCTACTATGTTGTTCATGCCAATTTTGTACTCCCTGAACATGTTGGTTTGCATGGGACTCGACAGTAGTAAGTCTGCTGTTTCATTCTAACATGCTCTGTTATATTGGCTGTTGGTATGCGGCATGCACTCTTTGTTTGCTTATTGTGCGCATTACAATGATCTTGTTATAACGACGAAATGATGAGTTCCAAATTCTTTGGCAAACAATATTGTAGTGTCTTTGCCTTTCCATTGTTCTTTGTCTTAACTTGTAATGTCTTTGTTTCAGATATAGGTCTTGCATGGACAACTTAAAAGATTTGCCGGATCCCTTCATTGTATTGCTAGGTTTAATTACCATTCAATTTCTCTGGGTTACGTAATATTTTTCAATGCCTTGCGGTGATGTAATATTTAGTTAGTTTTTATAGTTCTTTCGCGCATTTTTTCTTTGGTGCTTGTGGTAAGTGAGGCTATCAGACAGAAATCAATGCTGCGTAAATATTCTCAGTAGCTAAATCACGAATTCCCATCCCTTAAACGGCCCAATTAAGCGAAACCACATATGTGCCGGCCCGCAAAATCCTAAAGCGCCTATTACGCCGGCATATAAACAGCAACTAAACGGGCTGGCCCACTTACTTATTGGGCCAGCCCACTTGATTTACTGTGGACCCCACACTTTTATTGGGCCGGCCCACTTGCTTTAAGGTGGACCCCACCCACTACTGGGCCGGCCCACTAACTAGTTGGGCCAGCCCAATTGATTTTGTGGTGGCCCCCACATACTAAATGGGCCGGCCCTTTAAGACGAAAGTGGGACCCACCTGTGTTTTTGGCCCGGCCCACTATCTTGTTGGGCCGGCCCACTTGCTATATGGTGGACCCCACATACTAAATGGGCCGGCCCTTTAACAGAAAGTGGGACCCACTCTGTGTTTTTGGCCGGCCCACTAGCATGTTGGGCGGCCCTTGCTATATGGTGGACCCCACATAATAAATGGGACGGCCCTTTAACAGGAAAGTGGGACCCACCTGTGTTTTGGCCCGGCCCACTTTCTTGTTGGGCCGGCCCACTTGCTATATGGGGGCCCCCACATAATTAATGGGCCGGCCCTTTAACAGGAAAGTGGGCCCCACCGGTGGTTTTGGCCGACCCACTATCTTGTTGGGCCGGCCCACTTGCTATATGGTGGACCCCACATACTAAATGGGCCAGCCCTTTAAGCTGGAAAGTGGGACCCACTGTGTTTTGGCCCGGCCCACTATCTTGTTGGGCCGGCCCACTTGCTATATGGTGGACCCCACATACTAAATGGGCCGGCCCTTTAACAGGAAAGTGGGACCCACCGGTGCTTTTGGCCCGGCCCAATGGCTTGTTGGGCCAGCCCATTTGATCAAATGTGGACCCCACGTACTAAATGGGCCGGCCCGATAGCAGGAAAGTGGGACCCACATGCTAATTGGGCCGGCCCAATAACTTCTTGGGCCGGCCCAGTTGCTTTAATGTGGACCCCACTTTGTAAATGGGCGACCCGATACCGGGAAAGTGGGTCCCACATGTCTTGTGGGCCGGCCCTTTTGCTCGTTGGACCGGTCAAACGAGTGCATTCGGCCCGGCCCACATACTTAGTGGGCCGGCCCATTAAAGTTTTGACCAGTCAACCTTAGAGGTTAGGCCCGGCCCACGTAACTAATTGACCAGCCCAGCTATATAGTTGACCGGTCAAACTAAGTCAGCTGGCCCAGCCCGCAAACTTAATGGGCCGGCCCGCTTAAGACGTGGCAGGCCTCATGTGGGCCTACCATCTACCACGGGGTTTCAGCCCGTTAACGCCGTTAACTGCCAGTTAACGGCGTCTGCCACGTGTCAATTTGCATGACGTCAGCAGTCAACGGGCTCCCGGAAACACTTGGGCAACGGTCCGATTTTCCGTGGCGGAAGGGCGCCCAAGCGCGACGGACCAAAAAAATCGTCGTAGGACTTTGCCTGACGCAGTTTCCACAACAGAACCCATATCGTCGGGTTAGGCCCATAGGCGACAAAAAATACCCCTTAGCGGACGATTTTGAGACGTTGTCTATCAGAACTTTTCTTGTAGTGGTAATACAAGAATATAATGGCCTAAGTGACTGACAAGGAATATGATAGGAATGCACGTCTGGAACAAATAAAGTGTTATTATGTTCATCGTTGGCATTCTATCTAGCCCTTAGAATTTATAATAAAGAGCTTAATAATTGTTATTTTGCTCTGGTCAAATGAAAACAATGAGTTGTTCAAATTATGACATTACTCCATGTACGATGGATAAGTTATTATAAATCTTAATGGTGAAACACACACACATAATACTGACGCTAAAATGCCATAAGGCAAATGATTTGAATTCCACTTATTTGTGGAACCAGCATTTAAGTCATGTTAGAAAAGAATGCATGAAGGAACTCCATGAAAATGGATTTTTGGAGTCATTTGATTTTTGAATCGTTTGGCGCTTGCAAAATATTTTCTAAAAGTGATGACTGAAATACCATTCATAGGCCAAGAGTTGAACGGGCAACTAACTTAGTGAAAAATACATGATGATGTATGTGGTTCACTGGGCATAGTTGTGTGCGGGAGATTCTTCTACTTCATGAAAACTTTCAACAATGAATTGAGTATATATATGTGGATATATTCAATAAGGAAGAAGTTTGAAACATTTGAATGGATTCAAATAAATTTCAGCATGAAGTGGAAATCATCGTAATAGAAAAGTCAAATATCTATGATTGGATCATGGTGGAAATATTTGAATTACGAGTTTTAGCGAACATCTAAGAGAGTTATGAAATTGTTCTACAACTCACGTTTATTGGAGTATCATAGTGATGATGAAGTATCCAAGAGATATATCCAAACCTTGTTGGGTCAATGATGAGATAAAATATTGATGCCATTATATTTTTGTGGATTATGCTTTAGTGACTACCGCTTTTACACTGAATAGAGCATCATCATGATCCGTTGAAATGAAACCATACGAGTTATGGCATGGGTATGAACCTTAATAGTCCTTTCTTAAATTTTGGTATGCATAGCATATGTAAATAAGTTTACTACCAAAATCGGATGAATGTCTTTGTTGGTTATCCCAAAGAATTGATTGGGAATTCTTTCCACTATGAAGTAAAAGACAAAAGTGTTTGTTAATATTACTTGCTTATTTCCAAGAAATTGTTTTCTAGCGAAGTATTTGAGTGGGAGGACAATAGAACTTGATAAGGTTTGTGAACCTGAGCATAATGATCAGAGTAGCGCAGCATCGGAAATTGGTTCCGGAAGCGGCCACGACGATCATGGCTCCCATGACTACAAAGTGTTTTAGACATGGAGATCGAAGTACTTATTAAACCTTGTAGGTATGGTTTACTTTGTGATCAAATAAATGATTTGTGGACAAAAGATTGATTTTGAACAATAATAAACTACCTACAAACAAAGAAGTTATGATGGGCCCTAACTCCGTTAAAATGGCTATACGCCATGAAATCCAAGATAGATGAATACTTTTTAAAAGTAAATGAATCTATAAAATTGATGGACTTGGATGGAATATCCTTGAAGAAGCTTGACTTGTCGAAAAGTTATTTACGATAAAGTTCAAAGAGTTGACTACGATAAGATTAGATCTTCCGTAGCAATGCTTATAGTCTATGTTGATTATTCTAGTAATCACTACATATTTCTTTTATGAGATATGCTAGTAGGATGGCAAAATACATTACTTAACAGAAGTGCGTATTAAAGGTGTATACAAGATACAACCAATTGTTTTGCTAGTCCGTGGAATACTAGATAGGTATACGAACTTCAATTGGATAAAGTGAGTATCACGAAGTTGGAATGTTCACCAGATGAAATAGTCAAAGAGTTTTTGATTTCATCAGAAACGATGAAGAGGCTTACATTTGCAAGAAATTAAGTGGGAGCGCTGAGACATATTTATAATACTTTATGTAGATGACATATAGTTGGTTATAAATGATGTAATTAAATACTTGATTAAAAAGGTTTCATTGAAAATTAAATTCAATGAAAGGATATTGACTGAAACATATTTAGTGTCAAGATCTATGAAGATAGATTGAAACACATAATAAGTTTAAGTCAAAGTACATAGAATGGATATTGAAGTAGTTCAATATAGAAATATTAAGAAAATGTTCTTGTCATGTGAAGTTTTAATAAGACTTGAGTGTATCTGACACTCGATGAGTAAAAACACATGAGTGATTTTAGATCACGATTTATATGTACAAAATCAGATATCATGTGCTCTAAAAAGTTACGAGCATACACCAGAATGATTCATGTGATGATCATTGAATGACAGTAAGAATATCCTTGAGTACTTTAGAAGAACCAAGGATATATATATAGTTTTATATGGAGAAATGACAAACAAATCACTGTAAAATGTTGCACCAATATTGGTTTTGTCACATATAAAATTTCAATCTCAAATTAAGCTAAGTGTTGTTTTAAAAAGGTATCACAATGACCTAGAAGTTGTCTATGCTAGATTTAGAAGAGTTCTAAATATTGTGACGGATTCTACAAAACGAAGGCAGAGTATGTCATTGTTTTGACAATGACTGAGGATGTTAAGTCAAGAGGTTCTTTGAGAACTTGGTGTAGTTCCGATAGTGTCAGAACTTTGAAGCTATATTGTGTATGACAATATTAGTAACATATTTCAGACCGCGGAATTAAGGTTCCACCAGAAGACCAAACATATTTATTGCTGACTCATTTGAAAAATGAGTGATGCGTTGAGATGCAAATGAATTGCAAAATACATACGTTTCTGAGCATGTCAGAATCATTGACTAAAACTTTTCCCGTGAGCAAAACATGATAAAGCACCGGAAGGCCAAGGTGTTATATCTTTACATATGTAAACTAGATTATTGACTCTAGTGCAAGTGGGAGACTGTTGGAGATATGCCCAAGAGGCAATAATAAAATGGTTATTATAATTTATCTTTGTGTTCATGATAATGTTTACATACCATGCTATAATTGTATTAACCGAAACATTGATACATGTGTGTTATGTGAACAACAAGGAGTCCCTAGTAAGCCTCTTGTATAACTAGCTTGTTGATTAATAGATGATCATGGTTTCGTGATCATGAACATTGGATGTTATTAATAACAAGGTTATGTCATTATATGAATGATGTAATGGACACACCAAATTAAGCGTAGCATAAGATCACGTCATTAAGTTATTTGCTATAAGCTTTCGATACATAGTTACCTAGTCCTTTCGACCATGAGATCATGTAAATCACTTATACCGGAAGGGTACTTTGATTACATCAAACGCCACTGCGTAAATGGGTGGTTATAAAGGTGGGATTAAGTATCTGGAAAGTATGAGTTGAGGCATATGGATCAACAGTGGGATTTGTCCATCCCGATGACGGATAGATATACTCTGGGCCCTCTCGGTGGAATGTCGTCTAATAGCTTGTAAGCATATGAATGGTTCATAAGAGACCACATACCACGGTACGAGTAAAGAGTAATTGTCATGAGACGAGGTTGAACGAGGTATAGAGATACCGATGATCAAACCTCGGACAAGTAAAATATCGCGTGACAAAGGGAATCGGTATCGTATGTAAATGGTTCAGTCGATCACTAAAGTCATCGTTGAATATGTCGGAGCCATTATGGATCTCCAGATCCCGCTATTGGTTATTGGTCGAAGAGAAGTCTCAACCATGTCTACATAGTTCGCGAACCGTAGGGTGACACACTTAAGGTTTGATGTCGTTTAAGTAGATATGGAATATGGAATGGAGTTCAAAGTTTTGTTCAGAGTCTCGGATGGGATCCAGGGCATCACGAGGAGGTCCGGAATGGTCCGGAGAATAAGATTCATATATAGGAAGTCATTTTCTAGGTTTGAAATGATCCGGTATTTTTCCAGGAAGGTTCTAGAAGAGTCCAGAAGAAATCGGCATGGAAGGTGGAGTCCCAAAGGGACTCCACCCACCTTGGCCGGCCAGCCTAAGGGAGGAGGAGTCCCAAGTGGACTCCTCCCCATGGTGGCCGGCCACCCCACCAAAGGAAGGGGGGAGTCCCACTCCCCCTAAGTTTGGTCATATGGAAGGTTTATGTTGGGGTCTTATTCAGAGACTTTTGACCTAATCCTTGGGGCTTCCACCTATATAAAGAGAGGAGGGGAGGGGCTGGCCGGCCACTCTTGGCTCAACCTTGGCCGCACCCCTATGAGTGCCGGCGCCCAAGCCCCCCTCTCCCCAAACCCTAGCTACCTCTCCTCCACCACTTCTCCTGCATATGCTTAGCGAAGCTCCGCCGGAGATCTCCATCGACACCGCCACCACGCCGTCGTGCTGTCGGGATTCCAAGGAGGATCTACTACTTCCGCTGCCCGCTAGAATGGGGAGAAGGACGTTGACATAGGCCTCTCCAATGGGCCTGCCGAAGATGGTACCCGGGGTTTACTCAAGGCCCACGACCCGAAGGATAAGAAGAATTCGGAAGCCCAACTTGCTAGTTAAGGAAAGCTAGAGTTGTATTAGGAGAGAACACTTGTAATATTGCGGGAGGAGTTAGAAACCTTCCCGGACTCTGTAACTTGTATATCACGAATCCCTCGGCTCCACCTCCTATATAAGGGGGAGTCGAGGGACAAAGAAAGCATCGATTCATTGTTTAACAAACCCTAGTTTTCATATCGTCGAGTACTTTTCGGTTGAAACCCTAGTCTACAACCCGTAGGCATTGATAAGTTAATCCCTTGTCAATTGGCGCCGTCTGTGGGAATTAGAGGCGTCAAGGATCTGATCTCGATGGCACGTTCAAGATCGTCGACTTCGTCAATAGCAAGCAACGCGATGGATCGAGGTAAACAGATCGCAACTGGTCCTGTCGATTTTGTTCCTCACCCGCCCTCCCGTTTGGATGTATATGCGTATCTGGAGGATCCTATGGAGATGACGTTCGGAAGATTCCACTTTCGTGTCGAGAAGGAGGGAGCGTATCGTCTCGAAATTCCGATCTCGTCGGGATTATCGGCGGTCGATTCCGATCTTTCAAGCTCAACATCGTCAATCGAGTCAGGTGAAGAGGAGACTTCATCGCCACGCTTCATCAGCACCAGGGCAAGCGAAAAGCTCGCCAAGATCTTCAGCGACATGTCCTTCGAGTCATCTGCGGACTCAGATATAAGCGATGACTCAAATAGCGTCGACAGCTTCAACTTCATCGACAGATCCACTACCATTGGCGAGGTCTTCACCAATCTATATGATGGTGTCACCAAACCTAACATGGTTCAGTATCCAAAATATCATCAGATCTATGCAATCGGAGATCCGAGTCGCCCACAAGAGGAGACATCAGAGAACTTCGAGGAGGCAGGAAATCCATATGTCGATCCTGCAGATCTCACGAGAGGTCTAGGGTCAAAATATATCGGACCAGGGACACGAGAGATGGTACGATTTCCACAAGAATTGTGGGATCGAGTCGCAAGAGCTATTAATGGTACAGAGCCAATGACTGCAACAGCGACACCTGAGGAGTTACAAGTGTACCAGTATAGGCTCGCACGTACCAGGCGAGAGCTCGAGAAGCAAAAAATCGAGTTAGACAGAAGGCAGGAAGCAGCCTCTGCATCACCAGGCGAAGGGCGGAGTTAAGTCGACATTCAGGAACTTCGGGAGATAGCCACAGGGAAGCTCGGAACAGAGCAAGGTCAAGGCTGCAAAACATACCTGAGGGAGAAAGAGAGCACTTAGTTCAAAACCTCGACATGTCTTTTATGTCAATAGACACGAGAGGGAACATTATCCCCAAGACACCAGAAGCTAGGTATATGGCGACACAGGCCTTTATCCTTGCATCCAGGCCACCCCCCGGAGATCCAAGAGAGGCATTGTACAACATGGCAATGGCAGGAGTCGGGGCCCTGGGAACGGCGTTTGCAGCAACACCTCCAGAAGGAGCAGCAAGGAAAAATAGTCCACGGCCCGCGGTAGCAGCACCAGCTCCCGAAAGAACAAGTGGAGCAAGAGACACAGCAACGCAAGCAAGGGTGGACAGAGCACGACAAAATAGAAGGGAACATCGACATTCTCCAGAACTAGATGACGAGGATATGTGTGGGCTGCCGTGCTTCACCAGAAGGGTCCGAAAAACTCGAGTTCCTGCGGGGTTCAAATTGCCTGATAACTTCAAAAAATTCGACGGCCTGCAAGATCCAGAGGATTGGCTAGTCGATTATCTCGAGATGGTGAAGCTGACAGGAGGAACCAGAGCAACAACAATGCAGAGCATCCAGGTACATTTGAGTGGAGCTGCACGATGTTGGATAAAGAAGCTTCCTCCAGGATCTATCGACAGTTGGGATAGCATCGAGGACGTGTTCGTCAAGAATTTCCGGTCCACTTGCAAAAAACCTGCATCACTAGAGGAACTGAGGGCGTGTCGACAAAAGCCAGACGAATCAATGAGGAAGTATATCCAATGGTGGAATATCATTAAAAACTCGGCAGAGAATATATCTGACGAGAGAGCGATAGATGCGTTTGTCGCAGGAATCGGGCGGGGAGATTTTGTCGAGGACTTGGGGAGAACTAACCCAAAGACAGTATCCGCATTAATGGAGATAGCAAACAGATGGGCAGATGGAGAAGATGCTGTTCACAACAAACGACATAGGTCACCAGAGGAGGACCGTAGTCGAAATTATCAAAATAGGCGACGATTTCCCCGGCAGTACTCGAGCTATGATGCTCCTGGACAAATTTCGGCTGGCTTCCGAGCAAGCGCTGGAGGAAACAATAGAGATGATTATCAGAGGAGCAACGAGCAGCGAGGCGACAATAGAGACGATTCCCGAAACAACAGGCAAAGTACTGGGCCAAGGTTCCAGAGACCTTTCGTGTCCCCCGAGGAGATGATGAACGGGCCGTGTCAGATGCATTTTTATCTCGACAACAATGTAAAGAGACAGTCAGGACACTTGCAAAAGGATTGCCAAAATTTTCAGGCAATGTTAAGGTGGGCAGGACACGCCAATGCTCAGGCAACACATAGAAACCCTCAAGGGCCCAGGAGTGAGATCCACTTGCCACCTCCCCCCGCAATTACGGACGAAAATCGACACTAGCTCAGAATAGCGGCAACACCTGCACCACCACCTTACGTTGATCCCAACTCCAACAGAGCAGTCTCGATGATTCAGAAAGGCAGGCCATCCAACAGAGCTCAGAAAGTAATCTCGCGACAGGTGTTCATGGCAGAGAAAATGCCTCCACCAACGGTTGAGTACCTTAATTGGTCAGGGCAAGACATTGGCTTCACAATAGCGGATCATCCACAGCAAGTTCCTCGACCAGGGCAGTCAGCACTTATCTTACCAGCAGTAATTGCAGGATTCGACGTATCTCGAGTATTCATAGATGGAGGCAGTAGTTTAAACCTTATGTATGCAGATACATTAAGGAAGATGAATATATCTCTAGCAAATCTGAAACCAACTGACACACGTTTCCATGGCATCACACCGGAGAAGCCAAGTTATCCGTTGGGAAAGATCAATCTCGACGTTCAGTTTGGGACTCGAGAAAACTACAGAATAGAGAGGCTGGAATTTGAAGTCGTGGATTTCCCATCACAGTACCACGCTTTGTTGGGACGACTAGCATATTCCAGGTTTATGGCGGTACCACACTACACATACCTATTGTGGAGGATGCCTGGACCTAAGGGACCAATCACAGTCAAAGGAAGCTTCGCGCTAGCCGATAAGTGTGACAAGGATTTTCATCGACTATCAGAAACCTTCGGGATGCAAGCAGAGTACATGGTGTCAAGGCTCACGACTGATTATGATGTGCTGCCAGATGTAGGAAGGCCCAACAAAGAATCAACCTTTAACACGGAGAAAAATTCTAAGAAGGTGCAGATTCACCCGACGGATCCAAAAAAGACGACGTCCATTGCGACAAACATGGACCTCGCATAGGAAAGCGCGCTCGTCGAGTTCCTCCGTGAGCACTGGAAAATCTTCGCATGGTGTCCAGCTGACATGCCAGGAGTACCCAGGGAACTTGCCGAGCACCACCTAAACTTGGATCCACTAGCGAGACCAATCAAACAACCTTTGCGGCGTTTTTCGGAGCCAAACCGCAAAGCTATGCTGTCAGAAATTGATCGACTGAGAGAAGTTGGTTTCATCAAGGAACTGCATACAGAGGCCACGTGGGTAGCAAACCCAGTGTTAGTGCCGAAGAAAAAACACTAAAGTCCTTCGCATGTGTGTCGACTTTACGTGTCTCAATAAACATTGTCCAAAGGATCACTTTCCCCTCCCGAGGATCGATCAAATTATCGACTCCACGGCAGGATGTCAACGTCTTTCCTTCCTGGATGCATATTCTGGTTATAACCAGATCAGATTGAAAGAAGAAGACGAGGTCAAAACAGCGTTCATCACACCTTATGGCGTGTTCTGCTATAGAACAATGCCTTTTGGTCTGAAAGACGCGGGAGCAACGTACCAGAGGATGATGCAGAAGTGCCTAGCAACACAGATTGGGAAAAACGTACAAGTGTACATTGATGATGTCGTCATAACATCAAAAAAGGGAACAACGCTAATCGAGGATCTAAAGGAAACTTTCGAAAACCTCAACAAGTTTTGCCTCAAGTTGAACCCAACGAAGTGTTCTTTCGGTGTCCCTGCAGGAGAGCTACTCGGGTTCTTAGTCTCAGCGAGAGGGATTGAAGCTAATCCCGAAAAAATCCAAACTATCGTAATAATGAGGAAGCCAACAAAGTTGAAAGAAGTACAGCAGCTGACGGGGCGAGTCGCAGCTTTAAGCAGATTCATCGCCAGGCTAGGAGAAAAGGCGTTACCGTTCTACGCTTTAATCAAGCAAGGGGAGAAATTCCAGTGGAACGAAGAGGCAGATAGAGCCTTCGAGGATTTAAAGCGCACAATTTCGACACCACCAATCTTGGTGGCACCAAAAGAAATGGAACCTCTCTTGTTATACATTGCAGCCACACCACAGGTGGTCAGCACGGCGCTAGTTGTCGAAAGAGAAGAAGAAGGAAAACTTCACGGAGTGCAAAGGCCGGTATATTTCATTAGTGAAGTTTTATCGCCTTCAAAACAGCGGTACCCGCAGTACCAGAAGCTAGCATATGGAGTGTTCACAACCGTAAGAAAATTGCGCCACTATTTTTCGGCACACCCGATAATAGTGGTCAATGAAGCGCCTTTATCGAATATTCTGAATAATCCAGAAGCTACAGGTCGTGTCTCCCTTTCGGGAACAGAACTTTCCCCTCGGGACATCACGTATGAAAAAAGAAAAGCAATAAAGTCGCAAATTCTGCCAGATTTCATCGCAGAGTGGATGGAGCTGCAAAATACAGGACCCCTAGATCTATCAAGAACTTGGACTATGAACTTCGACGGGTCTAAGAGGGTAGAAGGAGCTGGTGCAGGCGTGATACTTATATCACCTGAAGGCGACAAACTGAAGTATGTCCTACGGATGACGTTCCCAAACGCATCTAACAATGAAGCAGAGTACGAAGCTCTTATACACGGGATGCAGATGGCGAAAGCTTGTGGTGCAAGCCGATTAAAAATCTTTGGCGACTCGCAATTGGTGGCTCAGCAAGTCATGAACCAATGTGATGCAGTCAATGACAGCATGGTGGCATACAAGGAAGTGTACAACGAGCTCGAAAAGTTATTTGATGGATGCGAAGTAAATCACATCAGCAGGCTAAGCAATGACGAAGCCGATGTTCTCGCAAACATCGGGTCGCAGTGCCTTACAATTCCGCCAGGTGTGTTTTGGGAAGAGATAACCGAGAGATCCACCAAACCAAAGAAGGCGCAGAAGAAGGAAAAGGAGGAGAAAACTTCGCTGGTTCTCAAAGAAGCACCAGAAGAAGAGGACCAGGACCTGGTGATGATGGTGGAAGTCCCATGGATGCAAGCGTACATATCATATATCTTAAGAAAAGAAATACAAGACGATCCAGTTGAAGCAAGGCGAATTATTCGACTATCCAAAGCCTTTACAGTGGTCAAAGGGGAGTTATACAAGCGCAGTATTTCGGGCGTGCTACAAAGGTGCGTCACACCCGAAGAAGGAAGGATAATCCTAAAGGATGTTCACGAGGGAATATGTGGTCATCACGCGAGAAGTCGAGCTATTGCGGCCAAGGTTTTTCGGGCAGGATTCTACTGGTTGACGGCAATCGAGGATGCGAAGGAGATAGTACGAACCTGCGAAGCGTGCCAGAGATTCGCCGCAAAACCCCACTCTCCAGCAGCAAAGCTGATGCCAATACCGTTGTCTTGGCCCTTTGCCCAATGGGGTCTCGATATGGTGGGAAAATTACACAAAGCCTCGCCAGGAGGATACGAGTATATGCTTGTTGCTGTCGACAAATTCACCAAGTGGATAGAAGCGAAGCCGATAAATTCACCAGATGCAGCGTCAGCAATAAAATTCGTGAAGAGCATTTTTTCGATTTGGAGTACCTCATAGCATCGTCACGGACAATGGCAGTAACTTCACATCCAAGGAATTCAAGGCATACTGCGCAGAGGTGGGCATCAAATTGCACTTCGCGTCAGTTGGGCATCCGCAAACCAATGGCCAAGTCGAGAAAGCCAATGGTATCATCTGCAACGGTATTAAGAAGCGACTGCTAGGACCGCTTGAAAAGGCTCGACATACTTGGCCAGAAGAGTTGCCAAGTGTTTTATGGAGTATTCGAACAACACCAAATACTGCGACACAGGAAACTCCGTTTTTTCTGGTCCATGGAGCTGAGGCAGTATTACCGATCGAAATAGAGCATGATTCCCCAAGAGTCACAGAGTATGATGAAGAAACTTCAAGAAGAGCATTAGAGGATGATGTAGATGCACTTGATGAAGCTCGAGACGAAGTACTATCACGGGTCACCAAGTACCAGCAAGACCTAAAAAACTACCACAGTCGACGACTGCGGCCAAGATCCTTTCAGGTCGGAGATTTAGTGCTACGGCTCAATCAACAGAGTACTGAAAAACTCGAGTCGCCATGGCTTGGCCCCTACATCGTCACCGAAGTAATAGAAGGAGGCGCATACAGGATCAAGGACAAGAAGACAGGGGTTCCCGAGAAAAACCCCTGGAACGTGGCGCAACTCAGGCGTTTCTACGCTTAGAGTCGAAATATAGTCCTCCTTTGTAAAAATACAATGTACTGAAACGCCCGCGAGTTTTCAGACGCACTCTTTTCCTTTTCAGGGCACCGAGTGGGGCTGGAAAGGTTTTTAATGAGGCGGACTCACGGTGCTGCAATATAGCAAAAGATATTGATGACATACATCTTTTTCGCCGACAGGCTCAGGGGCTCATAACCCACGACAGCAAAATATATATATTCTTGCAAAATAGTAAAATCATCGAGACGAAAAAATAGTATAAGCTCCGACCAAAGGCTCGGGGGCTTCGCAATATAGATAACACTTCACAATATAGACAACTTCTTTAACACAAGGAATTCGACAAAAAAAAATATAAACATGATTTCTCGCAATATAGCACAACTCAGTCAAATGCCTAATATACTATCTATGGATAGACCTTTGTTATTTGCAGCAGTCGTTTTATGATCAGCATAACTCCCTTTGACAAAGAATTCAGAGTCCATCCGAAGAAGTTCGTCCATCATTTCTTCGGCTACAGGAGTCACAATGTCATTGATTTCGTCGACGTTACTTTTTCGCTTCGACTTCTTGGCCAGGCACTTGGAAACAATCTTCGTCAGATCTAATTTTCGATGGCAGATCTGTATCATGATCATGGTGAATCTTGCTCCAGCAGTTAATTGAGCTCGTACAAAGTTATGAATACGAGGGGCATCCCGAAACTTTTCCATCAAACCAAGAAGAGTCTCGGGTGCCTCATCCCGAGGAAACATCGTCTTGTAAACAAGAGACAATGTTCTAGTACAGAAATCAAGGAACTCGCGAACCTGACAGGCGCGGTCTTGAAACCTGACAATCTGTCGGGTCCGCTGCGAGTGGCCTGCACGAGAGAACCGTGGTCAAGAGAAAGGTTAACAAGGAGATTCGTCCTTACGTTCACCCTTTTGTCTTCAGCAGCAGCGTTGAGAAAGGAACCTATTTGGCGACGGCACGAGAAATTCAACAAAAGGATACAGCAGAAAGATAGAGGAAGTTCTGGGTTAAAAAAGCATACCTGACATATCTACACTGGCCTCATTCATCAGTTCGAGCATACAATTCTCTCGAATGGTTGCCTTTTCAGCCTCAGAAATGACGGCTTCCTTGGCAGCTATGGCTTCTCGAGCTTGTTGAAGTGCGATTTTCTCTTTTTCGGATGCATTACGAGATTGCTCCATCATCACAAGTGTCTGCTTCTTCGCATGCTGAAGTTGTTGATGAAGTTCTTCCAAGTCTTGCGATAAACTCTTACTCGAGGAATATTCATCACGTTCACTATTCACAAGCGCTTTCTTAGAGCGAGAAGAGGAAGGCAAAACGTCGGAAGGAGCAGGAGTTGGAGTATAGTTATCAAACGTCAACTGAAAGAAAAGGCTCAACATCAATCAGCTAGCAAGATAGAATTCCATTGATTTTTAGAATATTTACAAGACATTACAACGGAGAAAGCCCTAACAAACTAGTGTGGAAGGCGTCGCCAAAGCTACTTTGGTGACAGCATCAAAAGAAAAAAGAAAAGAAAGAAAGAGTGGTCTACTTGACCTCCGGCTTGGATGCGCTTGGAGCATGCGTTGGTTTAACACCAAGGTAGGCAAGGATTGGCTTCGAGAAAGGTTTGGCAGCTCTAATTAGAGATTGCCACTTCTTCGTTTCCATCTGCCCTATGTCGCCAACCTTGGCCCAGTCGACAGTTTGTTGGCTATCAGCAATCAACGCGATAGTGCCTTCTACGCCAACTTTCAGGCCCTCTTGGCGAAGTTTGAGCCCAAGATCTTCCGGCACGTTGAAGCCTTTGGCGAGAGCAACAAAAGTGTCGGGCTCCTCTTTCTTCGGGAAGAAGTAGGGGAAAAGCTTCGACAGACCTGCCTCAGCATCAGCAAGGCCTTCGCGTGCTTCATCCCCATGGATTTCAAGAAGGGACAGCGCGTCGAGAAGTTCGTCGCCTTCAGGACCATCCACTTCGTATTCTTGATGCGTTCTCCCTGAGAATAAGCAAAGGGTAGCTCATAAATAAAGAATGCTCAGAAAGTGTGAAGTAACCCGAGGAAAAGCACAAGGATTCGAGCACTTACTAACAAAACGTCGACTCTGTGCCTCCAAGCGACTGAGGATCTTTTTCTCTCGAGCAGCTTGCTCAGCTATTTTGTCGCTCAAAGCAGTTTCTGTGTCGTGAAGCCTCTTCCGAAGATCTTCAACACTAGCAGCATCTGCCTTGGCCTCTTCAGCATCTGCCTTGGCCTTTTTAGCATCTGATTCAGCCTTCTTACGAGCCTTCTCGCATTGCTCCAATTTTTGAGCAAGTGCATCAGCACGCTTGTTGGCTTCCGCAAGTTTTTCTACCAAAATAGTCAAATCCAGTCAAAATCACGACAAGAAAGGAGTGAGAAGTCATGGGCCAGGAGAAGCAGCAAAATATTACCTTCAGCCTTGCTAGCATATTCACGGTACCCGACGAATTGGGCACCGAAGCGGATGAATTCCTTAATCAAAGGCTGACGAAGAAAGACAGAAAAAAGAAAGCGTCAAACATAGAAAAAGCTCGACAACATAAAGCCAAAAGAAGTAAAAAACAAAAAATCGATAGCATGGGGAAGTTCTTAGCACAAAAGAAAAAGAGGAAAGACTTACATCATCTAGAAGAGGAGTCGTGGAGCCACCCAATTGTAAGGCAGGCTCCGTGACTGATTCAACCCTCGCCCTTTTTGGCGAAGGGACAAGGGGGCTTGCAGGATGAGTAGGATGATCGGCGTTTTGTTGAGGAGGCGGTGATTCTTCTCCCTCAACTTGTACTTCAGACACAACTAAAGTACGCGACGTACTCGTTCGAGCAGTCGCGTCAATAGCTTGCGCCTCTTCCTCGTCACCACTGCGGTAAAATGGCGATAGTATAAGAAGCAAGATAGACAAAATATGACAAGAGCAAAACAGTAAGAAGCCAGGAGTAACTTACGAGCTGATGAGGGCATCATCATATGGGTTGAAAGCTGCCTTCTTGTCCGAAGGAACAGCTTCTTCGGCTTTGGAAGTGCCGGAATATTCAACTTCATCCCTTTTCCTTTTGTTCCTGGGAGAAACAGCAGGAGGAAGGGAGTGTGTCGAGGCGGTGGCTTCAGACTCAGCGTCTTTTTCAGAAGAAGCCGCGGATTTGTGAGAACCCGCGACTTCACTTTCAGGACGCGAGGTGCCTTGGTTGTCATCATCGACAACGGTGCGGTCTTCAACTTCTCCACCCTCAGGAAAAGGAGGAAGAGAAGCGAGAACAGGGTGGTTCTAAGTAAACGTGTCAATAAAAAAAGAAGTTATGCAAAGGAAGCTAGCAAGACAGTAGTCGATGAAATATTAAAACTTGAAGAGACAATATAGCAATTAAGAGGAAAAGTTACCTCGGGAAGAGGATTGGCGCAACTATATGGCGTGATGCGGCAAGAAGATGGAATTGGATCTTTCTTGTTGAGCGATGAGATTTTGCGGATAAGCTTTTCAAAATCCTTCAAAGGAAGATCTTTTGAGAGCCTGTCGACATCTTCTTCACCAGCATACTTCCAGAGGGGATTTTTGCGATCCTGGAGAGGCTGCACTCTAATCTTAAGGAAATAGGCAGTAATCTCAATGCCCGAAAGTTCCTTTCCGCGGGTGTTCTGGAGCTCGTGGATGCGAGTCATCAGCGCTTCTGTTGCCAACTTCTCAGCTTCAGTAGCTTCAGCATCCCAAGAACGGCGGCGAAGGATCTTGGCTTCTCCGTCAAAAGGGCGATGTTGTCCTCCACTGGATTGGAGCTTTCTTCTTGGATATACAGCCACTTCTTTCGCCAACCTTGGAGAGAGTCGGGGAATTTGACGTCGAAATACTCGACGTCAGAACGAACACAGATAACAACGCCGCCAATGTTGTAGGCGACATTGTGGGAGCCATTACGGCGGAGGCAAAAGATGCGCTTCCACAGAGCCCAGTTAGGTTGGACCCCGAGGAAGCACTCACACAATGTGATAAAAATAGACACATGGAGGATGGAATTGGGCGTCAACTGATGCAGTTGAAGCCAATAGACAAACAAAAGACTGCGAAGAAATTCGTGGATTGGGGGAGAAAGACCTCAGATGAGGTGGTCAACGAAACTGACCCGATACTCGATTGGAGGCTTTGGATAGCTCTCCTCCTTGGGTAAGCGGAGCGAGCTCTCCTTCTTGTTGAACCCCATCTTCTTCAGAAGATTGATGTCTTGGGCAGAGATCTTGGATCTTTCCCACTCCACGCTTCCCAGATCTGCTGTCGCCATTCTTGACTCCGGAGTGCTGTGTCCTGTCAAACGGATGCGAGGCGGCATCAATGAACTTGGCGGCGAAGGGTGTGAGTGTGGTTGCGAGCTTGAAGCAATGGGAGCAATGGAGGATTTGGCAGAGGAGAAGCAGAGGTGCGGTGCGTGCGAAAAGACTGAAGGAGGAAGATGATACCTTTATATAGAGGTGCGGTGAATCGACGCGCCATTGGATTGAGAGATTACGGGACAGATGGTGTACACGTGGACAAGGGGTAAAAAGTAATTTCATACAGGCACGAAAGCACAGGAGCTACAGTACGTGCGCCAGGAAAATCGGAGGACGTGTGTCCCCCACTTGCACGACGTGTCAATACGGTGCGTAAGTTGGGTCCGCAAGGTAGCGAGAGAGAACTTCTCGCATTTTACAGGAACAGCGGTCGTGGCTATCGTCAGCAGTGATGTCACCCTAGCAAGAGAAAATTTCGACTCAACAACTTCATAAAAAAAGGCGACAGCAGAAGATTATGGATCATTTTAAGAGCCTTTGATCAAATACAAGTTTTTGATCAAATGCTCGGGGGCTACTTTCGAAAAATGAAAAACTTGAGAAATACAAAATAGCAATGGCGAGAGCCTATGATCAAATATAAGTATTTTCTCATAGCCTCGGGGGCTACTCCCATCGGGAGCGCTGTTCGCGCACCCGAGAGATTTGGAAAACTATGCGACAGATGAAAAATATAGCGACATAAGGCGTGGAGCCTACACCCAAGCACAAGTCCTTGGCTGTAGCCTCGGGGGCTACTCCCATCGGGAACGCTGTTCGCGTGCCCGATGAAATTATAAAATAAAAAATAAAGAGAGGAAAGAAAGAAAAAAGAGAGAAAGAAGAAGAAAGTGAGTATATTTCGAGTTATATAAATAACTCGACATATACTCTCATCGGGAAAGCAATATAAGTCATCCGTTGACTCAATAAAATGTGCTATTCCAACAGCCGAAAAAGCACTCGACAATATATTCTCAGAACGCCAAAGTTGCGAACAATTTCTGAATGCCACAAAACTTTGCGAAGGTAAGACCCCGATCCGTTCTGTGTGGCGTGGCGCCGTCTCTAGCGTCGGTTTGCTACTTTTTTCCGTATCAACAGATACGAAGAAAAATCCTAACGGACGCGTTAGGTACCCGATAAATATGACTGGGACTTGACAGAATGGTAAGACCTTAAGCGGCACCTGTCGAAGTTTACACCAGTATCCCGTGATCATGTCCAGGGACGTGATCTTGAAGTAGGTTTTTGCGGATTGCCACTAGAGCAGTTAACTAGTACCTGATCCGTCAGGTGAACTAGCCCCAACTACCATTATCCCTGTACAATATAGAAATTCATATACAAAGATATGTGGTGAAGATCAGAGTTATAAAATAAATATAAAGGTGGAGATTTTCCCTGACTCTACGATTCAAGCAAAATCTCGGGGGCTACTGACATAGGCATCCCCAATGGGCCTGCCGAAGATGGTACCCGGGGTTTACTCTAGGCCCACGACCCGAAGGATAAGAAGAATTCGGAAGCTCAACTTGCTAGTTAAGGAAAGCTAGAGTTGTATTAGGAGAGAACACTTGTAATATTGCGGGAGGAGTTAGAAACCTTCCCAGACTCTGTAACTTGTATATCACGAATCCCTCGGCTCCACCTCCTATATAAGGGGGAGTCGAGGGACAAAGAAAGCATTGATTCATTGTTTCACAAACCCTAGTTTTCATATCGTCGAGTACTTTTCAGCTGAAACCTTCGAGATCTACTTGCCCTCTACTTCTAACTAAACCCTAGTCTACAACCTGTAGGCATTGATAAGTTAATCCCTTATCAGACGTCGTCATCAACACCGAACGTGTGACCGAGTACGGAGGTGCTGCCCGACTGTGGCACCGTCAAGATCTTCTACGCGCTTTTGAAAGCGGCAAGTGATCGTCTACCGCAGCAACGAGAGCCTCCTCTTGTAGGCTTTGGAAATCTTCAAGGGTTAGTCTCGTTCATCCCCCCGTTGCTCCCATCTTCTAGATTACATCTTGGCTTGGATTGCGTTCTCGCGGTAGGAAAATTTTTGTTTTCTATGCTACGAATCCCTACATCTAACTTAGAACATCTAAGCCCGAATTTTTCCACAAATTCCAGTGCAAGAAATGATGTGGTTGCTCCAGTATCAAGTAAGACTTTGCCAGGATGAGTAAGAATGCTTAGCGTACCTAAGACGGTTTGATCCGACTCTTCCGCTTGCTCCAAAGATGTGCAATTCAGCTTTCCATAAGGTTTTCCCCTCTTGTTGTTGTTGTTGTTGTTGTTGTTGCAGTTGTTGTTGTTGTTGCGGTTGTTGTTGTTGTTGTTGCAACTTCCACCTCGTCCTCCTGAGCTCTGTCCGCTCCAAGATGCCTTGTTTGGACAATCCGGCTTGATGTGTCCATCCTTCCCACAACCATAACAGATGATTCTGGGTTTCTGACAATCCTTCTGCAAATGACCTCTCTGGCCACAATTGTTACAAATGATTTGATTGATTGGGTTCTGACTCTGACCTCCCCGGTTGTATTGATTACCAGTAGTAGGTCGAAATCGGGGTTTGAAACTCCGATCCTTTGGTTTGCTAATTGGGTACTTCCTTGGCTCGATACAAGCCCTCTTCCTCCTATCCTCTTGGACTTTCCTGTAGTCATCCTCGAAAGTGATTGCCGAGTCAATCAGTTCCTGGAATTCAGCAGTCCGTGCCAACCTCAGTTGCATCTTCATGTATGGATTCATGCCTTTCATGAACTGCTTCTTTCTATTCTCTTCCATATCAACATCCTCAGGTGCATACCTTGACAACCTATTGAAATCCCGATCATACTGCATAATGGGTGCAGTGTTCTGACGTAGTTCGTCAAACTCTCTCTTCTTCAGCTCCATCACGCTCTCCTGAACATGGGCATCCTGGAACTTCTTCTTGAACTCCTCCCAGGTGAACACCTTATCTGGAGGGTGTACTGCTACAAGATTCTCCCACCATGACGCTGCTGGTCCTGACAACAGATAAGTAGTATACCGAATCTTCTCCTCATCGTTGCATCCAATGGTCCTCAGCTTCCGTTCCGTATCCATGAGCCAATCTTCAGCGTCCATTGGTTCTGGAGCTGATGTAAAAGGTAGTGGTCTTGCATTTTAGAAGTCTGATAAGGTTACTCCCTTCCCTTCATTACCCTTATCGTTGATGACGTGGGTAAAGAAGTCTTGCATGTTCTTGCTTTGACTTTCCTGGTACCGCCTCCTATCTTCTTCTATTGCTCTCATATACTGTTGGAAATCTGGGTGCATCATTGGGTGTGGTGGTGGTGGTGCATTCTCCGCTCTAGCTGCTGCATCTGTCTCCTCTTTTTCTCTAGCCTTCCGCTCTCTTCGAGCATCTTCGGTTTCTACTAACGCCATGTTCCCCCTAGTCCTGTAACAAAGAGCGATTACTCATAATTACACCATGCAAATGTTTTCTGAGCTCAACTCATTGCCCAGAACTAGTCACACAATGAAATCAAGAAGCAAATACAAAACAAATATTTATTATGCATATACTTTGTATATTACATAACATACACACTTATATTACATGTGGTATATATAAACCACTTCTTTGGCTTAAAGCCCAAGCCAACGGAATTTAAAAATACGTTCTATTACAATACCACTTATACGACTTTATTCTTCCTTGGAGCTCTACTCCTCATCATCATAACTCGCCTCCGCGTACATCCCTGGGGTCCATCCGGTATAGCGATTCGTCTTCCGAACACCGTCCGGAATGAAGGTCCTTCCAGTAGGTATGTAATCTGAATCGGACGAAGTGCCGAGACAGAGATCTGTCATGCCAAAGTAGCTGGATAATGACTCATATGTATCCCCAGTAGGATACAGCTCACCTTCTTCTGCCATCCATGGAGGATTTCTACTCACTTGACCTCTCATCTTCTTCTTCTTCTTTTTCTTAGTTCCAGAACTCTCACCTACAACGTACTGGGATGTTTTGGGTAGTCCCATCTCCAGATCTAAAGAAATGGAGTTGGTGTCTTTCTCTTCCTGCCCAAAGCTTTGGTTAACGTCTTGGTTAACCGCGCCTCCTTCATCCTCTGTATCACAAGTGATGGGTTCTCCTTCATCCCCAAATGGTTCCCCGAAACGCCAACCAGTCGAATTCTCGATTGGTGACTCCGAGCAGTTTAGGTTTCTGGAATCATCTCCCCCATATCCAGACTCATACGATGCTGACACATGCGGATAGTGTGGAACAAAGTTGGGTGTGAGTGGATCTTTCTGGGACAACTGGTCACTCAAATCTACATAGCTGTCTAAGCTAAAGAAAGGTGTAGTGTGTTGTGGTTGTGCCCTCAGATCACGCATCCGAGTTTAGACTTTATCAGGGTCCTTGAACTCAGTTAGCATGTGCTCAATCTCACCCCTCATCTTCATGTGTAAAAGGTACATCGTGGTCAATAAAGACTTACAGCTATCCATGTGTTGTGCTGCAGCTTCAGGGCTTCTGTGTGCTAACACCAGATGATTCAGAGTGGGATCCTCATCTTCCTCGACATGAGGTATATGAGAATACTCTGAACATAGCAGCTCTACTGACTTGTGCTGCCTTATCTCAAGGATTGCCTTGAATAGGGCCATGTGATAGGTTGTGGTGATGGTTTTGGCTTCTCCGTATGGCATTATACGACTCATCATCAGTTGCATCGGTAGTTGGACCGATACCCTACACTTGGCTAGGATTGCCCCATCATAATAGATATACTTGATAACAGGTATCCGTGCGTCACAATGAAGTTCCTTCAGCATCCCACGCAGGAGATCTGTGATTTGTCCATCATAATCACCGAGCCATCCCTCAACCTTCCTCAAAGTCCTCTTAGGAAAAGTGTTCGCCATTATGGCTGTATACAAAAGCAGAATATTAGTAGTGATGATGCATCATAATAGCTATAATAAAGAATTATCGCACTAAAATATATGGTTTTGCTATTCTCATGTGAATAATCACCATATTTCTAGAGAATCCTTTACTATTTCTACTTGACTCCTACAGGTTTCTTCCCTATACTAGGTTTTTCCAACCTAAGGTCGCAACATTTGCTCTGATACCAGCTGCGGTGAACCAGCATACCACTGCATGTTGTAGTATACAAGTCGTTGATATGATCTTTGTGAAGGGACTTCTTCACAATTTCCATATCCCTCAGAGTGGTACAACAGAAACATTGCAGGTCATAACACTCCATATATTATTACAAACATTGTCTTAACAAGTTGGTATTCTCACATGTCCTATGAGAACACCCTAAGATACTACTTAAGTACGATTACAACTCATAACCATATATAAAAGAGAGCTCAACAACTTATTTAGGTAAGTTCTACGTTGCTCGGCTCTATGCTGCTAGGGTATATCACTACTCCTCCACCTCCGTGTCGTCGGGTCCGTAGACTATCCCATAGTCTACTCCTTCAACTCCTCCGGTAAGATCAGGTTCCTCGTAGACCAGCTCGTAGCTCCCCTCCGATGCTCCATCGGCGATAGCCTCCACTTCCGGATCACAGTCTAGTAAGGGTGTCGAAAGAAAGTGAGTACAGAGGTACTTAGCAAGTTCTAAAAGAGTAAAAGGTGTTTGATGCACTAGCTACGACCATTGATCAGGAAATCGCAGGTCAATGCATGTTTTGAAATCATTTCTTCAAAAGGTTGCTTTTATTATGAAAACTATGCCCGTCAGTCTTCACAGGTTGACCAGAACTTCGTGGAGTTCCTTTCCTGCCGCGTTCACAGTTCCCTTCCCGGAACAAGGAGTGACAGCCACATTTTGATACACTCTGCAGAGGTGCGTTACTTTTTCCACAAGAGATCCCACCCTTTTTGCCATCCGCAGGGACTTGCCCCCGCTCACACTTCCTTTGGTGTGAGGCCAGGTATGAAAATCCAAGCCCACACCTCCTTCTCCGCGATCCTGCAAACCCACCCTTTTGTCCAACCGCACACCCCCAGTAGACTTCTTCCGATAATACGGCTTTACTCACGGTGTACTTTGGACAATCCATCATAGACCGTAGAGCTCAACATCACACACGGATGGGGATTTAAAAGGATATCCCAACCTATGGCAGTGCCTCCAACCTACGAGTGGCATTCGGGTCACTGAGATGGTTTGGCCAATTAAGTTGATTAAATTGGAAATTGATTCCTTTCATGTTTATGTCGAGCCGTTTCATGGTCTTGAATGGCATAGATGAGAGGAGAGGTGTAACGTCCATGGCTGAAACGTACGTGATGTTAGTGGTGTGGGAGGAAGACGAACGAAGAGAGCAGCTCGGCTGGGTTGGGTCACGGAAGGAAATGGGCCAGTAAAATCCGGCCCAACCTAGAAGTCAAGGTAAAAAAAAAGCAGGAGGGAGGCCAGGGTGGGCTGGTTCGGGTCGGTTGCTTGGACTGGTCGGCCCAGTTGGTTCGGTTTACTTTTTATTATTATTTGCCTTCTCTAATTTCTTTCATAACTTTTTTTTATTAGGCCTTCAAATGGAATCAAACAAATTTCAAAAAAAATTATAAAAATCAAAATAGTGTTTTAGGACACTAAGGAACCTCTTTAATATCCATTTGGAAAAATAAAATAATCATTTTATACAGTTTGCCTATATGGCTATTTCGGCATTACTTTGCAAATAGAGTTTTCTAGGTTTTATTTTTTCAAATAAAAAATCCATTAAGGATTTGAAAACTTTGAAAGTCGATATATGTTTGGTTTTTTTAAAAAAAATACTTTGAAACCAAAAGTATTTGTAAACCAACATTTTGGAAAAATACTTTTAAATAACTCCAAAAAGTTTTATTTTCTTGTGAAATTTCAATCATGTTCAAACAATCAAGCATTAAATTTATTTTTATTTTACATTTCAAAATTTAGAAAATTTCGGGATGTGACAGACTACCACCCTTAAAAGAAATCTCGTCCCCGAGATTTGAAGAAGCTAGAAAGAAAGATGGGTTTGGAATATGTTGTGGTGGCTACCACCCTTAAAAGAAACTTTTGTAGGAAGTCTTAGGTCTTGGGTTTAGGCTAAGCTCATCTTGGATATGACTTGGCACATCCGAGGATATGACTTGACAATAGGTCATATTTGGAAAATATCTATGGCTTAGGGCTTCTGAGTTAAAATACAATAGGTGGTTGTTTATTCACATATAGTGAACAACATATCTCTCCAAGGTGAGTCAAATAGGTTCCTTCATAGAAGGGTTTCTAATCCAAATGATTGGTTATTGAACTACTATGTATACCGATGGGTCACTCTTTGGGTCAATCGGAAAACCAAGATGAGAGGACTTCATGAATTTCCTCACCTTTGTTTATTGGTCTCTTCGACAACTTTCCACCACTCTTCATCTAGTGACTAGATCTTCAAACTAAAGGTAGTCCTACGCTTGGCAGCACTTGTCTACTATAAGGACATAATATCTATTCACCCTATGGTTCAGGCTTAACAACGATGTCTCTCTTGTAGGTACGTCTCTCCAGATTTACCATTCCTCATAACAAGAGCAAACAATATGAGTAGTCGTCATGGGGGCCAATCCATGTCGCACTCAATCATTTCCTTGTTTTTAGTTTGGTATATCTCGTATTCTAACTCTTGGTCAACCTCACAAGATTGACAACAAATTTCATGGAGAATTGAATCAATGTTTCAATCCCCATTATTGAACTATTTTGAAAACATTTCTATCGATCCCTAACTAGGGTTTTGCGTATCTTGCACTCTTCGGTTCTTCATCTTGATAGGAACATGAAGGTTGGTTTCACTACTATTGTTTTCATGGCGAGTTGCTAAGAAAACATTCTTTGGGTTGGATATAGATGAGAATAGATAGAAAGATTCTAAGGAAGATTCCTACCCAAACACAACAGATCAAGGCAAAACATCTTCAAACAACATCTAACAAGTATCAAGCAATATGTTTCAAACACAAATAAACTAGTATGGTCATACCTCAATTTGGTATGATCAATGTGTTACTACTATATCGTTGGTACGATGAAAGATCGATAACTAATGGTGGTCTAGTCTATTTCTATATTGGATGCATCAATTTTCTATTCCACTCCTTCGGTGTATCCTCGTGTGTTGTGCAGTTTGCATCGAAGTCTTGATTCAAGTTCTTCATTTCCATAAAATCCTTCTTGCGGAGTCGAAGAATATCGCATGAAGCATCAGTCCCTCACTTCAAGTACAAGGTCATCATCTCTACTTCCTTGATGGATTTCATAAGGTAGGTCATCTATGGCACGAGGAAAACATTTCTGAAGATGGAATAGATGAGTAGTACTAGAAGTTCACAAAGCACACTTTTTTTTTGAAATAGGATTAGAAAAAAATTTCATCCTAGGGTGTTCCTATTTCTAATCCAAACCTAGGGTCTCGATCCTACAGGCAACACTATGCTCTGATACCATTCTGTAGCACCCTACCTTTTAATAAAGATAAGATACCTGTGTATAGTGCTATTCCCGGGATCACTGATAGCACACACATTACAAAATATAGTAAACATCGCAATAGTATCAATTTATTACAACATAGATCCTCAGGAGGTAAACAAAGTATTACAAACTGCATAGTCACTTGGACTAGCTCACATAATAGAGTTTTGAGCAAACACAGCGGAAACATAAACTTCAATGAGCCTCCATTATCTTCATGCGCCACAGGCAGACATGTTGGAATGTAGACTCGAGATCCTAATAGTACTCCTCTTCCGAAGAACCTGCACGTTTGAATATGCAGCCCCACGAATGGAGGTCAGTACAATGATGTACTGGCAAATGACACTTATATGGTGGCAGTTTTTAGGCATGACTATCTACATGATATTTGGCTAGTGGAGTTTAGGCAAATTTGCATAAAGCCAATTTTATCCTATATTTTATTTAAAACAAAACATTTTGAATTTTCGAAAAGGTTTTACACCAAAATGGGCACATGGTTAAATCCACCATGAGCCCCAAGTCGATATGACTCCCAAGTCACCACCACATACCATGGTTAAATCCACCAGGTATGTAGCCCTGGGGCCACTCGACCGAGATAATCCTCAGGTCACCACCACATACTATGGTTAAATCCACCATGTATGTAGCCCTGGGAAAATCCAGTCCTCAGATTGTTTCTACACAAGTTTTAATCATTCAGAAAAGGTGATGAGATTATTCCGTACATCCTTGTCTAGAGACTCAAGTTGTCCATAACCGGGGACACGGCTAAGATCTTAGTTTTTAACTCTGCAGAGGTTGTGCACTTTCACCTTACGACCCATTCTACCCAGAGAGAAGAATGAGACGAGACCTTTCAGAAGGAGAGAGCAACCATACACGCAAGACTCGTTCCCACCTATAATTCTGCTACCAGCCAATGTCTTGCAACAAGTTGAACCCTCACATCTTACTCAATCAAGACAGAGCCCATAATATCATAAGGCTGCACTGGAAGTACACTAAACACGGAAGACATAGCAATTTCTTTGTTCCTGGGTGGCAAACCACAAGTGTACTAACCCACGGGTCACCACCCTATACCATGGTTAAATCCACCAGGTATGTAGCCCCGAGTAGCCACTCAACATAATCCAAACCACTCCAATTCCACCCAGGTGTTTCATTAAGGTTATTAGTTTTCAATTTTTCGAACAACACTTTAACCAACAAGTGAAACAAAGCATTGGCATCATTTTTTTAAATCACTTATGACAATCCTAGCAAGTTGTGTTTAAGGGGTGGCTACACACTACTAGGATCTAAGCATAGCATATATACTTTACTTTTGAAAACAAAAACTCTACCATGCATTCTAGTTTCGAAAACACTAATGCATAATAAAAATAAGTAGGATTTGAATGTCACTTGCCTTTTTGGTAATTGGAGATTGTTCACTCCTCTCAACAAAACACGTCGCTCTTCACACGAACTATAAGATAAAAATATAGCACAACATAAACACACCATTCAACAACAACAAAATCAAACAAGACAACAATCAGAAATCGTTATGTGGTACTAGGGTGTGGCATGAGGTTTGGCTTGCAAGATATGGCTATGAGAGTTTGGATGGCAAGTCACATGATTAGAAAGAGATGGATTATCTAAGATATAACTGAAGAATCTTTATGCTTTACAAAAAGCATGAAAAGAATTTTAAACGGCTTATGTGAATTGAATCACATAAGTGACAAATAGTGCAACAACAATACTACTGAATAAGTGTGACAACAATTATTCAAAAATAGTATGAATTACACATATGCTTGGGTATAGATTTGTGATATATTGAATTACTCAATTAACTCATTTGTATATTGAATAGTTCAATATAAGCCAACAAGATTAAATGGGCATGAGGTTGAAAACGCATGATAGGTGTCGGGATTTGGTTCATGGATTCTAATGGATAACAAGGCTTTAACACATCGGATATGTAGTAGAGTTTCTCGACCTCACCAGAGCAAGGTGAAAGTCTAAAATAGGACATGCCATATTTTACTCAAATAACTCAGTTGTTATTTGAATAATATGAACTAGGATAATCATTTGAACATATGATGATTGTGTCTAAGAGATTTTGATAGATGTGTTTGACTAAAGGATTCACTTTTGCAGAAATGAACCTTGTTTAAAATAATTAAGGAAATGCATCTATAATAAATTAATACTCAAATCCTCGTGTTTGAATTTGAATAGGGGGAAAAGGGTTGAACTAAGTTAGGTGTGTGTGTAAGTGGAACAGAGAGCACCAATATGATCCATTTGCAAAAAGGATCACTTGATTTGGGTTTATAGAAGTTGAGTTATGCCAAAATACTCAAATTCACATATTCAAATTTGAATATTTGAACATTACTCGAAAGTCAGATTTAAAATTACATTTGTGTTCTAAACATTTTTATGAGACCAGCGGTATATTATTTGCCAATTTTGGATGTGCAATTATTTTTCTATAATTTTTACAAGATTAAACATGTCGCGGTTAAATTTTATGGTTGTACGAAAAGTTGTTCAAGAAGTTGCTCGGATGGAAAAACTTTCTACACGAAAGTTGTAGAGGATTAAATTACAAATCCAAAGCAAAAAAGAATTAATTTAATCGGAGTTATGAAACTCACGCTATAAATTTTACAAGTTGCGGATCAGTTTTGAGCTGGCTCATGCGATCGATCGATCAGAATCGTGAGTTCAGTTTATTGAGCTAACAGAGGGATCTTTGGATTTGAATCTGACGGTGTGCATTGGAACAAAACCTGAATGTTGTGGCTTTCAGTAAAAGATGAAAGAAGCTGTCACGGAAGCTATCGATCGATGGATCTTCTTTTCTTTGTTTTCGTTCATGCACGAATGGAAGGTGGCCTCTTCCTTGATTGATACCATATACGTAAGGTGGAGATTACATACTATAGATCGAAACAAAAGTATGGGATGATAGTGCCGTACCAGCGAGCAATCAGATTAGACTGATGCTCAGAATACGATGACGGCCGGCTCGAACGTGGTCGAGAACAGCGCTCCGTTAGCCTCCGGTAGCAATCAAAAGGGCGTCGAGGTTCAGTACGACAAGGGGACTCGATGGTGCAGCGTCATGCTTGGGCGCTCCCTGAAACTGTGGCGATCGAAGACCAGCCGAACTTGATGTAGTTAGCGGCGACACACCGATTCACTGTGTAAAAAAATCGAAGAAGAGGCTCAGGAGATGCATTACGAGGGGATCAAATGGATGCCAAAAACTAACAGAGGAAACATACGATGACTTCGGAATTTATCAAAAATCTGCGAAGGAAACGGCGAGCGATAGGAGCCGTGGCGATGCGGCCAACATCGACAACATGATCCACTATCATGTCCTGGAGAAAGGCCTTAACGAGGGGAGTCTCCTGGTGGAGGGAATCTACGAGATGAACACCAAAGACATCGGAATTTGGTGATGAACTCGATTTTTGTGGCTAAGAGTGGCATGGCATATATTTGTTGTACAGAGCTCATCTGGAGAAAGTGTGAGAACAAAAGTGAGGGAGGAAAACTAGGAGCACATGTTAGACATCTCGGTTTGCAGTGGTATGGACTGTGGACGGAGATCGGGATACGTATGCCAACGAGTGGCATTCGGGTCACTGAGATGGTTTGGCCAATTAAGTTGATTAAATTGGAAATTGATTCCCTGAACTGATTCTCCACTGAATTTTCAGTAACTTTCATGTTTATGTCGAGCCGTTTCATGGTCTTGAATGGCATAGAT
Organism: Lolium perenne; assembly: GCF_019359855.2. Lineage (NCBI taxonomy): Eukaryota > Viridiplantae > Streptophyta > Magnoliopsida > Poales > Poaceae > Lolium > Lolium perenne. The sequence goes on from NC_067250.2 coordinate 128,587,686, forward strand.
GAGAGGAGATGTGTAACGTCCATGGCTGAAACGTACGTGCTGTTAGTGGTGTGGGAGGAAGACGAACGAAGAGAGCAGCTCGGCTGGGTTGGGTCACGGAAGGAAATGGGCCAGTAAAATCCGGCCCAACCTAGAAGTCAAGGTAAAAAAAAGCAGGAGGGAGGCCAGGGTGGGCTGGTTCGGGTCGGTTGCTTGGACTGGTCGGCCCAGTTGGTTCGGTTTACTTTTTATTATTATTTGCCTTCTCTAATTTCTTTCATAACTTTTTTTTATTAGGCCTTCAAATGGAATCAAACAAATTTCAAAAAAAATTATAAAAATCAAAATAGTGTTTTAGGACACTAAGGAACCTCTTTAATATCCATTTGGAAAAATAAAATAATCATTTTATACACTTTGCCTATATGGCTATTTCGGCATTACTTTGCAAATAGAGTTTTCTAGGTTTTATTTTTTTCAAATAAAAAATCCATTAAGGATTTGAAAACTTTGAAAGTCGATATATGTTTGGTTTTAAAAAAAAAATACTTTGAAACCAAAAGTATTTGTAAACCAACATTTTGGAAAAATACTTTTAAATAACTCCAAAAAGTTTTATTTTCTTGTGAAATTTCAATCATGTTCAAACAATCAAGCATTAAATTTATTTTTATTTTACATTTCGAAATTTAGAAAATTTCGGGATGTGACAGACTACCACCCTTAAAAGAAATCTCGTCCCCGAGATTTGAAGAGGCTAGAAAGAAAGATGGGTTTGGAATATGTTGTGGTGGCTACCACCCTTAAAAGAAACTTTTGTAGGAAGTCTTAGGTCTTGGGTTTAGGCTAAGCTCATCTTGGATATGACTTGGCACATCCGAGGATATGACTTGACAATAGGTCATATTTGGAAAATATCTATGGCTTAGGGCTTCTGAGTTAAAATACAATAGGTGGTTGTTTATTCACATATAGTGAACAACATATCTCTCCAAGGTGAGTCAAATAGGTTCCTTCATAGAAGGGTTTCTAATCCAAATGATTGGTTATTGAACTACTATGTATACCGATGGGTCACTCTTTGGGTCAATCGGAAAACCAAGATGAGAGGACTTCATGAATTTCCTCACCTTTGTTTATTGGTCTCTTCGACAACTTTCTCTTCATCTAGTGACTAGATCTTCAAACTAAAGGTAGTCCTACGCTTGGCAGCACTTGTCTACTATAAGGACATAATATCTATTCACCCTATGGTTCAGGCTTAACAACGATGTCTCTCTTGTAGGTACGTCTCTCCAGATTTACCATTCCTCATAACAAGAGCGAACAATATGAGTAGTCGTCATGGGGGCCAATCCATGTCGCACTCAATCATTTCCTTGTTTTTAGTTTGGTATATCTCATATTCTAACTCTTGGTCAACCTCACAAGATTGACAAAAAATTCCATGGAGAATTGAATCAATGTTTCAATCCCCATTATTGAACTATTTTGAAAACATTTCTATTGATCCCTAACTAGGGTTTTGCGTATCTTGCACTCTTCGGTTCTTCATCTTGATAGGAACATGAAGGTTGGTTTCACTACTATTGTTTTCATGGCGAGTTGCTAAGAAAACATTCTTTGGGTTGGATATAGATGAGAATAGATAGAAAGATTCTAAGGAAGATTCCTACCCAAACACAACAGATCAAGGCAAAACATCTTCAAACAACATCTAACAAGCATCAAGCAATATGTTTCAAACACAAATAAACTAGTATGGTCATACCTCAATTTGGTATGATCAATGTGTTACTACTATATCGTTGGTACGATGAAAGATAACTAATGGTGGTCTAGTCTATTTCTATATTGGATGCATCAATTTTCTATTCCACTCCTTCGGTGTATCCTCGTGTGTTGTGCAGTTTGCATCGAAGTCTTGATTCAAGTTCTTCATTTCCATAAAATCCTTCTTGCGGAGTCGAAGAATATCGCATGAAGCATCAGTCCCTCACTTCAAGTACAAGGTCATCATCTCTACTTCCTTGATGGATTTCATAAGGTAGGTCATCTATGGCACGAGGAAAACATTTCTGAAGATGGAATAGATGAGTAGTACTAGAAGTTCACAAAGCACACTTTTTTTTGAAATAGGATTAGAAAAAAATTTCATCCTAGGGTTTTCCTATTTCTAATCCAAACCTAGGGTCTCGATCCTACAGGCAACACTATGCTCTGATACCATTCTGTAGCACCCTACCTTTTAATAAAGATAAGATACCTGTGTATAGTGCTATTCCCGGGATCACTGATAGCACACACATTACAAAATATAGTAAACATCGCAATAGTATCAATTTATTACAACGTAGATCCTCATGAGGTAAACAAAGTATTACAAACTACATAGTCACTTGGACTAGCTCACATAATAGAGTTTTGAGCAAACACAGCGGAAACATAAACTTCAATGAGCCTCCATTATCTTCATGCGCCACAGGCAGACATGTTGGAATGTAGACTCGAGATCCTAATAGTACTCCTCTTCCGAAGAACCTGCACGTTTGAATATGCAGCCCCACGAATGGAGGTCAGTACAATGATGTACTGGCAAATGACACTTATATGGTGGCAGTTTTTAGGCATGACTATCTACATGATATTTGGCTAGTGGAGTTTAGGCAAATTTGCATAAAGCCAATTTTATCCTATATTTTATTTAAAACAAAACATTTTGAATTTTCGAAAAGGTTTTACACCAAAATGGGCACATGGTTAAATCCACCATGAGCCCCAAGTCGATATGACTCCCAAGTCACCACCACATACCATGGTTAAATCCACCAGGTATGTAGCCCTGGGGCCACTCGACCGAGATAATCCTCAGGTCACCACCACATACTATGGTTAAATCCACCATGTATGTAGCCCTGGGAAAATCCAGTCCTCGCATTGTTTCTACACAAGTTTTAATCATTCGAAAAGGTGATGAGATTATTCCGTACATCCTTGTCTAGAGACTCAAGTTGTCCATAACCGGGGACACGGCTAAGATCTTAGTTTTTAACTGCGAGAGGTTGTGCACTTTCACCTTACGACCCATTCTACCCAGAGAGAAGAATGAGACGAGACCTTTCAGAAGGAGAGAGCAACCATACACGCAAGACTCGTTCCCACCTATAATTCTGCTACCAGCCAATGTCTTGCAACAAGTTGAACCCTCACATCTTACTCAATCAAGACAGAGCCCATAATATCATAAGGCTGCACTGGAAGTACACTAAACACGGAAGACATAGCAATTTCTTTGTTCCTGGGTGGCAAACCACAAGTGTACTAACCCACGGGTCACCACCCTATACCATGGTTAAATCCACCAGGTATGTAGCCCCGAGTAGCCACTCAACATAATCCAAACCACTCCAATTCCACCCAGGTGTTTCATTAAGGTTATTAGTTTTCAATTTTTCGAACAACACTTTAACCAACAAGTGAAACAAAGCATTGGCATCATTTTTTTAAATCACTTATGACAATCCTAGCAAGTTGTGTTTAAGGGGTGGCTACACACTACTAGGATCTAAGCATAGCATATATACTTTACTTTTGAAAACAAAAACTCTACCATGCATTCTAGTTTCGAAAACACTAATGCATAATAAAAATAAGTAGGATTTGAATGTCACTTGCCTTTTTGGTAATTGGAGATTGTTCACTCCTCTCAACAAAACACGTCGCTCTTCACACGAACTATAAGATAAAAATATAGCACAACATAAACACACCATTCAACAACAACAAAATCAAACAAGACAACAATCAGAAATCGTTATGTGGTACTAGGGTGTGGCATGAGGTTTGGCTTGCAAGATATGGCTATGAGAGTTTGGATGGCAAGTCACATGATTAGAAAGAGATGGATTATCTAAGATATAACTGAAGAATCTTTATGCTTTACAAAAAGCATGAAAAGAATTTTAAACGGCTTATGTGAATTGAATCACATAAGTGACAAATAGTGCAACAACAATACTACTGAATAAGTGTGACAACAATTATTCAAAAATAGTATGAATTACACATATGCTTGGGTATAGATTTGTGATATATTGAATTACTCAATTAACTCATTTGTATATTGAATAGTTCAATATAAGCCAACAAGATTAAATGGGCATGAGGTTGAAAACGCATGATAGGTGTCGGGATTTGGTTCATGGATTCTAATGGATAACAAGGCTTTAACACATCGGATATGTAGTAGAGTTTCTCGACCTCACCAGAGCAAGGTGAAAGTCTAAAATAGGACATGCCATATTTTACTCAAATAACTCAGTTGTTATTTGAATAATATGAACTAGGATAATCATTTGAACATATGATGATTGTGTCTAAGAGATTTTGATAGATGTGTTTGACTAAAGGATTCACTTTTGCAGAAATGAACCTTGTTTAAAATAATTAAGGAAATGCATCTATAATAAATTAATACTCAAATCCTCGTGTTTGAATTTGAATAGGGGGAAAAGGGTTGAACTAAGTTAGGTGTGTGTGTAAGTGGAACAGAGAGCACCAATATGATCCATTTGCAAAAAGGATCACTTGATTTGGGTTTATAGAAGTTGAGTTATGCCAAAATACTCAAATTCACATATTCAAATTTGAATATTTGAACATTACTCGAAAGTCAGATTTAAAATTACATTTGTGTTCTAAACATTTTTATGAGACCAGCGGTATATTATTTGCCAATTTTGGATGTGCAATTATTTTTCTATAATTTTTACAAGATTAAACATGTCGCGGTTAAATTTTATGGTTGTACGAAAAGTTGTTCGAAGAAGTTGCTCGGATGGAAAAACTTTCTACACGAAAGTTGTAGAGGATTAAATTACAAATCCAAAGCAAAAAAGAATTAATTTAATCGGAGTTATGAAACTCACGCTATAAATTTTACAAGTTGCGGATCAGTTTTGAGCTGGCTCATGCGATCGATCGATCAGAATCGTGAGTTCAGTTTATTGAGCTAACAGAGGGATCTTTGGATTTGAATCTGACGGTGTGCATTGGAACAAAACCTGAATGTTGTGGCTTTCAGTAAAAGATGAAAGAAGCTGTCACGGAAGCTATCGATCGATGGATCTTCTTTTCTTTGTTTTCGTTCATGCACGAATGGAAGGTGGCCTCTTCCTTGATTGATACCATATACGTAAGGTGGAGATTACATACTATAGATCGAAACAAAAGTATGGGATGATAGTGCCGTACCAGCGAGCAATCAGATTAGACTGATGCTCAGAATACGATGACGGCCGGCTCGAACGTGGTCGAGAACAGCGCTCCGTTAGCCTCCGGTAGCAATCAAAAGGGCGTCGAGGTTCAGTACGACAAGGGGACTCGATGGTGCAGCGTCATGCTTGGGCGCTCCCTGAAACTGTGGCGATCGAAGACCAGCCGAACTTGATGTAGTTAGCGGCGACACACCGATTCACTGTGTAAAAAAAATCGAAGAAGAGGCTCAGGAGATGCATTACGAGGGGATCAAATGGATGCCAAAAACTAACAGAGGAAACATACGATGACTTCGGAATTTATCAAAAATCTGCGAAGGAAACGGCGAGCGATAGGAGCCGTGGCGATGCGGCCAACATCGACAACATGATCCACTATCATGTCCTGGAGAAAGGCCTTAACGAGGGGAGTCTCCTGGTGGAGGGAATCTACGAGATGAACACCAAAGACATCGGAATTTGGTGATGAACTCGATTTTTGTGGCTAAGAGTGGCATGGCATATATTTGTTGTACAGAGCTCATCTGGAGAAAGTGTGAGAACAAAAGTGAGGGAGGAAAACTAGGAGCACATGTTAGACATCTCGGTTTGCAGTGGTATGGACTGTGGACGGAGATCGGGATACGTATGCCAACGAGTGGCATTCGGGTCACTGAGATGGTTTGGCCAATTAAGTTGATTAAATTGGAAATTGATTCCCTGAACTGATTCTCCACTGAATTTTCAGTAACTTTCATGTTTATGTCGAGCCGTTTCATGGTCTTGAATGGCATAGATGAGAGGAGATGTGTAACGTCCATGGCTGAAACGTACGTGCTGTTAGTGGTGTGGGAGGAAGACGAACGAAGAGAGCAGCTCGGCTGGGTTGGGTCACGGAAGGAAATGGGCCAGTAAAATCCGGCCCAACCTAGAAGTCAAGGTAAAAAAAAGCAGGAGGGAGGCCAGGGTGGGCTGGTTCGGGTCGGTTGCTTGGACTGGTCGGCCCAGTTGGTTCGGTTTACTTTTTATTATTATTTGCCTTCTCTAATTTCTTTCATAACTTTTTTTTATTAGGCCTTCAAATGGAATCAAACAAATTTCAAAAAAAATTATAAAAATCAAAATAGTGTTTTAGGACACTAAGGAACCTCTTTAATATCCATTTGGAAAAATAAAATAATCATTTTATACACTTTGCCTATATGGCTATTTCGGCATTACTTTGCAAATAGAGTTTTCTAGGTTTTATTTTTTTCAAATAAAAAATCCATTAAGGATTTGAAAACTTTGAAAGTCGATATATGTTTGGTTTTAAAAAAAAAATACTTTGAAACCAAAAGTATTTGTAAACCAACATTTTGGAAAAATACTTTTAAATAACTCCAAAAAGTTTTATTTTCTTGTGAAATTTCAATCATGTTCAAACAATCAAGCATTAAATTTATTTTTATTTTACATTTCGAAATTTAGAAAATTTCGGGATGTGACAGACTACCACCCTTAAAAGAAATCTCGTCCCCGAGATTTGAAGAGGCTAGAAAGAAAGATGGGTTTGGAATATGTTGTGGTGGCTACCACCCTTAAAAGAAACTTTTGTAGGAAGTCTTAGGTCTTGGGTTTAGGCTAAGCTCATCTTGGATATGACTTGGCACATCCGAGGATATGACTTGACAATAGGTCATATTTGGAAAATATCTATGGCTTAGGGCTTCTGAGTTAAAATACAATAGGTGGTTGTTTATTCACATATAGTGAACAACATATCTCTCCAAGGTGAGTCAAATAGGTTCCTTCATAGAAGGGTTTCTAATCCAAATGATTGGTTATTGAACTACTATGTATACCGATGGGTCACTCTTTGGGTCAATCGGAAAACCAAGATGAGAGGACTTCATGAATTTCCTCACCTTTGTTTATTGGTCTCTTCGACAACTTTCTCTTCATCTAGTGACTAGATCTTCAAACTAAAGGTAGTCCTACGCTTGGCAGCACTTGTCTACTATAAGGACATAATATCTATTCACCCTATGGTTCAGGCTTAACAACGATGTCTCTCTTGTAGGTACGTCTCTCCAGATTTACCATTCCTCATAACAAGAGCGAACAATATGAGTAGTCGTCATGGGGGCCAATCCATGTCGCACTCAATCATTTCCTTGTTTTTAGTTTGGTATATCTCATATTCTAACTCTTGGTCAACCTCACAAGATTGACAAAAAATTCCATGGAGAATTGAATCAATGTTTCAATCCCCATTATTGAACTATTTTGAAAACATTTCTATTGATCCCTAACTAGGGTTTTGCGTATCTTGCACTCTTCGGTTCTTCATCTTGATAGGAACATGAAGGTTGGTTTCACTACTATTGTTTTCATGGCGAGTTGCTAAGAAAACATTCTTTGGGTTGGATATAGATGAGAATAGATAGAAAGATTCTAAGGAAGATTCCTACCCAAACACAACAGATCAAGGCAAAACATCTTCAAACAACATCTAACAAGCATCAAGCAATATGTTTCAAACACAAATAAACTAGTATGGTCATACCTCAATTTGGTATGATCAATGTGTTACTACTATATCGTTGGTACGATGAAAGATAACTAATGGTGGTCTAGTCTATTTCTATATTGGATGCATCAATTTTCTATTCCACTCCTTCGGTGTATCCTCGTGTGTTGTGCAGTTTGCATCGAAGTCTTGATTCAAGTTCTTCATTTCCATAAAATCCTTCTTGCGGAGTCGAAGAATATCGCATGAAGCATCAGTCCCTCACTTCAAGTACAAGGTCATCATCTCTACTTCCTTGATGGATTTCATAAGGTAGGTCATCTATGGCACGAGGAAAACATTTCTGAAGATGGAATAGATGAGTAGTACTAGAAGTTCACAAAGCACACTTTTTTTTGAAATAGGATTAGAAAAAAATTTCATCCTAGGGTTTTCCTATTTCTAATCCAAACCTAGGGTCTCGATCCTACAGGCAACACTATGCTCTGATACCATTCTGTAGCACCCTACCTTTTAATAAAGATAAGATACCTGTGTATAGTGCTATTCCCGGGATCACTGATAGCACACACATTACAAAATATAGTAAACATCGCAATAGTATCAATTTATTACAACGTAGATCCTCATGAGGTAAACAAAGTATTACAAACTACATAGTCACTTGGACTAGCTCACATAATAGAGTTTTGAGCAAACACAGCGGAAACATAAACTTCAATGAGCCTCCATTATCTTCATGCGCCACAGGCAGACATGTTGGAATGTAGACTCGAGATCCTAATAGTACTCCTCTTCCGAAGAACCTGCACGTTTGAATATGCAGCCCCACGAATGGAGGTCAGTACAATGATGTACTGGCAAATGACACTTATATGGTGGCAGTTTTTAGGCATGACTATCTACATGATATTTGGCTAGTGGAGTTTAGGCAAATTTGCATAAAGCCAATTTTATCCTATATTTTATTTAAAACAAAACATTTTGAATTTTCGAAAAGGTTTTACACCAAAATGGGCACATGGTTAAATCCACCATGAGCCCCAAGTCGATATGACTCCCAAGTCACCACCACATACCATGGTTAAATCCACCAGGTATGTAGCCCTGGGGCCACTCGACCGAGATAATCCTCAGGTCACCACCACATACTATGGTTAAATCCACCATGTATGTAGCCCTGGGAAAATCCAGTCCTCAGATTGTTTCTACACAAGTTTTAATCATTCAGAAAAGGTGATGAGATTATTCCGTACATCCTTGTCTAGAGACTCAAGTTGTCCATAACCGGGGACACGGCTAAGATCTTAGTTTTTAACTCTGCAGAGGTTGTGCACTTTCACCTTACGACCCATTCTACCCAGAGAGAAGAATGAGACGAGACCTTTCAGAAGGAGAGAGCAACCATACACGCAAGACTCGTTCCCACCTATAATTCTGCTACCAGCCAATGTCTTGCAACAAGTTGAACCCTCACATCTTACTCAATCAAGACAGAGCCCATAATATCATAAGGCTGCACTGGAAGTACACTAAACACGGAAGACATAGCAATCTCTTTGTTCCTGGGTGGCAAACCACAAGTGTACTAACCCACGGGTCACCACCCTATACCATGGTTAAATCCACCAGGTATGTAGCCCCGAGTAGCCACTCAACATAATCCAAACCACTCCAATTCCACCCAGGTGTTTCATTAAGGTTATTAGTTTTCAATTTTTCGAACAACACTTTAACCAACAAGTGAAACAAAGCATTGGCATCATTTTTTTTAAATCACTTATGACAATCCTAGCAAGTTGTGTTTAAGGGGTGGCTACACACTACTAGGATCTAAGCATAGCCTATATACTTTACTTTTGAAAACAAAAACTCTACCATGCATTCTAGTTTCGAAAACACTAATGCATAATAAAAATAAGTAGGATTTGAATGTCACTTGCCTTTTTGGTAATTGGAGATTGTTCACTCCTCTCAACAAAACACGTCGCTCTTCACACGAACTATAAGATAAAAATATAGCACAACATAAACACACCATTCAACAACAACAAAATCAAACAAGACAACAATCAGAAATCGTTATGTGGTACTAGGGTGTGGCATGAGGTTTGGCTTGCAAGATATGGCTGTGAGAGTTTGGATGGCAAGTCACATGATTAGAAAGAGATGGATTATCTAAGATATAACTGAAGAATCTTTATGCTTTACAAAAAGCATGAAAAGAATTTTAAACGGCTTATGTGAATTGAATCACATAAGTGACAAATAGTGCAACAACAATACTACTGAATAAGTGTGACAACAATTATTCAAAAATAGTATGAATTACACATATGCTTGGGTATAGATTTGTGATATATTGAGTTACTCAATTAACTCATTTGTATATTGAATAGTTCAATATAAGCCAACAAGATTAAATGGGCATGAGGTTGAAAACGCATGATAGGTGTCGGGATTTGGTTCATGGATTCTAATGGATAACAAGGCTTTAACACATCGGATATGTAGTAGAGTTTCTCGACCTCACCAGAGCAAGGTGAAAGTCTAAAATAGGACATGCCATATTTTACTCAAATAACTCAGTTGTTATTTGAATAATATGAACTAGGATAATCATTTGAACATATGATGATTGTGTCTAAGAGATTTTGATAGATGTGTTTGACTAAAGGATTCACTTTTGCAGAAATGAACCTTGTTTAAAATAATTAAGGAAATGCATCTATAATAAAAAAAAATACTCAAATCCTCGTGTTTGAATTTGAATAGGGGGAAAAGGGTTGAACTAAGTTAGGTGTGTGTGTAAGTGGAACAGAGAGCACCAATATGATCCATTTGCAAAAAGGATCACTTGATTTGGGTTTATAGAAGTTGAGTTATGCCAAAATACTCAAATTCACATATTCAAATTTGAATATTTGAACATTACTCGAAAGTTAGATTTAAAATTACATTTGTGTTCTAAACATTTTTATGAGACCTGCGATATATTATTTGCCAACTTTGGATGTGCAATTATTTTTCTATAATTTTTACAAGATTAAACATGTCGCGGTTAAATTTTATGGTTGTACGAAAAGTTGTCCGAAGAAGTTGCTCGGATGGAAAAACTTTCTACACGAAAGTTGTAGAGGATTAAATTACAAATCCAAAGCAAAAAAGAATTAATTTAATCGGAGTTATGAAACTCACGCTATAAATTTTACAAGTTGCGGATCAGTTTTGAGCTGGCTCATGCGATCGATCGATCAGAATCGTGAGTTCAGTTTATTGAGCTAACAGAGGGATCTTTGGATTTGAATCTGACGGTGTGCATTGGAACAAAACCTGAATGTTGTGGCTTTCAGTAAAAGATGAAAGAAGCTGTCACGGAAGCTATCGATCGATGGATCTTCTTTTCTTTGTTTTCGTTCATGCACGAATGGAAGGTGGTGAACTCGATTTTTGGTGGAGGGAATCTACGAGATGAACACCAAAGACATCGGAATTTGGTGATGAACTCGATTTTTGTGGCTAAGAGTGGCATGGCATATATTTGTTGTACAGAGCTCATCTGGAGAAAGTGTGAGAACAAACGTGAGGGAGGAAAACTAGGAGCGCATGTTAGACATCTCGGTTTGCAGTGGTATGGACTGTGGACGGAGATCGGGATACGTATGCCAACGAGTGGCATTCGGGTCACTGAGATGGTTTTGCCAATTAAGTTGATTAAATTGGAAATTGATTCCCTGAACTGATTCTCCACTGAATTTTCAGTAACTTTCATGTTTATGTCGAGCCGTTTCATGGTCTTGAATGGCATAGATGAGAGGAGATGTGTAACGTCCATGGCTGAAACGTACGTGCTGTTAGTGGTGTGGGAGGAAGACGAACGAAGAGAGCAGCTCGGCTGGGTTGGGTCACGGAAGGAAATGGGCCAGTAAAATCCGGCCCAACCTAGAAGTCAAGGTAAAAAAAAGCAGGAGGGAGGCCATGGTGGGCTGGTTCGGGTCGGTTGCTTGGACTGGTCGGCCCAGTTGGTTCGGTTTACTTTTTATTATTATTTGCCTTCTCTAATTTCTTTCATAACTTTTTTTTATTAGGCCTTCAAATGGAATCAAACAAATTTCAAAAAAAAATTATAAAAATCAAAATAGTGTTTTAGGACACTAAGGAACCTCTTTAATATCCATTTGGAAAAATAAAATAATCATTTTATACAGTTTGCCTATATGGCTATTTCGGCATTACTTTGCAAATAGAGTTTTCTAGGTTTTATTTTTTTCAAATAAAAAATCCATTAAGGATTTGAAAACTTTGAAAGTCGATATATGTTTGGTTTTTTTAAAAAAAAATACTTTGAAACCAAAAGTATTTGTAAACCAACATTTTGGAAAAATACTTTTAAATAACTCCAAAAAGTTTTATTTTCTTGTGAAATTTCAATCATGTTCAAACAATCAAGCATTAAATTTGTTTTTATTTTACATTTCGAAATTTAGAAAATTTCGGGATGTGACAGAACCTGGACCTCGGGTTCTGTAAGAAGCATCATTGTCCGGTAAGGACAATGTTATAAAATCCAAATAATGCAGTCATGAATGTATTATTTTATGTGGAATCCCTTTACCCCAATGAGTTATTACAATTTAGGGTTGAATTAAGATTTATGCCTTTGGCAGTAATTTGCAATTGCTTTAATGTGTAAAACACTTTAATTCTCATAAAGTAAAATGATTCAAAGTAATACTACTTTACCTTTGTGATTCATTATTCATTCCAAAAATGATTTGAAATAATAGAGTTGTCTCTATATTTTTGGAATAAAAAGGAATAGAGTATTTTCCTTTGGAAAATACTTTTCTTAAATAGAAATGACTTGGAATAATAGAATTTCATTTTGAAATGTTTGAAAATAAGTATTTGAACTTATTTGAGATTTTTCCTTGATTTTTAAATACAAGGAAATAATATTTTTAAATTCCAAGTGTTTATTTTAAATTCATCAAATTCACAAATTTGAATTTGTTCCTTAAATTCTATTTCATATTTTATTCTTGTTAAGAATAATTTTTCATTCACAAATCCAATTTTTATTGGATTTTTAGTGGTGTATTTTATTTACTAAAAATTGGTGAAATTCTGGTTATTATCTTAATTGTGAAATGTCCAAAATACCCCTCTGGCCCCTATTGGGCCAGCCCACTAACTAAAGCCCATGGGACAGCCCACTAAGGCATGTCCCATAATGGGTCGGTGGTGCTGAAGCGGCCCACCTCGCTCGCTCACTCATTCGTCTCTCTCACTCGCTCGACCTAACCCTAACCTCTGGCGACACCCGTGGCGATGGCGTCGCCGCCATGGCCGCCACCCTGCTCCCGCCGCCACCGTGCTTCCCTGACCTCGCCACCTACCTGATCTGAACCGCCGCGCGACGATCTATCGATCTGTCCGCGTGGTTTCCTCGATTGCTTCCTCTCCTGGCGAATCGCCTCCTCTCTGGATCTCATGGAGAATCGCCTCGGGCGATTTGTGATCTCCAACGAGCTCTCGTCCTCGCCGGCAACGTGTGCGCACCTCCGAGACCGACCTGGCGCGGGTGCTGCTCGCAGCGCCTGTACCGTCGTCTCCGTGCTGTGCTGCTGGTGGTGGTGTTCGTCGGTGTAACGCTGGCGCCTTCCCTGGCTTTGCAGCTGCTATGGCCGCGCGAGCACTGTCTCGCCATGCCATAGCCTCTGCCACCCGGCGTGGGTAAGTTGCTCTGCTCCTTCTCCTTCTCCTCTCCATGCCTGTGCGCCTCTAAACTTCTGTCCGCCTTCTTCCTCTTGCTCTACGGCTCTCTGATGATCTTGTGATCACGCAGAGCCTTGCTACTGCTTCCTAAGCTACCTGTGCTTCCCTTCTCTGCAAGTTCTGGCCAATTCACCATTCTTTGGTACTGGCCAGTGTTGCTTTGCTTGCTGTGCATGCCATGTGTTGCTTGCCTACTGCTCCTATCATGCTAGGATCTTACTCTGCCATGCTGTACTTGCTTATGAGCTTGCTAGTGCTTACTGGCAATTTATACTTGCTTGTTTAGGTGTACTGCTATGCATCTGTGACACTTGTGAATGCCAGTGATGCCTGTGAGGTGCTTCTGTGCCTCCTGTGTAATCCAATGATCCATTGGATCAATCATTTCTTGTTGACTAGTCTATCTGTGTGGCTTAACTTGATTCAATTGATCCATTTGATCAATCAAATGTCAGTGGCTTGGTTGCTGATTAATTTATGTGGCTAAGTGAATCATTTGCTTACTGATGTTGATGCTCAAGCATGCTATTGCTTATGTGTATATGTGCTATTGCTCTCTCTAGCTCACTGGACTTGATCCAGTAGCTAAGATGCAGTGACATGTGCTGGTGTGCCTCACAGTGTGCTACTGTCAATATATAGCATGGATTTGTTATGTATTCATGCTTGGATGAATTAATTAATGATGAACTGCTTATGCAGTGATGATTAAATTACTTGCTTGTGTATGAATTTGCTGTTCATGATTATTTGACAAGCAAATAGAATCTGAATCCATTTCTGGATAATGATGCTTTGTATTTGGCTTTGCTTTGGATGGTTCTAAGTGTGGTGTGACCTCAGTAGCCTTGCTACTGATTGGTTGCTCACATGGTTGGCTGGATCTTGTTGGCTACTCATCTTTTCTTGCATATTTGGGGATCATAATAAATATGAATGCCAATATGCTTGCCTGTGAAGAAAATCTAGGATTTACTGATGGTTGCATGTTTAGGATTTTCTGTGTAGTCTGTGTTAGCTGCTAATCCTTGCAATACATCTATTGGTGCTATCTGTGCATGAGATCTTACTAGTGTGTGCATCTGTGCATGATTGCTAGCTTCTGTGCACAAGATCTGTATCTGGATGATTTCTGTTTTAGTGGCTTCTAGACTGGCAGTAATCCTTGGTGAAAACCAAGTGATGATTTACCCTTTGAGCATCTGCTCAATCCCATGACTATGTCATGCATGATTTATGGATCAGATCCAATGGATCTTCTCCAGGAACTAGGTATACCTTGTTCCAGCTCCTAGAGTGAAATTTTGTGTTGATGCAGACTTGTGGTTTGTGTCACAGCTCTTCACCTCCAGGTCTTGGTTGATCTTCTTAGGTCACCATGATTTCTGGTGGTGGAATGGTTGTGTGTGGGTTGGTTCTGTTCTTGAGTAAGAACTGGATGAACTGTGCTGCTCTACCTTCACCTTACCTTGTGAATCCTTATCTGGTCGACTGGTTACTGTTTCTAGGGTTTGTGCCCCTTTTATATGAGCTCTACTTCTGTTCTTGCCATGACACACCAGCCTGGCTTGCTTTGGTGACTAAGCTTGTGCATTGCCTTGCTGTGGCTTGCCCAGCACACATGAGATGTGTGCTCTCATATGCTGAAACTTGAGCCCCTGGTGGTGCTCATGTTTGGTCTGCTTGCTCTTATCTTGTGCTGTCCAGGGCTTTGGACAAGCACAAGTGTGCAGAACAGTGGTTACTGTCCAAACTGAATTCTGTCAACACTTACTCTGTCCAAACTGAATTCTTTGGCTAACACTAACATTCTGGCTAGTACTTGCTGTTCTGTTTTGCAGGTTTTGAAGATGAATATGACCATGAAGATATTCTTCAAGTCATTTAGTCTAGGTTTTAGTTTAGGACAATATTGTAATCTTCATTTTTCATTTCTGCTTATTGTTCATCAATTCTTGTATCAAGGATATTGTAAAGACAATGTAATCTGTGTTGGTTATCAATAAAGCTCAAATTTTACTTATGAGCTTTTGATTTGTGTAATATTTATATTCTAGAATAAATGTTGTATTTATTATTCACTTTGAAATTCAAAGTTATTTGAATTCATAATTTGTTTTTGAATTGTGAATTCAATTTCCATATTCATTTATACTTAATGTTTGATATTCCAAATGCATCTTACTTGTCAAATGAAACCAATTCCCCAAATCAACAAGATACAAAAGAGATCATGTCGAAATTTCCCTAATTCACATTGCCTAACCCTAAGTGCAAAATGAGAGAGAACCTCGATCCCTCTTAGGTTTAGTTGCAATAAGGCGCGAAAATTTCCCCCTTTTTGCGATGAAATGCACATCCCATTTCTAAATCTTCCCTTCGTTGTTCCTATGTTCTGGGTTATTACAAGATCATCTTCATCGGCAAAGCCGCCGGTTGATCTCTTCATAGGCGATGCTCTGGCCTCCTCCACAGCTGCATTAACAAAGGCATCATGATCAGCTTCGTCATCACGTACTGATCCCGCTGTGTCGCAAGTATCATTGGCTAGGGGAGGAGGATTGGTAAAGGAAGCTTCAGAATCCATCGGATCATCGTGCTCGTCCTTTGGGCTTGTGTTTTCGATAGTATGAAATTTGTCAGGGGCTGAGGAGTCTCTCCCTTTGGAAGTGTCATCCGGCGGGTGATACGTCTCCGACGTATCGATAATTTCTTATGTTCCATGCCACATTATTGATGATATCTACATGTTTTATGCACACTTTATGTCATATTCGTGCATTTTCTAGAACTAACCTATTAACAAGATGCCAAAGTGCCGATTCTTTGTTTCTGCTGTTTTTGGTTTCAGAAATCCTAGTAAGGAAATATTCTCGGAATTGGACGAAATCAACGCCCAGGGTCCTATTTTGCCACGAAGCTTCTAGAAGACCGAAGAGGAGACGAAGTGGGGCCACGAGGTGGCCAAACCATAGGGCGGCGCGGCCCAAGCCCTGGCCGCGCCGACCTATGGTGTGGGCCCCTCGTGACGCCCCTTGACCTGCCCTTCCGCCTACAAATAGCCTTCATCGCGAAACCCCCAGTACCGAGAGCCACGATACGGAAAACCTTCCAGAGACGCCGCCGCCGCCAATCCCATCTCGGGGGATTCAGGAGATCGCCTCCGGCACCTGCCGGGAGAGGGGAATCATCTCCCGGAGGACTCTACGCCGCCATGGTCGCCTCCGGAGTGATGTGTGAGTAGTCTACCCCTGGACTATGGGTCCATAGCAGTAGCTAGATGGTTGTCTTCTCCTCATTGTGCTTAATTGTCGGGTCTTGTGAGGTGCCGAACATGATCAAGATCATCTATCTGTAATTCTATATGTTGTGTTTGTTGGGATCCGATGAATAGAGAATACTATGTTATGTTGATTATCAATTCATGTCTATGTGTTGTTTATGATCTTGCATGCTCTCCGTTATTAGTAGATGCTCTGGCCAAGTTGATGCTAGTAACTCCAAGAGGGAGTATTTATGCTCGATAGTGGGTTCATGTCTCCGTGAATGGGGAGTGAGAGAAACCTCTAAGATTATGGATGTCTTGTTGCCACTAGGGATAAAACATTGGTGCTATGTTCGAGGATGTAGTCACTGATTACATTACGCGCAATACTTAATGCAATTGTCCGTTGTTAGCAACTTAATACCGGAAGGGGTTCGGATGATAACCCGAAGGTGGACTTTTTAGGCATAGATGCATCTTTGGATAGCGGTCTATGTACTTTGTCGTAATTCCCAATTAAATCTCACAATACTCATCATAATATGTATGTGCATGGTCATGCCCTCTTTATTTGTCAATTGCCCAACTGTAATTTGTTCACCCAACATGCTGTTTATCTTATGGGAGAGACACCTCTAGTGAACTGTGGACCCCGGTCCAATTCTTTATACTGAAATACAATCATCTTGCAATCGTTCTCTGTTTTTCTGCAAACAATCATCATCCACACTATACATCTAATCCTTTGTTACAGCAAGCCGGTGAGATTGACAACCTCGCTGTTTTGTTGGGGCAAAGTACTTGGTTTGTGTTGTGCAGGTTCCACGTTGGCGCCGGAATCCCTGGTGTTGCGCCGCACTACATCTCGCCGCCATCAACCTTCAACGTGCTTCTTGGCTCCTACTGGTTCGATAAACCTTGGTTTCATACTGAGGGAAAACTTGCCGCTGTACGCATCACACCTTCCTCTTGGGGTTCCCAACGGACGCGTCTTTGTACGCGTATCAAGCACTTTTTACGCGCCGTTGCCGGGGAGATCAAGACACGCTGCAAGGGGAGTCTCCACATCCCAATCTCTTTTACTTTGTTTTTGTCTTGCTTAGTTTTATTTACTACTTTGTTTGCTGCACTAAATCAAAATACAAAAAAATTAGTTGCTAGTTTTACTTTATTTACTATCTTGTTTGCTATATCGAAAACACAAAAAAATTAGTTACTTGCATTTACTTTATCTAGTTTGTTTTATTTACTGTTGCTAAAATGGGTACTCCTGAAAATACTAAGTTGTGTGACTTCACAACCACAAATAATAATGATTTCTTATGCACACCTATTGCTCCACCTGCTACTAAGCAGAATTCTTTGAAATTAAACCTGCTTTACTAAATCTTGTTATGCGAGAGCAATTTTCTGGTGTTAGTTCTGATGATGCTGCTGCCCATCTCAATAATTTTGTTGAACTATGTGAAATGCAAAAATATAAAGATGTAGATGGTGACATTATAAAATTAAAATTGTTCCCTTTCTCATTAAGAGGAAGAGCTAAAGATTGGTTGCTATCTCTGCCTAAGAATAGTATTGATTCATGGACTAAATGCAAGGATGCTTTTATTGGTAGATATTATCCCCCTGCTAAAATTATATCTTTGAGGAGTAGCATAATGAATTTTAAGCAATTAGATACTGAACATGTTGCACAAGCATGGGAAAGAATGAAATCTCTGGTTAAAAATTGCCCAACCCATGGACTGACTACTTGGATGATCATCCAAACCTTTTATGCAGGACTAAATTTTTCTTCGCGGAACCTATTGGATTCAGCTGCTGGAGGTACCTTTATGTCCATCACTCTTGGTGAAGCAACAAAGCTTCTTGATAATATGATGATCAATTACTCTGAATGGCACACGGAAAGAGCTCCACAAGGTAAGAAGGTAAATTCTGTCGAAGAAACCTCTTCCTTGAGTGATAAGATTGATGCTATTATGTCTATGCTTGTGAATGATAGGACTAATGTTGATCCTAATAATGTTCCGTTAGCTTCATTGGTTGCACAAGAAGAACATGTTGATGTCAACTTCATTAAAAATAATAATTTCAACAACAATGCTTACCGGAACAATTCTAGTAACAACTATAGGCCATATCCTTATAATAATGGCAACGGCTATGGTAATTCTTATGGGAATTCTTACAACAATAATAGGAACACACCCCCTGGACTTGAAGCCATGATTAAAGAATTTATTAGTACACAAACTGCTTTTAACAAATCTGTTGAAGAAAAGCTTGGGAAAATTGATATACTTGCTTCTAAAGTCGATAGTCTTGCTGCTGATGTTGATCTCTTGAAAAATCGAAATTTATGCCTAATGAAAATCATCATAATAAAATTGTTACTACAGCAAATGCCATCCAAGTTAGAATTAATGAGAATATAAGATTGATGGCCGAATTGCGTGCTAGGTGGGAAAAAGAAGAAAATGAAAAAGAAGATAATATAGCTAAAGTTTGGACTATTACCACCACTAGTAATGCTAATGCTACACATGTTGCTGCACCTCCTACCATTAATGGTAAAAGAATTGGTGTTGGCAATGTTTCCACTTCTAATGCAAAGCGCGAGAAACTGCCTGAAACTGCTAAAACTGCTGAAATTGCCTGTGATAAAACTGCTGAATTTTTTTCCAACATTGGGGATGATGATCCCATTGCTTTAGATTATAATGGTTTGAATTTTGATGATTGCAACATCTCTGAAGTTATAAAGTTCTTACAAAAACTTGCTAAAAGTCCTAATGCTAGTGCTATAAATTTGGCTTTCACGAAACATATTACAAATGCTCTCATAAAAGCTAGAGAAGAGAAACTAGAGCGCGAAGCCTCTATTCCTAGAAAGCTAGAGGATGGTTGGGAGCCCATCATTAAGATGAAGGTTAAAGATTTTGATTGTAATGCTTTATGTGATCTTGGTGCAAGTATTTCCGTTATGCCTAAGAAAATCTATAATATGCTTGACTTGCCACCGCTGAAAAATTGTTATTTGGATGTTAATCTTGCTGATCATTCTACAAAGAAACCTTTGGGGAAAGTTGATAATGTTCGCATTACCGTTAACAATAACCTTGTCCCCGTTGATTTTGTTGTCTTGGATATTGAATGCAATGCATCTTGTCCCATTATATTGGGAAGACCTTTTCTACGAACCGTTGGTGCTATCATTGATATGAAGGAAGGTAATATAAAATATCAATTTCCTCTCAAAAAAGGTATGTAACACTTCCCTAGAAAGAGAATGAAGTTACCTTTTGATTCTATCATTAGAACAAATTATGATGTTGACACTTCGTCTCTTGATAATACTTGATACACACTTTCTGCGCCTAGTTGAAAGGCGTTAAAGAAAAGCGCTTATGGGAGACAACCCATGTTTTTACTACAGTACTTTGTTTTTATTTGGTGTCTTGGAAGTTGTTTACTACTGTAGCAACCTCTCCTTATCTTAGTTTAGTGTTTTGTTGTGCCAAGTAAAGTCGTTGATAGTAAAGTTCATACTAGATTTGGATTACTGCGCAGAAACAGATTTCTTTGCTGTCACGAATCTGGGCTGTTTTCTCTGTAGGTAACTCAGAAAATTATGCCAATTTACGTGAGTGATCCTCAGATACGTACGCAACTTTCATTAAATTTGAGCATTTTCATTTGAGCAAGTCTGGTGACTCGATAAAATTCGTCAATACGAACTGTTCTGTTTTTGACAGATTCTGCCTTTTATTTCGCATTGCCAGTTTTGTTATGTTCGATGGATATTTCGACTCCATTGACTTTCAGTAGCTTTGTGCAATGTCCAGAAGTGTTAAGAATGATTATGTCACCTCTGAACATTTATATTTTGATTGTGCACTAACCCTCTAATGAGTTGTTCTAAGTTTGGTGTGGAGGAAGTTTTCAAGGATCAAGAGAGGGAGATGATAAAACATGATCAAGGAGAGTGAAAGCTCTAAGCTTGGGGATGCCCCGGTGGTTCACCCCTGCATATATCAAGAAGACTCAAGCGTCTAAGCTTGGGGATGCCCAAGGCATCCCCTTCTTCATCGACAACATTATCAGGTTCCTCCCCTGAAACTATATTTTTATTCCATCACATCTTATGTGCTTTTCTTGGAGCGTCGGTTTGTTTTTTTTTGTTTTTGTTTTGTTTGAATAAAATGGATCCTAGCATTCTTTGTGTGGGAGAGAGACACGCTCCGCTGTAGCATATGGACAAGTATGTCCTTAGGCTCTACTCATAGTATTCATGGCGAAGTTTCTTCTTCGTTAAATTGTTATATGGTTGGAATTGGAAAATGATACATGTAGTAATTGCTAAAATGTCTTGGATAATGTGATACTTGGCAATTGTTGTGCTCATGTTTAAGCTCTTGCATCATATGCTTTGCACCCATTTATGAAGAAATACATAGAGCATGCTAAAATTTGGTTTGCATATTTGGTCTCTCTAAGGTCTAGATAATTTCTAGTATCGAGTTTGAACAACAAGGAAGACGGTGTAGAGTCTTATAATGTTTTCAATATGTATTTTATGTGAGTTTTGCTGCACCGGTTCATCCTTGTGTTTGTTTCAAATAGCCTTGCTAGCCTAAACCTTGTATCGAGAAGGAATATTTCTCATGCATCCAAAATACTTGAGCCAACCACTATGCCATTTGTGTCCACCATACCTACCTACTACATGGCATTTCTCTGCCATTCCAAAGTAAATTGCTTGAGTGCTACCTTTAAATTTCCATTCTCTACCTTTACAATATATAGCTCATGGGACAAATAGCTTAAAAACTATTGTGGTATTGAATATGTACTTATGCACTTTATCTCTTATTAAGTTGCTCGTTGTGCGATAACCATGTTCACTGGGGACGCCATCAATTACTCTTTGTTGAATTTCATGTGAGTTGCTATGCATGTTCGTCTTGTCTGAAGTAAGAGCGATCTACCACCTTATGGTTAGAGCATGCATATTGTTAGAGAAGAACATTGGGCCGCTAACTAAAGCCATGACCCATGGTGGAAGTTTCAGTTTTGGACAATATCCTCAATCTCATATGAGAAAATTAATTGTTGCTACATGCTTATGCATAAAAGATTAGTCCATTATCTGTTGTCTATGTTGTCCCGGTATGGATGTCTAAGTTGAGAATAATCAATAGCGAGAAATCCGATGCGAGCTTTCTCCTTAGACCTTTGTACAGGCGGCATAGAGGTACCCCTTTGTGACACTTGGTTAAAACATGTGCATTGCGATGATCCCGGTAGTCCAAGCTAATTAGGACAAGGTGCGGGCACTATTAGTATACTATGCATGAGGCTTGCAACTTGTAAGATATAATTTACATGATACATATGCTTTATTACTACCGTTGACAAAATTGTTTCTTGTTTTCAAAATCAACGCTCTAGCACAAATATAGCAATCGATGCTTTCCTCTTTGAAGGACCATTCTTTTACTTTTATTGTTGAGTCAGTTCACCTATTTCTCTCTACCTCAAGAAGCAAACACTTGTGTGAACTGTGCATTGATTCCTACATACTTGCATATTGCACTTGTTATATTACTCTATGTTGACAATATCCATGAGATATACATGTTACAAGTTGAAAGCAACCGCTGAAACTTAATCTTCCTTTGTGTTGCTTCAGTGCCTTTACTTTGAATTATTGCTTTATGAGTTAACTTTTATGCAAGACTTATTGATGCTTGTCTTGAAGTACTATTCATGAAAAGTCTTTGCTATATGATTCACTTGTTTACTCATGTCATATACGTTATTTTGATCGCTGCATTCACTACATATGCTTTACAAATAGTATGATCAAGGTTATGATGGCATGTCACTCCAGAAATTATCTTTGTTTATCGTTTACCTGCTCGGGACGAGCAGGAACTAAGCTTGGGGATGCTGATACGTCTCCGACGTATCGATAATTTCTTATATTCCATGCCACATTATTGATGATATCTACATGTTTTATGCACACTTTATGTCATATTCGTGCATTTTCTGGAACTAACCTATTAACAAGATGCCGAAGTGCCAGTTGCTGTTTTCTGCTGTTTTTGGTTTCAGAAATCCTAGTAAGGAAATATTCTCGGAATTGGACGAAATCAACGCCCAGGGTCCTATTTTGCCACGAAGCTTCCAGAAGACCGAAGAGGAGACGAAATGGGGCCACGAGGTGGCCAAACCATAGGGCGGCGCGGCCCAAGCCCTGGCCGCGCCGACCTATGGTGTGGGCCCCTCGTGACGCCCCTTGACCTGCCCTTCCGCCTACAAATAGCCTTCGTCGCGAAATCCCCAGTACCGAGAGCCACGCTACGGAAAACCTTCCAGAGACGCCGCCGCCGCCAATCCCATCTCGGGGGATTCAGGAGATCGCCTCCGGCACCCTGCCGGAGAGGGGAATCATCTCCCGGAGGACTCTACGCCGCCATGGTCGCCTCCGGAGTGATGTGTGAGTAGTCTACCCCTGGACTATGGGTCCATAGCAGTAGCTAGATGGTTGTCTTCTCCTCATTGTGCTTAATTGTCGGGTCTTGTGAGCTGCCGAACATGATCAAGATCATCTATCTGTAATTCTATATGTTGTGTTTGTTGGGATCCGATGAATAGAGAATACTATGTTATGTTGATTATCAATTCATGTCTATGTGTTGTTTATGATGTTGCATGCTCTCCGTTATTAGTAGATGCTCTGGCCAAGTTGATGCTAGTAACTCCAAGAGGGAGTATTTATGCTCGATAGTGGGTTCATGTCTCCGTGAATCTGGGGGAGTGAGAGAAACCTCTAAGATTATGGATGTGCTGTTGCCACTAGGGATAAAACATTGGTGCTATGTTCGAGGATGTCGTCACTGATTACATTACGCGCAATACTTAATACAATTGTCTGTTGTTAGCAACTTAATACTGGAAGGGGTTCGGATGATAACCTGAAGGTGGACTTTTTAGGCATAGATGCATGCTGGATAGCGGTCTATGTACTTTGTCGTAATGCCCAATTAAATCTCACAATACTCATCATAATATGTATGTGCATGGTCATGCCCTCTTTATTTGTCAATTGCCCAACTGTAATTTGTTCACCCAACATGCTGTTTATCTTATGGGAGAGACACCTCTAGTGAACTATGGACCCCGGTCAATTCTCTATACTGAAATACAATCCCATCGTAATCTTGTTCTCTTGTTTTCTGCAAACAATCATCATCCACATTATACATCTAATCCTTTGTTACAGCAAGCCGATGAGATTGACAACCTCGCTGTTTTGTTGGGGCAAAGTACTTGGTTTGTGTTGTGCAGGTTCCACGTTGGCGCCGGAATCCCTGGTGTTGCGCCGCACTACATCTCGCCGCCATCAACCTTCAACGTGCTTCTTGGCTCCTACTGGTTCGATAAACCTTGGTTTCATACTGAGGGAAAACTTGCCGCTGTACGCATCACACCTTCCTCTTGGGGTTCCCAACGGACGCGTGCTGTACGCGTATCAGCGGGTCACGCAAGTTTCCAGAAGCTATGAGGGTCTGCCAAAGAAAAACATGTAAGAACTATGATAGTCGTGTTGATCAAGGAGAATAGAGTAATAAGAGTATGTGAAGGAAAATTTACCTCCATTGGCGGATGATCGGCATCAAAAGGTGGATGAGAAGATATCAGCGGAATTGAGTCTTCTTGACTGAAGAGAGTAAGGCGTTGAACTTTGTCAAGCAGCTCCTTTTCCGATAGTTCAGCAACATTTATTCTGGTTTCATCCCTCGGACCCGAATATAACCACATCGGGTGAACCCTGGCCATGACTGGCTGAACCCGACGTTTTAGGAACACGGCAGCTACCTCTGTGCCGATCATGGTATGGCCATCGACTTCCTTGATCCGAAGGAATTTGACAAATAACTCGTCGGCTGTTGTCCTTTCCTCGGGAGAAAGGATGTTCTTCCAAGAGTGCTTGGGTTTGGCTTCGAGAACGTCGACAAAACGAGGAAGCTGGGATTCGGTTGTTGAAGAATCCTTAATATAGAACCATTTCGATCTCCATCCTTGCACAAATTCTCTCATTGGAAATTTGAAATAATTGACTTATGAGCGGACAACGAACCCCACTCACCCAATGACAAAGGGTCCATTACTACTTCTGTATCTCTTAACAAAGAATATTTTCTTCCACAACCAAAAGTGAGGCTCGATGCCCAAAAACGCTTCGCAAAGGGTGATGAACACAGCAAGGTGAAGGATTGAGTTGGGGGCGAGTTGCCACAGTTGGATTTGGTAAGACCGCAGAAGGTGATGAAGGAACTTGTGGGAAGGAAGCGAGAGACCTCGATACAAGAACGACAAGAACGTCACGGTAAAACCAGCAGGAGGATTAGGCCGAGAGATCGCACCTGGGAGAATTACATTCCCCTCGTCGGAGGAGACTAGACCAAGGCTTCGGGCCCTCTTTTCATCACGGTTCGTGATGGAAGACGCCAGCCGATCTCCGGGATTGGTCCCAGCCGTGGAGCTTGACGGCGCCGGCGGCGCCGGAGCTGGGGGAGGAGCGTCTGGAGCGCTTCTCTTCGGAAGATTTGAAGAGGCCTTGGCGGCGTCGCCGCCGCTTGCGGAACTCGCGGCGGCAACGGGGTTCTTCTTCTTCACCATCGTTGGATCTAGAGAAGATCTAAAAATGGCGGTGGTGGCGCAGCGGTTATGAGAGAAGAGGGTGGAAGAAGGAAAGGAGGATGCTACGACGGTGTGAGAGAATACTAAGGATTTTGCTCTGAGAGATTTTAAGTATGGGGGAACTTGAGGATTGCGTGGGGACGTGTCGTTGCTTCCAGTTCATTAAAAGGACCCTCTCTTCATCGTTGATCGCGGAAATCGAGGAGGCGCCTTGGTAACCGTACGAGAAAGGCGGATATTACTTAAAAACAGAGCCATGTAGAAGTAGGATGGGCCCAATGGGTCGTGTCTTGTCAGTCAAAATCAAAGTATTAGTAACGTCATCAGTGACGTCGTGAAGACCACCGGAAGCATTCAAAGAAATATAAAAGGTATCGGATGGTGGACCTGAGTCTACGCACGGATTGGAAGCTTCCGTACCTAGACTCGGGGCCTACTCCCATCGGGAGCGCTGGACGCGCACCCGATAAAACGTGAACTCGAAGATATTCCTGTGAAGAAATGTTTAAAGAAAAGGATGGAATGTTCAGCTCGAGTCTACACCCGACAGCAAGCACCCGTGCCCAGACTCGGGGGATACTCCCATCGGGAGCGCTGAGCGCGCACCCGATAAAAATTTTTCACTCCAGGATCATGCCCGGGGATTTGATTCTGTGTAGGGTAACGTTGTTTTGCCATCGGCAGTTAACCAGCAAAGCTGGGCACGTTAATCAATATCCTTTACGCGTTGAAACCTTACTGAAGAATACGAGCCCTGGTACAAATGTATCGGGTGACCCATGAAAACTTGCAGAAAACTTCGGCAGAAGAAAATGTTCGAGTAGTACAACTTGAGTCTACGCACGGATTGCAAGCATCCGTACCTAGACTCAGGGGCTACTCCCATCGGGAGCGCTGAGCGCGCACCCGATAAAAGAAGATGGTACTGTTACAAGATGGACAAGAACAATCAAGGAGAAGATCATTTAGCGGAGGCATGCTTTAGTCTCTACCCGAAATATCTTCGGCTAGACACTCGGGGGCTACTGACGTGGGCATTACCCTTCGTGTAACTGACATTTCCCTATCCTGTGCGGCCCAACTGGAGGCCCATGAAGATAACCGATGGCAAGGCGGGCCACTAGGACGGTGCTGGAGAAGGTTCCTTGAAGAACAAGACAGAGAGGATCCGAACAAGGAAAGTTTAGAGCTAGGTCTTTTGTAAACCTAGTCGTAACCGGGCAGATCTCTTGAGACCTGGCCTCCTATATAAAGGCCAGGAGAGGGGCTGCCGAGGGACAGAATCAATCATAGCAACTTTAGCCACCAGAAGTCTAGAGCTAGGTCGCCGTAGCGCTTAGCCTCTCAACGAGATCACAGCCGAAACCTTCGGCACCCCATTGTAACCCAATATTCTCATAATCAAGATCAGACAGGCATGACGTAAGGGTTTTACCTCATCGAGGGCCCCGAACCTGGGTAAATTGCTCTCCCCGCTTGTCTGTTCACCGACGTCTCGTGTCAGCCTACAGGATTCCATCAACCCTAAGCCCCAATCGAAGGTCATTGCCGAGGAGTACCCTCGACAACTACCTTGTCGTTTTTGTCCACCACGATCTCACCACTAGAGTTGCGGTCTATTTTTTGTTTGCACACGTGCACTTAATTTGCTTCTTTAAGCTACTTCGTCTACTTTGACATATCGGTGGACAACTTCTACACACCGACCATTCATGGAGATAATCTTTTCTACTCTATCCGACTCTGGCGCGCATGGTTAATGATGGTCCCTACCTTCGCATGTCCGGTACTTGCAACACCATAACATGCCTTTGTTCCTGGCGCAGTCCCGAGTCCGGCAAGCTCCTTCCTTCTGAGCGTCTTCCCAGGCTCCACAACGACACCGACACCGACCATAACACCATCTACCTCAACTATGTTCTCCAAGGAGACTACATCAAGCACGGCACCATCAACCATGACTACAACACCCACATTCTCAGCTACATCGACATCGGCAACAAGGACTACCACCTCACCTCCAGCTTATGCTCTAGTCAGACCGTATGCGTCACTACCAATCTGACTTAGGGGGTAGAGTATATTACAGTTTAGCCATATTTGGTAGTTTAAGATGGTAATCTAGATCCAACTCTACTAGGTTTCTTAGTTTCGAAATCTTTACTAATACTATAAGAAGCAACCCAAGAGGCTGTAACGACTTGGAAAAATCCTAATATGATTTTTCTTCGCTGCTTGTTTTTCTGAGTCATTCCGAAGTTTTCACCATCATGCGTATGTCGTCATCTACATGTTTTGACAAAATAAATTTATTTTCAAATGTTTTGTTTGAAAACACTAACCTAATTCCTAACCTGCCCCTCTTCTTTTCCTGGCCATCTGCACCCGGCGGCCTTCGCTTCCTCCTCTCCCTTTTGTCGGCAACCTTTGGCCCGATTTTTGACAGGTATGAGATGATGACGTTACCAAGGTTACCCTTTCGGCTTGGTCTGGGTAGGGTTATGAACGTTATTGGTTATCTTTAGGAATCTCAGTCTAATTTGTACTCTTGTCTGTATTCTGATATATTTGGCTTTCTGTATGATTTGAATTTTTGTATTGTATATTTTATTCTTGACTCGTTGGAGTTGTTGTTGAAATATATTTTTATGTGGTTCCGTCATGAACTTATTGTAATATAACTACTTTTGATTGATAATTCATCTTGCATCACGTGTGTACTTTCTCGCGCACGTCGTGTAGGAGGGTGTCTCCAAGTCAATACCGTGTAGATTTCGGTGAGATTGTTGGAATCCTCATGGTACCGGTTAAGGGCATCAAGGAGGCTCACAATGTAATTAGTTATCATCAATGGATACAATTAATATTCCGCAGTCTTTCACTTAGTTCCAACATACTATTTACTTCAGCTATTTTGGTTGAAGAATTTCCCCACTATATTTGTAGATTTTCTACTTGTAGCATTTTTCGATAGATACCTTCTGATCCAATGAACAACATGATCGAGGGCTTGTTTCAAAGGTTTTTATAGTGATTTCACTATGTAAGTTGTTTGGTTTATATAATATAAATAATGAGATGTTTCTACTACATTTTAAAGAAAAAATAACATCCACTCAACCATCTAGTAATTTCTTTTTCTTTAGCGCAATAAAAAAATGAAATCATATAGAAAAAACCCTAGTTGCCACCTTGTCTCATCCCTCCTCATCCTCCCCGACGTCACCCAATGACGCCAAAAGAAAATGTCAACCCGATGAACAGTTGCACAGGGGGTCCTCTATCTAAGTAATTGGTAGGGCGTGCATCTTTCTCCGATCTAAGTTACTATGAGAGAGGGGAAGGTGAGGCCCGCGCGAGAGGGAGAGGAGGTGAAGCAGGGAGAGGCCAGGAGAGCGCTAGGGAAGTGCGAACCGGGGTGCTCGACTGGCCCACCTGCGATGGCGCGAGAGCCATGGCAGGGCACGTAGGGCGTGCAGAGATAGTCTTGCATGTCCCCTCCCACCGCAGCCGCGCTTCCGCGGAGGCGGTGTCGCCTGCCGGGTTCAGCGGGAAAGATCGTTTCCGTCGGCGTTCATTGCAGACTCGTAGCCAACCTCGAACGTCGGGACATCAGGATGGGCAGACAGGAGAGCCGGCGAAGATGGAGAGGGCTCACGAGTTCACCATGGGATGCCCGGATGGAGTCGGCGGCCGGGGGTGATTGGTCAGGAAAAATCTCACGGCAGGGGAAGTAATGGGTGGAAGACTCTCGATGCAATAATTAAGGAACAAATGCAAACCATCACGGCAATATACCAGATTACCGTTAAACGCTTAAGCGGTGGAGCTGCTCCATTGTTCGAGTCAGATCGATAGAGAGCACCGCGGTATCACATCAAAGTCCCCAACATAGACCACCACATTTTCAGGCTCGATGCAACTACAGCCACACCAGCAACTCAACAAAGACCACGCACCAGCCTGCCACCAAAACGCTGCAGGACCCCCAACTGTACACATAAAAGAATAAGTAGGAACCAGAATAGCCAAATCACATACGTGTTAGCTCGACGTTAATTCTAAACATGCCTCAAAATTCTGTCAAAAATAAAAGTTGTTCAGTTTTAGTATAGTAGTTATTAGCCTCGGCTAAGGCCATGTCTAAAAGACCAGTGTCTAGGCGTAAACATGCTCAGATTCAGTAAGGGGAGGACATCTCTGTGACACTCATTGGTTGGTGTTGGGTTGAATGACATTGGCACGGGGCTTCGGATGAGGTATGGGGCATGTCGCCATATCCGCATCACGTGCCGACTCGTTCATGTACATACACTTGGGTGTTACTAACGTCACATGTTGATGTTCATGTTTTTTCTGTAGCGGGTTGTTCTCCTTTCCTTGACCTCTACGGCTCATTTATCTTCATCCATTTTTGTATTTGGCTCTGTGTTTATTTGATGTATGGACTATCTCTTACCTTCATATTGTTACAGAGACCAGTTGTAGTACTAGACAACATCGTGGTATCGATATCTTGCCCTTTATCAGGAAAAAGAAAGTCAGAAACCTTGATATTACCATTCAGAACATACAATAACACTTGAGTTGGAATTATAATTTGGGCAAACATTCGATGATCCATATGTTCGGTGGATCAGCAGTTTTGCACGATAATATTAGAGGAACCGTCTCACAATTAATT
Organism: Lolium perenne; assembly: GCF_019359855.2. Taxonomy (NCBI): domain Eukaryota; kingdom Viridiplantae; phylum Streptophyta; class Magnoliopsida; order Poales; family Poaceae; genus Lolium; species Lolium perenne. The sequence goes on from NC_067250.2 coordinate 128,617,877, forward strand.
TTAACTTGGGATTTTTTATTACTTTTTTCTTAAATTCACTTTTCATTTTAATTCAACATATGCAAAATTGTGAATCTACTCTAAGATAACAAGCAACTAATGATGGGTTTCAGATGGTTTCGTTTTGCCATGTTGGCTAAATACCTTCTATGCACATAGGTACCTACACGTCCCCTATCAACCTTTGGAAGGCGTTTGCTCAAGTACAACCCCTCCCATAAACTCAAACATATTAACAACTAAGATAGTTTTGTATCCCTTCATATTTAAGCTTATGAAGGGGTACAAAATAATCTCAACCCTTGATGAGTTTTTTAGTTTTGGGGGAAAGGGGTTGTACTAGAGCAATTCATCATGAAGATACTCAGTAGTAACTACAGTTATACAATCGAACAAACCTTCGCAATCACATATATGTACCTTGACCCAACAATATGGATCAAGTGAAAGGTGAGTATGAGACATCCTTGTTTGGATAGCTGAGGCATAGCTCGACCAATCTTTGCTGATCACGTGTCTCAAAAGACTTTATGTATAGGTATCTGATGCCTTATTTTCCGACTTAGGATCTCCTTTTTTACTTCAAAGTATGTTTGGTGTATACTCGGCCTTTCTCACTGAAGTTTGGAGCTCACCCTTTACTTACACCGACCCAATCTGATATTCTATGTAATAGGTTCAAGAACTAATTGAAGTAATGATAACTACAGCTCTCTCATTGTACAGAGGTTTAAATTCCATCGTGATTGATTCTTTCTAGTACCATGCTCTATTGCAAACAATGAAGTTATCATTATAACTACCATATTACTAGTGTATCAATGAAAATTTCAAAACCGCATGGTCACGAAAGCATTAAGCATTTAGAGTGATCTATCATGCACCAAAGAACACTTCAACGTATAACTCTAGCATGAAGGAAATTTATAACATGATGGCAACATCACACATATGAAAATTGGGCATACTTAGGTTCAACCGTTCTCATTATCTTCATCCTCGGTGTCACCAGCTAGGAGAATGATGCGGCTTTGTCTTCTTGTGAGAAAAGGTGGTTAAGAAGAAAAAAACAACACATTCTTAAAGAAAAAGGTATGGTGGTCATCAAGGAGGAAGAAGATAAATAGAGACAACCAATGTCACTATATGAATGGAAATAACATGTGGCCGTGTTTGACACATATTTTCGATATTAAAATAATTGTTTGATCAATTATTTTGTTATGCTGTAACAACCCATGGACATTAAGTTAGTATAATAAAAAAAATGCTAATACACAATTCACATGTATCGTCATGTGAGACTCCACTGGTGACGAAATTTTAGAATAATCATTGCGGGGGTATCTTATCTGGGAGTCTCACAAGCAAGCCACATAGGAGTACTTGCTAACCGTATACGATGATATAGAAACATGGGACATATATCCAACAAATATCAAGAACAAAGAACTATGATCTTTTCTATAACTACCCTCTAGGACATATTTCTAAACATATGAGATGGATGCTAACATGTTGCCGAAAATTCACGCAATGACCAAGAACAATGGTTTACTATATCAATGAAAATTTTCAAAACCGCATGGTCACGAAACCATTAACCATTTTGAGTGATCTATCATGCACCAAAGAACACTTCAAAGTATTACTCTAGTCTGGAGGAAATTTATAACATCAGGACAAGGTCACATATATCAAAATGGGACCAGATCGACTCAGGCTTCATCGTCTTCATCGTCTTCATCCTCGGAATCACTATCGTCGTCATCCCGGTCATCGCAAGTACATGAGTCAGACTCCCACTCATTGCCACATCCATAGCAGAACTGAAATTCGCACCTGACGATCACGCAACCATTAAGCTTTTAGGCATCAAGTTTTCATGCAAAGCCGTTAAACACTTGTTCGACTACTTACAGATTAATTACTCCACATAGAAAACTCGCGTGCTATGTTATGTTACTACTTATTAGTAGAAGTTGTTCTCCCAAACCTAAAATAAGATCTAATCTACAATTTGGCAGAAGGAGATCCATAGATCAGTACAGTCACCCAAAAAGAAAAGGGCAATTACCTGCAGACAATGTGCAAGCAGCCACCTCTTTTGTCGACGAAGAAGTCGCACTTGGGGCACCTCCTCCATTTCTTCTTCGTGGCCATCTCCAGCAGCATCAAGTCCTCCCTGCTCCTGTCCCCTCTCCCGAGCTTCTTGTAGGCGGCGCAATCGGCGCCCGCGTGCCACGGCACGCTGCACTGCGCGCAGAAGAGCCGCCTGCACACCTGGCACTCGGACTGCGTCACGGGCTCGCCGTCGTCGTCGGCCACCATCATCTCCGAGCAATCGGGGAAGGGGCAGTAAGTCCGCCGCGCGCCAAGAAACATGGTCTCGCACAGCGCGGCGCACCACCGCTCGAACACGTCGACCGGGAGGGCGGCGCGGCACAGCTCTGGGTCGAGAGTGCCGGTGCAGGATGCGTCGAGGCATCGCACGGTGGCGGCGGCGCCGGACTCGACCTTGGCGCGGACGTGGCCCGTAAGACACGCTGGGCAGAAGGCGTGAGAGCAGGCGCTGCCACCGCGGTGGACCTCCGAGGCCGCCATTGGCTCATCGCAGATGCTGCAGGGATTCGGCGACTTCTCCGCGGCATCCGCCATTGGAGGAGATACGGAGTCTCTGACGGTTTGGTGTATACTGATCGAAAAAATACTAAGCCGTCTCGATCTCTCCGATAATTATTAGGTTTTGTTGGGATTTCATTATTTGGGGGAGACCTTCCAGGTATTTGCCGAAGCGTGTTTACGCTGGCTTGTAGGGCTAGCGGTTCTTTTTTCTAACAAGAGCGAATGTGATCAGATATTTCCATATTTCAAACATGATTGACCGATGCCGACGGAGAAGGAATCATCCTTTCACACGATTTGTTGGAAAATTAGTCCGTTTTAACGGAAATATCTGACACTATAAGAAAGGAGAACCCAAGAGAATCTGTAATCCAAACAAAAAAATATACAACCGAAAAATATATAAGAAAGGAGAACCATCCCCCTCTCTCTCGCGATATTCTTCCTCCCACCGCCAACCTCCCACTTAGCGCATTGTTGTTGGAACGAGATCCTCTGACATACATTAAACTACTGTAGAGGGACTTTGCTGATTTTGGTTCGTCCATTCGCATCGAACGGCAGCATGTCCAACCCAGGAAACCATACAGCATAGTCGGCCCAAAGCCCAGCCCAACAAACGATTGTGCCGCACTCCAGCACAAAAAAGCCGCCAGAACAAAGTAAATAGCGCGAGAATCATCGACGGAAATAAAAATTACGAGAAAAAGGGATCCCAGAACCTGGAGCTGGCGTTGCTGGTTATCATTCACAAGTAAATTGTCAGTAGCCTAGATTTCTGTGTTTCCCATATTGAATAAATCAACTCTTTCCTTTAGATTTGTTTTATTCCTGATCAGTTTTCGCCAGGATCTGGAGCTCATCTTCAATAAATCAAACTCTTACCTTCAGATTTGTTTAGAACTTGATTAGTTTTCGCCAGAACCTAGAGCAGGCACGTACTGCTCTGCCCGTCATTCTTAGGTAAATTCTGAGTATCTGTTTCTCGCATTGAATAAATCAAACTCTCGGCTTGAGATTTCTTTAGAACTTGATCAATTTTTGTGCTTCTCTTGGAAATAGTTGGTTGAACTTCATCAAGCATCATATTTGCCAATGGAAGAAGAAACTGAGAAAGAAACAGATATGGCACAAGAGATAAACACATCAGCTCATGGTTCGGAATTCAATCGGTAATTCAATTATCACAAGTACTTTGCAATGAGATGTCACATACTATAGTAAGCGCCGCTGTAGTTTTTCATACCCCTAAGTAATACTTGTTTTGTTTTTTTACATTGCAGAGTTGTACTGCCTAGTTTGGTACCTCATATGGGCATGAAGTTTAGAAATTCAGATGAGGCTTGGGCGTTTTGGTTGAGCTACAGCGGGCAGAAAGGCTTCGAGGTCAAGAAAAGGTATACAGACAAAAGGTCATCCGATGATTACATCATGTAAATTTGTTTGTGCAAATGAGGGTCTTCGATCAGAAGACAAGAGAGATTATTAACTAAGCTCCCTCGAGCTGAAATTAGAACCAATTGTCAAGTCCACATGAATGTTAAAATGGACCGAACGAAGGAAAACCTCAAAGTGTCTGAGCTAGCTTTGGAACACAATAACACACTACACTTGCCAGAAACTTTACACCTAATGGTGTCACAAAGGAAAATTTCGGAGTTACAACCTTTTGAAATTGGAATGGCAGACGATTCAGGTATTAGGCCAAAAGCAGCACATGAGTTGGCAAGTCGCCAAGTTGGTGGACGACCCAGTCTTAGCTATACCCTCCGTGATCACAAGAATTATTTGCGGACTAAGAGCCAATGAGAAATGGCATATGGCCAAGCTGGTAGCATGCTTAAGTATTTTCAAGACAAGATTGTTGAAAACCCATCATTCCAATATGCATTGCAAATGGATTGTGAAGAACAATAGCAAATATATTTTGGGTTGTTGCTAAAATGATCATGGACTATGCACATTTTGGTGATGTTGTTAGTTTTGACACTACTGTTGGAACAAACAAGGAGAGCAGGCCTTTTTGGTGTTTTTGTCGGATTCAATCACTTTAGAGAAACTGTGGTTTTTGGTGCTGCTCTCATGTATGATGAAACCTTTGCATGCTTCAAGTGGTTGTTCGAGGCCTTTCTAGATGCTCATAAAGGAAAGGCGCCAAATACATTCTATATGGATCAAGATGCTACAATGGGAAAGGCAGTTGGGGAAGTGTTTGCGGAAATGTGGCATGGATTATGCACTTTTCATATTATGCAAAATGCTGCCAAACATCTACACGAAGAGAAGGATGAAGAGAAGAAAAAGGACAAGAAAAAGGAGAAGATGAAAGAGAAAGAGAAAGAGAAAGAGAAAAATAAGTACAACAAAATAGAGGAGAATGAAGAAACGAGTATTCTATCAGATTTTAGCGCGTACATGTTTGAGTACGAAGACACGGAGGAATTTGAACAAAAGTTTGACCTCATAAGGAAAAAGGTGAGCAAGCAGATTTGGTTGGATAGTGTGGTGACCCTGCATACCACTGCATGTTGTAGTATGCCAGTCGTTGATATAACATTCACGAAGTACCATTCCGCAAATATTACATCCCTCAGAGTAGTACAACAGAACATAGCAGGTCCATAACTCATTCATTTATTATTACAAATATCATACACATGTCGTCTTGGAGCTCCTCTTGGGTCCTAAGAGGAATACTCCTGGGTTCGAGGCGAACCCAACTTAACTTACAATATAAGAGTCTCATTAAGTTATACATTTATTTCCTCGAGCAGCTAAATACTAAGAGTTCGGGCTGCTCGGCCACTACTACTACTCGAGATGTTCAGGCTTGATCTCCTCCGGAAGCCTCCCCGGATCCGTAGACGATGAGGTAGTCTACGCCTTCGATACCTCCAGAGAGGTCTGGTTCTTCATAGCCGATGATCTCGGCTCCTTCATTGTTGTCGTAGTCCTCCTCCAGATGATTCAGACAATCTAAGCATGGGATTTAGGAGTGGTATGAGTACGAGCGTACTCAACAAGTTCATTATAGATAAGAGGTGTTTAATGCTCTAGCTACGATATTAAACCAGAAAGTCTAATACCAATGCAGGTTTTGATAAACATTTCTTCAAGAGATTGCTTTTATTCCAAAGAGCTATGTCCGTCAGTCTTCACCGGTTTACTAGAACTTCATGGAGCTCCTTTCCGGCCGCGTTCGCAGTTCCTCATCCCGGAACAGGGAGTGACAGGTCACAGTTCTTTACACTCTGCAGAGGTGTGTTGCTTTACCCATAAGAGATCTTAACCTTGGTGCCAACCGGGCAGCTTTCCCGTCCACACTTCCTTCGGTGTGAGGCCCGGTATAAGGTCTAGCCAATCATGTTCCTCCGCTACCTCGAACACCCACCCTTTGTTGCATACTCCGACCCTGGGTCCACGCCGGCCCCATTATTCCCATAGATTTCAGGGTGGACTCCGACCACGACGTCAATGCAGGGCTCTACCATACATTCCTACGCCGGCAGATGCAACCCATCATAGACCTCATTACCGTTGGGACTTCTACGGGTTCCCACCCCTGCATCAAGTCTCGCAAGATCATGAGCACCCGGTAATGAGCATCTGTTGATGAACGAGAGGTGGAAACACTTTTGACTACTCCGTCCCACTCCGGATCTTATGGTTAACACGGGTATTACGGCACAAGAATCACTGGCGACATTTGTTGTTTAATCCTAGATGGATATAAGCCCGTGCAATGGAACCTCCACCATATCAACACAATCCATGGTTCCATTGCCCACCACATAGTCATATTCATAGTTATGAAAATAGTGGTTTTGGTTTTTATGTGATAGTGATAACCATAATACTTTGCAAGTAATTTGATAGAAATACTCAAATGACATGAGCAAGTGATGAACTTGCCTGAACACTGCAAAGTTTTGCAGTTGGATGGTGTGGACTGACCCTTGTCCTCTGTCTCTGAAAAATAGCATCATTGTCCGATAAGGGCAATGGTTAAAGAAGCAATTATGCATGATTCCAATTTTAGGGTTTGTTCCCCCCTTCCGATGTCGTTGTAATTTCATGTGAGAGGTTAAATACTAAGAACATCTTGGAGATACTTAATTTAGGGTAAATACAACCTTGAAATATTGTCAAAGTGTTTTTAAAATCCAAATGCATTAATGGACTTATTTTCATTTTTAGAAAATAATATGTGTAATTTAAATTCTTATTTAAATCATCAAAGTAGGATTTATTCTTAGTTGTCTTCAAAAATTCTGTTTGGTATTTTATTCAAATAGAGAATTTTATGCTGATCCATTTTCACATTTTTAATTTATTTTTTTGAGCTTCTAAGTATTTCTTATTAAATTTCAATGTTTCAGCATATATATGAATTATGAAATACCTAAAATACCCTTGGGCCCCACCTGTCAGGTGGCCCAAAGGGTTGAGTCAAACCCGAGCCGCTCCAACCGGCTCGGTCGGACTCAGACGCGCTCCCCTCTCCTCGCACGCGAAACCCTAATCTCTCTCTCTCGCTCTGGCGACCAGAGTCGCCTCCGCCGTCGCCGATTTATCCCCGCCGCCCCAGGCCGTCGCCGGCGACGAGGTGCTGCGGATCTGGGTCGCCGTTCGACGGTGAACCAGATGGTCCGCGCCGATCTGTCGCGGGCGTCGCCGTTCGCTCGCCATCGTCGCTCCAGTGCGCCAGGCCGTTGGCGTCCGCCGCCGCCGCGCGTTGGAGAGGCTGTGGCCCTTCATCCAGGCGCCTCCCCTGCGCGTGGTGCAGCGCTAGGTGCGGTGGTGGTCGCCAGGCTTGGCTTGGCCAGGCCTGGTGCTGCCGTGCTCCGGCGCGCGCCGCCTTGGCCGCCATGCCCGTGTCGGCCACCTCCTCCCTGGTGAGTTCTTCTCCTTCTCTTCTTCTTCTTCTTCTTCCTCACCTCTTCTTCGCCTAGTTTGACCATGGCCTGCTTGTCCTCGTAGAGGTTCTGGCCGTGCTAGTTGCTGTGCTGTTTGTGTGGCTGCTGTGCTACTGCCATGAATTCTTGCTACGGTGCTGCTCTATTCTGCCCACTAGCTATGCTTAATTCTTGCTATCTTGGTTGTGCACATTTCTGTGCATGTTCCAGAGCCACATGCTTGTTTAATCTTGCATTTTTGGCTCGAATTCATCTCTGTGCCTCTGTTCTAGTTACTGTTCTTGCTAGACATTCATGTGTATTCAATTTGGCTGCCCTGGCTTGATTACCATGTGTATTCCTTGCAATTTGCAAGTTCCAGGGTAATGGTATGCTGTCTCTTGTGCTCAATTTCATGTGTATGCTTGATTGAGCATTACTGCTGGTTTATCTGTATGATTCAGTGATGAGCACCAAGTGCTTTACTTATTTATCTTGATCCAGTGGTTCATCCAGCCTTGGATGTGCTTCTGGATACAATCATTTGATTAGCCAATTGGTTATCTGTGAAACACTTGTTGATTATCTGTGGCCAATTTAATATCTGGTCCATGCTCTGTTGCTTAGTGATGCTCTAGCATGCCCTAGCATGCTATGGCAAGCTCTGATGATCATGTGATCATCAGCAGCTGGTAATTGGCTTGCTTACCTGTGCCTGTGCATTGCTGTTACCTATCTATGTGTATGTGTGTGGCACAGATCAGTGCTAGTGCTTGCTCAAGCATCAGCTGACACTTGCAGTGATCCTCTGGATCATTAGCAAATGTTTATTTCAAGGTTTGCTTGTTGATATCAATTATCTATGTTGTTTTAATTGATGGAGTGGATAATTGATGTGAACTGTACAGTGATGATCATCACAATTGGTTGGATTAGGCTAGATGGATGCCCACAGTGGTTGGGAACCCTAGCCCTTCTTTGAACCCAATCAGGGTGATGATATTTGTATTTGGCTTGTTGGTTTGGCTGATCTAGGGTTTGAGGTGTCCCTGGCAGTATTCATATGCTGCCCTAGGGTAGCTCCCCTATTTGGTGGCTTTCTGTGATGGATAGATGCTTACTGGCTAGTCACTTAGTGAATTTCCAGTAGCCTAGATGTTGATAAACAGGATAGGCACATGTTGCCTGTCCATCTGATGGTTTAGCTAGGCTAATAGGTGCTTTGTAAATTTGAATGGCTACAAGGAGTAAATCCATGCTGGATTTCTCTGGTTTTGACACTGTGTTGTCACAACCAGTGTTCCCTGGTTTAGTTTCCTTCTAGCATTGTTTATACTTGCTGGCACCAATTGGTTTAGTAACCAAATGATGATACATCCAGGGTTTTCCTACCCTTCTGTGCTCCTGTGATGCAAGCATGCTTAAGTATGAGCAAGATATGATCTTGCTCAGGCTCTTGTGTAGTATACCTCACTCTAGCTCCTAGAAATAGGTGTTGGTGTAGAGGATTGCTTCTGTGATGCTTGGTTTGCTTGCCCTGCTCCTCCTTGCAAGCTTGTGGTGCTTTACTCCATCTGGTACTTGCTCACGGTGTGAGTTCTTGATGAATCTGTCCCTGGATGGTTTCTGGTGGCTTGTTGTTCTTCCGGTTCTAAGTGTTCTTGCTGTTCTTGGTGAACTTACCCAGGAGCTTTTGTCGATGGAATGTTTAGGGTTTGGATGGAAAAGGTTTTATATCATCCTCTCTTTGCTCTCGTGGTCGACAGCTGAGCCTGGCACCATTTTGGTGACTCCCCTGGCTTGTGTGTGCTGTTGTGCATGCACATAGCCTGGTGAGCTGCCTGTGTGGTTCCCTGTTGGGACTTGGTCCATTTGGTGGATCAGCTCGGCTGAACTTGATAATATCCTCTCTAGTTCACTATTTCCTTGCTAACCTGCCAAGTGGCAATGCCACTTGGCATAATATGCTTTATGTTTTGTTATTTGCAGGGATCAACCTGATGCTCCAAGAATCAGGGAGATCATCAAGTACAAGGCTAAATGAAGACTAGGTTGTAGTGTTAGGATAGAACATTAACTTGTACTTTTCTTTTCTTTTCATTTTCCATTTTATCCAATTCTTGTAATATGTTGTAATATTCATTTGTTCCAATTTTGAATATTGTAAGTGACAATGTATCTTGTGTGATTATTAATAAAGCTCAAGTTTTCCTTAATGAGCTTTACTTTATTGTTGTGTGATTTATAATTCTTGATTAAGGCTAATTGTTTATTAAATTATCTCAAGTTTGAATAATGTGATATTCATTTGATGTTTGAATTTGAAATTCAAATTCAAACTTGGACTGAATTCAATCATACAACTTAATTTGGAATTCAATCTTGCAACTTAAGTTTGTGATGCAAACTCTCCCCTCTCTTCTCAAAACCCTAGTTTAGTTGAATAAGGAACAGGTTTGTCTTACTCTCGAAACCCTAACCCTGTAAGGTGTCGAGAGAGAAACTTGTCCCCCTTCGATGCAGTTTTTGTTTAAAAGCGCGAAATTTCCCCAGAATTTGCAATGCAATGCACATCCCTTTCTAAAATCTACCCCTCGATCGTCTCTAAACCTGGGACATTACAGCCTTTCCCCCTTAAAGAAAACTTCGTCCCGAAGTTGTGGTTGTAATACCTGAAGAGTTTGGGGTATGTTTTCCTCAGGTCTTCCTCCTTTTCCCAGGTAGCTTCCCTCTCGGGATGGTGCTTCCATTGTATCTTGCAGTACTTTATCGCTCGATTCCTGAGTTGTTTCCAGTTTTCCTCGAGAATCTTGGCTGGCTTCTCGATGTATGTCAAATCTGGTTGCAACTCAAGCTCTTCATGTGATACTGGTTCATCTGGGGTCTTCAAACATTTTCTGAGTTGCGACACATGAAATACATTGTGAACCTGGGATAACCTTCCCGGTAGTTCCAATTCGAAGGCTAACCCTCGGTTTTGACTTAAAATTTTGAAAGGTCCGATGTACCTAGGGCTTAGCTTTCCTTTCACTCCAAACCTTTGAAGTCCTTTCATCGGGCTCACCTTAAGGTATACCATGTCTCCAACTCGTGGCTCCCATGTTCTTCTCTTTTGATCGGCATAACTCTTCTGTCGGCTCTGGGCTATCTTGAGCCTATCTCTGATGATGTCAATGATCTGTTGCTTTTCCTTGATATAATCAGGGTTAAACTCTTTACTTGCTCCGGCTTCATACCAACATATTGGTGACCTACACTTTCTTCCATACAAAGCTTCAAACGGTGCCATCTTAATGCTGCTTTGATAGCTATTATTGTATGAAAACTCTGCTAGTGGTAAGTGCTCCTCCCATGATCCTCCGAAGTCTAGGGCACAAGCCCTAAGCATATCCTCTAAGATCTGGTTGGTTCTCTCGGTTTGTCCACCTGTCTGGGGATGATAAGCGGTACTATAATCCAACTTGGATCCTAAAGCTTCGTGTAGTTGCTTCCAGAATGCTGATGTGAACACGGATCCTCGATCCGACACGATCTTCTTAGGCACTCCATGCTTACTCACGATCTCTTTGATGTAAAGATCGATGAGTTTCTCCCCTTTGTCCTGCTGATTTACCGCTAAGAAGTGTGCGCTCTTCGTCAACCGGTCCACGATTACCCATATCATGTCCTTCTTTTTATTAGTCATGGGTAGTCCGGTTATGAAATCCATCCCTATTTCCTCCCATTTCCATTCTGGAATAGGTAAAGGTTGTAACTTTCCTGCCGGACTCTGGTGTTCAGCCTTCACTCTCTGGCAGGTATGGCATTCCGCCACATATTGTGCTATTTCTCTCTTCATATTATTCCACCAGAATAACTCCTTTAGATCCATGTACATCTTTGTACTTCCTGGATGAATGGAGTATGGTGTTTGATGGGCTTCCCGGAGTATTACTTCCTTGATTTCAGTAATATCCGGAACACAAATTCTCTTCTGGAACCATAATGATCCAGATTCTCCGCGGTGAAATTCTGATGGTCTTCCCTCATCTATTCTTCTCATCTCCTCAACGATGAATGGATCATCCAGCTGACCCATCATTATCTCATTCTTCAGGTTAACATTTAATTCATCGGCTACTTGCAACGCCGATAATCCTTCATGGGCTTCCTTCTCCCAAAGTTGTATTTGGGCTTGACTTATTTCCTTCCTCAACTCCGGTGAGATTTCTTGTTCCACTCCGCCGGTGCTCTTCCTGCTCAAGGCATCTGCGACAACATTGGCCTTCCCTGGAGTGTAATTGATGGTCAAATCATAATCCTTGATCAGTTCAAGCCATCTTTTCTGTCTCATGTTGAGTTCCTTCTGAGTGAAGAAGTATTTGAGACTCTTATGATCCGTATAGAGCTCACACTTGGCTCCATAGAGAAAATGTCTCCAAGTTTTGAGTGCAAATACGACTGCTGCTAATTCCAAGTCATGTGTTGGATAGTTTACTTCATGAGTTCTGAGTTGCCTCGATCCATAAGATATCACTTTCCGATCTTGCATGAGTACGCAACCCAATCCGTGCTTGGATGCGTCACAGTACACGGTGTAATCCTTGCCAACTTCCGGCACTGCTAACACCGGTGCTGTGGTGAGTTTCTCTTTCAGAGTTTGAAAACTCTTCTCACACTCCTCGGACCACACGAATGGTGTATTCTTTCTTAACAGTTTCGTCATAGGTCCTGCTATCTTAAAGAATCCTTCAATGAATCTCCGATAATATCTTGCCATTCCTAGGAATCCTCGGATTTCCTTGACAGTCTTGGGTGCTTCCCATTCTAGAACTGCTGCTACCTTGCTCGGGTTAACAGCGATTCCATCTTTGCTAATGACATGACCAAGAAATTCCACTTGATCTAGCCAAAATTCACACTTACTAAATTTGGCATAGAGTTGATGTTCCCTTAGTGTTTGCAACACTAGCCTCAGATGTTCAGCATGTTCAGCTTTGTCTTTGGAATAGATCAAGATATCATCAATAAATACGATGACAAACTTGTCTAGATATGGCATGAAAATCTTATTCATGAGATTCATGAATATTGCTGGGGCATTGGTTAATCCAAAAGGTACTACAAGGTATTCATGATGTCCATACCTTGAGACAAAGGCAGTTTTCGGAACGTCTTCCTTCTTGATCTTTATCTGGTGATAACCGGATCTTAGATCAATTTTGGAAAAGACTCCTGCGCCTCTTACTTGATCGAAAAGATCTTGTATTCTTGGAAGTGGATACTTGTTCTTGATCGTGATGTTATTCAGATTCATGTAATCTCCGCACATCCTTCTTCCTCCATCCCTTTTATCCACGAAGATCACAGGTGATCCCCATGGTGAAACACTCTCTTGTATGAATCCTTTTTGTTCTAAGTCATACAATTGCTCCTTAAGTTCTTTCAACTCCTTGGGCCCCATCTTATATGGTGCCTTAGCAATCGGAGCTGTTCCTGGAATTAGGTCGATAGTGAATTCTATCTCCCTATCTGGTGGCATACCCGGTAATTCCGCAGGAAACACATCCTGGAATTCATTCACTACAAGTATATCTTCCAATTTCACTTCCTTCATGCTATTCAGCTGTAGCTCCACTTCAATCTGTGTATGTTTGTCACCTTGGTAAATCATTCTACTTCCATCGGGGCTTTTCAAAGATACCGTCTTGTTCACACAGTCGATCAATGCTCCATTAGCTTCCAACCAGTTCATACCAAGAATGACATCAATGTCCTTCATCGGTAAAATGAACAGGTCCGCGTCAAACGCGCACTTATTGATCATGATGACTTGTTTTTGTTTGGTATGGGTTACTACTATCGTTCCCCATGAAAGTATGGTTATGGGTGTATCTAACTTAGTGCAACTAATCCCATGTTTGATGATGAATTGTTGAGAAATGAATGATGTAGTTGCACCAGTATCAAAAAGTACTTTGCCAGGATGAGTGAGTATCTGGAGCGTACCTATCACCGCCTGATCGGAGTTGACCACCTCCTCCAGACTGGTGCAGTTCAGCTTGCCGAAGGGCTTCTTATTCTTCCAGTTCCCTCCGTTATTTCCTCCTCGGCTTGCTCCCCCTCCAGATTGACCTCCTTTATTCTTATTCTTAGGGCAATCCCTAAGCATGTGTCCTTCCTCACGGCACCCGAAGCAAATGATCCTGGGCTTCTTACAGTCCTTGGAGAAATGCCCCGTACCTCCACAGCTACGGCATACAGTCTTATTTGCAGTCTGGAATGCTTGGTTCTTCCTGCTACCGTAGTAGTTGTTGTTGTTATTGTTGTTGTTGTTGTTGTTGTATCTTGGCTTGAAACTCAAGCTGGTATTGGGCTTGCTACTAACAAACCTCTTAGGCTCAAACTTGGCCTTCTTCCTCTTTTCATCGTGCAGTTGTCTGAAATCATCTTCCAGAGTGATGGCAGCATCCACCAACTCTTGAAACTCCGTCGCTCTCATCATACGGAGCTGAACCTTGAACTGGGGACTTAACCCCCTCAGAAACCTTTTCTTCTTCTTGTCCTCGGTGTTGACTTCTTCAACCGCATACCGGGACAGTTTTGAGAATTCCCTGACATAAGTCAGGATGGCCTTGTCCTTCTGCTCGAGACTTTCGAATTCTCGACGCTTCAGTTCCACAATACTTTCAGGGACATTGGATTCCCTGAACTTCCTTGCGAACTCCTCCCATGTAAATACCTTTCCAGCCGGATAAACGGCTACGATATTGTCCCACCATGATGCGGCAGGTCCACACAGCAGATGGGTAGCATAACGAACCTTCTCTTGGTCGTTACATCCAACGGTATTGAGCTTTCGCTCAGTATCCATAAGCCAATCTTCCGTGTCCATTGGCTCGGGCGCGTATGCGAAAGATATAGGCTTGGTGTTCTGGAATTCTGCTAAGGTGACTCCCGGATTCTCGGGTCTCTCTACCCGGTTCTGTTGCAGCAATTCTTGGAAGAATTTGTTCTGCTGCTCCAACGTTACACGTTGTCTTTCCTCCACCAGCTACATGTACTGGACAAAATTCTGTTGCGTCATGGGTGGTGGTGGTGGAAACTGATCTCTGGCTGCTCCCTCAGCCTCTTCCTTTTGTTTTGCTTCACGCTCCATGCGCTGCGCTTCGGTCTCCTCTCCTAACGCTCCCGACATAACCCCCTAGTTCTGCAACACAAGATGATACTCATAATTACTCCATGCGCAAGTTTTCTGAGCTCAACTTTGTGCACAGAACTAGTCACGCAATGGAAATCAAGAAGCAAATCCAAATCATACAAAACATATACCATGTATATACATACTTAAGTGGTCTTATTACAATACTCAAGTCGATGTGAGTATGCAAACTCACTTATTAAAGTATATGTACAAATTTATACATATATTACACACTACAATACACGTGGTACTTGTGTATTGTAGTCTCGCCTCCCTTGGTGGACTCTAGTCGATCTTCACTCCCGGTACATCCCAGGCGTCCATCCGGTCGAACGTGTCGTCCTCCTGATAGACCCTGGAACATAAGGTCTCCCCGTTGGCTGGTAGTCCGAATCAGATGATGATCCTAGGGAGAAGTCAGTGTTCACAAACTGATCGTTAAGTCCATCATAGTCCACCCATCGGGTGTACTCCCCGGTAGCTCCACCATAGGTGTTTCCAACACTCGTACCCGACTCAACCTGTGTCGGATACCCCCCATCAACTCCTTCATTACTAGGATGACTCTGGTTCTGGGTTGTGGCGTCATCATTCATCTCTCCGTCATAATACACTGAAGTACTATGAGTTCCAGTATCAGATCCCCAACGCCAACCCGTAGAATTTTCTATTGGAGTCTCGGAACACTGATTGTTTCCGGATTCCTCTCCGCCCTCATATCCCCCATAGGAACTTCCCAGATAGTTCCCAGGTGTAACAGGTGTAGTTTCACGCTCAAGAGGATCAATACTAATGTAGTCACCAGCTGAGTAAACTGGTGTGTGCACCACATTCTCCATAGGTTCTTTCCCCCTAATCTCCTCCTTGGGTTCAGTAAACTCCTCTAGCATCGTATCAATTGCTCCCGTCAGATGATGGTTCAACTGAAAGATCAATGATATAAAGTTGCGGCTATTGTCCATGTATTTTGCAGCTGCTATTGGTTTGCGTTTTGCATATTTGTAGTGGTTAAGCATGGGATCTTCTTCCTCCTGATTATGAGGAATGTGGGTAAATTCGGAACCCATAAGCTCTTTCGTCTTATGCTCCCGAATATCTGTGATGGCTCTCATAATGGCTATGTGGTAGGCTGTATTGATAGTTCTGGCTTCCCCTGCTGGCATTACTACGCTCATTCCCAAAGATTCGGGAAGTCGCAGTCCTACTCTACACTTGGCCAATACAGTACCATCATAGTACATGTATTTCTTTACTTGGATCTGGGGATCACACCCAAATTCAAGTAACATGGCTCGTAGAATATCTGCAAGTCCTCCTTCGTATTCACTCAGTGTGGAATCCATCACTTTCACGTTTCGTCCGGGACGTGAACTTGCCATGTTGGCTGTAGAAATAGAAAGATTATGAGATTAGTAATAATGCATCATAATAGAGATAATAAAGAATTATCGCACTAAAAGATATGATTGTTGTATTCTCAATTGAATATACACCATATTTTTAGAGAATTCTTTACTAATCCTATTTGACTCCTAACGTTTGGTCCCATTTACTAGGTTCCAACCTAAGGTCAAAGCTTTTGCTCTGATACCAACTGTGGTGACCCTGCATACCACTGCATGTTGTAGTATGCCAGTCGTTGATATAACATTCACGAAGTACCATTCCGCAAATATTACATCCCTCAGAGTAGTACAACAGAACATAGCAGGTCCATAACTCATTCATTTATTATTACAAATATCATACACATGTCGTCTCGGAGCTCCTCTTGGGTCCTAAGAGGAATACTCCTGGGTTCGAGGCGAACCCAACTTAGCATACAATATAAGAGTCTCATTAAGTTATACATTTATTTCCTCGAGCAGCTAAATACTAAGAGTTCGGGCTGCTCGGCCACTACTACTACTCGAGATGTTCAGGCTTGATCTCCTCCGGAAGCCTCCCCGGATCCGTAGACGATGAGGTAGTCTACGCCTTCGATACCTCCAGAGAGGTCTGGTTCTTCATAGCCGATGATCTCGGCTCCTTCATTGTTGTCGTAGTCCTCCTCTAGATGATTCAGACAATCTAAGCATGGGATTTAAGAGTGGTATGAGTACGAGCGTACTCAACAAGTTCATTATAGATAAGAGGTGTTTAATGCTCTAGCTACGATATTAAACCAGAAAGTTTAATACCAATGCAGGTTTTGATAAACATTTCTTCAAGAGATTGCTTTTATTCCAAAGAGCTATGTCCGTCAGTCTTCACCGGTTTACTAGAACTTCATGGAGCTCCTTTCCGGCCGCGTTCGCAGTTCCTCATCCCGGAACAGGGAGTGACAGGTCACAGTTCTTTACACTCTGCAGAGGTGTGTTGCTTTACCCATAAGAGATCTTAACCTTGGTGCCAACCGGGCAGCTTTCCCATCCACACTTCCTTCGGTGTGAGGCCCGGTATAAGGTCTAGCCAATCATGTTCCTCCGCTACCTCGAACACCCACCCTTTGTTGCATACTCCGACCCTGGGTCCACGCCGGCCCCATTATTCCCATAGATTTCAAGGTGGACTCCGACCACGACGTCAATGCAGGGCTCTACCATACATTCCTACGCCGGCAGATGCAACCCATCATAGACCTCATTACCGTTGGGACTTCTACGGGTTCCCACCCCTGCATCAAGTCTCGCAAGATCATGAGCACCCGGTAATGAGCATCCGTTGATGAACGAGAGGTGGAAACACTTTTGACTACTCCGTCCCACTCCGGATCTTATGGTTAACACGGGTATTACGGCACAAGAATCACTGGCGACATTTGTTGTTTAATCCTAGATGGATATAAGCCCGTGCAATGGAACCTCCACCATATCAACACAATCCATGGTTCCATTGCCCACCACATAGTCATATTCATAGTTATGAAAATATTAGTTTTGGTTTTTATGTGATAGTGATAACCATAATACTTTGCAAGTAATTTGATAGAAATAATCAAATGACATGAGCAAGTGATGAACTTGCCTGAACACTGCAAAGTTTTGCAGTTGGATGGTGTGGACTGACCCTTGTCCTCTGTCTCTGAAAAATAGCATCATTGTCCGATAAGGGCAATGGTTAAAGAAGCAATTATGCATGATTCCAATTTTAGGGTTTGTTCCCCCCTTCCGATGTCGTTGTAATTTCATGTGAGAGGTTAAATACTAAGAACATCTTGGAGATACTTAATTTAGGGTAAATACAACCTTGAAATATTGTCAAACTGTTTTTAAAATCCAAATGCATTAATGGACTTATTTTCATTTTTAGAAAATAATATGTGTAATTTAAATTCTTATTTAAATCATCAAAGTAGGATTTATTCTTAATTGTCTTCAAAATTTTTGTTTGGTATTTTATTCAAATAGAGAATTTTATGCTGATCCATTTTCACATTTTTAATTTATTTTTTTGAGCTTCTAAGCATTTCTTATTAAATTTCAAAGTTTCAACATATATATGAATTATGAAATACCTAAAATACCCTTGGGCCCCACCTGTCAGGTGGCCCAAAGGGTTGAGTCAAACCCGAGCCGCTCCAACCGGCTCGGTCGGACTCAGACGCGCTCCCCTCTCCTCGCACGCGAAACCCTAATCTCTCTCTCTCGCTCTGGCGACCAGAGTCGCCTCCGCCGTCGCCGATTTATCCCCGCCGCCCCAGGCCGTCGCCGGCGACGAGGTGCTGTGGATCTGGGTCGCCGTTCGACGGCGAACCAGATGGTCCGCGCCGATCTGTCGCGGGCGTCGCCGTTCGCTCGCCATCGTCGCTCCAGTGCGCCAGGCCGTTGGCGTCCGCCGCCGCCGCGCGTTGGAGAGGCTGTGGCCCTTCATCCAGGCGCCTCCCCTGCGCGTGGTGTAGCGCTAGGTGCGGTGGTGGTCGCCGAGGCTTGGCTTGGCCAGGCTCGGTCTTTGCCGTGCTCCGGCGCGCGCCGCCTTGGCCGCCATGCCCGTGTCGGCCACCTCCTCCCTGGTGAGTTCTTCTCCTTCTCTTCTTCTTCTTCTTCTTCCTCACCTCTTCTTCGCCTAGTTTGACCATGGCCTGCTTGTCCTCGTAGAGGTTACAGCCGTGCTAGTTCTTTGTCTTTGTTTGTGTGGCTGCGTACTGCTTTGCCATGAATTCTTGCTACGGTGCTTTGCTCTATTACGCCCACTAGCTATGCTTAATTCTTGCTATCTTGGTTGTGCACATTTACATGCATGTTCCGAGCCACATGCTTGTTTAATCTTGCATTTTTTGGCTCGAATTCATCTCTGTGCCTCTGTTCTGAGTTCTTGTTCTTGCTAGACATTCATGTGTATTCAATTTGGCTGCCCTGGCTTGATTACCATGTGTATTCCTTGCAATTTGCAAGTTCCAGGGTAATGGTATGCTGTCTCTTGTGCTTAATTTCATGTGTATGCTTGATTGAGCATTACTGCTGGTTTATCTGTATGATTCAGTGATGAGCACCAAGTGCTTTACTTATTTATCTTGATCCAGTGGTTCATCCAGCCTTGGATGTGCTTCTGGATACAATCATTTGATTAGCCAATTGGTTATCTGTGAAACACTTGTTGATTATCTGTGGCCAATTTAATATCTGGTCCATGCTCTGTTGCTTAGTGATGCTCTAGCATGCCCTAGCATGCTATGGCAAGCTCTGATGATCATGTGATCATCAGCAGCTGGTAATTGGCTTGCTTACCTGTGCCTGTGCATTGCTGTTACCTATCTATGTGTATGTGTGTGGCACAGATCAGTGCTAGTGCTTGCTCAAGCATCAGCTGACACTTGCAGTGATCCTCTGGATCATTAGCAAATGTTTATTTCAAGGTTTGCTTGTTGATATCAATTATCTATGTTGTTTTAATTGATGGAGTGGATAATTGATGTGAACTGTACAGTGATGATCATCACAATTGGTTGGATTAGGCTAGATGGATGCCCACAGTGGTTGGGAACCCTAGCCCTTCTTTGAACCCAATCAGGGTGATGATATTTGTATTTGGCTTGTTGGTTTGGCTGATCTAGGGTTTGAGGTGTCCCTGGCAGTATTCATATGCTGCCCTAGGGTAGCTCCCCTATTTGGTGGCTTTCTGTGATGGATAGATGCTTACTGGCTAGTCAGTTAGTGAATTTCCAGTAGCCTAGATGTTGATAAACAGGATAGGCACATGTTGCCTGTCCATCTGATGGTTTAGCTAGGCTAATAGGTGCTTTGTAAATTTGAATGGCTACAAGGAGTAAATCCATGCTGGATTTCTCTGGTTTTGACACTGTGTTGTCACAACCAGTGTTCCCTGGTTTAGTTTCCTTCTAGCCTTGTTTATACTTGCTGGCACCAATTGGTTTAGTAACCAAATGATGATACATCCAGGGTTTTCCTACCCTGCTGTGCTCCTGTGATGCAAGCATGCTTAAGTATGAGCAAGATATGATCTTGCTCAGGCTCTTGTGTAGTATACCTCACTCCAGCTCCTAGAAATAGGTGTTGGTGTAGAGGATTGCTTCTGTGATGCTTGGTTTGCTTGCCCTGCTCCTCCTTGCAAGCTTGTGGTGCTTTACTCCATCTGGTACTTGCTCACAGCTGACAGTTCTTGATGAATCTGTCCCTGGATGGTTTCTGGTGGCTTGTTGTTCTTCCGGTTCTAAGTGTTCTTGCTGTTCTTGGTGAACTTACCCAGGAGCTTGTGTCGATGGAATGTTTAGGGTTTGGATGGAAAAAGGTTTTATATCATCCTCTCTTTGCTCTCCTGGTCGACAGCTGAGCCTGGCACCATTTTGGTGACTCCCCTGGCTTGTGTGTGCTGTTGTGCATGCACATAGCCTGGTGAGCTGCCTGTGTGGTTCCCTGGCTGAACTTGATAATATCCTCTCTAGTTCACTATTTCCTTGCTAACCTGCCAAGTGGCAATGCCACTTGGCATAATATGCTTTATGTTTTGTTATTTGCAGGGATCAACCTGATGCTCCAAGAATCAGGGAGATCATCAAGTACAAGGCTAAATGAAGACTAGGTTGTAGTGTTAGGATAGAACATTAACTTGTACTTTTCTTTTCTTTTCATTTTCCATTTTGTCCAATTCTTGTAATATGTTGTAATATTCATTTGTTCCAATTTTGAATATTGTAAGTGACAATGTATCTTGTGTGATTATTAATAAAGCTCAAGTTTTCCTTAATGAGCTTTACTTTATTGTTGTGTGATTTATAATTCTTGATTAAGGCTAATTGTTTATTAAATTATCTCAAGTTTGAATAATGTGATATTCATTTGATGTTTGAATTTGAAATTCAAATTCAAACTTGGATTGAATTCAATCATACAACTTAATTTGGAATTCAATCTTGCAACTTAAGTTTGTGATGCAAACTCTCCCCTCTCTTCTCAAAACCCTAGTTTAGTTGAATAAGGAACAGGTTTGTCGCACTCTCGAAACCCTAACCCTATAAGGTGTCGAGAGAGAAACTTGTCCCCCTTCGATGCAGTTTTTGTTTAAAAGCGCGAAATTTCCCGAGAATTTGCAATGCAATGCACATCCCTTTCTAAAATCTACCCCTTGATCGTCTCTAAACCTGGGACATTACAGATAGCATATATAAGCTAAAAGAAAAATGGGTTGAATGTTATATGAAGGATGTCTTCACATTAGGAATGAGAAGTACACAATGAGTTTGAACAATGACTTGAAAATCCATTTCAAATCAGATTTTGATATCATTCGGTTCTTTAAGCATTTTGAAAGGGTGGTACAAGGAAAAAGGAATAACGAATTGCATTCAGAATTTGAATCAAGGAAAAAGTTGCCTAAACTATGTATGAGGAGACCACCACCTATGTTGGTGCAGGCTAGCAAGTTGTATACACCTGGTATATTTGAAGCTTTTCAAGGTGAATATGAAAGATCATTGTCAGCTTGCACCAAGACAATGGATGGGTGTAATGAATATCTAGTTGGAGATTTTACCTTTGAGGAGGAGTATAAAGTTATTGGTGATCCTTCGAAACAAATAGTTGTGTGCAGCTGCCGGCAATTTGATAAAATTGGTATATTATGTGGTCATGCTCTAAAGTTCTTGATTTAATGAAAATCAAATCACTACCACCACATCATGTGTTAAAGCGATGGACACGGGAAGCTCGGAGTGAAACTGTACAAGACGAAGAGGGGAGAAACATAATAGAAAATCCAAATATGGATGCCATGCTTAGCTACAGATATATGTCCCGTAAATTTCACAATTTGGCAGACCGAGCATCCAACTTTCCAGAGTGTGTCGTGTTGGTAGATATGACACTAGACATCCTTGGTAAGCAAATTGAAGAAAAAATCAATGCATGTACAGGCACACCACGGTTTCCAGGTACAAGTCCAACTAATGCTAGCCCACCAAATGATTTGTTGACCAATGCACGCCTAAAGAAAAAGGAGGTCGAAACAAAAACGTCAAAACAAAGAAGAAGTTGGCTAGATAAGAAGCACAAGATTAGAAAAAAGAGACAAAACCAAACTACATCACAGTTCAGGGAAGAGGTATGTTGCTCGATAAAAATTATGTTTTCAATCCTATCAATATGTCCATCAATTTTCATAATTGTACAATTTGATTTCATTACAAGATACAAAAGGTTCAGGAAGAGGCACGTGGTGATAGTGCACAAGTTGCAAATGATAGTGTTTGTACAGGCAAAGAGAATGAATCTAAAGTTTGCGATGGCAATATTAGCTTCACTCAACTCTTAACGGTAATCTTGTTTGTATAGTTAGCTTACAGCTTTACAGATTATAATTGTTTAAAATTCTTACTAAATTCTCAGGTAATTTATAGGGACCGATCACAGATGACGTTTTTACTAGGCTATGGTAACATATTTCTGTTTTTGAATGCCAATCAGTTCTTCGGTAATGGGCAATAGTTGCCATTTAGTTTAGTCCTAGTGCCATTCAGTTCAGTTGTGGGCAATAGATACCATTTACTTCAGTTTTTGTTGAAATTTAGTTAGCACTTAGCACCAACGATTTGCATTCAGAT
Source organism: Lolium perenne (assembly GCF_019359855.2). Lineage (NCBI taxonomy): Eukaryota > Viridiplantae > Streptophyta > Magnoliopsida > Poales > Poaceae > Lolium > Lolium perenne. The sequence continues at coordinate 128,640,615 of NC_067250.2, forward strand.
GTGGGTGCTAGTCTGTTCAAATACTGTTATGGATAGCATTTTGTTCAAATTCAGTTAGCAGCAACGGGTTGCATTTAGTTCAGCTCAGTTCATATTTCCACAGATGTATGAACTTTCGTTCTATTTGCACTAGCATAAAGTCTATTGGAGCAATAGGTGAACACCAATTTATTAATAACAATTGAGCAAACACTAGACTGCCGACTGAATGCAGGGAATACACGTAGAAAACGTACTTCTTTCTTACACAGGATGAGCACGGAGACGACACACTAGCTTCTGCTCCTCCGCTTGGAGGACGCGGCCTCTGTGCGCCAGCTGAGGTTGAGTAGGCAACCAGGCCGGGCGCTCCTGCTCCTGCTCTTGGACGACGCAGCCGGCGTGCATCAGGGCGGCGACAACGAGAGGATGAGCGCGACGACATGTCCGCTCCTGCTCTTCCGCTTGGACGACGCGGCCGGCGTGCTACGGCTGAGGTTGAGCGTGGCGACCAGCCCGACACGCTCCTGCTCCTCCTCTTGGAGGATGCGGCCGGCGTGCGGCAACGCGGCGACAACGGAGTATATACCATAGAACTACTACTTTTCGGGCAAAATTTCGAAAAACTACGAGTTTACGTTTTAATCGCAAAAAACTACCACAAATCGTTTCAGTTGTTTCAAATAGCACTGATTCGAAACTGACTGTGAATTGACACGATTTTTGACAAAAATAGCCCACTGTCAGCGGTGACGTGGCAAAAATTATCTCAGCTAAAGTGGGTCCCACGTGTCAGCTAAATGGAAAACTAAAATTGATATATTTAAAAATGGAAAAAAGCCCCCATTGACCTTCATCCAGGCGGACCCATGCTCGCTGCGCTGGCCCGACATGGCCGACGCCGCGCCGCCGTGCACCTGTGCCATGTCGTACCCGTCGCGGCCACCACTGCCCCATGGCTGGAGCTGGAAAGAAAAAACCCAGAGGTGACGGAGACGAGCAAGGGAAGGAAGAAAGGAGACGAAAGATGGAGAGGAGGGGATTGGGACTCGCCAAATTCCCCGCTGCTCCGCTGCCTCCAGCTCGCTGGCGCGGCCGCCCCAAGCACGGCGAGCGCCAGCAGCCCGTCGCCCTCCGCCCAGAACCCTACCCGCCCAATTCCGCCCGGCCCCGAGCTGCTGGCTCCGCCCGGGGGAGCCCAGAGCGGTGGGAGGAGGCGGGGGGCCGGGGAGATCGGATCGGCGGGGCCGCGGGTCGGAGTAGCATTGCGCGATGGCCGCCGCATAGGATGCAGCTTGACTCCGACGGCGGCCGCTTAGTCCGCCGCCGCTGCCCCTCCCCGCCGGAGGCGCCGCCGTGATCCCAACAGGAGCCTGGGCTGGTGCGGGTTGGGCTGACATGTTGTCGTTGCTGTACGACACTTGATCTCCGCGGGCGCCTGCGCCTGCCTGCTAGGAGGTGGTTGCGGGGAGCGGATGGAGGAGTTTGGGAGGGGGAAGGAGGTGGCGGCGCCGCCGTGGGCGCCGAGCAGGTCAACAGCGTTCCGGCCCTACGCCGCCGCGGGGGGCGACTGGGCGGAGGCGCCGTCCGCCCGGGGCAATGGGGTTGCCGCCCGCTCAAGCAACGTCGTTTTTTAATTTGCAAATTTCATTTTCCTCTTTTTATTTATTTGTTTTGATTTTATAAATTGTGCTGACACGTGGGACCCACTCTAGCTGAGATAATTTTTGCCACGTCACCGCTGATAGTGGGCCATTTTTGTCAGAAATCGTGTCAATTCACAGTCAGTTTCAAATCAGTGCTATTTGAAACAACTGGAACGATTTATGGTAGCTTTTTTTTTGCATAAAAACGTAAACTCGTAGTTTTTCGAAATTTTACGCGAAAAGTAGTAGTTCTATATACTCACGACAACGAGAGGTCGACCGCGGCGACCAGACGGCACGCGCTGCTGCTCCTGTTTTGAGGATGCCGTCGGCGTGCGCCAGGCAGTGGCAGCGAGAGGTTGACCGCGGCGAGAAGGTCGGCACGGGCGCTGGTTGAGAGCGGAATCGAGCCGCCCGCCATTGTGGAGCTAGGGGTGTCGGCGAGGGTGCCAGCAAGTGAAGGGGAATTCTAGAAGGGAGATATTTTTTTCCTCTCAGCTAGAGCGTTGCTTTCCTCTCCCTTCGTTGGATTGGGCTTTGGGCCGACTGTGCGGTCCATTTTCATGGGTTGGACATGCTGCCGTTCGATGCCAACGAACAGACCAAAATCGGCGACGTGTTGTTTTCGTGGGTACAGTTTTTTCTCCGGTTTGGTCCGATTTTGTTTGGTTTGGTCGGGTTTCTGTTTCGTTTGTTTCTTCCGTTTTTTGTTTTTGATTTTGTTTAAAATGTTTAGATTTTCAAAATACAGATTTTTGAAAATTTAAATTTAAAAAAATCTAGATTTGCAAAATGTTCATACTCAAATCTATTTAGATTTGAAAAATGTTCTGAAAACATTCAAATTTGTTTGGATTTTGAATTTTGTTCAAATTTTGAATTTGTTAGAAATTGAATATAACGGGTTTTTTTACATTATGAATTTGTTCAAAAAATTGTATTTTGAAAACACTTCAACCAACAGAACAAACAGAACAGTACAATCCAAGTATCCATAACGGTACGAAATAAAAATAGAGAACTGATAAATGAGCTGGCCCATGGAGGAATTCTTAGAGCATCTCCAGTCGCGTCCTCCAAAGCGTCCCCCAATGGTCTTTTGGACGCGCCGGACATTTTTTCGGTTCCTGTCACGCGCCCCATAGCCTCCTTCCGCCTGACGCGGCCCAATACGTTGTCCAACGTCTCGAGCCTGTCCCCACTCCACAGGGGACGTTTCGGGCGCGCTGGACAGAGCGAGAAGCGAGGCGGGGAGTGGCGAGCCTGGCGCGTCATTGAAACACGAACGATGTCCAACCGCCGCCTACCTCGCGACGGAGCTATTATTGGTGCGCAACGACGGTGTAGTTGCCGGGAAGGGGAACTGTCGCAGTTGCAACCGCATCGATCAACGCGCGAACCGTCGGAATGGAGTGCGAACTCCACGGAAGAGCAACGACATCCCTCTTCGATATCTGCTTTCTACTTATAAGGCAAGTTTTCTTTCCCATGGTGCTCGGCTAGAACTCATAAAATCAATATTTTTTTAATCACTGTCTATTATATGTCTAACATTATTTTCTCAAAAAAGTTCCTACAAAAAATTAACTCTATTATCAGAAACTTCTGGTGGACAGGGGTAAACTCCGATCTACTTGACAGCTTGGAAAAACATTTGCGCGCTAAAAGAAGAAGGAGGCATTGGCATTCGAAATTTACTGTTGTCAATCATGTGCTCATTCTTGGTTCAGCCTGGAGGATAGCGGAGAGGCGCAACAGTCAATTACACGAAATTCTCAAATCCAAATACTCCCCCTACACTACTAAACCAAACAAACCAAAATCTGCCTTTTGGACCTCCATTCTCAAAGTCTTTCGTTCGCTTCAAGAAAATTTGTTCTACCAAATTTCCAAAGGAAATATATCAATCTGGAGTTCCCTTGGTGTACTACATGGAAGAACATTCATGATAATCCCATTATTCAGGACCAAATATACACCTACCAGACTATGGTAAAAGACCTTTGGATGCCAAACACGAAAAATTGGAACAACTCCCTTATTGATTCCTTCTTCCACCAACCTACAGCCCGTCTGCAATAAAATCAATTTCCATCATCTCATCTGAAGAGGATGATATCCTTTGCAGGGCCGTCTCCAGGAAATCGGGCCCCTGTGCGAAACACAAAACAGGGCCCTTAATTTTGAAAATTTCACATAAGAATAATAACTAAAACAAAAAATATATATTATACGAATTCGTTATACGTAAATTCCATACAATATGAGAGATATCAAACATTAATCTATACTAAAAGATACCTCTGAAGCACCAAACTAACCTCAAGTTCTACCAAATAGCATTATTCGTTCTGTTATTTCTTGAAATAAAATATTCAATCATATATTCAAGAGCACCTCTTTGAGAAGCAGCACCGGAATCATTTCTCATGATTCTTCATGTTTATAAACGAAAAAATAGCAATTTAAATGATTTTAATTTTGGGAAGTAGATAGATTTAACTTGACAATTGTCAACATAAGTTAACACAAGAAAGTACTACAAGTACCACGAACGTGAAACGTGAAATTTTGATTAGCTTTGAGTTTGAGGTTGGGAATTGCATGATCGATCGATTTGGTCCAGGAAAGACTGCGTTGAGCGATGGAATTGGGGCACAGGGAAACGAGAATGCGATTGCGCGCTCGGCGAACAAGCGCTGGCGCTCGGTGCAATCAGATGAGATCGGAGGTTTTTAAGGGAAGAGAAATGGAACTAGAGAACTGAATCAATACCGTCCCGGACCGGACCTGCTCGCAAGTCGCAAGTACCGATCACATGCTGGTGACTAGGTCGCTCCCTGCCTTTTCCACGGATCGAGCGAAGTACTCCCTCCGTTCTTTTTTAATTGACTCAAATTTAGTACAAACTAGCACAAAACCCGTGCATTGCTACGGTGTCAAATTAAATTGGTTCTTTTCATATGTATGATGATCAAATGCAAAATAGAATGGAGCTTCTAATTAACATGTCTATTATATCATGTATTAGTGAAAATCATATACGGAGTAATATCATTTTAAACGTATCGTAGCGTGCGCGCGTTCGATTGGATCCAAATAGCATGTAGCCATTTATTTTATACGTTGTATTTTATAGTCCAAATAGCATGCTATAAATTATCCTAGAGCACATGCCTATGGGCTTCACCCCTTTGTATAGCTAAATAATAAAGGGCGAAAAGATTGGAAAATTGCAGAATAACCAGCGAAGCAATCTCCCAACCGGCCAGGCCAAGCAAGGCCCAGCCGGCCACCTCTCCCTGGCCCACCTGGAGACCCTTCTCAAACCCTAACCGGCGAAGCACCTCCTCCCTGGCACTTTTGCATTTACCCCCTCCCGCCGCCGAAAATCTTCGCGACCGGGTCCCTCCACCCTGCTCTCCCCCTCGCTCTCTGCTCCTCTGCGAGCCGACGCGCAGGTCTCGCCCAACTCCCTCGGCTCCCTCCCCCCCTCTCCTCGAGCCTCGCCGCCTCCCCGGGCCTCCTCCTCGCTGGCACCCTGGCTCTGCCTGGAGACCCCGACCACCTGCGCGCCTCTCCTCCTTCTGGTCACCGTCGACGCCGTCGCTCTCCGCCCCGGCCGCCGCTCCTCCCCGACATCTGGTTCCCTCGCCGGCCACGCGAGCGCCTCCCATGGCCGCGTCGTCCCTTTCGAGCACGTCTGCGGCCGTGCTTCTTCGACGCCCGCGCGCGAGCGCTGCACGTCCCCGGCCCAAATTCTCATGATCCCTTCCACCTCTAGCCCTCTTTTTTCGCTTCCGATTTCCCAAATTCTTTTGCCTTTTGCCTTTTGCCTTTCTTCCCCATGCCACCATTGTATGATTCCTCCTTTCCGATATAGGTGCTTTGTTGTTTCTAAGGCGGCTTGCCATAATCCAGAAATTTCGGGCATATAAATCGGTGGGACTTGGCATAGGAGAGCGATGTGGGACTATTTACAGCGGTAGCGATCAGGAACGAACCAGTCCTTGCAACCCAGCTACCTGGCCCAGCGCAATCGGAGCGCTCGTGTATCTCCCGACCACGGACGAAGGCAAAAGCAACCATCTCGAAAAAAATAAGACACGAACCGGTACCGGGGCAATCTGCAGTATTATGGATTTTGGTGGGAGGGCAAAACGGTCCAAAAAAAAGCGTTGACGAAAATTTTGGCAGAAACCTTAGCTCCTTTATTATTAGGTATAGAGTTGTACTAAATCCGAGTCAATTAAAAAAGAACGGAGGGAGTAGGAGACTCGCGAGGATGGGCCACCTTAGAGCCCAGGAAACATACGCACTGGAGCTGCTAGTGCCTAATGGTGAAACGCATAAACCTCAGTATGGGCCAAAATCTGCAGGGCAAAGTGTACCAGTATGGGCTACATGCCAGGGAATTGGGGGCCCCTAGAATTTGGGGGCCCAGTGCGGTCGCCCAGCTCGCACGGGCCTATCGTCGGGCCTGATCCTTTGCTGGAAGCCAACCCCGAATGGAACATGCAATTCCAAATCTATTTAGACTAATCATAATGGAAATTTGTGTACATGATGTGTTTGTCATTAAGTTTTCTAGTTTTACGTGCTATGATACGGTATCATATTATGATATCACTCTCATCTCTCACCTCATTAATTGATGCGCCACATCAGATTTTGCCCAACATGGCATACATGATACTCCCATTGTGGATAGTCTTACAAACTGTGTTTGCAAGCTTTTTTTTTTTTAATGTAGGATCGCCAAAGCCAACTCCACCAAACAACATAGTGATGAAAATTATTAAAAAGGTATGGGAAAATAAACACTTGATGCCGATAATCAAAGCTTTTCCTTGGAGGATAATAAGGAGAGCGATTCCCACAGGGGCAAAGGCCTCAAGGTATTTTAAACACATATCCAATATTTGTTGCAGATGTGGACTTCAAGAAAATGATATACACTTGTTTTTCACTTCCACTTTTGCTAGAGCTACTTGGTTCCATTCTCCCTTGCACCTTAGAACTGATATTATTGCTGCAAATTCAAACACCATAACCACTATCATTTCAAATTTGCTTGCAATCAACCACCCAACAAATACTATTCAACACATTTTCACTTTCCTTTGGTGCCTTTGGAAAATGAGAAATGAAAAACTCTTCTCCAACGAAGAGGGCTTACCTAACCAGGTTATCATAAGAACACATGTCTTGCTAAATAGCTTGCAAATTAATACTTCTATTGATCCACCAAACAAACCTATTGCTCTTCCACAGGAGCTAACATATGCAGGACCAAAGGTATTTCTGGATGATGCAGCTTGGAGGCCTCAAACCAATAGACGAACAACAAAGGTGGGAATTGGAATTTACATGTCCTGGGAAGCTAATTCGCAAGTAATTGATGTGTTTATTGCAGCCAAGACCACCAATATAGCATCTCCACTGCAAGCTAAAGCAGCTGCTCTCATCACGTCAGCCCAAATTGCCTCCTACATTCTTTTGCAGGATCCCAGTTACTTCACGGATAACCTCAGTCTTGCAAAGGCAGCGGCAGGACCTAGTCCAACCTCTTGGAGCAAAGATCATCCATATCAATAGAACTGATCTCAACATAGTTGCCCACAATTGTGCACAACAGGTAATGGTAGGAAGGACTACATAGCACATTTGTTCTTGTAGGAACACAATTCATATCAACTTAGCATGTCCTATAGTTATGCCAGTTCAGCGCTTACAGTTACCAATAACTGTATTTCAATATATACAATGGCTATGAGTTGAATGCAGTTTAGGGTGCTGGATACCCTACCTTGTTAAAAAAAACTGTTAAAGCAAGATGTTGCAAATGCATAAAATAAAACTTGTGGAAAATAGATTGGTAGATCAGGACGTCCCATCGTTCATGGGAAAACTCCATTGTCTAGTGAAATAACATTCCATGGTAATATATAAGAGGGTTTGATGAGAATATAAGAACACAATTGTTTACTTTTTTCGCTAACAAAATAATTTAGTCTAAAATGCCAGAATAAAAACGAAGCATTATTAATCAGGACATTAGATTTAAGTGGGATCTAAGACGAAATCCAGCTTCATGTTTCCACGGTTCAGCACTACATCGCTGTTCGAATCACAAGAAAATAGTATAACTCAAACCCACATATAACGGGTTTCAACTCCTTAGAACTTGGAAAATTTTCTCCATTCCAAGAAAATTCAGTTTCTAAGATGCAAAGTTTGCAGAGGCACCACTCCGTCATAATCTTTGCGTCTCGTGTTCTCCTCTCATGCTGTGGTGCAGCTAGAATGAGTCCCGCCCCACTGGTTGCCACATCGATAGCAGAACTCGAATTTACACCTGTGCATGAAAGAAGGAACCATTAGAAATTTCAGCAACAAACATTATTATGCAAAAGCAATGCAAGTTATGCAACAAACAGAAGAATAATGTTAGCACTAGCTATGTACCTGCAGGTAATGTGTAAGCAGCCTTCGGTTTTCTCGACGAAGAACTGGCACTTGGGGCACCTCTTCCACTTCTTCCCCTTGGCCATCTCCAGCAGCATCATGTCCTCCTTGCCTCTGTCACCCTTGCCGAGCTTCCTGTAAGCGGCACAGTCGGCGCCAGCGTGCCACGGCACGCCGCACCGCGCACAGAACAGCCTCCTGCACACCTGGCACTCCGACTGTGAGACATTGCCATCATCGGCGTCGTCCACCAGCATCATCGCCGAGCAGTCCTTGAACGGACAGTAGGTCCTCTTGGCGCCGAGCATCATGGATTCGCAGAGCGCGGCGCCCCAGCGCTCGAAGACCTCCCGTGGGAGCATGTCCTGGCAGAGCGCCGGGTCTAGGACGCCGGTACACCGCTCCTCGGGGCACTTGACGTCGGCGATCCTATCCTGGATCTTGGCGCCGATGTAGCCCCCGAGGCAGGCCGTGCAGAAGGCGTGCGCGCAGCCGCTGCTGGCGCGGTGTGCGTCCGACGCAGGCACGGCGTCCATGCAGATCTTGCAAAAGACGAGCGCCGAGGCGGCCGCGGCAGTGGCATTGGGCCTCGAGGACGAAGACAAAGATTCACCGGCAGAGGAGCACTCACCTATGGCAACGAAGGGGGCTGCACTACTGCTGGTGCTGGAAGCGAGACGTGCTGGGAGAAGCGCACGGGCCGAGGTGGAAGCCGCGATGGCGGATGACATGATCACCTCCTGGAGCTGGAGCTCGGCGGCGTACTTCTCGTCGGATATCGGGAAGAGCTCATCGTCTTCAGCGACGTCGGCGTTGTTCCGAGCGTGGGCGAGGGCTGAAAAGTAGAAGTCGTCGACGACGCCGGTGAGGTCTGGGTTGCAAGATTCGGCCGCCATTTCTTTCTGCGAGGTGAGGAGGTCGATAGCCTCTTAATCTGGGGTCTGTTGCAGACTTGCAGTGTTTAAGTATCCACTAATTCGATGGTTAATGTCGAAGCCAATACGTCGCGTCTTTACAGGAGCCAATACATCGTCTACTCGTCTTGGTATTCCTGCGAGGCGGCGATACCAGATTTTTTTTTTTAAGGAACGGGCAGTCGAACTGCCATCCGATTAGATAGAAAAGAGTTTTAATTACAAAAGATCCGCATGCGGACCGAAAAACAAAGGACCAATAAGGAAACCAAAAGCACTAGCACTAGAAGCACTAGGCAGAATTCCCGTCCCCGGGATCCTGGGTGTGCGCATACGCCCTCTGGGCAATGTCCTCCTTGACAAGAGCCGCCACGGCCGTCGGTTGCAATGCGGTGTTTTGAAACACCCGCCTATTCCTCTCCTTCCACACTCCCCACATGGAAAAGATGATCGCACCGCTCGCCTCTCGCTTCTTTTCCTTTGGGAGGTGGAAGATCGTCTCATCCCACTAGTCGTTAAGCGGCCTCCCGCCTGGAGGCGGTGGGACGCCGAAGGTCCCATTCCAAGCGAAGATTTGTTCCCTCACGGTGGTCGAGAAATGACAGTCAAGGGTGAGGTGCTGCACCGTCTCTTGGTGGATATGGCACAACTTGCAGATCGGGTCATGTGGCCAACCTTGAAGCGCCAGATTATCGGCCGTGAGCACCTTGCCATGTAGAGCTAGCCACGCGAAGAATCTGCACTTCTAGAACTTGGCCGAGAGGAAAGGAGCGCAAGATCCCGTGAACTAGTAGCGGTAAGCAGAAGCCGTCGTGTAAACGCCTGATTCCGTCCATCTCCAGCGAATCAAGTCTGGGTGTGGCTGCAGTACCACCCCCTGCATGATTGTCCAAAGCGCAATGAACTGCTGCAACTGCGCCATGGTCGCAATGCGTGCAAGAGACCTGATCCAATTTTGCTGGTGGATCTCCTTTTGCACCGTTCTCCTCTTTCTAGTAGAGATGGCGAAGAGATCAGGGAACTGGTGGCGCAGTGCACCGCCCGGGCTCCACTGGTCGTGCCAAAAAAGGCACCTAGCCCCGTCCCCAAGCGTGATCACCGTCGAGGCGCGAAAAAGAGCCATGTTCGCATCGTCGCAAGGGTGGTCTGTCCCAACCCAAGGTCTGGCAGGGTCAGTCCAGGCGTACCACAACCATCGGAGCCGCATCGCCCTCCCAAACCTCTCGAGATCCAGAACGCCCAGACCGCCAAGTTCCTTTGGCCTGCAAACCGTGCGCCAATTGACGAGCGAATGAGGCGGCGCCCCCGGAGTCGCCCCCGGCTTCATCCACAGGAATGATCTCATGATCTTCTCAATCCTCTTCAGCACCCAGGTAGGCAGTTTGAAAACAGCGAGGTGGTAGAGCACCATGGATGAGAGGACCGATCTGCAAAGAATCACCTTTCCGGCCCTTGTGAAAAGCTTTCCCCACCACCTAGCAAGCCTCTTGCCGATCTTGTCGATGAGCGGCTGGAAGTAGACGGCCTTGAGGCGCGAGTGGTGGAGAGGTAGGCCAAGGTACGTGCATGGAAAGCTCCCCCTTCTGGCAGGGAAGACTGCCAGGGCTGCCACAATCTGCTCCTCTGAGCAGGCAATCGGGAATGCCTCCGACTTGGCAAGGTTGGTGCGGAGCCCCGTGGCGTCGCCAAAGGCGTCCAGAATTTAGGAGCCTGCCGTTGGCTTTTTTTGGGGCTCATGCTATTCCCGACGATCTCTAGGAATTTTTTCCATATCCAGACGATCTCTAGTATTTTGCGGCCAGCTTGAGGTAATCCAAAGGGGCTGCTTTTTCGATCTGTTGGTAGGAATATGTTGGTAGCAGATTTTGATACCCAACGTTGATCGTGATCGTGTTATGACTGGTTCACCGTGGCATGTGAATAACAATGATGTTATCCTTGAAGTGTTTGTGGATCTTATGAGGCCGTCTGAATTGAAATTTGACAAACTCCAGCTTTGGGCTAGAGTGATCAATCTGCCTTTTAACTTGAGGAATGATGATTGGGGGAAGGCAATTGCAAAACAGCTCAACAAGAATGCTTCTTCAATGCTGATTGACCCAGTGGGTGGCTATCTGAGGGCTCGTATTACAGTGGATGTGAATAAGCCCCTGAGAAGAGGTATGTTGATTGATTCGGCCAGGAGACAGAGTACATATTGGTATGACATACAATATGAGAATATCCCATTCTTCTGTTTCTCGTGTGGCGGCTGGGGCATTCTGATGGCTACTGTCCGACTCCGGGTAGTCGAAATGCAGATGGTAAATGGCTGTTTGGGCTAGAGCTACGTGCTGATGATGGCAGGAAATCTAGCTCAGCGGGTAACTCGTCGAAAGAGCAGGCATCTACGCAAACCAGTAATCGGGAGTCTCATTCTTCGAGTAATGCAGCTGAGAAGGGAACTGAGTTGACTTCCCCGGCTAAAAGGAACTCTCAAAGCAAGCTGAATAAACGAAAGATGCCCTCGCAGTGGGTGCAAAAGGAAGGGGATCCTTTGACCCTGGCTATTACTGTAGGGGAAGCGGGGAAGGATACAATGGTTGTTATGAACGAGGAGCAGAACTTGGATGGGGGCGATCAGGAGAAAGACCACCTTGAGGAAGAGGAGCCTAAAAAGAAAAGACCTACTCCTACAAACTCTGAAACTTCGGCAGTGGCTGTGTTGCAGCCCTGCCTAGAGCAATGAATTGCCTATTCTGGAATGGCAGGGGGCTTGGGAACCCTGTGTCCGTTCGAGAGCTTCGAGGTGTTTTGAAGCAGGAAGGTCCCAGTCTCTTGTATATTATGGAGACTAAAATTGCGGCAAAAAGAATGGAGGATCTGCGACCAGTTCTTGGCTTTGCAGGTTGCTTCGTAGTTAATAGTGATGGTTTGAGTGTGGGGGCTAGCCCTCTATTGGTCAGCAGATATGGATGTTGACGTAAAAAATGCCAGCTAAGGTCACATTGATGCAATGGTGAAAAAGAAGAACAGCAGTGACCCTAGCTGGAGGTTTACTGGCTTTTATGGGGCGCCGAAGGTTGCTTATAGGCATCATAGCTGGAGGGCCTTACGGAATCTAAATGAAGTTGCACATCCGGCTTGGTTGTGTGTAGGAGATTTTAATGAGACGATGTTTGCTTCTGAGCATTTCTCCCGTGCAGCAAGGCCGGAGTGGCAGATGAGGGCTTTTAGAGAAGTTGTGGAGGATTGTTCCTTCCACGATCTGGGTTGGTCAGGTGTTGAATACACTTGGGATAATGGTCAAGAGGGTAATGCTAATGTAAAAGCTTGCTTGGGCAGAGCGTTTGGTGATGAGAACTTTGTTAATCGCTTCGCTCAATATAAGGTTAGGCATATTGTCTCGACTGAATCGGACCACTGTTTGTTGTTGTGGAGTTTCGGGAGAATGTGGCTGAAGAAAGAGTGAGAGGAACCAAACAGTTCAGATACGAAGATGTATGGCAAACACACACTGATTATGATCGGTTGGTGTGTGATAATTGGAATAAAGGCTCAGGTATGAACGGGCTGCAAGGAGTTGTCCAGGTCCTGAAATCTATGCAAGGAAAACTTAGTGTGTGGGGTTCTGCAGAGTTTGGCTGCTTGGCGCGCAAAGTTCAAAAGCTCCGCGAGAAATTACATAATTTGCGCCGCCGCTCAGTGGGCCATGGGCCGAATGACGAGGAGAAATCTATAATTAAGCAACTTAGGGAAGCTCTTCGCCAGGAAGAAATTTGGATGCCCCAGCGATCCAGGGTTCAGTGGTTACGAGATGGTGACCGGAATACGGCTTACTTTCACGCTCAGGCAGCTTAGCGAAAGCGTCAAAATAAAATTGATAATTTGCAGCGTGACGACGGTTCCATGTGTGTATCATGGGAAGATAACTTTGCAGAAGTCCAGGGGTTCTACCAGAACTTATATACATCTCAGGGATATAGACAGATGCATGAGTTGATTGATTTGGTCCCGGTAAGGGTGATCAATGAAAGGAATGAGGACCTGACTAGAGCGTTCACTGCTAATGAATTTAGTAAGGCCTTGTTACAAATGGCTCCATCAAAAGCTCCTGGCATTGATGAATTCATTGCCGGTTTTTTCCAGAGGCACTGGCCGATCCTTAAGGTTGACATTGTACCGGCCATTCTAGAGTTTCTCAATGGTGGAGAGCTACCTGTGGGGTTGAATGATACATCAATCACTTTGACACCCACAAAGGATATCTCAATATAGACCTATCTCTCTGAAGGAGATATGCCCTAGAGGCAATAATAAAGTGGTTATTATTTATATCTCTATGTTTATGATAAATGTTTATATGTCATGCTATAATTGTATTAACCGAAACATTAGTACATGTGTGATATGTAGACAAACAAAGAGTCCCTAGTATGCCTCTTAACTAGCTTGTTGATTAATGGATGATTAGTTTCATAATCATGAACATTGGATGTTATTAATAACAAGGTTATATCATTGTATGAATGATGTAATGGACACACCCATTTAAGCGTAGCATAAGATCTCGTCATTAAGTTATTTGCTATAAGCTTTCGATACATAGTTACCTAGTCCTTATGACCATGAGATCATGTAAATCACTTATACCGGAAAGGTACTTTGATTACACCAAACGCCACTGCGTAAATGGGTGGTTATAAAGGTGGGATTAAGTATCCGGAAAGTATGAGTTGAGGCATATGGATCAACAGTGGGATTTGTCCATCCCGATGACGGATAGATATACTCTGGGCCCTCTCGGTGGAATGTCGTCTAATGTCTTGCAGGCATATGAATAAGTTCATAAGAGACCACATACCACGGTACGAGTAAAGAGTACTTGTCAGGAGACGAGGTTGAACAAGGTATAGAGTGATACCGAAGATCAAACCTCGGACAAGTAAAATATCGCGTGAAAAAGGGAATTGGTATCGTATGTGAATGGTTCATTCGATCACTAAAGTCATCGTTGAATATGTGGGAGCCATTATGGATCTCCAGATCCCGCTATTGGTTATTGGTCGGAGTGAGTACTCAACCATGTCCGCATAGTTCGCGAACCGTAGGGTGACACACTTAAAGTTGAATGTTGAAATGGTAGAACTTGAATATGGAATGGAGTTCGAATATTTGTTCGGAGTCCCGGATGAGATCCCGGACATCACGAGGAGTTCCGGAGAATAAGATTCATATATAGGATGTCATTTTATGTGAATTAAAATGATTCGGAAGGTTCTATGGAAGGTTCTAGAAGGTTCTAGAAAAGTCCGGAAGAAACCACCAAGGAAGGTGGAGTCCCGGAGGGACTCCACCTCCATGGCCGGCCAACCCTAGTGGGGGAGGAGTCCCAAGTGGACTCCCCCTATGGGGGCCACCCCCCCCCCCCCACATGGAAGGGGGGAATCCCACCCCAAGTGGGATTCCCACCTTGGGTAGGCTTCCCTATCACATGGAAGGTTTTGGGTTCGGGTCTTATTCGGAGACTTGTAGTCCAACACTTGGGGCTTCCACCTATATAATGAGGGGCCAAGGGGAGGGGGCCGGCCACCCAAGAACCACAAGGTGGCCGCACCCCTATAGTGGCCGGCCCCCCCTCTCCCCAAACCCTAGCGGCCTCTCTCCTCCACCACATCCCGCACGCTTAAGCGAAGCTCCGCTGGATTTCTCCACCACCACCGACACCACGCCGTCGTGCTGTCGGATTCAAGAGGAGCTACTACTTCCGCTGCCCGCTGGAACGGGGAGGTGGACGTCGTCTTCATCAACAACCGAACGTGTGACCGAGTACGGAGGTGCTGCCCGTTCGTGGCGCCGGTGATCAAGATCTTCTACGCGCTTTTGCAAGCGGCAAGTGAACGTCTACCGCAGCAACAAGAGCCTCATCTTGTAGGCTTTGGAATCTCTTCAAGGGCGAGACTCGATAAACCCCTCGTTGCTACCGTCTTCTAGATTGCATCTTGGCTTGGATTGCGTGTTCGCGGTAGGAAAATTTTTGTTTTCTATGCAACGTTATCCTACACTCTCTATGTTCAGTCCTATATAAATTAGCCGTTAAATGTATTGCAAACCGTTTGAGGGGTTTCTTGGGGAATATTATTGGAGAGGAACAGAGTGCTTTCATTCCTGGTCGTTTGGTAAGTGACAACGTGCTGATTGCATATGAAAGTGTACATGCGATGAAGAAAAGGAAGAAGGGCAAAAATAATGTTTGTGTTGTAAATCTAGACATGATGAAAGCCTATGATCGTGTTGAATGGCATTATTTGCAAGCAATTATGCTCAAACTGGGGTTCAGTCCCTTTTTTGTGAGGTTGGTCATGAAGTGTGTAACTTTAGTTCGGTTTACAGTGTGGGTGAATGGAGAAATGCTGCCTTTCTTCGAACCAACTAGGGGTCTACGCCAAGGAGATCCGATTTCCCCGTATCTATTCTTACTGTGTGGTGAAGGCTTTACCTCCCTCCTGAATTCGTTTGGTTATGTTGTTGTTGACAACGGCATCAGGGTAAGCATTCGATCACCGTGGATTAATCATCTTTTATTTGCTAATGATAGTCTAATTTTCATGAAAACAACAGTGGCAAGCGCTGAGAGACTTAATGAGATTCTCAGAATCTATGACGATTGCTCGGGACAAAGGGTGAATAGGGACAAGAGCTCAATTTATTTTAGTCCAAACACGTCTTTGGCTCTCAGGCAATCACTGAAACATCTTATGGCCATAGCAGTGGAAGCATTTTCGGAGAGGTACCTGGGTCTCCCTACTGATGTGGGTCGCATAACAAGTGGCACGTTTGATCATATTGGAGAACGCATTCGTAGCAAACTCCATGGGGGATCAGAGAGGATGATTGCATGTGCAGGTAGGAAAATCTTTCTGAAAACTGTTATTCAGGCTATACCTACCTTTAGCATGGGCTGTTTCAAACTGAACAAAGGGGTGTACAAGAAGATCATCTCGTACATGGCAAGATATTGGTGGAGTAGCTCCATTGATAGGCGGTCAATGCACTGGCTTGCATGGCCTCAATTGGTGAAACCGAAATGTCAGGGAGGTATGGGTTTTCGAGATCTGGAATTGTTCAACATATATCTTCTAGGGAAACATGGGTGGAGGTTCATTACCCAGCCTGAGTCATTGTGTTGTCGAGTTATGAAGAGCAAATATTTTCACAACTCGGACTTTATGCAGGAGACGATCCCTCGCAGCGCATCTGCAACTTGGCGTGCGATTGTGGCGGGGAGGGAGGCTCTGTCGCTTGGCTTGATCAAGAGGATTAGGGATGGCTCATCGGTCTCTATCTGGACGGATAAGTGGATTCCGGGTATTCGGTTGATGACACCGTCAGCTCAGATTGGACAAGCACACCTTACCAAAGCGGTTGAGTTGATTGATACTGGGAATTGGACCTGGAAGCAAGATGTGGTAAGAAACAACTTTACTGCTCCTGAAGCTGATGCTATTCTGAATATACCTTTGAGCTCGGGAAGGGGAGATGATTTATTGGCCGGGATTTTGGAGAAGTCAGGTTGTTACTCTGTTAAAACGGCATATCGTGCTCTGGTGACGCGGAACAAGCATCTTGCTCTAGCGGAAGGGACTTATACAGGTACTTCAATTTCTGAAAAACAGTTATGGAACAGGCTATGGAAGCTACAGGTGGTTCCAAAAGTGAGGGTTTTCTGGTGGCGTGTTCTTCGTGGTATCTTACCAGTAGAAAAATCGCTCCAATACCGTTGTCGAGGGTACTCCTCGTCAATGCCCTCCGATAGGGGCTTAGGGTTGATGGAATCCTGCAAGCTGACACGAGACATCGGTTCACAGACAAGCGGGGAGAGCAATTTACCCAGGTTCGGGGCCCTCGATGAGGTAAAACCCTTACGTCCTGCCTGTCTGTTCTTGATTATGATGATAATGGGTTACAATGGGGTGCCGAATAGTTCGGCTGAGATCTCGTCGAGATGGCTAATCGCTAAGGTGACCTAGCTTTAAGCTTTTGTTGGCTAAGATTGCTAAGATTGATCGTGTCCCTCGGCAGCCCCTCTCCTGGCCTTTATATAGGAGGCCGGGTCTCAAGAGGTCTAACCGAATACGACTAGATTTACAGTAGTTTTAGATCTAATCTTTCCTTGTTCGGCCGCTTCCTTGTCTTGCCCGCCAAGGATTCCTCTTGTGCGCCGCCCAGGTGGCCCATCTTGCCTTCAGGTGTCTTCATGGGCCTCCAACTAATCAATACAGGATAGGGCAATGTCGGTTACCCGAAGGGTAATGCCCACGTCAGTAGCCCCCCGAGTGTCTAGCCGAAGATAGTTCGGGTAGAGACTAAAACACGTCTCCTCCTGATGTTCTTCTCCTTCATTGTCCTTGTTCATCTTGAATCTGCTTCACCTTCTTCTATCGGGTGCGCGTCAGCGCTCCCGATGGGAGTAGCCCTGAGTCTAGGTACGGATGCTTGCAATCCGTCCGTAGACTCAAGTTGTACCACTCGAATATTTCGTCCTACCAAAGTTTTTTCTGCAAATCTTCATAGGTCATCCGATATATTTTCTTTATGCAAGGGATAATGAGTAACATGCCCAACTTTTGTTGGTTAACTGCCGATGGCAAAACAACGTTACCCTACGCAGAATCAAGTCCCCGGGCATGATCCTGGAGTGCAAAAAACTTCTATCGGATGCGCGTCACGCGCTCCCGATGGGAGTAGCCCCCAAGTCTGGGTGCGAGTGCTTGTAACCGAGTGCAGACTTGAGCTATTCAAACAATTTTTCTTCAATCCCCTCTCCCTTCGACTGCTCATTCTGCCAGGTGCGCATCACGTACTCCCGATGGGAGTAGCCCCCGAGTCTGGGCGCGAGTGTTTGCAGCCGGGTGCAGACTTAAGTCGAGCACTTATCTCTTCCTCTAAAGCATTCTTCCTTCGAGTCTTCATTCTATCGGGTGCGCGTCAGCGCTCCCGATGGGAGTAGCCCCCGAGTCTAGGTACGGATGTTTGCAGCCGGGCGTAGACTCAAGTCCTTCATCCGATAACTTTTTATTTTTCCTTCGAATGCCTCAAGGTTTTTTATGACGTCACTGTTGACGTGTAACTGCTGTGGGCTGATTGACAGGACTTGACCTGACGGGCCCACCCTAGCTCTGCGCGGGCAGTTTTTAGGGCTTGACCAATGCACGCGTGGCGATCGAGGCATCTCCTCGATTTTCGCACAACGTGGGAATAATGGGCCGCTGGTTCCACTCCTTCTTTAAGCGCCACGTGTACAGTCAGATCTGCTCCACCTCCCACGACGCTTTGTGGAGTTATGGCCACGATTTGGCACAAATTCTTACAGCATAAATAGGGGGCCTCCTCTCTTTTTTATCTTTTACCCCGTTTACTGCTCATCTTCTTTCTCAAGCCTTCCTGTTCCTCTGCCTCTTCATCAGAAGCTCCGTTCACCATGGGCAAGAAGAAGAGCGGCAGTACCTCGGAGGCGGCCAAAGTTAGCCGCGATTGGAGCGCCTCCGCCATTTCCAACCGCGACATCAGCAAGCTTCGCGCCCTCGGCTTCATCTCCGCATCTGAGGAAGACATTCGTCTTCCAGGTTCGGTTTCTCGCCCAAAGCCCCCGAAGGGCTTCACTGTCATGTTTGCTGCCTTCCTGTTTCGTGGCCTCTCTCTTCCGGCCCACGAGTTCCTTCGCTCCCTCCTTTTCTTCTATGGGATTCAGCTCTGGCAGCTGACCCCAAGTTCCATCCTCCACCTCTCCATTTTTATTACCATCTGCGAGGCCTTCCTCGGCATTGATCCTCACTGGGGTCTTTGGAGGAAGATATTCTATGTGAAGCGTGACAACGATAGTAATGCCCCCCCCCCCGTTGTCGGTGGCGTTGGCTTCGTCGTCAGGAAGGAGGTCGACTACTTCGACTACCCAATGAAGGAATCCGTCCAGGGCTGGCGCAGCAAGTGGTTCTACCTGCGAGATCCCGCCGTTTCTGGGCGGCGTTCAAATCTTCCTCCCTTTGATGACGTCTTGGTAACTCAGAAGAAGAAGTCTTGGCAAAACGCCCTTTCTCCCGAAGAAAAGGCGACAGCTGACGAACTGTTTGAGCAGATAGTCACTTTGAAGAATACAGGAGGCCTGACGATGTGCGGCACTGAAGTAGTTTCAGTGTTCCTACAACGTCGAGTACAGCCGCTGATGTCCCGCCCTCACCGGTTATGGCTTTATACTGGCAACGACGACAAGTCAAGGATCAACTCTGCCGACCTATCGGCAGATGAGCTTCGGGACGAGGTTCGTCGCCTAACATGCCTCAGTACGAAGGACACCATCGTCTTGACATCGGCTCGTCCTCCCTATGATTTCGACCACCTCCCGTCCGAGGTAATCTTACCGCTCCTCGCTTGCTGTTATTACTTCTTTTTCTGTTGTGCCTTACAAGTTTCTCTCCTTCGACAGGCTCCCACCGTTGCTCAATGTTATCCTCCCTCACCCGAGAGTGGCGTGGTACTGGACGATGATGATGATGATTCTGAGGGAACCGTGGACGCTCAGCATGTTCTTGAGGACAGTGATGTCCAAGAGGAGGAAGCTGTCGAAGATGACGCCTTCCTCAGGAGCAGACGTCGTAAGCAGGTACATGACGACTTTATCACATCGGCTGAATCAAGTCCTAGAGGAGGAGATAATGATGCCGATGAAGCTGCTTCGCCTCCTCCTGTTAAGAAGAGTTCAACAAGTTTCTTCGCGGGCGAAGATGATCTAGACCTGTGAGCATCTATACTCTTTTTCTGGATTTATTTCTTGTCATCCTGCATGCTAACTGTGCACTGTACTTAAGTAGCTCTGATGATGAGGATGTTCCTCTCGCGAAGAGGGCTAAGTTAGTCTCTGAGAGAGCAGCATCGGCTAAGGAGTCAAATCCTTCTCCCGCCAAGTCAACACCTCCCTCGCGAACGGGTGTGGAGAAGATTCCAATATCGAAAGTCATTCCTCCCGATGATGCTCCCACTCCATCGACTGGCCGCGATCATGTAAGTATTTAATCTATCTGGCTTTGTCGAGTTTCTGTCGTCTGATTCCTCTTGATTTTTCTGGCTGCAGCCGATTTACGTTACAGTCGATGCTGTGGCGGATTTTGCCGAGCAATTCACTCGCCTCGAGGCTGAAAACTCCCAACTTCGGAAGACCTTCAAATCTTCGGCTGGCCAGGTGCTTGAGGCCAACAGGCTTGCTACCGATGCCAAGAATGAGAACGCCTTGTTGAAGGAGGAAGTGAAGAGGCTGAAGCGGCAGATGAAGGATGAACAAGATGCCAGGCGTGCAGCGGCGGCTGCAGTCGATGAGAAGGAAGGCGTCCTCCGTGAATCCGTCAAGGATTTATTAGGTAAAAATCCATGGTATTCCGCCTTTTTCTTGATGTTTCTTCATTGATTACTGATATGTCTTTCTTTCAGAGGCCGCCAATATAACTGTCAGCCGACGTCATCAGCTTCGGGAGGACTCCACAGCCGATGCCTTGTCACTTGCCGCTGAGTCTAATGTCCAGGTCCTTGGACTACTGCAAAAGACCAAGGGAGCATTGTCGAGGCTATATTCGATGATCTTCCCGAAGATGAAGCAGGACAAGACTCTCGACGAGATGGCGGATGCTTTCCTTGTTGATCCTTCCGAGCCCGTGGAGGTACTGAAACGCCGTAGCCACTTGGTTGGGGCGGTTCTTACTTTTCAATTGCTTATGGGCCATGGGATGGGGTCAGAATTGGAGGAGTTTTCTAAGGCAGTGCCTGTTGATGATGACAACCATCTGGTCGACCTTAAGCCTTTCAAAAGATTGGCAATAACTTGCGCCAACCAACTTCTGAAGCTGGTGGATGAAGCGCAAGCCAAGCCTGTTCCTGAGTCTGCCCCTGGTTCATCGTCAGCGAACCCTTGAACTGTTATTTGACTTGTTGTAAATAAGATCATCCGTAACTCGACGTAGCTCAATTAAAATTCGGCTCTGTTGCCAATTCAAACATCCTTTTGTCTGTATAATGTATGCTGAGCGCTCCCGATGGGAGTTTTTATGTTAATGCTTGGTCTGAACTGGGGACTGTACTGCAGATTCCTTCATCTTCTTCCCGTGCCGAGCTCTTTCCGAACCCTTCGAGTAATGACGAGTCATGCCTTGTTCGTCGCTTACGTGATCAGGTGTCTTGTCTAAATAAAGACATCACTTCTCTTCGCGCGATGGCAGCCTTAGTGAAGAAAAAGGGTGAGATAGCGACCGCTGTCGAACAATACGCTCTCGATGGTCTTCATGTTGCTACCGAAAGTTTGGGCTGTAAGTGTTAGCCCATCTTCTAATTTCTGGCATAGCTTGAATGTTCTTTTAACTGACATTCGTTCCTTTTCCAGTCGTAGCTTCGGATGCAGCTGAAGAGAACAGGAGGATTCATGAAGTGGTTGAAGCGATGACCGATGTTGTGCACCCGACGCATGGTTTATGGCTGCATCGTCCGAAGGCTGTCGTCATGGCGAAGTTTAAGTACCGGGTGATGAAGGCGCATTACTATTTTGATAAGTACTATGCTCATCTCACGATGGTTTGGAACACCTTGTTTCCTCTGGACCAAGCACCCGAAACCTTATCTGGCCTGTTCACCCGATTCAAGTCTCCTGAGAGGATTCGACAGTTGGTGCGGAAAGAGCTTCTGGCTGGTGCTGAGCTTGCCTTTGCTTCGATATTGGCGTGCCATCAATCTTTAGACTTGAAAGCCGTAGCAAATACTGAGAGGGATTTCTGCCAGTATTATGATGTTGCTAGAGGTCCTGCTTACACCGTTGTTTCTCGGATGGAGTCATGCCTTGAGAAGGAACTGAAGGCCCACTGGGACCGGGGAACCCGATCACGAATGTAATAACCTTGTATCTGCATAAGATTGTTTACTGCGTGCGCTGCACGCTATGTTAGTTTGATTGATATTTTATTGTCGAGTGCGGCTGAGTGATCAGTTCAACCTGCTTTCTCGATGACTTCGTTGAATTTTACGCAATGTTATTGCGAAGTCGATATGTAATTTTTGCGAGAGCTTGGCTTCGTTACGCGGTGCACCGGTTTGAGCCTTATTTTGTGATAATGTAACCATCGACTGCAGCACTCGCGTATTTTCTCGAGGCTTGGATTGGTTGTTTTTGTGTGTCATTAATCTTAGCTCTCGCTGAGAGTATTTAATTAATGACACTATGAGCACATTTCTTTTGGGCCAACGCTCCCGATGGGAGTTAGAGCCGATGGTAGGGGCCCCAAACGTTATGTTCGGGTGCCAAAGCCTGGAGCAGGAAAAAGGTAGAAAATCTGATTAGATCTTTATTCATAATGTAAAAGCAACCTTATAGGCTGTTGAATGATTAAAAACAATCGTGTCCTAAGTATAGAATCGTCGCAACTGCGCGATGTTCCATGGATTCTTGACGTCTTTTCCTGAAGCTGGATTTTTGAGCCGATATGCTCCTCCTGGTATCACTTCGGTGATGATGTATGGTCCTTCCCATGGAGATTCTAGCTTCGAGGATCTTTTTTGCTTCAGCCGAAGTACCATATCCCCAACATTGAAACTTCGACTGCGTATTCGTCGGCTGTGGTAGTTTCTCAGCGCTTGCTGGTATACGGTTGTTCTTGTCAAGGCGATATCT
The DNA here is from genome assembly GCF_019359855.2 of Lolium perenne. NCBI lineage: Eukaryota > Viridiplantae > Streptophyta > Magnoliopsida > Poales > Poaceae > Lolium > Lolium perenne. Next base: position 128,663,303 of record NC_067250.2, read on the forward strand.
CGTGCTTCGTCAAGGAGATCGACAGCATCTTGTAGCGCGATGTTGGAGGAGGGCTCTGTGTATGCTGTCACTCGAGGAGCTTCAAATCGGACGTCGGCCGGTAGAACTGCTTCGGCTCCGTACACCAGGAAGAATGGAGTATATTGAGTCGACCTGTTGGGTGTGGTACGCAAACTCCAGAGTACAGATGGTACGACCCAGGCTCCGGCTGCGCCTATAAGGCGTTTCTTGAGGCCATCTCCTATTAGACCATTGATCCTTTCCACCTGGCCGTTGGTCTGGGGGTGAGAGACTGACGCGAATTTCAATTTGATTCCTCCATCATCACAAAATTTCCTGAACTCCTCGGAATCAAAGTTGGAGCCGTTGTCTGTGATGATGTTGTGGGGCATACCGAATCGACAAGTTATTCCCTTGAAGAATTGAACCGCCGTTTCAGCTTTTTGGTTTCGCACAGGTACTGCTTCGATCCACTTAGTGAATTTGTCGACTGCAACCAATAAGTACGTGTGTCCTCCGGGTGACGATCTTGGCAGCGGTCCAACTTGATCGAGTCCCCATTGAGCGAAGGGCCATGCCAAGGGTATTGTCATTAGGTCCGTTGCAGGAGCGTGTGGTTTTGGTGAAAAACGTTGGCAGGGATCACACTTCATGACTAGATCTCTAGCATCCGACGCTGCCGTTGGCCAGTAAAATCCTGCCCTAAAGGCTTTTGCCTTAAGGGCCCTGCTCCCTGCGTGATGCCCGCAGGTTCCCTCGTGTATCTCGCGCAATAGTGCTTTTCCATCGTCAATGGCGATGCACCTTTGGAAGATCCCTGAGATGCTACGCTTGTAAAGCTCACCATTTAGCACGGCGAAGGCCTTCGAACGTCTGACGATTCGCCTTGCTTCCACAGAGTCCTCTGGCAGCTCTTGCTTTGTCAGATACGCTAGGAACGGCTTGGTCCATAGTGGCTCGAGGAGGAGGACTTGTTCGGCAAGAGGAGTTGAAGATTCTTCAGCCGGAGGAGTTTGCTGCGAGCTTGCCTCCAATTCATCAGCCGATGGTTTTGGAGGTGCCGACGTCTTTTCTTTTATTGATCGTTGAGTGATCACTTCGTAAAACACCCCGTCTGGGATGGGGGAGCACGTAGACCCGATGTTTGTCAAAGTGTCGGCTTCCTCATTACTAGCTCTGCTGATATGTTTGAGCTCGCATCCTTCGAATTTAGCTTCCATATTCTGATACAGCTGCCGGTAGGCGATCATGTTGTCGCTGTCCGCGTCGCACAGGTTCATCGACTACTGTACCACCAAGTTTGAGTCTCCATAGATTTCTAAACGAGTAGCACCACATGCCTTTTCCATTTTCATTCCGTGCAACAGCGCTTCGTATTCTGCTTCGTTGTTCGTCGGCAGAGAGAAATTCATACGTAGTATATACTTCATCTTATCTCCCTACGGTGATATCAGCACCACTCCTGCTCCTGCACCTGTACTCCGTTTTGACCCATCGAAGTACATTATCCATGATCCCGACATGTCGGGTGCTGCTGGCGTCTGTGATTGGATCCAATCTGCCACGAAATCTGGGAGGATTTGGGATTTTATCGCCGTTCGATTAACGTAAGTTATGTCATATGGCGCTATTTCGATAGCCCATTGAGACACTCGACCTGTGGCTTCCGGATTGGTCATTATGCTCTTCAGGGGTGCTTCACTTACAACGATAATCGGGTGCTCCGTGAAGTAGTGCCGCAACTTGCGGGCTGACCTCCATACTGCGTACGCCAGCTTCTGATGATGGGGATACCTCTGCCTTGCGGGAGTGAGCACTTCACTGAGGTAGTAAACGGGCCTCTGCACACCATGAACTCTCCCTGCTTCTTCTCGTTCGACGACTAAAACGCTGCTGAAGACTTGTGCTGTTGCGGCTATGTACATGAGCAACGTCTCCTTCTCGCGCGGAGTCACAAGCACTGGGGAGGTTGATAAGATTTTCTTCAAGTTGTCGAAGGATTCCTGTGCCTCCTTTGTCCACTCGAACTTTTCCGACTTTTTCATCAAGTTGTAGAAGGGCAAACAGGGCCGGCTCTAGATTTTCAGAGGCCCCAGGGCGAACTCTACGAATGGGCCCTACAGTTATACTGGAGAAAATATCTATTACATACACAAAATTAGTGTTCATCTATATCCCACGATTCTCATGGTCTCTACAAATTTTTGTACTTTCATCGCATCAGCGTCATTTCCCTCAACTAGATTTCAATTCTCATGATGTTGTGCTTCGACATTGTTGACATATAATTGCTTAGAATTCTAGGTAGTGTCATGCCGAATTTGGTTTGAGAACTCAAGAAAGTTGAGGGCAGAGCCAGGCCTAATAGAAATTAATTCGAAAATTACCAGTAAAAAATTGCACTGGTCCGATCTCCATCCCTAGGCCATAGCAGTCGCGTCATCACCTGTGTCTTTGACTCTTTGTGCGTTTTGGGATGTAGGAAAACAAAGAGGACTCCAGAGAACCATGGAATGGAAGTTGTCGTGCGTGAGCGTTGAGAGTAGATAGATGATGGGCCCTTCCGGGAAGGCGTTGCTTTTAGCTTTCCATTGGATAGATGGGCCTCTGACGCTTTTTTTCCTGTACTGCAGTACTCGCTATGGGCCCTTAGTTTGGCTGGGCCCCGGGCCGTCGCACCCGCTGCCCTGGGCCAGAGCCGCCCCTGAGGGCAAAGCTTTCTCCCCTAGCTTTGCTATGAACCTGCTGAGCTGAAGGAGATATGCTCTAGAGGCAATAATAAAGTGGTTATTATTTATATCTCTATGTTTATGATAAATGTTTATATGTCATGCTATAATTGTATTAACCGAAACATTAGTACATGTGTGATATGTAGACAAACAAAGAGTCCCTAGTATGCCTCTTAACTAGCTTGTTGATTAATGGATGATTAGTTTCATAATCATGAACATTGGATGTTATTAATAACAAGGTTATATCATTGTATGAATGATGTAATGGACACACCCATTTAAGCGTAGCATAAGATCTCGTCATTAAGTTATTTGCTATAAGCTTTCGATACATAGTTACCTAGTCCTTATGACCATGAGATCATGTAAATCACTTATACCGGAAAGGTACTTTGATTACACCAAACGCCACTGCGTAAATGGGTGGTTATAAAGGTGGGATTAAGTATCCGGAAAGTATGAGTTGAGGCATATGGATCAACAGTGGGATTTGTCCATCCCGATGACGGATAGATATACTCTGGGCCCTCTCGGTGGAATGTCGTCTAATGTCTTGCAAGCATATGAATAAGTTCATAAGAGACCACATACCACGGTACGAGTAAAGAGTACTTGTCAGGCGACGAGGTTGAACAAGGTATAGAGTGATACCGAAGATCAAACCTCGGACAAGTAAAATATCGCGTGAAAAAGGGAATTGGTATCGTATGTGAATGGTTCATTCGATCACTAAAGTCATCGTTGAATATGTGGGAGCCATTATGGATCTCCAGATCCCGCTATTGGTTATTGGTCGGAGTGAGTACTCAACCATGTCCGCATAGTTCGCGAACCGTAGGGTGACACACTTAAAGTTGGATGTTGAAATGGTAGAACTTGAATATGGAATGGAGTTCGAATATTTGTTCGGAGTCCCGGATGAGATCCCAGACATCACGAGGAGTTCCGGAATGGTCTGGATAATAAGATTCATATATAGGATGTCATTTTATGTGAATTAAAATGATGCGGAAGGTTCTATGGAAGGTTCTAGAAGGTTCTACAAAAGTCCGGAAGAAACCACCAAGGAAGGTGGAGTCCCGGTGGGACTCCACCTCCCATGGCCGGCCAACCCTAAGGCCTTGTTTACTCCTAGGGTATTTCCATCCCCTACGGGTTTGGGGATGAGAGGGGATTGGGTGAAAACCCCCGTTTCACCAAATCCCTATTTTTCCCCTAATTTCCCCTCATTTCACCACACCCTCCCCCACAGCCTCTAGTTACTTTATTTTTGGGATGAGGGGGGATATGAGAGGATTGTGATCAGAAAATATAAAGTCAATCTTTGCATCCCAAGAAGTAATAATGGACAATCAGTAAATTAAAAACTTCGGCTTTAACATAAACTTAGTGTCATGCAAATTTGTCATGCGATTTTCTCAAACAAGAACACACATATAAATAAATGCTCGACCCAACAGATGAGCAACCAAGTCGCCATAAACTCATTGTCATACAGTTTGAAGAACATTAGAAGTTTTCTCGCCGAACGCCGGAAACCACGTCGCCGCCAGAGGACCTCCAGCTAAAAATACACGCAGAGGTAAAATTTAGTATTGATACATTGCTTACAGTAAAAAGTAACCGAAGCTACCAAACAGTAGAAAATTGATCAGTTTGAGTGATTATTCTTGCACAGTACTATAAAATTGAATATCACAGCTGCATCCCTGGGCACTCAAACTGAAGAATGAACATGCAAATAATTTTAGTGGTCAGGTTCAGAGTTCAGACATGATTGAATTGGCCAAGCTACTTTAAAATAATCAGGTAGGAGTACTTTAAAACGCAGGCTGATACGAACACGGCAGACTAGAGCGCCTCCCATATAAAATGACTAGGAGGCATTGGCACGGCGGCACGCCGCGCCCGTGGCGTAAAATCTGAAGAGTGATGGGCCTGAAATAAAGACATATACTTGTTGCTTGTGTTTACTGGAATGATGGATAGGTTCGTGCTATTGTAACTGCAAAATATCATTCAAATGCAAACATGGTTCAATTTAAAGGAAAAAACAGAAGCAAAATTCATCGGATTGCATTCTGAATATCCATGTATTTCTCTCAAACTGGCCACACTTCACCTCTGCTCCACCTTTTCATTTAATCCAAATATCCTACACAATGAAAGAGGATGAGTTCAGAGATCTGTGTAAAAACCTGAAATCCCCAAATTTAATCACAGATACGATCAGACAACCCATGGCTCACCTTGAAATGACTCCTCAAATCATCTATGGGGCTCAACAACCGCATTTGGAGCTGTCCACATCATTGGAGGCAAAGAGTGCTGTTGCAAACAGTAGCGCTGCATACCTCATTGGTCTTGAGGAAGATAAAGACGATGTGCTCAAAGCAGCCGCGCCGCCAGTGTAGGCCTCGTTCTGTCAAAATAATCTTACCCGTCCTCGAATTCCAGAAGGCCAGGTGGTAATCACGGTCGCGTTCGGACTCGTGGCCGCCGGTTCCGGTCGAGCTCCTGGGGGCGGCGTGCTGGGGACCTGCTGCTGCCTGCTGGGACGGCATCACCCCATCCCTGGACTGCTCCCCGTCTTCCTGTCCCCCTCGATGTGATGAGTGCAGGTTCGGGTGCCGCTGCACCAGGACATCGACGACAACCACCCATATGGGGTCATCCTCCAGATGTTCTTCGCCAACACCGTGACCATCCTCCTCCGGCCACGAAATCGACGCGGACGGCGTCTTCAGCCTTGAGTCCCAGCCGCCATGGTCAGGAGGTTCAGAGCCGTGGGAAATTTTTGAGGTGGGTGAGGCCACAGCCTACAGGTGGTGAGCAAAGGGAGCGTCTTGGTTTGCGTCCTCGGAAAAGCAGTGGTAGCAGAGGTAGATGAAGAGGTGAGGGCAGGATGCGGCCCGGAGTTTCCTTTTTTTTGTGGGAAGGACCGAAAGAGAAGTGGAGGCCCGGAGTTTTCTAATGCAGTCAATGAGGCAGGATATCTCTAGATTTGTCTAAGCGGATGCCACGTTTTTTATGACAAAGCTAGGTCTAAAAACAGGAGTAGCACAGTTCAGCCGGACCGTAATGCAGCAACATGACCGGAAAAGTCCTGAATGGATACGAAGGAAAGAGGATCTCAGCCGGTAACCGGTAGGCTATGCGGTTAAAAATAAAAAGAATAAAAACTGTCATACCCAAACGACCAGAGCCAGGTGCACACGCGTCATGTTACGGGGCAGGCAAAACGTAGGAAATTAGCTCAACTACAGTACTTAAATCGTTATGAAGAGGTAAAAGTGTATGACTTTTATATAGTGTATAATGCTACATATTGACCATAATATTTTCTAGCTCTGTTTCATATATAGTAGGATGTTCAGAAAATGGTTTATAGTGACGTGAAACCTGACCTAGTGATCTCTCAAATTGCATTCCAAAGCATCAAACATGATTCAGAGCATGTCTAACTGTATTACGATCAGCCTATTCAATATATCATGTCACAAAACAAAATGTGCTACCTTGAATAATAATAGTAATAATACTATGCAACAATTACTAGTAATTTGACTGGGTTGACACAAGCTGTTACCAAGTTTCTTTTCTAGGATGTAGATTGGATGGTTTCACATCAACTACAAGCAGTAAATATGTTTTGCCCGGAACATAAAGTGCAAGCAGCAAGATAATTTTGTTGCCGGAGGAGGATCTCGTTGGCGCCGTCTTGATCTGCTAGTTTTTTCCCGCTGCCGCCGCCGTCGCCTTTCCCCGCCACCGGTCGCCGCCGTTGCGTAGCCTCCGTCGCTCGTCTCCCTTTCCACGATAGAATACACGGGGTCGACCTCATGGTTCAGAAAACCGGAGGGTGTAGGTCACCGGGTCGGGAAGATCTGGAATGGGCCGGGATGTTACCCAAAAAAACCAGAGAAGCAAACGGGCCGTCTGGTAATTTTCGGGATTCGGTTGTGGGCCGGTATTTTACCCTCCCAAACCCAAAAATACCAGACAAGTAAACAAGGCCTAAGGGGGAGGAGTCCCAAGTGGACTCCCCAAGGGGGGCCGGCCACCCCCTCCCAAGGAAGGTGGAACTCCCACCTCTAGTGGGAGTCCTAGCTTGGGTAGGTTTCATGAGTTATGGAAGGTTTTGGTTTGGGGTCTTATTCGAAGACTTGTAGGGTATGTTTGGTTTACAACCAATTACTACCATACCAAAAAATTGGCGAGCCAACAAGAATTGGCTGTGGTTTGGATGGACACCAAATATTTGGCTTGCCCGGTCTGCCGCGCCCGCGCCTTTGCTATTCTTGCCAAATCGTTGGCAACTTGAGGGCGGCGAAAACCTGCGCCAACAAATTGGCAACGCTCACGCCCGCGATTCCTTCAAGGTAGATCCCATTTCGCTACTCTTCTTCTTTGTGAACGATGCTTTGATGGCCGGAAGCCTGCAACTCTATTCACACCTGGGCAGATCAGGTTCAGCTCAAAAACAAAGGCTGGGCCGTTCAGGTCTATTGCAGCTTAAGGCATCTTCAACGGTTATTTTGGGTATCCAAAATATACGCACGCGCGTCGGTTTAAATGGTCAAAATTGATCGTGCATCCGTTTGCGTCGAGGTGGCTCCAGCGGCACAACCATTTTTTTCAATTATGCATTTTTTAACATAAAAACATAATTTACATAGTAATAGAAAGGAAAATAAAATATAAAACATAAGAACGCATGCGCCTACTCGTCCTCGATCACGACGAGCTCCGGTATCGGGAACAGCCAGTTGGCAAGCGGCGGCAGAACATACGCCAGTGCCGTCGGTGGTGCTGGAGGTGGAGCAGCCCACACCGGTGGTGGAGGTTGAGCAGCCCACACCGGTGGTGAAAGTGGGGCTGCCCACGGGTTGTAGGGCGGAGGTGGAGGCGATGGTTGCACCGGTTGCGGGCCTGAGTCCTCGAGCGCTCGTCGTAGTCGATGGCTAGGTGAGATCGGCGCGGAGGTTCGGAGGCAGGTACCGCCGCCTGCGTCGGATCTCGGCGCTCCTCTCTGGCTCGCGCGGAGGCACGGACGGGACAGGCACCCGGAGGAAGCTGAGCCACCAGCCGCCGCTTGGTAGGTGCAAGTCCCGCCAGCCCGCGCACGGCATCTAGTTCATGTGCATGAGCCGTGCCACGTTGACGGGAAGTCGCACCCTATGCGTCCGCTCCGCCTTCTTGGTGCCGCCTGCCGCCTGCCGGGCGCCTTGGAGTTGTTCTTCTTTTTCCCCATGGTGATGCGGTGGCGCTTGGCGGTGAGGGGTGGGAGTGGAGGTTTACGTGGTGTGGGCGATGCCAGGGATGATACCGGTCGACTTTTAAGGCCGAGCACGCGCGGAACACGATTCCATTGATGGTGGTGCAGAAGCCCAACCGCCGCCCGCCAGTGCACATGCAGAAGAGGCAGCCGCGACAATTATGTTGAAAGCTGCGTCGCAGTCGCGGAAGCGATGACCGCCGAAGCGATACGCTTGATATAGCCCTATGGCTCGCTGAAAGGCGGACCTGCTGGAAAAGCGAGCGGTCACTTGGGACATGCAGCGTCCACCGTGACGCATCCCAGACGTAAATATACGTTGCGTTTGCGTCGTCGCGGACGATCAATATGCGTCGGGCTGTTGCGATGCGTCCCAGACAAATTTTTGGCTCACGCGAACGCAAACTGTCGCTCCCGGCTGGGATGCCCTTATATTCTGTGATATACTCCCTCCGTTCCTTTCTATAGTGCCTATATATTTTGGCATTTGTGTCAGAATATAAGGTTTTAGCTTAGCTTTTTTTAAATTACCCCCTCCCCGTTCAGCTCCCAAAAGTGTTATGGTAAGTTATGAAGATATGGATTTCCCAAATTTTACGTTGATCTCAAATCGTTCAGCTAGAGATCTTGTGTAAAAAATAATTTTGCGCTAATTTCCGTGCCAAAAAACAATAGGCACTATAGAATGGAACAGAGGGAGTACGATTTTCCTCCGGACTCTTCTCTACTATCTATGGTTTTCAGTTTGCTAGAAATCCTTTTTTTTAACAAGCTAGAAATCTAATTAACATCCATTGGAAAAGCCAGTCCAAGTTGCTAGATGTATCAATTTGGCTACAAACCAAATGGAGGCCCAAGATTTTGCCAAAAAATTGGTAACGTACAATGGCTATAATCCAAACAACAATAGTGTACCAAAATTTAGGTCGTGCCCTTGCTTTGGTCATGCCAAAATTTTGGTTGGGCTACTCTGGGCTTAAACCAAACATACCCGTAGACCAACTCTTGGGTGTTGCACCTATATAATGAGGGCCAAGGGGAGGGGGCCGGCCACCCCAACAACCACCAAGGTGGCCGCACCCCTTGAGGCCGGCGCCCCCCTCTCCCAAACCCTAGCCGCCCCCCTCTCCTCCATAGCTCCCGCGTGCTTTAGCGAAGCTCCGCCGGAGTTCTCCACCACCACCCACACCACGCCGTCGTGCTGTCGGATTCAAGAGGAGCTACTACTTCCGCTGCCCGCTGGAACGGGAGGTGGACGTCGTCTTCATCAACAACCGAACGTGTGACCGAGTATGGAGGTGCTGCCCGTTCGTGGCGCCGGAGGGATCGTGATCAAGATCTTCTACGCGCTTTTGCAAGCGGCAAGTGAACGTCTACCGCAGCAACAAGAGCCTCCTCTTATAGGCTTTGGAATCTCTTCAAGGGTGAGACTCGATAAACCCCTCGTTGCTACCGTCTTCTAGATTGCATCTTGGCTTGGATTGCGTGTTCGCGGTAGGAAAATTTTTGTTTTCTATGCAACGTTATCCTACAGTGGTATCAGAGCCGTGTCTATGCATAGATGGTTGCACGAGTAGAACACAATGGTTTTGTGGGCGTTGATGCTCTTGTTATCTTTAGTTTGAGTACTTTGCATCTTTGTGGCATAGTGGGATGAAGCGGCTCGGACTAACTTTACATGACCGCGTTCATGAGACTTGTTCCTCGTTCGACATGCAACTTGTATTGCATAAGAGGCTTTGCGGGTGTCTGTCTCTCCTACTATAGTGAAGATTCAATTTACTCTTCTATTGAAAACATTAGTATCAACGGTGTGGTTCATGTTCGTAGGTAGATTAGATCTCTCTCGAAAACCCTAAACCACGTAAAATATGCAAACCAAATTAGAGACGTCTAACTTGTTTTTGCAGGGTTTGGTGATGTGATATGGCCATAATGTGATGATGAATATGTATGAGATGATCATTATTGTATTGTGGCAACCGGCAGGAGCCTTATGGTTGTCTTTAAATTTCATGTTGAGTAGTTTTTCAAAGTAGTTGTAATAGTTGCTACATGGAGGACAATCATGAAGATGGCGCCATTGACCTTGACGCTACGCCGACGATGATGGAGATCATGCCCGAAGATGATGGAGATCATGTCCGTGCTTTGGAGATGAAGATCAAAGGCGCAAAGACAAAAGGGCCATATCATATCACATATGAACTGCATGTGATGTTAATCCTTTTTATGCATCTTATTTTGCTTAGATCGCGACGGTAGCATTATAAGATGATCCCTCACTAAAATCTCAAGATAATAAAGTGTTCATCCTTAGTAGCACCATTACCATGACTTGTCGTTTCGAAGCATCTCGTGATGATCGGGTGTGATAGAATCAACAAGTACATACAACGGGTGCAAGACAGTTTTGCACATGCGGATACAAATGTGGCCTTGACGAGCCTAGCATGTACAGACATGGTCTCGGAACACGTGATACCGAAAGGTAGAGCATGAATCATATGGTTGATATGATGAACACTTTGAGTGTTCGCCATCGAAATCACACCTTGTCTCGTGATGATCGGACTTAGGTGCGGTGGATTTGGTTCGTGTGATCACTAAGACAATGCGAGGGATATTGTTTTGAGTGGGAGTTCACTTAGTTTTTTAATTATGTTGAATTAAAATTTGAACTCAATTTGTCATAAACTTAGTCTAAACTTTTGCAAATATATGTTGTAGAGATGGCGTCCCCAATCAATTTTAACCAGTTCCTAGAGAAAGAAAAACTTAAGAGCAACGGTAGCAACTTCACCGACTAGTTCCGTCATGTGAGGATCTTCCTCTCTGGCGGAAATCTGCAATATGTGCTTGATGCACCGCTAGGTGACCCTCCTGCAGAAACTGAAACCGATGAAGTAAAAGCTGTTTACGAGACTCGGAAAATTTGGTACTCTCAAGTTCAGTGTGCCATCCTGTGCAGTCTGGAATCCGATCTTCAAAAACGTTTTGAGCACCACGATCCTCATGAGTTGATGAAAGAGCTGAAAGCTATTTTTGAGACTCATGCGGCTGTGGAATGCTATGAAGCATCGAAATAATTCTTCAGCTGCATGATGGAAGAAGGCAGCTCCGTTAGTGAGCACATGCTCGCCATGACCGGGCATGCGAAGAAACTCAGTGACTTGGGAATAGTGATTCCTAACAGACTGGGGATTAATCGTGTCCTTCAATCACTGCCACCAAGTTACAAGAACTTTGTGATGAACTACAATATGTAGAACATGAACAAGGAGTTACCTGAACTCTTTGGCATGCTAAAAGCTGCTGAGATTGAGATCAAGAAAGAGCACCAAGTGTTGATGGTCAACAAGACCACCAGTTTCAAGAAACAGAGCAAGTCTAAAGGAAAATTCAAGAAGGGTGGCAAGAAAGCTGCCATGCCTCCAATGAAACCTAAGAACGGCCCTAAGCCTGATGCTGAGTGCTATTATTGCAAGGAGAAGGGACACAGGAAGCGTAATTGCTCCAAGTATCTGGCTGATCTGAAGAGCGGCCTTGTCAAGAAGAAGAAAGAAGGTATATCTGATATACATGTTATAGATGTTTATCTCACTGGTCCTCGTTCTAGTACCTGGGTATTTGATACTGGTTCGGTTGCTCATATTTGTAACTCGACACAGGAACCTAAAGAATAAATGGAGACTACTGAAAGATGAAGTGACGATGCGCGTTGAAAACGGATCCAAGGTCAATGTGATCGCAGTCGGCACACTTCCTCTACATCTACCTTCGGGATTAGTTTTAAGCCTAAATAATTGTTATTTTGTACCTGCGTTGAGCATGAACATTATATCTGGATCTTGTTTAATGCAAGACGGTTATTCATTCAAGTCTGAGAATAAAGGTTGTTCTATTTTTATGAATAATATCTTTTATGGTCGAGCACCAGAAAAGAATGGCTTATTTCTGTTAGATCTTGATAGTAGTGATACGCATATACATAACGTTGATGCTAAGCGAATTGAATTAAATGATAATTCTACTTATATGTGGCACTGTCATCTTTTTCATATTGGAGTGAAACGCATGAAGAAACTCCATACTGATGGATTACTTGAATCACTTGACTTTGAGTAACTTGATAGATGCGAAGCATGTCTAATGGGAAAAATGACAAAGACTCCATTTTCTGGTATGATGGAGCGAGCTACTGACTTATTGGAAATCATACATACCGATGTGTGTGGACCAATGAGCGTAGCATCGCGCGGTGGTTATCGTTATGTTCTAACCTTCACAGATGATCTGAGTAGATATGGGTATATCTATTTCATGAAACATAAATCCGAAACTTTCGAGAAGTTTAAGGAATTCCAAAGTGAAGTAGAAAATCAATGTAACAAGAAGATTAAAACGATCTGATCGTGGAGGTGAATATCTGAGTTACGAGTTTGGCATGCATTTAAAGAAATGCGGAATATTTTCACAATTGACACCGCCGGGAACACCACAACGAAACGGTGTGTCCGAACGTCGTAATCGAACTCTCTTAGATATGGTTCGTTCTATGATGTCTCTTACTGATTTGCCATTATCATTTTGGAGTTATGCATTAGAGACAGCCGCATTCACTTTAAATAGAGCACCATCAAAATCCGTAGAAACGACACCGTATGAATTATGGTTTAATAAGAAACCTAAGCTGTCGTTCCTGAAAGTTTGGGGTTGCGAAGCCTATGTAAAGAAGTTACAACCGGACAAGCTAGAACCTAAAGCGGAGAAATGCGTCTTCATAGGATACCCTAAGGAAACTATAGGGTACACCTTCTATCACAGATCCGAAGGCAAAATCTTTGTTGCTAAGAACGGAACCTTTCTTGAGAAAGAATTTCTCACTAAAGAAGTGACTGGAAGAAAAGTAGAACTCGATGAGATTGATGAATCTATACTCGTTGATCAGAGTAGCGCAGTACCGGAAGTTGTACCTGTACCGCCTACACCGGCAACAGAGGAAGCTAATGATAATGATCATGAAAATTCGAACGAGGAAACTACTGAACCTCGCAGATCGACAAGGGAACGTGCCACTCCTGATTGGTATGATCCTTGTCTAAATGTCATGATTGTGGATAACAATGATGAGGACCCTGCGACGTATGAAGAAGCGATGATGAGCCCAGATTCCAACAAATGGCAAGAAGCCATGAAATCCGAAATGGGATCCATGTATGATAACAAAGTATGGACTTTGGTAGACTTACCTGATAGCCGAAAGGCTGTCGAGAATAAATGGATCTTCAAGAGAAAAACAGATGCTGATGGTAATATTACTGTCTATAAAGCTCGACTTGTCGCAAAGGGTTTCCGACAAATTCAAGGAATTGACTACGATGAGACTTTCTCACCTGTAGCGAAGCTAAAATCTGTGAGGATTTTGTTAGCAATAGCTGCATTTTTCGATTATGAGATTTGGCAGATGGATGTCAAAACGGCGTTCCTTAATGGAGACATTGAGGAAGAGTTGTATATGGTACAACCCAAAGGTTTTGTCGATCCTAAAAATGCTGACAAAGTATGCAAACTTCAGCGTTCAATCTATGGACTGAAGCAAGCATCAAGAAGTTGGAACCGACGCTTTGATAAGGTGATCAAAGACTTCGGGTTTATACAGTGTCATGGAGAGGCCTGTATTTACAAGAAAGTGAGTGGGAGCTCTGTAGCATTCCTGATATTATATGTAGATGACATATTATTGATCGGGAATGATATAGAACTTTTAAGCAGTGTTAAAGGTTATTTGAATAATAGTTTTTCAATAAAAGACCTTAGTGAAGCATCGTATATATTAGGCATCAAGATTTATAGAGATAGATCAAGACGCCTAATAGGGCTATCACAGAGTACATACCTGGACAAGATTCTAAAGAAGTTTAGAATGGACGAAAGTAAGAAAGGGTTCTTACCTATGTTACTGTGCAAGGTCTTGAGTAAGACTCAAGGACCGGCTACGGCAGAAGAAAGAGAAAGGATGAGTAATATCCCCTATGCCTCGGCAGTAGGATCTATCATGTATGCCATGCTATGTACTAGACCGGATATAGCACATGTTGTTAGTTTGACTAGCAGATATCAAAGTGATCCAGGAATGGAACACTGGACAGCGGTCAAGAATATCCTGAAGTACTTGAAAAGAACTAAGGATATGTTTCTTTGTTATGGAGGTGACCAAGAGCTCGTTGTAAGTGGTTACACCGATGCAAGTTGGAACACTGATCCTGATGACTCTAAGTCACGGTCTGGGTACGTGTTTATATTGAATGGTGCTGCAGATGGTGGGCAAGCTCGAAGCGGTGCACGGTGGCGAAGTCTTCAACAGAATCGAGTACATAAGCGGCTTCAGAGGCTTCATCGTAAGCGGTATGGATGAAGAGGTTCATTGTAGAGCTCGGTGTGGTTCCTAGTGCATTGGACCCATTAATCATTTACTGTGATAACATGGGTGCCATCGCCAATGCACAAGAACCAAGGTCACACAAGAGGCTGAAGCATATCAAGCTGCGTTACCACTCGATTCGCGAGTACATCGAAGATGGAGAAGTAAAGATTTGCAAAGTACACACTGATCTGAATGTAGCAGATCCGTTGACTAAAGCTCTCCCTAGGGCAAAGCATGACCAACACCAGAATGCCATGGGTGTTAGGTATATTACAATGTAATCTAGATTATTGACTCTAGTGCAAGTGGGAGACTGAAGGAGATATGCCCTAGAGGCAATAATAAAGTGGTTATTATTTATATCTTTATGTTTATGATAAATGTTTATATATCATGCTATAATTGTATTAACCGAAACATTAGTACATGTGTGATATGTAGACAACAAGAAGTCCCTAGTATGCCTCTTAAACTAGCTTGTTGACTAATGGATGATTAGTTTCATAATCATGAACATTGGATGTTATTAATAACAAGGTTATATCATTATATGAATGATGTAATGGACACACCCAATTAAGCGTAGCATAAGATCTCGTCATTAAGTTATTTGCTATAAGCTTTCGATACATAGTTACCTAATCCTTATGACCATGAGATCATGTAAATCACTTATACCGGAAAGGTACTTTGATTACACCAAACGCCACTGCGTAAATGGGTGGTTATAAAGCTGGGATTAAGTATCCGGAAAGTATGAGTTGAGGCATATGGATCAACAGTGGGATTTGTCCATCCCGATGATGGATAGATATACTCTGGGCCCTCTCAGTGGAATGTCGTCTAATGTCTTGCAAGCATATGAATAAGTTCATAAGAGACCACATACCACGGTACGAGTAAAGAGTACTTGTCAGGAGACGAGGTTGAACAAGGTATAGAGTGATACCGAAGATCAATCCTCGGACAAGTAAAATATCGTGTGACAAAGGGAATTGGTATTATATGTGAATGGTTCATTTGATCACTAAAGTCATCGTTGAATATGTGGGAGCCATTATGGATCTCCAGATTCCGCTATTGGTTATTGGTCGGAGTGAGTACTCAACCATGTCCGCATAGTTCACGAACCGTAGGGTGACACACTTAAAGTTGGATGTTGAAATGGTAGAACTTGAATATGGAATGGAGTTCAAATATTTGTTCGGAGTCCCGGATGAGATCCCAGACATCACGAGGAGTTCCGGAATGGTCCGGATAATAAGATTCATATATAGGATGTCATTTTATGTGAATTAAAATGATGCGGAAGGTTCTATGGAAGGTTCTAGAAGGTTCTAGAAAAGTCCGAAAGAAACCACCAAGGAAGGCGGAGTCCCGGTGGGACTCCACCTCCCATGGCTGGCCAACCCTAAGGGGGAGGAGTCCCAAGTGGACTCCCCAAGGGGGGCCGGCCACCCCCCCCCCCCCCCCCAAGGAAGGTGGAACTCCCACCTCTAGTGGGAGTCCTAGCTTGGGTAGGTTTCATGAGTTATGGAAGGTTTTGGTTTGGGGTCTTATTCGAAGACTTGTAGACCAACTCTTGGGTGTTCCACCTATATAATGAGGGCCAAGGGGAGGGGGCCGGCCACCCCAACAACCACCAAGGTGGCCGCACCCCTTGAGGCCGGCGCCCCCTCTCCCAAACCCTAGCCGCCCCCCTCTCCTCCATAGCTCCCGCATGCTTTAGCGAAGCTCCGCCGGAGTTCTCCACCACCACCGACACCACGCCGTCGTGCTGTCGGATTCAAGAGGAGCTACTACTTCCGCTGCCCGCTGGAACGGGAGGTGGACGTCGTCTTCATCAACAACCGAACGTGTGACCGAGTACGGAGGTGCTGCCCGTTCGTGGCGCCGGAGGGATCGTGATCAAGATCTTCTACGCGCTTTTGCAAGCGGCAAGTGAACGTCTACCGCAGCAACAAGAGCCTCCTCTTGTAGGCTTTGGAATCTCTTGAAGGGTGAGACTCGATAAACCCCTCGTTGCTACCGTCTTCTAGATTGCATCTTGGCTTGGATTGCGTGTTCGCGGTAGGAAATTTTTTGTTTTCTATGCAACGTTATCCTACATGAGCGCCGCTAGTCGGCCTGCCAATTGCTACACTTGGTGCAGATTCTTTGGCGGCTCCATATCAAGAATAGCTTTGATCTTCAAGGGATTGGCTTCGATTCCTCTGGCTTATATGAAATACCCGAGTACTTGTCCTCCTGGCACTCCGAAGAAGCATTTTTTTTGGGATTCAACTTGATTTTGTATCTGTCCAGATTGTCGAAAGTTTCCCGCAAATCATCGATGAGCGTGGCTGCGTGATTTGTTTTCACCACGATGTCGTCGATGTAAACTTCAATGTTTCTTCCGATCTGTTCCCCAAGGCAGGCTTGCATGCAGCGTTGGTAAGTTGCTCCTGCATTTTTCAACCCGAAGGTCATGACGTTGTAACAGAAAACGCCGCGTGGAGTGATGAACGCGGTTAGCTCCTGGTCTTCTTTCTTTAGTTTAATCTAATTGTACCCGGATTATGCATCGAGGAAAGAGAGACGGTCGCATCCGGCCGTGGAGTCGACTATTTGGTCTATTCGAGGCAGCGGGAAATGATCTTTCGGGCAGTGCTTGTTAAGGCTGGTGTAATCGATGCACATGCGGAGGATGGTTGTGTCCTTCTTCGGCACCATGACGGGATTGGCCACTCACTTAGATTCCTTAAGCTCTCGAATAAATCCCGCCTTGCGGAGTCGATTAACTTCTTCGTCGATTGCTCTTCTCTTTGGTTCGGAAAATCGTCGCATTGATTGCTGTACTGGTTTGGCCGTCGGGTCAACATTTAGGGCGTGCTCAGCGAGTTCCCTGGGGATACCGGGCATGTCGGATGGTTCCCATGCAAATATCTCCCAGCGCTCACGGAGGAACTCGATGAGCGCGCTTTCCTATGCGTCAGAGAGGTTAGCCGAAGTATTGACCGTCTTCTTAGGGTCAGTAGGGTGCACCTGCAGCTTCTTAACTTCCTTTGCAGCGTCGAACTCATCGGATCTTACGTTTCGATTGTCGGCTGGTGGTTGTGTGTGGTCTGTAACGGTATCGATCGCGTTGAGTTCTTCCTTAGCTCCAAACTTCGAGGCGATCTTCTGGAACTCCCTGTCGCAGTTGTCTGACCGAGCAAAGCTGCCATGAACGGTTATTGGGGTCCCGTTGTTACCTGGCATCTTCAGTTTCAGGTATGCATAATGGGGCACGACCATGAATTTAGCAAACGCAGGCCTACCGAGGATGGCGTGGTTCTGAGATTCCCAGTCGACTACTTCGAACTCGATCTTTTCTTTCCTGAAATTACTGGGCGTGCCGAAGACTACGTCCAATGATGTTTTGCCGAGCGAGTAAGCGGGTCGAGTCGGTATAATGCCGTGGAACCCTGTGTCAGATTCTCTTAGCATGTCGACTGTTAAACCCATTGCTCTCATTGTGCTGGCGAATAGCAGGTTCAGGCCGCTTCCCCCATCCATGAATACTTTGCCCATATTGTACCCTCCAATCTGTGCTTCAAGGACAAGGGCCGCGTGGCCGGGCCTTGGGACAGCTTTCGGGTGATCCGCCCTGCTGAAGGAGATGATTTGTTCTGACCAGTCGATGAAATCAGGCGTATCAACCATGGCGACTTCCGCATATTTTACTTCTCGGGAGAACTTCTTGATTTCTCTCTTTGAAAAGCTGGTTTTATGGATCATGTTGATTTGTCCGCGTAGCTCTGGGAATACTTCGGATGGTACATATTCGTCTTTCTCCATTGGTTCGTATGGTTCTGGTACATACGGTTCTGGCGGATGGTCGTAGGACCTTGCCCTCTTCTCCATCATGTGAACTCTTGATATAGCTTCGGCTCTAAGATCATCACAGAACTGCCGAATCTCTAGGAAGTGTCGACAGTTCCTCAACAAATGACTGGACTTCTCCCGACCATCTTTTGGATCAATGTAGGAGTGGAGGTAACATGGCGCCTCGAGTTGCTCTGTAGCCGAAAGGTACGGAGAACGGGTGCGGCCCCTGATTGATGATGTGTCGTGGCATCCTTGCTCGAACTGTCGAGGGTGAACTGTTGTTCTGCCTTCCTCCTCGCGGTGTGAGCCTCTTCGTCTCTTCCTTTGTCCAGCCGTGGTGTCGAGACCCCCTTGGTTGCTCTCTTGTATGCTCCTGGGCGGAATTTTTTGGGTTGTCGTTGAAGGGACACCCTCCGGAGGTACGGCCTTTGAGTCGGACGCGCCGGCCCTAGGGAGGCGAAGGAAACCTCCGGAGTCGATGACGAAGTGGACGCCACCAAAAACAGCCTCCGTGTCGTGAGACGGTGCCATAGAGTTTGGATGAAGTGCTTCGCGGCGCGGCACGAATTCGAAGGACCCGTGATGCGTGTGGTTGACACGTCCGTTGGGAACCCCAAGAGGAAGGTGTGATGCGCACAGCGGCAAGTTTCCCTCAGTAAGAAACCAAGGTTTAATCGAACCAGTAGGAGTCAAGAAGCACGTTGAAGGTTGATGGCGGCGGGATGTAGTGCGGCGCAACACCAGAGATTCCGGCGCCAACGTGGAACCTGCACAACACAACCAAAGTACTTTGCCCCAACGAAACAGTGAGGTTGTCAATCTCACCGGCTTGCTGTAACAAAGGATTAACCGTATTGTGTGGAAGATGATTGTTTGCAGAAAACAGTAGAACAAGTATTGGCAAGAGATTGTATTTCAGTATAGAGAATTGGACCGGGGTCCACAGTTCACTAGAGGTGTCTCTCCCATAAGATAAACAACATGTTGGGTGAACAAATTACAGTTGGGCAATTGACAAATAAAGAGGGCATGACCATGCACATACATATTATGATGAGTATAGTGAGATTTAATTGGGCATTACGACAAAGTACATAGACCGCTATCCAGCATGCATCTATGCCTAAAAAGTCCACCTTCAGGTTATCATCCGAACCCCCTCCAGTATTAAGTTGCTTAACAACAGACAATTGCATTAAGTATTGCGCGTAATGTAATCAGTGACTACATCCTTGAACATAGCACCAATGTTTTATCCCTAGTGGCAACAGCACATCCATAATCTTAGAGGTTTCTCACACTCCCTGCATTCACGGAGACATGAACCCACTATCGAGCATAAATACTCCCTTTTGGAGTTACAAGCATCTACTTGGCCAGAGCATCTACTAGTAACGGAGAGCATGCAAGATCATAAACAACACATAGACATAACTTTGATAATCAACATAACAAGTATTCTCTATTCATCGGATCCCAACAAACGCAACATATAGAATTACAGATAGATGATCTTGATCATGTTAGGCAGCTCACAAGATCCGACAATTAAGCACAATGGGGAGAAGACAACCATCTAGCTACTGCTATGGACCCATAGTCCAGGGGTAGACTACTCACACATCACTCCGGAGGCGACCATGGCGGCGTAGAGTCCTCCGGGAGATGATTCCCCTCTCCGGCAGGGTGCCGGAGGCGATCTCCTGAATCCCCCGAGATGGGATTGGCGGCGGCGGCGTCTCTGGAAGGTTTTCCGTATCGTGGCTCTCGGTACTGGGGGTTTCGCGACGGAGGCTTTAAGTAGGCGGAAGGGCAGGTCAGGGGGCCACACGAGGGCCCACACCACAGGTCGGCGCGACCAAGGGCCAGGCCGCGCCGCCCTATGGTTTGGCCGCCTCGTGGCCCCACTTCGTCTCCTCTTCGGTCTTCTGGAAGCTTCGTGGCAAAATAGGACCCTGGGCGTTGATTTCGTCCAATTCCGAGAATATTTCGTTACTAGGATTTCTGAAACCAAAAACAGCAGTAAAACAAAGAATCGGCACTTCGGCATCTTGTTAATAGGTTAGTTCCAGAAAATGCACGAATATGACATAAAGTGTGCATAAAACATGTAGATAACATCAATAATGTGGCATGGAACACAAGAAATTATCGATACTTCGGAGACGTATCAGCATCCCCAAGCTTAGTTCTGCTCGTCCCCAGCAGGTAAAACGATAACAAAGATAATTTCTGGAGTGACATGCCATCATAACCTTGATCATACTATTTGTGGTGAATGCAGCGATCAAAACAATGTATATGACATGAGTAAACAAGTGAATCATAAAGCAAAGACTTTTCATGAATAGTACTTCAAGACAAGCATCAATAAGTCTTGCATAAGAGTTAACTCATAAAGCAATAAATCAAAGTAAAGGTATTGAAGCAACACAAAGGAAGATTAAGTTTCAGCGGTTGCTTTCAACTTGTAACATGTATATCTCATGGATAATTGTCAACATAGAGTAATATAATAAGTGCAATATGCAAGTATGTAGGAATCAATGCACAGCTCACACAAGTGTTTGCTTCTTGAGATGGAGAGGAATAGGTGAACTGACTCAACATGAAAGTAAAAGAATGGTCCTCCATAGAGGAAAAGCATCGATTGCTATATTTGTGCTAGAGCTTTGATTTTGAAAACATGAAACAATTTTGTCAACGGTAGTAATAAAGCATATGTATCATGTAAATTATATCTTACAAGTTGCAAGCCTCATGCATAGTATATACTAATAGTGCCCGCACCTTGTCCTAATTAGCTTGGACTACCGGATCATTGCAATGCACATGTTTTAACCAAGTGTCACAAAGGGGTACCTCCATGCCGCCTGTACAAAGGTCTAAGGAGAAAGCTCGCATTGGATTTCTCGCTATTGATTATTCTCAATTTAGACATCCATACCGGGACAACATAGACAACAGATAATGGACTCCTCTTTAATGCATAAGCATGTGGCAAAAATTATTATTCTCATATGAGATTGAGGATATATGTCCAAAACTGAAACTTCCACCATGGATCATGGCTTTAGTTAGCGGCCCAATGTTCTTCTCTAACAATATGCATGCTTAACCATAAGGTGGTAGATCTCCCTTACTTCAGACAAGATGAACATGCATAGCAACTCACATGATATTCAACAAAGAATAGTTGATGGCGTCCCCAGAAACATGGTTATCGCACAACAAGCAACTTAATAAGAGATAAAGTGCATAAGTACATATTCAATACCACAATAGTTTTTAAGCTATTTGTCCCATGAGCTATATATTGCAAAGGTGAAGAATGGAAATTTAAAGGTAGCACTCAAGCAATTTACTTTGGAATGACGGAGAAATACCATGTAGTAGGTAGATATGGTGGACACAAATGGCATAGTGGTTGGCTCAAGGATTTTGGATGCATGAGAAGTATTCCCTCTCGATACAAGGTTTAGGCTAGCAAGGCTATTTGAAACAAACACAAGGATGAACCGGTGCAGCAAAACTCACATAAAAGACATATTGAAAACATTATAAGACTCTACACCGTCTTCCTTGTTGTTCAAACTCAATACTAGAAATTATCTAGACCTTAGAGAGACCAAATATGCAAACCAAATTTTAGCATGCTCTATGTATTTCTTCATTAATGGGTGCAAAGTATATGATGCAAGAGCTTAAACATGAGCACAACAATTGCCAAGTATCACATTATCCAAGACATTATAGCAATTTACTACATGTATCATTTTCCAATTCCAACCATATAACAATTTAACGAAGAAGAAACTTCGCCATGAATACTATGAGTAGAGCCTAAGGACATACTTGTCCATATGCTACAGCGGAGCGTGTCTCTCTCCCATACAGTGAATGCTAGGATCCATTTTATTCAAACAAAACAAAAACAAAAACAAACCGACGCTCCAAGAAAAGCACATAAGATCTGATGGAATAAAAATATAGTTTCAGGGGAGGAACCTGATAATGTTGTCGATGAAGAAGGGGATGCCTTGGGCATCCCCAAGCTTAGACGCTTGAGTCTTCTTAGAATATGCAGGGGTGAACCACCGGGGCATCCCCAAGCTTAGAGCTTTCACTCTCCTTGATCATATTGCATCATACTCCTCTCTTGATCCTTGAAAACTTCCTCCACACCAAACTTAGAACAACTCATTAGAGGGTTAGTGGACAATAAAAATTAACATGTTCAGAGGTGACACAATCATTCTTAACACTTCTGGACATTGCATAAAGCTACTGGACATTAATGGATCAAAGAAATTCATCCAACATAGCAAAAGAGGCAATGCGAAATAAAAGGCAGAATCTGTCAAAACAGAACAGTTCGTATTGACGAATTTTATCGAGGCACCAGACTTACTCAAATGAAAATGCTCAAATTGAATGAAAGTTGCGTACATATCTGAGGATCACTCACGTAAATTGGCATAATTTTCTGAGTTACCTACAGAGAAAACAGCCCAGATTCGTGACAGCAAAGAAATCTGTTTCTGCGCAGTAATCCAAATCTAGTATGAACTTTACTATCAACGACTTTACTTGGCACAACAAAACACTAAACTAAGATAAGGAGAGGTTGCTACAGTAGTAAACAACTTCTAAGACACAAAATAAAAACAAAGTACTGTAGTAAAAACATGGGTTGTCTCCCATAAGCGCTTTTCTTTAACGCCTTTCAGCTAGGCGCAGAAAGTGTGTATCAAGTATTATCAAGAGACGAAGTGTCAACATCATAATTTGTTCTAATAATAGAATCAAAAGGTAACTTCATTCTCTTTCTAGGGAAGTGTTCCATACCTTTCTTGAGAGGAAATTGATATTTAATATTACCTTCCTTCATATCAATGATAGCACCAACAGTTCGAAGAATAGGTCTTCCCAATATAATGGAACAAGATGCATTGCATTCAATATCCAAGACAACAAAATCGACGGGGACAAGGTTATTGTTAACGGTAATGTGAACATTATCAACCTTCCCCAAAGGTTTCTTTGTAGAATGATCAGCAAGATTAACATCCAAATAACAATTTTTCAGCGGTGGCAAGTCAAGCATATTATAAATTTTCTTAGGCATAACGGAAATACTTGCACCAAGATCACATAAGGCATTACAATCAAAATCTTTAACCTTCATCGTAATGATGGGCTCCCAACCATCCTCTAGCTTTCTAGGAATAGAGGCTTCGCGCTCTAGTTTCTCTTCTCTAGCTTTTATGAGAGCATTTGTAATATGTTGCGTGAAAGCCAAATTTATAGCACTAGCATTAGGACTTTTAGCAAGTTTTTGCAAGAACTTTATAACTTCAGAGATGTGGCAATCATCAAAATTCAAACCATTATAATCTAAATCAATGGGATCATCATCCCCAATGTTGGAAAAAATTTCAGCAGTTTTATCACAGGCAGTTTCAGCAGTTTTAGCAGTTTCGGGCAGTTTTGTACGCTTTGCACTAGGGGTAGAAACATTGCCAACACCAATTATTTTACCATTAATAGTAGGAGGTGCAGCAACATGTGAAGAATCAACATTATTTGTGGTGGTAATAGTCCAAACTTTAGCTACATTTTTCTCTTTAGCTAGTTTTTCATTTTCTTCTCTATCCCACCTAGCACGCAATTCAGCCATCAATCTTATATTCTCATTAATTCTAACTTGGATGGCATTTGCTGTAGAAACAATTTTATTTTCAATATCCCTATTAGGCATAACTTTCGATTTCAAAAGATCAACATCAGCAGCAAGACTATCGACTTTAGAAGCAAGTATATCAATTTTCCCAAGCTTTTCTTCAACAGATTTGTTAAAAGCAGTTTGTGTACTAATAAATTCTTTAAGCATGGCTTCAAGTCTAGGGGGTGTGTTCCTATTATTATTGTAAGAATTCCCATAAGAATTAGCATAACCGTTACCATTATTATAAGGATATGGCCTATAGTTATTACTAGAATTGTTCCGATAAGCATTGTTGTTGAAATTATTATTTTTAATGAAGTTTACATCAACATGTTCTTCTTGTGCAACCAATGAAGCTAACGGAACATTATTAGGATCAACATTAGTCCTATCATTCACAAGCATAGACATAATAGCATCAATCTTATCACTAAAGGAAGAGGTTTCTTCGACAGAATTTACCTTCTTACCTTGTGGAGCTCTTTCCGTGTGCCATTCAGAGTAATTAATCATCATATCATCAAGAAGCTTTGTAGCCGCCCCCAAAGTGATGGACATAAAGGTACCTCCAGCAGCTGAATCCAATAAATTCCGCGAAGAAAAATTTAGTCCTGCATAGAAGGTTTGGATGATCATCCAAGTAGTCAGTCCATGGGTTGGGCAATTTTTAACCAAAGATTTCATTCTTTCCCATGCTTGTGCAACATGCTCAGTATCTAATTGTTTAAAATTCATTATGCTACTCCTCAAAGATATAATTTTAGCAGGGGGATAATATCTACCAATAAAAGCATCCTTGCATTTAGTCCAGGAATCAATACTATTCTTAGGCAGAGATAGCAACCAATCTTTAGCTCTTCCTCTTAATGAGAAAGGGAACAATTTTAATTTTATAATGTCACCATCTACATCTTTATATTTTTGCATTTCACATAGTTCAACAAAATTATTAAGATGGGCAGCAGCATCATCAGAACTAACACCAGAAAATTGCTCTCGCATAACATGATTCAAGAAAGCAGTGTTTAATTTCAAAGAATTCTGCTGTAGTAGCAGGTGGAGCAATAGGTGTGCATAAGAAATCATTATTATTTGTGGTTGTGAAGTCACACAACTTAGTATTTTCAGGGGTGGCCATTTTAGCAGTAGTAAATAAAGCAAACTAGATAAAGTAAATGCAAGTAACTAATTTTTTTGTGTTTTTGATATAGCAAACGAGATAGCAAATAAAGTAAAACTAGCAACTAATTTTTTTGTATTTTGATTTAGTGCAGCAAACAAAGTAGTAAATAAAACTAAGCAAGACAAAAACAAAGTAAAGAGATTGGGAAGTGGAGACTCCCCTTGCAGCGTGTCTTGATCTCCCCGGCAACGGCGCCAGAAATTTGCTTGATGCGTGTGGTTGACACGTCCGTTGGGAACCCCAAGAGGAAGGTGTGATGCGCACAGCGGCAAGTTTCCCTCAGTAAGAAACCAAGGTTTAATCGAACCAGTAGGAGTCAAGAAGCACGTTGAAGGTTGATGGCGGCGGGATGTAGTGCGGCGCAACACCAGAGATTCCGGCGCCAACGTGGAACCTGCACAACACAACCAAAGTACTTTGCCCCAACGAAACAGTGAGGTTGTCAATCTCACCGGCTTGCTGTAACAAAGGATTAACCGTATTGTGTGGAAGATGATTGTTTGCAGAAAACAAAGAGAACAAGTATTGCAGTAGATTGTATTTCAAGATAGAGAATTGGACCGGGGTCCACAGTTCACTAGAGGTGTCTCTCCCATAAGATAAACAAAGCATGTTGGGTGAACAAATTACAGTTGGGCAATTGACAAATAAAGAGGGCATGACCATGCACATACATATTATGATGAGTATAGTGAGATTTAATTGGGCATTACGACAAAGTACATAGACCGCTATCCAGCATGCATCTATGCCTAA
The DNA here is from genome assembly GCF_019359855.2 of Lolium perenne. NCBI lineage: Eukaryota > Viridiplantae > Streptophyta > Magnoliopsida > Poales > Poaceae > Lolium > Lolium perenne. The sequence continues at coordinate 128,689,259 of NC_067250.2, forward strand.
AAAATCCACCTTCAGGTTATCATCCGAACCCCCTCCAGTATTAAGTTGCTTAACAACAGATAATTGCATTAAGTATTGCGCGTAATGTAATCAGTGACTACATCCTTGAACATAGCACCAATGTTTTATCCCTAGTGGCAACAGCACATCCATAATCTTAGAGGTTTCTGTCACTCCCCCAGATTCACGGAGACAGGAACCCACTATCGAGCATAAATACTCCCTCTTGGAGTTACAAGCATCTACTTGGCCAGAGCATCTACTAGTAACGGAGAGCATGCAAGATCATAAACAACACATAGACATAACTTTGATAATCAACATAACAAGTATTCTCTATTCATCGGATCCCAACAAACGCAACATATAGAATTACAGATAGATGATCTTGATCATGTTAGGCAGCTCACAAGATCCGACAATTAAGCACAATGGGGAGAAGACAACCATCTAGCTACTGCTATGGACCCATAGTCCAGGGGTAGACTACTCACACATCACTCCGGAGGCGACCATGGCGGCGTAGAGTCCTCCGGGAGATGATTACCCTCTCCGGCAGGGTGCCGGAGGCGATCTCCTGAATCCCCCGAGATGGGATTGGCGGCGACGGCGTCTCTGGAAGGTTTTCCGTATCGTGGCTCTCGGTACTGGGGGTTTCGCGACGGAGGCTTTAAGTAGGCGGAAGGGCAGGTCAGGGGGCCACACGAGGGCCCCACACCACAGGTCGGCGCGGCCAAGGGCCAGGCCGCGCCGCCCTATGGTTTGGCCGCCTCGTGGCCCCACTTCGTCTCCTCTTCGGTCTTCTGGAAGCTTCGTGGCAAAATAGGACCCTGGGCGTTGATTTCGTCCAATTCCGAGAATATTTCGTTACTAGGATTTCTGAAACTAAAAACAGCAGAAAACAGCAACTGGCACTTCGGCATCTTGTTAATAGGTTAGTTCCAGAAAATGCACGAATATGACATAAAGTGTGCATAAAACATGTAGATAACATCAATAATGTGGCATGGAACACAAGAAATTATCGATACGTCGGAGACGTATCAACCCGCAGCGGATCGGATCTCTTGACTCTGCCGGCGTCGGTGATTCGAGTAAGAACACCGCGGACGTGACTGGTACTGTCGATGACTTGCCTTGTGCCGACAGAGTTCCCACAGACGGCGCCAATTGTCGAGGGTACTCCTCGCCAATGCCCTCCGATAGGGGCTTAGGGTTGATGGAATCCTGCAAGCTGACACGAGACATCGGTTCACAGACAAGCGGGGAGAGCAATTTACCCAGGTTCGGGGCCCTCGATGAGGTAAAACCCTTACGTCCTGCCTGTCTGTTCTTGATTATGATGATAATGGGTTACAATGGGGTGCCGAATAGTTCGGCTGAGATCTCGTCGAGATGGCTAATCGCTAAGGTGACCTAGCTTTAAGCTTTTGTTGGCTAAGATTGCTAAGATTGATCGTGTCCCTCGGCAGCCCCTCTCCTGGCCTTTATATAGGAGGCCGGGTCTCAAGAGGTCTAACCGAATACGACTAGATTTACAATAGTTTTAGATCTAATCTTTCCTTGTTCGGCCGCTTCCTTGTCTTGCCCGCCAAGGATTTCTCTGGTGTGCCGCCCAGGTGGCCCATCTTGCCTTCAGGTGTCTTCATGGACCTCCAACTAATCAATACAGGATAGGGCAATGTCGGTTACCCGAAGGGTAATGCCCACGTCAACCGTCACATAACCACGCTGGCTAGATGCAAGATCTGTCTTGATGCATATGAAGATATGAGACATGCGCTCCTCAAGTGCACACATGCGAGGCGGTTCTGGGATGAGACGAGGGTTTTACTCGATGTCAAGGTTCCTGAGCTGCACCCTAGCACTTGGGCGAAGGATGTGCTGTGTGACTCGATCATCCGTGATGATGAAAGAGTGAAGATGATTACAGTCATGTGGGCGATTTGGACATCTCGGAATAATCTGACACATGACCGTGTGGGGTTGGATCCCCGTCAGTCTATGCTGACGACTAGAAATGACCTTGCTCTTTCGGATATACCCCGGCGACAGGTGATGGTTTTGCCAAGGTTTGGATGGCGACCACCGGATATAGGGTGTATAAAATTTAACACTGATGCTGGTGTAGCTTGTGAAGCAAGGAAAAGTGGAGCGGGAGGTGTAGTGAGGGATCTCGCCGGCTTCCGTTGCAGCTTGGAGTAAACCACTCCCAGGAATTACTGATCCGTTGATTGCCGAGGCGATGGCTCTCGGGGAGGGGGTGATCTTCGCCAAGTTGTGTGGTTATTCGCGAGTGATGCTAAAAGTGGACTGTTTGGAGATTGTTAATCTTTGGGACTCGCACGCTGGTTCTCGTGCAGTTGTTGCGCCAATTCTACAAGATATCGAAGGGCTTTATTCTTTGTTTAGATCGTTTTCTATTTCTCATGTAATAAGATCATCTAACACAGTCGCCCATATCTGTGCTAAGCATGCTTGCACGGTGGATGTGAATGCTGTTTGGATGGAACTACCCCTAGTTTCATTGTTGCGCCTCCAAACCGATTGTGCTGGAGCTGTTGCTATTTAATAAAGCCCTGTGATTCCATGCAAAAAAAAAATGATGTGCCCAACATGCATGCCTTCATCATTGCTTCCATTAATGGATTTATGGATGTTAAAAAAATGCTGAGAAGAAGAGGTTGAGGCTCCTAAGAGCAAGTACAATAGAGTCTAGTCAGCTAGCTATAAGACATTAAATAATATTTTTTAGATGATTTGGAGGAGAGAGAAGGAGAGAGAGAAGGGAGTTGGACTCTTAGAGCAAATATAATAGATCCTAGTCAGCTGGCTACAATGCATTTTATATTAGCAAAATCTTATGTGGAAGAGAGAGAAAACATGAGAGAGAAGAGAGCAGGCGCTTCACATACAGCCGGGCTACACATAGAAAACGAGATACTGCAGCCGACTTGTAGCTCGCATCTAGCCTTTTGTTTGGCTCTTCCATCCCTCTCCATTCTTGCATGCACATGCAACCATTAATTACTAGCTACTTTAAATATTACACAAAGCCCATCTAATAGCTAGTCTATTATATATGTGAAGGCTCTAGGTGACATGGCATAAGCTTACAGCCGGTAGCCGGCTGTATTATTAACCTTGCTCTTATGCAATAGTCAGCTCTTGCACATGCTCTAGGCACTTTGTGAGAGTGAAAGGTGGATCATATGTTAGTAAAGTACTTCATTCTTATAGACAACTATCGTACATGTTAACTATATGGTGACTACAAATGACATGGTATCTTGTTATAGCCAGCAGTTGGCTATATTATTGGAATCACTCTAAAATAATCCGACATTTTTTTAAGAAACACATTAGTACATGCATACTCGCGCAACTCACCCCTATGAACACATTCGAAAAACTGAGTCGGCGGATCAAGTCTTGAGATTGACGAGTTCACCATTTTCAATTTCAGATTGGCTCTCCAAGTACATGGTGACATGTTAGGAGTCGGAGTGCTTGACAATGTAATGTCCAATGAATTATTCTTCCACCCGAGAAATTATGCTATTTTTGTAAAAAACAAACAAATATGAAAAAACATTAGAAAAATAATAGTGAAATATTGTTTATATATATGCTAGCAGCCTAGCACTAACAAAACAAAAGCCGTCACGTGTGGCAAAAAGGTGGTCTCGACTATGTGTATGGTCATGGGATCCAGTCTCATCTGTCCTTACAATCATTTGCGATGTTTATTCTCCCTGATATGGGGCCCTTCACGATTTAAAAGAAACCGTAGAGTCAGGGTTTGAATCAGGACTTCGTTGAAGAAATGAAAGTAGTGGCACGGATGTGTTATAGGTTGCTTTATGCTGAAGTTGGGTTATAGCATACTTATTTGTTTAGTTCATAAGTTATCGTATATTCAAAATTAATTTGAATTTATTCAAGCGGTAAAGTACCAAATTTTCGGGCATTTTTCAGTAGCTTGATCTACCGGTACCACCAGAAGAAAACCCATGCGAGATTTAAAAAAAGGACCTTGACACTGATGTTACAGATCATGAGGCAAAATTTCTAAGATGTGCAATTATGTACTACTTTTTTACGGATAAAGCATCAACAAATGGTTATTCAATTACAAATAAGAGTTTCTCAATCAACTTAGTAATGCAGACTAAGAAATTGATAATTCAAAACATGAAAACTAAGTAACTTTTGCAAGGTACATCTCATATTTATTATATAATTAAAACAACAAACAATCGATGGTGTAGATAGGTCCATCTAAAGTCTAAACGACTCAATGGCTTAGATTATTCGTGGCACACACATTAGCGATCTCTAAATGAGACGTATAAAAGATGGACACTAATTGATTAGCAGATAGTCCGGCTGGTAAGATCTGCAAATCGTTGCCTTTAGATTTTCATCGTTGGAATCAACACGTCTAACTGGTAACAGATCTATCAACGCGCGCCATCGACTCGCCAAGGCGATGGAGATCGGCGATCTGCCGTTCGACGCTCGCTGGGTGCATCGCCCGTCCGATGGTCGCAGCAGGCACTAGAGAGGAAGCCGTCGGCCTGGAGGACTCGACTAGACGATGGAAGGCGCATTTCTCAGGGGTTAATGAGATGGATAGCTGGAGTTCAATCTATTTTGTTCGTACAACAAAGACGGCAACGAGCAAATCTGGCTGCGGAAGTCAAGGAATCATATTCGTGAATCTCCGATCAGAACGTACATACGCCCTGAAGAGAACGGAGCAATGAATTGTTTTGTTTGCCAACGATGCGATCCTTAATGCCATTGATGTGGTTGAAGCTGCCATCTGCCGGCCGGTAATCCTCCTGAATATAGAATTATAGATGCACCTGCATGTCTCTGCAGTAGCTTACTGATGTATTTACTGAAATTATTAGATTTAAGAATTTATGCATATCTTTCTCTTTCTTCCTATATGTATGCTAGCCTGGTTGATTGCTTGAATAAAGAATTTTAGGTTAGGAGTTGACCAGAAGAGGCTCGACGAGGACATAAGATTATATTCTTGATCCATCCTTTGTAGATACTATGACTTCTGATTTTCGAACAAAGGTTAACGAACAACTATTAATCTTTGGGCAGAGTCTCTTCCGGCAAGGTTAGCATATATAAAGGAATAAATTATAATAACCATATTTAGTTGGGGAAGCTTCTGATTTCACATTTTTTTTTTTGAACTATCATGTTTGAAATTATAAACATGTGGTATATGTGCCTTTTCTATTTAATTTATTTCTTGATCAAGGTGTTCCTCGGCTGAGGCTATTAATTGGACATTCTGAAGGAAGAAACTATTATTTCATCATGCTTTGATCAAGGTGTTCCTCAGCTGAGGCTATTAGTTGGACATTCTGAAGGAAGACTCTATTATTTCTTCATGTGGCATTGAGGTAAGATGACGAGAAGAATCTGCAGATTGACGTTATTGTTTGCGTAGTAATATTTCAGTAACTCGGAAAGATATCATATGTAATTAAGCATGGATACATTTGTACTATACTTCCATCTCGCAATATATTGTATTAATTGTTCCTATTTTTTCTTCTGTTGAAAAGCAATTAATGAGATGTAATGAATAGAAGTTGATCAATTGCGGCAAAAATAAAAGAATAAAAAAGCGTTCGCCAAATTTCCAAGAGTGTGAAATACCAGTAGTACGGTTGTGGTTCTCCTAATGGTGCATAACGGGAGCCTGTTCAGACCTTCATAATTCCATTCCTGTATGCTTTTCAGTTAGGCCACATGCGAATAACTGAATATTACTGCAATTTGTCAGGTTTTGCTTCATGAGGCTGCTACAAAAAATATAGTCACCGTGTCTAATATCTTGGATGGGTATATTTACCTAATACTTTCTCTGTTTACCAATATAAGACTTTTTGTCAAGCTAATTAGTAAACATCATATATTAGCGAATGGAAGGAGTACCATTACCGTAGACACATTTAGTCTATATTTTACCAAGTGGATTCCATTTTGTCTTATTGTAGTATATCAATTAGCAAATCAATAAAAACATATAAGTAGAGAATAAAAAAGTGGGTTGGATACAACTGTAACACTTAAAAGAGCTGGTCTTGCTACCTTGAGTTTCTGCAGTTTCTTTCTTATTTGGGAAGTGGTGGTGACCAGCAGGTTTGAATTCATTGTTTTGGTGAGATGTTCAAACAGTACATATTTTTCTAACACATACAGGGTGTTAATATACTTTGTCTCGATATGCATCCTAAGAGATGAATTTTGACAAACAAACATATCGATTGATTAGGCGATGTCTGACACAAATATTGAGGCTTAGGGCGAAGCTCCAGACCATTATTGTAGCAATTTGTGGACTGGTAACGAGAAATCTAAAGAAAAGGATATTACTTGGCAGCAAGATTTTTTAAACTGTTCTCTCCTCCTTCAAATTGAACGTAAAACATTAAAGAGTCGGGCATGCAAGTTCTGTAGTTCCCACACTGCATTAGTTTTCTTGCAAGTATATGTCAGTTTAAGATTTTGGATAAATGAGCTTACCAAGTACTTTGGCATAATTTTTTTCCTGATTAGTGATGCAAATGACTAGCCCTAGCTATGTTTTGTTTTCTAGGGTGTCCTTAAATATAATGAGTACATCTGTAGCTAATTTAAGTATCTATTGAGTGAATTACTTTGACCAAAAGTGCAAGAGCTGCATGAGTCGTGCAGGATGCGGTGGGCGGCAGTGCTCCATGTTGACCAAGAGGCAAGGAGATTCCATCTTAGACTCAAGGTGAACTGTACCTATTTACATGGAGTAGATCCCGCGGCTTTGGTTATTTGGATAGGGTTGATGTATTCAACGGAGACTATAGAAACCTTCTTTTTGTAGCAATGTTTTGGAGGTTAATAAATTAATCCAAACAATTTAACTTTATCATGATTTTCTACCAAACCGGTGTACACATCGATTTCTGCTCAAGAACAAACTTTTTGTGAAACGCTTAGCCTATTATGCAAAACTTCCAATCTAACTTTTGTAGTTTCTATTCCATGTGCATATAATTTATGCTCTCCTTCTGTTAGAAATGAAAGACGGTATTTTAATGAAATTATTTACCTTTGGTTTGCGAGGTATCCACAATCTAATAATAAAGGTGCTGTTCCAAATCTGTATAGGCATGTGACAAGTTTATATACACATGTAATTAATTTTACACGAACACATGTGTTACAAATAGAAAATAGTGAAGATATCACCTTAGTATCAAAGAAAATAACTATCAAAAAGTGTAATCATTATAAGATTATTTTAGGATTATTTAGGGAGTTTCTATACAAAATGATGATGAATGGATGAAAGGATGATACATATTTAATTTCCCCAATCATTTAATAAGGTTGTATGAATTAATGTGTATGAAATTCTACCATCAATACAATATATCAAATAATTTAATAAAAATGTATAGAAGCATAAAGAAAAATAAAGGGAGAAATTGATTGAACCGGAAAAAAATAAATATTAGTTATTATTATACATAAAACTCATAATAAATCTAGCCGCGCAAATGCGCGGGCCAGATCGCTAGTTCTTATAATAAAAGTCACGCATATATGCACATCGCATGGGCTGAACCGCTAAAGTATGAAGAGCACGGCTAGGACCGAAGATATTAAATCATGCAGATACACATACGCGTCTCCACTCTCCAGCCCAAGCCCTCAAATTCGCCGATCAAGCTCGAGTCATCGTCGCACTAATCAAGCATTATTTCCTGGAGAAGAGCAGCCGCGCGCGAAGGTCAGCAGGGTCGACGTCCTGAAAGTGGTTCTCAGGCATCCAATTGCCCGTCTTGGGTTCCCTCATCCAGAAGACGTCCTTGTCCTTCTTAGGGGCCTCCTTCTGCGCCGCCGCCGCAAGCCTGCATGCCGCTGCGGCTGCCGAAGGTTCCTGCTGCGTCATGGCCGCTGCAGCGGCAGCGTACGACCGGAGGCCGCCGTTGTTCGCCGCCGCGAGCTGCTCGGCGATCCTGGACGACGAGAGAAAAACGCGTGCTGCCATCGATCGTTGCTCAATCAGGCTTGCATGGGACGCGTTGGTTAGGGTTTAAGAGCTCTATTGGCAGGCGGCACTCGTGAATTTATAGGCCTTCAAGATCATGAGGAATTACGTGGAGCACAAGCAGGAGCTTCAAGCTCATCGAGTTCCAAACGGTTTCGACTTTGCAAATTCAAGTTGAACGAGGAGTAAATATGGAATGGAGAAACCGCGGACGAATTATCGGATCGTGAATGGTGGGCTTTGGGCCTGCATGAGTACATAACCCATTGTGTCTGATGGGCTTTCGACATGTACAGGTCAACTAGGAGCAAAAAAAAAAAAGTGGATTAATAAGGTCTCTCTTTATCTTCGTATTTTTTAGGATACTTTATATGTTTTTATTAACATTGCGTTCCAGATTTAGCCACAATCAAACGATCCCAACATATACAATATGAAACAAATTGGAATTGTAAAAAAAGTATTCTCATTTTTTTTTGTATTTTTTTATATCACTAGTGGAAAATAGGGCTTTCGTGGGAGCCTTTTGTCGCGGGCGCGCCTGCACCCGCGACAAATGGGGTGGCCACGTCGCTCCGAAGCCAGCAGAGCCTTTTGTCGCGGCCTTTTGTCGCGGGCCGTATTACGACCCGCGACAAAAGGGGTCGGCACCCCTTTTGTCGCGGGTCGTAGTACGGCCCGCGACAAAAGGGCCATGCCTATATAGACACGCAGCCAGCCCCCCCCCCCCACCTCATTTTTTCCTTGGTGATGAAGGTGGAGGTGTATGCTAGCTCATTTTTCTACATGTGCACAAGAGGTGTTTGATGGAATGCTTGTGAGAGGGATGCCACTTGATTTTATTTGATAATATTTCTCCTCTTTTTGATCCTAAAAGGTTAGCAACTATTTTCTCGTATATATATATGCATAGTCCGTACAATACTAATTTTAGCAAGGTGATTGCATCTGATACATATATAATTATACTTATGATGCAGATGAGTCATCCATGGATGTACGGTAACCGATGTGCTCCCGCTTTCAGAGAGGGCGTGAATTCTTTCCTGCTTGTGGTCGAGGCCAACAAGTCGAAGCAAGGTATTATGTGCTGTCTATGTCTAAAATGTAAGAACAAGAAGGATTACTCTTGCTCAAGAGACATTAAGAGCCACCTGCTTCGGTTTGGATTCATGTCCAGCTATAATGTTTGGACCAAGCACGGAGAAGAAGGGGTTATGATGGAAGACGGCGATGAAGAAGAAGATAATGATGACCAGTACCGATCTATGTTCTCTGAATGCGATGATACCGCAATGGACGACAATGAAGAAGAAGGAGGTGAAGAACAGGCATCAGATGATCCTGTTGATGATCTTCGTCGGGCCATTTCTGATGCAAGAAGAGACTGTGGCACGGATAAGGAGAGGTTGCAGTTCGACAAGATGTTAGAGGACCACCACAAATTGTTGTATCCAGGTTGTGAAGATGGGCAGAGAAAGCTGGTTAGCATATTGGAATTGCTGAAATGGAAGGCAGAGGTCGGTGTGACTGACTCGGGATTTGAGAAATTGATGATAATATTAAAGAAGCTGTTTCCAAGAAATAATGAATTGCCCATCAGTACATATGAAGCAAAAAAGCTTGTCTGCCCTCTAGGATTAGATGTGCAGAAGATACATGCATGCATTAATGACTGTATCCTTTACCTCGGTGAGAAGTACGAGAATTTGAATAAATGTCCGATATGTGGTGCATTGCGGTATAAGATCAGAAAAGATGACTCTGGTGATGTTTAGGGCGAACCACCCAGGAAGAGGGTTCCTGCGAAGGTGATGTGGTATGCTTCAATAATACCACGGTTGAAACGTTTGTTCAGAAACAAAGAGCATGCCAAGTTGTTGCGATGGCACATGGAAGAACGTAAGAAAGACGCGATGTTGAGGCACCCCGCTGATGGTCGGCAGTGGAGGAACATCGGGAGAGAGTTCCCGGATTTTGCAGGTGAGGCAATGAACTTATACTTTGGTCTAAGAACAGATGGCATGAATCCTTTTGGGGAGCAGAGCTGCAGTCACAGCACCTGGCCCGTGACTTTATGTATCTACAACCTTCCTCCTTGGTTGTGCATGAAGCGGAAGTTCATTATGATGCCAGTGCTTATCCAAGGCCCAAAACAACCCGGTAACGACATTGATGTGTACCTAAGGCCATTAGTTGATGAACTTTTGGAGTTGTGGGCCAAACCAGGGTTACGTGTGTGCGGGATGAGCACACCGAGCAAGAATTTGACCTACGAGCGTTGCTATTCGTAACCATCAATGATTGGCCTACTCTTAGTAACATTTCAGGACAGACGAACAAAGGATACAACGCATGCACACACTGTTTAGATGAGACTGAAGGTAAATATTTGGGAAAAAGCAAAAAAGTTTTGTACCCGTACAATCGCCATTTCCTTCCGCGCAAGCATCGCTTAAGGAAAAAAGGCAAGCATTTCGATGGCGAGGCAGACAACCGTCCGAAGCCTGTCCCCCGTAGTGGTGCTGATATATTTGACATGGTCAAGGATTTAAATGTTATCTTTGGAAAGGGTCGAGGCAGTCGACCTGTTCGAAAGACGCTGACGGACACGCGCCCATGTGGAAGAAGAAATCTTTTTTTTGGGAGCTAGAATATTGGAAAGTACTGGAAGTCCGCTCTGCAATCGACGTGATGCACCTGACCAAGAATCTTTGTGTGAATATTCTAGGTTTCCTGGGCGTGTATGGGAAGACAAAAGATACACCAGAAGCACGGGAGGACCAGAAAGATCATAAAGGATGAAACGGCAATCATCCAGGGAAGTTTGAAGGGTCTGCCAGCTATGCTCTTACCAAACAAGAGAAGGAGATCTTTTTTTGAAGCCCTATTCAGTATCAAGGTTCCATCTGGTTTCTCGTCGAATATAAAGGGAATAGTAAATATGAAGGAGAAAAAATTTCCAGAACCTAAAGTCCCATGACTCTCACGTGCTTATGACACAATTGCTTCCGGTTGCATTGAGGGGACTTCTACCAGAAAATGTTCGACTAGCCATTGTGAAGATATGTGCATTCCTCAACGCAATTTCTCAGAAGGTAATGGATCCAGAAACTTTGTCAGGATTACAGGAAGATGTGGTCGAATGTCTTGTCAGCTTCGAGTTGTTGTTCCCACCACCCTTCTTCAATATTATGACGCACCTCCTCGTTCACCTAGTTGAAGAGATTAGAATTCTCGGTCCTGTATTTCTACACGATATGTTCCCCTTCGAGAGGTTCATGGGAGTTTTAAAGAAATATGTTCATAACCGAGCTAGGCCGGAAGGAAGTATCTCAAAGGGCTACGGAACTGAGGAGGTCATTGAGTTTTGTGTTGACTTTATTCCTGACCTTAAGCCGATTGGTGTTCTTGAATCTCGGTATGAGGGGAGGCTGACTGGACAAGGCACACTAGGAAGGAAAGCAACAGTGTGCAGGGACAAGATTTCTTTCAATCAAGCACACTGCACAGTTCTATACAATTCCAGCTTGGTGGCTCCGTACATCGAGAAACATAAGAATGTTTTACGAGAAATAAAACCGGGCAAGCCCCATTCATGGATTACACGTGAACACATGAATACCTTCGACAGTTGGTTGCAAAGACATCTCATCTTTTCCATCGAAGCGGACACCACTGTTGTAGAGCAGCTGTACTTGTTGGCCAGGTTACCATCTTCAAACATATGTACATTCCAAGGGTACGAGATAAATGGGAATACATTTTACACGATCGATCAAGATAAAAAGAGCACCAACCAAAACAGTGGTGTCCGCTTCGATGCAAAAGACGAGAATGGGCAAACCACCACATATTATGGATACATAGAGGAGATATGGGAACTTGACTATGGACCCACTTTTAAGGTCCCTTTGTTTCGGTGCAAATGGGTGAAGCTCAGCGGTGTACATATAGACGATAAGTACGGTATGACAACAGTGGATCACAACAATCTTGCGTACCTGGACGAGCCATTTGTCCTAGCCAACGAGGTGGCTCAAGTTTTCTACGTGAAGGACATGTCTAGCAAATCGAGAAAAAGAAATCAACAAAAGAATACATCAACGGAGGAGCCAAAGCGCCACATAGTTCTTTCTGGGAAAAGAAACATAGTGGGAGTGGATGACAAGACAGACATGTTAGAAGATTATAATAAGTTCAAAGAAATTCCGCCCTTCACGGTGAAAATTGACCCAAGCATCTTGCTAAATGCTGAAGATTCTCCATGGCTACGGCGTAGAAGATCACAACAGTAGATGGCGATGTAAGAATGTATTCCCAAGACAATCTCTACATTTATGTAATAATAAGAACCCTTTCCCTCTCCCATGGCTTCCATCGTATGTCTAACACCCCGGGAGGCGGAGGCGCTTTGCGCCTCGAACTACCCTTGCCCGCCCGGCTACCGCGTCCCGACCGGCTGGTTGCTGAGCGTCGGAGGCGTACCGGTCCCTCCTATCCCTCTAGGTGTGCCACGCGAGATGGCCATCACGAACCACTACTATTTCGAGCTCATGCCTGAGCAGTGTAGGAATCCCCAGTGGCATCCCGACTACAGCCCGACTTGGGACAGCTTCTTCATCAATCGGCGTGAGAGGGCGGCTGCCAGGTACGAGGAGGACGGTCCGCCTCCTTCGAACTTCAACGAGGCCGGCCGTCGGATGTGGTGGCGCGGCCGGACTCTCCAGAGCGTCATGGCCTATCGTGGCCCCCGCCTGCGCTACCCTCAATCCCAGCCCACGCGTGCTCACCCGCCGAGGTTCGACAACCGCGACCCCGATGCTAGCGACGATGACGTCGGCGCCTATGATGACTACAGTGGCGACTATTATAGGGCTAGGCAGGACTATGATTGAATGGCTCCAACATTCGAATCTGGCCATGTATCTTAATTTTCAGTTGAGCTCTGTACTTTAATTTCAGTTCAATCGTAATAAATTTCGTGTCAACCACTTTATTGAACAAAAACAACCGTCAACGACTTTATAAACTAAATTTAAACTAATAGAACCGACAACGACTTTATTGAAATTACAATAAAATAGATAAATTACTAGTCTAGTCTCTACTCGTCGTCGGAGGTTGTCTCCGTCCAAATGTCATCCCACCGAGGGTCGTTTTCGGTCCAAGTTGTATTCGGGTTCTCGAGCTCGAAGGTGGCGACGGCCCGACGGTGGCGCCTGTTGGACCTGCATTGTGCCCTAGGGTTAGCGAAGAACGCGTCGGTGTTGTCGACGTCGTTGGGGAACTGCGCCCTCCACTGGCGCATCAACTGCTCGTCGTGCTCGGCGATGGCGATCCTGCGCTGCACCTGGCGGTGCCGGCGACGGTCCTCGTCGTTGATGAGGCACGGCGGTGGCGCGAGGAACTCTGCCTCCTCTAGCGATTCAACATCCGGGAAGTTCATGTCGCGCCGTGGCCGCCGAAAACGCCACGCCGCCGCGTCGTAAGCACGCGCCGCCAGCTCCGGCGTGTTGTACGTGCCGAGGGTGAGGCGGAAGCCACCGGCGCGTATCTCGGCGTAGAACCTACCGCTCGGACGCACTCGAACGCCACGGAAACCGGAAGCCCCTCGACGATGTGGAGGCATCCCGGAGATGAATGAGCGGAGGAGGCGGTGGCGACGTGTGGTTGCGCCCGCACTCGTCGCTCTATATAGCGCACGCGGGGCATGGCACATGTAAACCACGACTACACACGTCGCACGCTGGCGTCGGCGGGGCGAGGCACGTGGAAGCGCTGGCTACACGTCGCACGACAGCGTCGACGGGGCGAGGCACGTGGAAGCGGTGGCGACACGTCGCATGACGGCGTCGACGGGACGCGACACGTGGCACGGGGACGCGACACGTGTGGCACGGTGGCGGTGCACATGGGTGAAACATACACGACTATCAATGTTTGATATGATGCGAGATGCAAATAGGTATATGGATGTCATATTCATGTTCATTAGCTTTTTCTGATCAATATTCATATATAAAACATTTGTATTTGAGTTACCATTCAAAAGTTATTGAAATAATAGTTTTATTAATTTAAAATAGAAAAAAGAAAAGGGGTGAAGAGGGTATGATGAGCTGATCCGTGGCACAGCCCATCCAACGGCTCTAGGCCGTTGGAGGGGCTGTGCCACGGATCAGCCCAAAACCCTTTTGTCGCGGGTGGTGGCTCGATCCGCGACAAAAGGCCCCCCCCCTTTTGTCGCTGGTGGTGGCACGACCCGCGACAAAAGGGGGGTCTTTTGTCGCGGGTCGTGCCACCACCCGCGACAAAAGGGTGGTAGGTATAAAGGCGCCGCGCGTCGCGGGCCGACGCACAACCCGCGACGATGAAGGAGGCCAAACCCTAGACCACGCCGTCAGGCTGCCCAAATTCGCCGCCGCCGCCGCCGTTTGCTGCCGTTCGCTGGCGTTCCCTCGTCTTCCGACGCGTCGACTCATCGCCCCCATCCTCCGCCGACGCGTTCTCCTCCTCGAGCCCTCCTTCGTGCGAATCGGGTGGTGCTGCGCCGCCGGCCTCCGCCGTTCGCCGGCGTTCCCCGCCTCCCCACGCCTCGCCGTCAAGCTCGTCGCCACCGTGGTGAGCTCCTCCTCCTCGTCCCCTCCGCGTAGTCCGCGCGTAGTCCTCGGCAGTGGAGGCGCCAGTGGTCGAGGGCGCCGAGCTCAACCTGCCCGCCGGCCATGGCCACCATGACGTCGCGCTGACGTCATGGCCTTTTTTGTGTTATTTTTAGTTTAGAAAAATGTTTAGTATATGTATTTACGGTTTTTTAGTATATGTATTTGCTTTATGGATTTAGTTTGTGCTTTAGTATATGTATTTTGAAGGAGATATGCCCTAGAGGCAATAATAAAGTGGTTATTATTTATATCTTTATGTTTATGATAAATGTTTATATGTCATGCTATAATTGTATTAACCGAAACATTAGTACATGTGTGATATGTAAACAACAAAGAGTCCCTAGTATGCCTCTAAACTAGCTTGTTGATTAATGGATGATTAGTTTCATAATCATGAACATTGGATGTTATTAATAACAAGGTTATGTCATTGTATGAATGATGTAATGGACACACCCAATTAAGCGTAGCATAAGATCTCGTCATTAAGTTATTTGCTATAAGCTTTCGATACATAGTTACCTAGTCCTTATGACCATGAGATCATGTAAATCACTTATACCGGAAAGGTACTTTGATTACACCAAACGCCACTGCGTAAATGGGTGGTTATAAAGGTGGGATTAAGTATCCGGAAAGTATGAGTTGAGGCATATGGTTCAACAGTGGGATTTGTCCATCCCGATGACAGATAGATATACTCTGGGCCCTCTCGGTGGAATGTCATCTAATGTCTTGCAAGCATATGAATAAGTTCATAAGAGACCACATACCACGGTAAGAGTAAAGAGTACTTGTCAGGAGACGAGGTTGAACAAGGTATAGAGTGATACCGAAGATCAAACCTCGGACAAGTAAAATATCGCGTGACAAAGGGAATTGGTATCGTATGTGAATGGTTCATTCGATCACTAAAGTCATCGTTGAATATGTGGGAGCTATTATGGATCTCCAGATCCCGCTATTGGTTATTGGTCGGAGTGAGTACTCAACCATGTCCGCATAGTTCACGAACCGTAGGGTGACACACTTAAAGTTGGATGTTGAAATGGTAGAACTTGAATATGGAATGGAGTTCGAATTTGTTTGGAGTCCCGGATGAGATCCCGGACATCACGAGGAGTTCCGGAATGGTCCGGAGAATAAGATTCATATATAGGATGTCATTTTATGTGATTTAAAATGATTCGGAAGGTTCTATGGAAGGTTCTAGAAGGTTCTAGAAAAGTCCGGAAGAAACCACCAAGGAAGGCGGAGTCCTGGTGGGACTCCACCTGCCATGGCCGGCCAACCCTAAGGGGGAGGAATCCCAAGTGGACTCCCCAAAGGGGGGCGGCCACCCCCTCCCAAGGAAGGTGGAACTCCCACCTCTAGTGGGAGTCCTAGCTTGGGTAGGTTTCATGAGTTATGGAAGGTTTTGGTTTGGGGTCTTATTTGAAGACTTGTAGACCAACTCTTGGGTGTTCCACCTATATAATGAGTGCCAAGGGGAGGGGGCCGGCCACCCAAGAACCACAAGGTGGCCGCACCCCTATAGTGGCCGGCGCCCCCTCTCCCCAAACCCTAGCGGCCTCTCTCCTCCACCGCATCCCGCACGCTTAAGCGAAGCTCCGCCGGATCTCTCCACCACCACCAACACCACGCCGTCGTGCTGTCAGATTCAAGAGGAGCTACTACTTCCGCTGCCCGCTGGAACGGGGAGGTGGACGTCGTCTTCATCAACAACCGAACGTGTGACCGAGTACGGAGGTGCTGCCCGTTCGTGGCGCCGGTGATCAAGATCTTCTACGCGCTTTTGCAAGCGGCAAGTGAACGTCTACCGCAGCAACAAGAGCCTCATCTTGTAGGCTTTGGAATCTCTTCAAGGGTGAGACTCAATAATCCCCTCGTTGCTACCGTCTTCTAGATTGCATCTTGGCTTGGATTGCGTGTTCGCGGTAGGAAAATTTTTGTTTTCTATGCAACGTTATCCTACAGTGGTATCAGAGCCGTGTCTATGCATAGATGGTTGCACGAGTAGAACACAATGGTTTTGTGGGCGTTGATGCTCTTGTTATCTTTAGTTTGAGTACTTTGCATCTTTGTGGCATAGTGGGATGAAGCGGCTCGGACTAACTTTACATGACCGCGTTCATGAGACTTGTTCCTCGTTCGACATGCAACTTGTATTGCATATGAGGTTTTGCGGGTGTCTGTCTCCCCTACTATAGTGAAGATTCAATTTACTCTTCTATTGAAAACATTAGTATCAACGTTGTGGTTCATGTTCGTAGGTAGATTAGATCTCCCTCGAAAACCCTAAACCACGTAAAATATGCAAACCAAATTAGAGACGTCTAACTTGTTTTTGCAGGGTTTGGTGATGTGATATGGCCATAATGTGATGATGAATATGTATGAGATGATCATTATTGTATTGTGGCAACCGGCAGGAGCCTTATGGTTGTCTTTAAATTTCATATTGAGTAGTTTTTCAAAGTAGTTATAATAGTTGCTACATGGAGGACAATCATGAAGACGGCGCCATTGACCTTGACGCTACACCGACGATGATGGAGATCATGCCCGAAGATGATGGAGATCATGTCCGTGCTTTGGAGATGAAGATCAAAGGCGCAAAGACAAAAGGGCCATATCATATCACATATGAACTGCATGTGATGTTAATCCTTTTATGCATCTTATTTTGCTTAGATCGCGACGGTAGCATTATAAGATGATCCCTCACTAAAATCTCAAGATAATAAAGTGTTCATCCTTAGTAGCACCGTTGCCAAGACTTGTCGTTTCGAAGCATCTCGTGATAATCGGGTGTGATAGAATCAACAAGTGCATACAACGGGTGCAAGACAGTTTTGCACATGCGGATACTAAGGTGGCCTTGACGAGCCTAGCATGTACAGACATGGTCTCAGAACACGTGATACCGAAAGGTAGAGCATGAATCATATGGTTGATATGATGAACACTTTGAGTGTTCGCCATTGAAATCACACCTTGTCTCGTGATGATCGGACTTAGGTGCGGTGGATTTGGTTCGTGTGATCACTAAGACAATGCGAGGGATATTGTTTTGAGTGGGAGTTCACCTAGATTATTAATTATGTTGAATTAAAATTTGAACTCAATTTGTCATAAACTTAGTCTAAACTTTTGCAAATATATGTTGTAGAGATGGCGTCCCCAATCAATTTTAACCAGTTCCTAGAGAAAGAAAAACTTAAGAGCAACGGTAGCAACTTCACCGACTGGTTCCGTCATGTGAGGATCTTCCTCTCTGGCGGAAATCTGCAATATGTGCTTGATGCACCGCTAGGTGACCCTCCTGCAGAAACTGAATCCGATGAAGTAAAAGCTGTTTACGAGACTCAGAAAACTCGGTACTCTCAAGTTCAGTGTGCCATCCTGTGCGTCTGGAATCCGATCTTCAAAAACGTTTTGAGCACCACGATCCTCATGAGTTGATGAAAGAGCTGAAAGCTATTTTTGAGACTCATGCGGCCGTGGAATGCTATGAAGCATCGAAACATTTCTTCAAATTGTATGATGGAAGAAGGCAGCTCCGTTAGTGAGCACATGCTCGCCATGACCAGGCATGCGAAGAAACTCAGTGACTTGGGAATAGTGATTCCTAACAGACTGGGGATTAATCGTGTCCTTCAATCACTGCCACCAAGTTACAAGAACTTTGTGATGAACTACAATATGCAGAACATGAACAAGGAGTTACCTGAACTCTTTGGCATGCTAAAAGCTGCTGAGATTGAGATCAAGAAAGAGCACCAAGTGTTGATGGTCAACAAGACCACCAGTTTCAAGAAACAGGGCAAGTCTAAGGGAAAATTCAAGAAGGGTGGCAAGAAAGCTGCCACGCCTCCTGTGAAACCTAAGAACGGCCCTAAGCCTGATGCTGAGTGCTATTACTGCAAGGAGAAGGGACACTGGAAGCGAAATTGCTCCAAGTATCTGGCTGATCTGAAGAGCGGCCTTGTCAAGAAGAAGAAAGAAGGTATATATGATATACATGTTATAGATGTTTATCTCACTGGTTCTCGTTCTAGTACCTGGGTATTTGATCTTTTGGTTCGGTTGCTCATATTTGTAACTCGAAACAGGAACTAAAGAATAAACGAAGACTACTGAAAGATGAAGTGACGATGCGCGTTGGAAATGGATCCAAAGTCGATGTGATCGCTGTCGGCACACTTCCTCTACATCTACCTTCGGGATTAGTTTTAAGCCTAAATAATTGTTATTTTGTACCCGCGTTGAGCATGAACATTATATCTGGATCTTGTTTAATGCAAGACGGTTATTCATTCAAGTCTGAGAATAATGGTTGTTCTATTTTTATGAATAATATCTTTTATGGTCGAGCACCAGAAAAGAATGGCTTATTTCTGTTAGATCTCGATAGTAGTGATACGCATATACATAACATTGATGCTAAGCGAATTAAATTGAATGATAATTCTACTTATATGTGGCAATCGCTGCCTTGGTCATATTGGAGTGAAACGCATGAAGAAACTCCATACCGATGGATTACTTGAATCACTTGACTTTGAGTCACTTGATAGATGCGAAGCATGTCTAATGGGTAAAATGACTAAGACTCCATTTTCTGGTATGATGGAGCGAGCTACTGACTTATTGGAAATCATACATACTAATGTGTGCGGACCAATGAGTGTAGCATCGCGCGGTGGTTATCGTTATGTTCTAACTTTCACAGATGATGTGAGTAGATATGGGTATATCTATTTCATGAAACATAAATCCGAAACTTTCGAGAAGTTTAAAGAATTCCAAAGTGAAGTAGAAAATCAACGTAACAAGAAGATTAAATTTCTACGATCTGATCGTGGAGGTGGATATCTGAGTTATGAGTTTGGCATGCATTTAAAGAAATGTGGAATACTTTCACAATTGACACCGCCGGGAACACCACAACGAAACAGTGTGTCCGAACGTCGTAATCGAACTCTCTTAGATATGGTTCGTTCTATGATGTCTCTTACTGATTTGCCGTTATCATTTTGGAGTTATGCATTAGAGACAGCCGCATTCACTTTAAATAGAGCAGCATCAAAATCCTAGAAACGACACCGTATGAATTATGGTTTAATAAGAAACCTAAGCTGTCGTTCCTGAAAGTTTGGGGTTGTGAAGCCTATGTAAAGAAGTTACAACCGGACAAGCTAGAACCCAAAGCGGAGAAATGCGTCTTCATAGGATACCCTAAGGAAACTATAGGGTACACTTTCTATCACAAATCCGAAGGAAAAATCTTTGTTGCTAAGAACGGAACCTTTCTTGAGAAAGAATTTCTCACTAAAGAAGTGACTGGAAGAAAAGTAGAACTCGATGAGATTGATGAATCTATACTCGTTGATCAGAGTAGCGCAGTACCAGAAGTTGTACCTGTACCGCCTACACCGGCAACAGAGGAAGCTAATGATAATGATCATGAAACTTCGAACGAGGAAACTACTGAACCTCGCAGATCGACAAGGGAGCGTGCCACTCCTGATTGGTATGATCCTTGTCTAAATGTCATGATTGTGGATAACAATGATGAGGACCCTGCGACGTATGAAGAAGCGATGATGAGCCCAGATTCCAACAAATGGCAAGAAGCCATGAAATCCGAAATGGGATCCATGTATGATAACAAAGTATGGACTTTGGTAGACTTACCTGATAGCCGAAAGGCCGTCGAGAATAAATGGATCTTCAAAAGAAATATAGATGCTGATGGTAATATTACTGTCTATAAAGCTCGACTTGTCGCAAAGGGTTTCCGACAAATTCAAGGAGTTGACTACGATGAGACATTCTCACCTGTTGGAATCTGTGAGGATTTTGTTAGCAATAGCTGCATTTTTCGATTATGAGATTTGGCAGATGGATGTCAAAACGGCATTCCTTAATGGAGACATTGAGTAAGAGTTGTATATGGTACAACCCAAAGGTTGTGTCGATCATAAAAATGCTGACAAAGTATGCAAACTTCAGCGTTCAATCTATGGACTGAAGCAAGCATCAAGAATTTGGAACCGACGCTTTGATAAGGTGATCAAAGACTTCGGGTTTATACAGTGTCATGGAGAGACCTGTATTTACAAGAAAGTGAGTGGGAGCTCTGTAGCATTTCTGATATTATATGTAGATGACATATTATTGATTGGGAATAATATAGAACTATTAAGCAGTGTAAAAGGTTATTTGAATAATAGTTTTTCAATGAAAGACCTTGGTGAAGCATCGTATATATTAGGCATCAAGATTTATAGAGATAGATCAAGACGCCTAATAGGGCTATCACAGAGTACATATCTGGACAAGATTCTAAAGAAGTTTAGAATGGACAAAAGTAAGAAAGGGTTCTTACCTATGTTACCAGGCAAGGTCTTGAGTAAGACTCAAGGACCGGCTACGGCAAAAGAAAGAGAAAGGATGAGTAATATCCCCTATGCCTCGGCAGTAGGATCTATCATGTATGCCATGCTATGTACTAGACCGGATATAGCACATGCTGTTAGTTTGACTAGCAGATATCAAAGTGATCCAGGAATGGAACACTGGACAGCGGTCAAGAATATCCTGAAGTACTTGAAAAGAACTAAGGATATGTTTCTTTGTTATGGAGGTGACCAAGAGCTCGTTGTAAACAGTTACACCGATGCAAGTTGGAACACTGATCCTGATGACTCTAAGTCACAGTCTGGGTACGTGTTTATATTGAATGGTGCTACAGTAAGCTGGGCAAGCTCGAAGCAGTGCACGGTGGCGAAGTCTTCAACAGAATCAGAGTACATAGCGGCTTCAGAGGCTTCATCAGAAGCGGTATGGATGAAGAGGTTCATTGTAGAGCTCGGTGTGGTTCCTAGTGCATTGGACCCATTAATCATTTACTGTGATAACATGGGTGCCATCGCCAATGCACAAGAGCCAAGGTCACACAAGAGACTAAAGCATATCAAGCTGCGTTACCACTCGATTCGCGAGTACATCGAAGATGGAGAAGTAAAGATTTGCAAAGTACACACTGATCTGAATGTAGCAGATCCGTTGACTAAAGCTCTCCCTAGGGCAAAGCATGACCAACACCAGAATGCCATGGGTGTTAGGTATATTACAATGTAATCTAGATTATTGACTCTAGTGCAAGTGGGAGACTGAAGGAGATATGCCCTAGAGGCAATAATAAAGTGGTTATTATTTATATCTTTATGTTTATGATAAATGTTTATATGTCATGCTATAATTGTATTAACCGAAACATTAGTACATGTGTGATATGTAAACAACAAAGAGTCCCTAGTATGCCTCTAAACTAGCTTGTTGATTAATGGATGATTAGTTTCATAATCATGAACATTGGATGTTATTAATAACAAGGTTATGTCATTGTATGAATGATGTAATGGACACACCCAATTAAGCGTAGCATAAGATCTCGTCATTAAGTTATTTGCTATAAGCTTTCGATACATAGTTACCTAGTCCTTATGACCATGAGATCATGTAAATCACTTATACCGGAAAGGTACTTTGATTACACCAAACGCCACTGCGTAAATGGGTGGTTATAAAGGTGGGATTAAGTATCCGGAAAGTATGAGTTGAGGCATATGGTTCAACAGTGGGATTTGTCCATCCCGATGACAGATAGATATACTCTGGGCCCTCTCGGTGGAATGTCGTCTAATGTCTTGCAAGCATATGAATAAGTTCATAAGAGACCACATACCATGGTACGAGTAAAGAGTACTTTTCAGGAGACGAGGTTGAACAAGATATAGAGTGATACCGAAGATCAAACCTCGGACAAGTAAAATATCGCGTGACAAAGGGAATTGGTATCGTATGTGAATGGTTCATTCGATCACTAAAGTCATCGTTGAATATGTGGGAGCCATTATGGATCTCCAGATCCCGCTATTGGTTATTGGTCGGAGTGAGTACTCAACCATGTCCGCATAGTTCACGAACCGTAGGGTGACACACTTAAAGTTGGATGTTGAAATGGTAGAACTTGAATATGGAATGGAGTTCGAATATTTGTTCGGAGTCCCGGATGAGATCCCGGACATCACGAGGAGTTCCGGAATGGTCCGGAGAATAATATTCATATATAGGATGTCATTTTATGTGATTTAAAATGATTCGGAAGGTTCTATGGAAGGTTCTAGAAGGTTCTAGAAAAGTCCGGAAGAAACCACCAAGGAAGGCGGAGTCCTGGTGGGACTCCACCTCCCATGGCCGGCCAACCCTAAGGGGGAGGAGTCCCAAGTGGACTCCCCAAAGGGGGCCGGCCACCCCCTCCCAAGGAAGGTGGAACTCCCACCTCTAGTGGGAGTCCTAGCTTGGGTAGGTTTCATGAGTTATGGAAGGTTTTGGTTTGGGGTCTTATTCGAAGACTTGTAGACCAACTCTTGGGTGTTCCACCTATATAATGAGGGCCAAGGGGAGGGGCCCGGCCACCCAAGAACCACAAGGTGTCCGCACCCCTATAGTGGTCGGCGCCCCCTCTCCCCAAATCCTAGCGGCCTCTCTCCTCCACCGCATCCCGCACGCTTAAGCGAAGCTCCGCCGGATCTCTCCACCACCACCGACACCACGCCGTCGTGCTGTCAGATTCAAGAGGAGCTACTACTTCCGCTGCCCGCTGGAACGGGGAGGTGGACGTCGTCTTCATCAACAACCGAACGTGTGACCGAGTACGGAGGTGATGCCCGTTCGTGGCGCCGGTGATCAAGATCTTCTACGCGCTTTTGCAAGCGGCAAGTGAACGTCTACCGCAGCAACAAGAGCCTCATCTTGTAGGCTTTGGAATCTCTTCAAGGGTGAGACTCAATAATCCCCTCGTTGCTACCGTCTTCTAGATTGCATCTTGGCTTGGATTGCGTGTTCGCGGTAGGAAATTTTTTGTTTTCTATGCAACGTTATCCTACATATTTGGTATATGGATTTAGTTTGTAATTTAGTATATGTATTTACTTAGTTAGTATATGTATTTAGTATAGTTTATAGTTAATTAGTATATGTATTTTGTATAGTTAGTTTATAATTAGTTCATGAATTTAGTTAGTTAGTTTATAATTAGTTCATGTCTAGAGGACGACTCCTCCACCGACACCCTCTCTCTCGCAAACTAGCGTCGCCGACACCCTCTCTCTCGCAAACACGCGTCCACCGACACCCTCTCTCTCGCAAACTAGCGTCGCCGACACCCTCTCTCTCGCAAACACGCGTCCACCGACACCCTCTCTCTCGCAAACTAGTGCCACCGACACCCTCTCTCTCGCAAACACGCGTCACCGACACCCTCTCCCTCTCGCAAACACGCGTCACCGACACCCTATCGCTCTCGCAAACACGCGTCGCCGACACCCTCTCTCTCTCGCAAACACGCGTCGCCGACACCCTCTCTCTCTCTCGCAAACACGCGTCGCCGACACCCTCTCCCTCTCGCAAACACGCGTCGCCGACACCCTCTCCCTCTCGCAAACACGCGTCGCCGACACCCTCTCCCTCTCGCAAACACGCGTCACCGAGACCCTCTCGCTTTCGCAAACACGCGTCGCCGACACCCTCTCCCTCTCGCAAACACGCGTCGCCATTAGGGTTAGGGTTTGGTTAGGGTTAGACCATGTACTTATCGATTTAATTTTTGCAGAAACAATGGATCCATTCGAAATCCGTCGAGACTTGGAACAGGAAGACTTTTTCGAGGACATAATCCTCGATGGTCCAGAAGCCGACGGCTCCGGAGCTGGAGAAGACCGCGGCTCCGGTGATGGAGAAGCCGACGGCTCCGGAGCTGGAGAAGGGCGCAGCTCCGGTGATGGAGAAGCCGAGGACTTCGGTGATGGAGAAGCCGACGGCTCCGGTGATGGAGAAGCCGACGGCTCCGGTCATGACGAGGTATATGATCAGTTGAGGCATTAATGGAATTCTATATGTACATATGTATATAAATTAACTGATTTTTATTCTCTTAGGCCTCCGAAGATAAGTTGGAGAAACGAGGCCCGACAAAGAAATTGGGCAAAAAAGACCACTTCAACATTGAAGCTATATCACCGAAAGGCCAACCGGTGGCACTCGCGAGTGTCAGAGTGACATTTAAGAATCAGTGCGGAGTTCTGGTTAGAGATCATCTCCCGATAACTATTAGAGAATGGAACAAGACCAAGAATGTGTCCGAAGATCAGGTTGCCGATAGGTACAAGAACACACTTTTTGACGACCTCATGTCACATTTCACTTTGCCAAATTTGGGATCGGACTCTGAGAATGCCAAGCAGAGGGCGCTAGTGAAGAAATGGGCTCTTAAAAAGATGGGGGAACTTTTCCGAGCGTATAAGAACCGGTTATGGAAAGCTTATAAGGCCGAGAAGAAGCCTCCAGTATTCGAAAACTACCTAGCGAAGCAGGAGCATAACTGGGAAGAATTTGTGAAGTACAAAGAATCAGAGGAGGCTGTGAACCTGTCAAAGAAAAACAAGAAGAATGCAAGCGAAAATAAATATCACCATCATACGGGCCGAGGGGGCTACGAAGTAGCCATGCCTAAGTGGGATGCACAAGAGGCTGAGATGAAGCTGAATGGGATCACTCCAGAACCAGAGCGAGAAGGATGGGACACTAGGGCCCGAAATTGGTTCCTTGGGCATGGCTGTGAGTATGACATGAAGACAGGGAACCTTGTTGAAAGTGACAGCAAGGTTAGGGTACCCAGGAAAAAATGGATTGAAGTGACGGCTGATATTAAAGCGGAAAAACTGAAGTTTGCTCCCGATAGAGAGAAAGACTTGCTGACGCTTGTCCTCGGTAATCCTGAAAAGGGAGGACGAACAAGAGGCTACGGCCCTAGTGTTCCGTGGGCGCTTGGGTTTCCGAATGACGCGGAGACTTATAGAAGCCGTGCGAGAGCAAAACAACGTGGGCTGAGTTCCAACGGCAACTAGACCAGCAGAAGCGGGAGATTCAGCAGCAGCAGCGGGAGATTAATGAACTTAAAGGACATCGCCAGCCAGATAATACCGCCGGCATATCTCAGCGACGAGACAGCAGCGTGGCCGACTCGGAGGCCCCGCCTACACGGATGATGATAGATGCCGGTCCTGGCGACCCCTTGGATGGAATCAAGGAGCAAACACCTTGTGATCTCCATGAGGTGTTCAGGAAGGTGTCTGTTAAGGAGGCGATCGGCTATGTCTTACCGGCATTTGTACCTGAAGGTGAGCCGGCAACATGGCATGGCAATCCGATTCCAGCTGGCTATGCTCGTGTCGGGGTGGATTCAGTTGTACCGTCGTGGGAGACATTGGAGCTCGAAATCCCTGGAGGTGATGGGGGGCTTACACTCAGAGAGGTGCTGGGAGAAATCATTCTCTGGGAAAAGAAGAACATCAGGCTGCCAGGCTGGGTAGCCCCTAGTACCAGTCGTCCCAGCAGGTCACCATCACCTCCTCCAGGTGATCGCAGGCCACCATCACCTCCTCCTACTGATCACATGTCGCCACCATCACCCCATGGGTACGACGTCGACCACGACATCTGTAGTCCATCTCCAGCGCCGCCGCCTCCGCCCACTAAGACTCGGAATGCACCCAGCCGGAAGCGTTTCAAGAGTCCTGTCCGCAAGATGTCGCCCCTCCCAATAGTACCAAAGGTTCCTCCCCCCCGTCCTTATGATCGTACTGAGGAGGAAAATGATGCCATTGTTAAGAAATACAATTATGATTTTTTTCATAAGGAGAAACCTCCAGCGCCAGAACCATACACAGAGAAGAAAAAAGAATATGTTGTTAGTTTTCTGAACACACCATCGCAGTATGACTTACAAGAGAAGAAGGATGACTATACACGCCGCCTTGCGAAGGTAATTGACGAGAAGAAGGATGAAAAGGCTAAGGAGAAGGATATTGCTGGCACGAGCAAATCATCAGCTAGAAGTGCAGCCGAGAAAAAGTCAAGTTCAACAAGTGCACCCCTCAAGGCCAAGCAAACGACAAAAGGCAAAAAGAGAAAGGAAGTTCCCCTCCTCGGAGATCAGCCCAAACAATCGATCTCAGCACTCAAAGTGTTTAATGTTCCCAAGGTGTACCAGGAACATGGTGATTTCGATATGGAAGAAGCTGCAAGCCTAGCGGCTGCCTGTAAAGTTACCGTGGAGGAATTGCTGCTTGCAGCAGATGCTGCACTACCCATTGCTGATATAGCTCCTAAATTTGTCTACGGGGCCGACTTGGTCAGCAAAGAGCAGCTGCATAAACTGCCAACACATATGCGGAATTTGCATCAGTGGTACCTTGATGCATGCAAGGAGAACATAAGGTACATCGTGGCGAGTATACCATTTGAATATTACTACCGAAAGGAGGAGATCCATATTGAGATGAATGAACTCTGGCAGTTATTCAATTTAGATGCCCTCGACAAATCTCTCATGAGTTGCTATTGCTTGTAAGTTGTTAACTACATATAAGTTCATTTTCATTCAGTTCATGTTCGCTTTCATTGCATATACTCATTATATCTTATGTGTTCTCTTATGCAGACTGAAGATCAGTGAATGCAAAAATAATAATATTATCAAAATTGGGTTTATTGACCCAGATAAAATACATGTTGAAACGGTAAAGCATAAACGCCAAGAAACGGGGGGAAACCTACTAAGGTTTTTGGGGGAGCAATATTTCTGTGATTCAATATTGTTTCCTTACAACTACGAGTGAGAGTCTTAATGATCTTTTATGCACATTCAATTTTTCTTACTCGATGTTAAGTGTAATTCCTGACGTATATACATAACATGTGCAGCTTCCACTGGATTCTACTAGACATTCAACCTGATAAGGGAATAGTTGAAGTAAGAGACCCACTGAGTAGAGGCGTGGACGGGTTCCACGACTTGCAGAAGTTGCTCCAAGTGTAATTTCCTTCATCGCCGCGCTTTATCTTTCGTGAGATATCAATTAATTATCCACTCATTCAATCATTCTTTTGCCTGGCAGGGCTTGGAGAGCTTTCAAGACTCATCATAAGGAGGTTACCTGGGCAGAGAAGCTAATATTTACTCCTGTACCGT
This sequence comes from Lolium perenne, assembly GCF_019359855.2. Lineage (NCBI taxonomy): Eukaryota > Viridiplantae > Streptophyta > Magnoliopsida > Poales > Poaceae > Lolium > Lolium perenne. Next base: position 128,717,100 of record NC_067250.2, read on the forward strand.
GCCCCCAGCAGCCACAAGGGACGAATCTATGTGGATACTATGTTTGCGAGTCCATTCGCATGTTAACCACTGTGAAGCAGAACAAAAATAAATTCAACGTAAGCAATAACATTCACAACTTTATTTATTATCATCAATATTTCGTTATCAAGATTGATATAGTCATACTCATCTCATTTTCATATATAGGTCGACTTCATGCGGGACAGACTCCAACCAAAGGAACACCTACTAAAAATCGCGGAGAAACTGGCGGGACTTTTGGTTAGAGAAGTAATAAACAATAAAGGCTTGTTTAGTCCAAATAGATGCTCTACCTCCAAATAGACGATCGTTAGTACCGCTTGTCGATCATGATCTCCATGTATATATATATGTAAGGGGAATCTACGAATATGTGTAAGGGAAATCGACTTTTGCTTCCAATATTTGTTTGATCGATATATATATATATATATATAATGAATGAACGTGTACCATTTCTAGTAGCGTACAAATATATGCAACTTTTATTTTCGAATGAAAAAAATGAAATAAAAGGGGGTCGGTGGCGGGGGGGTGCTGCACCCCTCAAACCATAAAGCAGCAGCGTTGTGCGCGCGCCACGTAGAGGGCCTTTTGTCGCGGGTGGTAATACCGTCCGCGACAAAAGGGCCTGTCCCCTGCGCCCCGCGCCTGCCACGTGGTGGACTATAAGTCGCGGGTGGTAAGCGACCCGCGACAAAAGGTGGACCCTTTTATCGCGCCTCTTTTATCGCGGATGGTCACCCGCGACAAAAGGCCCTTACCACCCGGAACAAAAGCCCTGTTTTCCACTAGTGTATAGCTGGTCAAAATTTATAAAATTTGACAATGCAGGAAAGTTACAAAAGGATGCAACATAATAGATTCTCAAAAACAAGTACCCCTACATTAAAGTGCCCATAGACCCATTCATCTTAGCCCTCGTTTTCCCTCCAAGCTCGGTACCGCAAAGGAGGTTTGTCCTAAGATTCAAATCGAGCACAGCCGAAGAGGAGCCAAGGAAAGACGGTGAGTATCGCGAGCTCATTCATGTTCTTGATGCCTTGCACGAACCCTCCCGCGCCCAACTCATTCATGTTCTTGGTGCCCTTCTCGCACCCTCCTGTGCCAAACCTTGTTGTCCAACATGTGATGAGGATGCAACACACATTTGGTGCATGGGATGAATGTATGCGATCTCATGTTTAGATCATTTATGTGCTTAGATATGAAGCATCAAACAAGTAATGAAACATGGGAACCAACAAAGGAAAAGTTGAATACAACCTCAACTCCTCAAGAAAGACGGCTAAACCATCTGAAGAAAATATTTGGTCCAAAGAGAGAATTTGAGGAAAACACACTCAGTCCTCTAGGATAATTTCTCACTCCAAGGGATGGAGGTGAGCAATTAAAAAATCAACATCCAATAATTGACTCGCAGCCAATTTAACATTTCGGAACAAAACTAATGGAGTGGGGAGATAGGATTCTATATACGCAGAGTTAGTACATAAAAGTATAAAACTACCACAATTTAGGAAAAAAAATTGTGAAATGGCACCACTTCATTTTTTCTAGCGTAAATCTGTCACTCTGGCGGTATTTTTGCAATTCGAGCAAATGATGCGTTTAGAATGAAATAACAAGTTTCTAACCACTACTCCAGCTGACCACATCTATTCAAAAAAACTCACTGGCCACTTCAGGTGCTAGTGCACGATCGAGTGGCGATGGACGCGCAACTGGTCGGGCCGCGTTGTGACCGGAGTCATTGTGCTCGCCGCCTTTGCCGTGAAGAAGTTTGCGGCGCGCAGAGTGACCCTAGTGCATCTCTCTCTCTCTCTCTCTCTCTCTCTAAACCGATCTGCAAATTATTTTTAGGGTGCGAGTGTCCTGCCCCTACGAGCAAGGGAGCATGGATCACCATTGTGGTCATGTCCTCCTTCGTGATGTACCTTCTGGGGGTACTGACCGTTTTCCTCATATGGTGCTACTGCGGCGGCGTCCGCTGAACATCTTCGGCGGCAACCTCGCCTAGACTCCTTTCCGACCGGTAGCATTCGTCGGCAGAGGCGGAGCTTGGGCCAAATCGCTGGGGGGCAAATGGGCACAAAAATTGGCTATTTCGGTCCAAAATTGTCAAATATGAAGTGATTTTGGACTAAAACTTTTTGGGCGGACCCCCTGACTTACACATAGCTCCGCCAGTGTTCGTCGCGCTTGATGGTTCTCTACTCAACGGTAAATGGTACTCCAGAGATGGAGAAGCTCTTCCGGTCCAAGAGGCTCGACTCGGAGATCTTCTTCGCCCCCAACTAGAGTCAGCCATTCATCGTCTTAGGAAATAAATAGTTTTGGAGATTCGAGTGTGTTAGTTAAGCTGGATATTATGATTTTGATCGATCACTTCAGCGATTTTATCGTAGTTTCCTCGGTCTGTCAGAACAAAATGTTATTGTCAGGGGTGTTGTTTGTTAATTCGAGCGTGCTCTTGTGACCATCCGAGTTGGTTTCAGATCTATCGACATATCGTTTAGTCCTTTAGATATCTTATGTGTGAATTGTTGTCTGATATATCATTTGGTCTTTGCTAATGAATGCAGTCAATTTATCGATTTATTCTCTAGCAACTGCAAAAATTTAGCCTTCTGAAGTTCTTTTTTATTTCCTCTTTTTTGTTTCTTTTGTATAGTTTCTTTGTGTGCTGGGCTGTTGCCTTTACCCAGCTGCAATCACATTCATTTGCTATATTCGATCAAAATTTCATTCATCACATCTCAATCTTGATTCACATGACAACCAGCAAATGAGACCGCTCAAGTTCCAATACTGACACTGTTACTGTTATGTGGCTGCTAGGGTTTGGGAGGGAGAGAGAGGGCTGCGAGGGCGCGAGAAGGCCGGCCGGGGGCCTTTTGCCCACGGCCGGGCAAGAGGGAAGGGATTTCCTTCTTAATTCTTGCTTCCTTAGATTGATACATCTCCTCTCCATATATAGAGAGGTTTACTTGACTCCCAAGCAAGGCTTACTTGACCCCTAAGCAAACCATAAGACTAACGGGCACAGGCCCATGACGTACTCTAACACTACACCCCACCTGGACATGCAGCTCGTCCTCGAGCTGCAACCGAAACAAACCATGACTCGACGCAACACAACCCTAACACCTAAAAACGAGCCTTTTACATCTCGGCTTGTTTTATTACTCTCAACCTGAAATAGACTGGGACGCTTTATTGTTGACCCCTGAAAATAAAGTGGACACCATTCGCCCGTCGGACGTGCACCTGTACAGCCACCTGGATCCCATGGAAACCAGCTGGACAAAAGGAGCCCGCGCGGCGGGCGGCGGCGGAATGCAGTGGTGCTACGCGGTGCGCTCCTGTTGGTGACACCATGCCTTCTCCCCGCCGGATGACTGTCGATGGCGCAGACTTTGAGGTCGCTGTCCGCGGGAAAAACAACATGTCCGCCGCCCGTGGGGGAAACCACACGCCCAAGATCCCTGACGCAGCGGACGAGATCGAGGTCCGTTGCGCAACGAAGCGCAACTTGGAGGAGCTGCAGCTGCTCCCGCACACGCCGACGCACTAGGAGGCCGCGTGCAGCAGCCTGCAGCCTCACCGCCGCCGACACGTGGCGGATAGCGATCCAAGGCGGAAGCGATGGCGGCGACGGAGGGAAACAGACCTGGTGGAAGGGCATCCCGGGCGGTGTCGATGTAGAGCCTGGGGCCAAGGTCGCTCCCACACCGCCGAAAGGCAGGGACGGCGTCGGTGGCGGCAGCAGCCGCTGCTGCGGTGTTGGTCGCGACGGCAACTGCTGCTGTTGTTGTAGCTGCCCACCGAACGGCAAGGACAGCGTCTGTGAGGACAGCAGCTGCAGTGGTGGCGGCGGCAGCTGCTGCGTCCCGGTGGGGAAGAAGGCGGCCGGCTGCTGGAGAATAGGGACCCCCGGCGCCGAGGTAGGGCTCGGCCCGGAGATGGTGGATAGCGGCAGCGGGGACTGCAGCAGCCCGGCGTCGGGTGGCGGCGACGACAGCAGCAGCGTCGGCTGCAGCGGCCCGGCGATCGCGGCGGAGGCCGCCTGGTGCGTCGGCTGCCACGGCAGCAGCGCCGCCGGCAGCGGCGGCCCGTAGGGACCGGCCAGGAAGAGGCGGATCTCCTGGACAGCAGTGGTGAGATCGCGGAGGGCTGCGGTGATCTCCGCCGGGGAGAGAACGGCGGGGACGTCGGAGTGCGGCGGCGGCAGGTGGGAAGAACTCGGTGGAGGGCTGGACATGATCGAACCCGGGAAAGCTGATACCAAATGTTATGTGGCTGCTAGGGTTTGGGAGGGAGAGAGGGCTGCGAGGGCGCGAGAAGGCCGGCCGGGGGCCTTTTGCCCACGGCCGGGCAAGAGGGAATGGATTTCCTTCTTAATTCTTGCTTCCTTAGATTGATACATCTGCTCTCCATATATAGAGAGGTTTACTTGACTCCCAAGCAAGGCTTACTTGACCCCTAAGCAAACCATAAGACTAACGGGCCCAGGCCCATGACGTACTCTAACAGTTACACTACCTCAACATAACTTCTCTTTTCTTTTCACATTGCTACAACATAACCTCAACATCCAAGCCAACAAAGATTTCTTCATGATTTATTCTATTGTTATTACTATGTAATAAACCAACTCAAAGAATAAACCTGGCACCGCACAAATGCAAACCTCAAAACCGACGAGCCGAGCTATGCATCATCGCCCTTTCAATCACCGTTTTATCCTCTCCTTTTTTTTTTCGAAATGGGAGCATCGCCCCGGCCTCTGCATCAATAGATGCACACAGCCTTTTATTAAAAGTTTTAAAATTTAGAATTCATACAACTCATGGATCACATAAAGTGTACACAAAGATTAACCAAAGGAAAATAAAAAGAATGAGTCTCTTAAGCATCTTGTAATCTTCTAGTAAGCTGCCAGCCACCCAGGTTGTAGATATCCCGAGCTACCATCTCCAGACGGATGCATCCAGAATCCATATGTGTACGTTGTGCCTCCGGCAGAAGGTAAGACCATTCGTGGATCCAATGTGTAACCATACGGATAACCTGTAAAAAATGAGAGTTCGTACTCTTGTTAAAAACAATGTCATTACGGCAATTCCATATAGCCCACATCAAAGCACAAATACCCGTCCGGATTTGTTCTTTGGACCTTTTGTCGACTCCATTTAGCCAATTTCCAAACATATTCGTAACATTGGCCGGCGGAGGGATATTAAAAGTAAATTGAATGGTTCTCCAAATAAGCTTAGCGAAGGGACAATCGAAAAATAAATGATTTATTGATTCATTAGCATCACAAAAGGCACATTTTTTACATCCATTCCAGTTCCGTTTAGCAAGGTTGTCTTTCGTAAGAATCACCTTTTTATATAGAAACCACATGAAAATCTTAATCTTCAGTGGTACCTTTATTTTCCAAATATATTTGCGCAAGAAAACCGTATGACCGTTCATTATATCCGCATACATAGATTTGACCGAAAAGATACCGGAAGTTGTTAATTTCCAAACAAAAATATCCGGATCTGCCGACAAGTTGATCCTAATTACCCAGGAAGGTGATTATACTTGCAAAAAATGCTCCTTCACTTTACACAGAGGCTGACACTGACCAAGGCAGGCAATAGAAACAGACACGGAGAGACAAAAACAGCTATGCTCCCTCTTGTATACCATGGGTTAACCAACCTTCTCCCCCGCCCCGGATGATATGTGCACTTAGACTAACTATATTTACCATTAACCTCAATCAAATGCCTGCCTGGGCCCTCCAGTTTGTGATCTCACTCAGGCTCCGAGGAACATCAACAGGTGTGGATGGCATATCCTGCTCAGAACCTCGAGCTGCAGAAATAGTCACTTGTTTAAACATTTGAACATCTAACTTCACTTGAGATAAAAATTCGCGTTTAATGGTACATATGGTCGTATGTGGTTTGGGTTGAACGATGCTTTGAGCTGCATCGGCTTCGTGTTAATATAGCCAACAATCGGCAGGGATAAGTACAAGGGTTGTTAACAACGTACGGGAGAAGGAGATCTATCGTTCTATCCTTATAGATTGGATAGGAACGATTACACATCTAAACTACCTTTCCCGTACGTGTCAACAGGAGATACAAAATACAAGTTCATTAACAGTACGGACATCAGACATGGAGAGGTTCTCAGCAAATTAAATGAACTACACAGAGGCCAAAACAGGCAACATTCAGCAAAAAATACGGGAACACCACCTTATCAATCCAAGTGGTTGTTTTTCTTTTCACCAAAATGAATGACTCATTCACAAGATGGCACACAGTTTTACTATGCTATGAAAGGTCAGTTAAAATACAGTGTTGCTTAATAATCCGTTTACTAGAAGAAGAACAAAATCCGGGAAATCACTGCTCCACCAATATCTCGTAAGCGTTTTGAACCATGTTTCATGATATCGTACCCGTGCCCAATTCGTTGTATCGTTCCACCTTTTCAGGTAAGCTCGAAAGTTGGTAGGTATTAATATACGTAGGGTACGAACAAACTAGAAAATTGTTCAAATTTGAAAGCTGTTCAAACATGAAAATTGTGTAAAATTGAAAAATGTTAATATTTATTTTTTAAAAAAAAATGTTCAAATTTGACTTTGTTTAGTTTAAAAGTCAAAGAATTTTAAATCGAACAAAATTCTAACTTGAACAAATTTCAAATTTGAAAAAAATTCAAATTTGAACACATTTATAATATAAACATTTTTTAAATCAAAACAAAAAAATTCTAAACAAATTTCGAAATTAGCAAACCAAGGCAGCAAAAACCAAAAAGACACTACCAAAAACCAAAAAAAACCCAAGAAACCCTGAAAAAATCGAAAAACAAAGGGAAAAACCATACCTGCTAGGCGCTAATGGGCCGAGCCACCCCGTATGCCGCTTGTGAATCGCTCCTGCAATGAGCGGCGAATAGGGATTGTGTATGAACCATCATTTCTTCTCCCCGCCTCCTCCACACCTTCACCACAATATGTCGCCACTGACGAGGTATCGAGTCGTCAATGCCTTCAGATTGTAGACTTAGGGTTTCGTGAAAATAGAGGAAAAATAGAACTCGATGATTGTCAGACGAACAAAGACGTCCAACTAAACAAAACACGGTGTCTAGGGTTTGCAATGATTCAATCCTTATTTCGACATTGGCTTCACCTTTATATAGGAGGTGAAACCGAGCGTACAAGTAAATAGTTATCGGGCCGCATTGTGCCTTTCTTTATATTGTTACAAGTTTCCTATATCAACACTACTTTCTTAATCCGAACATATTCATCTTCCTAGGCCTCCAAAGCTTCGAGTCCATGGGCCTTCGACTTCAACCATGGACCAGGGGTATATATGCGACATGCCCCTTAGGCATACCTATGTCAGCCGCCGACCAAATCTAGCACTGCAACCTCTAGATCCGTCATCATCGCAACACGATGAGTCTGGGGCACCGCTCAATCGTGTTGGGCACGGAGACGTGGTGATTCCTCTGCGTTGCCGCCTGAACGTGGAACTCCATCGGGCGCGGCGCACTCTCTGACAGGTTGCACACACGCCTTGTCTGTTCAGAGGGCGCGAGAAAGCGCGACGCTCGCCGCAGCACCAACATGGCTCTAGAGCCAGCGACGGCCTTCCGCGGCGGCGCCCTCAACATACAAGCGGGGAGCTCGCGCGCCGGGCTCCCTCTCACCCACCAATATGGTCCTCCACGGACGAGGAGATGGTCTTCACCGAGTCAGACACACAGTCCACCGACGAGGATTTGGGGAGCGAAATCGTCCTTGACAACTTCATCGACTGCTGGCCCGACGAGAGGGTGACGGTGAGTTTTCTGTATAGGACTCGCCGCACGGAGGCTGGAGAAATGAAGAAACGCCGCAAGGACCACAAGCTCAACAACCTGCTTTTCTAGGAGGGAGGCGGACATGCAGAACTTCATCGTCCTCGACTGAGACAACGAGTGAAGCTCGCCGACCGCGTCGCCGCCGGGTCCGTAGGAAACCTGACACCGCATTTTGGTATTTAGGTTTAGGCCGTGATTCATTTATTTATAGATTTTAGGCATTGTATAGTTTGAGTTATTAATGCACGTACTCCCTCTATTCACAAATAATGGACGGGTGGGTTTTCCAATGGATATTATGAAGTGGAGAGACAATTGCATTGGAAAGATACAAATCAATATCTCTCTTCTTTTTAATTTTCACCTCCAATAAGCTAAGAGCACATAGAAAGTGAAGATAACATGAATGTTCGATTTCCGGGCGATGAGAGAGAAGCAATTTTTGCTAATTTAAACTGCATTGGTAACGTAGAAGTAACTTGGACAAATTTTGAAAGCATCTCCATTCGCGTCCACTAACCGCGAATAAAAAATAGAGAAAAATTCTCTCCAATCGCGTCTTCCAAAGCTAAACAACCCTGCATTTTTTGTCCGACATCCCCGGTAGATACTCTGTGTATAGAGTCTCTATCGGAAACGTCGGACACGAAAACAGCGTCCGGGTGCATGCATGCATCCCCTAATCCCTACATGACATTTTCTTTTTCCACACTTTCTCTCATCCACTTTTCTCACGTGGGGTTGTCCTCTCTATTAAAATGCATGCATCCGGACGGTGTTTAAAAGACATGATTGGAAAAGGTCTCTTTTTAAATAGATTTTTGATCTCTTTTCGGCGATGTCTTCAAATGCGTCTCAAATCATGTGCCGGACGTTTATGCGAGCTTTAAAGGCCGGTGCATGCTCTTAGAAACCTAACCTCAGTGCATCTTCGACAGGATTACAATATTCCCCAATTTCGTAGGTTTGAAAGTTCGTCAATCCCCTTGTAGCTTTCAGAATCTATTCCGGTGACACATTTGGACACTTTGGGCACAAGTGACCGAAACCTAACAGATCACATAGCGGCACAGTACATGAATCTCTTTTTTGTTTTCTGGACTTTCTTCTATCAATAAAGAAACAACTGGATGCATGTGTCTGACAACAGGAGCAAGCGACTACAGTAACATGCAAGCAAAAAATCTCTTCTTATTCACTCGTTGTACCATGCAGTTGGTATAGTTGACCGCTACTAGCTAGGCTACGGCCAGTAGCGTCTTCCTGGGCCTGTTTCGGATGGGCGTGTGCTGATGGCTGCGGTGGCGCGGCTGCCCTCGCCGCTCCCGCGCTTCGTCGACGAGGATCTGCTGCCCCCGGCACTCCTCGCTGCAGAACCCTTGGTCCCCTCTGCGTACAACGTGGAGTTCATCAGCCACGGGTATAATCCAGGCATGGTCGAGAGTTTTTGGCCTGATGTGTATTAAGGTTGTTGAGTTTTGGTACCTGTACATGTAGACGTCCTTGTTGGGGCTGAGCTCTCTCCGGCAGAGGGAGCACGCCTTCAGGAAGCTGCAAGAAACGGCGGCGGCACGCAGCGGCTTGACCATCTGCTTGAGGACTATGTTGGCCGCGTGGGCGTGCCGGCCGTGTTGCTGGTGGTGGTGGCCGTGGCCGCCGGCTTGGTGCTCATGATGCACGAGGATCTGGAGCCCGACGACGAGGCCCTCGCGCCCAAGGCGAGCGGTGCTGCCGTCGCCGCTCATGGCCGCGCCGAGCAGGCTCCGGCGGTGGCACGCGGCGCCACCTTCCTCGCCGAGATGGAAGATGCTCTGTTTTCTCGGAAGCATGGCAGTGGTAGGAGTGGGATCGACGAGTGGTGGGAATTGTGGAACCAACTCCCTCCCGGTGGTTACCGCTTTCAGGCGTACGTGTAGCGTCGGAGAGGGGGTGATGGGGCGTGTGAAGGGGAGAGGAGTGATGGGTATTTAAAACCACTTGATGTTCCACAAAAGGTTTTTTTAATTACTTTCTTCCACAAGAGCCAATAGGGATGAAGATTCTTTCGGGCTTGGGCCCCAGATTTTAACATTTCTGGTACAATTCGAAGATATTTTGATTTACTTGAGCATGCGTTTACTTTTACGAATTATCCCAGCGACCAATCACCAGGCATACAACTAATTCACGCTTTTTCTGTTTTTGATGGGTATTTTTTTATTATAAATGCGACAAGTAAATAACGAAAAACGATAAAGGAAAACGCAACGAAGACGCAAAATTTAACGTGGAAAATCCCTCCAACACAGAGGGAAAAAAAGTTATACTCCCCACTTCACAATTAGCATGCGCTCTGGGTTTAGTCAAATTTGAACTTTGTTTAGTTTAATTAAATACTATATGTTAAAGAAAACTATTAAGATCTATAACATAGTAATAGTATTATTAGAAATATCATAATAGGATTGTTTCGGTATTATATGATTGATATTATGAATATTTTTTTTGAAAGTTGATCAAACTTTATGAGTTTGACTTCAACTAAACATAGAACGCAATGTAAATTAAAAACGGAGGAAGTATATGGTGCACGGTTGCATATTTTGTTTTAAGTTAGCGTAGTTGCACTTGCAAGAAGGAACAATTAGGCACTGTGCAACTTAGTCCCTCAAAAAAGAATCTATTGCGCCGCTTAGCCTAGTTTTGTTGGGTGGACGTATAGCATCGCGAAACCCAAGCTAAGTCCTTGTAGCTATATACAGACTTTGGATTTTGGTTAATTGACTTGTTTTTTCATATAGGAGAGAAAATTAAGTAGTTTCTATTAGCTAGGTATTATCCCTGCTCTGTAGAGAAAAGAATTGCAAGATATATATTTTCTTTTAAACTTGGTTTCCTTCTTTGTCGTGAAGAGATAGGCCCCCATCGCGCTAATAAAGGGAATGGTCAAAAAGTACGGTGACGGGCATTGCTGGCTTTGGTAGATTAGGCTGTGAGCATAACTTGCGACAACTAGAAGGAAGGTGAACAAGTGGGACCGTATCAAGAGGTGGAACGACAATTGTGATATGTCTGGGTTAAGGCGGGGCGATATCGTCAGAGAGGTACGAGAAGGATGGGCGGTGGCTGTAACCCTTATGGTATGGTATTGGGTGGGTGGTACTCCTAGCATTTCACGTGGTTGATGATGATTTAGGTGAGCAGGATATGGAGTGGCTAGGAGGCCTTGTGCTTAGACAATGGCTAGAGAATGTGGGTAGGTATATTTCTAGGTATGTGATTAAGAAACTTTCCCTATGTATGATTGTGCTAGAGGTTAGCTTCTCATTGTAAAAAATTCCGGGAAATATTGATTCTTCCCCTTCATGTTTGCGTAGCCAAAGGAAGCAGCAATGTGGTATTTGCGAGCTAGATGCGTGATACGTCCAAAACGTATCTACTTTCCCGAACACTTTTGCTATTGTTTTGCCTCTAATTTGTGTATTTTGGATACAACTAACACGGACTAACGCTGTTTTCAGCAGAATTGCTCTGGTGTCTTGTTTTTGTGCAGAAATTCAACTTTCGGGAAAATCCTCGGAATTTATATCAATGGGCCTATTTTACCAGAAGACTCTCGGAGCCAGAAGGGCAAGCCAGGTGGAGGCCCGAGGGCCCCACACACCAGGCCGGCGCGGCCCGGGGGGGTGGGGGCGCCGCCCTAGTGTGTGGCCCCCTCGGCTGGCCTCCGACGACCCCCTCTGGACTACTTAAAGGGGTTCGATCTAAAAATCGCGGGGAAGAAGTCGAAGTCGCCAGAAACCCTCCAGTACGCCGCCACATCGCGAAACTCCGTCTCGAGGGCCAGAAGTCTCTGTTCTGGCACTCCGCCGGGACGGGGAATTGGAGGAGATCATAGCCATCATCACCACCGACGCCTCTCCATCGACCAGCAATGTTTCCCCCATCCATGTGTGAGTAATTCCCCCGCTGTAGGCTGAAGGGGATGGTAGGGATTGGATGAGATTGGTCATGTAATAGCATAAGATTGTTAGGGCATAGTGCCTAGTGTCCGTAATTGGTACTTTGATGATATTGTTGCAACTTGTTATGCTTAATGCTTGTCACTAGGGCCCGAGTGCCATGATCTCAGATCTGAACATGTTATTATTTCATCATGATATGCATTGTTTTATGATCTTACATGCAAGTTGTATACACATGTCGCTGTCCGGAACCAAAGGCCCCGAAGTGACAGAAATCGGGACAACCGGAGGGGATGGTAGTGATGTGAGGATCACATGTGTTCACGGAGTGTTAATGCTTTGCTCCGGTACTCTATTAAAAGGAGTACCTTAATATCCAGTAGATTCCCTAGAGGCCCGGCTGCCACCGGCTGGTAGGACAAAAGATGTTGTGCAAGTTTCTCATTGCGAGCACGTACGACTATATATGGAACACATGCCTATGGATTGCTTTGTACTTGGACACCGCTTTATTATTATCTGCAAATGCCCTGCTTTGATTGTTACATGAGTTTCTTTCATCCATGCAACGCCCGTCATCCATCCCTGTGCCTACAGTATTTTAATCCTGCTGTTTACTATAATCACTACTGCTGTCTGTGTTACTCTGCTGCTGTTATTTCACTACTGCTACTGCTATAAAACTGTTACTACTGATAAACTCTTGCGAGCAAGTCTGTTTCCAGGTGCAGCTGAATTGACAACTCCGCTGTTGAGGCTTTCAAGTATTCTTTGTCTCCCCTTGTGTCGAATCAATAAATTGGGTTTTACTTCCCGCGAAGACTGCTGCGATCCCCTATACTTGTGGGTTATCAAGACAGTTTTCTGGCGCCGTTGGCGGGGAGCATAGCTTTATTTGGAGGTTCACTTGGATTGATATTGTTCGCTGCAAATTCTCCATCATGGGTAAAACTCGTGATCCTAAAGTCGCCATATTACCATCCACTACAAGAAAAGGTACAACTCTGAGTACCTCTGCTACTCTTGATTCACCATCTGTGATAAGTCAACTTGTTTCACCGCCGCAAGCTTCACTTGCTGGTACTTCTGCTGAATCTGAAAACTCTCATAATATTGATAATGTTTCTGTTGTGCTTGATGATAGTGGTTCATTGGGATCCTTCCTAGATGCTACAATTGCTAGGTCTATACAAATTGAAAATGCTGAAACTCCTAATGAAAATGCTGCTACACCTGTTAATTCACCTGAACTTGATTATTCTAGTGATGATCCTGATGAGGATTATGTGGAGCTTAATGATGATTTTATTAATAGATGCAATGCTACTGCTGATGCAAGAAAAATTAAAAAGTTTCTCGCACAATATACTGTTAGACATAAGCTATCTCCTGATCCTAAATTTGCCACATCTCCTATATGCATTAAGGATAAAGATTATGATTTTTCTCTTGATCTATCTCATATAGCTATTGTTGAGAAAACACCCTTTTGTGGTACTGAAAAAGAAAGTGCTGTAGAACACATGAATGAACTTTCTTCTATGAGTAGCCTGTTTTCTGATGATGTTAAGATGCGCATTTATTTCGTTGCTAAAATTTTTCCTTTCTCATTAAAGGATGATGCTAAAACTTGGTATAATAATTTGCCTCCTGGTTCTATTAAAAGTCCAGGTGATTTGCTTGATGTTTTCTTTCGGAAATACTTTCCTGCTAGTGCTCAACATGCTGCTTTACAGAAAATTTATAGCTTTGACCAGGAAGATGGAGAGAAATTGCCTGAAACATGGGCAAGATTTTGCTCTCTTATCAGGGCTCGACCTAGACATGATTTGGAAAAGCATGATTTACTTGATATATTCTATAGTGGACTAACCGTTGAGTCTAGGGCATATTTGGATACTTGTGCTGGTTGTGTTTTCAGGAAAAGAACTCCAGACGAAGCTGAAGAATTATTGGCTAAAATAGGCCGGAATCATGATGATTGGAATACACCTGAACTAACTCCGACGCCAATATTGAAGAAGAGGGGTTTAATTAAATTGAATGATGAAGATATGAGGGAAGCCAAGAAATCTCTCAAGGAGAAAGGTATTAAATCCGAAGATGTGAAGAATCTACCTCCCATAGAAGATATATGTGAGATAATTCCCCCTTCATCCATGATTGAGGTAAACTCCCTTCAACGCTTTACTAGGGAAGATATTCCGTATCCGAAACCTCCTGCTCAATGCTTAGATGAGTTTGATAATTATATTGTTAAGCAAGAAAATTTTAATATGAGAGTAGAGAATCATCTAGTGGAAAATTCTCAAGCTATTAGCAATTTGCATGATATTGTGGAGAGAACCTCCAATGATGTTAAGATGCTTGTTAAACATTTTCAAGTGGTTCAAACTCAAATTGATCAACTCACTAAAGTGCAAAATGACTTGTTAAAAAATAATTCTAAAGAGAAACATGCTTATGAAGTAACAACTAGAGGCGGTGTCTCTACCCAGGATCCTCTATATCCTGAAGGGCATCCCAAAAGAGTTGAACAAGATTTTCAACGAATTGAACCTAGTGCTCTTTCTAAGAAAAAGAAGAAGAAACATAAAAATGTTGTAGAATCCTCTGAACCTGTTAATGATCCCAATAGTATTTCTTTTTCCGATGCTGAAACTGAAAGTGGTAATGAACATGATAATGATAATGATAATGATAAGAATGATGCTTCTGATAAAGAAGAGGTTGAGGATGAACCTAAAAAGCATGCTAAAAATAAAAAGTATACTAAAGAAGATTTTATTGCTAAGAAACATGGTAATGAAAGGGAACCTTGGGTGCAAAAGCAAATGCCTTTTCCTGCTAAGAAACTTAAATCAAAGGAAGAAGAACACTATAATAAATTTTGTGATTGGATGAAACCTTTATTCTTGCAAATCCCTTTGACTGATGCTATTAAATTGCCTCCTTATTCAAAATATATGAAAGATATTGTCACTAACAAAAGGAAAATCCCTAATGAGGAGATTTCCACTATGCTTGCTAATTACTCTTTCAATGGCAAAGTTCCAAAGAAGTTGGGCGACCCAGGTATACGTACTATTCCTTGTTCTATTAAGAATAATTATGTTAGAACTGCTCTATGTGACTTGGGAGCCGGTGTTAGTGTTATGCCTTTTTTCTCTTTATAAGAGACTTTATTTAGATAAGTTCATACCTACTGATATATCTTTGCAAATGGCTGATAAATATACTGCTATTCCTGTTGGTATATGTGAGGATGTTCCTGTTCAAGTTACTAATAACTGCTTGATATTAACTGATTTTGTTGTGTTGGAAATGCCTGAAGATGATAATATGTCTATTATTCTTGGGAGACCTTTTCTTAACACCGCAGGGGCTGTTATTGATTGCAATAAAGGAAAAGTTACTTTCAATGTTGATGACAAGGAGCATACTATTTATTTTCCCAAGAGGATTGATAAAGTATGTGGAGTTAATACTATTTCTAATGTGAGAACTATCAAAGTTGGAACAATTGATTGTCCTATATATGAGCCTAAAGAAGGTTATCAAAATTTTATGATTGGATCCATATCAATACAATTCAAGGTAACATGATTGATTTGAGTTTTATTTCTTCTTATGCTATGTAAAATTTATTTGGTGGCAAGACTTGATCAACCTTGTTAACAAATACTTTTTATATGCATAGAGGAGGTAAACAACATTTCTTTCTTCCTCCACTTGTTCTACTTGCTGTAGCACTTTTGTTTTGCAAAGTTCCTTAGTTAATTAGAGATTTCAAAAAAATTCCTGGCCAGTAATAATAAACTTAATACCCAGAAATGTGCATTTTTCAAAGTTTTCAAAAATTCACAAAAATTATACCGTTGGTCCTATTTTTCGAAAATGCACCTAGGAGCACCTGGGGATGACCCGTGGGGCACCCCAGGGTGGCACCCCACAGGCCGGCGCGGCCAGCAAGGGGGGCCGCCACCCTGGTGTGTGGGCTCCCCCTTGCCCCACTTTAGCATCTCTTCCTCCCACACTCTTCTCTCTCCCGAAAAAACTCGCACCAGCTTTCTCTCACTCGCGTTTCTGCTCAAGAGCTCAAGATTTCTCGATCTCTTTGCTCAGCCCAGATTTCTGTCTGAAATTTGGCATATTTGCTCTCCGGTATGTGTCTCCTCCGATTATCCAAGTAGAATTTTGTTTGGTTGAGTATATCTTGAATATTTTGCTGTTGTAGGTAACATGTTTAGTGAGCTTGCATGCTTGTTCTAAGTTGTAGAAACTAGTTTTGATGCATGATTAGTACTCTAGCAAGTTACTATAGTAGTTCCCCTCAATTATATGTCACCAAATCAAATTTTATAATTTTTGTTGAAATATTTCAGAAAAGGAAGATGGATAATTTCAACTTTGGAGAAGTGTTTGAGAGAGAGACGACAAGCACCGGAAGGCCCTCTAGGACCGCCACCCAATTCAGGCGATCCTACAATGAGGATGTCATCGCGCCAAGCTTCGAGCCCGAAGAAGACAATGGAGTTCCTAACGCTTCATCTTTCCCATGTTAAGACTTTTTGAGTAATGCAGGGTTGCTGGATGATTTCTTGACCCTCGTTAATAAGGCGGGCTTAACCGCCTATATGGGAGATGAAAGGGAGCAATACTACATGCTCACCAAAATCTTTGTTGAGAGCTTCAAGTTTAACAACAAGCACTATGGCCCGACAGTTGCATTCAAGATCTATGGTAATCCTATTGCTATGAAATTGGAAGAATTTTGTGTTGCATTGGGTATTGCCCCTGCAGGTACAGCAAGGAAGATTGAGGACAACCCCAGGGTCTTGTTGGAGCTCTATCGAGAGATCACCAATGATGATTGCCGCTCCATTCAGCGTGGCAAGATAAGAAACATCCAACTCCCCGCCATTAAGTATTTTGCCTATTACATTGCTACTAACATTCTTGGTAGGGAGAACACTAGCAATATTTCTAGCTACCATCTTGCTTTCTTAATTGCTGCACTTACTGGAGAGACACCTTATCATCTTGGTTCTCTTATTGCTCGCCGTTTGTCTAACAAGGGGCCTATTTTTGGAGGAACTATTGCATCGCGCAATTTAGCACATTTAGAACTTCCTCTTGACTCTAATGATGTGCCATTAACTCCTATAAGGCTTGATATTGCTGCTATGAAGAGCCATCAATTTGTTACCGCTGATTCTACTTCAGATAATTTGGTCTATAGAATGTTGTTTGCTGACGGGGATGAGAAGGAAGTCCCTTTGCCCCAGCCAGATTTGTTCAGTATTGACAGGAAACCATGGTCGCGCTCTAAGGAGGAGGTGGAGGAGAAAATGAAGATACAAGTCTTCCACCAGCAGCATGATTCCGAGGACGCCGAGCCCTCCTACGACTACACCGTCACGTATCCGGGTGCTTCTTCTAGCACATACCCGGAATATAATCCATCTTCGTCGTACTACGGAGGTGCTACTTCATGGGCACCATGGGATTGAACTCCACTTAGGCCAAAAGCCTAAGCTTGGGGGGAGGTATACCGGCATCACTCATTCTTTGCATATTATGGTTGCTGGATACTTGTATATACTTGTTCAGTTTCTTTCAGTGGTTTTCTAATGAGAGGGAGATGATATTTGGGGAAGTGCTGCCTGAAAACTGATTCTGGACTGTTACCAAAAAAATTCTCAAAAATAGCCAGAACGATATTTTGCGAAGCCAATTTTTGTGCATATTCCCCAGGTTGTTATCTAACTTTCATTAGTTGAACACTTTTCGATTTGAGCAGTGGAAGAATTTCTTAAAAATCGATTACTGTACTGCTGTCAAGTTTGACGAATTCCTGTTGCTTTGTGTTTATGTGACTCTTCTAGTTTTCATTTTCTTGTTTTTTCTTTGTTTCTTTCCTAAAACACAAAAAGACCAAAAATATTTCTGTTGTTTCTATTCACCATTTGTTTATTTTGGTTTCTTGCATTTATTTTGCTTTATTTACTATCGTTGGTTTGCTATAAAAATCCAAAAAGATTTTGCTTTGTTTGCTTGTTTCCCTTTGTTCTTGTTTCCAATTCGAAAACACCAAAAATATTTGCTGTTCTTCTTTGGTTTGTAAAGTTCACTATGAGTTCAATGGTCTTCGGTGGCTGGAGCGTGGTTTTCATTTCATATTATCCAAGCTACACAAGTGAAAGGCAATAATGACGATCTACGACAATCCAATTGTGGTGAGAGGCTGGTATGAACTCTATTTGTTTTCATTTTTGTACATATACTCATCCATGTGAGCATGCTTAGTTGGTTCATGTGAGGTATATGTCATTTAAGAAAGTCTAGTAGTTCATGATCTCTCATGTTTAGCTCCAATTTATTAATATGAGTAGCATGTCATGGATGTTTGCTTGCATTGTTTTATTCATAAGTAGGTATGACATTGTGGTATCCTCCTCTGAATAATTCATTTGAATCAACTTGGCACATGCTCACGCATGCATATGACTGAACAAAATTCAATTAAGCCTCTATGATTTACATTGCTTCAGAGTTCTTGTATCACTTTTATGCCTCCGTTAATTTATTTTGCCGCAAGCATGATTATGACAGTGACTGCTCTCTTGATTTGTCGCTCCCTAGTCTATTGCTAGCCTTCACTTGTACTGAGCGGGAACGCTGCTCGTGCTTCCAAACACCTGAAAACCAAGTTGTTCCAAAGTGTCCACCATAAATACCTATGCATGGCATTTCAAACCATTCCAAGTAAATTCTCATGCGCTACCTTTAAAACCTTCAAAATGCTTCTCAATTTGTGTTAATGTTTTATAGCTCATGAGGAAGTATGTGGTGTTTATCTTTCGACCTTGTCATTTGCTTTTGACGGACTTTCATAATAAGAGCTGGCAACGGGGTGCCCAGCCCCAACTAATAACTTCATTAATAATTCTCTTCACATGTTTTGCTCTGATTCATCAGTAAGCAACTTCATTTTGCAAATAGACACTCCTCCATGGTATGAGATTGATGGTAGGCACCCGAGGATTCGGTTAGCCATGGCTTGTGTAAGCAAAGGTTGGGGGGAGTGTCGCCCATAATGAAACTAAAGTACTTGTGTAAACAAAAGAGAAGAGGGATGATCTACCTTGCTGGTAGACATAACGTCCTTCATGGGAGCCGCTCTTGAAAGTCTGGTTGGCGAGGTAGTTGGTGTACCCATTACCATTCGTTGACAACAACAAACACCTCTCAAAATGATTTTACTCCTGTTTTAAAAATGAAAAGCTCTAGCGCATGTTAATCCCTTCTTCCCTCTGCGAAGGGTCAATCTTTTAATTTTATGTTGTGTCTCCATCCTTTCCTTGAGCACTTTCTTGAGAGCACAACTGTCATTCTTAGTATAATATGTGTGTCCCAAAATATGATTGACTGTGGTATAACTTTGATGCCTTTATCTTTGACAATCTCTATTTCTAGTCTTTCTATGAACTTCAGAGGTGCCTGAGCATTTATGTTTTGCTGATCAAATATGGGCAAGCGAGATACCACTTTATCATACTCTTTTATGAACATTGCAATCCTGCTTATAGACATGATTCATGATGCTTATTATTAATTGTTGGTACCTTTCCATGATTGACATAGCTATTAGATGATCTTATTTGCATGTATCTTACTAGAAGGACCTAGCGCGCCTTGTCGCGCCGTTCTTTGCTGGTGTCGCATAGATGATGTAGACACAATCTCACTAATCGGTATTTCTTACGCAAATAAGATCACTCCCATCGGTGAAGTATTACACCAGCTGAGGAAACATAAGTCGAACTAAGGTAATATGTAATATTTGAGCCAAGATAATTAAAGTCCAGGAAGTAGATCTAGAAAAAAGAACTTACTCATACAGGTAAAATCCACATATTTATTCTTTGCAGAAAAGAAAAACAATAACTCTACATTTTTTCAAATATCTATTTACTGGTGATCATATCATACATGACTCGGCCGCAGCTTGTCTATAATCAAATCATCTAACCTGTCTCTTTTACATGCATTAGACTAAGAGACAGGTAAAGGATGAGGGAAGCAAAACATACTAAGCAATGGCCAGAGCTTTAATCAAAATCACAACACGAGTTCAGCCTTGTTGATGGACCTGCTAACTGCCTCTTCAGTGGCGAAATACCCCCGGCTGAAAGATTGCTCGCTCCAGTTTCTGCACCTTGCCGTGCCCTGTTTTGTATGTTGTCATCATAAATTTCCAAGCTATGACTGTTTCATTCTATATCGTCCTGAGAAAACCATCAATATATAGATTAATAATACGAAAATACAATCCATAACTGGACCATAACAACCAGAACTCCACCTGGTTGTTGATGCTGCAAAATTAAGTCACTGGCTTATATAGAAAGGACCTCATGAGCTGTTACTATCAGCAAAAAATAATGGGTACTAACGTGGTTTGAGAGGGAATGAAACAGGGCCTAATTATGGAACAAAACTAATATTCAAATAGCATGGATGAATTCAAATGACATCATCCATACGTAGCCATGCCCTGGGTAGCACGCAGGTAGACACTTCAAAAGAAAAGATCTAGAAAAGGATAGGTGAAAAGCAAGTGAACATACAATGTTCAGGTTAAATAACAAACAACAAGAACATTTACATGGCCACTAATAGGCAAAATAAGATACTCCCTACATTTCCTTATTATAAGACGTTTTAGCAAAGCCAATTAAGCTTGCCAAAACGTCTTATAAAAGTGAACGAAGGTTGTAGTACTATGCGATGACCTACATGGCTAGCTTAGGGAATAATTGAACATACCATTTTGCACATTGACCGTTGCTATAAGAGAACTAAATAATATGAGGGGAACCTGATTGGTATATCCAGAAATTATAGTTCTTTAGCATCGTCGATGTCTCTTCTTCATTATTTGCATGACCTCTTCATCCCCTCACAATTGCTCGACAATAGTAACTAAAATGTTATATTTTCCCTGTGTCCATTAGTGTGTAGTCTAATGTTACTTCAAAATTGGGGCTGTTTAAATTATAGCTCCCGAACTCATTCCATTAAAGCTGATAGGAAAACCACAACACTACGTGCTTGATGGCTCGTACCACAAAAATCAGTTTCTCATAATTTAGTATTAGTTTCTTGTCATGTCTAATTCATCTACTCTTGAACTACAAAAATAGTACTACATATGTGCAAAAGAGGATGTCGCAAGTTTGTCTAAATTTATATGTATCTAGACACCCTTTAGTATATAGATACATCCGAATTTTGACAAATCTTCGACATCCTTTTATGGTCAGAGGGAGTATAAAAGCTTCTAATCCTGAATGAATATAAAGATGATGTAAGAAACTGTCAAATAATTTTGACCATGCATGTGAAGACATGAACAACTGAATTTTAGAATTCAGGGAATTGATACTTTTATATTGAAAGTTCAAAACTTTGGTTAATACTTAACAGAAAACTCGAAGAAACTACTGGTACTTTGTCACAAACCAAAACAAACCGCAGAATGTTGATTGAGATGTATCCAACATAAGAACACACAAAATTTTACAACACCTATGCTTGCAAGAGAGTAGCACACATTCAGATACCTAAAGCATGTATCAGCAGGGAACTCCCACCAGAAGGACTACCAACCACAACAAGCTGTACAACTCTAGTTTTAGTTGGTATCCAGGCAGAAAGCACTTCCCTTTAGTATTTTGAGCAAAACTGGATGTTCGCGAAATAGATAGAGAATTAGCATAAGAATGAAAAACTAAATAGAATTTGCAACTGAAGAATTTCTTTCGCAAAAATTGAATCATTGTGAGGGTTATATATGATCTCTATAAGAGAAAATGAGATTTTGTTTTTACATTATGATAAGTATCATTCAACCGGTTTAGAAGCTAGTCAGATCCTATGAGCCCAAATTCATTTTCAGGATAAATAATCAAGTCTACATATACTCTACCCACAAAATTAGCTACCGAGTAGATTATGAGAAAGTTGTCTGCCTACCAAATTAGCTCCCACTCTACTAAAGAGAAGATTGTCGGAACGTCTACACCACCCTTTATTATACTGTGCATTCATTCGATGGTAAAATCTATTTTTCCTAGTTTGGCAGTTTATTCCTATGTGCACCAATCACTGCCTTCCTACTTGCTTGATATAATGAGAAGTTGTGAATGTAGGCAGATGCCTCCCTTTGAAGGTCGATGAACCACCTGTTTTGCCAATTTTAACTTAATTTTGTTAACAAGTTCTCTTCTGACATACACATCAATTCTCTCAAATCTTTGCTGACCTATATTTTAGAACAAAACGGCTATACTTCAGAAAGACAAAACTCACCAGAAAATGACATCAAAATCAGAGATAGTGAACAAATAATTTTGTAAGTTGCTTCAATAATACAATTTTGTAAGTTGCTTCAGTAATACTTGAATATCCAAATATTGCACAACTGAAAACATAGCCAAAGAAAAAGAAGACATTAGAAACCTAAGAGCTAACAGCCGCCTTCAGCAGGCAGCAGACATGAACGCCTTGGCAGATTTGAGCATATATCCATTTCAGACAGCCACGATGCACACATGAATATGTACTGCACTACATAACACATGAATATACAGGAATCATCCGCAAGAATGAAGATTCGGTGGAGTTCAAGCAGATCAGCTAGTTGTTAATAAAAACCATCCAAGCAGGAACCGCTACTGTACCTTACGTGGAAGCCCACCGGCGTGTGCTCCTGGCATCCGTGAAACGGACTAACAAGGTCTGAGGACGCCCGCTGCTCACCGTGGTGCTGATGCCACCCATAGCACCGCCTGAAGCCACCAGTCGCCAGGCTCCCTGACACCGAGGTAACATAGTGGAGGTCACCAATGTTTCCATCGATTCAGCCCGCCGAGGCCGCTCTCCGTGCACTGCTCCTCAATCCGCTGAAATCAGCAGATCCCATCGCTCACCATAGTTCGCCTGCAGCAAATCACACCCCCAATCGCCAAATCCACCGTTGTCGCCGCTCACCGTAGACCCCCGGCTGTGGACGGCGACTGGCTGGGTGGCGGAGATGGAATCAGCCACTGGCCTCTAGAGAGGATGGGAGGGGGAGGGGGAGAATGATGCTTGATGCGGCTATGGAGCACTGAATTAGGACGACTCTGATTGATTTGGCTTGACCGAGGAACCGCCTCGCACGGTAGCACAACCGCAATCTTCCCTGTGCATGCGGGGCCCGTGATAGTGACCTGCTAATCGACCACAAGCGCTCGCAACCCTGGGAGCTTAGTGCTCTTTAGGGATTATGAACTGCCTAAGTGTTAGCCATATCATGAGAATATTTACATCATATGAGAAAATGTGTTCGTGAAAGTTCTTTTATCGCACTCAGTTGTTAACTGAATTGCTTGAGGACAAGCAATAAGCTAAGCTTGGGGGAGTTGATACGTCCAAAACGTATCTACTTTCCCGAACACTTTTGCTATTGTTTTGCCTCTAATTTGTGTATTTTGGATACAACTAACACGGACTAACGCTGTTTTCAGCAGAATTGCTCTGGTGTCTTGTTTTTGTGCAGAAATTCAACTTTTGGGAAAATCCTCGGAATTTATATCAATGGGCCTATTTTACCAGAAGACTCTCGGAGCCAGAAGGGCAAGCCAGCTGGAGGCCCGAGGGCCCCACACACCAGGCCGGCGCGGCCCGGGGGGCGCGCCTCCCTAGTGTGTGGCCCCCTCGGCTGGCCTCCGACGCCCCCCTCTGGACTACTTAAAGGGGTTCGATCTAAAAATCGCGGGGAGAAGTCGAAGTCGCCAGAAACCCTCCAGTACGCTGCCACATCGCGAAACTCCGTCTCGGGGGCCAGAAGTCTCTGTTCTGGCACTCCGCCGGGACGGGGAATTGGAGGAGATCATCGCCATCATCACCACCGATGCCTCTCCATCGACCAGCAATATTTCCCCCATCCATGTGTGAGTAATTCCCCCGCTGTAGGCTGAAGGGGATGGTAGGGATTGGATGAGATTGGTCATGTAATATCATAAGATTGTTAGGGCATAGTGCCTAGTGTCCGTAATTGGTACTTTGATGATATTGTTGCAACTTGTTATGCTTAATGCTTGTCACTAGGGCCCGAGTGCCATGATTTCAGATCTGAACATGTTATTATTTCATCATGATATGCATTGTTTTATGATCTTACCTGCAAGTTGTATACACATGTCGTTGTCCGGAACCAAAGGCCCCGAAGTGACAGAAATCGGGACAACCGGAGGGGATGGTAGTGATGTGAGGATCACATGTGTTCACGGAGTGTTAATGCTTTGCTCCGGTACTCTATTAAAAGGAGTACCTTAATATCCAGTAGATTCCCTAGAGGCCCGGCTGCCACCGGCTGGTAGGACAAAAGATGTTGTGCAAGTTTCTCATTGCGAGCACGTACGACTATATATGGAACACATGCCTATGGATTGCTTTGTACTTGGACACCGCTTTATTATTATCTGCAAATGCCCTGCTTTGATTGTTACATGAGTTTCTCTCATCCATGCAACGCCCGTCATCCATCCCTGTGCCTACAGTATTTTAATCCTATTGTTTACTATAATCACTACTGCTGTATGTATTACTCTGCTGCTGTTATTTCACTACTGCTACTGCTATAAAACTGTTACTACTGATAAACTCTTGCGAGCAAGTCCGTTTCCAGGTGCAGCTGAATTGACAACTCCGCTGTTAAGGCTTTCAAGTATTCTTTATCTCCCCTTGTGTCGAATCAATAAATTGGGTTTTACTTCCCGCGAAGACTACTGCGATCCCCTATACTTGTGGGTTATCAATGCGAGCGGATGCGGTGGCATAGGCGGAGGTGAGGCTCTAAAAACACCAATACCCTAAGCGGAGAAGGGTTGAGGTCGAGGGAGATGATTGAGATTGGCGGCACACATAATGAGAGGGGCAATTTTTTTGGACAGTGACCGTACGCTGTGCACATATAGATGACTCTTGGCTAGAAAAAGACTGATGACCCTGAGATGGATAATATTTTGTTTAATAATATAAAAAATATGCCACTACTATTTCAGGCAAACCAAAATTGCACAGACCACAACAGAAATCAATCAATCCCGCGAGATGGAAAAATCGTAGTGGTCACCTGCATGCATCATTCATCAGAACTGAGATTAGATCAAAGTGTTCCTAAAAGTAACAAAAGATATTTGTCTTCAAGGAACTTGTTTGGCAGATCCTGCAAATACTGTGGGAAATGGCAAAAGAAAAATCATAATGGTGTTAAGCATGGTATTGAACTACTCAAAAAAGGGATCATTTGGCGTGTGGGAAATGGCAAAATTATTAGAATCTGGAGAGACAATTGGATTAACAGAATGGGTAATCTAAAAATTACAGGAAAAAAGAAAAAATCCAGAATCAGAAGAGTTAACTCCCTATTTGGAAGTGGTTCAAATGGCTGGAATGAGGAACTCATTAAAGAAACATTCTGGCCACACGACGCGGAGGAAGTACTAAAGATCAGAGTCCCCTCGGAGGATTTTGAAGATACCCCTGCTTGGAAATATGAAAATAGTGGTTGTTTTACAGTAAAGAGTGCTTACAAACTTGCCCTATCTATCAAGAAAGAAACACCTAGCTCATCTAGTGCCTACCCAGATGGAAAACGCTTGTTATGGAGAAACATCTGGAAAGCGGTAGTGCCCAACAAAGTTCGTATTTTTGCTTGGCGACTGGCTGTTGATAATCTCCCAACTCAGAGAAACAAATGGCGCAGGACTCTTGAGGTGCATAACATATGTAAAATTTGTGGTGCTCAAACGGAGGACAGCTACCATGCAGCGGTTGAATGCACAAAGGCCAAAGCTTTAAGACATAAGATGAGAGAATACTGGGACCTCCCAAATGAAGAATACTTTAGAAGAACAGGAAAGGATTGGCTTATTATTCTGCTGAGTAATACAAACAGGACGATGCACCAAGCCACTCTTCTTGTCCTGTGGAGAGCTTGGCATCTAAGGGATGATATCATACATGCAAAAGGCGAAGATACTATTGAGCACTCTGCCAGGTTCCTCCTTTCTTATGCTAATAGTTTTAATTCTAACCACCTGATACTTCTCAAACGTATCTATAATTTCTTATGTTCCATGCTACTTTTATGACAATACTCACATGTTTTATACACACTTTATGTCATTATTATGCATTTTCCGGCACTAACCTATTGACGAGATGCCGAAGAGCCAGTTGCTGTTTTATGTTGTTTTTGGTTTCAGAAATCCTACAAAGGAAATATTCTCGGAATTGGATGAAATCAACGCCCAGGGTCTTATTTTTCCACGGAGCTTCCAGAAGACCGAAGAGCATACGAAGTGGGGCCACGAGGGCCGTAACCATAGGGCGGCGCGGCCAGCATGGGGCCCGCGCCGGCCTATGGTGTGGGGCCCCTGCGCCGCCTCCAACTCTGCCCTTCCGCCTACTTATACTCTCCGTCGCGAAAACCCTATTACCGAGAGCCACGATACGGAAAACCTTCCATAGACGCCGCCGCCGCCAATCACATCTCGGGGGATTCCGGAGATCGCCTCCGGCACCTTGCCGGAGAGGGGAATCATCTCCCGGAGGACTCTTGATGCGCGTGGTTGACGTATTGTCTTTCCGTTCGACACGCGTCCGTTGGGAACCCCAAGAGGAAGGTGTGATGCGTACAGCGGCAAGTTTCCCTCAGTAAGAAACCAAGGTTTATCGAACCAGTAGGAGTCAAGAAGCACGTGAAGGTTGATGGCGGCGAGATGTAGTGCGGCGCAACACCAGGGATTCCGGCGCCAACGTGGAACCTGCACAACACAAACCAAGTACTTTGCCCCAACGAAACAGCGAGGTTGTCAATCTCACTGGCTTGCTGTAACAAAGGATTAGATGTATAGTGTGGAAGATGATTGTTTGCAGAAAACAGTAGAACAAGTATTGCAGTAGATTTTATTTCAGTATAGAGAATTGGACCGGGGTCCACAGTTCACTAGAGGTGTCTCTCCCATAAGATAAACAACATGTTGGGTGAACAAATTACAGTTGGGCAATTGACAAATAGAGAGGGCATGACCATGCACATACATATTATGATGAGTATAGTGAGATTTAATTGGGCATTACGACTGTTGGAGATATGCCCAAGAGGCAATAATAAATTAGTTATTGTTATATCTTAGTGTTCATGATAAATGTTTACATCCCATGCTATAATTGTATCAACCGAAACATTGATACATGTGTGTTATGTAAACAACAAGGAGTCCCTAGTAAGCCTCTTGTATAACTAGCTTGTTGATTAACAGATGATCATGGTTTCGTGATCATGAACATTGGATGTTGTTAATAACAAGGTTATGTCATTGGGTGAATGATATAATGGACATACACCCAAATAAGCGTAGCATGAGATCAAGTCATTAAGTTCAACTTGCTATAAGCTTTCGATACATAGTTACCTAGTCCTTCGACCATGAGATCATGTAAATCACTTACACCGGAAGGGTACTTTGATTACATCAAACGCCATTGCGTAAATGGGTGGTTATAAAGATGAGATTAAGTAGTCGGAAAGTGTGAGTTGAGGCATATGGATCAACAGTGGGATTTGTCCATCCCAATGACGGATAGATATACTCTGGGCCCTCTCGGTGGAATGTCGTCTGATTAGCTTGCAAGCATGTGATTGGATCACAAGAGATGACATACCACGGTAACGAGTAAAGAGTACTTGTCGGTAACGAGGTTGAACAAGGTATGGAGATACCGATGATCGAACCTCGGACAAGTAAAGTATCGCGTGACAAAGGGAATCGGTATCGTATGTAAATGGTTCAATCGATCACTAAGTTATCGTTGAATATGTGGGAGCCATTATGGATCTCCAGATCCCACTATTGGTTATTGGTCGGAGATGAGTCTCGACCATGTCTGCATAGTTCACGAACCGTAGGGTGACGCGCTTAAGGTTCGATGTCGCATAAGTAGATTCAGAATATGAGATGGAGACCGAAGTTTGTTCGGAGTCTCGGATGGGATCCGGGACATCACGAGGAGGTCCAGAATGGTCCGGAGAATAAGATTCATATATGGGAAGTCATTTTCAGGGTTACCGGAAAAGTTCAGGATTTTTCGGTATTGTACCGGAGGTTCTAGAAGGTTCCGGAGGGTACCATAGTGGGGCCCACCTATCCCGGACGACCAACATGGACCGGAGGGGTCGCATAGGCCCACATGGGCCATGCACACCAGCCCCCCAAGGCCCATGTGGCTGTACCTAGTGGATAAGATCAAATCCCTTGAAAATAGGGACTTAACTTGGGGGGAAGTTCCCCCCCCCCCTTGTTTTGGCCGACCCAAAGGCTTGGAGGAGGGGCCAAGGCAGCCCCCCCACGCCTATATAAGAGGGAGGGGAGGGCTGGGGCGCAGCACATCATCCCCCCAAGCCCTAGCCGCCCCTCTCTCCCTCCTCCTTCTTCCTGCGCAGGCTTGGCGAAGCCCTGCAGGAATTTCTCCTCCACCTCCACCACCACGCCGTTGTGCTGCTGGGATTCCGAGGGGATCTACCACACCTCCGCTGCCCGCTGGAACGGGGAGAGGACAGGCTTCATCGACACCGTACGCACGACCGAGTACGGAAGTGCTGCCGGATTGCAGCACAGGATGATCGACTACATCAACAACGAGATCTAATCTCGTAAGCTTTGGAAATCTTCGAGGGTTAGTCTCACATGATCTTCTCGTTGCTTCGATCTTGGTAGATTAGATCTTGGGTGTTCCATAGATTAGATCTTGGATTTATTCATCTTGCGGTAGGAAATTTTTTGTTTTCTATGCTACGAACCCCATCAGTGGTATCAGAGCCATGTCTATGCATAGATCTGTTGCACGAGTAGAACACAATGGTTTTGTGGGCGTTGATGCTTTTGTTGCTTTAGTTTGTGTACTTTGCATCTTGCGGGATGGTGGGATGAAGCGGCCCGGGCTAACTTTACATGACCGCGTCTCATGAGACTTGCTCCACGCTTGACATGCAACTTGTATTGCATAAGTGGCTTTGCGGGTGTCTGTCTCTCCCACCATAGTGAAGATTGCAATTTGCACTTTCTATTGTCAACACTAGTATCACCGTTGTGGTTCATGTTCGTAGGTAGATTGGATCTTACTCGAAAACCCTAAACCACGTAAAATATGCAAACCAAATTAGAGGCGTCTAACTTGTTTTTGCAGGGTTTGGTGATGTGATATGGCCATGATGTGATGATGATTATATTTGATGTATGAGATGTTCATTATTGTATTATGGCAACCGGCAGGAGCCTAATGGTTGTCTTTAAATTTGTTAAGACCTGCGTGTCTATTCATCATGTAATAGCTTTATTTCAAGTAGTTGTTATAGTAGCTATAAGTGATGGACAACCATGAAGCGGTGCCATGGACCTTGGTACAATGCTGGTGATGATGGAGATCATGCTCGTGTGCTTTGGAGATGGAGATCAAAAGCACAAGAAGAAAGGCCATATCATATCACATATTATGAATTGCATGTGATGTTAATCCTTTATGCATCTTATCTTGCTTAGATCGCGACGGTAGCATTATAAGATGATCCCTCACATTAATATCAAGATAATAAAGTGTTCTCCCCTCGTATGCACCGTTGCTACAGTTCGTCGTTTTGAAGCATCTCGTGATGATCGGATGTGATAGATTCTACGTTCACATACAACGGGTGTAAGCCATGTTTGCACACGCGGAATACTTGGGTTTGCTTGGCGAGCCTAGCATGTACAGACATGGCCTCGGGACACTGGAAACCGAAAGGTTGAACACGAGTCATATGTATGATATGATCAACATGTTGATGTTCACCATTGAAGCTACATCATCTCACGTGATGATCGGTTTTGGTGTAGTGGATTTGGATCGTGTACCACTTAACAACCATGAGGGATGTTGTATTAAGTGGGAGTTCATTAGTAATTAGATTAAAACATGAACTAATTATCATGAACATAGTATGAATAGTATTTTGGATTAAATTTGTAGAATTGGCATCCGTTATCTACCATGCGCTAGTCTTGTAATTGAGATAGAAATAATGTTAAGTCTGACAAGTAACTTTATGGACTGGTACCGTATTGTTAAAGAATCAAGATATGATTAAGTCCTAATGCAAACTTTTAGTAAACCTCACATTAATGATTCAAAGAGCAATGGTTTCAATTAGTACCAAATCATCTTGTCTCAATGAAATTTGAAGTTCAAATCCGTTTGAAAAGTAAGGAGCTGGAAATTTTGTTTTCAGAAATAAGCAAGGTATGAGATATATGTGATATCTAAGACCTTATTGCAAGATGATAGAATATAATCTAGTGAGACTACATAAACTCATAAGTTTTATGGGAATGTACGAAGGTTGAAGACGCCCGGCGTCTCAATCCTCCAACTAGTTGGGCACTAACGATATTCGCATATCCATGAAGTGATCATCCTTAGTATGCACCGTTGCTAATACTCGTCGTTTCGAAGCATCACGTGATGATCGGGTGTGATAGATTCTATGTGTGCATACAACGGGTGCAAGCCAGATTTGCACATGCGAATACTGAGGTTAAACTTTACGAGCCTAGCATGTACAGACATGGTCTCGGAAAGTCATCATGATATGATGGATAAAATTATGAGTGAAATTGTTCATCATGTTACAAAAATTACTAATAGTGAAATCTGGAACACTTGTCATATGATGATCAACTTTAAAGTAAGAACCTCAAGGTTATTGGTATTTGACCAATGTACCTAGAAGTTATTGAAGGTGAAGTGTTTTCTAAGAATGGGGAATGCTAAAAGAGAAACCACAAAAGATATTTTGGCAGAAAGAAAGAAAAAGACTAGAAAGTCTAGCTCAGGTGTATATAGATGATATACATGTTATGGATGTATTCCTTGTTTGGTCACATAATAAAATTCTTGGGTATTTGTACCAGATTGGTTGGTATGAGATATCATACAATACAACGCAATACAAGAATACGATGGCCTAAGTGACTGATAAGGAATAAGGTAATAATGCACGTCTGGAATATAATAAAGTGTTATTATGTTTGTCGTTGGCATTCTACATAGCCCTTAGAATTTATAATAAAGAACTTAATAAATTGTTATTTTGCTCTGGTCAAATGAAAACAATGAGTTGTTCAAATTATGACATTACTCCATGTACGATGGATAAGTTATTATAAATCTTAATGGTGAAACACACATACATAACACTGACGCTAAAATGCCATAAGGCAAATGATTTGAATTCCACTTATTTGTGGAACCGCCATTTAGGTCATGTTAGAGAGGAACGCATGAAGGAACTCCATGCAACTGGATTTTTGGAGTCATTTGATTTTTGAATCGTTTGGCGCTTGCAAATCTTTTCTAAAAAGAATGACTAAATACCGTTCATAGGCCAAGAGTTGAACGTGGAACTAACTTAGTGGAAACATACATGATGATATATGTGGTTCACTGGGTATAGTTGTGTGCGGGAGATTCTTCTACTTCATGAAAACTTCCAACAATGAATTGAGTATATATATATGTTGATATATTCGATAAGGAAGAAGTTTGAAACATTTGAATGGATTCAAATAAATTTCAGCATGAAGTGGAAATCATCGTAATAGAAAAGTCAAATATCTATGATTGGATCATAGTGGAAATATTTGAATTACGAGTTTTAGCGAACATCTAAGAGAGTTATGAAGTTGTTCTACAACTCACGTTTCTTGGAGTATCATAGTAATGATGAAGTATCCGAGATATGTATCCAAACCTTGTTGGATCAAAGATGAGATAAAATATTGATGCCATTATATTTTATGGATTATGCTTTAGTGACTACCGCTTTTACACTAAATAGAGCATCATCATAATCCGTTGAAATGACACCATACGAGTTATGGCATGGGTATAAACCATAATATTCCTTTCTTAAATTTTGGTATGCATAGCATAAGTAAATAAGTTTACAACCAAAATCGGATGAATGTCTTTGTTGGTTATCCCAGAGAAATGATTGGGAATTCTTTCCACTATGGAGACAAACATAAAAGTGTTTGTCGATGTTTCTTACTTATTTCAAAGAAATTGTTTCTAGCGAACTATTTGAGTGGGAGGACAATGGAACTTGATAAGGTTCATGAACCTGAGCATGATGATCAGAGTAGCGCAGCATCAGAATTGGTTCCGGAAGCAGCTACGAAGATCATGGCTCCCATGTCTACAAAGTGTTATAGTCATGGAGATCAAAGTACTAATTGAACCTTGTATATGTGGTTTATTTTGTGATCAAATAAATGATTTGTGGACAAATGATTGTTTTTGAACAATGATAAACCAACTACATACAAAGAAGTTATGATGGGCCTTGACTCCGTTAAAATGGCTATGCGCCATGAAATCCAAGATAGATGAATGCTTATTGAAAGTAAATGGATCTATAAAATAGATGGACTTGGATGAAATATCCTTAAGGAAGCTTGACTTATCGAAAAGTTGTTTACGACAAAGTTCAAAGAGTTGACTGCGATAAGATTAGATCTTCCGTGGCAATGCTTATAGTCTATGTGGATTATTCTAGTAATCGCTACATATTTCTTTTATGAGATATGATAGTAAGATGGCAGAAATACATTCCTTACCAGAAGCGTGTATGAAGGATGTATACTAGATACAACCAAGAGTTTTTGCTAGTCCGTGGAATACTAGATAGGTATACGAACTTCAATTGGATGAAGTGAGTATCGCGGAGTTGGAATCTTCACCGGATGAAATAATCAAAGGGTTTTGATTTCATCAGAAACTATGAAGATGCTTGCATTTGCAAGAAATTAAGTGGGAGCGCTGAGACATATTTGTAATACTTTATGTAGATGACATATCGTTGATTATAAATAATGTAATTATATAATTGATTAAAAAGGTTTCATTGAGAATTAACTTCAATGAAAGGGTATGGACTGAAACATATTTAGTGTCAAGATCTATGAAGATAGATTGAAACACATAATAAGTTTAAGTCAAAGTACATAGAATGGATATTGAAGTAGTTCAATATAAAAATATTAAGAAGGGTGTTCTTTTCATGCGAAGGTTTAACAAGACTTGAGTGTATTTGACACTCGATGAGTAAAAACACATGAGTGATTTTAGATCACGAATAATATGTACACAGTCAGATGTTCTATGCTCTAAAGGTATTATGAGCATATACCAGAATGATTCATGTGATGATCATTGGACGACAGTAAAGAATATCCTTGAGAACTTTAGAAGAACCAAGGATATATATATAGTTTTATATGGGGTAATGACAAACAAATTGTTGTAAGGTGTTGCACCGATATTTGTTTGGTCACATATAAAAATTAATTTCAAATCTCAATTAGGCTAAGTGTTGTTTAAAAGGGTAGCACAATGCTAGTTTTAGAAGAGTTCTAAATATTGTGACGGATTCTACAAAAGAAGGCAGAGTATGTCATTATTTTGACAATGATTGAGGATGTTAAGTCAAGAAGTTCTTTGAGAACTTGGTTTAGTTCCGATAGTGTCAGAACTTTGAAGCTATATTGTGTGTGACAATATTAGTGACATATTTCAGACCGCGGAATTAAGGTTCCACCAGAAGACCAAACATATTTAATGCCGACTCATTTGAAAATGAGTGATGTGTAGAGATGCAAATGAATTGCAAAATACATACGTTTCTGAACAGTCAGATCCGTTGACTAAAACCTCTCCCGTGAACAAAACATGATAAGCACCAGAAGGCCAAGGTGTTATATCCTTACAAATGTAAACTAGATTATTGACTCTAGTGCAAGTGGGAGACTGTTGGAGATATGCCCAAGAGGCAATAATAAATTAGTTATTGTTATATCTTAGTGTTCATGATAAATGTTTACATCCCATGCTATAATTGTATCAACCGAAACATTGATACATGTGTGTTATGTAAACAACAAGGAGTCCCTAGTAAGCCTCTTGTATAACTAGCTTGTTGATTAACAGATGATCATGGTTTCGTGATCATGAACATTGGATGTTGTTAATAACAAGGTTATGTCATTGGGTGAATGATATAATGGACATACACCCAAATAAGCGTAGCATTAGATCAAGTCATTAAGTTCAACTTGCTATAAGCTTTCGATACATAGTTACCTAGTCCTTCGACCATGAGATCATGTAAATCACTTACACCGGAAGGGTACTTTGATTACATCAAATGCCATTGCATAAATGGGTGGTTATAAAGATGAGATTAAGTATTCGGAAAGTGTGAGTTGAGGCATATGGATCAACAGTGGGATTTGTCCATCCCAATGACGGATAGATATACTCTGGGCCCTCTCGGTGGAATGTCGTCTGATTAGCTTGCAAGCATGTGATTGGATCACAAGAGATGACATACCACGGTAACGAGTAAAGAGTACTTGTCGGTAACGAGGTTGAACAAGGTATGGAGATACCGATGATCGAACCTCGGACAAGTAAAGTATCGCGTGACAAAGGGAATCGGTATCGTATGTAAATGGTTCAATCGATCACTAAGTTATCGTTGAATATGTGGGAGCCATTATGGATCTCCAGATCCCACTATTGGTTATTGGTCGGAGATGAGTCTCGACCATGTCTGCATAGTTCACGAACCGTAGGGTGACGCGCTTAAGGTTCGATGTCGCATAAGTAGATTCGGAATATGAGATGGAGACCGAAGTTTGTTCGGAGTCTCGGATGGGATCCAGGACATCACGAGGAGGTCCGGAATGGTCCGGAGAATAAGATTCATATATGGGAAGTCATTTTCAGGGTTACCGGAAAAGTTCAGGATTTTTCGGTATTGTACCGGAGGTTCTAGAAGGTTCCGGAGGGTACCATAGTGGGGCCCACCTATCCCGGACGACCAACATGGACCGGAGGGGTCGCATAGGCCCACATGGGCCATGCACACCAGCCCCCCAAGGCCCATGTTTTGGCCAACCCAAAGGCTTGGAGGAGGGGCCAAGGCAGCCCCCCCACGCCTATATAAGAGGGAGGGGAGGGCTGGGGCGCAGCACATCATCCCCCCAAGCCCTAGCCGCCCCTCTCTCCCTCCTCCTTCTTCCTGCGCAGGCTTGGCGAAGCCCTGCAGGAATTTCTCCTCCACCTCCACCACCACGCCGTTGTGCTGCTGGGATTCCGAGGGGATCTACCACACCTCCGCTGCCCGCTGGAACGGGGAGAGGACAGGCTTCATCGACACCGTACGCACGACCGAGTACGGAAGTGCTGCCGGATTGCAGCACAGGATGATCGACTACATCAACAACGAGATCTAATCTCGTAGGCTTTGGAAATCTTCGAGGGTTAGTCTCACATGATCTTCTCGTTGCTTCGATCTTGGTAGATTAGATCTTGGGTGTTCCATAGATTAGATCTTGGATTTATTCGTCTTGCGGTAGGAAAATTTTTGTTTTCTATGCTACGAACCCCATCAACGACAAAGTACATAGACCGCTATCCAGCATGCATCTATGCCTAAAAAGTCCACCTTCAGGTTATCATCCGAACCCCTTCCAGTATTAAGTTGCTAACAACAGACAATTGCATTAAGTATGGTGCGTAATGTAATCAATAACTACATCCTCGGACATCGCATCAATGTTTTATCCCTAGTGGCAACAGCACATCCATAACCTTAGAGGTTTCTGTCACTCCCCCAGATTCACGGAGACATGAACCCACTATCGAGCATAAATACCCCCTCTTGGAGTTACTAGCAAAAACTTGGCCAGAGCCTCTACTAATAACGGAGAGCATGCAAGATCATAAACAACACATAGATATAAATTGATAATCAACATAACATAGTATTCTCTATTCATCGGATCCCAACAAACACAACATATAGCATTACAGATAGATGATCTTGATCATGTTCGGCAGCTCACAAGACCCGACAATTAAGCACAATGAGGAGAAGACAACCATCTAGCTACTGCTATGGACCCATAGTCCAGGGGTAGACTACTCACACATCACTCCGGAGGCGACCATGGCGGCGTAGAGTCCTCCGGGAGATGATTCCCCTCTCCGGCAGGGTGCCGGAGGCGATCTCCTGAATCCCCCGAGATGGGATTGGCGGCGGCGGCGTCTCTGGAAGGTTTTCCGTATCGTGGCTCTCGGTACTGGGGGTTTCGCGACAAAGGCTATTTGTAGGCGGAAGGGTAGGTCAGGGGGCATCACGAGGGGCCCAGGAGACAGGTCGGCGCGGCCAGGGCTTAGGCCGCGCCGCCCTACCTCCTGGCTGCCTCGTGGCCCCACTTCGTTGACTCTCCGGTCTTCTGGAAGCTTCGTGTGAAAATTGGCCCCTGGGCGTTGATTTCGTCCAATTCCGAGAATATTTCCTTACTAGGATTTCTGAAACCAAAAACAGCAGAAAACAGCAACTGGCTCTTCGGCATCTCGTTAATAGTTTAGTTCCAAAAAATGCATAAATATGACATAAAGTATGCATAAAACATGTAGGTATCATCAATAATGTGGCATGGAACATAAGAAATTATCGATACGTCGGAGACGTATCAGCATCCCCAAGCTTAGTTTCTGCTCGTCCCGAGCAGGTAAACGATAAACAAAGATAATTTCTGGAGTGACATGCCATCATAACCTTGATCATACTATTGTAAGCATATGTAATGAATGCAGTGATCAAAACAATGTATATGACATCAGTAAACAAATGAATCATAAAGCAAAGACTTTTCATGAATAGTACTTCAAGACAAGCATCAATAAGTCTTGCATAAGAGTTAACTCATAAAGCAATAATTCAAAGTAAAGGCATTGAAGCAACACAAAGGAAGATGAAGTTTCAGCGGTTGCTTTCAACTTATAACATGTATATCTCATGGATATTGTCAATGTAAAATAATATAACAAGTGCAATATGCAAGTATGTAGGAATCAATGCACAGTTCACACAAGTGTTTGCTTCTTGAGGTGGAGAGAAATAGGTGAACTGACTCAACAATAAAAGTAAAAGAATGGTCCTTCAAAGAGGAAAGCATCGATTGCTATATTTGTGCTAGAGCTTTGATTTTGAAAACAAGAAACACTTTTGTCAACGGTAGTAATAAAGCATATGTGTTATGTAAATTATATCTTACAAGTTGCAAGCCTCATGCATAGTATACTAATAGTGCCCGCACCTTGTCCTAATTAGCTCGGATTACCTGGATTATCATCGCAATGCACATGTTTTCACCAAGTGTCACAAAGGGGTACCTCTATGCCGCCTGTACAAAGGTCTAAGGAGAAAGCTCGCATCGGATTTCTCGCTATTGATTATTCTCAACTTAGACATCCATACCGTGACAACATAGACAACAGATAATGGACTCCTCTTTTATGCATAAGCATGTAGCAACAATTAATTATTTTCTCATATGAGATTGAGGATATTTGTCCAAAACTGAAACTTCCACCATGGATCATGGCTTTAGTTAGCGGCCCAATGTTCTTCTCTAACATTATGCAATGCTCTAACCATTTTGGTGGTAAATCTCCCTTACTTCAGACAAGACGAACATGCATAGCAACTCACATGATATTCAACAAAGAGTAGTTGATGGCGTCCCCAGGAACATGGTTATCGCACAACAAGCAACTTAATAAGAGATAAAGTGCATAAGTACATATTCAATACCACAATAGTTTTTAAGCTATTTGTCCCATGAGCTATATATTGTAAAGGTAGAGTATAGAAATTTTAAAGGTAGCACTCAAGCAATTTACTTTGGAATGGCAGAGAAATACCATGTAGTAGGTAGGTATGGTGGACACAAATGGCATAGTGGTTGGCTCAAGGATTTTGGATGCATGAGAAGTATTCCCTCTGGATACAAGGTTTAGGCTAGCAAGGTTATTTGAAACAAACACAAGGATGAAGCGGTGCAGCAAAACTCACATAAAAGACATATTGTAAACATTATAAGACTCTACACCGTCTTCCTTGTTGTTCAAACTCAATACTAGAAATTATCTAGACCTTAGAGAGACCGAATATGCAAACCAATTTTTAGCATGCTCTATGTATTTCTTCATTAATAAGTGCAAAGCATATGATGCAAGAGCTTAAACATGAGCACAACAATTGCCAAGTATCACATTATCCAAAACATTTTAGCAATTACTACATGTATCATTTTCCAATTCCAACCATATAACAATTTAACGAAGAAGAAACTTCGCCATGAATACTATGAGTAGAGCCTAAGGACATATTTGTCCATATGCTACAGCGGAGCGTGTCTCTCTCCCACACAAAGAATGCTAGGATCCATTTTATTCAAACAAAAACAAAAACAAACCGACGCTCCAAGCAAAGCACATAAGATGTGACGGAATAAAAATATAGTTTCAGGGGAGGAACCTGATAATGTTGTCGATGAAGAAGGGGATGCCTTGGGCATCCCCAAGCTTAGACGCTTGAGTCTTCTTGATATATGCAGGGGTGAACCACCGGGGCATCCCCAAGCTTAGAGCTTTCACTCTCCTTGATCATGTTGTATCATCTCCCTCTCTTGATCCTTGAAAACTTCCTCCACACCAAACTCAAAACAACTCATTAGAGGGTTAGTGCACAATCAAAATATACATGTTCAGATGTGACATAATCATTCTTAACACTTCTGGACATTTCACAAAGCTACTGAAAGTCAATGGAATCGAAAAATCCATCGAACATAGCAAAATAGGCAATGCGAAATAAAAGGCAGAATCTGTCAAAACAGAACAGTTTGTAAAGACGAATTTTATTGAGGCACCAGACTTGCTCAAATGAAAATGCTCAAATTGAATGAAAGTTGCGTACATATCTGAGGATCACTCACGTAAATTGGCTTAATTTTCTGAGTTACCTACAGAGAATTTTGCCCAGATTCGTGACAGCAAAGAAATCTGTTTCTGCGCAGTAATCCAAATCTAGTATGAACCTTACTATCAACGACTTTACTTGGCACAACAAAACACTAAACTAAGATAAGGATATGTTGCTACAGTAGTAAACAACTTCCAAGATACAAAATAAAAAACAAAATACTGTAGTAAAAACATGGGTTGTCTCCCATAAGCGCTTTTCTTTAACGCCTTTCAGCTAGGCGCAGAAAGTGTATATCAAGTGTTATCAAGAGACGAAGTATCAACATCATAATTTGTTCTAATAATAGAATCATAAGGTAACTTCATTCTCTTTCTAGGGAAGTGTTCCATACCTTTCTTGAGAGGAAATTGATATTTAATATTACCTTCCTTCATATCAATGATAGCACCAACAGTTCGAAGAAAAGGTCTTCCCAATATAATGGGACAAGATGCATTGCATTCAATATCCAAGACAACAAAATCAACGGGAACAAGGTTATTGTTAACGGTAATGCGAACATTATCAACTTTTCCCAAAGGTTTCTTTGTAGAATGATCAGCAAGATTAACATCCAAATAACAATTTTTCAATGGTGGCAAGTCAAGCATATTATAAATTTTTTTAGGCATAACAGAAATACTTGCACCAAGATCACATAAAGCATTACAATCAAAGTCATTGACCTTCATCTTAATGATGGGCTCCCAACCATCCTCGAGCTTCCTAGGAATAGAAGCTTCGCGTTCTAATTTCTCTTCTCTAGCTTTTATGAGAGCCTTTGTAATATGTTTCGTGAAAGCCAAATTTATAGCACTAGCATTAGGACTCTTCGCAAGTTTTTGTA
This sequence comes from Lolium perenne, assembly GCF_019359855.2. Classification (NCBI taxonomy): domain Eukaryota; kingdom Viridiplantae; phylum Streptophyta; class Magnoliopsida; order Poales; family Poaceae; genus Lolium; species Lolium perenne. The sequence goes on from NC_067250.2 coordinate 128,756,842, forward strand.
GGAACTTTATAACTTCAGAGATGTGGCAATCATCAAAATTCAAACCATTATAATCTAAAGCAATGGGATCATCATCCCCAATGTTGGAAAAAATTTCAGCAGTTTTATCACAGGCAGTTTCAGCAGTTTTAGCAGTTTCGGGCAGTTTCTCGCGCTTTGCATTTGAAGTGGAAACATTGCTAACACCAATTCTTTTATTATTAATAGTAGGAGGTGCAGCAACTTGTGGAGCATTAGCATTGCTAGTAGTGGTAATAGTCCAAACTTTAGCTATATTATCTTCTTTTTCATTTTCTTCTTTCTCCCACCTAGCACGCAATTCGGCCATCAATCTTATATTCTCATTAATTCTAACTTGGATGGCATTTGCTGTAGTAATAATTTTATTATCTATATCCTCAGGTTTAGCAGCCATTTTATTAATTAAAGAAGATTGTGATGCAGACATGTATGAGATTCGGTTTTCAGCATTTGCAAGTTTAGTTTGTAACCCAGAGATCTCCATATTCAAATTTTCAAGTTGATTTCCTATATTCTTCAACAAGGTAGATTGCTCATTCATAGTTTTAGTAAACAATTTATTTTGCTCATATTGTGATTGCATAAAGTTCTTGGTGGATCTTTCAATTTCTAACATCTTTTCCTCATTAGGTGAAGCGTATCTACCATAAGAGTTACCATTAGCAGGATATGGCCTAGAATTATTATAATTGTTATTTTTAATGAAATTCACATCAACATATTCTTTTTGAGCACCCCATGACGCTAACGGAACATTATTAGGATCAACATTAGGCCTACCGTTCACAAGCATAGACATAATAGCATCAATCTTATCACTCAAGGAAGTGGTTTCTTCGACAGAATTTACCTTCTTACCTTGTGGAGCTCTTTCCGTGTGCCATTCAGAGTAATTGATCATCATATTATCAAGAAGCTTTGTTGCTTCGCCAAGAGTGATGGACATAAAGGTACCTCCAGCAGCTGAATCCAATAGGTTCCGCGAAGAAAAATTCAGTCCTGCATAAAAGGTTTGGATGATCATCCAAGTAGTCAGTCCATGGGTTGGGCAATTTTTAACCAAAGATTTCATTCTTTCCCATGCTTGTGCAACATGCTCAGTATCCAATTGTTTAAAATTCATTATGCTACTCCTCAAAGATATAATTTTAGCAGGGGGATAATATCTACCAATAAAAGCATCCTTGCATTTAGTCCATGAATCAATACTATTCTTAGGCAGAGATAGCAACCAATCTTTAGCTCTTCCTCTTAATGAGAAAGGGAACAATTTTAATTTTATAATGTCACCATCTACATCTTTATACATTTGCATTTCACACAATTCAACAAAATTATTGAGATGGGCAGCAGCATCATCAGAACTAACACAAGAAAATTGCTCTCGCATAACAAGATTTAGTAAAGCAGGTTTAATTTCAAAGAATTCTGCTGTAGTAGCAGGTGGAGCAATAGGTGTGCATAAGAAATCATTATTATTTGTGGTTGTGAAGTCACACAACTTAGTATTTTCGGGAGTACCCATTTTAGCAATAGTAAATAAAGCAAACTAGATAAAGTAAATGCAAGTAACTAATTTTTTTTGTGTTTTTGATATAGCAAACAAGATAGTAAATAAAGTAAAACTAGCAACTAATTTTTTTGTATTTTGTTTTAGTGCAGCAAACAAAGTAGTAAATAAAACTAAGCAAGACAAAAAAAAGTAAAGAGATTGGGATGTGGAGACTCCCCTTGCAGCGTGTCTTGATCTCCCCGGCAACGGCGCCAGAAATTTGCTTGATGCGCGTGGTTGACGTATTGTCTTTCCGTTCGACACGCGTCCGTTGGGAACCCCAAGAGGAAGGTGTGATGCGTACAGCGGCAAGTTTCCCTCAGTAAGAAACTAAGGTTTATCGAACCAGTAGGAGTCAAGAAGCACGTTAAGGTTGATGGCGGCGAGATGTAGTGCGGCGCAACACCAGGGATTTCGGCGCCAACGTGGAACCTACACAACACAAACCAAGTACTTTGCCCCAACAAAACAGCGAGGTTGTCAATCTCACCGGCTTGCTGTAACAAAGGATTAGATGTATAGTGTGGAAGATGATTGTTTGCAGAAAACAGTAGAACAAGTATTGCAGTAGATTGTATTTCAGTATAGAGAATTGGACCGGGGTCCACAGTTCACTAGAGGTGTCTCTCCCATAAGATAAACAGCATGTTGGGTGAACAAATTACAGTTGGGCAATTGACAAATAGAGAGGGCATGACCATGCACATACATATTATGATGAGTATAGTGAGATTTAATTGGGCATTACGACAAAGTACATAGACCTCTATCCAGCATGCATCTATGCCTAAAAAGTCCACCTTCAGGTTATCATCCGAACCCCTTCCAGTATTAAGTTGCTAACAACAGACAATTGCATTAAGTATGGTGCGTAATGTAATCAATAACTACATCCTCGGACATAGCATCAATGTTTTATCCCTAGTGGCAACAGCACATCCATAACCTTAGAGGTTTCTGTCACTCCCCCAGATTCACGGAGACATGAACCCACTATCGAGCATAAATACCCCCTCTTGGAGTTACTAGCAAAAACTTGGCCAGAGCCTCTACTAATAACGGAGAGCATGCAAGATCATAAACAACACATAGATATAAATTGATAATCAACATAACATAGTATTATCTATTCATCGGATCCCAACAAACACAACATATAGCATTACAGATAGATGATCTTGATCATGTTCGGCAGCTCACAAGACCCGACAATTAAGCACAATGAGGAGAAGACAACCATCTAGCTACTTCTATGGACCCATAGTCCAGGGGTAGACTACTCACACATCACTCCGGAGGCGACCATGGTGGCGTAGAGTCCTCCGGGAGATGATTCCCCTCTCCGGCAGGGTGCCGGAGGCGATCTCCTGAATCCCCCGAGATGGGATTGGCGGCGGCGGCGTCTGATACGTCTCCGACGTATCGATAATTTCTTATGTTCCATGCCACATTATTGATGTTATCTACATGTTTTATGCACACTTTATGTCATATTCGTGCATTTTCTGGAACTAACCTATTAACAAGATGCCGAAGTGCCGATTCGTTTTCTGCTGTTTTTGGTTTCAGAAATCCTAGTAATGAAATATTCTCGGAATTGGACGAAATCAACGCCCAGGGTCCTATTTTGCCACGAAGCTTCCAGAAGTCCGAAGAGGAGACGAAGAGGGGCCACGAGGGGGCCACACCCTAGGGCGGCGCGGCCCCCCCTTGGCCGCGCGGCCCTGTGGTGTGGGGCCCTCGTGCCGCCCCCTGACCTGCCCTTCCGCCTACTTAAAGCCTCCGTAGCGAAACCCCCAGTACCGAGAGCCACGATACGGAAAACCTTCCAGAGACGCCGCCGCCGCCGATCCCATCTCGGGGATCCAGAGATCGCCTCCGGCACCCTGCCGGAGAGGGGAATCATCTCCCCGGAGGACTCTACGCCGCCATGGTCGCCTCCGGAGTGATGTGTGAGTAGTCTACCCCTGGACTATGGGTCCATAGCAGTAGCTAGATGGTTGTCTTCTCCCCATTGTGCTATCATTGTCGGATCTTGTGAGCTGCCTAACATGATCAAGATCATCTATCTCGTAATTCTATATGTTGCGTTTGTTGGGATCCGATGAATAGAGAATACTTGTTATGTTGATTATCAAAGTTATATCTATGTGTTGTTTATGATCTTGCATGCTCTCCGTTACTAGTAGATGCTCTGGCCAAGTAGATGCTTGTAACTCCAAGAGGAGTATTTATGCTCGATAGTGGGTTCATGCCTGCATTGACACCGGGACAAAGGATGAAAAGTTCTAAGGTTGTGTTGTGCTTTGTTGCCACTAGGGATAAAACATTGATGCTATGTCTAAGGATGTAGTTGTTGATTACATTACGCACCATACTTAATGCAATTGTCTCTGTTGCTTTGCAACTTAATACGGAGGGGGTTCGGATGATAACCCGAAGGTGGACTTTTTAGGCATAGATGCAGTTGGATGGCGGTCTATGTACTTTGTCGTAATGCCCAATTAAATCTCACTATACTCATCATGATATGTATGTGCATGGTCATGCCCTCTTTATTTGTCAATTGCCCAACTGTAATTTGTTCACCCAACATGCTGTTTATCTTATGGGAGAGACACCTCTAGTGAACTGTGGACCCCGGTCCAATTCTCTATACTGAAATACAATCTACTGCAATACTTGTTCTACTGTTTTCTGCAAACAATCATCTTCCACACAATACGGTTAATCCTTTGTTACAGCAAGCCGGTGAGATTGACAACCTCACTGTTTCGTTGGGGCAAAGTACTTTGGTTGTGTTGTGCAGGTTCCACGTTGGCGCCGGAATCCCTGGTGTTGCGCCGCACTACATCCCGCCGCCATCAACCTTCAACGTGCTTCTTGGCTCCTCCTGGTTCGATAAACCTTGGTTTCTTTCTGAGGGAAAACTTGCTGCTGTGCGCATCATACCTTCCTCTTGGGGTTCCCAACGAACGTGTGAGTTACACGCCATCAAGCTCTTTTTCTGGCGCCGTTGCCGGGGAGATCAAGACACGCTGCAAGGGGAGTCTCCACTTCTCAATCTCTTTACTTTGTTTTTGTCTTGCTTAGTTTTATTTACTACTTTGTTTGCTGCACTAAATCAAAATACAAAAAATTAGTTGCTAGTTTTACTTTATTTGCTATCTTGTTTGCTATATCAAAAACACAAAAAAATTAGTTACTTGCATTTACTTTATCTAGTTTGCTTTATTTTCTGTTGCTAAAATGGCCAACCCTGAAAATACTAAGTTGTGTGACTTCACAACCACAAATAATAATGATTTCTTATGCACACCTATTGCTCCACCTGCTACTACAGCAGAATTCTTTGAAATTAAACCTGCTTTACTGAATCTTGTTATGCGAGAGCAATTTTCTGGTGTTAGTTCCGATGATGCTGCTGCCCATCTTAATAATTTTGTTGAACTATGTGAAATGCAAAAATATAAAGATGTAGATGGTGACATTATAAAATTAAAATTGTTCCCTTTCTCATTAAGAGGAAGAGCTAAAGATTGGTTGCTATCTCTGCCTAAGAATAATATTGATTCATGGACTAAATGCAAGGATGCTTTTATTGGTAGATATTATCCCCCTGCTAAAATTATATCTTTGAGGAGTAGCATAATGAATTTTAAACAATTAGATACTGAACATGTTGCTCAAGCTTGGGAAAGAATGAAATCTCTGGTTAAAAATTGCCCAACCCATGGACTGACTACTTGGATGATCATCCAAACCTTCTATGCAGGACTAAATTTTTCTTCGCGGAATTTATTAGATTCAGCTGCTGGAGGTACCTTTATGTCCATCACTCTTGGTGAAACAACAAAGCTTCTTGATAATATGATGATCAATTACTCTGAATGGCACACGGAAAGAGCTCCACAAGGTAAGAAGGTAAATTCTGTCGAAGAAACCTCTTCCTTGAGTGATAAGATTGATGCTATTATGTCTATGCTTGTGAATGATAGGACTAATATTGATCTTAATAATGTTCCGTTAGCTTCATTGGTTGCACAAGAAGAACATGTTGATGTAAACTTCATTAAAAATAATAATTTCAACAACAATGCTTACCGGAACAATTCTAGTAACAACTATATGCCATATCCTTATAATAATGGCAACGGCTATGGTAATTCTTATGGGAATTCTTACAACAATAATAGGAATTCACCCCCTGGACTTGAAGCCATGCTTAAAGAATTTATTAGTACACAAACTACTTTTAACAAATCTGTTGAAGAAAAGCTTGGGAAAATTGATATACTTGCTTCTAAAGTCGATAGTCTTGCTGCTGATGTTGATCTTTTGAAATCGAAAGTTTTGCCTAATGAAAATCATCATGACAAAATTACTACTACAGCAAATGCCATCCAAGTTAGAATTAATGAGAATATAAGATTAATGGCTGAACTGCGTGCTAGGTGGGATAGAGAAGAAAATGAAAAACTAGCTAAAGAGAAGAATGTAGCTAAAGTTTGGACTATTACCACCACTAGTAATGCTAATGCTACACATGTTACTGCACCTCCTACTATTACTAATAAAAGAATTGGTGTTAGCAATGTTTCCACTTCTAATGCAAAGCGCGAAAAACTGCCCGAAACTACTAAAACTGCTGAAACTGCCTGTGATAAAACTGCTGAAATTTTTTCCAACATTGGGGATGATGATCCCATTGCTTTAGATTATAATGGTTTGAATTTTGATGATTGCCACATCTCTGAAGTTATAAAGTTCTTGCAAAAACTTGCTAAAAGTCCTAATGCTAGTGCTATAAATTTGGCTTTCACGCAACATATTACAAATGCTCTCATAAAAGCTAGAGAAGAGAAACTAGAGCGCGAAGCCTCTATTCCTAAAAAGCTAGAGGATGGTTGGGAGCCCATCATTAAGATGAAGGTTAAATATTTTGATTGTAATGCTTTATGTGATCTTGGTGCAAGTATTTCCGTTATGCCTAAGAAAATTTATAATATGCTTGACTTGCCACCGTTGAAAAATTGTTATTTGGATGTTAATCTTGCTGATCATTCTACAAAGAAACCTTTGGGGAAAGTTGATAATGTTCGCATTACCGTTAACAATAACCTTGTCCCCGTTGATTTTGTTGTCTTGGATATTGAATGCAATGCATCTTGTCCCATTATATTGGGAAGACCTTTTCTTCGAACTGTTGGTGCTATCATTGATATGAAGGAAGGTAATATAAAATATCAATTTCCTCTCAAGAAAGGTATGGAAAACTTCCCTAGAAAGAGAATGAAGTTACCTTTTGATTCTATTATGAGAACAAATTATGATGTTGATACTTCGTCTCTTGATAATACTTGATACACACTTTCTGCGCCTAGCTGAAAGGCGTTAAAGAAAAGCGCTTGTGGGAGACAACCCATGTTTTTACCTACAGTACTTTGTTTTTATTTTGTGTCTTGGAAGTTGTTTACTACTGTAGCAACCTCTCCTTATCTTAGTTTAGTGTTTTGTTGTGCCAAGTAAAGCCGTTGATAGAAAAGTAAGTACTAGATTTGGATTACTGCGCAGTTCCAGATTTCTTTGCTGTCACGAATCTGGGTCTACCTCCCTGTAGGTAGCTCAGAAAATTAAGCCAATTTACGTGCATGATCCTCAGATATGTACGCAACTTTCATTCAATTTGAGCATTTTCATTTGAGCAAGTCTGATGGCCTAATAAAATTCGTCAATACGAACTGTTCTGTTTTGACAGATTCTGCCTTTTATTTCGCATTGCCTCTTTTGCTATGTTGGATGAATTTCTTTGATCCATTAATGTCCAGTAGCTTTATGCAATGTCCAGAAGTGTTAAGAATGATTGTGTCACCTCTGAATATGTTAATTTTTCTTGTCACTAACCCTCTAATGAGTTGTTCTAAGTTTGGTGTGGAGGAAGTTTTCAAGGATCAAGAGAGGAGTATGATGCAACATGATCAAGGAGAGTGAAAGCTCTAAGCTTGGGGATGCCCCGGTGGTTCACCCCTGCATATATCAAGAAGACTCAAGCGTCTAAGCTTGGGGATGCCCAAGGCATCCCCTTCTTCATCGACAACATTATCAGGTTCCTCCCCTGAAACTATATTTTTATTCCATCACATCTTATGTGCTTTGCTTGGAGCGTCGGTTTGTTTTTTGTTTTGTTTGAATAAAATGGATCCTAGCATTCACTTTATGGGAGAGAGACACGCTCCGCTGTAGCATATGGACAAGTATGTCCTTAGTTTCTACTCATAGTATTCATGGCGAAGTTTCTTCTTCGTTAAATTGTTATATGGTTGGAATTGGAAAATGATACATGTAGTAATTGCTATTAATGTCTTGGGTAATGTGATACTTGGCAATTGCTGTGCTCATGTTTAAGCTCTTGCATCATATACTTTGCACCCATTAATGAAGAAATACATAGAGCATGCTAAAATTTGGTTTGCATATTTGGTCTCTCTAAGGTCTAGATAATTTCTAGTATTGAGTTTGAACAACAAGGAAGACGGTGTAGAGTCTTATAATGTTTTCAATATGTATTTTATGTGAGTTTTGCTGCACCGGTTCATCCTTGTGTTTGTTTCAAATAAGCCTTGCTAGCCTAAACCTTGTATCGAGAGGGAATACTTCTCATGCATCCAAATACTTGAGCCAACCACTATGCCATTTGTGTCCACCATACCTACCTACTACATGGTATTTTCCCGCCATTCCAAAGTAAATTGCTTGAGTGCTACCTTTAAAATTCCATCATTCACCTTTGCAATATATAGCTCATGGGACAAATAGCTTAAAAACTATTGTGCTATTGAATATGTAATTATGCACTTTATCTCTTATTAAGTTGCTTGTTGTGCGATAACCATGTTCACTGGGGACGCCATCAACTATTCTTTGTTGAATTTCATGTGAGTTGCTATGCATGTTCGTCTTGTCTGAAGTAAGAGAGATCTACCACCTTATGGTTAAGCATGCATATTGTTAGAGAAGAACATTGGGCCGCTAACTAAAGCCATGATCCATGGTGGAAGTTCAGTTTTGGACATACATCCTCAATCTCATATGAGAAAATTATTAATTGTTGTTACATGCTTATGCATAAAAGAGGAGTCCATTATCTGTTGTCTATGTTGTCCCGGTATGGATGTCTAAGTTGAGAATAATCAATAGCGAGAAATCCAATGCGAGCTTTCTCCTTAGACCTTTGTACAGGCGTCATAGAGGTACCCCATTGTGACACTTGGTTAAAACATGTGCATTGCGATGATCCGGTAGTCCAAGCTAATTAGGACAAGGTGCGGGCACTATTAGTACACTATGCATGAGGCTTGCAACTTGTAAGATATAATTTACATGATACATATGCTTTATTACTACCGTTGACAAAATTGTTTCATGTTTTCAAAATCAAAGCTCTAGCACAAATATAGCAATCGATGCTTTTCCTCTATGGAGGACCATTCTTTTACTTTCAATGTTGAGTCAGTTCACCTATTTCTCTCCACCTCAAGAAGCAAACACTTGTGTGAACTGTGCATTGATTCCTACATACTTGCTTATTGCACTTATTATATTACTCTATGTTGACAATATCCATGAGATATACATGTTACAAGTTGAAAGCAACCGCTGAAACTTAATCTTCCTTTGTGTTGCTTCAATGCCTTTACTATGAATTATTGCTTTATGAGTTAACTCTTATGCAAGACTTATTGATGCTTGTCTTGAAGTGCTATTCATGAAAAGTCTTTGCTATATGATTCACTTGTTTACTCATGTCATATACATTGTTTTGATCGCTGCATTCACTACATATGCTTTACAAATAGTATGATCAAGGTTATGATGGCATGTCACTCCAGAAATTATCTGTGTTATCGTTTTACCTGCTCGGGACGAGCAGAACTAAGCTTGGGGATGCTGATACGTCTCCGACGTGTCGATAATTTCTTATGTTCCATGCCACATTATTGATGTTATCTACATGTTTTATGCACACTTTATGTCATATTCGTGCATTTTCTGGAACTAACCTATTAACAAGATGCCGAAGTGCCGATTCTTGTTTTCTGCTGTTTTTGGTTTCGTAAATCCTAGTAATGAAATATTCTCGGAATTGGACGAAATCAACGCCCAGGGTCCTATTTTGCCACGAAGCTTCCAAGTCCGAAGAGGAGACGAAGAGGGGCCACGAGGGGGCCACACCCTAGGGCGGCGCGGCCCCCTTGGCCGCGCGGCCCCGTGGTGTGGGGCCCTCGTGCCGCCCCCGACCTGCCCTTCCGCCTACTTAAAGCCTCCGTAGCGAAACCCCCGCACCGAGAGCCACGATACGGAAAACCTTCCAGAGACGCCGCCGCCGCCGATCCCATCTCGGGGATCCAGGAGATCGCCTCCGGCACCCTGCCGGAGAGGGGAATCATCTCCCGGAGGACTCTACGCCGCCATGGTCGCCTCCGGAGTGATGTGTGAGTAGTCTACCCCTGGACTATGTGTCCATAGCAGTAGCTAGATGGTTGTCTTCTCCCCATTGTGCTATCATTGTCGGATCTTGTGAGCTGCCTAACATGATCAAGATCATCTATCTGTAATTCTATATGTTGCGTTTGTTGGGATCCGATGAATAGAGAATACTTGTTATGTTGATTATCAAAGTTATATCTATGTGTTGTTTATGATCTTGCATGCTCTCCGTTACTAGTAGATGCTCTGGCCAAGTAGATGCTTGTAACTCCAAGAGGGAGTATTTATGCTCGATAGTGGGTTCATGCCTGCATTGACACCGGGACAAGGTGTGAAAGTTCTAAGGTTGTGTTGTGCTGTTGCCACTAGGGATAAAACATTGATGCTATGTCTAAGGATGTAGTTGTTGATTACATTACGCACCATACTTAATGCAATTGTCTGTTGCTTTGCAACTTAATACTGGAGGGGGTTCGGATGATAACCTGAAGGTGGACTTTTTAGGCATAGATGCAGTTGGATGGCGGTCTATGTACTTTGTCGTAATGCCCAATTAAATCTCACTATACTCATCATGATATGTATGTGCATGGTCATGCCCTCTTTATTTGTCAATTGCCCAACTGTAATTTGTTCACCCAACATGCTGTTTATCTTATGGGAGAGACACCTCTAGTGAACTGTGGACCCCGGTCCAATTCTCTATACTGAAATACAATCTACTGCAATACTTGTTCTACTGTTTTCTGCAAACAATCATCTTCCACACAATACGGTTAATCCTTTGTTACAGCAAGCCGGTGAGATTGACAACCTCACTGTTTCGTTGGGGCAAAGTACTTTGGTTGTGTTGTGCAGGTTCCACGTTGGCGCCGGAATCCCTGGTGTTGCGCCGCACTACATCCCGCCGCCATCAACCTTCAACGTGCTTCTTGGCTCCTCCTGGTTCGATAAACCTTGGTTTCTTTCTGAGGGAAAACTTGCTGCTGTGCGCATCATACCTTCCTCTTGGGGTTCCCAACGAACGTGTGAGTTACACGCCATCAGCGTCTCTGGAAGGTTTTCCGTATCGTGGCTCTCGGTACTGGGGGTTTCGCGACGAAGGCTATTTGTAGGCGGAAGGGTAGGTCAGGGGGCATCACGAGGGGCCCAAGAGACAGGTCGGCGCGGCCAGGGCTTGGGCCGCGCCGCCCTACCTCCTGGCTGCCTCGTGGCCCCACTTCGTTGACTCTCCGGTCTTCTGGAAGCTTCGTGTGAAAATAGGCCCCTGGGCGTTGATTTCGTCCAATTCCGAGAATATTTCCTTACTAGGATTTCTGAAACCAAAAACAGCAGAAAACAGCAACTGGCTCTTCGGCATCTCGTTAATAGGTTAGTTCCAGAAAATGCATAAATATGACATAAAGTATGCATAAAACATGTAGGTATCATCAATAATGTGGCATGGAATATAAGAAATTATCGATACGTCGGAGACGTATCAACTCTACATCACCATGATCGCCTCCGGACTGATGTGTGAGTAGTTCATCCTTGGACTATGGGTCCATAGCAGTAGCTAGATGGTTGTCTTCTCCTCATTGTGCTATCATGTTAGATCTTGTGAGCTGCCTATCATGATCAAGATCATCTATTTGTAATGCTACATGTTGTATTTGTTGGGATCCGATGAATATGGAATACTATGTCAAGTTGATTATCAATCTATCATATATGTGTTGTTTATGATCTTGCATGCTCTCCGTTGCTAGTAGAGGCTCTGGCCAAGTTGATACTTGTGACTCCAAGAGGGAGTATTTATGCTCGATAGTTGGTTCATGCCTCCATTGAATCTCGGACAGTGACAGAAAGTTCTAAGGTTGTGGATGTGCTGTTGCCACTAGGGATAAAACATCAATGCTTTGTCTAAGGATATTTTTGTTGATTACATTACGCACCATTGATACGTCCAAAACGTATCTACTTTCCCGAACACTTTTGCTATTGTTTTGCCTCTAATTTGTGTATTTTGGATGCAACTAACACGGACTAACGCTGTTTTCAGCAGAACTGTTCTGGTGTCTCGTTTTTGTGCAGAAATCCAACTTTCAGGAAAATCCTCGGAATTTATGCGAAAGGTCCTATTTTTCCAGAAGACTCACGGAGCCAGAAGGGCAAGTCGGGTGGAGGCCCGAGGGCCCCACACCCTAGGGCGGCGCGGCCCAGGAGGGGGGCGCGCGGCCCTAGCGTGTGGCCCCCTCGGCCGGCCTCCGACGCCCTCCTCTGGACTACTTAAAGGGTTCGATCTAAAAATCGCGACCAAGAAGGCGAAGTCGCCAGAAACCCTCCAGAACGCCGCCACATCGCGAAACTCCATCTCGGGAGCCAGAAGTCTCCGTTCTGGCACTCCGCCGGGACGGGGAATTGGAGGAGATCATCGCCATCATCATCACCGACGCCTCTCCAAAAACCAGCCATGTTTCCCCCATCCACGTGTGAGTAATTCTCCCGCTGTAGGCCGAAGGGGATGGTAGGGATTGGATGAGATTGGTCATGTAATAGCATAAGATTGTTAGGGCATAGTGCCTAGTGTCCGTAATTGGTACTTTGATGATATTGTTGCAACTTGTTATGCTTAATGCTTGTCACTAGGTGACATAGGCATCCCAAATGGGCCTGCCGAAGATAGTACCCGGGGTTTACTGAAGGCCCACTACCCGAAGAATAAGAAGATTCGGGAGCCCAAGATGTATTTAAGGAAAGATAGAGTTGTAATAGGAAGTGTTATTTGTAATCTTGCGGGATGAGTTAGAAACCTTCCCGGACTATGTAACTTGTACTACACGAATCCCTCGGCTCCGCCTCCTATATAAGGGGGAGTCGAGGGACACAGAGATCATCGAATCATTGTTGACAAACCCTAGTTTTCATAATCGTCGAGTACTTTTCGGCTGAAACCTTCGAGATCTACTTGCCCTCTACTTCCAACTAAACCCTAGCCTACAATCCATAGGCATTGACAAGTTGATACCTTGTCAATTGGCGGCGTCTGTGGGAACTAGAGGCGTAAGGATCTGATCTCGATGGCACGTTCAAGATCTTCGACATCATCAATCGCAAGCAACGCAATGGATCGAGGTAAACAGATCGCTGCTGGTCCTGTCGATTTTGTTCCTCACCCACCCTCCCGTTTGGATGCATATGCGTGTCTGGCGGAGCCCATGGAGATGACGTTCGGAAGGTTTCACTTTCACGTCGAGAAGGAAGGATCGTATCGTGTCGAAATTCCGATTTCGTCGGGATCGTCGGCGGTCGATTCCGATTTTTCAAGCTATACATCGTCAACCGAATCAGGAGAAGAAGAAACTTCGTCGACACGCTACGTCAGCACCAGAGCAAGAGAGAAACTCGCCAAGATCTTCAGCGACATATCGTTCGGGTCATCTGCGGACTCATATATAAGCGATGGCTCAAGCGATGTCGACAGTTACGACTTCATCGACAAATCTATCACAGTGGGCAAGGTCTTCATCAATCTCAACGATGATGTCACCAAAACCAACATAGATCTGAATACAAAATATCATCAGATTTATGCCATTGAAGATCAAGAGGAAACATCTGAGGCTTTCGACGATCTGGGAAATCCATACGTCGATCCCTCCAACTTGCGACAAGGCCTGGGCAATAAATACGTTGGGCCACAGCCGCGAGACAGAGTTCAACTTTCACAAGCAGCATGGGATAGAGCCGCGAGAGCTATGAACGGTTCAGAACCAATGGCCACCACAGCCACACCAGAGGAATTGCAAGCATATCAATATAGGCTCGCACGAGCTGCAAGAGAATTGGAAAAACAGACAGCTGAGTTAAACAGAAGAAAGGAGGCAGCTTCTGCATCTAGCAGGAGAAGGGCAGATCTAAGTCGACAATCTAGAACTTCGGGTGATAGCCACAGGGAGGCGCGGAACAGAGCAAGATCAAGGTTGCAACATATACCCGAAGCAGAAAGAGAGCACTTGGTCCAAAACCTCGACATGTCCTTTATGTCGATAGATACAAGAGGAAACATCATCCCTAAGACACCAGAGGCTGGGTATATGGCGACACATGCTTTTATCCTCGCATCTAAACCACCGCCAGGTGATCCAAGGGAAACACTATACAATATGGCGGTAGCAGGAGTTGGAGCTATGGGGACAGCGTTTGTATCAACGCCTCCCGAACGAGCGGCAAGGCAAAATAGTCCACGACCTGCAGCAGCAACAACGGCAGCACCTGAAGGACCAAGTGGAGCAAGAGACACGGCAGCACAGGCAAGGGTCGACAGAGCGCGGCAAAGCAGAAGGGAACATCGGGAATCCCCGGAGCTTAACGACGAAGATATGTGTGGCTTGCCATGTTTCACGAGGAGAGTCCGAAAAACTCGAGTCCCTTCAGGATTCAAGTTACCCGACAACTTCAAGAAATTCGACGGCTTTCAAGATCCAGAGGATTGGTTAGTTGATTACCTCGAGACAGTGAAGCTCACAGGAGGAACCAGGGCAACAGCTATGCAAAGCATCCAGGTGCATTTGAGTGGACCCGCACGATCCTGGATAAAGAAACTTACTCCAGGATCTATCGACAGCTGGGAAAGCTTCGAGGACGTGTTCGTCAAGAACTTCAGATCCACATGCAAAAAACCTGCGTCGTTAGAGGAGTTGAGAGCATGTCGACAAAAGCCAGATGAGCCAATGAGAAAATATATCCAAAGGTGGAACATCATCAAAAACTCGGCAGAAAATATATCTGACATGAGAGCAATAGATGCGTTTGTCGCAGGAATCAGGCGTGGAGATTTTGTCGAGGACTTGGGAAGGACCAATCCAAAGACAGTATCCGCGTTAATGGAGATAGCAAACAGATGGGCAGATGGAGAAGATGCTGTCCACAACAAACGGCACAGGTCGCCAGAGGAGGACCGTGGTCGAAATTATCAACCGAGGCGACGATTTCCTCGGCAGTACCCGAACTATGACGCTCCAGGGCAAATTTCGGCAGGTTTTCGGGCAAACACAGGAGGAAACAATAGAGATGATTATCAGAGAAGCAGTGAACAGCGAGGTGATAACAGGGATGATTCTCGCAACAACAGGCAAAATAGCGGGCCTAGGTTCCCAAGGCCTTTCGTGTCCCCTGAAGAGATGATGAATGGGCCGTGTCAGATGCACTTTTTCCTCGACAACAACGGTAAAAGACAGTCAGGGCACCTGCAGAAAGACTGTCGAAATTTTCAGGCAATGCTAAGGTATGCAGAGCACGCTAACGCGCGGGCAGTACAGAGAAATCCTCGAGAACCCAGGAGCGAGATTCACTTGCCACCTCCTCCCGCGATTACAGACGACAATCGGCATCAGCTCAGAATAGCGGCAGCACCTCCACCACCACCTTATGTTGATCCTAACTCCAACGGAGCGGTGTCGATGATTCAGAAGGGAAGGCCATCCAATAGAGCTCAGAAAGTAATCTCACGACAGGTGTTTATGGCAGAAAAATGCCTCCACCAACAGTCGAGTATCTTAATTGGTCAGGGCAAGATATTGGCTTCACCATAGCAGATCATCCGCAGCAAGTTCCTCGACCAGGGCAATCAGCACTTATTTTACCAGCAGTAATTGCGGGATTTGATGTTTCTCGAGTGTTCATAGATGGCGGCAGCAGCTTAAACCTTATGTATGCAGATACATTAAGGAAGATGAACATATCCCTAGCAAACTTGAAGCCAACAGACACAAGGTTCCATGGTATCACACCGGAGAAACCAAGTTATCCATTGGAAAAGATCAATCTCGACGTTCAGTTTGGAACCCGAGAGAATTATAGAATCGAGAGGCTGGAATTTGAAGTCGTGGATTTTCCGTCGCAATACCACGCTCTGTTGGGACGACCAGCATATGCTAGATTTATGGCGGTGCCACATTATACATACCTGTTGTGGAGGTTGCCTGGACCAAAGGGACCAATCACAGTCAAAGGAAGCTTCGCCTTAGCCGATAAATGCGATAAAGATTTTCACCGGCTATCAGAAACTTTCGGGATGCAAGCGGAATACCTGGCGTCAAGGAGTATGACTGACTACGACGTGCTGCCAGACGTTGGAAGGCCAAACAAAGAATCAACTTTCAATACAGAGAAAAATTCTAAGGAGGTGCAGATTCACCCGACAGACCCGAAAAAGACGACATCCATCGCAAACGACATGACCCAGTTGAGGCAAGGCGAGTTATTCGACGATCTAAAGCTTTTACAGTGATCAAAGGGGAATTATACAAGCGAAGTATATCAGGTGTCCTGCAACGGTGTGTCGCACCCGAAGAAGGAAGAATAATTCTGAAGGATGTACACGAAGGAATATGTGGCCACGATGCAAGTAGTCGAGCTATCGCAGCCAAGGTTTTTCGAGTAGGATTCTATTGGCTGACAGCAATCGAGGATGCCAAGGAAATAGTGAGAACTTGCGACGCGTGTCAAAGGTTTGCCGCCAAACCTCACTCTCCAGCAGCAGAACTAACACCAATACCATTGTCGTGGCCTTTTGCCCAATGGGGACTTGATATGGTGGGCAAATTGCATAAAGCTTCGCCAGGAGGATATGAGTACTTGCTGGTTGCTGTTGACAAATTCACCAAGTGGATAGAAGCAAAGCCGATAAATTCACCAGATGCAGCATCAGCAATAAAATTCGTGAAGGACATCGTCTTTCGATTTGGAGTACCTCATAGCATCGTTACAGACAACGGCAGCAACTTTACGTCAAAGGAGTTCAAGGCGTACTGTGCAGAGGTAGGCATCAAATTGCACTTCGCGTCAGTTGCACATCCTCAAACCAATGGTCAAGTCGAGAAAGCCAATGGCATCATCTGCAATGGCATCAAGAAACGCCTATTAGGACCACTGGAAAAAGCTCGACATACCTGGCCAGAAGAACTACCAAGTGTGTTATGGAGCATCCGAACATCACCAAATACAGCGACACAGGAGACCCCATTTTTCCTTGTTCATGGAGCAGATGCAGTACTGCCAATAGAAATAGAGCACGACTCCCCTAGAGTCACAGAGTATAATGAAGAAGCTTCCAGGAAGGCATTGGAAGACGACATCGACGCACTCGACGAAGCTCGAGACGAAGTATTATCAAGGGTAACCAAATATCAGCAGGACCTGAAAAATTACCACAGTCGACGTTTGAGACCAAGATCTTTTCAAGTCGGAGACTTAGTTCTGCGACTCAATCAAGAGCGCACTGAAAAACTCGAGTCGCCATGGTTGGGACCTTACGTTGTCACAGAAGTCATCGACGGAGGCGCATACAGGATCAAGGACAAGAAGACGGGGGTTCCCGAGAAAAACCCCTGGAACGTAGCACAGCTCAGGAGGTTCTACGCCTAGAGTCGAAATATAGTCCTCTTCTGTAAAAATACAATGTACTGAAACGCCCGCGAGTTTTCAGACGCACTCTTTTCCTTTTCGGGGCACCGAGTGGGGCCGGAAAGGTTTTTAATGAGGCGGGCTCGCGGTGCTGCAATATAATAAAGATAGTGGAGATATATTTCTTATTCTTCGACACGCTCGGGGGCTCAATGCCTTCAAGTTTTCAAAATACATACAATATAGATATATTAGACTTACCAAAATATTTCGCCTTGGTACACTAAATACCTCGCCAAATATCGGAAGCTAATAAAATTATAAATATAGTGTACGCGCCAAAAACTTATTGCTTTGGTCCAAGAACCTCGCAACAAACATATAGAACTTTGACACCATGATACTCGGGGGCTTTCCACCCATCAATGAAAAAACAGAGATATCTTATTATGACAGGAGGAAAAATCTTCGAGATGGAAAAAACAGTACAACTCTAGCCAGAAGGCTCGGGGGCTCCAACAATACAGAGCAGTTTACAATATACAACAAATTTCTTCGGAAATCAAAAAAGATACAGACATAATGTTGTTCAATATAGTACAAATTAGTCAAACCCTAGAATACTATCTATGGACAAGCCTCTAGTTGTCTTATGCTCAGCATAGGACCCTTTGATGAAGAATTCTGAGTCCATCCGAAGGAGTTCATCTATCATCGACTCAGCCACAGGAGTTACCATCTCATTGATCGAGTCAATGTCATTTTTTCGCCACGATTTCTTGGCCAGGCAATCAGCAACAATCTTCGTCAGGTCTAATTTTGGATGGCAAATATTTATCATAATCATGGCGAACCTTGCTCCAGCAGTCAATTGAGCTCGCACAAAATTATGAATGCGGGGAGCATCTCTGAAAACCTCCAGCAATTCAGGAAGAGTCTTTGGAATTTCATTCCGAGGAAACAGAGTTTTGTAAACAAGGGTTAATGTTGTCGTGCAAAAATTGAGAAATTCGCGCACTTGGCAAGCACAATCTTGAAACCTGACAATTTGCTGGGTTCGTTCAGGGGAGGCCCAGAATAAACAGCCATGGTTAAGGGAAAGATTGACGAGAAGATTTGTTCTCTCGAGTACTCTTTGATCTTCGGCAGCAGCATCAAGCACTGAGCCTATTAAAGCGACAAGGCAAAAAATTTGAAGGGGGGCACAGCAAAGTAAGGAGGAGGCATTGCGAGGTTAGAAAAATATACCTAGCATATCTGTGCTAGCCTCCAACATTAGCTCGAGCATGCTATTTTCTCGGGTAGTGGCTCCCTTTGTTTCCAATACAGCAGTATCCTTGGCAGCCACAGCTTCTTTGGCT
This sequence comes from Lolium perenne, assembly GCF_019359855.2. Taxonomy (NCBI): domain Eukaryota; kingdom Viridiplantae; phylum Streptophyta; class Magnoliopsida; order Poales; family Poaceae; genus Lolium; species Lolium perenne. The sequence goes on from NC_067250.2 coordinate 128,775,652, forward strand.
TGTTGGAGAGCAAGTTTTTCTTGTTCAGATGCTTTTTGAGACGGTTCCATCATTGCGAGAGTTTGCTTCTTCATGGATTGAAGTTGCTGTCGAAGTTCTTGCAAATCTTCTGACGAATGTTTGCTTGAAGAACCTTCGAGAGGGTTATCAGCGATTGGCATTTTCTTCGAGAAGGAAGAAGCGGGAGAAGCATCGGCAGAGCAAGGATTGGTCGAATAGTTGTCAAATATTAACTGGAAAAAAAAGTGCCAGGATCAATGATAGTGCCAGAGGGAATTTCATTAATTTCTAGAAATATTTACATAGGCATTACAAAAGAAGTTTCTCCTAAAGGACTACCAGGATAATTGTCGCCACAGCTAAATTGGCGACAAGGGCAAAAGAAACAGAGAACGAAAAAACAAAGAGGCATGCAACTAGACCTCCGGCCTTGATGAGCTAGGAGTTGAAGCTGGTTTGATCCCAAGATAGGCCAGGATTTTCTTCGTGTTGGGCTTGGCTGCCTTAATCAACGACCTCCATCTTGACTGCTCTATCTGATCGGTGTCGCCAACCTTCATCCAATCAACAGTTTGTTATTGTCGGCGACAGTGGCAACAAAGATTCTCGACAAAGAATCTTCATGTTTTCCTGGCGCATCTTCAGTCCAAGGTCCTCCGATGAATTGAAGCTCTTGGCAAGGGCAAGGAAAGTCGGGGGCTCCTCTTTCTTCGGGAAGAAGTAGGGGAACAGCGTCGACAGTCCTGCACTAGCATTTGCCACGCCTTCACGAATTTCGGATCCATGAAGCTCCAGATAAGAAAGTGCGTCAAGGAGAGGGTCATTGACGGGATTCTCCAGATCAAACTCTTGGTTTGTTTGGTCTGCCACAGGAAACAAAACGTTGGTCAAAAACAAGAAACAGCGGGTCTCATAAAAATAGAAGGGATCAATAATATTACTTTGAGTGCGTCGACTTTGTGATTTCAGGCGCTTGAGGATCCCCTGCTCACGAGCAGCTTGTGCAGCTTTATGCTCGTTTAAAGCAGATTCAGCATCCTCAAGTCTTTTCTGCAGTTCCTCGACACTAGCAGCTTTTGCTTTGGCTTCATCAGCCTCGGCTTTGGCTTTGCTAACAACAAGTTCGGCTTTCTTGCGAGCCGCCTCACTTTGCTCCAGTTTTTGAGCAAGTGCGTCGGCACGTTTGTTGGCCTCTGCAAGTTTCTCTGTCGAGATAAAAATAAAAAGAAAGATCAAAAATTGCGACAAACAACAGGAGCAAAAAGTCAGAAAGAACGGCAAGTATAAAAGTTGTTACCTTCAGTTCTGCTGGCATACTCACGGTACCCAATGAATTGGGATCCGATGCGGATAAGCTCTTTGATCATGGGCTGTCAAAGAAGAACAAAGAAAGAGAAACATCGGCATGAAAAAAGAGTGAAGGCGTAAAAAAGCAAAATAGAGGAAATACAGAAATCGGCAAGAAAATTAAAAAACTTACATCATCCAAGAGCAGAGTAGAAGAGCTACCCAATTGAGGGGCAGGCTCAGTGATCGTTTCAATCCTTGTCCTTTTTGGTGAAGGAGCAAGGGGGCTTGATGGCGGAGTAGTGGTGACGACGTTTCGTTGAGGAGGCGAAGATTCTTCTCCTTCAATTAACGTGTCCGAGGCAAGTAAAGTATGTGACATGCTCGTCCGAGGAGCCACGTCAACAGTTGGTATTTCTTCCTCGTCATCGCTGTGATTAAAAATCGACAGCATAAAAAGCAAGACAATATAAACATTTCGAGTACAGAAATAAGGAGAAGTAAAAATGACTTACGAGCTAACGAGGGATTCAAGATAAGGATCGTAAGCTGCCTTCTGACGTGAAGGATCAACTTCTTCGGCTTTGGAAGTGCCAGAATCTTCGACATCTTTCCTCTTCCTTTTGCCTATTGGGGAGACAGCGGGAGGAGGAGATTGTGCCGATGCAGTGCCTTCGGAAGAACCCGCAGATTTTCGAGAATCTACGGGTTCATTCACAAAAGATGGGGCTTCTTGATTGTCATCAGTGACAATCGCCCTTTCTTCGACTTCTCCACCTTCAGGGAGAGGAGGAAGCGAGACAAGATCTGGATGATCCTGTGCACAAAAAAAATAGGGAGAGACGTCAGAAAAAGAGTTACAAAACAGTTAGCAAAGCAACAACAAGACAATAGGCAAAGATTACCTAGGGAAGTAGATTGGCGGCACTGAAAGGTTTTACACGACAAGAAGCAGGGACAGGATCTTTTTTGTTGAGAGATGAGATTTTTCGGACAAGCTTTTCCAAGTCTTTGACCTCCAAATCCACCGACAGCCGATCTACATCCTCGCTGCCAGCATATCTCCATAGAGGATATTTGCGAGCCTGAAGCGGCTGCACTCTAGTCCTAAGAAAATATGCAGTAATTTGGATACCCGATAACTCCTTGCCGCGAGTATTTTGCAACTCGTGGATACGAGCCATCAGGGCTTCTGTCGACACCCGTTCTTCTTCGGTGGCCTCCGCGTCCCAGGAGCGGCGGCGGAAAATTTTCTCGGCACCATCAAAAGGCGGGATGTTGTCCTCTGCACATCCATGGTTCTCCTCCTGAATGTACAACCACTTCTTGCGCCATCCTTGAACTGAGTCAGGAAGCTTCACGTCGAAGCAGTTGACAGTGGGTCGAACAGAAATCACAACGCCGCCTATATTATAGGCGACATTGGGCGAGCCATTACGGCGGCAGAAGAAAATGCGCTTCCAAAGCGCCCAGTTAGGCTGGACGCCAAGGAAGGCCTCGCACAAAGTAATGAAAATGGAGATGTGGAGGATTGAATTCGGTGTGAGGTGGTGGAGTTGCAAACCATAGACAAAAAGAAGTCCACGGAGAAAAGGATGGATGGGGGCGGAGAGACCGCGGATGAGGTGGTCGACAAAGCTTACCCGGTACCCCATTGGAGGGGTTGGGTAGCTTTCCTCACTGGGGAAGCGCAATGCTTGGGGTTTCTTGCTGATCCCCAGCCTCGTCAGCATGTTGATGTCCTGAGCGGAAATCTTGGATTTTTCCCACTCCGCCGTTCCGAGATCCACGGCGGCCATGGAGGATTCCGGCGTGCTGTGCCTTGTCAAGCGACGAGGTGGCATCAACAATGGCGCAGGATTCGCAGTTTGGAGGTAAGGAGCTCAGGAGGTTGTGGATTGCAAGGAGAAATTTGCAGATGAGAGAAGGAAGACGGCGCGGGCGGAAGTGTCCAAGGAGGAAGAAGATGAATTTATATAGGGGTGCGGTGAAACGACGAACCGTTGGATAAGGAAAAATGTGTGACAGATGATAGCCACGTGGCATCAAGGGTAAATAAGTAATTTAACGTCGCGGAAGTTACGGTGTGCGTGCCAGAAAAAGCGGAGGACGTGTGTCCCCCACTTGCACGACGTGTCAACATAGTGGATTAATTGGGCCCGCATGGCGGCGAAAAAAAGGCTTGTCGCAAATTTTTGATAGGCAATCGTGGCTATCGTCAGCAACAACGTCATCTTGACAGAAGGAAAAATTCGACTCAACAACTTCATAAAAGGCGACACGGAAAAATAATGATTGAGCTTTTGATCAAATACAAGTTTCTGATCAAATGCTCGGGGGCTACTTTGGAAAAAAGAAAAAGATCTGGAAAGACAAAATAGAAGTGGCGTGAGCCTATGATCAAATACAAATATTTGTTCATAGCCTCGGGGGCTACTCCCATCGGGAGCGCTGTTCGCGCACCCGAGGAATTCTAAAATTTCGGGAGATAAAAAAGAATATAGCGGCATGAGGCGTGGAGCCTACAACCAAGAACAAATCCTTGGCTGTAGCCTCGGGGGCTACTCCCATCGGGAACGCTGTTCGCGTGCCCGATGAAATTATAAAAGAAAGAAAGAAAGAGAAAAAAGAAAGATAGAAGAGTAAAAGAGTATATTTCGAGTTATAATTAACTCTACATATACTCCCATCGGGAGAGCAATATAAGTCATCTTTGACTCGATAAAATGTGCCATTCCAACAGCCGGAAAAGCACTCGACAATATATTCTCAGAACGCCAAAGTTGCGATCAATTTCTGAATGCCGCAAATTTGCGAAGGTAAGACCCCAGATCCGTTCTGCTGGGCGTGGCATCGCCGAAGACTGCGCTCTGCTACTTTTATCCGTATCAACAGATACGAAGAAAAATCCTAACGGACGCGTTAGGTACCCGATAAATTTGACTGGGACTCGACAGAATGGTAAGACCTTAAGCGGCACCTGTCGAAGTTTACACCAGTATCCCGAGGTCATGTCCGGGGACGTGATCTTGAAGTAGGTTTTTGCGGATTGCCACGAGAGCAGTTAACTAGTACCTGATCCGTCAGATGAACTAGCCCCAACTACCATTATCCCTATACAATATAGAATTTTATGTGAAGAAATATAAAAAAGTTGACGCTGTCGAATAAAAATAAACAGTGGAGATTTTCCCTGACTCTACGATTCAAGCAAAATCTCGGGGGCTACTGACATAGGCATCCCAAATGGGCCTGCCGAAGATAGTACCCGGGGTTTACTGAAGGCCCACTACCCGAAGAATAAGAAGATTCGGGAGCCCAAGATGTATTTAAGGAAAGATAGAGTTGTAATAGGAAGTGTTATTTGTAATCTTGCGGGATGAGTTAGAAACCTTCCCGGACTATGTAACTTGTACTACACGAATCCCTCGGCTCCGCCTCCTATATAAGGGGGAGTCGAGGGACACAGAGATCATCGAATCATTGTTGACAAACCCTAGTTTTCATAATCGTCGAGTACTTTTCGGCTGAAACCTTCGAGATCTACTTGCCCTCTACTTCCAACTAAACCCTATCCTACAATCCATAGGCATTGACAAGTTGATACCTTGTCACTAGGGCCCGAGTGCCATGATCTCAGATCTGAACATGTTATTGTTTCATCATGATATTCATTGTTTTATGATCTTACCTACAAGTTGTATACACATGTCGCTGTCCGGAACCAATGGCCCCGAAGTGACAGAAATCGGGACAACCGGAGGGGATGGTAGTGATGTGAGGATCACATGTGTTCAGGGAGTGTTAATGCTTTGCTCCGGTACTCTATTAAAAGGAGTACCTTAATATCCAGTAGATTCCCTTGAGGCCCGGCTGCCACCGGCTGGTAGGACAAAAGATGTTGTGCAAGTTTCTCATTGCGAGCACGTACGACTATATATGGAACACATGCCTATTGATTGCTTTGTACTTGGACACCGTTTTATTATTATCTGCAAATGCCCTGCTATGATTGTTACATGAGTTTCTCTCATCCATGCAACGCCCGTTATCCGTCCCCGTGCCTACAGTATTTTAATCCTGCTGTTTACTATAATCACTACTGCTATCTCTGTTACTCTGCTGCTGTTATTTCACTACTGCTACTGCTATAAAACTGTTACTACTGATAAACTCTTGCGAGCAAGTCTATTTCCAGGTGCAGCTGAATTGACAACTCCGCTGTTAAGGCTTTCAAGTATTCTTTGTCTCCCCTTGTGTCGAATCAATAAATTGGGATTTACTTCCCGCGAAGACTGCTGTGATCCCCTATACTTGTGGGTTATCAAGACTGTTTTCTGGCGCCGTTGCCGGGGAGCATAGCTTTATTTGGAAGTTCACTTGGATTGATATTGTTCGCTGCAAATTCTCCATAATGGGTAAAACTCGCGATCCTAAAGTCGCCATATTACCATCCACTACAAGAAAAGGTACAACTCTGAGTACCTCTGCTACTCTTGATTCACCATCTGTGATAAGTCAACTTGTTTCACCGCCGCAAGCTTCACTTGCTGGTACTTCTGCTGAATCTGAAAATTCTCATAACATTGATAATGTTTCTGCTGTGATTGATGATAGTGGTTCATTGGGATCCTTTCTAGATGCTACAATTGCTAGGTCTAGACAATTGAAAATGCTGAAACTCCTAATGAAAATGCTGCTACACCTGTTAATTCACCTGAACTTGATTATTCTAGTGATGATCCTGATGAAGATTATGTGGAGCTTAATGGTGATTTCATTAATAGATGCAATGCTACTGCTGATGCAAGAAAAATTAAAAAGTTTCTCACACAATATACTGTTTGACATAAGTTATCTCCTGATCCTAAATTTGCCACATCTCCTATATGCATTAAGGATAAAGATTATGATTTTTCTCTTGATCTATCTCATATAGCTATTGTAGAGAAAGCACCCTTTTGTGGTACTGAAAAAGGAAGTGTTGTAGAACACATGATTGAACTTTCTTCTATGAGTAGCTTGTTTTCTGATGATGTCAAGATGCGTACTTACTTTGTCGCTAAATTTTTTCCTTTCTCATTAAAGGATGATGCTAAAACTTGGTATAATAATTTGCCTCCTGGTTCTATTAAAAGTCCAACTGATTTGCGTGATGTTTTCTTTCGAAAATACTTTCCTGCTAGTGCTCAACATATTGCTTTACAGAGAATTTATAGATTTGACCAGGGAGATGAAGAGAAATTGCCTGAGGCTTGGGCAAGATTTTGTTCTCTTATCAGAGCTCGACCTGGACATGATTTGGAAAAGCATGATTTACTTGATATATTTTATAGTGGACTAACCGTTGAGTCTAGAGCATATTTGGATAGTTGTGCTGGTTGTGTTTTCAGGAAAAGAACTCCAGACGAAGCTGAAGAATTATTGGCTAAAATAGGCCGGAACCATGATGATTGGACTACACCTGAACCAACTCCAACGCCAATATTGAAGAAGAGGGGTTTAATTAAATTGAATGATGAAGATATGAGGGAAGCCAAGAAGTCTCTCAAGGAGAAAGGTATTAAATCCGAAGATGTGAAGAATCTACCTCCCATAGAAGATATATGTGAGATAATTCCCCCTTCATCCATGATTGAGGTAAACTCCCTTCAACGCTTTACTAGGGAAGATATTCCGTATTTAAAACCTCCTGCTCAATGCTTAGATGAGTTTGATAATTATATTGTTAAGCAAGAAAATTTTAATATGAGAGTAGAGAATCATCTAATGGAAAATTCGCAAGCTATTAGTAATTTGCATGATATTGTGGAGAGAACCTCCAATGATGTTAAGATGCTTGTTAAACATTTTCAAATGGTTCAAACTCAAATTGATCAACTCACTAAAGTGCAAAATGACTTGTTAAAAATAATTCTAAAGAGAAACATGCTTATGAAGTAACAACTAGAGGTGGTGTCTCTACCCAGGATCCTCTATATCCTGAAGGGCATCCCAAAAGAATTGAACAAGATTCTCAACGAATTGAACCTAGTGCTCCTTCTAAGAAAAAGAAGAAGAAACATAAAAATGTTGTAGAATCCTCTGAACCTGTTAATGATCCTAATAGTATTTCTATTTCCGATGCTGAAACTGAAAGTGGTAATGAACATGATAATGGTAATGACAATGATAAGAATGATGCTTCTGATAAAGAAGAAGTTGAAGATGAACCTGAAAAGCATGCTAAAAATAAAAAGTATACTAAAGAAGATTTTATTGCTAAGAAACATGGTAATGAAAGAGAACCTTGGGTGCAAAAGCAAATGCCTTTTCCTGCTAAGAAACTAAAATCAAAGGAAGAAGAACACTATAATAAATTTTGTGATTGGATGAAACCTTTATTCTTGCAAATCCCTTTGACTGATGCTATTAAATTGCCTCCTTATTCAAAGTATATGAAAGATATTGTCACTAATAAAAGGAAAATCCCCAATGAGGAAATTTCCACTATGCTTGCTAATTACTCTTTCAATGGCAAAGTTCCAAAGAAGTTGGGCGACCCAGGTATACCTACTATTCCTTGTTCTATTAAGAATAATTATGTTAAAACTGCTCTATGTGACTTGGGAGCCGGTGTTAGTGTTATGCCTTTTTCTCTTTACAAGAGACTTTATTTAGATAAGTTGATACCTACTGATATATCTTTGCAAATGGCTGATAAATCTACTGCTATTCATGTTGGTATATGTGAGGATGTTCCTGTTCAAGTTACTAATAACTGCTTGATATTAACTGATTTTGTTGTGTTGCAAATGCCTGAAGATGATAATATGTCTATTATTCTTGGGAGACCTTTTCTTAACACCGCAGGGGCTGTTATTGATTGCAATAAAGGAAAGGTTACTTTCAATGTTGATGATAAGGAGCATACCGTCTATTTCCCCAAGAGGATTGATAAAGTATGTGGAGTTAATACTATTTCTAATGTGAGAACTATCAAAGTTGGAACTATCGATTGTCCTATATATGAGCCTAAAGAAGGTTATCAAAGTCTTATGATTGGATCCATATCAATACAATTCAAGGTAACATGATTGATTTGAGGTTTATTTCTTCTTATGGTATGTAAAATTTATTTGGTGGCAAGACTTGATCAACCTTGTTAACAAATACTTTTTATATGCATAGAGGAGGTAAACAACATCTCTTTCTTCCTCCACTTGTTCTACTTGCTGTAGCACTTTTGATTTGCAAAGTTCCTTAGTTAATTAGAGATTTCAAAAAAATTCCTGGCCAGTAATAATAAACTTAATACCCAGAAATGTGCATTTTTCAAAGTTTTCAAAAATTCACAAAAATTATACCGTTGGTCCTATTTTTCGAAAATGCACCCGGGAGCACCTGGGGATGACCAGTGGGGCACCCCAGGGTGGCACCCCACAGGCCGGCGCGGCCAGCAAGGGGGGCGCGCCACCCTGGTGTGTGGGTCCCCCTTTGCCCCACTTCAGCATCTCTTCCTCCCACACTCTTCTCTCTCCCGAAAAAAATCAGCACCAGCTTTCTCTCACTCGCATTTTTTCTCAAGAGCTTAGGATTTCTCGATCTCTTTGCTCAACCCAGATTTCTGTCTGAAATTTGGCACATTTGCTCTCCGGTATGTGACTCCTCCGATTATCCAAGTAGAATTTTGTTTGGTTGAGTATATCTTGAATATTTTGCTGATGTAGGTAACATGTTTAGTGAGCTTGCATGCTTGTTCTAAGTTGTATAAACTAGTTTTGATGCATGATTAGTACTCTAGCAAGTTCCTATAGTAGTTCCCCTCGATTATATGTCACCAAATTAAATTTTATATTGTTTGTTGAAAAATTTCAGAAAATGGAGTAGAATAGATATCAACTAAACCAACAAGAATTGGAGGTGCAACAAGTCATGAGAGTGAACCGCTAAGAGGGAGTATACCCCTCTTACTACCCGTGCACAGATTTCATGAGAAGTGCAGGAATATTGGAAGATGTTCAGAATCTAATTTCTCGTGCAGGGTTGAATGATTTTGTTGATGGAGAACCATGCCAATATGCAAAATTGACTATGTCTGTTGTGCAGGATTTTAAGTTCAATTGGTCGCAACCTAACCCCATGGTTCAGTATAAGATTTATAATAAAACTGTCAACTTGCCATTCAATGATTTTTGTACATCAATTAGAGTACCGCAATGGGGATCATGCGAGAAGATAAGGGGATCGCCGCGAGAGCTTTTAAGCCTCTTCGAGATGATTTGTCATGGAAGGAGTTTCTCAGAGGATGGTGGTAAAATCACTAGCATTCAACTCCCAGCTATCCGCTGAAGGAGATATGCCCTAGAGGCAATAATAAAGTGGTTATTATTTATATCTCTATGTTTATGATAAATGTTTATATGTCATGCTATAATTGTATTAACCGAAACATTAGTACATGTGTGATATGTAGACAAACAAAGAGTCCCTAGTATGCCTCTTAACTAGCTTGTTGATTAATGGATGATTAGTTTCATAATCATGAACATTGGATGTTATTAATAACAAGGTTATATCATTGTATGAATGATGTAATGGACACACCCAATTAAGCGTAGCATAAGATCTCGTCATTAAGTTATTTGCTATAAGCTTTCGATACATAGTTACCTAGTCCTTATGACCATGAGATCATGTAAATCACTTATACCGGAAAGGTACTTTGATTACACTAAACGCCACTGCGTAAATGGGTGGTTATAAAGGTGGGATTAAGTATCCAGAAAGTATGAGTTGAGGCATATGGATCAACAGTGGGATTTGTCCATCCCGATGACGGATAGATATACTCTGGGCCCTCTCGGTGGAATGTCGTCTAATGTCTTGCAAGCATATGAATAAGTTCATAAGAGACCACATACCACGGTAAGAGTAAAGAGTACTTGTCAGGAGACGAGGTTGAACAAGGTATAGAGTGATACCGAAGATCAAACCTCGGACAAGTAAAATATCGCGTGACAAAGGGAATTGGTATCGTATGTGAATGGTTCATCCGATCACTAAAGTCATCATTGAATATGTGGGAGCCATTATGGATCTCTAGATCCCGCTATTGGTTATTGGTCGGAGTAAGTACTCAACCATGTCCGCATAGTTCGCGAACCGTAGGGTGACACACTTAAAGTTGGATGTTGAAATGGTAGAACTTGAATATGGAATGGAGTTCGAATATTTGTTCGGAGTCCCGGATGAGATCCCGGACATCACGAGGAGTTCCGGAATGGTCCAGAGAATAAGATTCATATATAGGATGTCATTTTATGTGAATTAAAATGATCTGGAAGGTTCTATGGAAGGTTCTAGAAGGTTCTAGAAAAGTCCGGAAGAAACCACCAAGGAAGGTGGAGTCCCGGAGGGACTCCACCTCCATGGCCGGCCAAACCCTAGAGGGGGAGGAGTCCCAAGTGGACTCCCCCTATGGGGCCGGCCACCCCCCACATGGAAGGGGGGAATCCCACCCCAAGTGGGATTCCCACCTTGGGTAGGTTTCCCTATCACATGGAAGGTTTTGGGTTCAGGTCTTATTCGGAGACTTGTAGTCCAACACTTGGGGCTTCCACCTATATAATGAGGGGCCAAGGGGAGGGGGCCGGCCACCCAAGAACCACAAGGTGGCCGCACCCCTATAGTGGCCGGCGCCCCCTCTCCCCAAACCCTAGCGGCCTCTCTCCTCCACCACATCCTGCACGCTTAAGCGAAGCTCCGCCGGATTTCTCCACCACCACTGACACCACGCCGTCGTGCTGTCGGATTCAAGAGGAGCTACTACTTCCGCTGCCCGCTGGAACGGGGAGGTGGACGTCGTCTTCATCAACAACCGAACGTGTGACCGAGTACGGAGGTGCTGCCCGTTCGTGGCGCCGGAGGGATCGTGATCAAGATCTTCTACGCGCTTTTGCAAGCAGCAAGTGAACGTCTACCGCAGCAACAAGAGCCTCCTCTTGTAGGCTTTGGAATCTCTTCAAGGGTGAGACTCGATAAACCCCTCGTAGCTACCGTCTTCTAGATTGCATCTTGGCTTGAATTGCGTGTTCGCGGTAGGAAATTTTTTGTTTTCTATGCAATGTTATCCCACAGTGGTATCAGAGCCGTGTCTATGCATAGATGGTTGCACGAGTAGAACACAATTGTTTTGTGGGCGTTGATGCTCTTGTTATCTTTAGTTTGAGTACTTTGCATCTTTGTGGCATAGTGGGATGAAGCGGCTCGGACTAACTTTACATGACCGCGTTCATGAGACTTGTTCCTCGTTCGACATGCAACTTGTATTGCATAAGAGGCTTTGCGGGTGTCTGTCTCTCCTACTATAGTGAAGATTCAATTTACTCTTCTATTGAAAACATTAGTATCAACGTTGTGGTTCATGTTCGTAGGTAGATTAGATCTCTCTCGAAAACCCTAAACCACGTAAAATATGCAAACCAAATTAGAGACGTCTAACTTGTTTTTGCAGGGTTTGGTGATGTGATATGGCCATAATGTGATGATGAATATGTATGAGATGATCATTATTGTATTGTGGCAACCGGCAGGAGCCTTATGGTTGTCTTTAAATTTCATGTTGAGTAGTATTTCAAAGTAGTTGTAATAGTTGCTACATGGAGGACAATCATGAAGACAGTGCCATTGACCTTGACGCTACGCCGACGATGATGGAGATCATGCCCGAAGATGATGGAGATCATGTCCGTGCTTTGGAGATGAAGATCAAAGGTGCAAAGACAAAAGGGCCATATCATATCACATATGAACTGCATGTGATGTTAATCCTTTTATGCATCTTATTTTGCTTAGATCGCGACGGTAGCATTATAAGATGATCCCTCACTAAAATCTCAAGATAATAAAGTGTTCATCCTTAGTAGCACCGTTGCCAAGACTTGTCGTTTCGAAGCATCTTGTGATGATCGGGTGTGATAGAATCAACAAGTGCATACAACGGGTGCAAGACAGTTTTGCACATGCGGATACTAAGGTGGCCTTGACGAGCCTAGCATGTATAGACATGGTCTCGGAACACGTGATACCGAAAGGTAGTGCATGAATCATATGGTTGATATGATGAACACTTTGAGTGTTCGTCATTGAAATCACACCTTGTCTCGTGATGATCGGACTTAGGTGCGGTGGATTTGGTTCGTGTGATCACTAAGACAATGCGAGGGATATTGTTTTGAGTGGGAGTTCACCTAGATTTTTAATTATGTTGAATTAAAATTTGAACTCAATTTGTCATAAACTTAGTCTAAACTTTTGCAAATATATATTGTAGAGATGGCGTCCCCAATCAATTTTAACCAGTTCCTAGAGAAAGAAAAACTTAAGAGCAATGGTAGCAACTTCACCGACTGGTTCCGTCATGTGAGGATCTTCCTCTCTGGCAGAAATCTGCAATATGTGCTTGATGCACCGCTAGGTGACCCTCCTGCAGAAACTGAAACCGATGAAGTAAAAGTTGTTTACGAGACTCGGAAAACTCGGTACTCTCAAGTTCAGTGTGCCATCCTGTGCAGTCTGGAATCCGATCTTCAAAAACGTTTTGAGCACCACGATCCTCATGAGTTGATGAAAGAGCTGAAAGCTATTTTTGAGACTCATGCGGCCGTGGAGTGCTATGAAGCATCGAAACATTTCTTCAGCTGTATGATGGAAGAAGGCAGCTCTGTTAGTGAGCACATGCTCACCATGACCGGGCATGCGAAGAAACTCACTGACTTGAGAATAGTGATTCCTAACAGACTGGGGATTAATCGTGTCCTTCAATCACTACCACCAAGTTACAAGAACTTTGTGATGAACTACAATATGCAGAACATGAACAAGGAGTTACCTGAACTCTTTGGCATGCTAAAAGCTGCTGAGATTGAGATCAAGAAAGAGCACCAAGTGTTGATGGTCAACAAGACCACCAGTTTCAAGAAACAGGGCAAGTCTAAGGGAAAATTCAAGAAGGGTGGCAAGAAAGCTGCCACGCCTCCTATGAAACCTAAGAACGGCCCTAAGCCTGATGCTGAGTGCTATTACTGCAAGGAGAAGGGACACTGGAAGCGTAATTGCTCCAAATATCTGGCTGATCTGAAGAGCGGCCTTGTCAAGAAAAAGAAAGAAGGTATATCTGATATACATGTTATAGATGTTTATCTCACTGGTTCTCGTTCTAGTACCTGGGTATTTGATACTGGTTCGGTTGCTCATATTTGTAACTCGAAACAGGAACTAAAGAATAAACGAAGACTACTGAAAGATGAAGTGACGATGCGCGTTGGAAACGGATCCAAAGTCGATGTGATCGCTGTCGGCACACTTCCTTTACATCTACCTTCGGGATTAGTTTTAAGCCTAAATAATTGTTATTTTGTACCCGCGTTGAGCATGAACATTATATCTGGATCTTGTTTAATGCAAGACGGTTATTCATTCAAGTCTGAGAATAATGGTTGTTCTATTTTTATGAATAATATCTTTTATGGTCGAGCACCAGAAAAGAATGGCTTATTTCTGTTAGATCTCGATAGTAGTGATACGCATATACATAACATTGATGCTAAACGAATTAAATTGAATGATAATTCTACTTATATGTGGCACTGTCGTCTTGGTCATATTGGAGTGAAACGCATGAAGAAACTCAATACCGATGGATTACTTGAATCACTTGACTTTGAGTCACTTGATAGATGCGAAGCATGTCTAATGGGTAAAATGACCAAGACTCCATTTTCTGGTATGATGGAGCGAGCTACTGACTTATTGGAAATCATACATACCGATGTGTGCGGACCAATGAGCGTAGCATCGCGCGGTGGTTATCGTTATGTTCTAACCTTCACAGATGATTTGAGTAGATATGGGTATATCTATTTCATGAAACATAAATCTGAAACTTTCGAGAAGTTTAAGGAATTTCAAAGTGAAGTAGAAAATCAACGTAACAAGAAGATTAAATTTCTATGATCTGATCGTGGAGGTGAATATCTGAGTTATGAGTTTGGCATGCATTTAAAGAAATGCGGAATACTTTCACAATTGACACCGCCGGGAACACCTCAACGAAACGGTGTGTCCGAACGTCGTAATCGAACTCTCTTAGATATGGTTCGTTCTATGATGTCTCTTACTGATTTGCCGTTATCATTTTGGAGTTATGCATTAGAGACAGCCGCATTCACTTTAAATAGAGCACCATCAAAATCCGTAGAAACGACACCGTATGAATTATGGTTTAATAAGAAACCTAAGCTGTCGTTCCTGAAAGTTTAGGGTTGCGAAGCCTATGTAAAGAAGTTACAACCGGACAAGCTAGAACCCAAAGCGGAGAAATGCGTCTTCATAGGATACCCTAAGGAAACTATAGGGTACACTTTCTATCACAAATCCGAAGGCAAAATCTTTGTTGCTAAGAACGGAACCTTTCTTGAGAAAGAATTTCTCACTAAAGAAGTGACTGGAAGAAAAGTAGAACTCGATGAGATTGATGAATCTATACTCGTTGATCAGAGTAGCGCAGTACCGGTAGTTGTACCTGTACCGCCTACACCGGCAACAGAGGAAGATAATGATAATGATCATGAAACTTCGAACGAGGAAACTACTGAACCTCGCAGATCGACAAGGGAGCGTGCCACTCCTGATTGGTATGATCCTTGTCTAAATGTCATGATTGTGGATAACAATGATGAGGACCCTGCGACGTATGAAGAAGCGATGATGAGCCCAGATTCCAACAAATGGCAAGAAGCCATGAAATCCGAAATGGGATCCATGTATGATAACAAAGTATGGACTTTGGTAGACTTACCTGATAGCCGAAAGGCTGTCGAGAATAAATGGATCTTCAAGAGAAAAACAGATGCTGATGGTAATATTACTGTCTACAAAGCTCGACTTGTCGCAAAGGGTTTCCGACAAATTCAAGGAGTTGACTACGATGAGACTTTCTCACCTGTAGCGAAGCTAAAATCTGTGAGGATTTTGTTAGCAATAGCTGCATTTTTCGATTATGAGATTTGGCAGATGGATGTCAAAACGGCGTTCCTTAATGGAGACATTGAGGAAGAGTTGTATATGGTACAACCCAAAGGTTTTGTCGATCCTAAAAATGCTGACAAAGTATGCAAACTTCAGCGTTCAATCTATGGACTGAAGCAAGCATCAAGAAGTTGGAACCGATGCTTTGATAAGGTGACCAAAGACTTCGGGTTTATACAGTGTCATGGAGAGGCCTGTATTTACAAGAAAGTGAGTAGGAGCTCTGTAGCATTCCTGATATTATATGTAGATGACATATTATTGATCGGGAATGATATAGAACTATTAAGCAGTGTAAAAGGTTATTTGAATAATAGTTTTTCAATGAAAGACCTTGGTGAAGCATCGTATATATTAGGCATCAAGATTTACAGAGATAGATCAAGACGCCTAATAGGGCTATCACGGAGTACATATCTGGACAAGATTCTAAAGAAGTTTAGAATGGACGAAAGTAAGAAAGGGTTCTTACCTATGTTACCAGGCAAGGTCTTGAGTAAGACTCAAGGACCGGCTACGGCAGAAGAAAGAGAAAGGATGAGTAATATCCCCTATGCCTCGGCAGTAGGATCTATCATGTATGCCATGCTATGTACTAGACCGGATATAGCACATGCTGTTAGTTTGACTAGCAGAGATCAAAGTGATCCAGGAATGGAACACTGGACAGCGGTCAAGAATATCCTGAAGTACTTGAAAAGAACTAAGGATATGTTTCTTTGTTATGGAGGTGACCAAGAGCTCGTTGTAAGTGGTTACACCGATGCAAGTTGGAACACTGATCCTGATGACTCTAAGTCACAATCTGGGTACGTGTTTATATTGAATGGTGCTGCAGTAAGCTGGGCAAGCTCGAAGCAGTGCATGGTGGCGAAGTCTTCAACAGAATCAGAGTACATAGCGGCTTCAGAGGCTTCCTCAGAAGCGGTATGGATGAAGAGGTTCATTGTAGAGCTCGGTGTGGTTCCTAGTGCATTGGACCCATTAATCATTTACTGTGATAACATGGGTGCCATCACCAATGCACAAGAGCCAAGGTCACACAAGAGGCTGAAGCATATCAAGCTGCGTTACCACTCGATTCGTGATACGTCTCCGACGTATCGATAATTTCTTATGTTCCATGCCACATTATTGATGTTATCTACATGTTTTATGCACACTTTATGTCATATTCGTGCATTTTCTGGAACTAACCTATTAACAAGATGCTAAAGTGCCGATTCTTGTCGTTTTCTGCTGTTTTTGGTTTCAGAAATCCTAGTAACGAAATATTCTCGGAATTGGACGAAATCAACGCCCAGGGGCCTATTTTGCCACGAAGCTTCCAGAAGTCCGAAGAGGAGACGAAGTGGGGCCACGAGGCGCCCAAATCATAGGGCGGCGCGGCCCCCCCCCCTTGGCCACGCGGCCCTGTGGTGTGGGGCCCTCGTGCCGCCTCCTGACCTGCCCTTCCGCCTACTTAAAGCCTCCGTTGCGAAACCCCCTGTACCGAGAGCCACGATACGGAAAACCTTCCAGAGACGCCGCCGCCGCCGATCCCATCTCGGGGGATCCAGGAGATCGCCTCCGGCACCCTGCCGGAGAGGGGAATCATCTCCCGGAGGACTCTACGCCGCCATGGTCGCCTCCGGAGTGATGTGTGAGTAGTCTACCCCTGGACTATGGGTCCATAGCAGTAGCTAGATGGTTGTCTTCTCCCCATTGTGCTATCATTGTCGGATCTTGTGAGCTGCCTAACATGATCAAGATCATCTATCTATAATTCTATATGTTGCGTTTGTTGGGATCCGATGAATAGAGAATACTTGTTATGTTGATTATCAAAGTTATATCTATGTGTTGTTTATGATCTTGCATGCTCTCCGTTACTAGTAGATGCTCTGGCCAAGTAGATGCTTGTAACTCCAAGAGGGAGTATTTATGCTCGATAGTGGGTTCATGCCTGCATTGACACCTGGGACAAAGGATGAAAAGTTCTAAGGTTGTGTTGTGCTGTTGCCACTAGGGATAAAACATTGATGCTATGTCTAAGGATGTAGTTGTTGATTACATTACGCACCATACTTAATGCAATTGTCTCATGATTTGCAACTTAATACTGGAGGGGGTTCGGATGATAACCTGAAGGTGGACTTTTTAGGCATAGATGCAGTTGGATGGCGGTCTATGTACTTTGTCGTAATGCCCAATTAAATCTCACTATACTCATCATGATATGTATGTGCATGGTCATGCCCTCTTTATTTGTCAATTGCCCAACTGTAATTTGTTCACCCAACATGTTGTTTATCTTATGGGAGAGACACCTCTAGTGAATTGTGGACCCCGGTCCAATTCTCTATACTGAAATACAATCTACTGCAATACTTGTTCTACTGTTTTCTGCAAACAATCATCTTCCACACAATACGGTTAATCCTTTGTTACAGCAAGCCGGTGAGATTGACAACCTCACTGTTTCGTTGGGGCAAAGTACTTTGGTTGTGTTGTGCAGGTTCCACGTTGGCGCCGGAATCCCTGGTGTTGCGCCGCACTACATCCCGCCGCCATCAACCTTCAACGTGCTTCTTGGCTCCTCCTGGTTCGATAAACCTTGGTTTCTTTCTGAGGGAAAACTTGCTGCTGTGCGCATCATACCTTCCTCTTGGGGTTCCCAACGAACGTGTGAGTTACACGCCATCAAGCTCTTTTTCTGGCGCCGTTGCCGGGGAGATCAAGACACGCTGCAAGGGGAGTCTCCACTTCCCAATCTCTTTACTTTGTTTTTGTCTTGCTCTACTTTATTTACTACATTGTTTGCTGCACTAAATCAAAAACACCAAAAAAATTAGTTGCTAGTTTTACTTTACTTGCTATCTTGTTTGCTATATCAAAAACACACAAAAAAAATTAGTTACTTGTTTTACTTTACTTAATATCATGCATGTTTTTATTTCACTAGTTAAGCATAATGGAAAACAACAAAAATATGAGAGATCTTTATGAACTTTATCTTGAATTAGGACATGATGTGTTTGAAGAGAGAATTAAAAAACCCATGGAACTTTATATGCATGCTAATGGGAATGTTATTACTATGAATGCTTTGAACACCATTGTTGCTAATGCTATGGAAAATTCTAAGCTTGGGGAAGCTGGCTTTGATGAGCATGATCTTTTTAGTCCCCCAAGCATTGAGGAGAAAATTTTCTTTTATGATTACAATATGCCTCCTATATATGATGATAGCCACTTTGTTGAATTTGCTCCCACTACAACTAATAAAATTGATTATGCTTATGTGGAGAGTAATAATTTTATGTATGAGACTCATGATAAGAATGCTTTATGTGATAGTTATATTGTTGAGTTTGCTCATGATACTACTGAAAGTTATTATGAGAGAGGAAAATATGGTTGTAGAAATTTTCATGTTACTAAAATGCCTCTCTATATGCTGAAATTTTTGAAGCTACACTTGTTTTATCTTCCTATGCTTGTCACTTTGCTCTTCATGAACTTGTTTATTTACAAGATTCCTATGCATAGGAAGCATGTTAGACTTAAATGTGTTTTGAATTTGCTTTTTGATGCTCTCTTTTGCTTCAAATACTTGCGAGTGCATCATTTAAACTGCTGAGCCCATCTTAATGGCTATAAAGAAAGAACTTCTTGGGAGATAACCCATGTTTTTACTACAGTACTTTGTTTTTATTTTGTGTCTTGGAAGTTGTTTACTACTGTAGCAACCTCTCCTTATCTTAGTTTAGTGTTTTGTTGTGCCAAGTAAAGTCGTTGATAGAAAAGTTCATACTAGATTTGGATTACTGCGCAGTTCCAGATTTCTTTGCTGTCACGAATCTGGGTCTACCTCCCTGTAGGTAGCTCAGAAAATTAAGCCAATTTATGTGCATGATCCTCAGATATGTACGCAACTTTCATTCAATTTGAGCATTTTCATTTGAGCAAGTCTGGTGGCCTAATAAAATTCGTCAATACGAACTGTTCTGTTTTGACAGATTCTACCTTTTATTTCGCATTGCCTCTTTTGCTATGTTGGATGAATTTCTTTGATCCATTAATGTCCAGTAGCTTTATGCAATGTCCAGAAGTGTTAAGAATGATTGTGTCACCTCTGAATATGTTAATTTTTATTGTCACTAACCCTCTAATGAGTTGTTCTAAGTTTGGTGTGGAGGAAGTTTTCAAGGATCAAGAGAGGAGTATGATGCAACATGATCAAGGAGAGTGAAAGCTCTAAGCTTGGGGATGCCCCGGTGGTTCACCCCTGCATATATTAATAAGACTCAAGCGTCTAAGCTTGGGGATGCCCAAGGCATCCCCTTCTTCATCGACAACATTATCAGGTTCCTCCCCTGAAACTATATTGTTACTCCATCACATCTTATGTGCTTTGCTTGGAGCGTCGGTTTGTTTTTGTTTTTTGTTTTGTTTGAATAAAATGGATCCTAGCATTCACTTTATGGGAGAGAGACACGCTCCGCTGTAGCATATGGACAAGTATGTCCTTAGTTTCTACTCATAATATTCATGGCGAAGTTTCTTCTTCGTTAAATTGTTATATGGTTGGAATTGGAAAATGATACATGTAGTAATTGCTATTAATGTCTTGGGTAATGTGATACTTGGCAATTGTTGTGCTCATGTTTAAGCTCTTGTATCATATGCTTTGCACCCATTAATGAAGAAATACATAGAGCATGCTAAAATTTGGTTTGCATATTTGGTTTCTCTAAGGTCTAGATAATTTCTAGTATTGAGTTTGAACAACAAGGAAGACGGTGTAGAGTCTTATAATGTTTTCAATATGTCTTTTATGTGAGTTTTGCTGCACCGGTTCATCCTTGTGTTTGTTTCAAATAAGCCTTGCTAGCCTAAACCTTGTATCGAGAGGGAATACTTCTCATGCATCCAAAATACTTGAGCCAACCACTATGCCATTTGTGTCCACCATACCTACCTACTACATGGTATTTTCCGCCATTCCAAAGTAAATTGCTTGAGTGCTACCTTTAAAATTCTATCATTCACCTTTGCAATATATAGCTCATGGGACAAATAGCTTAAAAACTATTGTGGTATTGAATATGTAATTATGCACTTTATCTCTTATTAAGTTGCTTGTTGTGCGATAACCATGTTCACTGGGGACGCCATCAACTACTCTTTGTTGAATTTCATGTGAGTTGCTATGCATGTCCGTCTTGTCTGAAGTAAGAGAGATCTACCACCTTATGGTTTAGCATGCATATTGTTAGAGAAGAACATTGGGCCGCTAACTAAAGCCATGATCCATGGTGGAAGTTTCAGTTTTGGACAAATATCCTCAATCTCATATGAGAAGAATTATTAATTGTTGTTACACGCTTATGCATAAAAGAGGAGTCCATTATCTGTTGTCTATGTTGTCCCGGTATGGATGTCTAAGTTGAGAATAATCAATAGCGAGAAATCCAATGCGAGCTTTCTCCTTAGACCTTTGTACAGGCGGCATAGAGGTACCCCTTTGTGACACTTGGTTAAAACATGTGCATTGCGATGATCCGGTAGTCCAAGCTAATTAGGACAAGGTGCGGGCACTATTAGTACACTATGCATGAGGCTTGCAACTTATAAGATATAATTTACATGATACATATGCTTTATTACTACCGTTGACAAAATTGTTTCATGTTTTCAAAATCAAAGCTCTAGCACAAATATAGCAATCGATGCTTTTCCTCTATGGAGGACCATTCTTTTACTTTTATTGTTGAGTCAGTTCACCTATCTCTCTCCACCTCAAGAAGCAAACACTTGTGTGAACTGTGCATTGATTCCTACATACTTGCATATTGCACTTATTATACTACTCTATGTTGACAATATCCATGAGATATACATGTTACAAGTTGAAAGCAACCGCTGAAACTTAATCTTCCTTTGTGTTGCTTCAATGCTTTTACTATGAATTATTGCTTTATGAGTTAACTCTTATGCAAGACTTATTGATGCTTGTCTTGAAGTGCTATTCATGAAAAGTCTTTGCTTTATGATTCACTTGTTTACTCATGTCATATACATTGTTTTGATCGCTGCATTCACTACATATGCTTTACAAATAGTATGATCAAGGTTATGATGGCATGTCACTCCAGAAATTATCTGTGTTATCGTTTTACCTGCTCGGGACGAGCAGAACTAAGCTTGGGGATGCTGATACGTCTCCGACGTATCGATAATTTCTTATGTTCCATGCCACATTATTGATGTTATCTACATGTTTTATGCACACTTTATGTCATATTCGTGCATTTTCTGGAACTAACCTATTAACAAGATGCCGAAGTGCCGATTCTTTGTTTTCTGCTGTTTTTGGTTTCAGAAATCCTAGTAACGAAATATTCTCGGAATTGGACGAAATCAACGCCCAGGGGCCTATTTTGCCACGAAGCTTCCAGAAGTCCGAAGAGGAGACGAAGTGGGGCCACGAGGCGCCCAAACCATAGGGCGGCGCGGCCCCCCCTTGGCCGTGCGGCCCTGTGGTGTGGGGCCCTCGTGCCGCCTCCTGACCTGCCCTTCCGCCTACTTAAAGCCTCCGTTGCGAAACCCCCTGTACCGAGAGCCACGATACGGAAAACCTTCCAGAGACGCCGCCGCCGCCGATCCCATCTCGGGGGATCCAGGAGATCGCCTCCGGCACCCTGCCGGAGAGGGGAATCATCTCCCGGAGGACTCTACGCCGCCATGGTCGCCTCCGGAGTGATGTGTGAGTAGTCTACCCCTGGACTATGGGTCCATAGCAGTAGCTAGATGGTTGTCTTCTCCCCATTGTGCTATCATTGTCGGATCTTGTGAGCTGCCTAACATGATCAAGATCATCTATCTGTAATTCTATATGTTGCGTTTGTTGGGATCCGATGAATAGAGAATACTTGTTATGTTGATTATCAAAGTTATATCTATGTGTTGTTTATGATCTTGCATGCTCTCCGTTACTAGTAGATGCTCTGGCCAAGTAGATGCTTGTAACTCCAAGAGGGAGTATTTATGCTCGATAGTGGGTTCATGCCTGCATTGACACCTGGGACAGTGACAGAAAGTTCTAAGGTTGTGTTGTGCTGTTGCCACTAGGGATAAAACATTGATGCTATGTCTAAGGATGTAGTTGTTGATTACATTACGCACCATACTTAATGCAATTGTCTATTGCTTTGCAACTTAATACTGGAGGGGGTTCGGATGATAACCTGAAGGTGGACTTTTTAGGCATAGATGCAGTTGGATGGCGGTCTATGTACTTTGTCGTAATGCCCAATTAAATCTCACTATACTCATCATTATATGTATGTGCATGGTCATGCCCTCTTTATTTGTCAATTGCCCAACTGTAATTTGTTCACCCAACATGCTGTTTATCTTATGGGAGAGACACCTCTAGTGAACTGTGGACCCCGGTCCAATTCTCTATACTGAAATACAATCTACTGCAATACTTGTTCTACTGTTTTCTGCAAACAATCATCTTCCACACAATACGGTTAATCCTTTGTTACAGCAAGCCGGTGAGATTGACAACCTCACTGTTTCGTTGGGGCAAAGTACTTTGGTTGTGTTGTGCAGGTTCCACGTTGGCGCCGGAATCCCTGGTGTTGCGCCGCACTACATCCCGCCGCCATCAACCTTCAACGTGCTTCTTGGCTCCTCCTGGTTCGATAAACCTTGGTTTCTTTCTGAGGGAAAACTTGCTGCTGTGCGCATCATACCTTCCTCTTGGGGTTCCCAACGAACGTGTGAGTTACACGCCATCAATTCGCGAGTACATCGAAGATGGAGAAGTAAAGATTTGCAAAGTACACACTGATCTGAATGTAGCAGATCCGTTGACTAAAGCTCTCCCTAGGGCAAAGCATGACCAACACCAGAATGCCATGGGTGTTAGGTATATTACAATGTAATCTAGATTATTGACTCTAGTGCAAGTGGGAGACTGAAGGAGATATGCCCTAGAGGCAATAATAAAGTGGTTATTATTTATATCTCTATGTTTATGATAAATGTTTATATGTCATGCTATAATTGTATTAACCGAAACATTAGTACATGTGTGATATGTAGACAAACAAAGAGTCCCTAGTATGCCTCTTAACTAGCTTGTTGATTAATGGATGATTAGTTTCATAATCATGAACATTGGATGTTATTAATAACAAGGTTATATCATTGTATGAATGATGTAATGGACACACCCAATTAAGCGTAGCATAAGATCTCGTCATTAAGTTATTTGATATAAGCTTTCGATACATAGTTACCTAGTCCTTATGACCATGAGATCATGTAAATCACTTATACCGGAAAGGTACTTTGATTACACCAAACGCCACTGCGTAAATGGGTGGTTATAAAGGTGGGATTAAGTATCCAGAAAGTATGAGTTGAGGCATATGGATCAACGGTGGGATTTGTCCATCCCAATGACGGATAAATATACTCTGGGCCCTTTCGGTGGAATGTCGTCTAATGTCTTGCAAGCATATGAATAAGTTCAGAAGAGACCACATACCACGGTACGAGTAAAGAGTACTTGTCAGGAGACGAGGTTGAACAAGGTATAGAGTGATACCGAAGATCAAACCTCGGACAAGTAAAATATCGCGTGACAAAGGGAATTGGTATCGTATGTGAATGGTTCATTCGATCACTAAAGTCATCGTTGAATATGTGGGAGCCATTATGGATCTCCAGATCCCGCTATTGGTTATTGGTCGGAGTAAGTACTCAACCATGTCCGCATAGTTCGCGAACCGTATGGTGACACACTTAAAGTTGGATGTTGAAATGGTAGAACTTGAATATGGAATGGAGTTCGAATATTTGTTCGGAGTCCCGGATGAGATCCCGGACATCACGAGGAGTTCCGGAATGGTCCGGAGAATAAGATTCATATATAGGATGTCATTTTATGTGAATTAAAATGATCCGGAAGGTTCTATGGAAGGTTCTAGAAGGTTCTAGAAAAGTCCGGAAGAAACCACCAAGGAAGGTGGAGTCCCGGAGGGACTCCACCTCCATGGCCGGCCAAACCCTAGAGGGGGAGGAGTCCCAAGTGGACTCCCCCTATGGGGCCGGCCACCCCCCCACATGGAAGGGGGGAATCCCACCCCAAGTGGGATTCCCACCTTGGGTAGGTTTCCCTATCACATGGAAGGTTTTGGGTTCGGGTCTTATTCGGAGACTTGTAGTCCAACACTTGGGGCTTCCACCTATATAATGAGGGGCCAAGGGGAGGGGGCCGGCCACCCAAGAACCACAAGGTGGCCGCACCCCTATAGTGGCTGGCGCCCCCTCTCCCCAAACCCTAGCGGCCTCTCTCCTCCACCACATCCCGCACGCTTAAGTGAAGCTCCGCCGGATTTCTCCACCACCACCGACACCACGCCGTCGTGCTGTCGGATTCAAGAGGAGCTACTACTTCCGCTGCCCGCTGGAACGGGGAGGTGGACGTCGTCTTCATCAACAACCAAACGTGTGACCGAGTACGGAGGTGCTGCCCGTTCGTGGCGCCGGAGGGATCGTGATCAAGATCTTCTACGCGCTTTTGCAAGCGGCAAGTGAACGTCTACCGCAGCAACAAGAGCCTCCTCTTGTAGGCTTTGGAATCTCTTCAAGGGTGAGACTCGATAAACCCCTCGTTGCTACCGTCTTCTAGATTGCATCTTGGCTTGGAATGCGTGTTCGCGGTAGGAAATTTTTTGTTTTCTATGCAACGTTATCCCACATCCGCTACTTTGCTTATTTCATTACTAAATGCGTTCTTGCTAGAAAGAATGGTAGTAAACTATCTATCCAGGATTTAGCTTTTCTAGCTGCTGCACTGCAAGGTAGTAAGACTTATAATTTGGGGGCATTGATAGCTTATAGACTTGTTACTAACCGTGAGAAGGGCGGAATCTGTGGAGGTCTCATCGCCTCTCTTTTACTAGCTTTGCATGGTGTAGAACCTCACCATCTTGATATTCGACTTTCCGTAGAAAGACTTGACATAGTCTCCATGATTAAACATGAATTTGTTTCTGATTCATCTAACTGGAGTAACCTGTCTTACAAGATAACATTTTACAAGAAGTCTTGGAGAACAACTAAGAAAACTGAAAAACTAGTAAGATTGCCTGCGCCTGTTCTATTTAACCTTGATTCCAGGGAGGATTGGTCAGTCACAGAAGGTGCACTGAATGCACACATAGAGGGAGGAGGCCATCATGCAAGAGACAACATGGAGGAGGCCGAGGAACACCTTGACTCGTCATCCGATGCAGCGAGTTCTTCGCATCAACATTTTGGACATGTGGAGCCTCCGCGCTTTTCTTCTGCACAGGGACCTTACTATGACTACGCCATGCATGATCCACCGGCGAGGAACAGCGACCCTCGCTGGGGTTGAACTCCACTTAGGCCAAAAGCCTAAGCTTGGGGGGAGGTATACCGGCATCACTCATTCTTTGCATATTATGGTTGCTGGATACTTGTATATACTTGTTTAGTTCGTTTGAGTGGTTTTCTAATGAGAGGGAGATGATATTTGGGGAAGTGCTGCCTGAAAACAGATTCTGGACTGTTACCGAAAAAATTCTCAAAAATAGCCAGAACGATATTTTGCGAAGCCAATTTTGTTGCATGTTCCCCAGGTTGTTATATAACTTTCATTAGTTGAACACTTTTCGATTTGAGCAGTGGAAGAATTTCTTAAAAATCGAGTACTGTACTGCTGTCAAGTTTGACGAATTTCTGCTGCTTTGCGTTTATGTGACTTTTCTAGTTTGCCATTTCTTGTTTTTGCTTTGTTTCTTTCCCAAAACACAAAAAGACCAAAAATATTTCTGTTGTTTCTCTTCATCATTTGTTTGCTTTGGTTTCTTGCATTTATTTTGCTTTGTTTGCTATTGTTGGTTTGTTATAAGAAAACCCAAAAAGATTTTGCTTTGTTTGCTCGTTTCCTTTTGTTCTTGTTTCCAATTCGAAAACACCAAAAATATTTGATGTTCTTCTTTGGTTTGTAAAGTTCATCTTGAGTTCAATGGTATTCGGTGGCTGGAGCGTGGTTTTCATTTCATATTATCCAAGCTACACAAGTGAAAGGCAATAATGACGATCTACGACAATTCGACTGTGGTGAGAGGCTGGTATGAACTCTATTTGTTTTCATTTTTGTACATATAATCATCCATGTGAGCATGCTTAGTTGGTTCATGTGAGGTATATGTCATTTAAGAAAGTCTAGTAGTTCATGATCTCTCATGTTTAGCTCCAATTTATTAATATGAGTAGCATGTCATGGATGTTTGCTTGCATTGTTTTATTCATAAGTAGGTATGACATTGTGGTATCCTCCTCTGAATAATTCATTTGTATCGACTTGGCACATGCTCAAGCATGCATATGACTGAACAAAAGTCAATTAAGCCTCTATGATTCACATTGCTTCAGAGTTCTTGTATCACTTTTATGCCTCCGTTAATTTATTTTGCCGCAAGCATGATTATGACAGTGACTGCTCTCTTGATTTGTCGCTCCCCAGTCTATTGCTAGCCTTCACTTGTACTGAGCGGGAACGCTGCTCGTGCTTCCGAACACCTGAAAACCAAGTTGTTCCAAAGTGTCCACCATAAATACCTATGCATGGCATTTCAAACCATTCCAAGTAAATTCTCATGCGCTACCTTTAAAACCTTCAAAATGCTTCTCAATTTGTGTTAATGTTTCATAGCTCATGAGGAAGTATTTGGTGTTTAACTTTCAACCTTGTCATTTACTCTTGACGGACTTTCATTATGGACTAGTGGCACATCCGCTTATCCAATAATTTTGCAAAAAGAGCTGGCAATGGGGTTCCCAGCCCCGATTAATCAAACTTCATTAATAATTCTCTTCACATGTTTTGCTCTGATTCATCAGTAAGCAACTTAATTTTGCAAATAGACACTCCTCCATGGTATGTGATTGATGGAAGGCACCCGAGGATTTGGTTAGCCATGGCTTGTGTAAGCAAAGGTTGGGGGGAGTGTCACTCATAATAAAACTAAAATACGTGTGTAAACAAAAGAGAAGAGGGATGATCTACCTTGCTGGTAGAGATAACGTCCTTCATGGGAGCCGCTCTTGGAAGTCCGGTTGGCGAGGTAGTTGGTGTACCCATTACCATTCGTTGACAACAACAAACACCTCTCAAAATAATTTTACTCCTGTTTTAAAAATGAAAAGCTCTAGCGCATGTTAATCCCTGCTTCCCTCTGCGAAGGGTCAATATTTTACTTTTATGTTGTGTCTCCATCCTTTCTTTGAGCACTATCTTGAGAGCACAACTGTCATTCTTAGTATAATATGCTTGTCCCAAAATATGATTGATTGCGGTATAACTTTGATGCTTTTAGCTTTGACAATCACTATTTCTAGTCTTTCTATGAACTTCAGAGGTGCCTGGGCATTTATGTTTTGCTGATCAAATATGGACAAGTGAGATACCACTTTATCATACTCTTTTATGAACATTGCAATCCTGCTTATAGACATGATTCATGATGCTTATTATTAATTGTTGGTACCTTTCCATGATTGACATAGCTATTAGATGATCTTATTTGCATGTATCTTATTATGAACTGCCTAAGTGTTAGCCATATCATGAGAATATATACATCATATGAACCAATGTGTTCGTGAAAGTTCTTTTATCGCGTCAGTTGTTAACTGAATTGCTTGAGGACAAGCAATAAGCTAAGCTTAGGGGGAGTTGATACGTCCAAAACGTATCTACTTTCCCGAACACTTTTGCTATTGTTTTGCCTCTAATTTGTGTATTTTGGATGCAACTAACACGGACTAACGCTGTTTTCAGCACAACTGTTCTGGTGTCTCGTTTTTGTGCAGAAATCCAACTTTCAGGAAAATCCTCGGAATTTATGCGAAAGGTCCTATTTTTCCAGAAGACTCACGGAGCCAGAAGGGCAAGTCAGGTGGAGGCCCGAGGGCCCCACACCCTAGGGCGGCGCGGCCCAGGAGGGGGGCGCGCGGCCCTAGCGTGTGGCCCCCTCGGCCGGCCTCCGACGCCCTCCTCTGGACTACTTAAAGGGTTCGATCTAAAAATCGCGACCAAGAAGGCAAAGTCGCCAGAAACCCTCCAGAACGCCGCCACATCGCGAAACTCCGTCTCGGGAGCCAGAAGTCTCCGTTCTGGCACTCCGCCGGGACGGGGAATTGGAGGAGATCATCGCCATCATCATCACCGACGCCTCTCCATCAACCAGCCATGTTTCCCCCATCCATGTGTGAGTAATTCCCCCGCTGTAGGCCGAAGGGGATGGTAGGGATTGGATGAGATTGGTCATGTAATAGCATAAGATTGTTAGGGCATAGTGCCTAGTGTTTGTAATTGGTACTTTGATGATATTGTTGCAACTTGTTATGCTTAATGCTTGTCACTAGGGCCCGAGTGCCATGATCTCAGATCTGAACATGTTATTGTTTCATCATGATATTCATTGTTTTATGATCTTACCTACAAGTTGTATACACATGTCGCTGTCCGGAACCAATGGCCCCGAAGTGACAGAAATCGGGACAACCGGAGGGGATGGTAGTGATGTGAGGATCACATGTGTTCACGGAGTGTTAATGCTTTGCTCCGGTACTCTATTAAAAGGAGTACCTTAATATCCAGTAGATTCCCTTGAGGCCCGGCTGCCACCGGCTGGTAGGACAAAAGATGTTGTGCAAGTTTCTCATTGCGAGCACGTACGACTATATATGGAACACATGCCTATTGATTGCTTTGTACTTGGACACCGTTTTATTATTATCTGCAAATGCCCTGCTATGATTGTTACATGAGTTTCTCTCATCCATGCAACGCCCGTTATCCGTCCCCGTGCCTACAGTATTTTAATCCTGCTGTTTACTATAATCATTATTGCTGTCTCTGTTACTCTGCTGCTGTTATTTCACTACTGCTACTGCTATAAAACTGTTACTACTGATAAACTCTTGCAAGCAAGTCTGTTTCCAGGTGCAGCTGAATTGACAACTCCGCTGTTAAGGCTTTCAAGTATTCTTTGTCTCCCCTTGTGTCGAATCAATAAATTGGGATTTACTTCCCGCGAAGACTGCTGCGATGCCCTATACTTGTGGGTTATCAACCATACTTAATGCAATTGTCTATTGTTTGCAACTTAATACTGGAAGGGGTGCGGATGCTAACCCGAAGGTGGACTTTTTAGGCATAGATGCATGTTGGATAGCGGTCTATGTACTTTGTCATAATGCCCGATTAAATCTCATAGTAGTCATCATGATATGTATGTGCATTGTTATACCCTCTTTATTTGTCAATTGCCCAACTGTAATTTGTTCACCCAACATGCTATTTCTTAATGGAGAGACACCACTAGTGAACTGTGGACCCCGGTGCATTCTTTTACATCTGAATACAATCTACTGCAATCATTGTTTTGTACTGTTCTTTGCAAACAAACATCATTTTCCACACCATACGCTTAATCCTTTGTTTACAGCAAGCCGGTGAGATTGACAACCTCACTGTTAAGTTGGGGCAAAGTATTTTGATTGTGTTGTGCAGGTTCCACGTTGGCGCCGGAATCCCTGGTGTTGCGCCGCACTACATGATGACCCACAAGTATAGGGGGTGTATCGTAGTATCTTCGATAAGTAAGAATGTCGATCCCAACGAGGAGCAGAAGGTGTTGACAAGCAGTTTTGATGAAGGATTCACTGTAAATGCTCACATACAAGTATTCAGGGGGTTTTGATGTAGCAGTTGAATAAAGTACGAGTAAGTAAAGTGCGAGAGTAACAATTGCAGCGAGTGGCCCAATCCTTTTTAGCACAAAGGACAAGCCGGGTTGTTTACTTATAATGACCAAACGTTCCTGAGGACACACGGGATTTTAGTCTAGTGCTTTCGCTACATACGGCTAAATAATCTTCATTGTTATGATAAGTGTTGTGTGGGTGAACCTATGCTAATGTACCGCCCTTCCTAGGACTAATACATACTTGTGATTATACCCCTTGCAAGCATCCGCAACTACAAGAAAGTAATTAAGAATAAATCTAACCACAGCCTTAAACTCTGAGATCCTGCTATCCCTCCTGCATCGATATACCAACGGGGGTTTAGGTTTCTGTCACTCCGGCAACCCCGCAATTGGCAAACGAGTACAAGATGCATTCCCCTAGGCCCATAAAGGTGAAGTGTCATGTAGTCGACGTTCACATGACACCACTAGAAGAATAACACCCCAACTTAAATATCATAACATTGAATATTACTCAACCATGTTTCACTACTAACATTTAGACTTCACCCATGTCCTCAAGAACTAAACGAACTACTCACGAGACATCATATGGAACATGATCAGAGGTGATATGATGATGAATAACAATCTGAACATAAACCTTGATTCAATGGTTTCACTCAATAGCATCAACAACAAGTATAAATCGATACCGGGAGAGTTTCCCCTATCAAACAATCAAGATCAAACCCAAATTGCTACGGCGGTGACGATGTCCAGCGGTGGAGACGGCGGTGATGATGGTGGAGATGATGATGATGGTGATGGAGATGATGTCCAGCTCGATGACGGTGACGATGGCGTCGATTTCCCCCTCCCGGAGGGAATTTCCCCGGCGGATCTCAGCCACCGGAGAGCTCTTTTCTCTCTGGTATTCTCCGCCCCGCAGAGGCGGCTGTAACTCTTCGCGAGGTACCCTCTGTGGCTTAGGTCTTCGGGACGAAGGATTTCGCGAAGAAAAGGAGGCGAAAGGGGCTGTGGGGCCCCCTCACCACCAGGTGGCGCGGCCAGGCCATGGGCCGCGCCGCCCTATGGTCTGGGCCCACCTTGGGTCCAGCTGGCTCCCCCTTTTGGCTTCCTTCGTCATCTGGGAAAATAGGATTTTTGGTATAATTTCCTTCCACAGTTGATCTTCCAAAATATTGCGTTCTGACGGTGCTTTTTCCAGCAGAATCCTGGCTCCGGTGCTTGATCCTCCAATAATGATGAAATATGCAAAATAGATGAAATAACATAAGTATTGTGTCCAAATATGAAATATATCAATGAATAACAGCAAATTATGATATAAAATAGTGATGCAAATTGGACGTATCAACTCCCCCCAAGCTTAGACTTCGCTTGTCCCCAAGCGAAATCGAACTCGATAAACAGGACCACATGTTTATGGAGTGAAGAGTCGATAAATAAAATACGGACAAGAAGCATCATATTCATTCACACAAGACATTCTAGTAAACAACTTCCTCATATAACTCAACTTGAAACAAGTATAAGGTAATCAAAAATAAAGGTGCATAAGAAATCATAGTTGGTGATGGCAAACTTCGTTCTTGGTCAGAGAACAATTAACAGGTTATACTTATCTATCGAGCAATGCTCTCATGTTAAAGTTTATATTGCACAACTTGCATACTCAATCATAATAGTCTCCTCATAATCATTGATAACTTGCAAAGCTATATTCATTCAGATAAAACTTATACTAAACAAGGAAGAATAAAAGACATGATAAAGCAAATCACAATATAATGGTTTGATCACAACTACTCAAATGCTTGCTCGATATGGAGGGAAATAGGTTTACTGACTCAACATAAAGTAAAAGACAGGCCCTTCGCAGAGGGAAGCAGGGATTAAATCATGTGCTAGAGCTTTTTTCAGTTTTGAAATCATATAAAGAGAATAAAAGTAGTATTTTGAGAGGTGTTTGTTGTTGTCAACGACTGGTAGCGGGTACTCTAACCCCCTTGCCAGACAACCTTCAAAGAGCGGCTCCCATTTTATTTTTATTTTGTGTGGCACTCCTTCCAACCTTTCTTTCACAAACCATGGCTAACCGAATCCTCGGGTGCCTGCCAACAATCTCATACCATGAAGGAGTGCCTTTTTATTTTAGTTTTATTATGATGATTGATACGTCTCCAACGTATCCATAATTTCTGATGTTCCATGCTTGTTTTATGACAATACTTACATGTTTTGCTTGCACTTTATAATGTTTTTATGCGTTTTCCGGAACTAACCTATTAACAAGATGCCACAGTGCCAGTTCATGTTTTCTGCTGTTTTTGGTTCCAGAAAGGCTGTTCGGGCAATATTCTCGGAATTGGACGAAATCAACGCCAAACCTCCTATTTTTCCCGGAAGGCTCCAGAACACCGAAGAAGAGTCGGAGAGGGGCCAGAGGGCCACCACACCATAAGGCGGCGCGGCCTGGCCTGGGCCCGCACCAGCCTATGGTGAGGAGCCCCCAGGCACCCTCCTGCGCCGCCTCTTCGCCTATAAAACCCCTTTCGACCTAAAAACACAGTACGAATTGATGAAACTCCAGAAAGACTCCAGGGGCGCCGCCGCCATCGTGAAACTCCAATTCGGGGGACAGAAGTCTCTGTTCCGGCACCCTGCCGGGACGGGGAAGTGCCCCCGGAAGCCATCTCCATCGACGCCACCGCCTCCATCATGCTCCGTGAGTAGTTCCCCCATGGACTACGGGTTCTAGCAGTAGCTAGTTGGTACTCTCTATCCCATGTACTTCAATACAATGATCTCATGAGCTGCCTTACATGATTGAGATTCATCTGATGTAATCAGTGTTGTGTTTGTTGGGATCCGATGGATGATACATTATGATTAGTCTATCTATAAAGTTTGTGAAGTTATTGTTGCTGCAATCTTGTTATTCTTAATGCTTGTCACTAGGGCCCGAGTGGCATGATCTTAGATTTAAGCTCTATACTTATTGCTTAGATTGTATCTACAAGTTGTATGCACATGTCACTGTCCGGAACCAAAGGCCCCGAAGTGACAGAAATCGGGACAACCGGAGGGGATGGCGGTGATGTGAGGGACACATGTTTTCACGGAGTGTTAATGCTTTGCTCCGGTACTCTATTAAAAGGAGTACCTTAATATCCAGTAGATTCCCTTGAGGTCCGGCTGCCACCGGCTGGTAGGACAAAAGGTGTTGTGCAAGTTTCTCATTGCGAGCACGTACGACTATATATGGAAAACATGCCTACATAATTAATAATCTGGATGTTCTGTCTTAATGCTTTGATTCCTATCAATTGCCCAACTGTAATTTGTTCACCCAACACTTGTCACTTATTGGAGAGTTACCACTAGTGTAGATCGCTGGGAACCCCGGTCCATCTCTCATAATTATATACTTGTTCTACATGTCATTGGAAGTAGTATCAACTATTTTCTGGTGCCATTGCTCTCATATTGCTATTACTGCTGCTATGTTACTGTTACTACTGCTCTCATATTACTGCTACTTTCACATCACCCCTGTTGCTAGTGCTTTTCCAGGTGCAGCTGAATTGACAACTCAGTTGTTAAGGCTTATAAGTATTCTTTACCTCCCCTTGTGTCGAATCAATAAATTTGGGTTTTACTTCCCTCGAAGACTATTGCGATCCCCTATACTTGTGGGTCATCAAGACTGTTTTCTGGCGCCGTTGCCGGGGAGGCATAGCTCTACTCATAAGTTCACCTGGGGAGTACACTCTACCTCTCTCTCTGTTTTATTTTATTTTGTTTTGCTTAGTTTACTTTTGTCTAGTTTATTTGTGCTTAGTCTATTTCTGTCTAGTATTACTTTGCTTAGTTTCTTTTTGTCTTGTTTTATGTTATACCCAAAAATCCATAAAAATTTGAAAAATCTAAAAATTAAAAAACTGCTGTTATGGGAGAACCTACAACCTACTTGGAGCTCATAGAATGTTATAATAATTATAGAAAATCAAGAGCTGGTGAAGTAATGAGTGCTATGATAGAAAAAGTGAATACAATTGCTAAAATCTTGCTTAAACGCCATGATATGAACTGTTGCTCTCAACAGGATACTAAACATCTTAAATTTCAATGTGGCTTTAGTGAGGAATTTTTAATTAAGAACTATAATCGGAATTGCTATATTCATTATGGGTTCGAAGAGGTAGAACAATTTGTCGTATTTATGGGAGCTTCTGAGATCGAATCCTTCATGGTTGAGAATTATGAAACTTGTGTTGTTTGCAAGGACCTTAAAGATTATGTCTCTTCTATCCTTAATTGTTGCATAGAATGCTTCAGTGATAATCCTTATATCATTGACTATAAAGAGAGACTCATTAATGCACAAGAATGCACTCACAATTTGCAGGAACCTGTGGAAGAAGAAACTGATGAACCTGAAAGTTCATTGGATGAAAAAGAGGAGGAAATTGATGAACCTGAAAGCTCATTGGATGAAAAAGAAGAGGAGAGCGACGAACAAAAGGAGGAAGAATGGATTAGCTACCCATGCCAACCTTCTAATGAGAGTAACTCTTTATCTCTTACACTATTTGATTGTCCTCCATGCTTACCGAAAGAGGTTGAATGTTATGTTCCTGTGGATTCTCTTGAAATATTACCTATGAGTAAAACTTATGAGAATAATTATGCTACTGTTATTTATGATAATCCATGCTACTTTGATAAATCTTATGATAATGCTTTGTTTGTGCCTGATGTCGAAATGCATGGTACTAAAGAATTTTGCTTAGCAAATGTTTATGATAAAGCTCTAGATGATGGTCCTATGTTACTTGATAATATTAATTGTACTACTAATGAAAATGGGATTGGAGAGTTCTTGACTTTATCTATGTGTCCCATATCTCTTGAGATTGATCGATCATCTTGTCATATTATTGATAAAAGTGAGTTTGAAAGTTTTAATTCCACTATTTTTGAGCTTGATAAAAATTATATCTTTGTGGATCATGAAAAGTATGCTGCATGCGATAGTTATATTGTTGAGTTTACTCATGAAGCTACTGAAAATTATTATGAGAGAGGAAAATATGGTTGTAGAAATTCGCATGGTACTAAAACACCTCTCTATATGCTTAAAAATTTGAAGTTACTCTTGTTTTATCTTCTTGTGCTTGCTACTTCGTTCTTCATGAATTTATTTGTGTACAAGATTCCTTTGCATAGGAAGCATGTTAGACTTAAATGTGTTATGGATTTTCCTCTTGATGCTCTCTTTTGTTTCAAATACTATTTCTTGTGAGTGCATCATTAAAACTGCTGAGCCCATCTTAATGGCTGTAAAGAAAGAACTTCTTGGGAGATAACCCATGTGTTATGTTGCTACAGTACTTTGTTTTATATTTGTGTCTTGGAAGTTGTTTACTACTGTAGCAACCTCTCCTTATCTTAGTTTTGTGTTTTGTTGTGCCAAGTGAAGCCTCTAATCGAAGGTTGATACTAGATTTGGATTTCTGCGCAGAAACAGATTTCTATCTGTCACGAATCTGGGCTGTTTTCTCTGTAGGTAACTCAGAAAAATATGCCAATTTACGTACGTGTTCCTCAGATATGTACGCAACTTTAGTTAGTTTTGAGTTTTCTGATTTGAGCAACGGAAGTATTTATTAAAAATTCGTCTTTACTGGCTGTTCTGTTTTGGCAGATTCTGTCTCTGTTTTTTGCATTGTCTCTTGTGGATTTTAAGCAAGGCTTTCTACACGTGGAGAGCTGTAGCTAATGTTTTATTGAGTTCTTGCAATGTGTCACTACAGGACTAAAAGTGGATTCAAGTTTTTTGAGTACTAACCCCTCTAATGAAGTTTATGAGAAGTTTGGTGTGAAGGAAGTTTTCAAGGGTCAAGAGAGGAGGATGATATATGATCGAGAAGAGTGAAAAGTCTAAGCTTGGGGATGCCCCCGTGGTTCATCCCTGCATATTTCAAGGAGACTCAAGCGTCTAAGCTTGGGGATGCCCAAGGCATCCCCTTCATCAACTTATCAGGTTTCTTCTATTGAAACTATATTTTTATTCGGTCACATCATATGTGCTTTACTTGGAGCGTCTGTGTGTTTTTATTTTTGTTTTTGTTTGAATAAAGATGGATCCTAGCAATCCTTGTGTGGGAGAGAGACACGCTCCGCTTTTTCATATGAACACTTGTTCTTCATTTTACTTTTAATGTTCAATGATAAAAGTTGGAAATTACCGCACTTATTATTATTTGGTTGGAAACAGAAAATGCCTCATAATGTTTTGGATAATTTGACACTTGGCAATTGTTTTGAGCTCTCAAGTAGATCATGATTAAGTTTTTTTTATGTAGTTTAAACCTATTAGTGGAGAACTACTGTAGAGCTTGTTAAAATTGGTTTGCATGATTGGTCTCTCTTAAGGTCTAGATATTTTCTGGTAAAAGTGTTTGAGCAACAAGGAAGACAGTGTAGAGTATTATAATGCTTGCAATATGTTTTTATGTAAGTTTTGCTGTACCGGTTCATACTTGTGTTTGCTTCAAATAGCCTTGCTAGCCTAAGCCTTGTATCGAGAGGGAATACTTGTCATGCATCCAAAATCCTTGAGCCAACCACTATGCCATTGTGTCCACTATACCTACCTACTATGTGGTATTTCCTGCCATTCCAAAGTAAATTGCTTGAGTGCTACCTTTAAACAATTCAAAATTTATCACCTCTGATTTGTGTCAATGTTTTATAGCTCATGAGGAAGTATGTGGTGTTTATCTTTCAATCTTGTTGGGCAACTTTCACCAATGGACTAGTGGCTTCATCCGCTTATCCAATAATTTTGGAAAAAGAGCTGGCAATGGGATTCCCAGTCCCAAATTAATTAACAAAAATAGACACTCCTCCATGGTATGTGATTGTTGGACGGCACCCGAAGGATTCGGTTAGCCATGGCTTGAGAAAGCAAAGGTGGGGAGGAGTGTCATCATAATAAAACTAAAATAAAAAGGCACTCCTTCATGGTATGAGATTGTTGGCAGGCACCCGAGGATTCGGTTAGCCATGGTTTGTGAAAGAAAGGTTGGAAGGAGTGCCACCCAAAAATAAAATAAAATGGGAGCCGCTCTTCGAAGGTTTGTCTGGCGAGGGGGTTAGAGTGCCCACTACCATTCGTTGACAACAACAAACACCTCTCAAAATTTTACTTTTTATGCTCTCTTTATGTTTTCAAAACCAAAGCTCTAGCACAAATATAGCAATCAATGCTTCCCTCTGCGAAGGGCCATTCTTCTACTTTATGTTGAGTCAGTTTACCTACTTCCTTCCACCTTAGAAGCAAACACTTGTGTCAACTGTGCATTGATTCTTACATACTTGCATATTTGCATTCATCATATTACTTTGTGTTGACAATTATCCATGAGATATGCATGTTGAAAGTTGAAAGCAACTGCTGAAACTTATATCTTCCTTTGTGTTGCTTCGATGCCTTTACTTTGAATTTATTGCTTTATGAGTTAACTCTTGTGCAAGACTTTTGATGCTTGTCTTGAAAGTACTCTTCATGAAAAGTTTTGCTATATGTTATCTATTTGTTAGCAACTATAGATCATTGCCTTGAGTCACTTCATTCATTTCATATGCTTTGTAATAGTATGATCAAGGTTATGTAAGTAGCATGTCACTACAGGAATTATTCTTTTTATCGTTTACCTGCTCGGGACGAGCAGGAACTAAGCTTGGGGATGCTGATACGTCTCCAACGTATCCATAATTTCTGATGTTCCATGCTTATTTTATGACAATACTTACATGTTTTGCTTGCACTTTATAATGTTTTTATGCGTTTTCCGGAACTAACCTATTAACAAGATGCCACAGTGCCAGTTCCTGTTTTCTGCTGTTTTTGGTTCCAGAAAGGCTGTTCGGGCAATATTCTCGGAATTGGACGAAATCAACGCCAAACCTCCTATTTTTCCCGGAAGGCTCCAGAACACCGAAGAAGAGTCGGAGAGGGGCCAGAGGGCCACCACACCATAAGGCGGCGCGGCCTGGCCTGGGCCCGCGCCAGCCTATGGTGAGGAGCCCCCAGGCACCCTCCTGCGCCGCCTCTTCGCCTATAAAACCCCTTTCGACCTAAAAACACAGTACGAATTGACGAAACTCCAGAAAGACTCCAGGGGCGCCGCCGCCATCGCGAAACTCCAATTCGGGGGACAGAAGTCTCTGTTCCGGCACCCTGCCGGGACGGGGAAGTGCCCCCGGAAGCCATCTCCATCGACGCCACCGCCTCCATCATGCTCCGTGAGTAGTTCCCCCATGGACTACGGGTTCTAGCAGTAGCTAGTTGGTACTCTCTATCCCATGTACTTCAATACAATGATCTCATGAGCTGCCTTACATGATTGAGATTCATATGATGTAATCAGTGTTGTGTTTGTTGGGATCCGATGGATGATACATTATGATTAGTCTATCTATAAAGTTTGTGAAGTTATTGTTGCTGCAATCTTGTTATTCTTAATGCTTGTCACTAGGGCCCGAGTGGCATGATCTTAGATTTAAGCTCTATACTTATTGCTTAGATTGTATCTACAAGTTGTATGCACATGTCACTGTCCGGAACCAAAGGCCCCGAAGTGACAGAAATCGGGACAACCGGAGGGGATGGCGGTGATGTGAGGGACACATGTTTTCACGGAGTGTTAATGCTTTGCTCCGGTACTCTATTAAAAGGAGTACCTTAATATCCAGTAGATTCCCTTGAGGTCCGGCTGCCACCGGCTGGTAGGACAAAAGGTGTTGTGCAAGTTTCTCATTGCGAGCACGTACGACTATATATGGAAAACATGCCTACATAATTAATAATCTTGATGTTCTGTCTTAATGCTTTGATTCCTATCAATTGCCCAACTGTAATTTGTTCACCCAACACTTGTCACTTATTGGAGAGTTACCACTAGTGTAGATCGCTGGGAACCTCGGTCCATCTCTCATCATTATATACTTGTTCTACATGTCATTGGAAGTAGTATCAACTATTTTCTGGTGCCATTGCTCTCATATTGCTATTACTACTGTTGTGTTACTGTTACTACTGCTCTCATATTACTGCTACTTTCACATCACCCCTGTTGCTAGTGCTTTTCCAGGTGCAGCTGAATTGACAACTCAGTTGTTAAGGCTTATAAGTATTCTTTACCTCCCCTTGTGTCGAATCAATAAATTTGGGTTTTACTTCCCTCGAAGACTATTGCGATCCCCTATACTTGTGGGTCATCAATGATGACACTCCCCCCAACCTTTGCTTACACAAGCCATGGCTAATCGAATCCTTCGGGTGCCGTCCATCAATCACATACCATGGAGGATTGTCTATTTAGTTTAATTAATTTGGGACTGGGAATCCCATTGCCAGCTCTTCTTGCAAAATTATTGGATAAGCGGATGAAGCCACTAGTCCATTGGTGAAAGTTGCCCAACAAGATTGAAAGATAAAACACCACATACTTCCTCATGAGCTATAAAACATTGACACAAATAAGAGATAGTAGATTTTGAATTGTTTAAAGGTAGCACATGAAGTATTTACTTGGAATGGCAGAAAATACCATGTAGTAGGTAGGTATGGTGGACACAAATGGCATAGGTTTGGGTTAAGGTTTGGATGCACGAGAAGTATTCCCTCTCAGTACAGGTCTTTGGCTAGCAAGGTTAATTAGCAAGCATAAGAATCGAGGGAAACAAACAAATATACATGTGATAGAGACAATCATGCATCTTCCTTGTAAGCACAAACAATTTTAACTTTAGAATAATAAGCTATGAGCTAACAAGAAAGAAAGACAATGAAACATCTACATGTATTTCTCTTTTCTACTTAAACCTCAAAGTGTTGTTGCTATTGACCAATGCTAAGTTTGCCAAAACCAAATAGATTTATTCAATGCTCCCAAAGTGATACCAATACTAACAACAAGGTAAATCATATAATAGAGATTGCAAACTAAAATAAGATGTGCAATATGTAAATGATAAGACTTCTCATTAATATTCCATAACGATAACTCACACCAAGGGATACATAGATTACCAACTAAAGGAGAGATACTTCCAAACTGCAACCCATCTTATATGATAACTTCCCTACTCATGATATGACACTACTTGACAGTAAAAAGTAAAAGGTAGTGATGATGTGATACCGCGGCACTCCCCCAAGCTTGGAACAAACCAAGGGGATGCCAATACCAATGATGAATTACTCCTTCGGCGATGGTGGTGATGAACTCCTCCCGCGCTTCTTACAGATCTCCTTCAGCTTCAGTTTCTCAGCTTGGCAATTCTGCACTAAGACTCGAAGAGATTCATTGTTATCTGAAGTTGGCGATGATGACCTTGTGATGTGAATCGAGTGGTATTCCAGCATTCTACGGAGACGGCAATTCTCCTCCTGGAGTATCTCCACTTCTCTTCTTAGAGCCCGATATTGATCACAAAACTCATCGGTAGTCCGTAGAGCTTCTTCCAACACAGGGAAGGAGTCGAGGCTAAGAGCGGGTGGTAAGGGTCCCTGCAAGTTATGAGAAAAAGAACGTCGAGTGTCAACAGATCCCACCAAGATTTGCTTGCTCCCAACGGCTTGCTGCTCTTGTTTTGATGGCACCCTCTTCACTTCTTCCTCCGAAAGCCCCTTGCCCTTGTTGTTGGAGGCCATGGTGCTTCTAGACCGAAAACAGATCCTGGCAGAAACAGCTCAAAACAAAACACGTCGAGAAAACGATATACGGACCTCCAGGGGTCCGGGGGATTATATAGCAAAAAATTTCACGACAAAAGGAAAGTACCAGGTCGAACCAGAGTCGGAAAGGGGCGATGAGGCGGCCAGCTCATAGGGCGGCGCGGGCTAGGGCCAGGCCGCGCCGGCCTATGGTGGCACGCCCTCGTGCGTCTTTTCCACTCCGTTTCGATCTCGTAATTTTTCATATTTTCCAAAAACAGCAAAAATATTGTTCGGAAAGTAAATTGCGAAATTTTTATTACCAGTACTGTTACCTATTCAAAGTCGAGTTCTGGCGGACTGTCAATTTGTCCTTTGATGAAAGCCTCCGGTGTTTCCACTCGAATAATATCAACATCAACATTATAGGAATCACCTGAGATATAATGCTTGAGTCTTTGTCCATTCACCACTTGTGTAGCATTGCCTTGGAGAGAGCTAATTTTAATTGCTCCTGAACGATACACCTCCTCGACAACATATGGTCCTTCCCATTTCGAGAGTAATTTCCCTGCAAAGAATCTGAGACGAGACCGATACAATAGGACTTTATCCCCAATATTAAATTCTCTTTTGATAATCCTTCTATCATGCCATTTCTTAACTTTCTCTTTAAAGAGTTTAGCATTTTCATAAGCTTCACTTCTCCATTCATCTAGAGAACTCAGTTGCAACAACCTCTTATTACCAGCAAGTTTAGGATCTTTATTTAATTCTCTAACAGCCCAATAAGCTTTGTGCTCTAGTTCTAAAGGTAAATGACAAGCTTTCCCATAAACCATTTTATAAGGTGACATTCCCATGGGATTTTTATAAGCAATTCTATAAGCCCAAAGTGCATCCTTCAATTTACTAGCCCAATTCTTTCTAGTTTTAGTAACAGTCTTTTGCAAGATAGATTTAATCTCTCTATTTGATAATTCTACTTGCCCACTAGTTTGAGGATGATAAGCGGAAGCAATTCTATGATTAATACCATATTTAGCAAGAGTTTTCCTAAAACCACCATGAATAAAATGAGAACCTCCATCAGTCATAATATATCTAGGAACTCCAAATCTAGGAAAAATAATATCTAAGAGCATTCTTAAAGAGGTCTCACCATCAGCACTTTTTGTAGGTATGGCTTCCACCCATTTAGTAACATAATCAACAGCAACAAGTATATGAGTGTTACCTTCTGAAGAGGGAAAAGGTCCCATGAAGTCAAATCCCCAACAATCGAACGGTTCAATAACAAGAGTATAATTCATCGGCATTTCATTGCGTCTGGAGATATTACCAACCCTTTGGCATTCATCACAAGATAAAATAAACTTTCTTGCATCTTTGAAGAGAGTCGGCCAATAAAAACCTGATTGTAGAACCTTTTGAGCGGTTCTTTCTCCGGCGTGATGTCCTCCATAAGCACTACCATGACATTTACTCAATATCTCCTGTTGTTCATATTCGGGAACACATCTTCGCAGAATACCATCCACTCCTTCTTTATATAAGTGTGGGTCATCCCAGAAATAATGCCTCAAGTCATAAAAGAATTTCCTCCTTTGCTGAGTGATACGTCTCCGACGTATCGATAATTTCTTATGTTCCATGCCATATTATTGATGTTATCTACATGTTTTATGCACACTTTATGTCATATTCGTGCATTTTCTGGAACTAACCTATTAACAAGATGCCGAAGTGCCAGTTGCTGTTTTCTGCTGTTTTTGGTTTCAGGAATCCTAGTAACGAAATATTCTCGGAATTGGACGAAATCAACGCCCAGGGTCCTATTTTGCCACGAAGCTTCCAGAAGTCCGAAGAGGAGACGAAGAGGGGCCACGAGGGGGCCACACCCTAGGGCGGCGCGACCCCCCCTTGGCCGCGCGGCCCTGTGGTGTGGGGCCCTCGTGCCGCCTCCTGACCTGCCCTTCCGCCTACTTAAAGCCTCCGTCGCGAAACCCCCAGTACCGAGAGCCACGATACGGAAAACCTTCCAGAGACGCCGCCGCCGCTGATCCCATCTCGGGGGATCCAGGAGATCGCCTCTGGCACCCTGCCGGAGAGGGGATTCATCTCCCGGAGGACTCTACGCCGCCATGGTCGCCTCCGGAGTGATGTGTGAGTAGTCTACCCCTGGACTATGGGTCCATAGCAGTAGCTAGATGGTTGTCTTCTCCCCATTGTGCTATCATTGTCGGATCTTGTGAGCTGCCTAACATGATCAAGATCATCTATCTGTAATTCTATATGTTGCGTTTGTTGGGATCCGATGAATAGA
Source organism: Lolium perenne (assembly GCF_019359855.2). Taxonomy (NCBI): domain Eukaryota; kingdom Viridiplantae; phylum Streptophyta; class Magnoliopsida; order Poales; family Poaceae; genus Lolium; species Lolium perenne. The sequence continues at coordinate 128,818,883 of NC_067250.2, forward strand.
GAATACTTGTTATGTTGATTATCAAAGTTATGTCTATGTGTTGTTTATGATCTTGTATGCTCTCCGTTACTAGTAGATGCTCTGGCCAAGTAGATGCTTGTAACTCCAAGAGGGAGTATTTATGCTCGATAGTGGGTTCATGCCTGCATTGACACCTGGACAGTGATGAAAGTTCTAAGGTTGTGTTGTGCTGTTGCCACTAGGGATAAAACATTGATGCTATGTCTAAGGATGTAGTTGTTGATTACATTACGCACCATACTTAATGCAATTGTCTGTTGCTTTGCAACTTAATACTGGAGGGGGTTCGGATGATAACCTGAAGGTGGACTTTTTAGGCATAGATGCAGTTGGATGGCGGTCTATGTACTTTGTCGTAATGCCCAATTAAATCTCACTATACTCATCATAATATGTATGTGCATGGTCATGCCCTCTTTATTTGTCAATTGCCCAACTGTAATTTGTTCACCCAACATGCTGTTTATCTTATGGGAGAGACACCTCTAGTGAACTGTGGACCCCGGTCCAATTCTCTATACTGAAATACAATCTACTGCAATACCTGTTCTACTGTTTTCTGCAAACAATCATCTTCCACACAATACGGTTAATCCTTTGTTACAGCAAGCCGGTGAGATTGACAACCTCACTGTTTCGTTGGGGCAAAGCACTTTGGTTGTGTTGTGCAGGTTCCACGTTGGCGCCGGAATCCCTGGTGTTGCGCCGCACTACATCCCGCCGCCATCAACCTTCAACGTGCTTCTTGGCTCCTCCTGGTTCGATAAACCTTGGTTTCTTTCTGAGGGAAAACTTGCTGCTGTGCGCATCATACCTTCCTCTTGGGGTTCCCAACGAACGTGTGAGTTACACGCCATCAAGCTCTTTTTCTGGCGCCGTTGCCGGGGAGATCAAGACACGCTGCAAGGGGAGTCTCCACTTCTCAATCTCTTTACTTTGTTTTCGTCTTGCTTAGTTTTATTTACTACTTTGTTTGCTGCACTAAATCAAAATACAAAAAATTAGTTGCTAGTTTTACTTTATTTGCTATCTTGTTTGCTATATCAAAAACACAAAAAAATTAGTTACTTGCATTTACTTTATCTAGTTTGCTTTATTTACTGTTGCTAAAATGGCCAACCCTGAAAATACTAAGTTGTGTGACTTCACAACCACAAATAATAATGATTTCTTATGCACACCTATTGCTCCACCTGCTACTACAGCAGAATTCTTTGAAATTAAACCTGCTTTACTGAATCTTGTTATGCGAGAGCAATTTTCTGGTGTTAGTTCTGATGATGCTGCTGCCCATCTTAATAATTTTGTTGAACTATGTGAAATGCAAAAATATAAAGATGTAGATGGTGACATTATAAAATTAAAATTGTTCCCTTTCTCATTAAGAGGAAGAGCTAAAGATTGGTTGCTATCTCTGCCTAAGAATAGTATTGATTCATGGACTAAATGCAAGGATGCCTTTATTGGTAGATATTATCCCCCTGCTAAAATTATATCTTTGAGGAGTAGCATAATGAATTTTAAACAATTGGATACTGAACATGTTGCTCAAGCTTGGGAAAGAATGAAATCTCTGGTTAAAAATTGCCCAACCCATGGGTGACTACTTGGATGATCATCCAAACCTTCTATGCAGGACTAAATTTTTCTTCGCGGAATTTATTTGATTCAGCTGCTGGAGGTACCTTTATGTCCATCACTCTTGGTGAAGCAACAAAGCTTCTTGATAATATGATGATCAATTACTCTGAATGGCACACGGAAAGAGCTCCACAAGGTAAGAAGGTAAATTCTGTCGAAGAAACCTCTTCCTTGAGTGATAAGATTGATGCTATTATGTCTATGCTTGTGAATGATAGGACTAATATTGATCCTAATAATGTTCCGTTAGCTTCATTGGTTGCACAAGAAGAACATGTTGATGTAAACTTCATTAAAAATAATAATTTCAACAACAATGCTTACCGGAACAATTCTAGTAACAACTATAGGCCATATCCTTATAATAATGGCAACGGCTATGGTAATTCTTATGGGAATTCTTACAACAATAATAGGAATTCACCCCCTGGACTTGAAGCCATGCTTAAAGAATTTATTAGTACACAAACTGCTTTTAACAAATCTGTTGAAGAAAAGCTTGGGAAAATTGATATACTTGCTTCTAAAGTCGATAGTCTTGCTGCTGATGTTGATCTTTTGAAATCGAAAGTTTTGCCTAATGGAAATCATCATGACAAAATTACTACTACAGCAAATGCCATCCAAGTTAGAATTAATGAGAATATAAGATTAATGGCTGAACTGCGTGCTAGGTGGGATAGAGAAGAAAATGAAAAACTAGCTAAAGAGAAGAATGTAGCTAAAGTTTGGACTATTACCACCACTTGTAATGCTAATGCTACACATGTTGCTGCACCTCCTACTAATAATAATAAAAGAATTGGTGTTAGCAATGTTTCCACTTCTAATGCAAAGCGCGAAAAACTGCCCGAAACTGCTAAATCATTAAACTGCCTGTGATAAAACTGCTGAAATTTTTTCCAACATTGGGGATGATGATCCCATTGCTTTAGATTATAATGGTTTGAATTTTGATGATTGCCACATCTCTGAAGTTATAAAGTTCTTGCAAAAACTTGCTAGAAGTCCTAATGCTAGTGCTATAAATTTGGCTTTCACGCAACATATTACAAATGCTCTCATAAAAGCTAGAGAAGAGAAACTAGAGCGCGAAGCCTCTATTCCTAAAAAGCTAGAGGATGGTTGGGAGCCCATCATTAAGATGAAGGTTAAAGATTTTGATTGTAATGCTTTATGTGATCTTGGTGCAAGTATTTCCGTTATGCCTAAGAAAATTTATAATATGCTTGACTTGCCACCGCTGAAAAATTGTTATTTGGATGTTAATCTTGCTGATCATTCTACAAAGAAACCTTTGGGAAAAGTTGATAATGTTCGCATTACCGTTAACAATAACCTCGTCCCCGTTGATTTTGTTGTCTTGGATATTGAATGCAATGCATCTTGTCCCATTATATTGGGAAGACCTTTTCTTCGAACTGTTGGTGCTATCATTGATATGAAGGAAGGTAATATAAAATATCAATTTCCTCTCAAGAAAGGTATGGAACACTTCCCTAGAAAGAGAATGAAGTTACCTTTTGATTCTATTATGAGAACAAATTATGATGTTGACAGTTCGTCTCTTGATAATACTTGATACACACTTTCTGCGCCTAGCTGAAAGGCGTTAAAGAAAAGCGCTTGTGGGAGACAACCCATGTTTTTACCTACAGTACTTTGTTTTTATTTTGTGTCTTGGAAGTTGTTTACTACTGTAGCAACCTCTCCTTATCTTAGTTTAGTGTTTTGTTGTGCCAAGTAAAGTCTTTGATAGTAAAGTAAGTACTAGATTTGGATTACTGCGCAGTTCCAGATTTCTTTTCTGTCACGAATCTGGGTCTACCTCCCTGTAGGTAGCTCAGAAAATTAAGCCAATTTATGTGCATGATCCTCAGATATGTACGCAACTTTCATTCAATTTGAGCATTTTCATTTGAGCAAGTCTGGTGGCCTAATAAAATTCGTCAATACGAACTGTTCCGTTTTGACAGATTCTGCCTTTTATTTCGCATTGCCTCTTTTGCTATGTTGGATGAATTTATTTGATCCACTAATGTCCAGTAGCTTTATGCAATGTCCAGAAGTATTAAGAATGATTGTGTCACCTCTGAATATGTTAATTTTTATTGTCACTAACCCTCTAATGAGTTGTTCTAAGTTTGGTGTGGAGGAAGTTTTCAAGGATCAAGAGAGGAGTATGATGCAACATGATCAAGGAGAGTGAAAGCTCTAAGCTTGGGGATGCCCCGGTGGTTCACCCCTGCATATATCAAGAAGACTCAAGCGTCTAAGCTTGGGGATGCCTAAGGCATCCCCTTCTTCATCGACAACATTATCAGGTTCCTCCCCTGAAACTATATTTTTATTCCATCACATCTTATGTGCTTTGCTTGGAGCGTCGGTTTGTTTTTGTTTTTTGTTTTGTTTGAATAAAATGGATCCTAGCATTCACTTTATGGGAGAGAGACACACTCCGCTGTAGCATATGGACAAGTATGTCCTTAGGCTCTACTCATAGTATTCATGGCGAAGTTTCTCCTTCGTTAAATTGTTATATGGTTGGAATTGGAAAATGATACATGTAGTAATTGCTATAAATGTCTTGGGTAATGTGATACTTGGCAATTGTTGTGCTCATGTTTAAGCTCTTGCATCATATGCTTTGCACCCATTAATGAAGAAATACATAGAGCATGCTAAAATTTGGTTTGCATATTTGGTTTCTCTAAGGTCTAGATAATTTCTAGTATTGAGTTTGAACAACAAGGAAGACGGTGTAGATTCTTATAATGTTTACAATATGTCTTTTATGTGAGTTTTGCTGCACCGATTCATCCTTGTGTTTGTTTCAAATAAGCCTTGCTAGCCTAAACCTTGTATCGAGAAGGAATACTTCTCATGCATCCAAATACTTGAGCCAACCACTATGCCAATTGTGTCCACCATACCTACCTACTACATGGTATTTCTACGCCATTCCAAAGTATATTGCTTGAGTGCTACCTTTAAACAATTCAAAATTTATCACCTCTGATTTGTGTCAATGTTTTATAGCTCATGAGGAAGTATGTGGTGTTTATCTTTCAATCTTGTTGGGCAACTTTCACCAATGGACTAGTGGCTTCATCCGCTTATCCAATAATTTTGCAAAAAGAGCTGGCAATGGGATTCCCAGTCCCAAATTAATTAATAAAAATAGACACTCTTCCATGGTATGTGATTGTTGGACGGCACCCGAAGGATTCGGTTAGCCATGGCTTGAGAAAGCAAAGGTGGGGAGGAGTGTCATCATAATAAAACTAAAATAAAAAGGCACTCCTTCATGGTATGAGATTGTTGGCAGGCACCCGAGGATTCGGTTAGCCATGGTTTGTGAAAGAAAGGTTGGAAGGAGTGCCAAACAAAAATAAAATAAAATGGGAGCAGCTCTTTGAAGGTTTGTCTGGCAAGGGGGTTAGAGTGCCCACTACCATTCGTTGACAACAACAAACACCTCTCAAAATTTTACTTTTATTGCTCTCAAAGCTCTAGCACAAATATAGCAATCGATGCTTTTCCTCTATGGAGGACCATTCTTTTACTTTCAATGTTGAGTCAGTTCACCTATTTCTCTCCACCTCAAGAAGCAAACACTTGTGTGAACTGTGCATTGATTCCTACATACTTGCTTATTGCACTTATTATATTACTCTATGTTGACAATATCCATGAGATATACATGTTACAAGTTGAAAGCAACCGCTGAAACTTAATCTTCCTTTGTGTTGCTTCAATGCTTTTACTATGAATTATTGCTTTATGAGTTAACTCTTATGCAAGACTTATTGATGCTTGTCTTGAAGTGCTATTCATGAAAAGTCTTTGCTATATGATTCACTTGTTTACTCATGTCATATACATTGTTTTGATCGCTGCATTCACTACATATGCTTTACAAATAGTATGATCAAGGTTATGATGGCATGTCACTCCAGAAATTATCTGTGTTATCGTTTTACCTGCTCGGGACGAGCAGAACTAAGCTTGGGGATGCTGATACGTCTCCGACGTATCGATAATTTCTTATGTTCCATGCCACATTATTGATGTTATCTACATGTTTTATGCACACTTTATGTCATATTCGTGCATTTTCTGGAACTAACCTATTAACAAGATGCCGAAGTGCCAGTTGCTGTTTTCTGCTGTTTTTGGTTTCAGGAATCCTAGTAACGAAATATTCTCGGAATTGGACGAAATCAACGCCCAGGGTCCTATTTTGCCACGAAGCTTCCAGAAGTCCGAAGAGGAGACGAAGAGGGGCCACGAGGGGGCCACACCCTAGGGCGGCGCAGCCCCCCCCTTGGCCGCGCGGCCCTGTGGTGTGGGTCCCTCGTGCCGCCTCCTGACCTGCCCTTCCGCCTACTTAAAGCCTCCGTCGCGAAACCCCCAGTACCGAGAGCCACGATACGGAAAACCTTCCAGAGACGCCGCCGCCGCCGATCCCATCTCGGGGATCCAGGAGATCGCCTCCGGCACCCTGCCGGAGAGGGGATTCATCTCCCGGAGGACTCTACGCCGCCATGGTCGCCTCCGGAGTGATGTGTGAGTAGTCTACCCCTGGACTATGGGTCCATAGCAGTAGCTAGATGGTTGTCTTCTCCCCATTGTGCTATCATTGTCGGATCTTGTGAGCTGCCTAACATGATCAAGATCATCTATCTGTAATTCTATATGTTGCGTTTGTTGGGATCCGATGAATAGAGAATACTTGTTATGTTGATTATCAAAGTTATGTCTATGTGTTGTTTATGATCTTGCATGCTCTCCGTTACTAGTAGATGCTCTGGCCAAGTAGATGCTTGGTACTCCAAGAGGGAGTATTTATGCTCGATAGTGGGTTCATGCCTGCATTGACACCTGGGACAGTGACAGAAAGTTCTAAGGTTGTGTTGTGCTGTTGCCACTAGGGATAAAACATTGATGCTATGTCTAAGGATGTAGTTGTTGATTACATTACGCACCATACTTAATGCAATTGTCTGTTGCTTTGCAACTTAATACTGGAGGGGGTTCGGATGATAACCTGAAGATGGACTTTTTAGGCATAGATGCAGTTGGATGGCGGTCTATGTACTTTGTCGTAATGCCCAATTAAATCTCACTATACTCATCATAATATGTATGTGCATGGTCATGCCCTCTTTATTTGTCAATTGCCCAACTGTAATTTGTTCACCCAACATGCTATTTATCTTATGGGAGAGACACCTCTAGTGAACTGTGGACCCCGGTCCAATTCTCTATACTGAAATACAATCTACTGCAATACCTGTTCTACTGTTTTCTGCAAACAATCATCTTCCACACAATACGGTTAATCCTTTGTTACAGTAAGCCGGTGAGATTGACAACCTCACTGTTTCGTTGGGGCAAAGTACTTTGGTTGTGTTGTGCAGGTTCCACGTTGGCGCCGGAATCCCTGGTGTTGCGCCGCACTACATCCCGCCGCCATCAACCTTCAACGTGCTTCTTGGCTCCTCCTGGTTCGATAAACCTTGGTTTCTTTCTGAGGGAAAACTTGCTGCTGTGCGCATCATACCTTCCTCTTGGGGTTCCCAACGAACGTGTGAGTTACACGCCATCACTGAGCTGAAAAGGTTGGAGGCAAATACTTGGAAACAATAAAGTTAGCATAATCAGCATACCAAGGACTGTCTCGCGAACTCACCTTTATTGCAGCCAATTGTTCATTTGGAAAACTATCATTAACAGGAACAGGATAATAAGCAATATTTTCCAATCTAGACAAATTATCAGCAACAGGATTATCAGCACCTTTCCTATCTACAATATGTAAATCAAATTCTTGCAACAGAAGTACCCATCTAATAAGCCTTGGCTTAGCATCTTTCTTTTGCATAAGGTATCTGATTGCAGCATGATCAGTATGAATAGTAACTTTTGAATCAACAATATAAGATCTAAACTTATCACAAGCAAAAACTACAGCTAACAATTCCTTTTCAGTAGTAGCATAATTTCTTTGAGCAGCATCAAGAGTTTTACTAGCATAATGAATAACATTCAATTTTTTGTTTACCCGCTATCCAAGAACAGCGCCTACAGCAAAGTCACTAGCATCACACATAATTTCAAATGGTAAATTCCAATCAGGAGGTTCAACTATAGGAGCGGTTGTTAAGGCTTTCTTTAGAGTTTCAAAAGCTTCCTTACAATCATCATCAAAAACAAAAGGTACATCTTTTTGAAGAAGATTAGTAAGAGGCTTTGAAATCTTGGAGAAATCTTTAATAAACCTCCTATAAAACCCAGCATGACCAAGAACACTACGAATACCTTTAACATCCCTAGGATAGGGCATCTTCTCAATTGCTTCAACTTTAGCTCTATCAACTTCAATACCTCTCTCGGAAATTTTATGTCCCAATACAATTCCTTCATTAACCATAAAGTGGCATTTCTCCCAATTAAGAACAAGTTTAGTTTCTTCACATCTCTGCAAAACTTTATCAAGGTTCCGCAAGCAATTATCAAAAGAATTCCCATAGACAGAAAAATCATCCATGAATACTTCCACAATACTCTCGCAAAAACCATGAAAAATAGCAGACATGCATCTTTGAAAAGTAGCAGGAGCATTACATAAACCAAAAGGCATACGTCTATAAGCATAAGTTCCATAGGGACAAGTGAAAGTGGTTTTCTCTTGATCTTTAGTTTTAACAGCAATTTGTGAAAATCCAGAATAACCATCAAGAAAGCAAAAATGAGTATTTTTAGATAACCTTTCTAACATTTGATCAATAAAAGGCAAAGGGTAATGATCTTTTTTAGTAACTTTATTAACTTTTCGATAATCAATGCACATTCTATACCCTACAACTACTCTTTGAGGTATGAGCTCATCATTATCATTAGGCACAACAGTCATTCCTCCTTTCTTAGGAACACAATGCACAGGACTAACCCATCTACTATCAGCAATAGGATATATAATACCAGCTTCAAGAAGTCGTAATACCTCATTTCTTACCACATCCTTCATCTTAGAAATTAGACGACGCTGAGGTTTAACAACAGGCTTCGCATCATCTTCCATATTGATGGCGTGTTGGCATATAGAGGGAGAAATCCCCTTCAAATCATCAAGAGTGTAGCCAATAGCACCTCGGTGTTTCTTCAATATTTCCAATAGCCTTTCTTCTTCAAACTCTGTAAGCTTAGAACTAATAATAACAGGATATATTTTCTTATCATCAATATGAGCATATTTAAGATTGTCAGGCAAAGGTTTTAAATCAAAGACAGGATCTTCCTTTGGTGGCGGTGTTGTACCCAGATCTTCCACCGGTAAATCATGCTTAAGAATAGGTTGGCGAAGAAAAATTTCCTCAAGCTCATCTCTTTCTTTCCTAAAAACTTCACTCTCACTATTCTCCAAATGTTGCTGCAAAGGATTATTAGGAACAAGAACAATAGATGCACACTGTTCCATTTTAAAATCATTATCAGGCAAATCAGCTTTATAAGGAGTTTTGGTAAATTTAGAAAAGTTAAACTCATATGATTCACCAACAAATTTAGTCAAAATTTTCTCTTTCTTGCAATCTATAATAGCTCCACAAGTATTTAGAAAAGGTCTACCAAAAATGATAGGACAATATTCACTAGCAGCAGAACCAAGTACCAAAAAGTCAGCGGGATATTTAATCTTACCACATAGAACTTCCACATCTCGAACAATACCAATTGGAGAAATAGTTTCTCTATTGGCCAGCTGAATAACCACATCAATATCTTCAAGTTCACAAGAACCAATTTCGTGCATAATCTCCGTATAAAGCTCATAAGGAATAGCACTAATACTTGCACCAATATCACATAAACCATAATAGCAATGATCACCAATTCTAACAGATAGCATAGGAACACTAGCTTGCTTGGGTTTATTAGGATGTGAAACAATATTAGAAGCATCTTCACAGAAAATAATATGACCTTCCTCCAAATTTTCAGTCACAAGATCTTTTACTATTGCAACAGCAGGTTCAACTTTTATTTGTCCTTCAGGTTCTATAGGTTTCTTTTCACTTTTATGAACCGCACTATTTATAACAGAGTACTCCTTCATTTTAGCAGGGAAAGGAGTTTTTTCAATATAAGCTTCAGGAATAACATGATCAACAGTTTCAACTACAACGCATTTATTAATAGATGAATCAATTTTATCTTTATACGGTTCATGATACTTATCAAAATTCTTCTTAGGCAATTCATAATGAGAGACAAAAGCTTTATAAAGATTTGCAGCAACTTGAGAATCAAGACCATAAGTAGCACTCATATTACAAAATTTATTAGTATCCATAAAAGCTTCAATGCATTTGTAATCATAATTTATACCTGATTCTCTATCTTTGTCGATCTCCCATCCTTCAGTATTTTCCTGGATCCGATTAAGAAGGTCCCTTTTAAACTCTTCCTTATTGCGCGTGAATGATCCAGAACAAGAAGTATCCAGCAAGGTCTTGTCTTCAAAAGAAAGTCTTGCATAGAAATTATCAATAATAACATTACCAGGAAGCTCATGAATGGGACATTTGAGCATTAAAGACTTCAATCTCCCCCAAGCTTGGGCAATACTCTCTCCATCATGAGGCCAAAAATTATATATGCGATTCCGATCCTTGTGAATTTCACTTGGAGGATAGAACTTAGAATAAAACCGGGGCACAATATCATTCCATTCAAGAGAATCCCCATTATCCAGTAATTTATACCAATGCGCCGCTTTACCAGACAGCGATATAGAGAATAGTTTCTTCCTCACTTCATCCATAGCAATACCTGCACACTTGAATAAACCGCATAATTCATGCAAGAACAGTAAATGATCTCCAGGGTGGACAGTTCCATCCCCTGTATAACGGTTACCCACTACGCGTTCAATAATCTTCATAGGTATTTTGTATGGTATCTCTTCTTTACCTGGCGCCTCATCCACTACCTTTGCAGTAGTAGCAGATTTCCCAAATAATCATTCAAGAGGAGATCTCTCCATAATGAATTATGGCAGCAGGCAGAAATAAAATCAGCACAAACAGTAGATATTTCCCTTACCAATTCCACTTACCAATAGCGCTTCACTCCCCGGCAACGGCGCCAGAAAATAGTCTTGATGACCCACAAGTATAGGGGGTGTATCGTAGTATCTTCGATAAGTAAGAATGTCGATCCCAACGAGGAGCAGAAGGTGTTGACAAGCAGTTTCGATGAAGGATTCACTGTAAATGCTCACAGACAAGTATTCAGGGGGTTTTGATGTAGCAGTTGAATAAAGTACGAGTAAGTAAAGTGCGAGAGTAACAATTGCAGCGAGTGGCCCACTCCTTTTTAGCACAAAGGACAAGCCGGGTTGTTTACTTATAATGACCAAACGTTCCTGAGGACACACGGGATTTTAGTCTAGTGCTTTCGCTACATACGGCTAAATAATCTTCATTGTTATGATAAGTGTTGTGTGGGTGAACCTATGCTAATGTACCGCCCTTCCTAGGACTAATACATACTTGTGATTATACCCCTTGCAAGCATCCGCAACTACAAGAAAGTAATTAAGAATAAATCTAACCACAGCCTTAAACTCTGAGATCCCGCTATCCCTCCTGCATCGATATACCAACGGGGGTTTAGGTTTCTGTCACTCCGGCAACCCCGCAATTGGCAAACGAGTACAAGATGCATTCCCCTAGGCCCATAAAGGTGAAGTGTCATGTAGTCGACGTTCACATGACACCACTAGAAGAATAACACCACAACTTAAATATCATAACATTGAATATTACTCAACCATGTTTCACTACTAACATTTAGACTTCACCCATGTCCTCAAGAACTAAACGAACTACTCACGAGACATCATATGGAACATGATCAGAGGTGATATGATGATGAATAACAATCTGAACATAAACCTTGATTCAATGGTTTCACTCAATAGCATCAACAACAAGTAGAAATCGATACCGGGAGAGTTTCCCCTATCAAACAATCAAGATCAAACCCAAATTGCTACGGCGGTGACGATGTCCAGCGGTGGAGACGGCGGTGATGATGGTGGAGATGATGATGATGGTGATGGAGATGATGTCCAGCTCGATGACGGTGACGATGGCGTCGATTTCCCCCTCCCGGAGGGAATTTCCCCGGCGGATCTCAGCCGCCGGAGAGCTCTTTTCTCTCTGGTGTTCTCCACCCCGCAGAGGCGGCTGTAACTCTTCGCGAGGTACCCTCTGTGGCTTAGGTCTTCGGGACGAAGGATTTCGCGAAGAAAAGGAGGCGAAAGGGGCTGTGGGGCCCCCTCACCACCAGGTGGCGCAGCCAGGCCATGGGCCGCGCCGCCCTATGGTCTGGGCCCACCTTGGGTCCAGCTGGCTCCCCCTTCTGGCTTCCTTCATCATCTGGGAAAATATGATTTTTGGTATAATTTCCTTCCACAGTTGATCTTCCGAAATATTGCGTTCTGACGGTGCTTTTTCCAGCAGAATCCTGGCTCCGGTGCTTGATCCTCCAATAATGATGAAATACGCAAAATAGATGAAATAACATAAGTATTGTGTCCAAATATGAAATATATCAATGAATAACAGCAAATTATGATATAAAATAGTGATGCAAATTGGACGTATCACTACACTCCATCACCAACAACCTTCACGTGGCCCTTGACTCCTACTGGTTCGATAAACCTTGGTTTCTTACTGAGGGAAACTTGCTGCTGTACACATCACACCTTCCACTTGGGGTTCCCAACGGGCGTGTGCTTTACGCGTCAACAAGCTAAATTTCTGGCGCCGTTGCCGGGGAGATCAAGACACGCTGCAAGGGGAGTCTCCCACATCCAATCTCTTTACTTTGTTTTTGTCTTGCTTTACTTTATTTTATTTACTGCTTTGTTTGCTTTCTTTATATCAAAAATACAAAAAAATTAGTTACTTGCCTTTACTTTACTTACTGTCTTGTTTGCGATCTCTATATTAAAAACACAAAAAAATTAGTTACTTGCATTTACTTTATTTAGTTTGCTTTATTTACTACTGCTAAAATGGGTACTCCTGAGAATACTAAGTTGTGTGACTTCACAAGCACAAATAATAATGATTTCCTATGCACACCTATTGCTCCACCTGCTGCTACAGCAGAATTTTATGAAATTAAACATGCTTTACTAAATCTTGTTATGAGAGAGCAGTTTTCTGGTGTTAGTTTTGATGATGCTGCTGCCCATCTTAATAATTTTGTTGAACTTTGTGAAATGCAAAAGTATAAGGATGTAGATGGTGACATTATAAAACTAACTAAAGATTGGTTGCTATCTTTGCCTAATAATAGTATTGATTCATGGACTAAATGTAAGGATGCTTTCATTGGTAGATATTATCCTCCCGCTAAAATTATATCTTTGAGAAGTAGCATAATGAATTTTAAGCAATTGGATAATGAGAATGTTGCCCAAGCATGGGAAAGAATGAAATCTTTGGTGAAGAATTGCCCTACCCATGGACTGACTACTTGGATGATCATCCAAACCTTTTATGCAGGGTTGAATTTTTCTTCGCGGAACCTATTGGATTCAGCTGCTGGAGGTACTTTTATGTCCATCACTCTAGGCACCGCAACAAAGATTCTTGATGATATGATGATCAACTACTCTGAATGGCACACTGAAAGGGCTCCACAAGGTAAGAAGGTAAATTCTGTTGAAGAAACCTCCTCCTTGAGTGAAAAGATTGATGCTATTATGTCTATGCTTGTGAATGGTAGATCTAATGTTGATCCTAATAATGTTCCTTTAGCTTCATTGGTTGCTCAAGAAGAGCATGTTGATGTGAACTTCATTAAAAATAATAATTTCAACAACAATGCTTATAGGAATAATTTTGGTAACAACAATTATATGCCATATCCTTCTAACAATGGTAATTCTTATGGTAGATCTGTTTTGCCTAATGAGGAAAAGATGCTAGAAATTGAAAGAGCTACTAAGAGCTTTATGCAATCACAATATGAGCAAAATCAATTGTTTACTAAAACTATGAATGAACAATCTGCCTTGTTGAAAAATATAGGGAATCAACTTGAAAATTTGAATATGGAGATTTCTGGATTGCAAACTAAGCTTTCAAATGCTGAAAACCGAATCTCATACATGTCTGAGTCACAATCTTCTTTAATTAATAAAATGTCTGCTAAACCTGAGGATAACGATAATAAAATTGTTACTACAGCAAACGCCATCCAAGTTCGAATTAATGAAAATATTAGATTAATGGCTGAATTGCATGCTAGGTGGGAAAGAGAAGAAAAATTTGCTAAAGAGAATAATGTAGCTAAAGTTTGGAATATTACCACCACTAGTAATGTTGATGTTTCACATGTTGCTACACCTCCTACTATCAATGGTAAAATAATTGGTGTTGGCAATGTTTCTACTCCTAATGCAAAGCGTGCAAAACTGCCTGAAACTGCTAAAACTGCTGAAACTACTTGTGATAAAACTGCTGAAATTTTTCAAAATATTGGAAACAATGATCCCATTGCTTTAGATCATAATGGTTTAGATTTTGATGATTGTCACATCTCTGAAGTTATAAAGTTCTTGCAAAAACTTGCTAGAAGTCCTAATGCTAGTGCTATAAATTTGGCCTTTACAAAACATATTACAAATGCTCTCATTAAAGCTAGAGAAGATAAATTAAAACTTGAAACTTCTATTCCTAGGTCAATGATTTTGATTGTAATTCTTTATGTGATCTTGGTGCCAGTATTTCTGTTATGCCTAAGAAAATCTATAATATGCTTGACTTGCCACCATTGAAAAATTGTTATTTGGATGTTAATCTCGCCGATAATTCTATAAAGAAACCTTTGGGGAGGATTGATAATGTTCGCATTACGGTTAACAATAACCTTGTCCCCATTGATTTTGTTGTCTTGGATATTGAATGCAATGCATCTTGTCCCATTATTTTGGGAAGACCTTTTCTTCGAACTGTTGGTGCTATTATTGATATGAAGGAAGGGAATATTAAGTATCAATTTCCTCTCAAGAAAGGTATGGAACACTTCCCTAGAAAGAGAATGAAGTTACCTTCTGATTCTATTATTAGAACAAATTATGATGTTGATGCTTCATCTCTTGATAATACTTGATTCACACTTTCTGCGCCTAGCTGAAAGACGTTAAAGAAAAGCGCTTATGGGAGACAACCCATTATTTTACTTCTGCACTTTTGTTTTATATTTGAGTCTTGGAAGTTGTTACTACTATAGCAACCTCTCGTTATCTTTATTTTATTGCATTGATGTGCCAAGTAAAGTCTTTGATAGTAATGTTGATACTAGATTTGGATTACTGCGCAGAAACAGATTTCTTGCTGTCACGAAATTGAGTAGCCCCCTCTGTAGGTAACTCAGAAAAATCTGCCAATTTACGTGCGTGATCCTCAGATATGTACGCAACTTTCATTCAATTTGAGCTTTTTCATCTGAGCAAGTTTAGTGCCTCTAAAAAATTCGTCTTTACGTACTGTTCTGTTTTGACAGATTCTGCCTTTTATTTCGCATTGCCTGTTTTGCTATGTTGGATGGATTTCTTTGTTCCATTAACTTTCAGTAGCTTTGTGCAATGTCCAGAAGTGTTAAAGAATGATTATGTCACCTCTGAATATGTGAATTTTTGATTATGCACTAACCCTCTAATGAGTTTGTTTTGAGTTTGGTGTGGAGGAAGTTTTCAAGGATCAAGAGAGGAGGATGATACAATATGATCAAGAAGAGTGAAAACTCTAAGCTTGGGGATGCCCCCGTGGTTCATCCCTGCATATTTCAAGAAGACTCAAGCATCTAAGCTTGGGGATGCCCAAGGCATCCCCTTCTTCATCGACAACTTATCAGGTCACCTCTAGTGAAACTATATTTTTATTCTGTCACATCTTATGTGCTTAGCGTCTGTATGTTTTTATTTTTGTTTTTGTTTGAATAAAATCGGATCCTAGCATTCTTTGTTTGGGAGAAAGAAACGCTCCGCTGTTTCAAATGAACACTGGTGTTCTTAGCTTTACCCTTAATGTTCATGGCGAAGGTTGAAACTGCTTCGTTAATTATTATATGGTTGGAAACAGAAAATGCTTCATGTGGTAATTGGTATAATGTCTTGAATAATTTGATACTTGGCAATTTTTGTACTCAAATAGATCATGTTTAAGCTCTTGCATCATGTACTTTGCACCTATTAATGAAGAACTACCATAGAGCTTGTTGAAATTTGGTTTGCATGATTGGTCTCTCTAAAGTCTAGATATTTTCTGGTGAGGTGTTTGAACAACAAGGAAGACAGTGTAGAGTCTTATAATGCTTGCAATATGTTCTTATGTAAGTTTTGCTATACCGGTTCATACTTGTGTTTGCTTCAAACAACCTTGCTAGCCTAAGCCTTGTATTGAGAGGGAATACTTCTCGTGCATCCAAAACCTTGAGCCAAAAACTATGCCATTTGTGTCCACCATACCTACCTACTACATGGTATTTCTCTGCCATTCCAAAGTAAATTGCTTGAGTGCTACCTTTAAAACTTCATTCTTTGTCTTTGCAATATATAGCTCATGGGAAAATAGCTTAAAAACTATTGTGATGAAGAATATGTCGCTTATGTATCTTATTTCTTATAAGTTGCTTGTTGAGCGATAACCATGTTTCTGGGGACGCCATCAACTATTACACCTTTGTTGAATATCATGTGAGTTTCTATGCATGTTCGTCTTGTATGAAGTAAGGCTGATTTATCATGATCAAATGGTTTGAGTATGCATATTGTTAGAGAAGAACATTGGGCCGCTAACTAAAGCCATGAATCATGGTGGAAGTTTCAGTTTGTACATTAATCCTCAATCTCTTATGAGAATATTATCTGTTGTTGAATGCTTATGCATTAAAGAGGAGTCCATTACCTGTTTTCTATGTTGTCCCGGTATGGATGTCTAAGTTGAGAATAATCAAAAGCGAGAAATCCAATGCGAACTTTCTCCTTAGACCTTTGTACAGGCGGCATAGAGGTACCCCTTTGTGACACTTGGTTGAAACATATGCTATGCAATGATAATCCATGTAAATCCAAGCTAATTAGGACAAGGTGCGAGCACTATTGGTATTCTATGCATGAGGCTTGCAACTTATAGGATGTCTTATACATAACACATATGAATTATTACTACCGTTGACAAAATTGTTTCTATGTTTTCAAAATAAAAGCTCTAGCACAAATATAGCAATCCATGCTTCCCTCTGCGAAGGGCCTATCTTTTACTTTATGTTGAGTCAGTTTACCTACTTCTTTCTGTCTTAGAAGCAAACACTTGTGTCAACTGTGTGCATTGATTCCTACATACTTGCTTATTTGCATTCATCATATTACTTTGTGTTGACAATTATCCATGAGATATACATGTTGAAGTTGAAAGCAACTGCTGAAACTTATATCTTCCTTTGTGTTGCTTCAAAACTTTCTACCAAGAATCTATTGCTTTATGAGTTAACTCCTAAGCAAGTCTTATTGATGCTTGTCTTGAAAGTAATATTCATGAAAAGTTTTTGCTATATGATTCAGTTGTTTAATCATTATCTTTACCATTGCTTCGAATCACTTCATTCATCTCATATGCTTTACAATAGTATTGATCAAGATTATGATAGCATGTCACTTCAGAAATTATCCTTGTTATCGTTTACCTACTCGAGGGCGAGTAGGAACTAAGCTTGGGGATGCTTGATACGTCTCAAACGTATCTATAATTTCTTATGTTCCATGCTACTTTTATGACAATACTCACATGTTTTATACACACTTTATGTCATTATTATGCATTTTCCGGCACTAACCTATTGACGAGATGCCGAAGAGCCAGTTGCTGTTTTCTGCTGTTTTTGGTTTCAGTAATCCTACAAAGGAAATATTCTCGGAATTGGATGAAATCAACGCCCAGGGTCTTATTTTTCCACGGAGCTTCCAGAAGACCAAAGAGCATACGAAGTGGGGCCACGAGGGGTCGTAACCATAGGGCGGCGCGGCCAGCATGGGGCCCGCTCCGGCCTATGGTGTGGGGCCCCTGCGCCGCCTCCAACTCTGCCCTTCCGCCTACTTATACTCTCCGTCGCGAAAACCCTATTACCGAGAGCCACGATACGGAAAACCTTCCAGAGACGCCGCCGCCAATCCCATCTCGGAGGATTCAGGAGATCGCCTCCGGCACCTTGCCGGAGAGGGGAATCATCTCCCGGAGGACTCTACATCACCATGATCGCCTCCGGACTGATGTGTGAGTAGTTCATCCTTGGACTATGGGTCCATAGAAGTAGCTAGATGGTTGTCTTCTCCTCATTATGCAATCATGTTAGATCTTGTGAGCTGCCTATCATGATCAAGATCATCTATTTGTAATGCTACATGTTGTGTTTGTTGGGATCCGATGAATATGGAATACTATGTCAAGTTGATTATCAATCGATCATATATGTGTTGTTTATGATCTTGCATGCTCTCTGTTGCTAGTAGAGGCTCTGGCCAAGTTGATACTTGTGACTCCAAGAGGGAGTATTTATGCTCGATAGTGGGTTCATGCCTCCATTGACTCTGGACGATGTGGAGAAAGTTCTAAGGTTGTGGATGTGTTGTTGCCACTAGGGATAAAACATCAATGCTTTGTCTAAGGATATTTGTGTTGATTACATTACGCACCATACTTAATGCAATTATCTGTTGTTTGCAACTTAATACTGGAAGGGGTGCGGATGCTAACCCGAAGGTGGACTTTTTAGGCATAGATGCATGCTGGATAGCGGTCTATGTACTTTGTCGTAATGCCCGATTAAATCTCATAGTAGTCATCATGATATGTATGTGCATTGTTATGCCCTCTTTATTTGTCAATTCCCAACTGTAATTTGTTCACCCAACATGCTATTTCTTATTGGAGAGACACCACTAGTGAACTATGGACCCCGGTCCATTCTTTTACATCTGAATACAATCTACTGCAATCATTGTTCTCTACTGTTCTTTGCAAACAAACATCATTTTCCACACCATACGTTTAATCGGTGAGATTGACAACCTCAGTGCTAAGTTGGGGCAAAGTATTTTGATTGTGTTGTGAAGGTTCCACGTTGGCGCCGGAATCCCTGGTGTTGCGCCGCACTACACTCCGTCATCAACAACCTTCACGTGGCCCTTGACTCCTACTGGTTCGATAAACCTTGGTTTCTTACTGAGGGAAACTTGCTGCTATACGCATCACACCTTCCACTTGGGGTTTCCAACGGACGTGTGCTTTACGCGTCAACACCACCCTTCTTGTGATCACCCTCAGGATATAGACACAAAAGGGAAGAAAACTGTGGTTACTAGCAGTATCCCTGAACCGCAGAAGATAAACTCCATTTTGGATGGAAAAAAGTCATGGGAACCTCCTCCCGTGGGATGGTCAAAGGCCAATTCTGATGGCTCTTTTATCACTGAAACTCAGTCTGGTTCTACTGGAATTGTTATCCGAGACCACAACGGTAAAGTGATTATTGCTGCAGGTAAAATGCTTCCCCTGTGCGGAAGTGCGGTTGAAGCCGAAGCTATGGGCTTACTTCATGCTGCCCATTTGGCAAACTCTAAGACTAGCGACAAGATCATCTTTGAATTGGATTGTGCAACAGTCGTCAAAGACATGCCTTTGGGAAATGACTCATTGTCCCAGTTAAGAAGTATCTACGGTGACGTTTCCTCCATGCTAAAGAACTTTTCAGTTTGGAATTGTGTTTATGCTAATAGAGCTCAAAACATCGTTGCACATGAATGTGCAAGCTCGGTGCGAAAAATAGGTGTCGACTGTGTCTGGATTAGTTCTTTCCCAGACAATGTAACTAAAGCCATGGCTTTAGATTGTAATCGAACATCTGTTATATGATATAAAGCTCTTTTAGCCCTCAAAAAAAGATCCTGCAAATACTGAAAAGAGGAATCTCAACAATTGTGGTGTCTTTTGCACGGCACGGCCATCAATTCCAGAGATAGTGGTATACATACTTCCGCACACTTTCTCTTTCTAATTTCAAGATGTAGTGTATCACCACCAGATTTCCTAGTAATATGCTAGCTTGCACTCAATGTTTACAATAAACAATCGTATTATTGAAATGTCTATTTCTCAGTCGACGAGGAAATAATTTCCAACCACACATCCTGATTATTCAGTCTTCATCTAATAGTTAATTACTTTAGGTCTTGAGATATGCAACTAACCGGTTACACATCACTAAACATTAAGGTTCACAATTTTTTTTGTGTACTTCTATGTTTGATATTTTCAAGAAGACTTCTATGTTTGATGAACATGAAACAATATTGACCGTGTCTCGGATGATTGATTAGTAGACAATCCGAAGAATAATTTTCCCGATGCACATAAAAAGCAGTGTATACCAGCTATACAAGGAGACTCTGTTGATGAATGCATGCAAAGTAATAACTGGCTTTGCAACAAGATATTGAAACCTCTTGTGATATTATCATAGTGAACCATTATCCATATATAAGGTGTTTCTAACTTGTGATGATTACTAACAAAATATTCACCGAGGATGACAACAAGAGTTGTGTAACCTAACTTTAAGTGACATGATCTTGTTCTGAGGCCGCCTTGTCGGTTCATTTCAAGGGTTTAATGTGTGTCAGTTGTAGAAACTTTCTTCTGTTACACTCGATGATCGTGTTTCTTAGACATTAATTGTTCTAGGGGAACACCAATTCATTATTTTATCTTAATGAGCTCTTCCTTTTAGTTAAGCTGGTACTATACATATTATATCAATCAAAATTCCATATCTAAAGTTTGAAGTTAAGAAAACACTGATAAACAAACATGTGATTTTTCAAACACTTAGAGAAAAACGCCCCTGGAAAATGTCTAGAAATTGACGCGTACATATACATGAGGTGGAAACAGTTAACACAGAAAAAAGAATCGAAAATATGCTGCACACACTTCTCTTCTGACGTTGCTATCAAAGAACCTATTTTTCTATCTCTGTGTTGCCATTGGTGGTGGTTGTTTACATGTGCTTATATATTTTTTTCTTTTTTTTTCTTTCTTTACTCGGAAAAGCACTTTCGAACTTGTAAGCACATGCTCTTTGTAGCCGAGAAAACATTAAAAATATATTTAAAAATCTAAACAAAAAATTGGCGCATATATGTCGACATTATATGCATGCACGCCAAGTTTCGCGGAATATTGACATATTTTGTGTCCAGTGTGAAAAAAGATAAAGAAATGTTTTGCGAAAAGCTTTTTTAAGCACCAAAATTTACCTTTTTTGCACACGACAAAAAAAATTTGGATTTCCGCAAAATGACTTTATGAGCACATATAATGTCGTACGCGCCAACCTTTTGTTTAGAAATTTTAACATTTTGAATTATGTTTAAATGTCATTCCAAAAACCGGGATCATATGGCCCCGGGTGCAAAAATGCCTCGTTCTTCTTTCTTACTTAAAGAAGTTAGCTATGAGCATCTTTGGTTTCTTGACTAGCTTTTGATATTACGTTGTTGCATAGGTTGGGTATCATCTTCATATTAATATATTGGCCTTTATCGGAAAAAATCCCCACCCTGCCATCGCTCCTAGGCACATGTACCTCAAGAGAGCATACCAATGTGTGTGCATGATGTGTATCAGCCAGCGTATGTGTGCTTCTTCATTCTAAGACAAATACGCAGCATGATTATATTTTACAATGCTGTCCTTTCAAGTACAATTTGTCATGTTAACCTTGAAATTAATAAGGGACTACGCATGTCGCCAATCCTTGATATGCAGGTAGTACAATGATGAGAAAACACATTTCTGTCCTATTATATGTTGGAGGGTTGATCATTTCCATGAAACTACGATTGCCAATGTAGAACAGAAAGATGCTTGTACGAGTGCACATGGCTGCTGGTGACCTACAAGTTATGGACAGAGGTAGTAGTACAGTACTAGGCCTGTTGGTGAAGTTTTGTCGTGATTGCTTTAGCCATGGGATCAGGCAATCAGCGGATCTAGAAGTGTTATGGTTATGCACCCAGCACGCCCCCAGGGCCACAGGGTTCCATTAATTACCGTGGCTAGCTTTAGGCAAGTCGAGCTCGAGCTCGGGCTTAATCGAACGAGCTGTAGTCAATGATATACGTATGAGTTTTGAGTTTTTGAGTCTTTGAGATGACCTCAGTATGAACATCGAGACCTTGAGCGTTTTAAGATGGTTATCACTACAAGCCTATTTGATTCAAAGAATTTAAAAAGCGCAGGAATAGGAAAAATATAGAAACTTGTTAAATTATTTGCTTGCTTTGTTAAACTGTAACATTTATTTGTAAAAATAGGTCAAATATTGGCCAAAATTTGTCAAATTCACCGAACTATAAGTGTATTTGTGCAAATAAAGCTAAATACGCCTATCAAGCGCCTAGCTAGGGGACGGCTGGAAGTTCGATTCTCCCCACGCCAAACTTTCGTCCAATCCAGCGGTAATTCACCCCGGATTTGGCCCGTGAAGAGCGCCAACGGCTGGAGGTGCTCTAAGGCAGTAGCCAAAGGAACACATGCACTCTGGGGGCATGGACGTACCCACAGGATGGGCCGGGTGGGCCGCCCACCCTAAAATTCTGCAGTTCAACATATACCTGCTACTATTCAGACTCTAGAAAAGAAAATATGGCCCAATATTCCACACTAGGGACTCTGGAGCATCCAAAAATCAATCAAAATTAATTACGGTTCTGTTTTTAGCGGCGGCTTAGCTACATCTCTCGTTAGTATGATAAGAAGACATTCCGGGTCTTCTTTTCCTGTTCTTATATTTCTCTTTCTCTTTTCTTATTTAACTTCCTTTTTCTTTTTAAAGCTTTTCAATTTTTTGGATTTATAGTTCATGAACTTTAGGCACATCCACTACCTAACATTTTTCATCCAAATTTGATAACTTTTTTCTCTTTGTTCTTTTGTCTTTAATTTTTTGTTTGTTCTTCCATTTCTCGTCTTCTTATTCTCTATTTTTGAAGAGGTTTCAAAAGTGATCACGGTTTCGAAAAAGTGGTATTTTATCGATTCAAAATTATGTTCACTTGTTTATCACAAGGTTTGAGAAAATGGCATGGGTTAAAAAAAAGTACATTCATGGATTCAAACAAATGTTCACGCGGTTCAAAATAAAATAATTCACCGATCCAAAAATTGTTGATCGGGTTAAAAAATGTCCACGTAGTTCAAAATAATTGGCCGATCCAAAATTTGCTCCTTGGATTAAAAAATGTTTACGTGGTTAGAAATAGTTTGATGATCCAAAAAAAATCATCGGCGCGACGTGGATGTACAGTGGTCCTGAATTGTGGCTGCGATCGTGGTGTGAGGTTCCATGGCGGTCTTCATGTGGCGGCAAGCTGCAAGGCGGGTGTGCCAACTGCGCCTTTGGTTGGCAGGCTTCAATGACTTGGCGTATGATGAACTCAGCACGAAAGCACGGCACTGAACTCGTTGACAGGGATGCCGACGTCCTCAGACATTGCTCCCCTTGTTGGATGCATCGTTGAGGAGCTCCTTCACCTACATCAGGTATGAATTAACATACAATATTTTTGAATCGATTGCCAATTGATATTATTTATGTAGCCAATTTTTATGTACAACGGTTAGTGCTTTGGAGTGTGCCCACCATCAAATTCTTTCCTGCGTCCGCAACTGTCTGGGGGTATGATAAGTTGCTAAACATCAGAAATATGAATAGGGATAACCCCACCAAAGTTAATAATAACATATTGAGAGCTAGTAGAGTAGTCCTCAGAAGATTCATATTGCCAAATTAAAGAATCACATTCATCTGAATATGAGATACGGGAAACAATCCCTTCCAGCTCATACCATTGTTCCATTAAAGGAGCTGGGAAATTTCTTCTAAAGAGCTAATTACACTACTAGTCCAACAACTTGTGCACCATGTGATAGTTTAGTCCTACATCTTGCAAAGTGTGGAACTGCAGTCATAGAACTTGTAGCATATGTGAAGTTTTGGTCCTCAATCAATCAAAAATAGACATGTGGCGTTGTAGTTTTTGCAAAAAAAACCCTAATATTTCTAATTTTCCCATGTGACCTTTGATGCCATCTTACATGCAGGACCCATCTGTCAGGACTACGAAATAAATAAAACTTAAAATCAGCATTGCGGATCGAACTCACGACCTGCTGCTAGCTCCATTTCTCGGTGGCCACTGGACCACAAATACATTTACAATCTAATAATGGACGACATATAATTATACAAATAATAGATGCCGCTGCACCAAACAGATCCAACCTTTTAGTGCCGATGAAACAAAAAAGTTTAAAATGTGCCGTCGACCGCTCGAACTCGCGACCTCATGCTAGCGCTAATTACCGGTTGCCAATAGACCAAGCACAATTTGTCTTTAGAGTAGTAGTGGACGTCCCTTCCTTATAGATGGATTAGACGAAATTTTCACTACCCTTTGTTTAGGTGAATTTTCACCATCCTTGATTAGACATGAAACAACTCAATTTTTTTCTTTAGCAAGACACACGTTTTTTTTGGGAAAATTGTACAACTTGTAATTTAGGAAGAGTGATGGATGCGTGTTGTCATTTTCTCTTTGATTGTATGTATAAGATGGATGCATGTTGTCATTTTTCTTGAGAGGTTTTATGCATCTATGCTAGCCAATTTAAGAAAATAGAAAAGACTTTAACATGAGAGCATTGCTCGATAGATAAGTATAATCTGTTAATTGTTCTCTGACCAAGAACGAAGTTTGCCATCACCAACTAATGATTTCTTATGCACCTTTATTTGTGATTACTTTATACTTGTTTCAAGTTGAGTTATATGAGGAAGTTGTTTACTAGAATGTCTTGTGTGAATGAATATGATGCTTCTTGTCCGTATTTTATTTATCGACTCTTCACTCCATAAACATGTGGTCCTGTTTACTGAGTTCAGTTTCGCTTGGGGACAAGCGAAGTCTAAGCTTGGGGGGAGTTGATACGTCCAATTTGCATCACTATTTTGTATCATAATTTGCTGTTATTCATTGATATATTTCATATTTGGACACAATACTTATGTTATTTCATCTATTTTGCATGTTTCATCATTATTGGAGGATCGAGCACCGGAGCCAGGATTCTGCTGGAAAAAAGCACCGTCAGAACGCAATATTTCGGAAGATCAACTGTGGAAGGAAATTATACCAAAAATCCTATTTTTCCAGATGACGAAGGAAGACAGAAGGGGGAGCTGAGAAGACCCAAGGTGGGGCCAGACCACAGGCCGGCGCGGCCCATGGCCTGGCCGCGCCACCTTGTGGTGTGGGGGCCCCACAGCCTCTTTCGCCTCCTTTTCTTCGCGAAACCCTTCGTCCCGAAGACCTAAGCCACAGAGGGTACCTCACGAAGAGTTACAGCCGCCTCTGCGGGGCGGAGAACACCAGAGAGAAAAGAGCTCTCCGGCGGGCTGAGATCCGCCGGGGAAATTCCCTCCCGGAGGGGGAAATCGACGCCATCGTCACCGTCATCGAGCTGGACATCATCTCCATCACCATCATCATCATCTCCACCATCATCACCGCCGTCTCCACCGCTGGACATCGTCACCGCCGTAGCAATTTGGGTTTGATCTTGATTGTTCGATAGGGGAAACTCTCCCGGTATCGATTTCTACTTGTTGTTGATGCTATTGAGTGAAACCATTGAACCAAGGTTTATGTTCAGATTGTTATTCATCATCATATCACCTCTGATCATGTTCCATATGATGTCTCGTGAGTAGTTCGTTTAGTTCTTGAGGACATGGGTGAAGTCTAACTGTTAGTAGTGAACTATGGTTGAGTAATATTCAATGGTATGATATTTAAGTTGTGAAGTTATTATTCTAGTGGTGTCATGTGAACGTCGACTACATGACACTTCACCTTTATGGGCCTAGGGGAATGCATCTTGTACTCGTTTGCCAATTGCGAGGTTGCCGGAGTGACAGAAACCTAAACCCCTGTTGGTATATCGATGCAGGAGGGATAGCAGGATCTCAGAGTTTAAGGCTGTGGTTAGATTTATTCTTAATTACTTTCTTGTAGTTGCGGATGCTTGCAAGGGGTATAATCACAAGTATGTATTAGTCCTAGGAAGGGCGGTACATTAGCATAGGTTCACCCACACAACACTTATCATAACAATGAAGATTATTTAGCCGTATGTAGAAAAGCACTAGACTAAAATCCCGTGTGTCCTCGAGAACGTTTGGTCATTATAAGTAAACAACCCGGCTTGTCCTTTTTGCTAAAAAGGATTGAGCCACTCGCTGCAATTGTTACTCTCGCACTTTACTTACTCGTACTTTATTCATCTGTTATATCAAAACCCCCTGAATACTTGTCTGTGAGCATTTACAGTGAATCCTTCATCGAAACTGCTTGTCAACACCTTCTGCTCCTCGTTGGGATCGACATTCTTACTTATCGAAGATACTACGATACACCCCCTATACTTGTGGGTCATCACACACGCCCTACGACATCTTTGGAAGTTGCTCCTCGGAATTTTTTCTGCAAGCCCGTGAAAGAGGGGGGCGAGAAGACAGAGGCGGCCGGGAAGAACTGGCGGGAAGAGGGGGGCGGAAAGACGAGGCGGGAAGAGGGAGCCGGCGGAAAGACAGAGGCGGGAAGAGGGGGCCAACGAGAAGACAGAGGCGGCCGGGAAGAACTGGTGGGAAGAACTGGTGGGAAGAGGGAGGCGGAAAGATTTTTAAATGAATTAGTTTTATTTTTCTAAAATTTTTGATATATTATTTGAATTTTTCAGATTTTTAAATGAATTAGTTTTATTTTTCTGAATTTTTTGATATATTATTTGTATTTTTAAGATTTTTAAATGAATTAGTTTTATTTTTCTGAATTTATTAATATAATATTTGTATTTTTAAGATTTTTAATTGAATTAGATTTATTTTTCTGAATTTTTTGATATATTATTTGTATTTTTAAAAATTTTAATTGAATTAGTTTTATTTTTATGAAATTTTTGATATATTATTTGTATTTTTAAAATTTTGAATTGAATTAGTTTTATTTTTATGAATTTTTTGATATATTATTTGTATTTTTAAAATTTTGAATTGAATTAGTTTTATTTTCTGGATTTTTTGATATATTATTTGTATTTTTAAGATTTTGAATGGAATTAGTTTTATTTTTTTGAATTTATTGATATATTTCTGAAAAAGAAAAGAAATTTCAAAAATAGCTTTAGTCGCGGTTGGCCTCGCCAACCGCGACTAAAGGGTATTTTCCGCGGGAAAATTAAACCCGGCGAAAATACCCTTTAGTCGCGGTTGGGGGGGCCAACCGCGATTAAAGGTTCCCTTTAGTCGCGGTGGGGGGCCCCAACCGCGACCAAAGGTCGCCGCTATAAATTCGCGCGTGCGTCCTGGCGGTTCACTTCTTCCTTTCTCCGCCCCGAGTTCGATCGATCTCCTCATCGTCGCCGCGCCCCGAGTTCGTCGTCCGCCGCCCCGATCGAGTTCGTCGTCCGCCGCTCGATCTCCGCCGCCCGAGTACGTCATCGTCACCGCCGCCACGCGCGCGCCGCCGCCACGCGCGCGCGCGCCGCCACACGCGCGCGCCGCCGTTGTCGCCACCGCGGAGAGAGAGAGAGGAGGCGGGGCCGCCGCGCGCGCGCCGGCGCGCAAGATATCGCCGACCTCGCGCCGCCGCTCCTCGCCGCGCCGCGCCGCCGCTCTGCCGCGCCGCACCGCCCCTCGCCGCGCTGCCCCGAGTGCGCGCCCCTCGCCGCTTGCCACCGGCTCCCTCGCCGAGCGCGCGGGGTGCGCCCCGCTCGATCGGCAGAGACGAAGCACAGAGAGGAGAGGAGAGGAGAGAAGGGCCAGGGCCTGGTCGGTTTTTTTGGTTTTTTTTTGGTTTTTTTTTTAAATCGTAACTAAGTTTTGTAATTAAAATTGTAACTTAATTAAATGGTAAATGTCTATTATGTGAAGAACTAATTTGTAACTAAGTTTATTTATTTATTTTTTATTTGTAACTAAGTTTTTAAATTTGTAACTAAGTTTTTTTTAATTAAAAACGAAACAACTTTGTGGACGTGTATTATATGTGAAGAACTTAGTAACAATTTAAAAAACTAAAAAAAACTTAGTTACAAATTCAAAAAACAAAACTAAAACGGAGTTACAAATTTAATTACATTTTTTTTACTGAACAACAAATTTACTTAATTAACTAAAATCTTGACTTAATAAAATTAAAACTTAACAATTTTGACTTAAAATTTTGACTTTTTTTGACTTAAAATCTTGACTTAATAAAATGTACCAGATCTAGGGGGAGAGGGAGGCCGGTGGCCGGCCGAGGGCGCGCGCCACACACACGCACTAGGGCGCCGAGGACATATAACTTAACCACCGCGCGTATACGGAGGGGGCAGCGCTCGTCGCCCCTCCGTAAACGCGCGATGTTTTTTTGGGATCGAGAGGGGGCGGCGAGGGTTATGTGTCCTCGGCACCGCCACCGCCCTTTCGCCACCGCCCTTTCGCCACCGCCACCGGTCTCTCGGTCACGCGGTCACTGCGTCCCCCCTCTCGCCCCCTCGTCGCCCTCTCTCTTTATATGTAGAAGAGATGTGATAATGCATATACACAATTAATTTGTTTTTACTACATGTTTTCAGGACTGACATATGGCGGACGATAGAGCTGACCCGATTATGGACAACTATGATCCGGACGCTGAAGACCATATGTTCGGCATCATAAACGGCGATATTCTATATGTGCCGACCGAACAAGAAGAAGATGATATCTCTTCTTATCTGAACCTTGACGGTGAAGATGAAGGCCGTCAGCAAGATGATGCCGAACAAACGTCGATAAACGACGATCTTCAATTGGAAGTAGCAACCACCTCCGGCGCCGAGGTATATATATACATTGAGCCTCTGGTGATACAAACTAACTGATTTGAATAAATATGTGTGTACTAACGCGCGCGACTCTCTTTCTTATTTTAGCCCTCGGCCGGATCGTCGAAATAATCGAGTACGTCGTCAAAGCGTGGCGCAACCAAGACGATGAAACAAGGAGAAACATGTACCATCGAGGTTATCGACAAGCAACCGGCAAGCTGGAGCCCCGCAAGAACGCCACCAAGTTTATCAGCCAATGCGGAGCCGTTGTTAGAGACAACGTCTCGATCACCGTTCAGGAGTGGAATGAGCCA
The DNA here is from genome assembly GCF_019359855.2 of Lolium perenne. NCBI lineage: Eukaryota > Viridiplantae > Streptophyta > Magnoliopsida > Poales > Poaceae > Lolium > Lolium perenne. The sequence goes on from NC_067250.2 coordinate 128,847,921, forward strand.
AAGAAGGCACGTCTTGGTTTCACTTTTGTCGATAAGAGAACAAAAAAAGATTGCTTCAAAAAGCTTATGGAACATTTCGTTCTACCTCCGGAATACAACAAATTCGATGAGGAGGGTAACAAGATTGAGGAAAACAAGGAGAGGAGGAGGCTAGTCAAACAGTTCGCTCTTCATAAGATGGCCGACGCATTCCGGAAATTCAAGCAAAATCTAGCCCATGACTATGTCAACGAGAACAAGACTCCGGATTTCAAAGGACAATATGAGAAACTGAAACATGATTGGCCAGAATTTGTGAAGCAAAAGAAATCGGAGCAGTTCATTCAAATATCGAAAAAATAAGGAAAATGCGGCTAAGAAGGAGTACAATCATATTATGGGGCCAGGAGGGTATCTCCTTTGGGAGCCTAGGTGGGAGAAGATGGAGAACGAGCTGAGGGCGCGAGGAATCCGTCCAGGTACGGAGGGATGGGACCCAAGGGCCAAAAGCTGGTGGTACGGGCATGGGGGAACGCTACACCCGGAGACAGGGGAGTGTGTTTACCGGGGCAAAATGTTAAAACCCACCCAAGCCCTTATTAACACAATGAGGGATGCTCAAGAGGGGAAGATCAAGTTCAACAGAGAGAACGACGCGCTGACAAAAGCCCTCGGGAATCCTGAACACAGAGGACGTGTACGAGGCATGGGGCACATTCCGTGGAAAATAGGGTTCTCCCAGAACGATGACCCGTACGGTTACAGAAGCCGTAAGAGAAATATGGATCGGGAAGCAGATGTTGTGGCGCGGTTGGCATCGGAAATGGATGTGATGAAGAAAAAACCGTGAGTGTACTAGTAGCCGAAAGAGATGCAGCTCGGGCGCAGCATGAAGATCATCCAGTGGATCTCGGAAGCCAGCAGCGGAGAAGCAGCGTGGCTTCCACGGAGGCCCCACCGGCTGGTGCACCGACGATCGAAATTACTGCACCGGAGCCTCCGGCGATCGAAATTACTGCACCGGAGCCTCCTCGCTACCCCGTGGACGATGTAAAGGAGGTGAAAGAATGTCATCTGTATTATCCAATCGGGAACATGTCCATGAAGGTAGCCATCGGCAGTGCTTTACCATGTGAACCTGGAGCACTCCACCACAACAAGCCCATTCAAGATGGCTATGCTCGTGTCACGGTGGAGGACATAGTACAAGGGTTTGAGGACCTGGAGATTGACATTGCTACACCTGAAGGGGAGAGAAGACTTGGAGATGTCAAGCGCCATTTCATTCTATGGCAAAAGAAGTTTATCAAGTTTCCAGGCGAGGCGCCAAGGACAACAAGTCCACCCCCCTACGGTGGTGGTGGTGGTGGCGGTGGCGGTGGTGGTGGTGGTGGTGCTTCACCTACACCTCCTTCACGTCAGCCGACGCCGCCCCCCAATTCACCTCCGGCGGGTAAGCAGCCGCCACCCCCTAGTCCGCCCCGGGCGGGTAAGCAGACGCCGCCCCCCAATCCACCTCCGGCGAAGAAGCAGAAGCAGTCCTGGAGTATTATCCCGGACCCTTATGTACCTAAGATAACAAAGGTACCGGAGCCATCACTGAAGCCTCTCCCCACGAGGCCTTGGGAACGTACTGCCGAGGAAGTCGACGCGGCCGCGACTGCTGATTATGAGAAATGGAAGGCGGACTGCAAGAAGAAAAGAGAGCCCGAGCCCAAGCCAGTATTTTCTGATGAGCAAAAGAAGTGGGCTAAGTCATTTTTGAACACACCGTCCCAAGCCGCGAAGAATCTGCCTGACGACTATGCACGTGAACTTCGTAAGCAGGCACTCATGTTCAAGGAGAAGAAAGAGCGGGAGGAGGCCGAGAAAGAATTAGAAAGTAAAAAAAGCGGGAAACGAGTTGCCCAGCTCGGGGAACAAAGTAAACAATCGATTGCCCCGCTTATAGTGACAGCCGCCGGTCCGGATGCCCCCGATATCATAGAAGCTGCGGCAGCACAGGGATTGACTGTAACGAGTGCCAGACAACAAGCGGCCAACTTAGGTATGACTCTTCGTGAACTGTTAGGCCTTGATGAGGCGCCAGTGAAGGAGGTAGTAATTACATATGTGAAGAATGGGCCTCTCGTCGAGCCTGCGCAGGAAGAGGATCTACCTCCACAAATGAAAAGTCTGCTGAAATGGTACAAGGGTTACATAAAAAATAAAAACGCCAAAGAATATATTTATGCGGAAGTTAGATATGAGCATCACTTCAAACATTACTATGTACAAATTCATCTGAGTGAATTGTTCCAGCTTTTCAATCTGCGCGAGCTCGACAAATCTATCATCAGTTGCTACGTTCTGTAAGTGATTTATTTCTACCCCATCTCGTTCATATTGCCTGCACTATATATATGTCCTAACTATATTGTTGTGTCCGCTATTATACATGCAGAATGAAGATTAAGGAATGCAGAGTAAGGAACATCCATGATGTTCGGTTCATTGACCCACACATCGTTAATGGATATGTGTTAGAGCATCACCCCGCCGAGGTGGAGGAAGACCTGTGGCAGTTTCTTACAAAGCAGGAACTCAAAAGTGATATTCTATTTCCTTACCATTTTGGGTGAGTGTTTCTGTCTTGAGCACATTCTCTTTTGTTTACTCCATGCATGGTATGTGGCTGGCTAATCGATGAGTTATGCATGACGTACTGTGCATGTATCGTGTCCGCAGGTTCCACTGGATTCTGCTAGTAATTAAATTTGACACCTCCACATGTCTCGTCCACGACTCTCTGATTCTGGATTCAAATCTTTGGGGCGGCATGAGAAGAATGCTGCAGAAGTAATTATTTTCATTCATTTGCGCTCTATATCGATCGGCCTATTTCGTTCATTTCCTAATATCAAGTAACTAATAACTCTCTTGTTCATTTAATTTTCTTTGCCTCGTAGGGTTTGGAGACGGTTCTCCGATCAAAGGGTCGGTGATTTCAAAAATGAGCTAGAATTCAAAAAGTCAATGGCTAAGAATGGTGGCGATATTCAGCCACCGGGGACCAATCTATGTGGATACTATGTCTGTGAAATGATCCGGAGATACACCTCTGAGCGGGTTCCGAGTGATACCAATGCTCAGAGGAATAACCTCCGGAAGATGCTTAGTCCAGAAGCTCGCTTCCGACCACTTCAAGAGGAACTAGCTGGATGGTTCAGGAGGGAAGTCCTCCATCCTAAAGGAGAACACTATTACGATGACGTAGAACTTCATATGCATTAAATTATGTATGGAAACTTGTTCAAAATTGTATATGGTCATCCGATGATATTGAATATATATTGTATATTCCTCTTGAATTCTTTTTGGTTCTAATTTCAAATTTGTTTGAAATCGTACATTCATATGCATGTATGTAGTACCGTAGAATATGTGAAACTCCTTCAAAATTAAAATAAAGCACAAAAGAAATAAAACAATACAAAATAAACGGAAAACAGGTTTAGGGGGGGCTAAAACCCTAAACCTGCGGCGGCCTTTAGTCGCGGTTGGCCAGAAGAACCGCGACTAAAGGTCCTCCGCCCCGACGGCCGCCTGGCGCCCACGTGGACGGGCCTTTAGTCGCGGTTCTTAAGCAACCGCGACTAAAGGGGGGGTCTTTAGTCGCGCTTATTTGGTCGCGGTTGCGCAACCGCGACTAATGGCAGTTGCAAACCGCGACCAAAGGCCCTTTTTCCACCAGTGAAGAGATATATGTGTGTGGGGGTATTTTCATTAAATCCCAGTCGCAACTCATGTTTCAAGTGATAACTACCACGAATCACGAAGCAAATCTAACGATGTAGGACCTTACAGAGCACGAACTGAACTAGCAAAACCCCAAAAATTATGCCATCAGACTTATATTAAGAATAATTTTCCGATAATATAATTTGTAAAGTATGCATTTTTTAATTAAATTAGTAGTTATCTTATTATTCTCGAAATGTATAATATAATACCTTAATAACAAATCTGTATGGAAGGCATATTCAAATCCTGACTCGTGCCACCTTATTACCCGATAGAGCGCGCAGAACGTGCAGTAGGCATTATTAACACTGCTTCTATCGTGTGGTTGCGAGTTGCGACGCCCGCAGCGACGAGTTCAATGAACATACCATTCGTAGACGATATCCATAGGCTGGCTCAGCAAGTCAGCATGCATGTGTCCATGTCATGCTCTTCTGGTCTACGCATAGCACTTGGTGTGTGGGGCAGGGCAGGTCGTGCATCATGCCATCTCAAATAAACAGTGCTGCGAGCCACAACCTCGTTTAAGAGAGGCAGACCACAGAACGTACGCGTAGCGTGTTGTTATGTACATTTCCAGTATGCGGTAGTGGTCGGTGGGAGGAGCAGAGGTCGTTTTGCTTGTTTTGCTTCCCGTCACGCACGCACTAGTTGGAGAGAGAGTACGGAGTATTCGTGAGATCACCGACACCACAATAATTCGGGAGGCACTGGACCAAACGGGCGTCGGTGTATACCCGACGCCGCACACCTCTATATGGGCCGGGCCTAATTAGCATTTTCAGGAATTTGCCTCTTTTCGTTTCTGTTCTCTTCTATGTTTCTTTTGTTTTTTTTTCTATTGGTTTTTCTGTTTCTTTTTCTCCTTCAGATTCGAAAATTATTATGATTCAAAAAATATTCAAATTTGAAAAATGACCATATTCGGAAATTCGAAAAAATTTCAGATTCGGAATTTGTTCAAAGTGAAAATATGTTCAAAATAGAAATTTGTTCAAATTTGAAAAATGTTCAAATTTAAAATTTGTTCCAATTTGAAAAATGTTCAAAATTAAAAAATGTTCAAAATTGAAAATTGTTTAGCCTTAAAAATAGTTTAGATTAAAAATTGTTTAAACTTAAAATTTGTTCAAATTTGAAATTTGTTCAAATTTAAAATTGATTCAAATTCGAAAATTGTTCAGATTCGAAATTTGTTCAAAATCAAAATTTGTTCAAATTTGAAAAATATTCAAATTGTAAAAATTAATAGAAAAAAGAAAAACGTTACCTGATGCTGTTGGGCCGGGCCCATCAAGCCACTTCGGACCAGCGGTGCACCTTCTGCTTCGTAATAACCACCGGTCGAAATCGTGGGCGCCCAACAACAGCCTGAGGGTGTGCGGCTCCTCGCTCGCCACCGATCAGGTCGGTGCAAAGGGCAAAACCTATACACCGACCAGGTGGGTGGCTACCGGCCACCGCACACCCCCTGGTTGGGTATGGGCCCGGCCCATTTAGGTCTGTTAAGTCTGTAGCAGTTCGTTTTTCCTTTTTTTTTGGTTTCGTTTCTGTTTTCTTTTCTTTTTTCTGTTTTCGGTTTTGTTTATATCTTTTTAGATTCGAAAATTTTAATTTTTAAAAATTGTTCAAATTGAGAAAATGTTTAAATTAAAAAATGTTCAAATTTGAAAACCGTTTAAATCTGAAAACTATTTAAATTTGAAAACCGTTCAGATCTGAAAACCGTTCAAATTTGAAAACCGTTCGAACGTGAAAAATGTTCAAATTTTTAAAAATGTTCATGTTCGAAAATTTTCGAATTTTGAACAAAAAATAAAAAATGTTAAAATTTAAAAATCGTTCAAATTTTGGAAAAAAAATCTAAAAAATGTTTCAAATTCGAAAAATGTTCGAATGTTGAAAATATTTAAATTTCAGAAAAAACTCAATTTGAAAATTCCAGATTTTAAAAATCGATTTTATAAAAAATCAGCTTTTTATAAAACGTAAAAAGAAAAATCAAACAGAAAAAACGAAATAGCAAAAAACGAAATAGCAAAAGAATAAGTGGAATGTTGGGCCGGCCCAACAACCCGCCTGGGGTGTGCGACGCCTGGTCCGCGCAGACTAGGTCAAGATACAAGACTTCTGGCAGGAAAGGGTTGCTCACACGAAAGGGTCAGTGGCAAACGGGCACCGCACACCCTTAATCAAGCTTCGGGCTGTGCCCATATACGGATGTGAACAAATTTTTAATTTTTTAATTTGAACAATTTTTAGTTTGAACAATTTTTGATGTGAACAAATTTTAATTTGAACAAATTTTAAATTCGACCAAATTTTAAATTTTAAACAATTTTTGAATTTAAACAAATTTCATATTTGAACGGTTTTCAAATTTGAACGATTTTCAAATTTGAACGGTTTTCAGATTTGAACGGTTTTCAAAATTGAACATTTTTGAATTTAAACATTTTCTCAATTTGAATTTTAAAAAAATTAAAATTTTCGAATCTGAAAAAATATAAACAAAACCGAAAACAGAAAAAAAGAAAAAAAAATAGAAAAAGAAACCAAAAAGAAAAAAGATAAAGCAAAAACGAACTGCACAGGCTAAACAGACCCAAATGGGTCTGGCCCATACCCGACCAGGGGGTGTGCGGTAGCCGGTAGCCACCGACCTGGTCGGTGTATAGGTTTTACCGGTGCAAAGCACCTCCCGACTAAACGGATGCAAATCCCTACCTTTTGTTTTTGGGCCGGCCGTCCATCTACGCTCCTATAGATTACTAGTAGCATGTCGTCTTCGGCTTGGGCCCAGCTGATCGGCCACTTTGATGTAGCCTGAGTTCAATGGCTTATCGATAGCTGATGATATGTACTCTGCTGGTTCATGTCTCGTCTGAATGGTCAGCACCTGCAGTTATGTCAAGCTTACCACGAGTACCCCATGTTGCTTGATCGAATTGATTAGCGTCTGATTGCCTCAACTAGCTGGCCATAGCGTCTGATTGTACGGATTGATTAGTGTATGCGCGTACATAAGGTTTAGATTGCTGCCTCCATCTATGAATACTCGGGATAGGTCGAATCCTGCAATTACTGCTGGTAAGATAAGTGCTGACTGCCCTGGTCGAGGAACTTGCTGCGGGTGGTCCGCTATTGTGAAACCAATGTCTTGCCCTGACCAATTTAGGTACTCAATCGTTGGTGGAGGCATTTTCTCTGCCATGAACACTTGTCGCGAGATTATTTTCTGAGCTCTATTAGACGGCCTACCCTTCTGAATCATCGAGACCGCACCGTTGGAGTTAGGATCAACGTATGGAGGTGGTTTTGGTGCTGCCGCTATTATGAGCTGGTGTCGATTTTTGTCTGTAATTGCGGGAGGAGGTGGCAAGTGGATCTCACTCCTGAGCCCTTGAGGATTTCTATTTGTAGCCTGAGCATTGGCTTGCCCTGCAAACCTTAGCATTGCCTGAAAATTCCGACAGTCCTTCTGCAGATGTCCTGACTGTCTCTTCCCATTGCTGTCGAGATAGAAGTGCATCTGACACGGCCCGTTCATCATATCCTCGGGAGACACGAAAGGTCTCTGGAACCTTGGCCCACTATTTTGCCTGTTATTTCTGGAGTCATCTCTATTGTCGCTTCGCTGTTCGCTGCTCCTTTGATAGTCATCTCTATTGCCTACTCCAGCGCTTGCTCGAAACCCGGCCGAGATTTGACCAGGAGCATCGTAATTCGAGAATTGTCGAGAAAACCGATGTCTATTTTGAAAATTTCGACCACGGTCCTCCTCTGGTGATCTATGCCGCTTATTGTGAACAACATCTTCTCCATCTGCCCACCTGTTTGCTATTTCCATCAGTGCTGATACTGTCTTTGGGTTGGTTCTCCCCAAGTCTTCGACAAAATCTCCTCGTCGAATTCCAGCTACAAACGCATCTATCGCTCTCTCGTCAGATATGTTCTCTGCCGAGTTTTTAATGATATTCCACCGTTGGATGTACTTTCTCTCATTGATTCATCATGCTTTTGCCGACATGATCTCAACTCTTCTAGTGATGCAGGTTTTTTTGCAGGTGGATCGAAAGTTCTTGACGAACACGTCCTCGAAACTGTCCCAGCTGTCGATGGATCCCGGAGGGAGCTTCTTTATCCAAGATCGCGTGGCTCCATTCAGATGTACTTGGATGCTCTGCATGGCTGTTGCTCTGGTTCCTCCTATCAGCTTCACCGTCTCGAGATAATCAACCAGCCAATCCTCTGGATCTTGCAGGCCGTCGAATTTTTTGAAGTTATCGGGTAATTTAAACCCTGAAGGAACTCGAGTTTTCCGGACCCTCCTTGTGAAGCACGGCAGCCCACACATATCTTCGTCATCTACTTCTGGGGAGTGCCGATGTTCTCTTCTACTTTGTCGTGCTCTGTCCACCCGTGCTTGTGCTGCTGTGTCTCTTGCTCCACTTGTTCTCTCGGGACCTGGTGCTACTGCAGCAGGTCGTGGACTATTTTGCCTTGCTGATCCTTCGGGAGGCGAAGTTACGAACGCCGTTCCCATGGCTCCGACTCCTGCCATGGCCATATTGTACAATGCCTCTCTTGGATCTCCGGGAGGTGGTTTGGATTCGAGGATGAAGGCTTGCGTCGCCATATACCCAGCTTCCGGTGTCTTAGGGATGATGTTGCCCCTCGTGTCTATCGACATAAAGGACATGTCGAGGTTTTGAACTAGATTTTCTCTGTCAGCCTCAGGTATGTTTTGCAGCCGAGATCTTGCTCTGTTTCCTGCTTCTCTGTGACTATCTCCCGAGGTTCCTGAATGTCGACTGTGGTGACCCAGCGTACCACTGCATGGTGTAGTACACAAGTCGTTGACATAACACATGTGAAACACCGTTCCACTCATATTACATCTCTCAGAGTGGTACAACAGAAACATATGCGAGTCCAAGGTATGTCTATAGAAGTACACACGAACTGTTTACATAAGATCCACACAACCTCCTACTTTACAGTGAGGTAAAACTTCAAATAAAGCTCCAGAAGAACGACTCGTGGTCTATCTTATTGCTAACTCAAGTTTAAGAGCTAATTGGCTTGCTATAGAAATCTAGCTACATAGGTGCTATGATTAGGGAAAGGTTCTCTTCTATTACTAGTCTAGGTTTTCATTATAGCTGATGCGGAAGTTGACTCCATTGACTCCTTTGATTGGATTCTTCATCTTGTTGCAGTTGACTCCTTTGTCTTCGAGTTCCACGGTAGTTTCTCCTTCGGTGCCTTGATCTAAGAAGGGGGTTCAAACGAGATAGAATGAGTACGAGCGTACTCAGCAAGTTCATATTAGGAAATATGTGTATCATGCACTAGCTACAGCCATAGACCAGAAAGTCATAGGCCAATGCAAGTTTTTGTAATCATTTCTTCAAAAGGTTTATTTTATTCTGAAAACTATGCCCGTCAGTATTCACAGGTTGAACAGAACTTTGTGGAGTTCCTTTCCTGCCGCGTTCGCAGTTCCCTTCCCGGAACAGGGAGTGACAGTCACAATTCAGTATCCTCTGCAGAGGTGCGTTACTTTTCCCATAAGAGACCTTATCCTTGTTGCCAACCAGGCGTATACTTTCCCGTCCACACTTCCTTTGGTGTGAGGCCAGGTGTAAGATCCAAGTCCACACCGCCTTCTCCGCGACTGCAAACCCACCCTTTTGTCCAACCGTACACCCCCAGTAGACTTCTCCCGATAATACGGCTTTACTCACGGTGTACTCCGGACAATCCTTCATAGATCGTAGAGCTTATCATCACTAATGGATGGGGATTTAAAAGGATATCCCAACCTATTGCAGCAGTGCCTCCAACACCCCACCGGCTCTACAGATCTGTTGGCGTGCAGAAGGGAAAAGATACAGCTGACTTCCCTAGAGCCATTATAGATCTTATGGTCAACGCGATATGTACGGCGCTAGAATCACTGGACGGCATTGGTAATTAATCCTAGGGTGATATAACCCATGCAATGGAACCTCCACCATATCAACACATACCATGGTTCCATTGCCCACCACATAGTCATATTCATAATTGTAAAATAATACTTTGCTTTTCAATGCATGAGTGATAAGTATAGTACTTTGCATATAGTTTGATACAAATAATCAAATGACATGAGCAAGCGATGAACTTTCCTTTCTTGACTGCAAGATTATGCAGACAAAAGCTTCGATACGTGATAACTCCAAATTCTGAAATACCATCATTGTCCGGTAAGGACAATGTTTAAAGAACTGGCAAAGATGCTATAATGCATAGTATGAGATGCAATCGTCCCGAGCGTAACCTAACCTCAATGATTTAGGATGTATGAGTTGTAAAGATTTCTTTAGGGTTGGTTGCATTTTTAGAATGGTTCTCAAACAAGGTTCTTATTAGGGTTTGGTTATATTAGCATCATAACCAAGTGATGTAAGGCATCATAACAATCATACACATAAGAATAGTGATGGAATAATATGTAAAGAACAGTTGTCAATTTTAAGTTCTACAGAACATGGTTGATGATTATTTATATTATACTTCAAAAGAATAACTTTTGAAGAACATGTTAATTAAGAATTAACGAGTATTTCAAATAAGAACTATGGCTTATATGGTTTGATTAACATTTGTACTTCAAAAGAATAACTTTTTGAAGAACAGGTTAAAATAAGAATATGAACTACTATGCATAGGAGCTATGGCTTTCTAGGGTTTACTATTGAATTCATTTAGCTTTCTAATAGGGACTAGTTGGGTTCTTAAGTTGAGTTGGTTCTATATACAACAAGTATTGACAGGTGTATTACTATGGTTGATTATGGTATCATATCAAAGGATGGTTATTTAAGATGGTCCTATAAATTAGCTATTAGGGTTTACTATGGTTTCACAATTGCTTTACTACATAGCCTCTAATGGTTTCTAAGCTAAGTGGCTTATCATTTCCTAAGTAGGGTTGAGTGGAATAGGAATATGTGATGTGCATTACTACACAAGATTGGTATTAGGGTTTATCATTATGGTTTAACTAGGGTTTGATGATTGAAGTTGATCCTAATGGTGTGGTATATAGAATAGTGTTCAATCCTACTAATTCAATTAATAAGTTAGGGTTAATACCTAGGTGATACTAGTGAATCATATAGGTTTTAATTAAGAATAGGAACATGAAATGACAAGCTCATGTGAATTGGTTTTAGGTTGATGGATCATGATTATGCATTCATTGGTTACTTATCAAGGTTCTACAAATAAAGTTGAAATTCACATGATCATATGTGATAAGTAACTAGGGTTTTAGAGTTACTACTAAAGTGTAATGATCACATGGTTTAAATCCTTAGGGTTTTAGGTTTGCAACTACTATGGATGAACACATGAAATAATGAGATCAATGTCTTACTTAAATTAAAACTAGGGTTTCTAAATTATGGTACAACTCCTAAAATTATGAGTGGTAATAGAGTTGTGGTTACTAATTACTTTGAATCACAATTAGTAATGGTTTAACATTTTATTAATTTTTACAAGATTTAATAATTAGAGTAATTCTTATTTAAGTTTAATTAAGAATTAGGGTTTAATAATTCTTATTAGGTTTAAAGTATTTGACTTAAAATGTTTAAGTAAACAATTGTTGGGTTACCAAAATAGTATTGGCTTTTAATATTTTCTTGAGTTATTACTATTTAAAGAAAATGGTAAATGGTAATTTGCAAATTAGAGTTTATGAATTACCACTAATAATTAAGTTAATGCAAATATGATAAATAAAATTAATCTTAACATTTTACTTAGTTACTGAATAGTTAAAATTTAATTTTTAAATTTCACTAATTATTGAATTCAATTTGTATTTTAAATAATTGAAAAGGCCTAATTAACCAAATTAAAAATAAGTGAATTTTTATTTTGACACACATTTTTGTTTTATATTTTATTTGAATAGAGTTTATTTTTGTGAGCATTTTGATATATTATTCATATTTTTCTGAGTTGAAATGATTTTTCTATGATTTTACAAAGTTTCAGTGATTTTCTGGAATTTGAAATTTAAACGAAATACTAAACGTACCGGTTCGTTTCTAGTCTGAGACACTGACTGGTGGGGTCCTTTGACCAGTCAACTGCCACACGGGCAGAGGACCAGTCAAAGGTTCTGACGTGGCGGTGAACACGCCCCTCTCGCCGTCGGCTTGACGCCGGCGACCAGGCGAGGGTGGCGCCGCCGTTTTACTGCTCCCCAGGACGGGCTACTGAAGGTTTCCGACTCGCCTTGATTCACTGAACAAGATGGCGTGGTCGTCCTACTCAGGGGATCACCGGAGCAGCGACGGCGACCTCCTTCCACGGCGGTTTACTCCGGCGAGACATCGAAATACGGCTACGGTTGATGCCTGGAAACGAAAGTGGGCTCTAAAGATGCGGAATCTCACCGTGAAGCTCAAGGTGGGGTCGGCGATGACGTTGGTGGTCGGAGACGAGCTCAATTTCGCCATTGCCGGCGATGTGCTGCGGAAGGGATCGACGAAACTAGCCGGCTTGAGGAAGACCCAGCATGATTCCCTCCTCCCAGATAATCTACGGTGTCCGGCGCTTCTCCCAGACCTCACGGCAAGCTCCGGGGTGGCTTGTACCGTCGGGTTCGTCCTCGACGCCGGCGACAGTACGTGGAAGAATGCGAGAGATAGAGAGGTTCTGGGAAGAAATGGATGGGCGGCAAGGTGCTAGGGTTTCCTGGCGGTGCTCTAGGAATATTTATAGGGCAAGAGAGGGTCTGGTTCGTCGGCTCGCCGGCGGTACTGGCCGAGATGCGATGGCGACGGTGAGCTGCATTCGGGCGTGAATCTTGATGCGGAAGGGATAAGACGGACGCGAGAGATATAGGGTGGAGTTCTAGAAGCTTCTGCGGCGTCCTGGGCGTCGTTATCGTAGTGGAGGTCGTGGGGTGAGCTCACCTCTGCGCTGTCGACGCCGGGGAAGAGAACGAAGACGATCCCCTCTCGCACGATCTTTAAAGCATCGAAACGGTAAGTGGTTTGGGTCGTTTCGTTCGTGGGATGGGTTACTGGTGGGCTTGGTGTTAGGCTTCGACCGGAGAGGTGCTGGGCTGCGACGGTCCAGGTAAGTTTCCCTCCTTTTCTCATTTCAAACTTTCTATTTTCTATTTTTATTTTCTGTTTTGATATTTGAATTCAAATTTGAATTCTGTTTTGTTTTGCAGGTTCTAAAACATTTGAATGTCAATATAACTTGATAACAATGCTTACTGTATAATCTTGTTGTTTAAACAAATAGTTAGTTTAGGATTTAATTAATATCTTGTGAGGCTTAAGTAAAAATAGAAATGGTTTAGTTATTCATTTTAATTCCCTTTTTAATTTAGAAACCAGATCTATTTAAGTGGTTTGAGAATTCATAACCTGTGCATAATGAACACATGATTAGGTTGAGCTAGTACTTAATAATATGGATTGTTCACATATAATTCTCCTTATGTCTAGAGTTTAAATTAAATGATAATGAGAATGAGATGAATTCATCATTTTATGTGAAGGATTATTTCTTAGGGTTTAAGAAAATGGTTGAACATTTTATGTTTGTTAATCTTGGTTAGCAAATTTCTAACTTGAATCATTTAAAATGGATCCAAAGCTCATTATGGTTAACTCACTTGTTAAGGTGTTGGTTTAATTATGACACAATATTCCATTTGGGCAACTAAACAAGGTGATTGGAAATCAAAGTGGAATTGGTTATTGGTTTCACTCTACTCACCAAATGGAATCTAGTCTAAAGGTATATATGGCTTGGGTTATCATTTGTGATACATGATACACAAGTTAGGAAACAATATTTTATGTGGGGTGGATACTACATGAAAAGGTTTAGGGTTTTGGAAATACTTCACCATTTGAAGTATTAAGTAGGCATGAGGTATGGCAGGGTTCTACTTATAATCCAAAGTAATACTTGGATTGGAATTCAAATATGGCCTAGGGTTTTTAGTTATGATCACCAATGTGATACACAACTAGGTTTAGGATATGGTATAAGCTTTGATCATATTTTAGTGGCTAGGGTTATCCTCGTCACTTAGGTAGAATTAATGTATCAAGGCAATGCTAGATTTGCCTTAAGTGTTTGAATATGCAAGGTTTAAATATAATAGCATTACTACTCTATACAAGGCATGAGTATTGGTCTGGTTAACTACTAATGATTTACTTATCATTTCATGTGAAGAATGAGATCTATGAATCACTTGTAGAGGTTTAACTTAGCATCTCAATTTATAAGGTAAGATCATGCAGTAGACATGATCCACTTAATTCTCACTACTCTCTCTTCTTTAATCCTTCTCTCTTCACACTCACTTGGATTCTTAGGATTTATGATCATCACCCAATTTGTAATGATCAAGGTATAGGCCTCATAACAATTCATTGGTGAATTATGGTTCTCTCTCCAAGATCAAGTATAAGTCCATATACTTGAGTATACCTCCTTAAGTTGAGCTCTTTAGGGTTCCTCTAGGGTTTTTGATCGTTACCAAGTTGTAATGATCACAACACTTGCCTCTCTATAATTACTAGAAGAATAAGTTCTTACTTACTATCAAGTTTTAGCTAGGTCAAATAGGGTTTAGTACTTGACTTATATTTCTTGTATCATTGGTTAGTATCAACAAATACTTCAATTGGATAAGGTTTAAATAGTAATCTAGGTTTTATTCAATGGATAGAATAAGCACATGAATGATTCTCTCCTTTCTCTAGGTTTAATGATATGAGTTGAGAAACAAGGTTGGAAGGGTCAAGGTTTAATGAAGAATGAATATGAATGTTCTTGACATGGATTCAAACATTGTAGTGGAAAAGATATACCATGTGACTCATGGTAGGAACATTTATTTAGTAGAAAACATGTATAAGATAAGTATAGAATAGTTTCTTAATTAACTGTGTTCCTTGATTTAGGATTGAATAATTATTCATGTGTTGTTGTAAGAAATGTCATGTTGATATCTTTTTATATAAGATCTTGTAGTTGATCCTTACTTAAGGTGTTGTTTGTTATAAAACTAATTCTATTTGATCTAGCCCATAGATCAAATCATCTCTACCCAAAATAAGGTTTTAGCAAAGATTACAGTGAAGTTTATAGCGCTTGACTTGATGATCTACTTCAATTCCAGCAAGTCAAGTGAAACTTCAATTACTGTGGTAAGTTTTATTTGAAGCGCGAAATTTCCCCGGATTTTCTATGCATGAATGCAATGCACACTTTGGTGTTCTCTCATTTTATTGCCTCTAAACCTGGGATATTACAGCCTCTCCCCCTTAAACTGAACTTCGTCCCGAAGTTCGAATGCTCTCATGTTTCGGAAT
The DNA here is from genome assembly GCF_019359855.2 of Lolium perenne. Taxonomy (NCBI): domain Eukaryota; kingdom Viridiplantae; phylum Streptophyta; class Magnoliopsida; order Poales; family Poaceae; genus Lolium; species Lolium perenne. The sequence continues at coordinate 128,863,100 of NC_067250.2, forward strand.
GTTGAAATGTCTTGAACAGATCACCATCCTTCAACTCCATGGTGATCACACTAAATATAATTGGATATATCTCTTATCCAGATCCTTCCTGTAGTCTTCTGATGTCTGGCACTGATACTTCCTTTAATTCTAGGATTTCCTTCTAACATTCGAAACTTCTAGTCTTATTCTTCAAAGATTCTTGGATTAGGACATCTTATTGTGTTAATAGCTTTTACTAATGGTTGTGGTGACATCTTCCTATTTGGTTACTCAAATCTTGGTTCCACCAGCTGCGGTAATCCAGCTGCGATGTAATATGGCACTATGGTGTACCAGCTGCGATGTCCAAACCTTAATTTTAAAAGATTCATTTAAAGCAGGGTATTGTTTTCCCTTACTACCATAACGAAAGTAATGGTACTTCGTAAGGTATTTACAATAGACATGGTCCTGGTTGTTTAGTCCTACGAATGGATTAGACTCATTTAGTCCATCCCATCATGGCTTCTAGTTTGTACTAGTTATCTTCCTTTTGGTTTCTTTAGGTTCCATGAAAGGAATCTTTCTACTAGGCTTATGTTTTAGTATGGTCAAACTTCTTCATATAGTATCTTCTTAAGCTCGGATTGTCCTCCGACAGCTTCTTCATCCAACTTCATTATCTTTAGCTTACTTAAGTTCTCTTGATTTTGGAGTAATTACAATTACCCACTAAAGTTAAGGTCTAACCCTTACTTCCTCGAGATATGAACCTCGGCTTCTGGTCTGACAACCTCCCGAGAGTACTTTTATATGGGTAGTTCCCAACAACCTTATAAAAATAAGATCGGACTTCCTCTCAGTTCAGACCTTCTTCTTGGTCCATCATACTCTGAATATCATATTTTAATACTTCTCCTTCAGCCTTCCTCTCCCCCTTGGAGTTTACTAATGATCTTCAGACTTCCTTTCTTCTAATCATTAAACTCCAAGGTTAGGTAGTTGGTTTAAGTCTGGTTTATAGTTTGTACCTTTCTAAAGTCTCACGAAGAATTCTTTGCGGTGTATCCACACAGTTGTGGGTATCCATTATGAATCCTCCGACTAAATATTTACCAACCACGAGATACCAGCTGTGAAATACTAGCTGCGGAATCCCTCTTTCTTTTAGGGTAAATAAATGTTCAGGCTGTGGGCTATCTGGTACCAGCTGCAGACTACCTAATACTAGATGCGGCTTATTGGATACCAGTTGTAGCTATGTTATGGTTTTAGGCAATATCTACCTACCAGCTGTGGCTACTTTAATAGTTTTAGATAAGATATACCTCACTTCACATTCTTTCTCTTCATGGTTATCTTATATCAGCTGCGGTCATATGATGCTAGCTGCGACTTCACTTGTCTATTTTCCTTCTTCCAGGGTTGTTTTGCAATAAAATCACTTGTTGACACTATGAAAATAGTATTATAAGTGACTTCACTTGCATTCCCTTCTTCCATAATGAATATGACTCCACTTCTACTGCTCCATATTCACTATTTTTCTCACTTCCATGATACTTCCATGTTGAAGTACTCCTTGATTAAGGATAAAAGTGAGTTTTGATTGGTCCATCCTTCCGATTGTTGTGGTTGCTTCCCACAACTTCACTTACTTCTTCTAGTGAACATTTATCTTGTCTTCCAAAAATCGTCATAATTCGTCACTTCCTCACACGAATACCTTTACCCTCTAGACCTATAACATCAAGTAAGAGCTTGATATTGCAACATGCATTTGCATATCAAAGTCAAACTTCATGTATGGATCTAGTCAACCAATGAAAATCCAATAAAATCCAAGAAGATCCAGCGTTGTGCTTATAATACACATCCTTATATGCCTGAATATAGTAGTTGGGTAAGACATCCCTAAACATCAGGATCAGATGTGTAGTATAAAACACCACATAAGATAGGTTTAGGTTGTGATACTTAGCACAATACGTGAATTTCTACTATTTGTCTCAACATTTATCTTAATTGCACATTTGCAATGAGACAAACTTGAAACAATATGGCTTGGGATAGTTGAAGTTAACCTAGTTTTCTTTGGAAGTACTAACAAAATAGTATACCATATATATTTGCTATTGAAGACTACTTCCTATAATACAATTAGTTCTAACATGTCTACTCTAAACACATGATTGTTTAGAATATACCACCTATAACTCTAGGATTTCTCTATGTGATAGGCTCTAAATAAGCCTTGTTTAAATTAAGGACTATGGTTCTAACATACTTGGTACAGTTATTAGGATTTTAAGGCCTAAGCTTTCGAACTATTCCTTAGATCCTACTCCTTATCATCCTTTTGTTATCGTACTTATGTTGTTCTACTCCATCATACCATGATTCCCAAGTGAATCATATATGAGTACCTAGTTTTACCATGAAAAATAGAGTTGTATAACTCATATCACTCTTCCTTACCTCCTATGATTGACTCATCATAGACATTTACTACCTTATATAACTTATCTCCCTTACCTAACATCAGTCATTTGACCTTTTAAATGACTCTTACTTAACTATAACTTGCATTGGTATACTTCTTCCAATAGGATATCTTCCTTATGGTTGTATCCTCTCTTTGGACTACCATGTATTGTATACCAACTGTGGTCTACTACCACCCATTATCTTAAGCTTCAATGGTGTTCTAATTAATTGGAATGAAGCCATATAACTAACTAACTTAACTTAAGAAAGATAGATAAGAAAGATTGACTCAAGTGTGTCAGGATTATTCTCAAGTGAATACCCATCTCAAGTCAAAAGAATAGTTGGTTTAGTATAGTTGACTTAGCTAAATCACTTCCTATAGACACTACCAAACCTAAAGGTCTCCTTTAAAGGGTTTTAATCCTAGGGTCAAAGCATTTGCTCTGATACCAGCTGTGATGACCCAGCGTACCACTGCATGGTGTAGTACACAAGTCATTGACATAACACAAGTGAAACACCGTTCCACTCATATTACATCTCTCGGAGTGGTACAATAGAAACATATGCGAGTCCAAGGTATGTCTATAGAAGTACACACGAACTGTTTACATAAGATCCACACAACCTCCTACTTTACAGTGAGGTAAAACTTCAAATAAAGCTCCAGAAGAACGACTCGTGGTCTATCTTATTGCTAACTCAAGTTTAAGAGCTAATTGGCTTGCTATAGAAATCTAGCTACATAGGTGCTATGATTAGGGAAAGGTTCCCTTCTATTACTAGTCTAGGTTTTCATTATAGCTGATGCGGAAGTTGACTCCATTGACTCCTTTGATTGGATTCTTCATCTTGTTGCAGTTGACTCCTTTGTCTTCGAGTTCCACGGTAGTTTCTCCTTCGGTGCCTTGATCTAAGAAGGGGGTTCAAACGAGATAGAATGAGTACGAGCGTACTCAGCAAGTTCATATTAGAAAATATGTGTATCATGCACTAGCTACAGCCATAGACCAGAAAGTCATAGGCCAATGCAAGTTTTTGTAATCATTTCTTCAAAAGGTTTATTTTATTCTGAAAACTATGCCCGTCAGTCTTCACAGGTTGAACAGAACTTCATGGAGTTCCTTTCCTGCCGCGTTCGCAGTTCCCTTCCCGGAACAGGGAGTGACAGTCTGGTCGGTATCCTCTGCAGAGGTGCGTTACTTTTCCCATAAGAGACCTTATCCTTGTTGCCAACCAGGCGTATACTTTCCCGTCCACACTTCCTTTGGTGTGAGGCCAGGTGTAAGATCCAAGTCCACACCGCCTTCTCCGCGACTGCAAACCCACCCTTTTGTCCAACCGTACACCCCCAGTAGACTTCTCCCGATAATACGGCTTTACTCACGGTGTACTCCGGACAATCCTTCATAGATCGTAGAGCTTATCATCACTAATGGATGGGGATTTAAAAGGATATCCCAACCTATTGCGGCAGTGCCTCCAACACCCCACCGGCTCTACAGATCCGTTGGCGTGCAGAAGGGAAAAGATACAGCTGACTTCCCCAGAGCCATTATAGATCTTATGGTCAACGCGATATGTACGGCGCTAGAATCACTGGACGGCATTGGTAATTAATCCTAGGGTGATATAACCCATGCAATGGAACCTCCACCATATCAACACATACCATGGTTCCATTGCCCACCACATAGTCATATTCATAATTGTAAAATAATACTTTGCTTTTCAATGCATGAGTGATAAGTATAGTACTTTTCATATAGTTTGATACAAATAATCAAATGACATGAGCAAGCGATGAACTTGCCTTTCTTGACTGCAAGATTATGCAGACAAAAGCTTCGATACGTGATAACTCCAAATTCTGAAATACCATCATTGTCCGGTAAGGACAATGTTTAAAGAACTGGCAAAGATGCTATAATGCATAGTATGAGATGCAATCGTCCCGAGCGTAACCTAACCTCAATGATTTAGGATGTATGAGTTGTAAAGATTTCTTTAGGGTTGGTTGCATTTTTAGAATGGTTCTCAAACAAGGTTCTTATTAGGGTTTGGTTATATTAGCATCATAACCAAGTGATGTAAGGCATCATAACAATCATACACATAAGAATAGTGATGGAATAATATGTAAAGAACAGTTGTCAATTTTAAGTTCTACAGAACATGGTTGATGATTATTTATATTATACTTCAAAAGAATAACTTTTAAAGAACATGTTAATTAAGAATTAACGAGTATTTCAAATAAGAACTATGGCTTATATGGTTTGATTAACATTTGTACTTCAAAAGAATAACTTTTTGAAGAACAAGTTAAAATAAGAATATGAACTACTATGCATAGGAGTTATGGCTTTCTAGGGTTTACTATTGAATTCATTTAGCTTTCTAATAGGGACTAGTTGGGTTCTTAAGTTGAGTTGGTTCTATATACAACAAGTATTGGCAGGTGTATTACTATGGTTGATTATGGTATCATATCAAAGGATGGTTATTTAAGATGGTCCTATAAATTAGCTATTAGGGTTTACTATGGTTTCACAATTGCTTTACTACATAGTCTCTAATGGTTTCTAAGCTAAGTGGCTTATCATTTCCTAAGTAGGGTTGAGTGGAATAGGAATATGTGATGTGCATTACTACACAAGATTGGTATTAGGGTTTATCATTATGGTTTAACTAGGGTTTGATGATTGAAGTTGATCCTAATGGTGTGGTATATAGAATAGTGTTCAATCCTACTAATTCAATTAATAAGTTAGGGTTAATACCTAGGTGATACTAGTGAATCATATAGGTTTTAATTAAGAATAGGAACATGAAATGACAAGCTCATGTGAATTGGTTTTAGGTTGATGGATCATGATTATGCATTCATTGGTTACTTATCAAGGTTCTACAAATAAAGTTGAAATTCACATGATCATATGTGATAAGTAACTAGGGTTTTAGAGTTACTACTAAAGTGTAATGATCACATGGTTTAAATCCTTAGGGTTTTAGGTTTGCAACTACTATGGATGAACACATGAAATAATGAGATCAATGTCTTACTTAAATTAAAACTAGGGTTTCTAAATTATGGTACACCTCCTAAAATTATGAGTGGTAATAGAGTTGTGGTTACTAATTACTTTGAATCACAATTAGTAATGGTTTAACATTTTATTAATTTTTACAAGATTTAATAATTAGAGTAATTCTTATTTAAGTTTAATTAAGAATCAGGGTTTAATAATTCTTATTAGGTTTAAAGTATTTGACTTAAAATGTTTAAGTAAACAATTGTTGGGTTACCAAAATAGTATTGGCTTTTAATATTTTCTTGAGTTATTACTATTTAAAGAAAATGGTAAATGGTAATTTGCAAATTAGAGTTTATGAATTACCACTAATAATTAAGTTAATGCAAATATGATAAATAAAATTAATCTTAACATTTTACTTAGTTACTGAATAGTTAAAATTTAATTTTTAAATTTCACTAATTATTGAATTCAATTTGTATTTTAAATAATTGAAAAGGCCTAATTAACCAAATTAAAAATAAGTGAATTTTTATTTTGACACACATTTTTTTTTATATTTTATTTGAATAGAGTTTATTTTTGTGAGCATTTTGATATATTATTCATATTTTTCTGAGTTGAAATGATTTTTCTATGATTTTACAAAGTTTCAGTGATTTTGTGGAATTTGAAATTTAAACGAAATACTAAACGTACCGGTTCGTTTCTAGTCTGAGACACTGACTGGTGGGGTCCTTTGACCGGTCAACTGCCACGCGGGCAGAGGACCAGTCAAAGGTTCTGACGTGGCGGTGAACACGTCCCTCTCGCCGTCGGCTTGACGCCGGCGACCAGGCGAGGGTGGCGCCGCCGTTTTACTGCTCCCCAGGACTGCCATCGAAGGTTTCCGACTCGCCTTGATTCACTGAACAAGATGGCGTGGTCGTCCTACTCAGGGGATCACCAGAGCAGCGACGGCGACCTCCTTCCGCGGCGGTTTACTCCGGCGAGACATCGAAATACGGCTACGGTTGATGCCTGGAAACGAAAGTGGGCTCTAAAGATGCGGAATCTCACCGTGAAGCTCAAGGTGGGGTCGGCGACGACGTTGGTGGTCGGAGACGAGCTCAATTTCGCCATTGCCGGCGATGTGCTGCGGAAGGGATCGACGAAACTAGCCGGCTTGAGGAAGACCCAGCATGATTCCCTCCTCCCAGATACTCTACGGTGTCCGGCGCTTCTCCCAGACCTCACGGCAAGCTCCGGGGTGGCTTGTACCGTCGGGTTCGTCCTCGACGCCGGCGACAGTACGTGGAAGAATGCGAGAGATAGAGAGGTTCTGGGAAGAAATGGATAGGCGGCAAGGTGCTAGGGTTTCCTGGCGGTGCTCTAGGAATATTTATAGGGCAAGAGAGGGTCTGGTTCGTCGGCTCACCGGCGGTACTGGCCGAGATGCGATGGCGACGGTGAGCTGCATTCGGGCGTGAATCTTGATGCGGAAGGGATAAGACGGACGCGAGAGATATAGGGTGGAGTTCTAGAAGCTTCTGCGGCGTCCAGGGCGTCCTTATCGTCGTCGAGGACGTGGCCTGAGCTCACCTCTGCGCTGTCGACGCCGGGGAAGAGAACGAAGACGATCCCCTCTCGCACGATCTTTAAAGCATCGAAACGGTAAGTGGTTTGGGTCGTTTCGTTCGTGGGATGGGTTACTGGTGGGCTTGGTGTTAGGCTTCGACCGGAGAGGTGCTGGGCTGCGACGGTCCAGGTAAGTTTCCCTCCTTTTCTCATTTCAAACTTTCTATTTTCTATTTTTATTTTCTGTTTTGATATTTGAATTCAAATTTGAATTCTGTTTTGTTTTGCAGGTTCTAAAACATTTGAATGTCAATATAACTTGATAACAATGCTTACTGTATAATCTTGTTGTTTAAACAAATAGTTAGTTTAGGATTTAATTAATATCTTGTGAGGCTTAAGTAAAAATAGAAATGGTTTAGTTATTCATTTTAATTCCCTTTTTAATTTAGAAACCAGATCTATTTAAGTGGTTTGAGAATTCATAACCTGTGCATAATGAACACATGATTAGGTTGAGCTAGTACTTAATAATATGGATTGTTCACATATAATTCTCCTTATGTCTAGAGTTTAAATTAAATGATAATGAGAATGAGATGAATTCATCATTTTATGTGAAGGATTATTTCTTAGGGTTTAAGAAAATGGTTGAACATTTTATGTTTGTTAATCTTGGTTAGCAAATTTCTAACTTGAATCATTTAAAATGGATCCAAAGCTCATTATGGTTAACTCACTTGTTAAGGTGTTGGTTTAATTATGACACAATATTCCATTTGGGCAACTAAACAAGGTGATTGGAAATCAAAGTGGAATTGGTTATTGGTTTCACTCTACTCACCAAATGGAATCTAGTCTAAAGGTATATATGGCTTGGGTTATCATTTGTGATACATGATACACAAGTTAGGAAACAATATTTTATGTGGGGTGGATACTACATGAAAAGGTTTAGGGTTTTGGAAATACTTCACCATTTGAAGTATTAAGTAGGCATGAGGTATGGCAGGGTTCTACTTATAATCCAAAGTAATACTTGGATTGGAATTCAAATATGGCCTAGGGTTTTTAATTATGATCACCAATGTGATACACAACTAGGTTTAGGATATGGTATAAGCTTTGATCATATTTTAGTGGCTAGGGTTATCCTCCTCACTTAGGTAGAATTAATGTATCAAGGCAATGCTAGATTTGCCTTAAGTGTTTGAATATGCAAGGTTTAAATATAATAGCATTACTACTCTATACAAGGCATGAGTATTGGTCTGGTTAACTACTAATGATTTACTTATCATTTCATGTGAAGAATGAGATCTATGAATCACTTGTAGAGGTTTAACTTAGCATCTCAATTTATAAGGTAAGATCATGCAGTAGACATGATCCACTTAATTCTCACTACTCTCTCTTCTTTAATCCTTCTCTCTTCACACTCACTTGGATTCTTAGGATTTATGATCATCACCCAATTTGTAATGATCAAGGTATAAGCCTCATAACAATTCATTGGTGAATTATGGTTCTCTCTCCAAGATCAAGTATAAGTCCATATACTTGAGTATACCTCCTTAAGTTGAGCTCTTTAGGGTTCCTCTAGGGTTTTTGATCGTTACCAAGTTGTAATGATCACAACACTTGCCTCTCTATAATTACTAGAAGAATAAGTTCTTACTTACTATCAAGTTTTAGCTAGGTCAAATAGGGTTTAGTACTTGACTTATATTTCTTGTATCATTGGTTAGTATCAACAAATACTTCAATTGGATAAGGTTTAAATAGTAATCTAGGTTTTATTCAATGGATAGAATAAGCACATGAATGATTCTCTCCTTTCTCTAGGTTTAATGATATGAGTTGAGAAACAAGGTTGGAAGGGTCAAGGTTTAATGAAGAATGAATATGAATGTTCTTGACATGGATTCAAACATTGTAGTGGAAAAGATATACCATGTGACTCATGGTAGGAACATTTATTTAGTAGAAAACATGTATAAGATAAGTATAGAATAGTTTCTTAATTAATTGTGTTCCTTGATTTAGGATTGAATAATTATTCATGTGTTGTTGTAAGAAATGTCATGTTGATATCTTTTTATATAAGATCTTGTAGTTGATCCTTACTTAAGGTGTTGTTTGTTATAAAACTAATTCTATTTGATCTAGCCCATAGATCAAATCATCTCTACCCAAAATAAGGTTTTAGCAAAGATTACAGTGAAGTTTATAGCGCTTGACTTGATGATCTACTTCAATTCCAGCAAGTCAAGTGAAACTTCAATTACTGTGGTAAGTTTTATTTGAAGCGCGAAATTTCCCCGGATTTTCTATGCATGAATGCAATGCACACTTTGGTGTTCTCTCATTTTATTGCCTCTAAACCTGGGATATTACATCGACTTAGCTCCGCCCTTCGCCTGCTTGATGCAGAAGCTGCCTCCCTTCTTCTGTTCAGAGCAGTTGTCTGTTTTTCCAATTCTCTTCCAACGCGAGCGAGTCTATATTGGTACGCTTGCAATTCCTCCGCCGTAGCAGTTGTAGTCATTGGTTCTGTACCATCCATAGCTCTTGCGGCTCTATCCCACGCTTCTTGTGGAAGTTGAACCCTTAGACGTGGTGTAGACCCAACGTATTTAGTGCCTAGACCTCGCCTAAGGTCAGCGGGGTCGACGTATGTATTTCCCAAATCGTCGAAAGCCTCTGACGTCTCCTACTAATCACGACTTGGTTCTCCGATGGCATAAATCTGATGATATTTTGGATTCTGAACCTTGCTGGGTTTGGTGACACCATCATAGAGATTGGTGAAGACCTTCCCAACAGTAGTGGATCTGTCGATGAAGTTGAAGCTGTCGATGTTGCTCGAGTCATCGCTTATATCGGAGTTCGCAGATGACTCGAAGGACATGTCGCTGAAGATCTTGGCGAGTTTTTCGCTTGCCCTGGTGCTGATGAAGCGTGGCGATGAAGTCTCCTCGTCGCCTGACTCGATTGACGATGTTGAACTTGAAAAATTGGGATCGACCGCTGATAATCCCGATGAGATTGGAATTTCGAGACGATACGCTCCTTCTTTCTCGACGCGAAAGTGAACTCTTCCGAACGTCATCTCCATAGGCTCCTCCAGATACGCATATGCATCCAAACGGAAGGGCGGGTGAGGAAGAAAATCGACTAGACCAGTTTCGATCTGTTTACCTCTGTCCATCGCGTTGCTTGCAGTTGACGAAGTCGACGATCTTGAACGTGCCATCGAGATCAGATCCTTGACGCCTCTAATTCCCACAGACAGCGCCAATTGACAAGGGATTAACTTATCAATGCCTACAAGTTGTAGACTAGGGTTTTAGTCGGAAGTAGAGGGCAAGTAGATCTCGAAAGTTTCAGCCGAAAAGTGCTCGACGATATGAAAACTAGGGTTTCGTGAGACAATGAATCGATGCTTTCTTTGTCCCTCGACTCCCCCTTATATAGGAGGCGGAGCCGAGGGATTCGTAATACACAAGTTACAGAGTCCGGGAGGGTTTCTAACCCATCCCGCTGATGTCTACGCACGCTTCTATTCCTGTAGACAGTGTTGGGCCTCCAAGAGCAGAAGTTTGTAGAACAGCAGCAAGTTTCCCTTAAGTGAATCACCCAAGGTTTATCGAACTCGGGGAGGAAGAGGTCAAAGATATCCCTCTCAAGCAACCCTGCAATCACGATACAAGAAGTCTCTTGTGTCCCCAACACACCTAATACACTTGTCAGATGTATAGGTGCACTAGTTCGGCGAAGAGATAGTGAAATACAAGTGCTATGGATGTATATGAGTGGTAATAACAATCTGAAATAAATATGGCAGCGAGTAAACATGCAACAGAACAGTAAATAAACAGAGATTCGATGTTCGGAAACAAGGCCTAGGGATCCTACTTTCACTAGTGGACACTCTCAACATTGATCACATAACTGAAACTACTCTACACTCTCTTGTTGGATAACAAACACCATTCATTGTGTAGGGCTACAAGAGCACCTCAATGCCGGAGTTAACAAGCTCCACAACACCCGGAGTTCATATTTAAGTAACCTTAGAGTGCATGATAGACCATTGCAATTTAGACCGAGTACTAACATAGCATGCACACTGTCAACATCAGCTATGAAAGGGGGAATAGATCGCATCAATACTATCATAGTAATAGTTAACTTCATAATCTACAAGAGATCACAATCATAGATTATACCAAGTACTACATGATGCACACACTGTCAACATTACATCATGGAGGAGGAATAGACTACTTTAATAACATCACTAGAGTAGCACATAGATGATATTCAACTAGATCACAAAGAGAGAGATGAACCACATAGCTACGGTAGAGCCCTCAGCCTCGGGGAGAACTACTCCCTCCTCATCATGGAGACAGCGATGGCGGTGAGGATGGCGGTGGAGATGGCTTCCGGGGGCAATTCCCCGTCCCGGCGGCGTGCCGGGACAGAGACTTCTGTCCCCCGAATCTTGGCTTCGCGATGGCGGCGGCTCTGGAAGGTTTTCTGGAGTTTCATCAATCGGTGTCAAATATTTAGGTCACGAAGGCTTATATGGGCGAAGAGGCGGAGTCGGAGGGGCCACGGGGGTCCCACACACTAGGGGGCGCGCCACCCCCCTTGGCCGCGCCGCCCTGTGGGGTGGGGCCCCCTGGCTCCCCTCTGGCCCCTCTTCGGTGCTCTGGAAGCTTCCGGGAAAAATAAGATATTGGGCGTTGATTTCGTCCGATTCCGAGAATATTTCCTTTGTAGGATTTCTGAAACCAAAAACAGCAGAAAATAGCAACTGGCCCTTCGGCATCTCGTCAATAGGTTAGTTCCGGAAAACGCATCAAAATGATATAAAGTGTGAACAAAACATGTAGGTATTATCATAAAACAAGCATGGAACATCAGAAATTATAGATACGTTGGAGACGTATCAGCATCCCCAAGCTTAGTTCCTACTCGCCCTCGAGTAGGTAAATGATAAAAAGAACTGTAGTGACATGCTACTTACATAATCTTGATCATACTATTGTAAAGCATATGAGATGAATGAAGTGACTCAAGGCAATGATCTATAGTTGCTAACAAATAGATAACATATAGCAAAACTTTTCATGAATAGTACTTTCAAGACAAGCATCAAAAGTCTTGCATAAGAGTTAACTCATAAAGCAATAAATTCAAAGTAAAGGCATTGAAGCAACACAAAGGAAGATTAAAGTTTCAGCAGTTGCTTTCAACTTTCAACATGCATATCTCATGGATAATTGTGAACACAAAGTAATATGATGAATGCAAATAAGCAAGTATGTAAGAATCAATGCACAGTTGACACAAGTATTTGCTTCTAAGATGGAAGGAAGTAGGTAAACTGACTCAACATAAAGTAAAAGAATGGCCCTTCGCAGAGGGAAGCATGGATTACTATATTTGTGCTAGAGCTTTTATTTTGAAAACATAGAAACAATTTTGTCAACGGTAGTAATAAAGTATATGTGTTATGTATAAGACATCCTATAAGTTGCAAGCCTCATGCATAAATTACCAATAGTGCCCGCACCTTGTCCTAATTAGCTTGGATTTACATGGATTATCATTGCAACACATATGTTTTAACCAAGTGTCACAAATGGGTACCTCTATGCCGCCTGTACAAAGGTCTAAGGAGAAAGCTCGCATTGGATTTCTCGCTTTTGATTATTCTCAACTTAGACATCCATACCGGGACGACATAGACAACAGATAATGGACTCCTCTTTAATGTATAAGCATTCAACAACAGATAATATTCTCATAAGAGATTGAAGATTGTTGTCCAAACTGAAACTTCCACCATGGATCATGGCTTTAGTTAGCGGCCCAATGTTCTTCTCTAAAATATGCATACTCAAACCATTCAACTCATGATAAATCACCCTTACTTCAGACAAGACGAACATGCATAGCAACTCACATGATATTCAACAAAGTGTAATAGTGAAGGAGATATGCCCTAGAGGCAATAATAAAGTGGTTATTATATATCTTTATGTTTATGATAAATGTTTATATACCATGCTATAATTGTATTAACCGAAACATTAATACATGTGTGATATGTAAACAACAAAGAGTCCATAGTATGCCTCTTAACTAGCTTGTTGATTAATGGATGATTAGTTTCATAATCATGAACATTGGATGTTATTAATAACAAGGTTATATCATTATATGAATGATGTAATGGACACACCCAATTAAGCGTAGCATAAGATCACGTCATTAAGATATTTGCTATAAGCTTTCGATACATAGTTACCTAGTCCTTATAACCATGAGATCATGTAAATCACTTATACCGGAAAGGTACTTTGATTACATCAAACGCCACTGCGTAAATGGGTGGTTATAAAGGTGGGATTAAGTATCCGGAAAGTATGAGTTGAGGTATATGGATCAACAGTGGGATTTTTCCATCCCGATGACGGATAGATATACTCTGGGCCCTCTCGGTGGAATGTCGTCTAATGTCTTGCAAGCATATGAATGAGTTCGTAAGACACCACATACCACAGTACGAGTAAAGAGTACTTGTCAGGAGACGAGGTTGAACAAGGTATAGAGTGATACCGATGATCAAACCTCGGACAAGTAAAATATCGCGTGACAAAGGGAATTGGTATCGTATGTGAATGGTTCATTCGATCACTAAAGTCATCGTTGAATATGTGGGAGCCATTATGGATCTCCAGATCCCGCTATTGGTTATTGGTCGGAGTGAGTACTCAACCATGTCCGCATAGTTCGCGAACCGTAGGGTGACACACTTAAAGTTGGATGTTGAAATGGTAGAACTTGAATATGGAATGGAGTTCGAATATTTGTTCGGAGTCCCGGATGAGATCCCGGACATCACGAGGAGTTCCGGAATGGTCCGGAGAATAAGATTCATATATAGGAAGTCATTTTATAAGATTTAAAATGATCCGGAAGGTTCTATGGAAGGTTCTAGAAGGTTCTAGAAAAGTCCGGAAGAAACCACTTTGGAAGGCGGAGTCTCAAAGGGACTCCACCTCCATGGCCGGCCAACCCTAGAGGGGGAGGAGTCCCAAGTGGACTCCCCTATGGGGGCCGGCCACCCCCCCACATGGAAGGAGGGAATCCCACCCCAAGTGGGATTCCCACCTTGGGTAGGTTTCCCTATCACATGGAAGGTTTTGGGTTCGGGTCTTATTCGGAGTCTTGTAGTCCAACACTTGGGGCTTCCACCTATATAATGAGGGCCAAGGGGAGGGGGCCGGCCACCCCAACAATCACAAGGTGGCCGCACCCCTTAGTGGCCGGCGCCCCCCTCTCCCCAAACCCTAGCCGCCTCGCTCCTCCACTTCCCGCACGCTTAGCGAAGCTCCGCCGGGTTTCTCCACCACCACCGACACCACGCCGTCGTGCTGTCGGATTCAAGAGGAGCTATGATACGCGTACAGCACGCGTCCGTTGGGAACCCCAAGAGGAAGGTGTGATGCGTACATCGGCAAGTTTTCCCTCAGTAAGAAACCAAGGTTTATCGAACCAGTAGGAGCCAAGAAGCACGTTGAAGGTTGATGGCGGCGAGATGTAGTGCGGCGCAACACCAGGGATTCCGGCGCCAACGAGGAACCTGCACAACACAACCAAAGTACTTTGCCCCAACGAAACGGTGAGGTTGTCAATCTCACCGGCTTGCTGTAACAAAGGATTAGATGTATAGTGTGGATGATGATTGTTTGCAGAGAACAGTAGAACAAGTATTGCAGTAGATTGTATTCGATGTAAAAGAATGGACCGGGGTCCACAGTTCACTAGTGGTGTCTCTCCCATAAGATAAATAGCATGTTGGGTGAACAAATTACAGTTGGGCAATTGACAAATAGAGAGGGCATGACAATGCACATACATGATATGATGAGTATTGTGAGATTTAATTGGGCATTACGACAAAGTACATAGACCGCTATCCAGCATGCATCTATGCCTAAAAAGTCCACCTTCAGGTTATCATCCGAACCCCTTCCAGTATTAAGTTGCAAACAACAGACAATTGCATTAAGTATGGTGCGTAATGTAATCAATAACTACATCCTCGGACATAGCATCAATGTTTTATCCCTAGTGGCAACAAGACATCCATAACCTTAGGGGTTTGTCACTCCCAGATTCACGGAGACATGAACCCACTATCGAGCATAAATACTCCCTCTTGGAGTTACAAGCATCAACTTGGCCAAAGCATCTACTAGTAACGGAGAGCATGCAAGATCATAAACAACACGTAGATTGATAATCAACATAACATAGTATTCTCTATCCATCGGATCCCAACAAACACAACATATAGTATTACAGATAGATGATCTTGATCATGTTAGGCAGCTCACAAGACCCGACAATGAAGCATAATGAGGAGAAGACGACCATCTAGCTACTGCTATGGACCCATAGTCCAGGGGTGAACTACTCACTCATCACTCCGGAGGCGACCATGGCGGTGTAGGGTCCTCCGGGAGATGAATCCCCTCTCCGGCAGGGTGCCGGAGGCGATCTCCTAAATCCCCCGAGATGGGATTGGCGGCGGCGGCGTCTCTGGAAGGTTTTACGTATCGTGGCTCTCGGTACTGGGGGTTTCGCGATGAAGACTATATGTAGGCGGAAGGGCAGGTCAGGGGGCCACACGGGGGCCCCACACGCTAGGTCGGCGCGGCCAAGGGCTGGGCCGCGCCGCCCTACTGTGTCGCCAGCCCGTGGCCCCACTTCGTTTCCTCTTCGGTCTTCTGGAAGCTTCGTGGCAAAATAGGCCCCTGGGCGTTGATTTCGTCCAATTCCGAGAATATTTCCTTACTAGGATTTCTGAAACCAAAAACAGCAGAAAACAGCAACTGGCACTTCGGCATCTCGTTAATAGGCTAGTGCCGGAAAATGCATAAATATGACATAAAGTATGCATAAAACATGTAGATATCATCAATAATGTGGCATGGAACATAAGAAATTATCGATACGTCGGAGACGTATCAGCATCCCCAAGCTTAGTTTTCGTCGTCCGAGCAGGTAAACGATAACAAAGATAATTTCTGGAGTGACATGCCATCATAACCTTGATCATACTATTGTAAGCATATGTAATGAATGCAGCGATCAAAACAATGTAAATGACATGAGTAAACAAATGAATCATAAAGCAAAGACTTTTCATGAATAGTACTTTCAAGACAAGCATCAATAAGTCTTGCATAAGAGTTAACTCATAAAGCAATAATTTCAAAGTAGAGGTATTGAAGCAACACAAAGGAAGATTAAGTTTCAGCTTTTGCTTTCAACTTGTAACATGTGTATCTCATGGATAGTTGTCAATGTAAAGTAATATAACAAGTGCAATATGCAAGTATGTAGGAATCAGTGCACAGTTCACACAAGTGTTTGCTTCTTGAGATGGAGAGAAATAGGTGAACTGACTCAACATAAAAGTAAAAGAAAGGTCCTTCAAAGAGGAAAGCATCGATTGCTATATTTGTGCTAGAGCTTTGATTTTGAAAACAAGAAACAATTTTGTCAACGGTAGTAATAAAGCATATGTGTTATGTAAATTATATCTTACAAGTTGCAAGCCTCATGCATAGTATACTAATAGTGCCCGCACCTTGTCCTAATTAGCTCGGATTACCTGGATTATCATCGCAATGCACATG
Organism: Lolium perenne; assembly: GCF_019359855.2. Taxonomy (NCBI): domain Eukaryota; kingdom Viridiplantae; phylum Streptophyta; class Magnoliopsida; order Poales; family Poaceae; genus Lolium; species Lolium perenne. The sequence goes on from NC_067250.2 coordinate 128,879,874, forward strand.
TTTTAACCAAGTGTCACAAAGGGGTACCTCTATGCCGCCTGTACAAAGGTCTAAGGAGAAAGCTCGCATCGGATTTCTCGCTATTGATTATTCTCAACTTAGACATCCATACCGGGACAACATAGACAACAGATAATGGACTCCTCTTTTATGCATAAGCATGTAGCAACAATTAATTTTCCCATATGAGATTGAGGATATTTGTCCAAAACTGAAACTTCCACCATGGATCATGGCTTTAGTTAGCGGCCCAATGTTCTTCTCTAACATTATGCATGCTCTAACCATTTTAGTGGTAAATCTCCCTTACTTCAGACAAGACGGACATGCATAGCAACTCACATGATATTCAACAAAGAGTAGTTGATGGCGTCCCCAGGAACATGGTTATCGCACAACAAGCAACTTAATAAGAGATAAAGTGCATAAGTACATATTCAATACCACAATAGTTTTTAGGCTATTTGTCCCATGAGCTATATATTGTAAAGATGAAGAATAGAAATTTTAAAGGTATCACTCAAGCAATTTACTTTGGAATGGCGGAGAAATACCATGTAGTAGGTAGGTATGGTGGACACAAATGGCACAGTGGTTGGCTCAAGTATTTTGGATGCATGAGAAGTATTCCCTCTCGATACAAGGTTTAGGCTAGCAAGGCTATTTGAAACAAACACAAGGATGAAGCGGTGCAGCAAAACTCACATAAAAGACATATTGTAAACATTATAAGACTCTACACCGTCTTCCTTGTTGTTCAAACTCTTTACTAGAAATTATCTAGACCTTAGAGAGACCAATTATGCAAACCAAATTTTAGCAAGCTCTATGTATTTCTTCATTAATAGGTGCAAAGTATATGATGCAAGAGCTTAAACATGAGCACAACAATTGCCAAGTATCACATTATCCAAGACATTATAGCAATTACTACATGTATCATTTTCCAATTCCAACCATATAACAATTTAACGAAGAAGAAACTTTCGCCATGAATACTATGAGTAAAGCCTAAGGACATATTTGTCCATATGCAACAGCGGAGCGTGTCTCTCTCCCACACAATGAATGCTAGGATCCATTTTATTCAAACAAAACAAAAACAAAAACAAACCGACGCTCCAAGCAAAGTACATAAGATGTGATGGAATAAAAATATAGTTTCACTAGAGGAACCTGATAATGTTGTCGATGAAGAAGGGGATGCCTTGGGCATCCCCAAGCTTAGACGCTTGAGTATTCTTGATATATGCAGGGGTGAACCACCGGGGCATCCCCAATCTTAGAGCTTTCACTCTCCTTGATCATATTGTATCATCCTCCTCTCTTGATCCTTGAAAACTTCCTCCACACCAAACTCAAAACAACTCATTAGAGGGTTAGTGCACAATCAAAATTTACATGTTCAGAGGTGACATAATCATTCTTAATACTTCTGGACATTGCACAAAGCTACTGAAAGTCAATGGAATCGAAAAATCCATCGAGCATAGCAAAACAGGCAATGCGAAATAAAAGGCAGAATCTGTCAAAACAGAATAGTTCATAAAGACGAATTTCTAAGTGGCACCATACTTGCTCAATTGAAAATTCTCAAATTGAATGAAAGTTGCGTACATATCTGAGGATCACTCACGTAAATTGGCATAATTTTCTGAGTTACCTACAGAGAATTAGTCCCAGATTCGTGACAGCAAAGAAATCTGTTTCTGCGCAGTAATCCAAATCTAGTATGAACCTTACTATCAACGACTTTACTTGGCACAACAATGCACAAAACTAAGATAAGGAGAGGTTGCTACAGTAGTAACAACTTCCAAGACTCAAATATAAAATAAAGGTACTGTAGTAAAGACATGGGTTGTCTCCCATAAGCGCTTTTCTTTAACGCCTTTCAGCTAGGCGCAGAAAGTGTATATCAAGTATTATCAAGAGACGAAGTGTCAACATCATAATTTGTTCTAATAATAGAATCAAAAGGTAACTTCATTCTCTTTCTAGGGAAGTGTTCCATACCTTTCTTGAGAGGAAATTGATATTTAATATTACCTTCCTTCATATCAATGATAGCACCAACAGTTCGAAGAAAAAGGTCTTCCCAATATAATGGGACAAGATGCATTGCATTCAATATCCAAGACAACAAAATCAACGGGGACAAGGCTATTGTTAACGGTAATGCGAACATTATCAACTCTCCCCAACGGTTTCTTTGTAGAATTATCAGCAAGATTAACATCCAAATAACAATTTTTCAATGGTGGCAAGTCAAGCATATTATAGATTTTCTTAGGCATAACGAAAATACTTGCACCAAGATCACATAAAGCATTACAATCAAAGTTATTGACCTTCATCTTAATGATGGGCTCCCAACCATCCTCTAGCTTCCTAGGAATAGAAGTTTCGCGTTCTAGTTTCTCTTCTCTAGCTTTTATGAGAGCATTTGTAATATGTTTTGTGAAAGCCAAATTTATAGCACTAGCATTAGGACTTTTAGCAACTTTTTGTAAGAAATTTATAACTTCAGAGATGTGGCAATCATCAAAATCTAAACCATTTAATCTAAAGCAATGGGATCATTGTCCCCAATGTTGGAAAAAAATTCAGCAGTTTTATCACAGCGGGTTTTAGTTTTAGCGATTTCGAGCAGTTTTTCACGCTTTGTATTAGAAGTGGGAACATTGCCAACACCAATTCTTTTACCATTATTAGTAGGAGGTGCAGCAACATGTGTAGCATTAGCATTGCTAGTGGTGGTAATAGTCCAAACTTTAGCTATATTATCTTCTTTTTCATTTTCTTCTTTTTCCCACCTAGCACGCAATTCGGCCATCAATCTTATATTCTCATTAATTATAACTTAGATGGCATTTGCTGTAGTAACAATCTTATTATTATGATTTTCATTAGGCATAACTTTCGATTTCAAAAGATCAACATCAGCAGCAAGACTATCGACTTTAGAAGCAAGTATATCAATTTTCCCAAGCTTTTCTTCAACAAATTTGTTAAAAGCAGTTTGTGTACTAATAAATTCTTTAAGCATAGCTTCAAGTCCAGGGGGTGTGTTCCTATTATTGTTGTAAGAATTCCCATAAGAATTACCATAGCCGTTGCCATTATTATAAGGATATGGCCTATAGTTGTTACTAGAATTGTTCCGGTAAGCATTGTTGTTGAAATTATTATTTTTAATGTAGTTTACATCAACATGTTCTTCTTGAGCAACTAATGAAGCTAACGGAACATTATTAGGATCAATATTTGTCCTATCATTCACAAGCATAGACATAATAGCATCAATCTTATCACTCAAGGAAGAGGTTTCTTCGACATAATTTACCTTCTTACCTTGTGGAGCTCTTTCTGTGTGCCATTCAGAGTAATTAATAATCATATTATCAAGAAGCTTTGTTGCTTCACCAAGAGTGATGGACATAAAGGTACCTCCAGCAGCTGAATCCAATAGGTTCCGCGAAGAAAAATTCAGTCCTGCATAAAAGGTTTGGATGATCATCCAAGTAGTCAGTCCATGGGTTGGGCAATTTTTAACCAAAGATTTCATTCTTTCCCATGCTTGTGCAACATGGTCAGTATCCAATTGTTTAAAATTCATTATGCTACTCCTCAAAGATATAATTTTAGCAGGGGGATAATATCTACCAATAAAAGCATCCTTGCATTTAGTCTATGAATCAATACTATTCTTAGGCAGAGATAGCAACCAATCTTTAGCTCTTCCTCTTAGTAAGAAAGGGAACAATTTTAATTTTATTATGTCACCATCTACATCCTTATACTTTTGCATTTCACAAAGTTCAACAAAATTATTGAGATGGGCAGCAGCATCATCAGAACTAACACCAGAAAATTGGTCTCGCATAACAAGATTTAGTAAAGCAGGTTTAATTTCAAAGAATTCTGCTGTAGTAGCAGGTGGAGCAATAGGTGTGCATAAGAAATCATTATTATTTGTGGTTGTGAAGTCACACAACTTAGTATTTTCAGGAGTACCCATTTTAGCAATAGTAAATAAAGCAAACTAGATAAAGTAAATGCAAGTAACTATTTTTTTGTGTTTTTGATATAGCAAACAAGATAGCAAATAAAGTAAAACTAGCAACTAATTTTTTTGTATTTTGATATAATGCAGCAAACAAAGTAGTAAATAAAGTAAAGCAAGACAAAAACAAAGTAAAGAGATTGGGATGTGGAGACTCCCCTTGCAGCGTGTCTTGATCTCCCCGGCAACGGCGCCAGAAAAAGAGCTTGATACGCGTACAGCACGCGTCCGTTGGGAACCCCAAGAGGAAGGTGTGATGCGTACAGCGGCAAGTTTTCCCTCAGTAAGAAACCAAGGTTTATCGAACCAGTAGGAGCCAGGAAGCACGTTGAAGGTTGATGGCGGCGAGATGTAGTGCGGCGCAACACCAGGTATTCCGGCGCCAACGTGGAACCTGCACAACACAACCAAAGTACTTTGCCCCAACGAAACAGTGAGGTTGTCAATCTCACCGGCTTGCTGTAACAAAGGATTAGATGTATAGTGTGGATGATGATTGTTTGCAGAGAACAGTAGAACAAGTATTGCAGTAGATTGTATTCGATGTAAAAGAATGGACTGGGGTCCACAATTCACTAGTGGTGTCTCTCCCATAAGATAAATAGCATGTTGGGTGAACAAATTACAGTTGGGCAATTGACAAATAGAGAGGGCATGACAATCCACATACATGATATGATGAGTATTGTGAGATTTAATTGGGCATTACGACAAAGTACATAGACCGCTATCCAGCATGCATCTATGCCTAAAAAGTCCACCTTCAGGTTATCATCCGAACCCCTTCCAGTATTAAGTTGCAAACAACAGACAATTGCATTAAGTATGGTGCGTAATGTAATCAATAACTACATCCTCGGACATAGCATCAATGTTTTATCCCTAGTGGCAACAGCACATCCATAACCTTAGGGGTTTCTGTCACTCCCCCAGATTCACGGAGACATGAACCCACTATCGAGCATAAATACCCCCTCTTGGAGTTACAAGCATCAACTTGGCCAAAGCATCTACTAGTAACGGAGAGCATGCAAGATCATAAACAACACGTAGATTGATAATCAACATAACATAGTATTCTCTATCCATCGGATCCCAACAAACACAACATATAGTATTACAGATAGATGATCTTGATCATGTTAGGCAGCTCACAAGACCCGACAATGAAGCATAATGAGGAGAAGACGACCATCTAGCTACTGCTATGGACCCATAGTCCAGGGGTGAACTACTCACTCATCACTCCGGAGGCGACCATGGCGGTGTAGAGTCCTCCGGGAGATGAATCCCCTCTCCGGCAGGGTGCCGGAGGCGATCTCCTGAATCCCCCGAGATGGGATTGGCGGAGGCGGCGTCTCTAGAAGGTTTTCCGTATCGTGGCTCTCGGTACTGGGGGTTTCGCGACGAAGACTATATGTAGGCGGAAGGGCAGGTCTGGGGGCCACACGGGGGCCCCACACGCTAGGTCGGCGCGGCCAAGGGCTGGGCCGCCCCGCCCTACTGTGTCGCCAGCCCGTGGCCCTACTTCGTCTCCTCTTCGGTCTTCTGGAAGCTTCGTGGCAAAATAGGCCCCTGGGCGTTGATTTCGTCCAATTCCGAGAATATTTCCTTACTAGGATTTCTGAAACCAAAAACAGCAGAAAACAGCAACTGGCACTTCGGCATCTCGTTAATAGGCTAGTGCCGGAAAATGCATAAATATGACATATAATGTGTATAAAACATGTAGATATCATCAATAATGTGGCATGGAACATAAGAAATTATCGATACGTCGGAGACGTATCAAGCTACTACTTCCGCTGCCCGCTGGAATGGGGAGGTGGACGTCGTCTTCATCAACAACCGAACGTGTGACCGAGTACGGAGGTGCTGCCCGTTCGTGGCGTCGTGATCAAGATCTTCTACGCGCTTTTGCAAGCGGCAAGTGAACATCTACCGTAGCAACAAGAGCCTCATCTTGTAGGCTTTGGAATCTCTTCAAGGGTGAGACTCGATAATCCCCTCGTTGCTACCGTCTTCTAGATTGCATCTTGGCTTGGATTGCGTGTTCGCGGTAGGAAATTTTTTGTTTTCTATGCAACGAATCCCTACAGTGGTATCAGAGCCAGGTTTATGCATAGATGGTTGCACGAGTAGAACACAATGGTTTTGTGGGCGTTGATGCTCTTGTTATCTTTAGTTTGAGTACTTTGCATCTTTGTGGCATAGTGGGATGAAGCGGCTCGGACTAACTTTACATGACCGCGTTCATGAGACTTGTTCCTCGTTCGACATGCAACTTGTTTTGCATAAGAGGCTTTGCGGGTGTCTGTCTCTCCTACTATAGTGAAGATTCAATTTACTCTTCTATTGACAACATTAGTATCAACGTTGTGGTTCATGTTCGTAGGTAGATTAGATCTCTCTCGAAAACCCTAAACCACGTAAAATATGCAAACCAAATTAGAGACGTCTAACTTGTTTTTGCAGGGTTTGGTGATGTGATATGGCCATAATGTGATGATGAATATGTATGAGATGATCATTATTGTATTGTGGCAACCGGTAGGAGCCTTATGGTTGTCTTTAAATTTCATGTTGAGTAGTATTTCAAAGTAGTTGTAATAGTTGCTACATGGAGGACAATCATGAATACGGTGCCATTGACCTTGACGCTACGCCGACGATGATGGAGATCATGCCCGAAGATGATGGAGATCATGTCCGTGCTTTGGAGATGAAGATCAAAGGCGCAAAGACAAAAGGGCCATATCATATCACATATGAACTGCATGTGATGTTAATCCTTTTATGCATCTTATTTTGCTTAGATCGCGACGGTAGCATTATAAGATGATCCCTCACTAAAATCTCAAGATAATAAAGTGTTCATCCTTAGTAGCACCGTTGCCAAGACTTGTCGTTTCGAAGCATCTCGTGATGATCGGGTGTGATAGAATCAACAAGTGCATACAACGGGTGCAAGCCAGTTTTGCACATGCGGATACTAAGGTGGCCTTGACGAGCCTAGCATGTACAAACATGGTCTCGGAACACGTGATACCGAAAGGTAGAGCATGAATCATATGGTTGATATGATGAACACTTTGAGTGTTCGCCATTGAAATCACACCTTGTCTCGTGATGATCGGACTTAGGTGCGGTGGATTTGGTTCGTGTGATCACTAAGACAATGCGAGGGATATTGTTTTGAGTGGGAGTTCACCTAGATTTTTAATTATGTTGAATTAAAATTTGAACTCAATTTATCATAAACTTAGTCTAAACTTTTGCAAATGTATGTTGTAGAGATGGCGTCCCCGATCAATTTTAACCAGTTCCTAGAGAAAGAAAAACTTAAGAGCAACGGTAGCAACTTCACCGACTGGTTCCATCATGTGAGGATCTTCCTCTCTGGCGGAAATCTGCAATTTGTGCTTGATGCACCGCTAGGTGACCCTCCTGCAGAAACTGAAACCGATGAAGTAAAAGCTGTTTACGCGACTCGGAAAACTCGGTACTCTCAAGTTCAGTGTGCCCTCCTGTGCAGTCTGGAAGCCGATCTTCAAAAACGTTTTGAGCACCACGATCCTCATGAGTTGGTCAATGAGCTGAAAGCTATATTTGAGACTCATGCGGCCGTGGAATGCTATGAAGCATCGAAACACTTCTTCAGCTGCATGATGGAAGAAGGCAGCTTCCGTTAGTGAGCACATGCTCGCAATGACCGGGCATGCGAAGAAACTCAGTGACTTGGGAATAGTGATTCCTAACAGACTGGGGATTAATCGTGTCCTTCAATCACTGCCACCAAGTTACAAGAACTTTGTGATGAACTACAATATGCAGAACATGAACAAGGAGTTACCTGAACTCTTTGGCATGCTAAAAGCTGCTGAGATTGAGATCAAGAAAGAGCACCAAGTGTTGATGGTCAACAAGACCACCAGTTTCAAGAAACAGGGCAAGTCTAAGGGAAAATTCAAGAAGGGTGGCAAGAAAGCTGCCACGCCTCCTATGAAATCTAAGAACGGCCCTAAGCCTGATGCTGAGTGCTATTACTGCAAGGAGAAGGGACACTGGAAGCGTAATTGCTCCAAGTATCTGGCCGATCTGAAGAGCGGCCTTGTCAAGAAGAAGAAAGAAGGTATATCTGATATACATGTTATAGATGTTTATCTCACTGGTTCTCGTTCTAGTACATGGGTATTTGATACTGGTTCGGTTGCTCATATTTGTAACTCGAAACAGGAACTAAAGAATAAACGAAGACTACTGAAAGATGAAGTGACGATGCGCGTTGGAAACGGATCCAAAGTCGATGTGATCGCTGTCGGTACACTTCCTCTACATCTACCTTCGGGATTAGTTTTAAGCCTAAATAATTGTTATTTTGTACCCGCGTTGAGCATGAACATTATATCTGGATCTTGTTTAATGCAAGACGGTTATTCATTCAAGTCTGAGAATAATGGTTGTTCTATTTTTATGAATAATATCTTTTATGGTCGAGCACCTGAAAAGAATGGCTTATTTCTGTTAGATCTCGATAGTAGTGATACGCATATACATAACATTGATGCTAAGCGAATTAAACTGAATGATAATTCTACTTATATGTGGCAATCGCTGCCTTGGTCATATTGGAGTGAAACGCATGAAGAAACTCCATACTGATGGATTACTTGAATCACTTGACTTTGAGTCACTTGATAGATGCGAAGCATGTCTAATGGGAAAAATGACTAAGACTCCATTTTCTGGCATGATGGAGCGAGCTACTGACTTATTGGAAATCATACATACGGATGTGTGCGGACCAATGAGTGTAGCATCGCGCGGTGGTTATCGTTATGTTCTAACCTTCACAGATGATCTGAGTAGATATGGGTATATCTATTTCATGAAACATAAATCCGAAACTTTCGAGAAGTTTAAGGAATTCCAAAGAGAAGTAGAAAATCAACGTAACAAGAAGATTAATTTTCTACGATCTGATCGTGGAGGTGAATATCTGAGTTATGAGTTTGGCATGCATTTAAAGAAATGCGGAATACTTTCACAATTGACACCGCCGGGAACACCACAACGAAACGGTGTGTCCGAACGTCGTAATCGAACTCTCTTAGATATGGTTCGTTCTATGATGTCTCTTACTGATTTGCCGTTATCATTTTGGAGTTATGTATTAGAGACAGCCGCATTCACTTTAAATAGAGCACCATCAAAATCCGTAGAAACGACACTGTATGAATTATGGTTTAATAGGAAACCTAAGCTGTCGTTCCTTAAAGTTTGGGGTTGCAAAGCCTATGTAAAGAAGTTACAACTGGACAAGCTAGAACCCAAAGCGGAGAAATGCGTCTTCATAGGATACCCTAAGGAAACTATAGGGTACACTTTCTATCACAGATCCGAAGGCAAAATCTTTGTTGCTAAGAACGGAACCTTTCTTGAGAAAGAATTTCTCACTAAAGAAGTGACTGGAAGAAAAGTAGAACTCGATGAGATTGATGAATCTATACTCGTTGATCAGAGTAGCGCAAAGATCTGGGAAGTTGTACTGCATGCCGCCTACACCGGCAACAGAGGAAGCTAATGATAATGATCATGAAACTTCGAACGAGAAAACTACTGAACCTCGCAGATCGACAAGGGAACGTGCCACTCCTGATTGGTATGATCCTTGTCTAAATGTCATGATTGTGGATAACAATGATGAGGACCCTGCGACATATGAAGAAGCGATGATGAGCCCAGATTCCAACAAATGGCAAGAAGCCATGAAATCTGAAATGGGATCCATGTATGATAACAAAGTGTGGACTTTGGTAGACTTACCTGATAGCCGAAAGGCTGTCGAAAATAAATGGATCTTCAAGAGAAAAACAGATGCTGATGGTAATATTACTGTCTATAAAGCTCGACTTGCCGCAAAGGGTTTACGACAAATTCAAGGAGTTGACTATGATGAGACTTTCTCACCTGTAGCGAAGCTAAAATCTGTGAGGATTTTGTTAGCAATAGCTGCATTTTTCGATTATGAGATTTGGCAGATGGATGTCAAAACGGCGTTCCTTAATGGAGACATTGAGGAAGAGTTGTATATGGTACAACCCAAAGGTTTTGTCGATCCTAAAAATGCTGACAAAGTATGCAAACTTCAGCGTTCAATCTATGGACTGAAGCAAGCATCAAGAAGTTGGAATCGACGCTTTGATAAGGTGATCAAAGACTTCGGGTTTATACAGTGTCATGGAGAGGCCTGTATTTACAAGAAAGTGAGTGGGAGCTCTGTAGCATTCCTGATATTATATGTAGATGACATATTATTGATTGGGAATGATATAGAACTATTAAGCAGTGTAAAAGGTTATTTGAATAATAGTTTTTCAATGAAAGACCTTGGTGAAGCATCGTATATATTAGGCATCAAGATTTATAGAGATAGATCAAGACGCCTAATAGGGCTATCACAGAGTACATACCTGGACAAGATTCTAAAGAAGTTTAGAATGGACGAAAGTAAGAAAGGGTTTTTACCTATGTTACCAGGCAAGGTCTTGAGTAAGACTCAAGGACCGGCTACGGCAGAAGAAAGAGAAAGGATGAGTAATATCCCCTATGCCTCGGCAGTAGGATCTATCATGTATGCCATGCTATGTACTAGACCGGATATAGCACATGCTGTTAGTTTGACTAGCAGATATCAAAGTGATCCAGGAATGGAACACGGGACAGCGGTCAAGAATATCCTGAAGTACTTGAAAAGAACTAAGGATATGTTTCTTTGTTATGGAGGTGACCAAGAGCTCGTTGTAAGCGGTTACACCGATGCAAGTTGGAACACTGATCCTGATGACTCTAAGTCACAGTCACGGGTACGTGTTTATATTGAATGGTGCTGCGATGGTGGGCAAGCTCGAAGCAGTGCACGGTGGCGAAGTCTTCAACAGAATCAGAGTACATAGCGGCTTCAGAGGCTTCATCAGAAGCGGTATGGATGAAGAGGTTCATTGTAGAGCTCGGTGTGGTTCCTAGTGCATTGGACCCACTAGTCATATATTGTGACAACATGGGTGCCATCGCCAATGCACAAGAACCAAGGTCACACAAGAGGCTAAAGCATATCAAGCTGCGTTACCACTCGATTCGCGAGTACATCGAAGATGGAGAAGTAAAGATTTGCAAAGTACACACTGATCTGAATGTAGCAGATCCGTTGACTAAAGCTCTCCCTAGGGCAAAGCATGACCAACACCAGAATGCCATGGGTGTTAGGTATATTACAATGTAATCTAGATTATTGACTCTAGTGCAAGTGGGAGACTGAAGGAGATATGCCCTAGAGGCAATAATAAAGTGGTTATTATATATCTTTATGTTTATGATAAATGTTTATATACCATGCTATAATTGTATTAACCGAAACATTAATACATGTGTGATATGTAAACAACAAAGAGTCCCTAGTATGCCTCTTAACTAGCTTGTTGATTAATGGATGATTAGTTTCATAATCATGAACATTGGATGTTATTAATAACAAGGTTATATCATTATATGAATGATGTAATGGACACACCCAATTAAGCGTAACATAAGATCACGTCATTAAGATATTTGCTATAAGCTTTCGATACATAGTTACCTAGTCCTTATAACCATGAGATCATGTAAATCACTTATACCGGAAAGGTACTTTGATTACATCAAACACCACTGCGTAAATGGGTGGTTATAAAGGTGGGATTAAGTATCCGGAAAGTATGAGTTGAGGTATATGGATCAACAGTGGGATTTGTCCATCCCGATGACAGATAGATATACTCTGGGCCCTCTCGGTGGAATGTCGTCTAATGTCTTGCAAGCATATGAATGAGTTCGTAAGACACCACATACCACAGTACGAGTAAAGAGTACTTGTCAGGAGACGAGGTTGAACAAGGTATAGAGTGATACCGATGATCAAACCTCGGACAAGTAAAATATCGCGTGACAAAGGGAATTGGTATCGTATGTGAATGGTTCATTCGATCACTAAAGTCATCGTTGAATATGTGGGAGCCATTATGGATCTCCAGATCCCGCTATTGGTTATTGGTCGGAGTGAGTACTCAACCATGTCCGCATAGTTCGCGAACCGTAGGGTGACACACTTAAAGTTGGATGTTGAAATGGTAGAACTTGAATATGGAATGGAGTTCGAATATTTGTTCGGAGTCCCGGATGAGATCCCGGACATCACGAGGAGTTCCGGAATGGTCCGGAGAATAAGATTCATATATAGGAAGTCATTTTATAAGATTTAAAATGATCCGGAAGGTTCTATGGAAGGTTCTAGAAGGTTCTAGGAAAGTCCGGAAGAAACCACTTTGGAAGGCGGAGTCTCAAAGGGACTCCACCTCCATGGCTGGCCAACCCTAGAGGGGGAGGAGTCCCAAGTGGACTCCCCTATGGGGGCCGGCCACCCCCCCGCATGGAAGGGGGGAATCCCACCCCAAGTGGGATTCCCACCTTGGGTAGGTTTCCCTATCACATGGAAGGTTTTGGGTTCGGGTCTTATTCGGAGACTTGTAGTCCAACACTTGGGGCTTCCACCTATATAATGAGGGCCAAGGGGAGGGGGCCGGCCACCCCAACAAGCACAAGGTGGCCGCACCCCTTAGTGGCCGGCGCCCCCTCTCCCCAAACCCTAGCCGCCCCGCTCCTCCACTTCCCGCACGCTCAGCGAAGCTCCGCCGGGTTTCTCCACCACCATCGACACCACGCCGTCGTGCTGTCGGATTCAAGAGGAGCTACTACTTCCGCTGCCCGCTGGAACGGGGAGGTGGACGTCGTCTTCATCAACAACCGAACATGTGACCGAGTACGGAGGTGCTGCCCGTTCGTGGCGCCGTGATCAAGATCTTCTACGCGCTTTTGCAAGCGGCAAGTGAACATCTACCGCAGCAACAAGAGCCTCATCTTGTAGGCTTTGGAATCTCTTCAAGGGTGAGACTCGATAATCCCCTCGTTGCTACCGTCTTCTAGATTGCATCTTGGCTTGGATTGCGTGTTCGCGGTAGGAATTTTTTTGTTTTCTATGCAACGAATCCCTACAAATAGTTGATAGCGTCCCTAGGAACATGATTACCGCTCAACAAGCAACTTATAAGAAATAAGATACATAAGTACATATTCAATACCACAATAGTTTTTAAGCTATTTTTCCCATGAGCTATATATTGCAAATACAAAGGAATGAAATTTTAAAGGTAGCACTCAAGCAATTTACTTTGGAATGGCAGAGAAATACCATGTAGTAGGTAGGTATGGTGGACACAAATGGCATAGTTTTTGGCTCAAGGATTTTGGATGCACGAGAGGTAATCCCTCTCAATACAAGGCTTAGGCTAGCAAGGTTGTTTGAAGTAAACACAAGTATAAACCGGTACAGTAAAACTTACATAAGAACATATTGCAAGCATTATAAGACTCTACACTGTCTTCCTTGTTGCTCAAACACTTTTACCAGAAAATATCTAGACCTTAGAGAGACCAAACATGCAAACCAATTTCAACAAGCTCTACGGTAGTTCTCCACTAATAGGTTTAAACTACATGGTGCATGAGCTTAATCATGATCTACTTGAGAGCTCAAAACAATTGCCAAGTATCAAATTATTCAAGACAATATGAGGCATTTTCTGTTTCCAACCAAATAACAATAAACGAAGCAGTTTCAACCTTCGCCATGAACATTAAAGTAAAGCTAAGAACACCAGTGTTCATATGAACGAGCGGAGCGTGTCTCTCTCCCACACAAGCATGAATTTATTCAGCGAATAACAAAACGAAAATAAAAGCACACAGATGCTCCAAGTAAAGTACATAAGATGTGACGGAATAAAAATATAGTTTCAATAGAGAAACCTGATAAATTGTTGATGAAGAAGGGGATGCCTTGGGCATCCCCAAGCTTAGACGCTTGAGTCTTCTTGAAATATGCAGGGATGAACCACGGGGGCATCCCCAAGCTTATACTTTTCACTCTTCTTAATCATATATCATCCTCCTCTCTTGACCCTTGAAAACTTCCTCCACACCAAACTCAAAACAAACTCATTAGAGGGTTAGTGCATAGTCAAAAATTCACATGTTCAGAGGTGACACAATCATTCTTAACACTTCTGGATATTGCCCAGAGCTACTGAAAGTTAATGGAACAAAGAAATCCATCCAACACAGCAAAAGAGGCAATGCGAAATAAAAGGCAGAATCTGTTAAAACAGAACAGTCCGTAAAGACGAATTTTTCTGGGGCACTAAACTTGCTCAGATGAGAAAACTCAAAACTAATGAAAGTTGCATACATATCTGAGGATCACTCACGTAAATTGGCAGATTTTTCTGAGTTACCTACAGAGAACCCTGCCAAAATTCGTAACAGCAAGAAATCTGTTTCTGCGCAGAAATCCAAATCTAGTATCAACCTTCTATTAGAGACTTCACTTGGCACAAAAATGCAATAAAATAAAGATAAGGAGAGGTTGGTATAGTAGTAACAACTTCCAATACACAACAAAACAGTAGCAAAATAAAAACATGGGTTATCTCCCAAGAAGTGCTTTCTTTATAGCCATTAAGATGGGCTCATTAATTTTAATGATGCACTCGCAAGAACTAAGAGTTGAAGCAAAAGAGAGCATCAAAAAGCAAATTCAAAACAAATTTAAGCATAACCCACTTCCTATGGAAAGGAATCTTGTTCACAAATAAATTCATGAATAACAAAGTGACAAGCATGGGAAGATAAAACACGAGTAACTTCAAGATTCTCAACATAAAGAGGGGAAACTTAATATTATTAAGATGCATATAACCATGTTTCCCTCTCTCATAATAACTTTCAGTAGCATCATTGGTGAAATCCACAATATAACCATCACTTAAAACATTCTTATCATGGTTCATATGCATAAAAGTATCATCAATTTTGGCATAAGAAGAATTCTTCTCATTAATAGTAATTGGAGCAGGATCATTATCAAGAATTTGAACATCGTAAACAAGTTGCATACTAAGGGAATTGTTTTTGGCAATCCCATCATAACTATGACAAGTTTCATAAGGGTAATTATAACCTATATCATAGCATTCTTTATAATAATCATCAAAGATTGGAGGCATAGTGTCCATCATAAGAAATAGAATAGTTATCTTTCACAGTATGTTCATCTGTGACCATACCATCATTGTTACTAGAAGGAGATGTATCAAACATATAATGATCAGTAGCAAAAGGATTTTCAAACACCTCATCCCCAAGCTTAGAGCTTTCTATATCATTATGGGAGGAAGCATGGATAGTACTGATACTATGGCAATTATTAACATCATCATTTTCAGAATTAGTTTCCCAGAGATTTTCAATATCAAAAGTAGTGTGCTCTTTCAAATCATGATCACTAATGTAGGTAAAGGGCATAGGAAGATCATTGTACTCAGATTCATTATCATAATAATCATTAGGAGCAACATACTTACGGTTACATATCGTTATCTCATACACGCGGGAATATGCTGTTACCTCTTTCTTTTTATTCCCCATCTTCTTCTTCTTCTTCTTCTTCTTCTTCGTTCCCTTCTTCTTGTTCCCTTTGGGAGGAAGAGGCTTGAAGAGAGGCTTCTCCACATAACCTGATTTATTTCCAGAAACAATAGAAGAAACTTGGGAGGATTCCTCCTTTTCATTAATAAGTTCAAAACACACAGCGGTCCTATCATATTTTGGCAAAGTGTCATCTTCTAAAATATTTTGTATGTAAGTATTTGTATGGCAATTATCAATGCAATAAGAAAGACACCCATGCAGGACATCATCAATATCAAGATCGTTAATATCTAACAAAGATTTTTTTCTTGATAACTCTTCACACCACAAAAATAAAGTAAGTTCATCATGCTGATTAGGAGTAATTTCATCATCACAATACAAATTTGCAGCACTCATGGGGTTCAAATTATCATTGGAGGAGCATTGAAAATTAAATTGACCCACTCTATGGCAAAGTTCACAAATAAAAGGATAGAGGACACAAACTTTTTTACCAAGATCATCTAGAGCCCTAGACCACTTTCTAGTTTTTTCATTCATATGATGGATACAATATTCATCTTCGATTTGATTAATTCCACAGGGTCTATGCATTCCACAAAAATTAACATGCTTATAAGAAATAGCATTTTCAGAAGTTTGAGCATGTTCATTGCAATCATTAACAACAATTTCATTTTCCATGCAAGTGTCTTTGAAAGGTTCATGATATTTATCAAAATTCTTCCTAGGCAATTCAAAATGAGAGGCAAAAGCTTTATAAAGATTTGCAGCAACTTGAGAGTCAAGACCATAAGTAGCACTCGTATTTCGAAATTTATCAGTATCCATAAAAGTTTCAATGCATTCATAATCATAATTTATACCTGACTCTCTACCTTTGTCGTTCTCCCAATCTTCAGTATTCTCCTGAATTCTTTCAAGAAGATCCCATCTAGCTTCAACCTCCTTGCTTGTGAAAGATCCCTCCAAACAGGCATCTAGATAGTCCTTGTGATGTCCTGAAAGTCTTGCATAAAAATTATTAATAATAACATTACGGGGGAGCTCATGAATGGGACATTTGAGCATTAGTGACTTCAATCTCCCCCATGCTTGGGAAATACTCTCTCCATCACGAGGATAAAAGTTATAAATGTAATTCCTATCAATATGCACTTCATGAGGAGGATAAAATTTAGAATAAAAGAGAGATACAATTTCCTCCCAACCAAGAGAATGCCTATTCTTCAGCAATTTATACCAATGCGCCGCTTTACTAGACAGCGAAATAGAGAATAGTTTCTTCCTCACTTCATCCATAGAGATACCTGCACACTTGAATAACCCGCATAATTCATGCAAAAACAGTAAATGATCTCCAGGATGGACAGTTCCATCTTGAAAGGAGTACTTTCAGTAGGTGGATTTAAAATATCACAAGCATCATTAGAGTTATCGCATATGGGAGATAAAGCATTACCAGAGCAAATTTTCTCCCCTAAAGATGGGAAGCTAAAAAGATCATAAAAACTAGCTTCCCCAAGCTTAGACTTCTCCATAGCATTAGCAGTAATTGCGTTCATACTAATAACATTGCTACTAGCATGCAAATAAGGTTCCATAGGTTTTTTAATTTTCGCATCACACAATTCATGTCTTAACTCAGGAAATAGATTAAAAAGCTCACTAAATTTTTTGTTGTTTTCCATTATGCCTAACTAGTGAAATAAAAACAAGAAACAAAATGATGCAATTGCAGGATCTAAAGGAAATAGCTTCGAGCACTCACACACCGGCAACAGTGCTGGGAAATAGCTTAGTAGTCGGAGGATGTGAATACCTTTTACCTTACCTCCCCGGCAACGGCGCCAGAAAATAGCTTGATGTCTACGCACGCTTCTATTCCTGTAGACAGTGTTGGGCCTCCAAGAGCAGAGGTTTGTAGAACAGCAGCAAGTTTCCCTTAAGTGAATCACCCAAGGTTTATCGAACTCAGGGAGGAAGAGGTCAAAGATATCCCTCTCAAGCAACCCTGCAATCACGATACAAGAAGTCTCTTGTGTCCCCAACACACCTAATACACTTGTCAGATGTATAGGTGCACTAGTTCGGCGAAGAGATAGTGAAATACAAGTGGTATGGATGTATATGAGTGGTAATAACAATCTGAAATAAATATGGCAGCGAGTAAACATGCAACAGAACAGTAAATAAACGGAGATTCGATGTTTGGAAACAAGGCCTAGGGATCCTACTTTCACTAGTGGACACTCTCAACATTGATCACATAACTGAAACTACTCTACACTCTCTTGTTGGATAACAAACACCATTCATTGTGTAGGGCTACAAGAGCACCTCAATGCCGGAGTTAACAAGCTCCACAACATCCAGAGTTCATATTTAAGTAACCTTAGAGTGCGTGATAGACCATTGCAATTTAGACCGAGTACTAACATAGCATGCACACTGTCAACATCAGCTATGAAAGGGGGAATAGATCGCATCAATACTATCATAGTAATAGTTAACTTCATAATCTACAAGAGATCACAATCATAGCTTATACCAAGTATTACATGATGCACACACTGTCAACATTACATCATGGAGGAGGAATAGACTACTTTAATAACATCACTAGAGTAGCACATAGATGATATTCAACTAGATCACAAAGAGAGAGATGAACCACATAGCTACGGTAGAGCCCTCAGCCTCGGGGGAGAACTACTCCCTCCTCATCATGGAGACAGCGATGGCGGTGAAGATGGCGGTGGAGATGGCTTCCGGGGGCAATTCCCCGTCCCGGCGGCGTGCCGGGACAGAGACTTCTGTCCCCCGAATCTTGGCTTCGCGATGGCTGCGGCTCTGGAGGGTTTTCTGGAGCTTCGTCAATCGGTGTCGAAGATTTAGGTCACGAAGGCTTATATGGGCGAAGAGGCGGAGTCGGAGGGGCCACGGGGGTCCCACACACTAGGGGGCGCGCCACCCTCCTTGGCCGCGCCGCCCTGTGGGGTGGGCCCCCCTGGCTCCCCTCTGGCCCCTCTTCGGTGCTCTGGAAGCTTCCGGGAAAAATAAGATATTGGGCGTTGATTTCGTCCGATTCCGAGAATATTTCCTTTGTAGGATTTCCGAAACCAAAAACAGCAGAAAACAACAACTGGCCCTTCGGCATCTCGTCAATAGGTTAGTTCCGGAAAACGCATCAAAACGATATAAAATGTGAACAAAATATGTAGGTATTGTCATAAAACAAGCATGGAACATCAGAAATTATAGATACATTGGAGACGTATCACCCGCAAGATTACAAGTATTATTTCCTAATACAACTCTAGCTTTCCTTAATAGTAACTTGGGCTTCCGATTCTTCTTATTCTTCGAGTTGTGGGCCTCCAGTAAACCCCGGGTACCATCTTCGGCAGGCCCATTGGGGATGCCTATGTCACTTAGCTTCCCGACCTGCTCACTGTATCGCTTCTTTCTACTCCTACGTGTGTTTCGGCTTAATCCACACAGCTGGAGTAACTCTAAGAATCTTTTTTTATCCCTCGGCTAGAAGGCATGGTTACCATACCGAGTTAGTCCACACCATTTAAGAAAACTTAAAAGGCAAAATAATTACATCCCAATATTTTTCATAATTTCTATGTTTTATAATTATTCCCCTTGTTCTTTTGGAGGGTTTTTGGTAAATGCGATCCTATATTTTTTAGAAATTTGATATCTTGTTACTTTCAAATTTTCCCGATTATTTCGCTTGATCTTGCATTCCCTCTGATATCTAAACAAGTGATTTTAGTGGAAAACATGAATGTTACTGAAGTAACAAATATACATTGACCAGTATGATTTGCCACCAATTTCCTTTGGTTCATCTCCTTTTGAAATCCTACCTATATTTTCTTTTCCCAATCAATTTTTATATATTGATAAAAGCGCAAACTAATCTCAGAATACGTTTAGGGCGTGTATAGCGTATGCCAATCTGATGTGAAGAACAAAATATGAGTTCATCAAGCCATGCTTTTGTGTGATATAGAGAAATCAATTTACATTCAGAAGAGAGACCCTTAAGTGCACGAAGCACATAGGCATGCATTGCCAAAGATGGAAAAGAGCAAGCATGAAATCTTGTACACCAGATCTCCTTTTACCCCGAGGAACACAAAAACTTTGTCCCTTCGGAGAAATCCAATAAAAAACTTTAAAGTTGCTCGAATGATACTAAGCTACTAATACATCTAAAATGAAATACTCCCTCCGTTTTAAGATATAAAACACTCTTTTCTTACAATGTCTTTGATGCACAACTTTCACCATTAATATATACCAGGTTATATGGATTTGGAATGTATAAGTGTGGTATCGTTGCATTTGTTTTACAAATTTCTTTCTATATATATATATATACTTACATAAATTATGTAGACATATGAAAAGTAAAAAAACAATCATAGTCAAAATTGCAAGTTGTCGACCAACGAAATTTAAGGGTGCTTTATATTTTGGAACAGGGGAGTATTATACAGAAAATATTATAGTTATGTTACCATCATATATTTTGTAGCCAACCACATTTAATCCAGTGGAATTTTGTTTGTATGGCCACACACCACTGTTCCTAACTCCACTGGATTAGGCAACCTCGTTCAAGTTGGCTCACACCACCACCACGTCAACACATTGTCATCATAACCGCAAAGCCGTGATCCACCAACACCCGCCTGACCGAGAGCACCATGTTTTTCTCCCACCTCCTGTATGCTAAGAAACCACGGCATCTACTGTACGCCAAGAGCCGGTAGCCTCGATCCACACGCCACGTGGTTCCAGACTATACTACATAGAAGGACAGGCCAGAAGAGCACGGTAGGAAAATGGAGGGAAAAAGGTGGCCGAAAGACATGTATGTCCCGCATGATATTTTTGTTTTTGTTTTGGACCCCATATCAGGTGAAACATGTCACGACATCACTCACATGATCTAGGCCGTGTATCCTAGAATTGACCGCGAGTGATTATTTTGGAAAAAAACAAATAAAACATGAAAATTGCAAGGGCTGCCAGAATTTACCATGATAACTTTTTTTTGGTGGCACTGACTCCCTGGGCGCTGATTTTTTATGCATCTCCTACGGATGTTGCCCTAAGAAAAGAAATTACAGCAGATGATAGATTTGGAGGAAAGAGAAGCTGGTAAAACAAGCAACCCCGATAAAAAGGAAAGAAACCCGAAATTAAATCAATCAGGAAAGGAAAAGATTTGAAAAAAAGAGCAGGACGCGTCATTTTAGTTTGCTTTCTATCCGTGTCCCGTGAATCCGCACCCTCGAAGCAAGTCCAGCCCCGTGCGTGCTTCACTGGCGCTCTTCTGGAACCCTCCTCATCAGCTCCTCCTAATCCCAACCAAAATTCGTTTCTTTCTTGAACCAAAAATCACTTCTTCCCTTTTGCAATTCCCGTTTCTCCAGTTCGATCCAGCGCCGCCGGATTCCTGGCGAGCTTCAAGCTGCTCGTCCCAATTCGGCCGACGACGAGCTGCCTGTGTGGCTTGCTTTGCTGCCGATTCAAGTGATCTGATCTGGCGGCGGGCGTGCCGAGGACGGGGTTGCTCTGAACTCGGAAGCGGCGAGGGCCATGCGAATTGGTGCGCCGCTGGGTTGAGCATGAGGGGCGGGGCTGCTGCAGGTGCGCGTGGCCTGCTGGGTGATGGGATCGCCGGAGGGGCGGCTCGTTGAGCTGTTCGGAGCAGTCAAGTCGTGGATGCCGCGGCGGGGGGAGCACTCGCCGCCGCCGCCCGCGCCCAAGGCTGCGGCGGCGGCGGCCGTCCCGCTGGCGGCGCCGCAGCCGCAGCAGCCGCATGACCTGTCCCGGGACTTCTGGATGCCCGACCAGAGCTGCCGGGTCTGCTACGACTGCGACGTGCAGTTCACCATCCTGAACCGGCGCCACCACTGCCGGCACTGCGGCCGCGTCTTCTGCGCGCGCTGCACGGCCAACTCCGTGCCGCGCACCCCGGGGGACGCCGCGCGGGAGGACGGCGACCGGATCAGGGTCTGCAACTACTGCTTCAAGCGCTGGCGGGAGGAGCAGACGCCGGCGGCGCGGAGGGACGCGTCGCAGCCGTCGAGCCCGGTGCTGAGCCCGACGCCGTCCGCCGCCAGCGTCGGGAGCGACAAGTCGTGCTCCACCGGGCGTGGCAGCGCCGTGACCAACGGGCAGATGTCTTCCTACGCGAATCTAAGCTGCACTGACTTTGGGTCCCTGCCGGTGGACGGCGAGGGCCGCAAGCCTGATGATGCTTCTCTGGAGAAGCAGCGTGCTGTGATGGAGCCGGCTGGGAGCATGGACCATGTGGACAATCCTCCCGATCCATTCAACTTTTGCTTGAATAGGTATGCCTTTTTCAGTCTTCTGGCTTTGTTCATCAGCAATTCTTATATTAACTTCTTTTTAAAAAGAAATTTAAACTATACTAGCTTTATACAATGTCATCGACAAAGAAGTATTGTTTGAGATAGTTGGCCAATCAGTAACCTGAGACTATACCTTTTAACTTTTGATACATGTGTTGTTATATTTCGGTAAAAGTATCGAGCTTACTTCTTTTTGAAGAAAATCAAACTATATTGACTTTATAGAATATATTATAGTGTGTGGCACCGATACAGTCTTGAAATATCCCTTCGGTGTTCTATCCTATTCATGATAGTACTGTGATACAAGCATGCAGAAATTCATAAGTTTTTTCTTTAGAGAACATAAACAGTCATAAGCTGCTGACTGGTTGTTAACCAACAAAGGTTGACTGGAATCAGTAGCACTGTTAATCATCATTATCATCTCTGAACCGAGTAGAAGATGGAAGGTGCTGACCCAAAAGTACATTTTGATTACTTCCTTTTATCCTTTTCTCATTGACTTGTACTGGTGACTTGCTCATGCTACTTTTTGTGCCAAAACAATGTGATAGCAACGTATCAAGCAACAATGCAAATGCCTGACATAATCTTATCGTTTAGTTACATGATGATAAGCCAGATGTGATGAATTTACGTGATGGCAAGCACTCTAGATTTTGGACCAGTTAACTTATTGCTCAAGTTCCGTTTTCTGGAAAGTGCAGAGAAACTATCAAACTGAACAAATAAATGGTAGAACTGTATTCAAAATTGCAAGTTGCATTCTGGTGACTAATTGAATATATATTTTCTTCTAGGAGTGATGATGAAGATGATGACTACAGAATTTTTCGCTCAGATTCTGAAGTACACCACCTAGAAAACTCTGAAGAATACTATGGTCCTATGTGTTTTGATGATCATCAAGCTCTCTGTGGTGATGCTGCTAAAGAATCTGCATCCCCAAGGAAAGATACATTCACCTTAGTTACTTCTGCTGGAATTGATAAGATGGGAGATCATATCATCGATACTAGTGAGGAGTGCAATACTCGATCTTCTTCCCTGTACGGCATGGAAATATTAGAAAATGAACTTGTAGATTTTGAAAACAACACCTCACTTTGGCGACCTCCTGAAGCCGAGGATGAAGAGGATGACCATGATGGTGATCCATGTGATGATCATGAAGGGGAGGATGCCACAGGAGAATGGGGGTATCTGCGCTCAAACAGCTTTGGCACTGGACATTGTAGGAGTAGAGATAAATCTGCCAAGGAACACAAGAAAGCCATGAAAGATATTGTTGATGGGCACTTTCGGTCATTGGTTGCTCAACTTCTTCAGGCTGAGAATGTGCCATTGGCTGATAAAACTGGGAAAGAGAGTTGGCTAGATATAGTTACTTCTTTATCTTGGGAAGCCGCATCTCTTCTTAGACCAGATACCAGCAAAGAAGGACGAATGGATCCTGGTGGTTATGTAAAGGTGAAATGCTTGGCTTGTTGCCGTCCAAGTGACAGGTGAAGAAATTCACTCCTCCACGCATTAGTTGCACATAGTCTAATGATTTTTGCATCTCTGTGTGCTTGAGTATTTATTTGCCATTTGGCTTATGCAGCGCTCATAAGAATATGGTATTGCTTTTTAACGTAAATGACATGTAGTGCTAGTGCTACAGCTGGCAAACTTGCTTTTTAAGTTACAGCACTTTGAATTTCATAGTTTCTCTACTTTTTCATGCATTTCTTTAGTGTTGCAGGTAAGAACTCATTTGTTTTTGTGCCTTGTTGTAAACTTCTTCCTTTCCAGCTTGGTTGTAAGAGGGGTTGTTTGTAAGAAGAATGTCGCTCATCGGCGTATGTCAGCAAAGAAGGAAAAGCCACGAATCATAATTCTTGGTGGTGCACTTGAATATCAGCGTGTATCGAATTTGCTTTCAAGTTTTGATACTTTACTGCAGCAGGTACTACCCATGAGTGCTTTTTCGTGCATACATTGTAAAACCAAAGTGCATTGGGAGGGTAGTATAAATTGAGAATTGCTAATGCCGATTGTTTTCATGCCCTTTTTTAAATCCAGGAAACAGATTATCTGAAAATGGCAGTTGCAAAGATCAAAGCACACCAACCAAGTGTTGTATTGGTGGAAAAATCGGTTTCTCGTCATGCTCAGGATTTGTTTTTGGAGAAAAATATTTCCCTTGTTCTGAATATCAAAAGACCACTTCTGGAAAGGATATCCCGCTGCACTGGTGCTCATATAGTTCCATCAATTGATTATTTGTCATCCGAAAAGCTGGGTAAGTGTGACTTATTCCATGTGGAGAAGTATATCGAGGAGCACGGGACAGCTGGAGAAGGTGGAAAGAAAATGCTGAAGACCCTTATGTTCTTTGAAGGCTGCCCAAAGCCATTGGGTTTTACAGTAAGTGTTGAGTTATTGATTCAGTTATAATACCTGGTCATGTCTAATCATCTCTGATTCTGTAGATCTTGCTAAAAGGAGCTAATGGTGATGAACTGAAAAAGGTGAAGCATGTTGTGCAATATGGAGTCTTCGCAGCATATCACTTGGCTCTTGAAACATCTTTTCTTGTGGATGAAGGTGCAACCCTTCCAGAACTCCCTCTTAGGTCACCAATTATTGTTGCTTTGCCAGATAAACCATCTAGTGCTGATAGATCCATTTCGACAATACCTATTTTACAAATGTCCACTGATTCATCACCCAACAGTGACCTGCAAGCAACTGACATGCTAAAGGATAATTTTAAATTTAATGATTTTAGAATGGTTGACCAAACGGCAGCAGCATGCTTCCCCGATAAGAAAAGCTGCGAAACATTGGAAGTTGAGTCAACCCAAACGTCACCCGTTCAAATCAATGACCAAAATGGAAACATAAGCTGTTTGCTGGGTATGGACCCTCGATCATATATTGATCCCTTGGTTCAGCAGTCGAGAATTTCATTATGTCATTGTCCTGCTTGTACTAGAAATATTGGCAGCGAAGTGAAGTTTGAAGAACTCCAGCCCGAAACAAGTAGACATGCGCTGGCTAATGGCTTCAGTTTATTGCCTGCTCATTCTGGAAATTCGGTGTCTGCTGAATGTGATCTTTCATCTGCCCATAATCCTGAGAATGGTATGAATATAGCAGCTAGGCCATCTGCTCCTCTCAACTTAGAAATTTCTTATGATAATGGCAGTTCAAAGAATGGTTCGATTATAAAAAAGGATGAAATTCCGGCATCTCCAGCTGACAACCAGAGTATATTAGTTTCTATGTCCTCTCGTTGTGTTTGGAAAGAAGCTATCTGTGAGCGGCCACATCTTCTTCGCATAAAATATTATGGCAACTTCGACAAACCTTTAGGCAGGTTTCTGCGTGAGCAGCTATTTGATCAGGTTAGACCGAGATCGTTGATAAGTATATTTTTATTTGCAGACAATTATATTTTACTAACTTCTACAATTTGGTTTAGAACAATCGTTGCCCCTCTTGTGAACTGGCACCGGAGGCCCATGTTTATTGCTATGTTCACCCTCAGGGCAGCTTAACAATATCAGTGCGGAAACTTATAGTGAAGTTATCTGGTGAACATGATGGTAAAATCTGGATGTGGCATAGATGCTTACGCTGTCCACGTGATGATGGGCTTCCTCCAGCAACTAAAAGAATAGTGATGTCTGATGCTGCCTGGGGCTTATCTCTTGGTAAATTTTTGGAACTAAGTTTTTCAAATCATGCAGCAGCTAGTAGGGTAGCAAGCTGTGGTCATTCTCTCCACAGGGACTGCCTTCGCTTTTATGGGTATGTCCTCATCTCCATTCTACTTTATCAATTTGGTGAAAATTGTGCCTTAAATTTTTGAATTTCAGCTTCGGCGAAATGGTTGCCTGCTTCCGGTATGCATCAATCAAGGTTCACTCGGTCTATTTGCCACCATCAAAGCTTGATTTCACTTCCCAGCATCAGGAATGGGTAGAGCTAGAGGCAAATGAGGTAGTGTGTTTAGCTTTATGAGCTCACTTATGAGGTAGTTTCTGTCTGACGCTGATAGTCAATGTCTCAGGTGGTTGATTCAGCTGAACTCCTGTTCACTGAAGTGCTGAATGCTCTCCACCAAATTTCAGAGAAAAGGCCAATTACAGGCTCTTTTGATGGCAATGTAAAGATCCTTGAGTTAAGAAGAAACATAGTGGAGCTGGAAGATATCCTGCAAGTAGAGAAGGCTGATTTCACGGTAATTTCTTTTACCGTTTTTATCTATTTACTTTGCTAAGAAATCATTGCCATACTTAAGTTTGGTGAAAAAAGTAAAGCTCCACCTAAAATAGTATTCTGCATACATCTTCAGGAATCACTAAAGAATCTACTGAAAAAGGAAATCAGAAAGGGGCAGTTATTCATTGATATTCTTGAGGTTAACAAACTAAGGAGACAGCTACTGTTTCTGTGTTACTTGTGGGATCAAAGGTTAAGTTTCATAGCAACCTCAGGTGGCAAATACTGCGATGCTCTAGGAGGGTTACGAGTTGGAAATAAGATTTCTGAATTCAATGATAGATCAGTCGATACCAATACAAATACAAAGTTGGAGAAGAACTCAATGGGCACTGCAGTTGTTTCAAATGCTGAAGATGGATCCTTGGGACAGAGCCCGCTTCATGCTGGTGATGGGGGGCTTAACCAGCATGATCAATCTTATGAAACTAGCTTCAAAAACATTGAAGAGTTGAATGGTACTGAAAATACAATAGCTAAAATCAGTCATTCAAACAGTGCAAGTGTCAAAGATCATTTAGATAAGCAAGAATCTAACATCAGTGTCCGTAGAGTTTCTTCTGAGGGTCAGTTTCGAGTAACGACCGATATTTCAGACACATTGGATGCAAAATGGAGAGGTGAGGATGGACTTGCTCCTGATGCAAGCTTGGTGAAGCCTTTAGCTCAGCTAGAAGGTACAGCTGCCGATGTGAAAAAACAAGCTAAAGCAATACCATACCATACTTCTGCTTTATCTGTCAGGTCTGGGGATACAGTAGAAGACTTGCTAAGCTGTCTTAAAATGCCATACATGACATTTTATAATTCCCTGAACACAAATTATGGCACAGCACCAACATTTGGGACCTTGGCCGACTACAATCCTGTATACATTTCATTGTTTCGCGAGCTATCGCAGCAAGGTGGAGCAAGACTTTTTCTGCCAACTGGAGTTAATGATGTTGTTATCCCGGTATTCGATGATGAACCGACTAGTATTATTTCGTATGCACTTGTTTCACATATGTATCACTTTCAAATGTCAGTTGAGAGCAGCAAAAACAAAGACAGTGCAGATTCTTCATTTCCGTTGCCTGTATACGATTCAGGAAATTTTAATCCGTTTCACTTATTTGAGGATTTTGGATCCTCTGACGATTTCACTTCATCAGTATCTTCCAGTAGAGGATCCTTTGCTCCTGATGTTGTGCACTCCAGAGTTTCTTTTGAAGATGGTGGGCCACTTGGGAAAGTTAAATACACTGTGACAAGCTATTACGCAAAAAGCTTTGAAGCGCTCAGAAGGTCTTGTTGTCCATCAGAGCTTGATTTTATAAGATCTATCAGTCGATGCAAGAAATGGGGAGCACAAGGTGGCAAAAGCAATGTGTTCTTTGCGAAATCTCTGGATGATAGATTCATAATAAAGCAGGTCACAAAAACAGAGCTTGAATCATTCCTTCAGTTTGGTTCAGATTATTTTAAATATTTGTCTGAGTCCATAAGCACTGGAAGCCCTACATCCCTTGCAAAGATTCTGGGTATCTACCAGGTATGTTCACAGGACCTTTAGTCTCCTGTTTCTATTTTTATTGGCAGTGTCATTGAACATTAATTATGAGGAACAAATTTCATTTGTGTGCTTGGATTATAGAGAAACTTAATATCTTTTGAGTATGTATAGGCTTCTTGTGAGAAATGGCAATGGCTTCTGAGTAGATTCTTGTTCGGAAACAATGCTGGACGCGCAAAAATGTTTTCTGTCCATGCAACTTAGTGATATGCAGTCTCTAGGAAGTGATAACGTCTTCCGATTCCGAGCCCTTCTGTTTTATACATGGGCCCGGTCATTTGAACTCTTTTTTTTTCGATATGGGAGCATCGCTCCGGCCTCTGCATCAATAGATGCACACAGCCATATATGAGATATATGAGATTTTATGGAATCCAGTTGTTTTACTGGTGGGTAGAAGCAAAAAAAAAAAGTGAGCTCGAGCTCAAGGTAGCCCATTTAAAAATAAATCAAAAATAGTATTTCAAAGTTTTGAAAAATTCTGAATATAATTCCGGATGTAGTTAGGGATGTTACAGGCGCGTGAAATCACCATACGAAATACTTTAAACTCGGCTACCAAAAAAATGACATACTCTGGCAAATTTTGGGGTTTTGATTTTGTAAGATATGTATGTACTGTTCAAATTACTCAGAATTACATTTTTTTCACTTCTGCATAGCCTAGTGTATAAAGTATTTCGTATTAAGATATTACACGCTTGTAGGATACATCCTTAACTACACCCAGATTTTTTCTTCAGAATTGTTTGAAACATAAAAATACCCTTTTAGTTTTTTTCTTTTTCAAAAAAGGGCTACCTAGAGCCTGAGCTCACAAACGCCGTACTCTGGGTAGGAGGGGATTTCGTATCCAGTTTTGGAATCATGCATATTTATATGTAATTATGTATGCTTGCCATGGAACCTTTTATTTGGTTGAGATATTGTTTCCTTATTTACTTCTAATTGTTACCAAGTTCAGGTCTTTTTGTACCTGGAATTGCATAGTGCCTCTTTTTAAAAGCACAAATGCGCTTCATATGGATTTGTAGATCTATGTTTGTTAAATATGCCTCCGGAGATTTTGCAACCTGCAAGTCACGTGTACACGAAGGTTTTGCTTAGGTTTACCTAGACCTTGATGAAGATAGGTAGATTTACCTCTGCACTAGGTAGTACTGAAAAACGGTGTGCTTTTGCTTAGGTTACAATTAAGCATCTGAAAGGTGGCAAAGAATCAAAAATGGATTTGCTTGTGATGGAAAATCTTTTATTTGGACGGAATATTACGAGGCTTTATGATCTCAAGGGATCTTCAAGATCTAGGTATAATGCAGATTCCAGCAACAATAAGGTCCTTCTTGATCAGAACTTAATTGAGGCAATGCCAACATCACCAATTTTTGTTGGGAACAAGGCGAAGCGGCTTCTGGAAAGAGCTGTTTGGAATGATACTTCTTTTCTAGCAGTAAGTTCAGATGCTCACAACGAGAATTATCTGTTTTATGCATGCATTTCTTGTCCTTATAAAGACTAAAAGAAAACGTAAGATATCTCAGGGTTGCTTGTTGACTTAAGTTCTTGTTTATTTAATACCCCCTCTAGTTCAAAATAATTGCCAAAAAACAGATGTATCTAGACATGTTTTAGTATGTAGATACATCTATTTTTTGAGCAATTATTTTGAACCGGAGGGAGTAGTATGTTAACTTTCACCATGATTTATGGAACTTAATACTGGAGCATCAGTCTTTCGGACCTTTCTTTTGTGAAACCCGTATCTCATGAGAGACACAAGGTTTTGTTTTGTGAGGCATAGTAATCTTTAATTCTCTGTATAAGGCTATAAGCCATAAGATGGCAGATTATGCTTTCCCTTTGCCAGGATGAGGAAAATTATTTACTATTTTATGGACAATGGAACAAGACTGCTATGTACCTTTGTCGCTGAACATTTGCCACTATCTAGGATGCATAAACATAGAACTTTGTGGATGCTGTTCACTCTGTAGCTTGTGGTCTATCTCCATAGCATGTTTGTAGCCTACAGTAGTCAATATGTTTTAGACACAGAGTGTGCATGAGATGTGAAATACCCCTGGCCTGTTTGAAATACATTATGGAATACCAAACTGAACCTTGATACCAAACATTTATATAACATAATAAGAAATGATAAATCAGTATATATACTACATCATGTTAGTATATGAGGTATGGGTGTAACTGCACCTGGTAGTAGGATATTTCCCCCCTATATGTATACATACATCAACTGATTTGCAATGTAACGGCTTTCTTTCAGGGAATTGATGTGATGGACTATTCCTTACTTGTGGGTGTTGATGAGGAGAAACATGAACTAGTCCTGGGAATAATAGATTTTATGAGACAGTATACATGGGACAAGCACCTTGAGACATGGGTGAAATCTTCTGGCATTCTTGGTGGGCCAAAGAATGCCGCTCCAACGGTAGTCTCGCCAATGCAGTACAAGAAGCGGTTCAGGAAAGCCATGTCTGCTTACTTCATTGTGATTCCCGAGCAATGGATGCCTACGATAATCAACCTGGACCAATCATCGTCAAATATTTGTGAGGATGATTCTCAAAATGCTTCACAAGAGTGATATGGTGTGTTTTGCGAGTTAGTGACGGACGGAGGGTGCCGGATTTGGTCCCAATCCAATAATGAGAAATACTGACCTGGTCAATTTAGCTACTCAGGTGGCAATGAAATGGTCATCAGGTTGGACCGTGTATTCTCCTGTGCTCATTTGCACAGATCCGGTTGCACTCAAGAATCATGACATGTGTATATTCTTGCAACTGTAATTATGATTAGTTTTTCTCTCTCTTTTGTCTATATAGTTCATATGTCGGGTTCAAGTGTCATCTTGCCACTTGTAGGTAGTTTTCATTTTAGCAAGATGTATAAGAGAACAGAAATATTCTCTGGAAGTGGTCGTTGTATGCCCATGTTAATTTTAGAGGGCTATTGCCGTCTGTAGTTCAACAAAATAAAAGTTGAGTTCGTGCCCAAACCTCTTCTACAATAGGGAAGAACCGACTGTGCTTGTGCAGCACTTGTCTCGGCTGGTGCAACCAAATGCAATCTCGGCAGGTCGGTAGCTCGTGTTCTGTAAATTCTAGAAAATTTTGAAGACATAAAAATAAATAGATGTGATTATCTGGATTGACGATCTGGTCACCAAATGCGTGAACGAGAGGTTTATGCTAGTTTTGCCTGGTCGCCTGGATGTTATATGTGTTATGTTGCTGGCTGCTGGTTGCAGAGTTCAGGTTTTCTTTTGCTTGTTGTTTCAGTTCATTGCTGAATCCAGAGGTAAAGTAAATGTCACGTTGGTGACTGCTTTCCGATTCTGTCATCGCCCTTTTTATTGCACCGTTAGTTGGTTTAATGGCGCTACTATCAGCTGTATTTTAGGATTAACATCTGCGGGTTATGTGCTGGTTTTTCTGCCACTACATTTCATCTATTCACACCCGATGAGCCTAGTTTAACAGCACTGAGAGCATCTCTAGCAGAGCTCGTAAACACGTGAACTGAAAACTGCTAGTTCAGTTAATTGAACTCGTGTTTACGGAAAACCCTTGTCACAGATTAGAATCCGAAAAATAGGAACTGATAAATGGAATTTGAAATGTCGCGGGTAAATTAGGCGATGATCATATATATGTTAGATTGATCTCTCAAGTGGGCCCAACGGCCCACCGGGCCCCTTTGACCTGCGCCCTGATCGGGGGCGCTCAACCCACTATGGTTGACGGGCCCCTGTCACACTGCGCTATATAAAGAGGTGGGGGCCGGCGACACACGATACGAGGTTCGTCACCCGCCGTACACCCCACCGACATCCCTACCGATCTAGGGTTTGCAGTAGTGATGGGAAGCACCGCCACCACCACCTCTCCCTTGCGCATCCTCCACCGCCACCATGTCGACATCAGAAGGCTCCTCCTCGAAGGGAGAAGGTATCTTTCCCCTCTCACATCTCCCTCTCAGTTCTCTCTCAGATGCAATAGATTAAGTCACATATTCATCATATGGTTTACACTACCGGTTACATCTAGACTAGTAGATCCCAGGAAAATAACAATATATAGATGAATTTGATGCTCCGATTGAGCATCAAAACTTACATAATTCGAGAAATTAAACCTAAATTACTTATACACCAGCGAGCACTATTTAGTTCAAGCAAAATGCGGCCTAAATACTGGCATATGCGTGCGGCGGTGCCGGTGGTGGCGGAGCGTCTCGACGGTAGACGACATCGAAGCTGTCGTGGAGGAGCTTCACTCCTCGTCGGCGTCAAGCTCGACTATTTCGAGCTTGACGCGGCGGACGCGCTCCTTCCGGCGGGTCGCCTCGTACTCTCGCACCTGGCGGACGGCGTCCGCCTCCTTCCGGCGGAAGCGAGCGTGGGCCTCCGCCTCGGAGATGGCCTTCGTCTGCGCGAGCTCGACCTCCTCCTCGTCGGACCCGTGGACGTAGTCGCCCGCCGAGAAGGTGGGCGACCGCGCGGGGACGAGGTCGTCATCGTCGCTGCTGTCGGCGACGGGGAGCTGCGGTGCGTGACTTGAGCCGCCGGACGAGGACCCCTCGCCAGCGTTGGCGTACCTCGCCAGCTTCCCTTGGGGCGTGAGCCCCCAGTTCCTCCACCGGCATGCGCTGCACTTGCGCGTGCCCTCCGACCTGTTCCATTTCCGACGTTCCGCGTCGGTGCGGAACGCGGGGGGACGCGGCGGCGAGTCCCCGCCGCCCAATCCGGCGCAGCGGCCTGCTGAGCCGCCACGGGAGGCCATCGCGCCGACGAGGTGGGTGGAATGGTGGCTGCGGGCAGCTCGCCGGAAAACGGGTAGGTGGCGGCGGAGGGAGTGGAAGCGGCGGAGGGGAGTAGGGTTTGGAAACCGAACCCCTCCGCGGCCCCTTTTAATACGGGGTGACCGCGCAGTTTCTCGGGGGCCCGAACTCGTTATACGGGCCAGACCGCGAGTTCGGGCTCCGTTCTGGCCCAATTTCGGCCATAACCCGTATAACCACTGGAAGTTTCCGCCCAATTTACGAGCTCTGCTAGAGATGCTCTGACAATCTGACATAGACCATGGCATGCAAGCTAAACCTAATGTGGACTCTTACTAATCTGACACACACCTAACACTGGGAAAGATTATTGCTAACCGCTCTCATCGCCGAATTAGAAGAAAAGAAACACTAAAAGATAAAAATCAAATGCTGTTATGCGCGTGCGTCTTGTGTTCCTCGGATAGGTTACTTGTAGAGTTATAGTGGTTTGCGGCCAAGCCTTTCAACGGACTTTGAAAGGTGTCCTTTTGTTCCTGAGCTCCTCGCCAAAAGTTGGCTGGAGGCTTACACTTTCGCGATTGATTTCCCATAGAAGAACCGACCATGGCGATGGCGGCGCTCCGATACGGGGCCAGGAGGCTCGCTTGCCAGCGACCGCCGGTGATATTTAGGGCGGCCGTTGCGGAGGAGCAACGGCGGCTGTTGCCGTTGCCGAGGCTTATTCATGGCGGTACGCCGGCAATGAGGCAAACCTATGCTCGGCGCCCGCTTCGAAACTTCCATGTAAGTGGCGTGCTCGTAATAAAAAAGTTCAGATCTTTCTCCCGTTTTCCACTCGATTTGCCGACAAGATCTAGCGCTTCGCGAATAACTCGATCTAGGATATACTCTGTCTACGTAAGCCTAGCCGCCCATGCTGTATATTAAATCAAATAATTCCCGACATGGTGTATTGTCTCCATGAAGATTCAAGGGGATCTAGGTTGTTTAGAACCAATCGATGCGTTCCCTGTCCCATACTCCCATCAACTCAATACTTGAAATATCAATTCAACAATTCTACACTACAGCTTATCATCCTAGCGTCCATCCGCGGTGAGAGTTTCATCCTACCTAACAACGTATAGCTAAGGGAGAGATTATTCTCCCGTTGGTCAACGTTTTTTATACTACAGCTTTCACCGAGCCATTGGCTACTCCTAATCATCCCAATTATAACAAAGTGATTTTATGTGTGAACATGATCGGATACCGCTAAAAGTTGTGTTCCTGATCCATCCCTGTATTCAATAAACTGAATCAAATAAGAAACATGCGTTTGTGTCAAAACATAAGGTGATGCCTGAACTTGCCTTAGGAATTGAACTTAAGGCAAATGCATGCCTAGCTAGATCTTAGTCGGACTTAGATTTAACTAAATTTCAGTGAGCTGATGTCACCCAAGTTTCAGCTACAACCTAGTTGCAACTCATGTGTGCAACTCATAGGTCAGCATGAATCACGAAGCAAATTTAATGATATGGATATTTAACCCATGTGCAACTCACTGGACAACACGAATCACGACACAATCCAATACTTCGGAAAGCAACTGAGATTTAGCTAATTCTCAGACAACTTAGAATTAGCAAAACGGTAATTTTTATGCCTAAATGTTCGGTGGAAGAACCACAATGTCTGAGTTTCCAAATCATGGTATTGCATTGTACGACAAGTTGGAGGAGTCTCTCATTTCATCTAACTAGATGAGGTGCCAGCACTAAACATCCAAAGCCGACTGCCAAAATTGGCCAGGCTTGGTGATGAGAGGCTAAGTTGGTGTTATCATTGTCATTTACTCTATTGTTTTATTTATTTTATTTCAGCGTGGTAAACCTAAGAGAGTCACCTACCAGTACCAGGGATGGTTGAAGTTATATGTCGATTTCTTTGACCTTCTTCTGAAGGTTTCGCTGGTAGTACTTAAACTTTCATGTTTTGGTCTTGGTGGTCTACTATTATGGAACGACTTACGTGGGCCTCGCCATGTTCCTCGGATAACTCGGATACTGGTGAGTTTCTAATTATGATATTACTTCAAATCGATGGCATTTCTAGCGATTGGTTCAAGTCTCATAAGTGGTATTGCATTTGCTTCGTTATGTTCAGCTAGAGTCCGGCCATCCTGAAGAGAGCCGTGCTGGAGGTGGAAAAAAGAGTGACGTGGAGTCCAAGTCTTCTTGAAGATCTGGAGGGGATTGACTTCAACAAATGAGAGACTCCTAGTTGAAATTAGAGACTACTATATGTCCGCCATTGACTTCAAGAAACGAGCCTATTTTTATATTTTTATTCCTAGTTTCTACTATATATATATACTGATTTGTAAGTTCATAATCGAAGAAGCAATCCTCTTATATAAGCCTAAACCGATGAGTGTTTTAAGTTCGGTGAGGAAACATGTTCCCTCTCCCTTTCTAGTACACAAGTGCACCCAAACAGCTCAATTACATGTCATTGAAAAGACATGTTGTAGATTGCTGGACTGACGAGCCACCAACCCAGAGCGCTCCCATTGAACCAGATTTCAAATTGCTCTTGATGGAAGTCACCAAAAAAGATTAGATATAATTATACATCTAGTCCTGTAACTTGTCCACCATGTGAAGGTTTAGTCCTAGATCTTGTAAAACCTGCAACAACATCCTACAACTTGCAAATCATGTGAAGATTTGGTCCTCAAACAATCAAAAGCTGACACATGGCGTCATAGTTTTTGTAGAAAACCCCCTAATATTTTTATCTGGCAAATCTGATCTTGTACCGCCAACTTACATGTGGTCCTACCTGTGAGGTCAAGTCCTCCTCGCAAACCATTTTATTTGCTTCGTCAGTCGCTGATAGATAGGACCCACATGTAAGGAGGCGGTATCAAGGTCAGATTTGGCAGATAAAAATATTAGGGTTTTTTTTCTGCAAAAACTACAATGCCACATGTCAGCTTTTGATTGATTGAGGACCAAATCTTCACATGATTTGCAAGTTGTAGGATGTTGCTGCAGGTTTTGCAAGATCTAGGACTAAACCTTCACATGGTGCACATGCAAGTTGTAGGACTAGAGGTGTAATTAGCTCAAAAGATTATCATGCAGCCTACCCAACTCTTTTCCAGGGGCATCATTGGTGTCTAATTGTTCATTATATAATGATCAACCACTAGTGAGATGTAAATGCTTCGGAATTTGTAATGAAGTGTTTGACACCAATAGTTTGTTGAGCTTTGTATGATTGTTTCACTTCCTCCAACATTTGATTTTCTCCACTGTTCCTTTTGAATTGTTGTTTTTCGTATGTTTGGCGACCTCTAGCCGAACGCTACTTTTGTGCTTTGTGGCCATAGATATGTTGTCGAATTTAGTTTTTCGTGAACTGCACCGTGGAACTCCTTTCCCTAAGGTTTAGATTCCAGTTGAACTTTTTTTTTTTGAAACTAATCAGTGTCCATACGTGGTTTTGTTTTATAATCTTCAATCTTCAATGCCTTTAGCCGGCTATAAGTATAATGCAATGTAACCCGAGGAAAAAGGTTTCACTTCTCGTGTACTTCCTCCGGTCCGATCTAATTGACTCGAGGGAGTACCTACATACTCGCCCATGTGCCAACCACAGGCGCCGATTAAGACGGAGCCGAGGTAGTACCTAACAAAGGCAATTAGATGAACACCAGTGTACACATCATATGCCATCATCTTTGTGCATTTGTGATAATAATGCATTAAACATTGGAGGTCATGGAACCAAAACCAGATAAACACGACATAGTAGATAGATATTTTGGTTCCTTATTTGGCTTCCGAGCTTGCCAAGAATAACATATCGACTCCTTTCCTTTCACGTTATCTTCAACTTTCCATGTAATGGTCATCGATCCCTTCCGTATATATACAGTGCCTTCCAAATTCCTTGCTGTAAAAGAAAACCTTCCAAATTCCTTAAGTACTCCGTGGGAAGTCTCTCGAAGGCAGGAAACCATGCCAAAACAAAGGAAGGCATGAAGCCTCCGCTCCGTACAACCGCTGCATGTGGGGGTTCCAACGCGCGCGTGCGACGCGCGGACACTTGTTCCTGCCTGCAAAACCCTGAAACCCAAACCTAATCCAACTCGCGCCGTCCCCTCCTCCTGCTACGTATATACGCTGTCGATCGCACCCTGCACGCACGCCCACTTCGAAACCGCAAGATAGCCGAGGCGAAGGGGATCAGCTAGCGTCGATGTCGGCCGCGGCGGGGAGCGGCGGCGGCGGCGGCGAGGAGGGCAGGGCGGAGTGCTTCAAGAAGACGCCATGGACGCAGGAGGAGGACGAGGCTCTGCGTCGCGGGGTGCGCGAGCACGGGGCCAAGAACTGGGACGCCATCGCGCGCGCGCTGCCAGGGCGCGCCTCCAAGTCGTGCCGGCTGCGGTGGTGCCAGCACCTGGCGCCGGAGCTGGACAGCCGCCCTTTCACGGCCGAGGAGGACGCGGAGATCATCCAGAAGCAGCTCGAGTTCGGGAACAAGTGGGCCACCATTGCCCGCCACCTCAGGGGACGCTCCGACAACGCCGTCAAGAATCGCTGGAACTCAACCCTGCGCAAGCAGCAGCCGGGCCTTGGCGCACACGACCAGGAGGACGTCGCCGCCGCCGATGGCCATGGCCAGGCCGCGCCGGACCTCCCGGCGTGCCTCGAGCTGTTCCCTTTGAAGGCCGGGGTCATGGAGGAGGAGGCTGCGGCGGCGGAAGATGACGTGGCCACTGGCCTGACGCTGGGATTGCCGGGGCTGCGCGAGGCGGATGCCGTGGCCGTCGACTTGACTCTGAGCCTTTGAGAGCGAGCCCTGCCCCAGTTTAAGTGAGTTAGTCGTTTAGCCGAGCAATGGCTACTTTTTGGCATCGTGGTATGGCCGTCCAATACGCTGGATAGACTGTTTTGTCGCCGAACGGATCGAGCGAATATGTGCACGGTAGTTGTACGCTGCATGGAGAGAAAAATTTGTGCTACTGGGAGTACTGCTAGTTTTGTTATTTTCAGTCGTTGTTGATTCTTGTTCTTCTAGAAATTAGGGCTAGTACGTGGTACTAGCTAGCGCCATTAATTATGTGCTACTGGATAGTTCATGCAATTCTTCTATACCTTCCTCTAACCCATGCATATATTAATTGTCGCTGATTTAAGAAGTATAGTAGAAATTAAGGATTTGAGATCAAACATTGATCTCATCGTGGTGGCAGCAAAGCCACAAAACTAAGGTTGATATTTGCTTTGATAGGCCATCGAATTCCATCACCCGGAAGGTTTTCAAGCTAGCGGATTTGCTTCCAGCCTCATGGGGAATAACTGAATAAGGTTTCAAACTTTACTGTACCGATCAGTAGACTACGCAATGTTCGCCTGCGCCTTTTCATTTGTTGGAGTAGCATTGTAGATTGCAAGACAATGAGCAATAAAATCAAAACACTTTAGCTTAATGATCTTTAAACTGTCATATCTCTTTATCTCTTTATAATAAGATTGAATTGGTAAGTGACTGGTGTCACACAAACAATGTGGGCCTAAAGTTCTGTACTGGCCTGTTTTTCTTTAGATCCGAAGTCCCCCAATGGCCCATTTGGAGTCCACATCGGCAGGTTTCCATCGCCTAATCAGTTACCGCTTGCAAACATCGTCCGAGAAAACTTGCTGACTCAGACGACATGAAACTGCTTAGCAAAGTGACTACAAATTACCCTCAAACAAATTAAATTGTCGGTATGTCTCAGCACAAACTTAGTGTTGAGTAACATATTGTATAGGTATAGGTCCCCGTGTTTTGTCAGGGTTGTACCTGTAATTGTACATGTGTCCGCCTATATATATATGAGCAGCCGGCCCTATTGGTGCAGTGCAATCTCCAATATCTCTTCTACATGGTATCAGAGACCCTTCGGGTCCTGCCCTAGCCACCGCCCCCCCCCCCACCATTGGGCGCCGCCGGCCCCTCTCCTCCCAAGTCCTAGCCGCCGCCCCTCCCCGGGCGCCGCCGGCCTCCACCACAACCCTAGCCCTAGCCGCCGCCCTCCCCACCCCGGGCGCCGCCGGCCCCCACCCCAACCCTAGCCTACCCTAGCCGCTTCTGCCTCCCACCACCACCACCGCTTCCGCCATGGCCGGCTTCTCCTCCGCCGGCTCCGGCTTCGACTCCTCCCGCTCCGGCAGCAGCAATCCCTTCGTCGGCCCCTCCGTCGCCGTCATCCGCGACATCCCCATCGCCGAGCGCGTGCCGGTGAAGCTCTCCACCACCGCTGCCAACTTCTTCCCGTGGAAGACCTACTTCGGGCTGCTCTTCCGCAAGTATGATCTCCTCGATCACGTCGACGGCACCATCGAC
Organism: Lolium perenne; assembly: GCF_019359855.2. Classification (NCBI taxonomy): domain Eukaryota; kingdom Viridiplantae; phylum Streptophyta; class Magnoliopsida; order Poales; family Poaceae; genus Lolium; species Lolium perenne. The sequence goes on from NC_067250.2 coordinate 128,918,953, forward strand.
CTCCTCGCCATGCCGCACGACCCCGAGTGGCTCGCGATCGACGCCACCACAATCCGCTGGTTCTACCAGACCGTCTCCAACGACATCTTTCGCACCGTCGTCCGCGACGGCGACTCCGCCCACACGGTCTGGGCTAAGATCACCGGCCTCTTCACCGACAACAAAATTCAGCGGGTCACTTTCCTCCAGCAGGAGTTCTTCGGCACCCACCAGAACGACCTGTCTCTCGACGAGTACGCTCTCAAGCTGAAGAGCCTCTCCGACGAGCTCCGTGACTTGGAGTTTCCGATCGATGACAAGATCATGCTCTCCACCCTGTCGGCGGGTCTCGGCGAGGATCTTAGCAACACCGCCTCCAACCTCACGCTCCTCACCACGCCCACCTTCGAGCAGGCCGTTGCCTACCCGCGCCTCGAGGAGCGCCGCCTCAAGCATCTCCGGGCTCGGGCGGCCCACACCTCCTTCGTCGCCGGCTTCTCCCGCGGTGCTTCGACTCCCGCGCCTCGCCCCCCTGCGCCTCGCCCCACGGGTCCGCCACCGGGCTTCCCCGCAACCGGTCACCAGGCCGGCCAGACCGGCCCCTGGACCGGCCCGTCCGGTCACAAGGCCGGCCAGACCGGGCCGTGGACCGGCCACGCCGGCGCCCAAGCCGGTCAGACCGGCGCCTGGACCGGGCAGGCAGCCCCTTCTGGCGGTGGCCGTCGTCGCCGTGGCGGTGGTGGCAACGGCGGTGGCAATGCTGGTGCCAACGTCCCTGCGCCTCGTCCACCGCAGCACACCGCCCCTCCGCCGTGGACCGCCGGCCATAATCCGTGGACCGGGGTCGTTCACGCCTACTCCATGCCCGTGCCGCGCGCCCCCTACCCGGGCATCATGGGGTCGCGTCCAGCCACCCACCAGGCGTTCTACGCGGCGCCCCAGCCCGCCCCGGCCTACGCCGCCCCCCCCGGGCTCATCCCCGTGGGATCCCGCGCTCCTGACCGCCCTCCAGAGCGCCCCCTCCGCTGGGGCGTATGGTGGTGGTGGCGACTGGTTCATGGACACCGGTGCCTCCGCGCATATGGCTGCGCACCCCGGTAACCTCTCATTTTCTACACCCGCTTCCACTTCCTCTCGCATCATCGTTGGCAACGGTCATGCTCTTCCCATTACTCACACCGGTTCCGTCTCTTTTCCTTCCACTTCCACTCCTCTCTCTCTACATAACGTTCTTGTTTCTCCTGACTTGATTAAAAATCTTGTTTCCGTTAAGTCTTTCTGTCGTGATAACCCTGTGACTGTGGAATTTGACGCTTTTGGTTTTTCTGTCAAGGATGGTCGTACCCGGATGCTCCTCCACCGATGTGACAGCCCCGGCGATCTCTACCCTATTGGCGCAGCCTCCACCACCACCGGCCGCCCACTCGCCCTCGCCGCCGGTGTCGACCTTTGGCACGCCCGTCTTGGCCATCCTAGCTCCGCCGCTCTGCGTCAAATAATGCAAGGCTTCTCCTTTACTTGTAATAAAATGGATGCCCACTCTTGTGAAGCATGTTGTCTAGGCAAACATGTTCGCCTTCCGTTTAGTTCCTCCTCCACAGTCGCGTCCTTTCCGTTTCAACTTATTCATAGTGATGTTTGGACCTCGCCGGTTCCGAGTAATTCTGGTTATAATTATTATCTTGTGATTCTTGATGATTACTCGCATTTTGTATAGACTTTTCCCCTTCGCCGTAAATCAGATGTTGCCGCCACCCTCACCGCCTTCTTTGCCTTCGTCTCCGCTCAGTTCGGTCGCCCCATCCACGCCTTACAAACCGACAACGGCAAAGAGTTCGACAACATCACCATTCGCTCACTTCTCGCCACCCATGGCGCCGTCTTCCGCCTCACGTGTCCATACACTTCTTCACAGAACGGCCGTGCCGAACGGATGCTTCGTACTCTCAACGACTGCGTCCGCACCCTTCTGTTCCATGCATCCATGCCCCCACGATTCTGGTCGGATGCCCTTGCCACGGCGACTCTCCTCGTCAACATCCGCCCGTGTCGTGTGCGTTGGTCCTACACGCCGCATCACCTCCTCTACGGTGTGCCGCCCGCCTATGATGACCTTCTCATCTTCGGCTGCCGGTGTTATCCTAACACTGCTGCCACTGCCGCGCATAAGCTTGCGCCGCGCTCTCTCCCTTGTGTGTTTCTTGGCTACCCCGCCAACACCAAGGGCTACCGTTGTTACGACCCAGTCTCCCACCGTGTCCTCACCTCCCGGCACGTGTACTTTGACGAGTTGGTTTTTCCGTTTCAGCAGGGACTTCTGGCGACACCTACGACGACGCCCTCGGCGCCCGCTGGCCCTCTTGCGGCCGCGCGCCGATGTCTGACCGCGGTGGCCCCCTCTACGCCGGCCCCACCTGGTCCCTCGGCATCTTCGTCGCTCGCGGCGCCACCGGCGCCCCCGTCGCCACGGCGGCCGGCGCCCCGTCGCCCGCGGCGCTCCGCCGTCCCCATCGCCCGCGGCGTCTCCTTCGGCTGCCTCGTTGCCCGCCTCGCCGCCCGTCGCTGCGGCCCCTAAGCCCATGCTCACCCGCGCACGTGCGGGCGTGCGGCGGCCGTCTACACGCTACCCGGCCGACTCAAGATGCGTACGCACGGCATCTCCGTCCGCCGCGTCGCCTTACGGGCCAGCGGCAACGACATCTGCCGCACGACGACGGCGTACCTCGCAGCTGCCGACCCGGCCCAACACCCGGTCGAACCGGCCCGTCGACCGCCAGCCCGGTCCACGACCGGCTCACGACCGGTGCCAACCGGCGTGGCATCCAGGGCCTCCGCCCTCGCCCGGTCCGCCGCCCGGTCAAACCGGTCCCTCGGCCGGCCCGTTCGGTCTGCGAGCCGGTCTAACCGCGCCCCGCTGGCTCGTCCGGTCCGCAGGCCGGTCCAACCGGCTCCGCGACCGGCCCGGCGACCGCTGCTGCGTCTTCCTCCGCTCCTTCGCCGGTGCCCACCTCGGCTCGCGCCGCCTTGCGCGACCCGCATTGGCGCGCCGCCATGCAGGAGGAGTACGACGCGCTGCAGCGCAATCGGACCTGGGAGCTGGTTCCCTGTCCCCCTCGCGCCAACTTCATCACCGACAAATGGGTCTTCAAGCACAAGCTCGGCTCCGACGGTACTCTCGAGCGCTACAAGGCGCGCTGGGTCGTGCGCGGCTTTTGGCAACGCGGTGGCGTCGACTTCACGGATACGTTTGCCCCGGTCGTCAAACCAGGCACGATCCGCACGGTGTTGCACCTTGCCGCCTCTCGCGCATGGCCGGTGCATCAGATGGACGTCTCTAACGCCTTCCTTCATGGCCATTTACAGGAGCAGGTGTACTGCCAGCAGCCCATCGGCTTCATCGACACCGAGCGCCCCGATGACGTGTGCTTGCTCTCTTGGTCCCTGTATGGACTGAAGCAGGCGCCCCGCGCCTGGTACCAGCGCATCGCCGGCTTCCTGCATCAGCTTGGCTTCCGCTCCACGCGCTCCGATGCGTCGCTGTTCGTCTACCGGACCGGCAACGACATGGCCTACCTGCTGCTATACGTCAACGACATCATCCTGACGGCCTCCACCGCTGGTCTTCTTCGACAGCTCACCGACAGTCTTCGCGTTGAGTTCGCTTTGAAGGACCTTGGCCCGCTTCACTACTTCCTCGGCATCGAGGTTGTCCGGCGTGCGGACGGGTTCTTCCTTCATCAGTGGAAGTACACCCACGAGCTTCTCGAGCGTGCCGGGATGCTTAATTGCAACCCTGCACCTACTCCTGTCGACACGAAGGTCAAGCTCTCCGCAGTGATGGGTCGCTGGCGTCCGACGCGCCGTTCTACCGCTCCATCGTCGGTGCTCTCCAGTACTTGACGTTGACGCGACCGGAGCTCCAGTATGCTGTGCAGCAGGTGTGCTTGCACATGCATGCTCCTCGGGATGTGAAGCGGATTCTACGCTACGTCTGTGGTACCATGGGCTACGGCTTGTCGTTGCATGCTTCCCCCTCGACGTCGACTGACCTCATCGCCTACTCGGACGCGGACTGGGCGGGATGCCCGGACACACGGCGCTCCACCAGCGGCTACTGCGTCTACCTCGGCTCGTCGCTCGTCTCTTGGTCCTCCAAGAGGCAGCCCACCGTGTCTCGCTCCAGTGCTGAGGCCGAGTACCGCGCCGTGGCCAACGCGGTGGCCGAGTGCACGTGGCTTCGCCAGCTTCTGTCCGAGCTCTCTTGTCCTGTTGACAAGGCTACGGTGGTCTTCTGCGACAACGTGTCGGCCGTCTACCTCTCCGCCAACCCCGTTCATCATCGGCGCACCAAGCACATTGAGTTGGACATCCACTTTGTTCGTGAGCAAGTTGCCCTCGGTCGCGTTCGAGTTCTTCACGTACCGACGTCTCAGCAATTTGCCGATATCATGACGAAGGGATTGCCGTCTACGACTTTTCCGGAGTTTCGCTCCAGTCTATGTGTCGGTGCCGACCCTTCGACTGCGGGGGGGTGTTGAGTAACATATTGTATAGGTATAGGTCCCCGTGTTTTGTCAGGGTTGTACCTGTAATTGTACATGTGTCCGCCTATATATATATATATATATATATATGAGCAGCCGGCCCTATTGGTGCTGTGCAATCTCCAATATCTCTTCTACACTTAGCATTGCATTGCTAATGTTCTAAAGAAAAGGTTATGGTGCTTTGGCAAAAATAAAATCCGTAAATTTTCAAAATACACTTTTAATCTTGGGTGCATATGCTCCTGCCACAAAAAACTATTTAAAATGTTAAAAATTTCCAGACAAGTATTATGTCTGGAAATTTTAGCATACATTTTTTCTAAACATATTACTTGAACAATTAATTAGCTGTCCCTGAAAGATGACGTACACTATTCCTGTGTCTAGATCTGCTTGCTCAGGACAAAACACACTATGGTCGATATGATGTTCCCACTGTGTGTGGCAGCCGTGGTGGTACGATGCCACTACTCCTTGCACCTTCACGTCTCACAAGTCGCATCATCACTAGGACTTGTGTCAAGCATAGAGGAATCAAAGAGTACGTGCTGAGGATGCATTGCATGGCTGCAATTGGCTTCGTTTTGTCGACAAGTGAGTGACCACTCCGTGCAGCTGCGATTGTTCTTTCTTCCCTTCCATGATTAGTCGATACGACGCCTGAGATTGTTCCGGCGATCATCGGAGCATCGCCGGCGAAATATCGGCAGGTTTCCATCGCCTAAGGCTGGTGCCAACGCGGGCGTTAGAGCGGGCGGTACCGCCCGCCCGGAGGCGAGAGCGGGGCGATAGTGAGGCGAGACGGCAGCGCGGGGCGGTGGATCCACTGCCCGGCGGTGAAGGCCATACGCCGGCTCTGGCCGGGCGCCGAGAGGGGGGCGAGAAGGGGGCGAGAGCGGGAGCGGCGCGCTGGCGGGTGGGGGCGGTAGCGGGGCAAGAGCGGGTGGCGCGATTTGATTCGTCCACGTCAGCAAGCCGTTGGGTGATGTGGAGGAGGGAGAAGTGAGAGCTGGGACTATAGCCCGTGCACTGGCACCGTGGGGTGAGAGTGGGGTGAGAGTAAGGGTAAAAACTGACGTGGCGAGGCTATAACCTGTGATGCATTGGCACCAGCCTAATCAGTTACCGCTTGCAAACATCGTCCGAGAAAACTTGCTGACTCAGACGACATGAAACTGCTTAGCAAAGTGACTGCAAATTACCCTCAAACAAATTAAACTGTCGGTATGTCTCAGCACAAACTTAGCATTGCATTGCTAGTGTTCTAAAGAAAAGGTTATGGTGCTTTGGCAAAAATAAAATCCGTAAATTTTCAAAATACACTTTTAATCTTGGGTGCATATGCTCCTGACACAAAAAAACTAATTAAAATGTTAAAAATTTCTAGACATGTATTATTTCTGGAAATTTTATCATACATTTTGTCTAAACATATTACTTGAACAATTAATTAGCTGCCCCTGAAAGATGACGTACATATTATTCCTATGTCTAGCTAGAACTCTAGATCTGCTTGCTCAGGACGAAACACTATGGTCGATATGATGTTCCCACTGTGTGTGGCAGCCGTGGTGGACTGGTGGTACGATGCCACTACTCCTTACACCTTCACGTCTCACAAGTCGCATCATCACTAGGACTTGTGTCAAGCATAGAGGAATCAAAGAGTACGTGCTGAGGATGCATTGCATGGCTGCAATTAGCTTCGTTTTGTCGACAAGTGAGTGACCACTCCGTGCAGCTGCGATTGTTCTTTCTCCCCTTCCATGATTAGTCGATACGACGCCTGAGATTGTTCCGGCGATCATCGGAGCATCGCAGGCGAAATATCTGCTATCAACCGCTTTGATCCCCTTCTCATCTCGTCGCAATCCGCGCCCGCTTTTGCTCCCTCACGCTGCTATCATCCGAGCTGGCTGGGGGTGGAGGAAGTGAAAGCGCAGCTCCGACACATCAGCATCCAATGGCACTTATCCACGGCGCCTCCGGATTGCAGGGACAGCTCGGCGCGCGGAAATACGCCACCAAGAAACACAGCAAGCTCATGTCGACGACGACGTGTCCGTAACACATAAATGAAATCCTGGACGTGGTGGTAGATCGATCGCGCGTACGTGTAGCAAGCTACTAGCAGCCATGGCATACGTGGAGGGATTACGATGGACTAAGACGTGGCGTGAACGTGACATATTGAGTGGTGTGCCTGCCTTACCCGCACACTGAAAAGAAATGGTGTGCTTTTCCTATTCCTAACACTGTAGATATTTCCGACAGCGACGTAGAGGGACATGGTGACTCGTGAGCATGAACATGGGCCACGAGCATCTCTAGCCCAAAAATTACGATTTCAGATCTATAAAAGAGGAACATGATAAATTTTACATAGTGACCAATCCATCATACTTCCGCCGAAAATCCATAAATATGCCATACGCCGAGCACCTTCGTCTGGAGTCCGATCAAATCGTTGCCGTATTCCGCGACGGCGCCTCGATCACGGTACACTTTTGTAAAACCGAAGACAAATCATGAAGGAGGTATCCCAGCTATTACCGGGAGAGCATACGCTCGCCGACATGGAGCAGGGCCAGCGACCCACCTTGCTGCGATGAAGCAGGGAGGCGTGGAGCCAGCTCTCGTGCACGGGCCCGCGTCGCGGGTGCAGGGCGGCCATTGATGGCAGAGGGGGTAGCCGAATGGCGCATGGGCAGGGCCCACGTCACCATGGTAGTGAGCCAGCGGAGTAGGGGCTAAGCGAACGAGATGGGCAGTTAGGGAAGATGGCCACCCTAGGAAAAAAGAAAATAGAAGAAAAAACACTCACATGTGGGCCTATGCTGGGGATTTTATTTCACGGTATCTGATTCGAGGCGTGTCATGTCGTAAAAATGGTTTGCGGTAAACTAGAAAATACTTTTGCCAATGTTAACCTTTGCCTCCTTGGATCCTGGATCATCTAAAGACTATGGGAAACTTTGGAAGACTCTTGTGGATACCAAGTATAATACAAACAACCCCAACATTTTTTGTAGTTTCACAACTGGGTTTCCCAGTTCTGGAAAAGAGTGATGTGGGCTGTTTAAACTGTTAAATTTTGGTATAGATGGAAAGTTGGGGATGACAGAAATGTTAGGTTCTAGGAGGACATGGTTTGGCAATTCCCCTTTAGCTGTGCAATTTTTTGAGTTATATGTAATCTATAATGAACAGAATAAAACCATTGCCCATATATGGGATGGTTCTACTCTAATGCTCACTTTTAGAAGAGAGCTAATTACACCTCTAGTCCTACAACTTGTGCATCATGTGAAGGTTTAGTCCTAGATCTTGTAAAACCTACAGCAGCATCCTACAACTTGCAAATCATGTGAAGATTTGGTCCTCAATCGATTAAAAACTGACACGTGGCATTGTAGTTTTTTTTTAGAAAAAAACCGTAATGTTTTTATCTTCCAAATCTGTCCTTGATACCGACCTCACGACCAGAGGGCCAAAGTAGAGTGCTTTAGCCACTAGACCAGACAACACTCTTTGTAGAGTATCAGCACGTTAGCCTATTTAATCTGTGAATACTAGAGAGAAAAATTAGACTGATCACATAAAATTTTATTTACCAGATGAGGATTCGAAGTCGCGAATAAGCTAGTAGTGACGCTTAAACGAGAATACCGCTTAACTACAAACTCTTTCTATTTTACTTGAGGAAGTAGTTTTCTTATACACACTCCGTTTGTTAAATTTTATAAAATTAATAGCAAGAGTTTCAAATACGAATCATCTTCCAGGTTCGAAACATCAAGCACAAGATATTTACTGTATATATAAGGAACTAGAGAATATGAGGTTTAGAATACAGATTCAAGTATATCTTTAGCATTCTTAAAATAATATATATTGCGCACAACAGTATATTGTTATCTTTTTCGCAAAGAAACTTTTTTTTTTACATCAGCACCGCCTCCAGTTAACAAACATGCAACACTTCTAATTGGCATCCTTAGAATTAGAAAGTCCAAATGTGAATAAGAAATAGAAGTGTGGCAGTAACATATGAAGATATATACTTATATATATATACTATAAGTTAATATGAGAAAAAGTAAATGCGGCACATGAAGTTGGCCTTCATATAACATCATATTCCCTTAATATGATAATCCGCATACCTGCAAAATTGGGAATCCAAACTTCAAAAAATACATGCCAATTGGCCATACATATTTTCCTGTTCCGATTTGGGGAAGTCTTGGTTTTATACAAACTAATAAGTAGTATGAAACAATAGAAGAATACAACCTTTAGAAAACTATTATTTACTACATGTATATATTAGAACTCAATTCCTCTGTATTAACAGTTAAAGACAAAACACTCTATTATATAAAATAGTATATATGTTGAATTGTATTTGCAATCTATTTTATATTTCTCTAATGAAATATATACCAATTTCACAAAGTTTACATGTTCATGTTTCTCATGTATTTTACTTACTACACGAGTTGCAGTAAAAATGGAATACACAACTAAAAACACCGAGAATACATTTAGACAATATATCAAAGATGGTGATGATTTCTTGGTTAATTTAGAAATAAGTTATACCAGTTAGTTATCAATGTTTCTAGTAAAGTTCACAAGTGACATATTCTCATGTATTTTACGTACAAATATAATTGTTTTCCAAAAATGATCCTTAGTGTTGACTTAAAATAGTTATTTCTTAGTCATCCCAGGAACAAGAGAACTTGTAAAACAAATACTCCGAGGCCAGGAAAAATATATCTATTTATGAAATGTAGGATTGCAATCACAAATCGTGCACTATGAAGTTTTAGAAAACGTGTTCTAGATCTAGCTAAATGGGGTGTACATTACTTAATTTTTTAAGGACAACTCCCAGGCCAGGGAAAAAAAATACTCTCATGACAGGGAAAATATGTCTATTTACGGTGTTTGCAATAAAAAATCGTGCACTATAAAATTTTAGAAAACAAATGCTTCACCGTGAAAATTGTATACAGTAAACTAGTCTCTACTACTTATAAAGGCACGAAGTGCCGTTGGAAAATTAAATCTCGACCATCCATCCATCTTGATCCAACAATCCAGATTGATTTGTTCTCCCCACCTCCTAGGACTAATTTAAGCCTACTGCTAAACAAAAATCACGCAATAATTACTGACTGCCATATATACATACAGATTAATAGGAGAGAAATTCCGTGATATAACTATCATGCAGAGCAAATCACACAATAATTAATTCGAATGATTCAGTGTCTTTCCATGCAGGCACTACAAGGCGATTATGGGAGATGGGCCTCCCTGCTGGAGGTCGTCCGTCACCAACCACCACAACTCACACGCATTCCCTGCAGCAAATCAACCAACGACGCCCAGCCTCCACACCGGCACGCCCAGCCTCCAGAACACGCAGCCACACCCCGCAACTGCATCGCCCAGGTCCAAGACATTGGGTGGAACTCTACACACCGGCGAGCAGCGCGAGGGCGCGATCATGTCCCAAAAGCCGCCGCCGCAAAACGAAAATTCAGGTTTTCTACAGATCAAAACAAACATTACGGCTGTATACTGCTTCATTATCCTCATTTTCATATCCAATATGTGGTTTATATAGATCCTGGAGATACCAATCATGCACGTGCTGCTTTTGGACATGTTAATGCTAATAGACAATCACAGTTGTCCACTTTAACTGAAGGTATTCTTTCATGATCGACTGTTTTCCTTGGATCGTTGGCTTCCAACTTTGTATATTCTGGAATAAACAACAGATATGATATCAGATTAAAAATGCGCTCAAAATTCGCAAGCCATAAACATATGTGAAAACATATATAATTATGTACATCATGTTGTACTGTTGTTGGAACAAATGATACACTGTGCGATGGACCACCATACCTTCCAGTTCTTATTATCAAATTTATGTATAGTTCACATGCAAATGTTCTAATATTTTCCATGAAAAAATGTGTCAGGAGTAATGGTTCGGCCTGCTTTAGAAAATATTACAAATATATTCATCCGCCGTTCTGATTCCACACAAGGTAAAGACGAAAACATTATTTTTAAACAGCTTTCCTAATCACGTGCTTACTATTGGATCTTTGATAATAATATGATATGTTTGCAATTTTGCATTCATCGTTACAGGTGGTCTAAATATTTCACGTGTTGTTGAAAATCAGCCTACACAATCTAACTGTCATGAAGGTATTATGACTGTTTTTTGTATTGTCACTTCCGCATATATCGTTAACTAAATCTTTCTTCCGTTTTGCTCTAAATCATGGCCTGCATTCTTTAGCTTCTCCAAGTGCAATTAAAAATTGTAAGTCAAACATTCAAGAGCAATCAAATAAGCGTGCCAGGGAGCAATATGCAAATATGAGCGTCGAAAAGAAAGAGGCGTATCTCAAAAAAAGGCGTGACAATTATCATAAACAGAAGGCTATTATGGAAGCATCTACTGCTATTACGGAAGCATCTGCTGTTGAAGGTTTTCATTTGGATTCTTCTAAATCCAAACCTCGGTTTATGAATGTCCATAACCAATCGACTCAGCCTTCAATGGAAATGTCTCAGATAACCAATGCCCGATTGTTTCGGACTCCTATGGATGTGCCTCATAAAGACAGTAACCAATTGTTTCAGTCTCCTACTATGGATGTGTCTCAGAAGTGCAGTAACCAATTGGGTCAACTTCCTATGAATGTGTCTCCAAAAGCCAGAAACCACATGTTTCAGTCTCCTATAGATGTTTCTCAAATAGCCAATGACAATAAATTTCAGTCTCATATGGATGTTTCTCAAATAGATTGTAATCATATGTTTCAGTCTCCTATGGATGTTTCTCAAATAGATTGTAACCATATGTTTCAGTCTCCTATGTATGGACGAAATTTGCTTAAAAGTTTCCAGGATGTTATGGGCAACCCTGGTAAACACTTATGCTGCATTTCCATTAATTTTATTCTATCTATAATATTATATGAGATCATAAAATCTTATATATTGTCTACTGGAAAAACATTAAAATTTCAGGCCGATCTATCCCATGGAAAAACAATCATTATGTCTACTGAATAAGTACATATCATATCTTGGTTCTTGAATCTTTGCCTAAGCTGAATCGGAAAATCCTCCTATAGCAAGAAAGAAAACACAGAGAGGATGGACCCGCCTGGATGGAGTCCCTGGAGGACAGGCTTGAGCGGAGGCATGGACCAGGGTTTCCGGCCAGAGGTGGTCGTCGGTGGAATGGTCGTCCTCCAGCCGGTCGTGGGTCAGCGGTCGCTGGAGGTCGAAGTGGAGGCGTCGGTCAGACAGGAGGCGGGATGGGGGAGAGCTGGAGCCGGTGTGCTGCAGGGAGGACCGGAGGAGGGGCAGGCCGGGGGAGGAGCAAGGACGCCCTTGAGGCGGCAGGTATCGATGCTCTCGGCCGACGCAGCGATGGGGGACATGGGAAGCAGTGAGGAGTGAGGGGAAGGACATGCGCTGGGAGAGATGAGGTGAGTATAATGTTTTTCTTTTCTTTTGGAAAATCGGTGGGGAACTGGGGATAGAAGTTTTTTTTTTGAACCATGGGGATAGAAGTTGTGACTTGCTCGCTGAGTGAGTGGTTCATGCCATCAAGGCGAGATACAGTGGCTTTGCAAATGACACACTAAAATATATTTTTTGCGGGTAAAAGAAAAAATGTGATTGATGGTATATACATAGTATAAAACGTGCGTTGCACGTGCAGGCTTACTAGTTTAGAACAAACGGACATGCATTCGTATTTCACTCCACACCTAATCGTTTACTGGAATAGTTTATATTGCACAACTTGCATACTCAATCATAATAGTCTCCTCATAATCATTGATAACTTGCAAAGCTATATTCATTCAGATAAAACTTGTACTAAACAAGGAAGAATAAAAGACATGATGAAGCAGATCACAGTATAATGGTTTGATCACAACTACTCAAATGCTTGCTTGAGATGGAGAGAAATAGGTTTACTGACTCAACATAAAGTAAAAGACAGGCCCTTCGCAGAGGGAAGCAGGGATTAAATCATGTGCTAGAGCTTTTCAGTTTTGAAATCATATAGAGATAATAAAAGTAACATTTTGAGAGGTGTTTGTTGTTGTCAACGACTAGTAGCGGGTACTCTAACCCCCTTGCCAGACAACCTTCAAAGAGCGGCTCCCATTTTATTTTTATTTTATGTGGCACTCCTTCCAACCTTTCTTTCACAAACCATGGCTAACCGAATCCTCGGGTGCCTGCCAACAATCTCATACCATGAAGGAGTGCCTTTTTATTTTGGTTTTATTATGATGATGACACTCCCCCCAACCTTTGCTTACACAAGCCATGGCTAACCGAATCCTTCGGGTGCCGTCCATCAATCACATACCATGGAGGAGTGTCTATTTAGTTTAATTAATTTGGGACTGGGAATCCCATTGCCAGCTCTTTTTGCAAAATTATTGGATAAGCGGATGAAGCCACTAGTCCATTGGTGAATGTTGCCCAACAAGATTGAAAGATAAAACACCACATACTTCCTCATGAGATATAAAACATTGACACAAATAAGAGATAGTATATTTTGAATTATTTAAAGGTAGCACATGAAGTATTTACTTGGAATGGCAGAAAATACCATGTAGTAGGTAGGTATGGTGGACACAAATGGCATAGGTTTGGGTTAAGGTTTGGATGCACGAGAAGTATTCCCTCTCAGTACAGGTCTTTGGCTAGCAAGGTTATTTAGCAAGCATAAGAGTCGAAGGAAACAAACAAATATACATGTGATAGAAACAATCATGCATCTTCCTTATAAGCACAAACAATTTTAACTTCAGAATAATAAGCTATGAGCTAACAAGAAAGAAAGACAATGAAACAACTACATGTATTTCTCTTTTCTACTTAAACCTCAAAGTGTTGTTGCTATTGACCAATGCTAAGTTTGCCAAAACCAAATAGATTTATTCAATGCTCCCAAAGTGATACCAATACTAACAACAAGGTAAATCATATAATAGAGATTGCAAACTAAAATAAGATGTGCAATATGTAAATGATAAGACTTCTCATTAATATTCCATAACGATAACTCACACCAAGGGATACATAGACAACCAACTAAAGGAGAGATACTTCCAAACTGCAACCCATCTTATATGATAACTTCCCCACTCATGATATGACACTACTTGATAGTAAAAAGTAAAAGATAGTGATGATGTGATACCGCGACACTCCCCCAAGCTTGGAACAAACCAAGGGGATGCCAATACCGCTGATGAATTACTCCTTCGGCGATGGTGGTGATGAATTCCTGACAAGCTTCTCAACAAGCTCCTGAAGCTCATCAATCTTGTATGTGAGGTTGTGAATCATCTCCGAATTGTGCTCGACGCGGTTAAGAAGTATGTCCGACGGCGAGTCCCAATTCTTGGAGTTATTTCCCCACTCTTCACCTTCAGGCTTCGTCCTTCCTGCAGCGTTAGAATGATCTATATCCCTGCTGGGCAATGCTGCCCTGGGAATCCTTTCAATTTGATTATTGAAAATTAGATTGCGGAAGGGATGATGAGTGCCTGAGAAAGATGTCTTCGGAGCTAGGTAATGACGTGGAACCCCTCCTCCGGTGCGAATTCTTGCGCTCTTGTTTGCACTGAAGGGATTGTCCACCACCTTGACGCTTGCGATGGTAGCACGCGGGTGTGCACGCGAGTCTTCCTCCACCTCTTCTTCATCTTCTTCCTTGACGCTCTTGTCTTCCTCTTTCCACTCAAGATCTTGATTATCTTCATCCGGAAGCTCCTTGCCCTTGTTCTTGGAGACCATGGTGCTTCTAAACTGAAAACAGATCCTGGCAGAAACAGCTCGAAACAAAACACGTCGAGAAAACGATATACGGACCTCCAGGGGTCCGGGGGATTATATAGCAAAAAAATTCACGACAAAAGGAAAGTACCAGATTGAACCAGAGTCGGAAAGGGGCGACGAGGCGGCCAAACCATAGGGCGGCGCGGGCCCAGGCCAGGCCGCGCCGGCCTATGGTGGCACGCCCTTGTGCGTCTCCTCCACTCCGTTTCGATCTCGTAATCTTTCATATTTTCCAAAAACAGCAAAAATATTGTTCGGAAAGTAAATTGCGAACTTTTCATTACCAGTACTGTTACCTATTCAAAGTCGAGTTCTGGCGGACTGTCAACTTGTCCTTTGATGAAAGCCTCCGGTGTTTCCACTCGAATAATATCAACATCAACATTATAAGAATCACCTGAGATATAATGCTTGAGTCTTTGTCCATTCACCACTTGCGTGGCATTGCCTTGGAGAGAGCTAATTTTAATTGCTCCTGAACGATACACCTCCTCAACAACATACGGTCCTTCCCATTTCGAGAGTAATTTCCCTGCAAAGAATCTGAGACGAGACCGATACAATAGGACTTTATCTCCAATATTAAATTCTCTTTTGATAATCCTTCTATCATGCCATTTTTTAACTTTCTCTTTAAAGAGTTTAGCATTTTCGTAAGCTTCACTTCTCCATTCATCTAGAGAACTCAATTGCAACAACCTCTTATTACCGGCAAGTTTAGGATCTTTATTTAATTCTCTAACAGCCCAATAAGCTTTGTGCTCTAGTTCTAAAGGTAAATGACAAGCTTTCCCATAAACCATTTTATAAGGTGACATTCCCATGGGATTTTTATAAGCAGTTCTATAAGCCCAAAGTGCATCCTTCAATTTACTAGCCCAATTCTTTCTAGTTTTATTAACAGTCTTTTGCAAGATAGATTTAATCTCTCTATTTGATAATTCTACTTGCCCACTAGTTTGAGGATGATAAGCGGAAGCAATTCTATGATTAATACCATATTTAGCAAGAGTTTTTCTAAAACCACCATGAATAAAATGAGAACCTCAATCAGTCATAATATATCTAGGAACTCCAAATCTAGGAAAAATAATATCTAAAAGCATTCTTAAAGAGGTCTCACCATCAGCACTTTTTGTAGGTATGGCTTCCACCCATTTAGTAACATAATCAACAGCAACAAGTATATGAGTGTTACCTTCTGAAGAGGGAAAAGGTCCCATGAAGTCAAATCCCCAACAATCAAATGGTTCAATAACAAGAGTATAATTCATCGGCATTTCATTGCGTCTGGAGATATTACCAACCCTTTGGCATTCATCACAAGATAAAATGAACTTCCTTGCATCTTTGAAGAGAGTTGGCCAATAAAAACCTGATTGTAGAACCTTTTGCGCGGTTCTTTCTCCGGCGTGATGTCCTCCATAAGCACTACCATGACATTTACTCAATATCTCCTGTTGTTCATATTCGGGAACACATCTTCGCAGAATACCATCCACTCCTTCTTTATATAAGTGTGGGTCATCCCAGAAATAATGCCTCAAGTCATAAAAGAATTTCCTCCTTTGCTGAGCTGAAAAGGTTGGAGGCAAATACTTGGAAACAATAAAGTTAGCATAATCAGCATACCAAGGACTGTCTCGCGAACTCACCTTTATTGCAGCCAATTGTTCATTTGGAAAACTATCATTAACAGGAACAGGATCATAAGCAATATTTTCCAATCTAGACAAATTATCAACAGGGATTATCAGCACCTTTCCTATCTACAATGTGTAAATCAAATTCTTGCAACAGAAGTACCCATCTAATAAGCCTTGGCTTAGCATCTTTCTTTTGCATAAGGTATCTGATTGCAGCATGATCAGTATGAATAGTAACTTTTGAATCAACAATATAAGACCTAAACTTATCACAAGCAAAAACTACAGCTAACAATTCCTTTTCAGTAGTAGCATAATTTCTTTGAGCAGCATCAAGAGTTTTACTAGCATAATGAATAACATTTAGTTTTTTATTTACCCGCTGTCCAAGAACAGCGCCTACAGCAAAATCACTAGCATCACACATAATTTCAAATGGTAAATTCCAATCAGGAGGTTCAACTATAGGAGCAGTTGTTAAGGCTTTCTTTAGAGTTTCAAAAGCTTCCTTACAATCGTCATCAAAAACAAAAGGTACATCTTTTTGAAGAAGATTAGTAAGAGGCTTTGAAATCTTGGAGAAGTCTTTAATAAACCTCCTATAAAACCCAAAGACATGACCAAGAACACTACGAATACCTTTAACATCCCTGGGATAGGGCATCTTCTCAATTGCTTCAACTTTAGCTCTATCAACTTCAATACCTCTCTCGGAAATTTTATGTCCCAATACAATTCCTTCATTAACCATAAAGTGGCATTTCTCCCAATTAAGAACAAGGTTAGTTTCTTCACATCTCTGCAAAACTTTATCGAGGTTCCGCAAGCAATTATCAAAAGAATTCCCATAGACAGAAAAATCATCCATGAATACCTCTACAATACTTTCGCAAAAACCATGAAAAATAGCAGACATGCATCTTTGAAAAGTAGCAGGAGCATTACACAAACCAAAAGGCATACGTCTATAAGCATAAGTTCCATAGGGACAAGTGAAAGTGGTTTTCTCTTGATCCTTAGTTTTAACAAGACAATTTGTGAAAATCCAGAATAACCATCAAGAAAACAAAAATGAGTATTTTTAGATAACCTTTCTAACATTTGATCAATAAAAGGCAAAGGGTAATGATCTTTCTTAGTAACTTTATTAACTTTTCGATAATCAATGCACATTCTATACCCTACAACTACTCTTTGAGGTATGAGCTCATCATTATCATTAGGTACAACAGTCATTCCTCCTTTCTTAGGAACACAATGCACAGGACTAACCCATCTACTATCAGCAATAGGATATATAATACCAGCTTCAAGAAGTCGTAATACCTCATTTCTTACCACATCCTTCATCTTAGGAATTAGACGACGCTGAGGTTCAACAACAGGCTTCGCATCATCTTCCATATTGATGGCGTGTTGGCAAATAGAGGGAGAAATCCCCTTCAAATCATCAAGAGTGTAGCCAATAGCACCTCGGTGTTTCTTCAGTATTTCCAATAGCCTTTCTTCTTCAAACTCTGTATGCTTAGAACTAATAATAACAGGATATATTTTCTTATCATCAATATGAGCATATTTAAGATTATCAGGCAAAGGTTTTAAATCAAAGACAGGATCTTCCTTTGGTGGCGGTGTTGTACCCAGATCTTCCACCGGTAAATCATGCTTAAGAATAGGTTGGCGAAGAAAAATTTCCTCAAGCTCATCTCTTTCTTTCCTAAAAACTTCACTCCCGCTATTCTCCAAATGTTGCTGCAAAGGATTATTAGGAACAAGAACAATAGATGCACATTGTTCCATTTTAAAATCACTACTAGGCAAATCAGCTTTATAAGGAGTTTTGGTAAATTTAGAGAAGTTAAACTCATATGATTCACCAGCAAATTTAGTCAAAATTTTCTCTTTCTTGCAATCTATAATAGCTCCACAAGTATTTAGAAAAGGTCTACCAAAAATAATAGGACAATAATCACTAGCAGCAGAACCAAGTACCAAAAAGTCAGCAGGATATTTAATCTTACCGCATAAAATTTCCACATCTCGAACAATACCAATTGGAGAAATAGTTTCTCTATTAGCTAGCTGAATAACCACATCAATATCTTCAAGTTCACAAGAACCAATTTCGTGCATAATCTCCGTATAAAGCTCATAAGGAATAGCACTAATACTTGCACCAATATCACATAAACCATAATAGCAATGATCACCAATTCTAACAGATAGCATAGGAACACTAGCTTGCTTGGGTTTATTAGGATGTGAAACAATATTAGAAGCATCTTCACAGAAAATAATATGACCTTCCTCCAAATTTTTAGTCACAAGATCTTTAACTATTGCAACAGCAGGTTCAACTTTTATTTGTTCTTCAGGTTCTATAGGTTTCTTTTCACTTTTATGAACCGCACTATTTATAACAGAGTACTCCTTCATCTTAGCAGGGAAAGGAGTTTTTTCAATATAAGCTTCAGGAATAACATGATCAACAGTTTCAACTACAACGCATTTATAAATAGATGAATCAATTTTATCTTTATACGGTTCATGATACTTATCAAAATTCTTCTTAGGCAATTCATAATGAGAGGCAAAAGCTTTATAAAGATTTGCAGCAACTTGAGAATCAAGACCATAAGTAGCACTCATATTACGAAATTTATCAGTATCCATAAAAGGTTCAATGCATTTGTAATCATAATTTATACCTGATTCTCGATCTTTGTCGATCTCCCATCCTTCAGTATTTTCCTGGATCCGATTAAGAAGGTCCCTTTTAAACTCTTCCTTATTGCGCGTGAATGATCCAGAACAAGAAGTATCCAGCAAGGTCTTGTCTTCAAAAGAAAGTCTTGCATAGAAATTATCAATAATAACATTACCAGGAAGCTCATGAATGGGGCATTTGAGCATTAAAGACTTCAATCTCCCCCACGCTTGGGCAATACTCTCTCCATCATGAGGCCAAAAATTATATATGCGATTCCGATCCTTGTGAATTTCACTTGGAGGATAGAACTTAGAATAAAACCGGGGCACAATATCATTCCATTCAAGAGAATCCCCATTATCCAGTAATTTATACCAATGCGCTGCTTTACCAGACAGCGATATAGCGAATAGTTTCTTCCTCACTTCATCCATAGCAATACCTGCACACTTGAATAAACCGCATAATTCATGCAAGACCAATAAATGATCTCCAGGGTCGACAGTTCCATCCCCTGTATAACGGTTATTCACTACGCGTTCAATAATTTTCATAGGTATTTTGTATGGTATCTCTTCTTTACATGGCGCCTCATCCACTACCGTTGCAGTAGTAGCAGATTTTCCAAATAAACATTCGAGAGAAGATCTCTCCATAATGAATTATGGCAGCAGGCAGAAATAAAATCAGCACAAACAGTAGATATTTCCCTTACCAATTCCACTTACCAATAGCGCTTCACTCCCCGGCACCGGCGCTTTAAAAATAGTCTTGATGACCCACAAGTATAGGGGGTGTATCGTAGTATCTTCGATAAGTAAGAACGTCGATCCCAACGAGGAGCAGAAGGTGTTGACAAGCAGTTTCGATGAAGGATTCACTGTAAATGCTCACAGACAAGTATTCAGGGGGTTTTGATGTAACAGATGAATAAAGTACGAGTAAGTAAAGTGCGAGAGTAACAATTGCAGCGAGTGGCCCAATCCTTTTTAGCACAAAGGACAAGCCGGGTTGTTTACTTATAATGACCAAACGTTCTCGAGGACACACGGGATTTTAGTCTAGTGCTTTCGCTACATACGGCTAAATAATCTTCATTGTTATGATAAGTGTTGTGTGGGTGAACCTATGCTAATGTACCGCCCTTCCTAGGACTAATACATACTTGTGATTATACCCCTTGCAAGCATCCGCAACTACAAGAAAGTAATTAAGAATAAATCTAACCACGGCCTTAAACTACGAGATCTGCTATCCCTCCCCGCATCGATATACCAACGGGGGTTTAGGTTTCTGTCACTCCGGCAACCCCGCAATTGGCAAACGAGTACAAGATGCATTCCCCTAGGCCCATAAAGGTGAAGTGTCATGTAGTCGACGTTCACATGACACCACTAGAAGAATAATACCACAACTTAAATATCATACCATTGAATATTACTCAACCATAGTTCACTACTAACAGTTAGACTTCACCCATGTCCTCAAGAACTAAACGAACTACTCACGAGACATCATATGGAACATGATCAGAGGTGATATGATGATGAATAACAATCTGAACATAAATCTTGGTTCAATGGTTTCACTCAATAGCATCAACAACAAGTAGAAATCGATACCGGGAGAGTTTCCCCTATCAAACAATCAAGATCAAACCCAAATTGCTACGGCGGTGACGATGTCCAGCGGTGGAGACGGCGGTGATGATGGTGGAGATGATGATGATGGTGATGGAGATGATGTCCAGCTCGATGACGGTGACGATGGCGTCGATTTCCCCCTCCGGGAGGGAATTTCCCCAGCGGATCTCAGCCCGCCGGAGAGCTCTTTTCTCTCTGGTGTTCTCCACCCCGCAGAGGCGGCTGTAACTCTTCGTGAGGTACCCTCTGTGGCTTAGGTCTTCGGGACGAAGGGTTTCACGAAGAAAAGGAGGCGAAAGAGGCTGTGGGGCCCCCACACCACAAGGTGGCGCGGCCAGGCCATGGGCCGCGCCGGCCTGTGGTCTGGCCCCACCTTGGGTCTTCTCAGCTCCCCCTTCTGGCTTCCTTCGTCATCTGGAAAAATAGGATTTTTGGTATAATTTCCTTCCACAGTTGATCTTCCGAAATATTGCGTTCTGACGGTGCTTTTTTCCAGCAGAATCCTGGCTCCGGTGCTCAATCCTCCAATAATGATGAAACATGCAAAATAGATGAAATAACATAAGTATTGTGTCCAAATATGAAATATATCAATGAATAACAGCAAATTATGATACAAAATAGTGATGCAAATTGGACGTATCAGTGTGCACCCAAACATCCTTATCCCACCGACAGTTTTCATAGATGACACAAAAACCACCTTTAGTCCCGGTTGCACCCACCAGCCGGGACTAAAGCTTACCCAGACGTCCTTATCCCACCGACAACTTCCTCTTCTTCCCGCCATTTCTTCCCTGTCTTCCCGCCTCTTTCTTCCCGCCAATTTCTTCCTGCCTCTTTCTTCCCGCCTCCTGTCTTCCCGCTCCCATTTTTCCCGCCATTTCTCACTACATATATGTAGCCCGGCTTGGCCAGCATTATCACATCTCTACGATCTCTCATCACTCTCTCATGGCTTCCACCGCACCCACTCTAACCTACCAGCAGGTGGAGGAGCTTTGCGCCTCGAACTACCCTTGCCCACCGGGCTACCGCGTCCCCGCCTGCTGGAGCCTAAGCGCCGGCGGCGTGAAGGTCCCTCCCGTCCCTCAGGGTACTGCACGTCGGGCGGCCATCACGAACCACTACTACCTCGACCTCACGCCGGAGCAGCGGATGAATCCCCGCTGGCATCCCGATAACTAGCATACTTGGGACGCCTTCTTCATCAATCGGCGTGAGAGGGCGCTCGCCAGGTATGAGGAGGACGGTTTGCCTCCTGGGAACTTCAGTCATAGAATGGCCGTCCATACATATCGTTGATTTCCTTCCGATCGTGCCTTTTCCACTTAGTCTCCCCTCGTGCCGCGATCGAGGAAGACCAATCGGCTTAAGGTCAGGAACAAAGTCAACACAAAACTCAATTACCTCCTCATTTCCATAGCCCTTGGCGATGCTTCCTTCTGGCCTAGCACGGTTACGAACATATTTCTTTAATACTCCCATGAACCTCTCGAAGGGGAACATATTGTATAGAAATACAGGACCGAGAATGGAAATCTCTTCGACTAGGTGAACCAGGAGGTGCGTCATAATATTGAAGAAGGATGGCGGGAACACCAACTCGAAACTGACAAGACATTGGACCACATCGTTCTGTAACCGTGGTAGAACTTCTGGATTGATTACCTTCTGAGAGATTGCATTGAGGAATGCACATAGCTTCACAATGGCTACTCGAACATTTTCCGGCAGGAGCCCCCTCAAAGCAATCGGAAGCAATTGCGTCATAATCACGTGGCAGTCGTGAAACTTCAGGTTTTGGAACTTTTTCTCCGCCATGTTTATTATTTCCTTTATATTGGACGAGAATCCAGACGGGACCTTCATACTGCTCAGGCATTCAAAAAATATGACCTTCTCTTCTTTGGTCAGAGCGTAGCTGGCACGACCTTGAAACCATTCCGGATGCCGGTCATCAGGGTCTTTCAAACGTTGCTGGTCCTGCCGTGCTTCCTTTGTATCATTTGTCTTCCCATACACGCCCAAGAAACTTAGGAGGTTCACACAAATATTCTTCGTAACATGCATCACGTCGATTGCAGAGCGGATATCTAGGACTTTCCAATATTCTAGCTCCCAGAATATAGATTTCTTCTTCCACATGGCTGCGTGCCCGTCAGCTCCCTTCGGAACTGATTGTCCGCCAGGACCCTTTCCAAAGATGACTTTCAAATCCTTGATCATATCAAATACCTCAGCACCAGTGTGTTCCGCAGGCTTCGGCCGGTGATCTGCCTTGCCGTTGTAATGCTTGCCTTTCTTTCTTACTGGATGAATTTTCGGAAGAAATCGACGATTCCCAAGGTACACGTTCTTCTTACAATTTGGCAAATGTACACTTTCAGTCTCATGTAAGCAGTGCGTGCATGCATTGTATCCCTTATTTGACAGTCCCGGAAGGTTACTAAGAGCAGGCCAATCGTTGATGGTTACGAAAATCAACGCTCGTAGGTCAAATTCCTCTTCTTTGTGCTCATCCCACACACGGACACCAGGTCTGCCCCACAGCTGTAAAAGTTCATCAACTAATGGCCTTAGGTACACATCGATGTCGTTGCCGGGTTGCTTCGGACCTTGGATGAGCACTGGCATCATAATGAACTTCCGCTTCATGCACAACCAAGGAGGAAGGTTGTAGATGCATAGAGTCACGGGCCAGGTGCTATGGCTGGAGCTCTGCTCCCAAAAGGATTCATGCCATCTGTACTTAGACCAAATCTTATGTTCCTTGCATCAGCTGCAAAATCTTTGAACTCTCTATCGATCTTTCTCCATTGCGTTCCATCTGCGGGGTGTCTCAACTCCCGTCCGACTTACGGTCCTCTTTGTGCCATCACAACAACTTGGCATGCTCTTTGTTCCTGAACAGACGTTTCAACCGTAGTATTATAGGAGCATACCACATCACCTTGGCGGGAACCCTCTTCATGGGTTTCTCGCCCTCAACATCGTCACCAGGGTCATCGGCTCTGATCTTATAACGCAATGCAGTGCATACCGGACATTCATTCAAATTCTCGTATTCACCGCGGTAGAGGATGCAGTCGTTGATGCATGCATGTATCTTCAGAACCTCTAAACCTAGAGGGCAGACAACCTTCTTTGCTTCGTACGTACTGGCGGGCAACTCGTTATTCTTTGGAAACATATTCTTCAACATTTTCAGCAAGTTTTCAAATGCCGAGTCAGCTACACCTGCCTGTGCCTTCCATTTCAAGAAATCCGGTGCGCAGCCCAGCCTTTTTCAGCACCATTATCGCATCCGGGGTACAGCGACTTTCTGTGATCCTCTAACATGCGATCCAAATTCTCCCTCTCCTTTTCAGTTTCGCAGCGTCTCCGTGCATCAGCAATGGTCCGACCAAGATCATCAACGGGCTCATCACGTGCCTCTTCTTCACCTTCCCCTTCACCTTCAGCATCCTCCATGAAAGTATCACCGAAATGATCAAGATAGTTTTCATCGATGAAATCATCCCCTTCTTCATCTTCTTCCATTATAACCCCTCTTTCTCCATGCTTGGTCCAACAATTATAGC
The DNA here is from genome assembly GCF_019359855.2 of Lolium perenne. Lineage (NCBI taxonomy): Eukaryota > Viridiplantae > Streptophyta > Magnoliopsida > Poales > Poaceae > Lolium > Lolium perenne. The sequence goes on from NC_067250.2 coordinate 128,942,983, forward strand.
TTGGCATGAAACCGTGCCGAAGCAGGTGCAGGTGAACTTCTCTTGAGGAAGAGTAACCCTTCTGATTCTTACAGTCAACACATGGACAGATAACAAAACCCTTCTGCTTGTTCGCATTAGCCACTACGAGGAAATCTTTCAAACCCGTAGTGAACTCGCCGGAGAGTCGGTTACCGTACATCCATTGCCGATTCATCTGCATTATTATAATATAAAATATATAATTAACCATCATGCATTTGTTAAACTAACTAGCTATAAACAATAGAAATTAAACAATGAACTACACACATGCATATTTTATCAATGACACATATGAAAGGTTCAAGTTGCTAACCGCGATCGAGGAGGAAAAAATAAATGAGGAAGCTCAAGTGTGGCTCCGACACTTCATATCATGTTTGTTTCATGCTCTTGGGGCATTTCATCAAACATCTTGTGTGCATAAGGGGAACCAAAAGCAAACCTACACCCCCTTGTGAAGCTTGTGAAGAGAAGTGGCACCAAATGACTAAGTCTTGTGAGTGAGGCCCTTTTATAGGGATGGGCCTTTAGTCCCGGTTGGCACAGCCAACCGCGACTAAAGGCCTTCGGGCCAGGCCTGAGGACCTTTAGTCGCGGTTGGCCTGGCCAACCGCGCCCAGGTCTTTAGTCGCGGTTGGCCACCCGAACCGCGACTAAAGACCCCATTAGTCGCGGTTCCTATATTTTGATGACTAATGGGGCTGGACGGAAGGCCATTTTTCTACCAGTGCTAGTCATTCCGGGTGCACCATGTAGCTTGAGATGAGATCGATGTTCAGATGCATGACAGAAGATATTCTGGGACTACTCTTTTGACTGACGATGGCAACATTTAGATGTAGTTTACGCGATAACTCGACGTCCTATATGGCTCATGATGAGAAAACGAAAAGCTGGATGTTTGAAACCTTGTTATTTGTGAATTCCCTTGAAAGTCCAGACCTTTTGTGAAACCTTGTTAATTAGTTGATGGAAAAGTTCCTAGGGATTTCTTAGGAAAAATGTCCTACTAGAGGCAATCTTATAAATCTAACAATACATTTTTCTACCAGTGCTTGTTTCCTTAACCAAATTAATAATTAATTTTTTTGCTCAAGATATTTAATACTCTAAGGTGTGGACGTACTCACTAGCTGGAGTAGTAATGTATTTGGATGCATCTTCCGACACAAGCCTGTTTTAAGATGCACGCAATTGTAGGATGCAGTATATATATAGGGCGGCACAGAGCAACATTTACAATGTCTCTCTTACACACTGCGTCTGCGTGTACCGTACCTACCACTGGGCGCCTCTCTGACACACCAAAAATGTCGGCCGCGGTTTCTTACCGTGGTCTCTCGATCGAGTTTCCGTGCAACTATTTCACATGGCACAATTGCAGAGCAGAAATGTAGGACTGACAGTGAGATGCACCGGCTGGAACAACGTACACTCGACACTCCAATGATGATATCTTGACCATGCTACGTACGTAGCCACATCTCGATCCTCAAGGTGCTCATGGACATGGAGTGCATGGTTCATGGTACGGTTTGACCTTGACCCTGCACTTGTGCTCCTCCTACAGCTACAATTTAAAGTTTAACCAAGTTTATATAAAAAATATAAATATTTACAGCACTGAATCAACATCAATAGATTCATCATAAATTTTATTTTCTGAATATGTCCATTTGATATCGTAAATGTAAATATTTTTTCCTTAATATTTGGTCAAAGTTAGTAACGCCTTATATTTTGGGACGGTGGGAGTACTATATAACTAGTTGTTTAGATTACGGTATATCTCTAGCCCTCGTATAAGAGTTGGACCCGATCTATGCCCATGATATGTAAACCATCGTGCCCCTTTAGGGTTACACTTCCGAATTGTTTGATATGGTATCAAAGTGTCTTGTACTCCCTCCATCCCACGAAACATGTCGAATGTTTATCAAAATTTGGATATATCTAGACTCTAAAGAGTAATAGGTACATCCAAATTTTGCCAAACATTCAACATGTTTCCTGGAACAGAGGGACTACTTTAAAAAACGAATCTAGAATTGCTAGAGCTCGCTCGGTTCATCCTCCCCCTCGACGTTAGCTGGTGGCAACTCACTGCCAACACCTCTAAGAATCTCACTAGGGAGAATTTCCTGCTATCGTAAGGCCAAGTGCTACCGGACATCCATGGCGCCCCTGGCCTCCTAGACGGATCTATGCCGACAACTGAGATGGAGTTGAAGACCAAAGACAAGAATGGGAAAGAGGTGACGATCCCCAATCCCGAATATGCAAGATGAATTTCCCTTTATCAAACTGTACTTGGCTACCTTGTTCGAAACATGTCAAGGGGGATGCTCACTTAGATGGTTGGACACACTAGTTCATTGGATGATTGGACAACGCTGATGGAGATGTTTTCAATAGAATCCAAGGCGCTTGTGTGGTGCAATTTCGCATGCAATTAAATCAAACTAGGAAGGAGAATAGAATTATTGCGGTCTACTTCAATCAGATCAAAACTCAATGTGAAAATAGATTCATAATTACTTTTTGTTATTTTTTTTCGAAATGGGGACATCACCCCGGCTTCTGCATCATCATTGATGCACACGGTCATTTATTAAAAATATTAAAATTCAGTATTGTTTTACAACTCAAGCATGTCAAGAATTGATACAAAAATCTACCAGCGAAAAAAACATAAATTACTCTGAGTACACATCAAAGTAGTCTCCTAGTATGACGCCAGCCAGCCTGACACCAAATATCCTGAGCGACCATCTGGAGCCGTGTGCATCCAGAAACCATGGCATCCCGCTGTCTCTCCGGCGGCGGGAGGGCCCAAAGCTGAACCCAATGAGACACCATATGGATAACCTGCAAGAAATGAAAAGATTATTTTTTTGTTAAAGATACTATCATTTTCTTATTATTTATTAACAAAACAATTCGTACAATCTTATAAAAATGTCAAAGTTAAAAAAAATAGTTACATAAGATAACACAAATAATTTTTCTGCTGTGCGTAAACAGTATTGTCCTCACATTTGCAAGGGCTGGTGCTAGTTCTATATAAATCTATGAATGCAGATATGGAAAATTTTGACAAAAGGTGCAATCACATTATACAAAAAGAATGTAGTTACAAAATAAAAAATGAGCAATTGCACAAGGAAAAAGTTACACCCGAAAATAGTAATTGCATAAAATAGAATACTATGCTGAATAAATAAAAGCACAAGTTATAGATAACTAAAAAAAACCATTGTAAATACAGATAAAACTAGAACAAAAATAAGTAATCAAATCGAACTACGAATAGGGACATGTCCACTTTAATTGTACAAAGCACACTCTATTCCACACATTCAGGTGAGTGATTGCTCTTTATTTAATTTCCTAAAGGTAACAAACCAGCGCGAGAGGCGTCAGTTTTCATTTCAGCTCATAAGCAGGTAATATGGTGAAATACAAAGGCGTGTAAAATTGAGTTCCAAGAGGTAGTAAAGCTATAGGGCAAATCCTATTGTGCTGGAAAATCAAGATTTCATAACGGCACACTGCAAAGCAATCGCAGAGCAAAGTACACAAGCTTCCGAAGCCTATTGTGCTGTACCTTTCTCCTCCCCTTGTTTACCTCACCAGTACCACTGTACGTACTACCACCTACCAACCCATCATGTGTTCATCCAGTACAGACATGGAAGGCACATTGTACACTGAAACCTCATTATCCAAGCTCCAAGCCCATCACCACCTTTCCTACTTTCACTCAATTATGCGAAAAGATCGCGGGATCACTCATATATACACATGCATCGCTCCTCGCTAAGCAAACACGCATTCAGCCTACACTCGGCCCCTCACCAGCTAGCCACAGTGCACGCCATGGCACCGACGTCTCCGAGCTCCGCAGCCCGGCTCCTCCTCGTCCTCTCCCTCAGCCTCCTCCTCACCAGCGCGCACCAGCTGACCCCATCGCCCGTGCCACGCTCCAAGCACGCGACGGCCGGCATTTCCCCCGAGCTCGTGTCGACGCTGCGGGAGACGCTGGACGCGGTGAGGGACGTGGTGTCCGTCATCTCGGCGTTCCCCGTCGTCGGCGGCATCCTGGGCGGCGGCGACCTCCGGCTCTCCTCCGCCGTGGCCGACTGCCTCGACCTCCTGGACCTCTCCGCCGACGAGCTGTCCTGGTCCATGTCCGCCGCCTCGCCGGCCACGAGCGCCGCGGGAGGGGACGCCGCCGGCACGGGCGACGCGCACGCGGACCTCCGGGCGTGGCTGAGCGGCGCGCTGGGCAACCAGGGCACGTGCCAGGAGGGGCTGGACGACACCGGGTCGCCCCTCGGCTCGCTCGTGTCGGTCGGGCTCCAGGCCGTCACGTCCCTGCTGGGGGACGGGCTCGGCCAGGTCGTCACCGGCCAGGCCGCCACCGTGTCGCCGTCCCGCAGCGCGCGCGGCCGCGGGCTGTCCCAGCTGGGGCGGGGGGCGCCGGGGTGGCTGGGCCGCAGGGAGCGGCGGCTGCTGCAGATGCCGGTGGGCCCCGGAGGGATGGCGGTGGACGCCGTGGTGGCCAAGGACGGGAGCGGCAACTTCACGACGGTGGGCGCGGCCCTGGACGCGGCGCCGTCGGAGAGCCCGGGCCGGCACGTGATCTACGTGAAGCGAGGGGTGTACGCGGAGACGGTGGAGGTGAGGAAGAAGAAGTGGAACGTGATGCTGGTCGGCGACGGGATGGGCGCCACGGTCATCACCGGCCGGCTCAACTACGTCGACGGGTACTCGACGTTCCGCACCGCCACCGTCGGTGAGTGCACCAGTCCATCCTACTCGCGTTGCCGGTCCTTTGATTCGAGAATCAAACAGGTTCACGGCTAGCTTAAGAGTGTGCACGCTAATTAGTTATGTAGCTTAAACCATTTTGACCGACAATTCGGCAACCACGTCTAGATCGACTAATTGAGCATGGATCCGAGTACGTAGGAAGAGCACAAGTGCAGTGTCAAAGTGTACGTACCATGGACCACGCACTCCATGGCCATGGCATGTCGGTCGGCTTCTGTGATGCTATGCTTTGCTAAAGCCTGCAGGATCGAGATGTGCGTAGCGTACGTAGCATGGCCAAGATGTCATCATTGGACTGTCGAGTGTACGTTGTTCCGGCCGGTGCATCTCACTGTCAGTCCTAGCACAATTCTGCTCTGCATTGTGCGTGCCATGCGAAGTAGTTGCACAGAAACTCGATGTCGAGACCGCGGTAAGTAACCGCGCGCGGGATGCATTTTTGGTGTGTCACATCAATAGATAACAATTACACCCAATCTCTTTAACAACGCAGTCGTACGTCCCTCGCTTCTGGTGCGTCCAATACTCTATTCCTCTAGGAATTACGTACTACATTCTTCTAATCTTCGCCCTGTATGCACATTCAAGTCCTGACACCCGCTACCTGATCGAGCACGCAGAACGTGCAGCAGCTATTAAACACTGGTTCCGATCGGGTGGTTGCGACGTCCGCAGCGACGAGTTCAATGAACATACCATTCGTAGATTATAATATCCATAGGCTGGCTGGTCGGCCGATCAGCAAGTCAACATGCAGGTCTACGCGTAGCACTTTGTCTGTGGGACAGGGCACGTCGTGCATCTCATCTCAAATAAACAGTGGTGTGGTGTGAGCCACAAAGAGATCGAGACGACACAGCAGGCTCGTATATATGTGTAGCGTGCTTGCACTTGTCTAGGACTAGCAGCTCCGCACCGTACACTTCCTTCCTATGGGACACAGAGAACACCTTGATCTGAGCCAGTGTTCCTGTAATAGGCGGCCAGCACTGATCGGTCGGTCAGTCGGTGGGATGAGCACGTCGTTTTCCGTCCTTGTTTTGCTTCCGGTCACGCACACAGTAGCTGCCTGGACAGAGAGAGTGAGATCACCGACGCCCCAATGATTCGGCGGGTGCTGGCCTAAAAGCCTGGGCACCTACAGAATCTGTATCTTTTGCTGCTGGGCCTGGCGTCCGTCACGTCATCGTCCAGCCGGCGGGCCACTTCCATGGAGACCTGGAGCGTCAGTCGAATTGCTTCGTCACTGTTAGGTGCCGGGGGGCGCTACCCTGCCTCCTTTAAGCATGTGTTTTGTGTGGATGGTGGCGAGGAGGAAGAAGATGACCATAAGGAAGAAGGCGACCACACACCCTGGCGAAGACGAGGCCAAAACCTCACCCGAGAGACGAGGATGATGTGGCTAGCGGTGGGATTAACAACTATAGCTGGGCATAGGCAGCCTAGCCCGGCACGAAAATCCTGGGCCCGACCGGATCAGGCTTGCACGTCGGGTCGGGTTTGGGCATGATTTTGGAGCCTGAATGTCGGGCCGGGCCGAGCTTGCAGAAAATACAATTTAAACCTAGTTTTTGGGCCAGGCTTTTGGTAGTTTGGGTCGGGTTTGGGCCTAATTTGTAACCCTAAAGGACGGGCCGGGCCGGGCTGGGCTTAGGCCTGGGAATTTTAGGTCAGGGTTTTTCAGGCCTGGCCCAAGGAATGCCCAAGTGTATCAACAACGGAGGTGAGGCCTAGAACTTAGGGTATAGGGTGCGGGCTCTTAGGTTTCCTGGGTTTGAAGCTCGCCGGGGATGCAGCTTAGGATTTCAGGTGTGAAAGGTCGCCAGCGAGGGAAAAAGTTTAGAGGGAGGTCTGGGCCGGCAAGGGTCCGTGGAGAGTGGCCGATCGAGGGCGTGGGGTGCACCACAATGGGGTTTTTCCGGGCATAAAATGTGGGGCCCGACTCATACCGAACTCATGTAATCGTGACTGCTCGTTAGAACGGGCAGCACCTCCCTCTCCCAACTACTAAAATTGAAAGAATAAGTAGGGTAATCATAAAACCGGATTGCTAACTCCCGGGAACTAAGAGCATCTCCACTCGTCTCCCCGCAGAGCCCCCCACGGCCACTTTTTTTCATCCGGACGGCGAAAAACGGCCCAGTCAGGCCCCCGGTTCCTCGTTTTGATCCGGATTTGAGCCTATTTTCGTCCGGACTCCCCATGCCATCCCCGGCCCCCCGGGGAGCGCTCGGGGACTCCGGATGAAGCTAAACCAACCGCCCACGCCCACGTGTCTCCTCTTTCGTCCGGATTCCCCGAGCCGTCCTCTTTTTCCCCGAGAAACGCCGCTTGGGGAGCACACGACTGGAAATATACTGCCCCCCACGCCAAATCTTCCTCCAATCCGGACAAAAATTTCGCCGGATTTGGGCGTGGGGAGCGCCAACGAGTGGGGATGCTCTAAGTTAGAGCCAGATCAACTCGATGACCGTTAGATTTACATCGTGATTCGTGCATATAAGAATTACACATGGATATGTCATTTGCTCTAACTGCGCGTGAATTACACATGAAACTAAGTAACTAGGTTGACCGAGAATTAGCCGCGCCCATCATAAAATCCTGACCGTCCAAAGAGGATCAAAGTTTGGAGAGGGGGACACCGAAGTAAAAGCCTCCTTTATGTCACCAGTACAACAAACTCTTGTAATCGTTGTTTGACCGAATTGATTGACGTCATTGCTTGATCCGCGCCGCTGTATCTGACTGCCTGAACTAGCTGGCCATAGTATCTTTGATGTGTGGCTTCCAGATCTACTCACAGATGAACAGCTCCAAATCATGCACCTCACAGCATTCACATATCCTTTTGACCCCCAAAGTTACTGTTGCTGAACATCTAATCCAGTGCTGCTGCTACTAAATTACCTGATTCTTCTTGTATTACCTTATGCCTAACAATGTTGCGCGTAACCTATGCATTACAGCCGTGAACGGCAAGGGGTTCATCGCGCGGGACATGACGTTCGAGAACACGGCGGGGCCGGCGAAGCACCAGGCGGTGGCGCTGCGGTGCGACTCGGACCTCTCCGTCTTCTACCGCTGCGCCTTCGAGGGGTACCAGGACACGCTCTACGCGCACTCGCTCCGCCAGTTCTACCGCGACTGCCGCGTCACCGGCACCGTGGACTTCGTCTTCGGCAACGCCGCCGCCGTGTTCCAGAACTGCACCCTCCTCGCCCGCGCGCCGCTCCCGGACCAGAAGAACTCCGTCACGGCGCAGGGCCGCGTCAACGGCTCCATGAACACCGGCTTCGCCTTCCAGTTCTGCAACGTCTCCGCGCACGACGACCTCCTCCGCGCGCTGCAGAGCAACCAGACCGGCAAGCCCACCCAGACCTACCTCGGCCGGCCGTGGAAGGCCTTCTCCCAGGTGGTGTTCATGCAGTCCTACATCGGCGCCGTGGTGAGGCCCGAGGGGTGGCTCGCGTGGGACGGCCAGTTCGCGCTCGACACGCTCTACTACGGGGAGTACATGAACACCGGGCCCGGCGCCGCCGTCGCCGGGAGAGTGAAGTGGCCGGGGTACCACGTGATGACCAGCCCGGCGGAGGCCAGCAACTTCACCGTCGCGGAGTTCATCGAGGGCAACATGTGGTTGCCGCCCACCGGCGTCAGGTTCACGTCCGGTCTCGCGTCTTAATTCATCATCTGAGTCCGAATGTTACAGAGCTACTATACTCCAGTTGTTACACACTTTGGAATGGAAGAAAGGATTTGTTAGAATGGAATTATATGGCTGATACTTAATCTAGGGATTAGTTGTTTAATCTGTTGGGGTTCTTGACCGAGACATGTGATCGATGATGTGAATGAAGTGAAGTGGCGCGGGGTGGCGTTGTGCTACAGCAAGGTAAGTTCTGGGTCCCTTTTGGTTCGTCAGATGTGGAGTGTGAGGTGGCTTCAACTTCCGACGTCTCGGAGGAAGACGAGGCGGACTCCGACCTGGAAGCCCTCCGGCGAAGGCGGCCGGCCACCAGCACCTTGGGAGGATTCATCCTGCGGGCTCAGGAGCTTGGGGAATTATATGGCTGATACTTAATCTAGGGGTTAGTTGTTTAATCGGTTGGGGTTCTTGACCGAGACATGTGATCGATGATGTGAATCAAGTGAAGTGGCGGGGGTTTCTTTTCTTTACACTTGTATTGTGTACTCTGTTTGTTGATCTACAGCGATGCCGTCCATGAACGATCCGCAGCGAATGCGGCACCCTCGACCTGGTGACTGAAAACAATACGATCATAGGGACCGAGTGCTTGTGCAATATAAGACAACTGCTGTGTTATTAGTACAGAACAAAAAGGGAATCTGATCCTTGGGTGAAACTAATGTCTGGTCTTACCTCAGTCAAAATTATTGTGAAATTTAATCCCTAGATTCAGCACCATTCAGAACGACACGAAAATGTTGAATGTAGATGGGCTGCAGCCCAACAAGGCAGTCCATGTGATCTACAATTACTGAAATCTCAAGGCCCATCACGTTAGCAGCTTGGGACAGCCTTGGGGGACAAAGTTTAGTCCCACATTGCTAGTTGGGAGAGAGTTAGAGTGGTATATAAGGGCTGCTGTTCTAGTTATTCCAAGTGAGTGAGAATAGAAGGAGCCCTCGCGCACTCCTCCTCCTCCGCCCGCCCGTCTCGTCACGACACGACACGACACGACACGACACGACACGACACGCACGCACGCACGCACGCACGTCGACTCTCTAGTCTTCCCCATCCCGGCGACTGCGTGCACAGGCGTCCGGGAGAGCAGGCCTCCGAAACTCCGGCCGTTGAGATCCTGCACCGGGAGACGGGCGATAAGGTTTTTGGGGAGCGTCTCGGTGCGACTGCTCGCTGCTGTTCGTGTTCATCTTCGCCTGTTCGTCTGCTTCATCGACGACTTCGACTACACCATGGGCGACATCAACAACTCCCATGGTGGTGGTGGTGCTACTGCTGGTGCGACCTTCCCGGTCGCGATGTACGTGATTTCCCTCTCCTACCTTGCACTGCTACTTGTTCCATGTTCAGATCTGATGCATGTGCTTAGTCTGATGTGTATGGTTAAGTATGCTTGTGCATCTGTAATGTTGCTTTCGCTAATTAAACTCACGCGGAAATTGCCTAATAATCCAACAATCCAAAAACCTTATGTGCATAGGCAATTTTCACCGTCTGGTTTTGCTGCTGCGCTCAAACCGAGCCCGTTTACGGGTTCTCATTTCAAGAGATGGCAGAGTAAGACCCTCTTGTGGCTCACTTCTATGGGCGTGCACCGAGTTGCGGAAGGTACTCCCAGAGGTCCGCTTACTCCTGACGAGGATAAAGCGTTCGGGGATGCCACCGTAATCTTTGTGGGTACCGTTCTAAGTGTGCTTGGATCCAAGTTGGTTGATACTTATCTGCACATTCGAAATGGGAAGGAACTGTGGGATGCACTAGACGCTAAGTTTGGTGCTGCCGATGCCGGAGGTGAACTGTATGCTATGGAGCAGTTCAATGACTACAGAATGGTTGAGAACCGATCTGTAGTTGAACAGGCTCATGAGATACAGATCATGGCAAAGGAACTCGAGCTCCTCAAGTGTGTGCTACCGGACAAGTTTGTCGCGGGATGCATTGTCGCTAAGCTTACCCCTTCATGGAGGAACTTTGCCACTTCCCTGAAACATCAGAGGCATGAGTTTTCTGTTGAGAATATCATGGGCTCTCTGGATGTTGAGGAGAAAGCGAGGGCAAAAGACAAACACACTGGAAGAACCGAGGGACGTTCTGCTGCCAATATGGTACAGAAAAATGCCCACAAGTCCAAGGGAAAGAACAAGGGAGTCTCCCAGACTACCAACTTCAAGAAGAAGGGGAAAACGGAGAAGAAAGATCCTTGCTCGGTGTGTAGCGAGACAGGCCATTGGGCCAATCGTTGTCCACAACGCAAAGGAAAGAAATGTCAGGCTGGACAGAACTCAAATTCTGTCAGCATGCTCATTGGCAACACAGAGGAAGGAACTACAGGGTATGGTAATATGTTACCTACTGTTCTTTCGGTGTTTCAGCCCACAGAATGGTGGGTTGATACATGTGCTGATGGGGATATGCCCATAGGGGGTGGTTCGCCAGTCCCACTCGCCACAAGGACGAAGGCCCAGGAAGGGTTGCCAGTCGCCTAACCGACTGGGCTCGAAGGCGACTGGGCCGAAGTCCCAAGGAGATGATCTGCTCGGCTGAAGATGGAGATTACTTGAAGAAGGGTGTGGTATCCCGGATTAATAGTAACTGATACGATTCAGAGTTATCTCCCTGTAACCCTAGGCCGAGGGTGGATATATAAACCCCCGGGCTAAACCCTAAAGGACACCTCATCTGAGATCCAATCTCCCCATTGTAAGCTCTTGGCTCCGTGCCGACTGAGCCCCCCATTGTAATTGTCCACTGAGCAATAAGATCTAGCAGGACGTAGGCCTTTTACTCTCCGGAGGGGCTGAACCTGGGTAAACCCTTGCGTCTCTTGCACCTCGACCCGTAGATGGCGATGTTCCCTTGCCCTCGCATCAACGAAGTGCTACCCCCTGTAGCATCTGCCGTGGTTACTTCCACAACAGTGGCGCCCACCGTGGGGCCTGGGACATCAAGCCTCCGAGCTACGGCGAGGCCCTACTCGCCAGTGCAGCGGCCGGTCGCTTCCGGCAGGATGATCGCCACCGGCAATTTCTTCCACATCCAGCCAAGCACCTACCGGCCCGCCTCGTCACCCCTCAAGCACGCCTGGATGGTGCCGATCGGCTCCATCAACCTCTTCGTTGGGCTCACCGGTGTCAGCGACCCCACCGAGCCTCGCCCCGGTCGATCGCACGACCCCTTCGCGCCGGGACAACTCCTCACCGCCACTCGCCCAGTCACTGGCGAGGTATACATAGAGGCTGAGTCGGCCCTGGAGGACGATGCCGATTCGGCGGCCGTGGCGCCGATCGCCAACCCCTTCATCACCGCGTCAGCCGCCGACTCCGTCGTCACCACCCCAGTCGCCGACCCCGGTTTCGCAGCGATCGACGCTGACTCCATCGCCACGACATCGGCTGCTGGGTCCACCGCTGTGTCCCCGACTGCCGGCTCTATCGCCACGGCTTCGTTCAAGGACTCCATCTCCTTGGTCTCTCACCCAAGCGACTTCGAGGATGATTCCGTCCTCTCCCTCTTCGGCAGCGACTCCGACTCGGACTCCGCCGAGGCCCCACGCTACCGCTACCCGACCGCAGTCTTCATGGCAGGAGGCGAGGAGGAGCCTCCGGTCGACGCCTTCACCACCCCCCTCCCTGCAACCGCCACCACGACCGAGATCGAGGCGCACCGGGCGGCCCTCGAAGAGCAGAGGAAAAAGGAGCTCGCCGAACGGCAGAAATTTCGTCTCGAGCAAGACGAAGTGAGAGTCGTATCTCATTATCGCCAGCAGCGCAATCGCCTGCGCATGGAGCGCGCCCGCGCGAACGACTTCCCCAGTGCGCGCCTTAACTTCGACGACCCAGATGGAGAAATCCGGGTCGCCCGAGTCCAGAATCCCGACATCCCGGAAGGAAGTCGGGCTGCTGCCGACAGAGCGGCACACGGAGCACCACCACCACCCGAAGTTCCTCGGGCAGAAGTTGACGCCGGCCTACCGTTGCACTCGTCTCCAACCGACAACGTCGCGGCCGCCCAAGCCGTCCTCGCAAGGCTCCCCGAAACGGGAGACGGCGCGATCCTCGTCCAGCATGCCAAGGCCCTGGTCGCCAAGGCATTGGAGCAACAGCACGCCGCAGCCGACTCGCAAGGGCGACTCTATTCGCGCACGTCCGCCAGTCGCGCGGCGTCGTCGGGCGCGGCAAATCGTGCAGTCGTCAACGCCAACAACGGTCCGCCGCCAGCACCGCGCGCGGCCCACTCGACCAACAACCGAATCGAGCCGCGCCCCGCGCGGGTGATGGTCGCCGCCAACGGACAGCCCGTCGACGCGCGAACCCACATCGTCAACGATCAAGAATGGCGGGCGCGAAACCGGTTGAACGACTGCTACGCCGATGAAGCCCCGCGCCAGAGCGCGTTCACTCGAGTCGGCCCTGCCTGCTTCGGGCCAATGATCAGAGGCGAGCCGTACCCCGCTGGGTTCAAGGGGCCCCGTGACATCGAGAAGTACGACACACATATCGACCCCACAGTCTGGATCGATTCGTACGCCATGGCAATGGGGATCCAAGGCCACTCCGAGTTACTCGCCGCACGCTACTTGCCTCTCATGATGGACGGCGTCAATCGCCACTGGTTCAACACCCTCACCGCCAACAACATCGACTCTTGGGAAGAAGCCCGCGCCGCATTTATCCAGCACTTCGCCAGCGCGTACACTCGTGCGACAACCATAGAAGACCTGGATCGCTGTGTCCAGGGCCCGCGCGAGTCGACTCGCCGGTGGGTGCAGCGCTGGCAGGACATGTGGACGACCTCCAGCGGCATCAGCACGGACACGGCAATCTACTGCTTCCGACGATGCTGCCGGTACGAACCGCTAAGCGCCAAGCTCCGTCGCGTCAGCAGAGATAACATCTCAATCTCCGAGCTCTTCGACATCGCCACCGGCTACGCTGACGAAGACCCTACAGTCGACTCGGACGACGAGTACGGCCAGCGACGCAATCGCCGCCCCGACGTGGCGACTACCGGTTCGCCGGCCGGTCTAACAACGGCAAGCGTCGTGGAGAGGGAGGACACAACGAGCTCGTCGCTAACGCCGACTACGAGCAGCGCGAGCCAAAATCCTTCCGGCGCGACAACCGTGCACCACGGGAGGATCGGCCTCAGCCCAAGCGCTTCGACGCCCGCAGCCTCCTAGACGCCCCATGCATCTATCACAGCAAGGAGGGCAAGCCCTCCAATCACACGACGGGAAACTGCTACTCCCTGAAGCAGATAGAGAAGGCCCGCCGCGCCAAGGAAAACGACGGCGGTAATCAGCACAAGGACCGCGCCAAGGACCAAGACCAGCACAAGGGAGAAGGCTTCGGTCGCAGCGCCGGCTCGCTCCACACCTTCACTGGGGTCGGCGATCGGCGGGACAGGAAGGTCCTCGCAAGGGCAGTGGCAGTACACGCGGTGGCTTAACTGGTTCGAGCAGAGCATTACCTGGAGCCGCGAAGATCACGCCCCCCGCATCGAGTACCCCGGTCGAGTGGCACTGGTCGTCAGGCCCAAGGTCGCCGACTACTGGCTACCGAAAACCCTGATGGATGGGGGAAGCTCCATCAACATTCTGTATTACGAAACCTTCCAGCAACTCGGTTTACCAGACTCACGCCTCGAGAACACCAAGGTCACGTTCCATGGCATCGTCCCCGGGCGGAAGGCCTTCCCGATCGGCAAGGTTATGTTGCCAGTCACCTTCGGTACGCCCGTGAACTACCGCACCGAGCGGATAACATTCGAGGTGGTGAACTTCCGCAGCTCCTACCACTGTGTGCTCGGCCGGCAGGCGTTCGCCCGGTTCATGGCGGCACCCCACTACGCGTACAACATGATGAAGATGCCAGGACCTCGTGGCGTCATCACCGTCCACGGCGACCCGGAAATGGCACTTGAGTGCGAGGACGTCAGCGCCAAGCTCGTCGACGCCGTCATCGCCGACGAACAAGACAACTCCGCCGAGCTCGCCAAGTACCCAGTCGACCGCAACGACCCCGCCATCCTGGAGAAACCAACCGAGCTCGACTCGCCCGCAGCAGCTTTCAAGCCGGCAACCGACACTCGCCAAGTAGATCTTGTAGAGAATGATACAAGTAGGCAAATTACCATTGGGATGGGCCTGTCCGCCCAATAGGAAAGCGCGCTCATCAAGTTCCTCCGTGAGAATCGAGATATCTTTGCATGGAAACCATCTGACATGCCGGGTGTCCCGAGAGAACTTGCTGAGCACAAACTACACGTCGATCCCTCCGCACGCCCCGTTAGGCAGGCAATGCACCCTGTAGGAGAAGAGCGGCGGCGCGCAATCGCTGAAGAAGTAAACCGACTACTCGCCGCCGGTTTCATCATTGAAATCAAACACCCCAAGTGGCTGGCAAACCCAGTCCTGGTGCTAAAGAAGAACAAGACATGGCGAATGTGTATCGATTACACCAGCCTCAATAGCGCATGCCCCAAGGACCCATTCGTCCTGCCGCGAATCGACCAGATCATCGACGCGGTCGCCGGCTCCGAGTCGCTGTGCTTCCTTGATGCTTACTCCGGGTACAACCAAATAAAGATGGCCAAGGAAGACCAAGAGAAGACAGCGTTCATCACGCCCCTGGGTGCCTACTGCTACACGTCCATGACCTTCGGCCTCAAAAACGCCAGAGCGACTTATCAACGGTGCATGAATAGCTGCCTGGAAAGCCAAATCAGCCGCAACGTACACGTCTACATCGACGACGTGGTAGTCAAGTCGACTCACCAGGCCGACCTCATCACCGACCTCACTGAGACATTTGCCAACTTACGACGATACAAGATCAAGCTCAATCCTCTGAAGTGCACCTTCGGGGTCCCTTCCGGACAGTTGCTCGGCTACGTCGTCTCCAAGCGAGGCATCGAGCCCAACCCGGAGAAAACACTGGCAGTCATGCGCACCAAGCAACCAACCTGCCTGGTCGACGCACAAAAACTCGCCGGCCGGGTAGCCGCCCTCAGTCGCTTCATACCCCGGCTCGGCGACAAGGCCATGCCACTCTACCGCTTGCTCAAGAAGTCAGAGTCATTCAGGTGGACAGACGAAGCGCAACGGGCCCTGGAAGAGCTCCAACACGCCCTTCGGAACGCCCCTATCCTCGCGGCCCCGCTACCAAAAGAGACTATGCTATTATATGTTGCCGCGTTGAACCGCGCGATAAGCGCGGTCATGGTTGTCGAGCGCAAGGAAGAGGGAAAGGAGCAGCTGATACAGCGCCCGGTCTACTACATCAGCGAAGCCTTAATCGAATCCAAGCAACGGTACCCGCACTACCAAAAGCTGGTGTATGCAGTCCTCAGGGCCCAGAGGCGACTGGCCCCCTACTTCCACGAACACCCCATCAAGGTAGTCGCCTCAACGCCACTCGCCAACATCATCCGTAACCGTGACGCAACTGGCCGGATCGCCAAGTGGGCAGTCGAACTCGGCGTCCACAACATCACCTACGAGTCGCGCCACGCCATTAAATCCCAGGCACTCGCCGACTTCCTCGCCGACTGGGAAGAGGCCCAGCAACCAAGCTCCCCCGCGGATCTCAAGCATTGGACACTGCACTTCGACGGTTCCAAGAACCTCGAGGGGGCAGGCGCGGGAGTCGTCCTCACATCGCCAAAGGGCGACACCGTGAAGTACGTCCTGCAACTCAGATTCGAGCCCTGCACCAACAACATGGCTAAGTACGAAGCGCTTCTACACGGCATGCGAGTAGCAAAAGAGATGGGCGCAACACGGCTGCGCTGCCTCGGCGATTCCGACCTGGTCGCCAGCCAGACTTCCGGCACCTGCGACGCCACCGACGCCAACATGATTGCATACAAGCGCGCCGTCGATCAAGCCGGCGCTAGCTTCGCCGGCCACGTCGTTGAATGGGTCGACAGGCGCAAGAATGAGGAAGCTGATGCGCTAGCCATAATCGGGTCCAAACGACTCCAACCCCCTCCAGGCGTCGTCCTGGACATCCTCAGCCACCCCTCGGTGCGTGCACCCCGCGAGCTGGACATTGCTGAACCTCCTGCTCCCGACTCCACCCTAGTCGCACTCGCTTCCGACAGCGTCGACTGGACTGAGCCATACATGAGCTACCTCGAGCGTCAGATACTGCCAATGGATGAAGCCAAAGCACGAGCTATCGTACGCAGGTGCAAGTCTTTCACCATCATCAATAAAGAACTATACAAGCGCAGCGTCTCGGGAGTGTTCCAGCGATGCGTCGCCACCGAAGAAGGGCGCAACATCCTGCGCGACATCCACGCAGGGGACTACGGCCACCACGCAGGCGCGCGTTCTATAGTCGCCAAAGCTTTCCGCCACGGCTTATACTGGCCAACAGTCCACAAAGATGCAATCGCGCTCGTCCGTTCGTGCGTCGGGTGCCAGAAGTACGCAAGCCAGTCGCACATGCCGGGGTCAGCATTGAAGACCATCCCCCTCACCTGGCCATTCGCCGTCTGGGGCCTGGACATGGTGGGGAAGTTCAAAACGGCCCCCGGCGGATACACTCACCTCCTAGTCGCGGTGGACAAGTTCACCAAATGGGTAGAAGCAAAACCCATAAAGAAGTGCGACGGGAAGACAGCCACAAAGTTCCTGCGCGAGCTTATCTATCGATATGGCTACCCTCACAGCATCATAACTGACAACGGCACCAATTTCGCCAAAGGGGAGATGGCCGACTTCTGCGAGGAGAAGGGCATCCGACTCGACCTCGCATCAGTCGCACACCCCGAGTCGAATGGCCAAGCAGAAAGAGCAAATCAGAGCATCCTCCACGGACTCAAGCCGCGCTTGGTCGTGCCCCTGGAACGCGCAGCCGGTTGCTGGGCAGAAGAGCTCCCCTCAGTATTGTGGGGCATCCGCACAACACCAAACAGGTCAACAGGCTTCACGCCTTTCTTCCTGGTGTATGGCGCCGAGGCCGTCATGCCTACGGACATCGCCTATGACTCGCCTCGGGTCGCCAACTACGCCGAAGACGACAACGAGTGAGCTCGCCAAGATGATATCGACCTCCTTGACGAGGCCAGGGACCTCGCACTCTCCAGGACCGCCATCTACCAGCAAGATCTCCGCCGCTACCACAGTCGTCGCGTTCGGAGTTGCTCCTTCCAAGTTGGAGATCTCGTACTCCGGCTAATTCAAGACAAGAAAGGCATGCACAAGCTATCGCCACCTTGGGAAGGACCGTTCGCCGTCAGCCGCGTACTCGGCAACGACTCCTACTACCTCACAGAAGTCCGCAAGGACGACAAAGGCGAACCACTCACCAGAGAGGTGGAACGCCCCTGGAACGTCAACCTCCTCCGACGGTTCTACACCTAAGGAAAAAGTGTAATCCACAAGTTCAGAAATTAATCAAAGTCGCCGATTGCATTGATCTCCAACGCCGATCGCCTCTCCATCACCCGCTAGCTATCTCCATCTTTCATCTCGGTACATACCGGCCCGGTCGCCATGACAAGCGACTCGGTACTGAGAGACCTTCGGTCCCCGCTGCTGGAAGAGTGAAGTCCATGATCGGCCAAGTAGCCGGGCTAACAAGGGCACAGCGGGGCGACTGGGCGCAACACCAGGCCCGGTCACCTACCACCCCTTACGCCGTCGGGTGAAAACGGCGACTGGAACCCACAGCAGGGTCGCATGCTCGACCAGCCCCCCGGGCCACGGCGATCGTCTCGTGCTACGCTATACAGCACACCAATGCCCTCCTCTACCTTAGGCTGGTGACTTGAATGGCCAAGTACTTCGACCAGGGACCCCGCAAAACGGACCCGCGGCTCGCCAAGGAAAAACGCCCGCAAGAACCCCCTTTGGAGTCGCCTAGCGACTGGCTCACCGAGCCACGACGAGTGGCGCGCTACATACAAACAACGCAACTATAAACCAACCGCTACTCCACCCATGAGGCTGCTATTCGCACTATAATGACTACGTACTGCGACTGGGGACGCCCAGCTCGACAAGGAAAACAGTCAAGTCGATAGCCTTCATCGGGGTCGCATGGCGACTGGCTCCTTAGCCATGGAGAGTCAGACCCAACTCCAAACCAAAAACATCACCGTCATACTCGCATAATCCAAAGGCGACCATCGAGTTATAATTAAGAAAAAGCTGACACCTTATTTACAACTGACACCCGCTCGCGGGAATTCGAGTTACTTCTTACACAGGAACCCAAGATTCTATTGGGACGGTCCCGGAGCTTTCTCTACAACAGGCTCGGCACCACCATCGCCATGACGAAACTTCGGCGTGTACAAGATGACCGGGTACGTGGACAGGGAGCCGGTGGCCGCGGCGTGGAAGAGACGCTCCGCGGGATAGTCCACCGGGCCGGCCTCTTTCTCCGCGTCCCCAGGCGCCGCCTGGCTGGGGATGTGAGTCTCCAAGTCGGCGGTCGCCAGCACCCGATCGGCAAAGGGGCGAACCGCCTCCATCAAGCGCAGCACCTCGGCGACGTCAAATTCGCCAGTCTCCGAGGGGAAGCCAGCAGTGACCTCCTCCACGTCAAACCCCTCGGAGTAGTGCGCCAGCACCATGCTCAGAGCCATGGTAATGCTAACGCGGCAGGAGGAGCGGCGAAGCCAGTCAACGACGGCCGGGATATTGGACACGGCCCTGAAGACGGACGGCGTGTCCCGCGGGATCACCTCCCGCGGACTCAGGTACTGGAGCGCCGCCAGTATCTCCCCCGCGCAGGCAATGATGCGCGCGGTCGCGGTCGACAGGCATTCCCGCGGAGTCGCCGTCTCCGTGAAGTCGCTTGTACCTGCCACCAACAACAAGAATGAAGCAAGTGAGAACTCGCCTTCGACACCAACTAGCCACGCTCGGGGACTGGCCCCGAAGCCGACTCGCCATGCTCGGGGACTGGCCCCCGAAGCCGACTCGCCATGCTCGGGGACTGGCCCCTGAAGCCGACTCGCCATGCTCGGGGACTGGCCCCCGACGCCGACTCGCCATGCTCGGGGACTGGCCCCAAAGCCGACTCGCCATGCTCGGGGACTGGCCCCCGAAGCCGACTCGCCATGCTCGGGAACTGGCCCCCGACGCCGACTCGCCATGCTCGGGGACTGGCCCCCGAAGTCGACTCGCCATGCTCGGGGACTGGCCCCCGATGCCGACTCGCCACACTCGGGGACTCGCCGCCGCGGCAATCGACAATAAAATAACAGGAGAGAGACGGGAACTTACCGAGAAGCTGCCGCGACATCTCGCGGACGAAAGCCTCGAAGTTGGTCTTCTCGGCTTGCACCGCCAGGACGATGCCCTCGGACGCCTCCTTCTCCGCGGCCAACTCCTTGGCATGCTGCAGCTTCAAGGCCGCAACCTCTTCTCGCAGGGCTGCGGCGGCTCCCCGCGCAGAATCCCGCGCATCCATCGCGGCCTCCAGCTTCCCCTTATACTCGGCGATGACGTCTTCCAGCTCCCGGCCCTTTTGCTCCAGGACCTTCGTCAGGTCCGCCACCTCCGCTTTCGCCTTTTTCCGGGCCTCGTCGGCCTGCTGCGCCCGGAACTCGGCTTCACGGTAGAAGGATTCCTTGACGAACCCTTCCCGAGCCTCGGCGAGCGCCTTCGCCTGCGCCTCTGCTACAAATAAAGGGGGGCGGTGAGAACAAAAAGTACAAACCAGGCGAGCGCGACTAGGAGGGGAAAGAGTGGGTATGACTTACTGCCCAGAGCAATGAGCTTCCGGTTCTTTTGCGCCGCCTCCTCCACGAGCGCCGTCAGTCGCTTAACCTCCGCCTGCACAAAAATGACGCGAAGATCAGTAAAGGCAGTCCAGGCAGGACAGAGAAGACTCGACTCGCCCCTACAGGCCAAGTCGACCCTCGGGGACTGGGGGGCGACTGGATTGTGAGCACAGAAATACTCACCACGTGTGCTTCACCAAGCGCCGTGTGGAGCTCAGTGAAGGTCAAAGCAGAGGGCGGAGGACGGCGCGACTCGGCTGCCTCACCCGCCTGCATCACTGCTTCGGTCGACGGCGCCCCATCTGTCCGCGTCTCGGGGTCGGTGGGGTGGACTCGGTCCCTAGCGGCCTTGGACCGGCGCTCCTTCGTCGGCACCGAGAGACCGCCCTCCTCGGCGGTGTCATCTTCGACTTCGGGCGCCTTCTGGCCCTCGGTCGACCCGACGCCCGCCGACTCCTCTTCTACCACGGGAGGAACGGCGCTCGGCCCCATCGCCGCGCTCACCGTGCCCCCGCGACCCATGCTGGGCAAGGGAAAAACTTCGGCGGTGGCCTCGACACGGCTGGCGCCCGCCTTCTCAGCCTGGCTCGTGGCGGCGGTCTCCTCCGGGGCCGACCCCGCGCCCCCAAGGTCGGAAGGCGCCGCTTTCTTCTCCGCGGCCTTCTTCAGCTCGGCCGCCTTCTTCGCCTCGGCCGCCCTCGTGGCCGCCGCCCCAATCGTAGCCGGTCTCGCCAAGACCTTCCTCTTGGACTTGCGGGGGAGCGGGGTGAGTCGACAGCCAATCCCGCCATGAAGAGAACAAATTCGACAAGGAGCACTTACTTCACCGTGGGGATCGCTTTCACGCCCGGGCCGGCTCAGGCTCCAGCGTCGATCGCGTCCTTTAGAGGGCGCTGAAGCTTTATGGAGCCCTCCAGGATAGTCGGGCGCAGCCGCTTGGACAGCGGCTCGGCCCCTTCCTTTGAAGGCTCCCCCTCCTCCGGGTGAGAGGTCGCCTCCTCGTCCCCTTCGCCTTCCTGCGGCTTCGGAGCGCCCTGTGATGAAGACCCGGCGCCCCTCTTCGATCCGCGCGGGAGTCGGACGAAGTCTCGCGCTTCGGAGTCCGATTCAGTGCGCTCCTCCTCGTCATCAACCTCCTCTTCTTCGCCTTCGGTCATTTCCGGAGGCTCCTTCCCGGCGAGAGGGGGGAGATGGTCGACGACCTTCTGCCACCGCTGCATTTGAATCAAGGAAGTAAGTCAGAAAGGAGAAGCACTACCAAGGTGTCCGGGGCCGCTGCACAAGTCGTTACCTGAGGCGCCGGGTTGTCCTCGGAGAAGGGCTACAGGCCGTCCTCGAAGGAGGTGAAGGTGGCCGTGGTGATCTTGGCGAGCGCCTTCCGGTACTCGCCCTCGTCCCACTCGGTCGCCGTTGACCGGGTGCAGTCGTTTTGCCCCCGGTACTCCCACATGGAGTGAGCTCGGCACCGCAGGGGAATCAGCCGACGGCCGAGCCAGCAGTTGTACATGTTGGCCGCCGTCAGGCCCTTGTCCTTCAGCGCCTGGATCGCCTGGCGCATCCCCTTCACCACCTCCTCCTGTTCGCGTGGCAGCGACCAGACGTTGAGACGTCGCGGGACGCTGGGCTCGGGGTCGTACTGAGGAATGCAAACCTCGCCGGGGGGAGTGTACTCCTTGGCGTAGAACCAGAAGCGGCGCCACTGTGACTGCGCCTTCTTGGGGAGCGCCATGTCGATGAAGCTCTCCCCAGACTTCACTTGGAAAGTGATCCCGCCGTTCGGGATGAGCGCCTCGCTGCTCTTGCTGGCCCGGGTCGCCCGCCCATGGAAGATCGATACCCATAATGGGAAGTATGGCGGGCAGCCCAGGTAGCACTCGCACAGCGCCACGAACAGGGAGATCTGCTGCACACTATGCGGCCCCAGGTCGCATATCTTTATGCCATAGAAGGCCAGAAGCTGCCGGATGAAATCAGAAGAGGGGAGCGCGAACCCGCGATCCAGGAAGCTGAGGAAGAGCACGAATTCACCCGGCCTCGGGAGCGGCTCCACCTCGTTCGCCGGCGGGACCCGCCAGCGCTCCTGCTTGAACTCGGGGATGACCCCAGAGGCAACGTACGGGAGGAGGGACTCGCGCGTGACCTTGGACTTGCCCTAGGCTCTCGCCGCCATGACTGCGCTCGGGAGCTCTCGACGAGAAGAAAGTGGAATGGGAATGGAGGAAGAATGTGGCGGAGTGATAAGCCCTAACCCCGGGGTCCGACCTTTTATATCGCCGCACTCGCTCCAGATAGGCATCAAATCCGTCCGTTGATTCGCCGCGAGATTACCGCCCCGCAATTAACGGTCAGGATCGACGGCGGGATCGGCGGAACGGGCGTTAAAGCTAGCCGTTAGCGGTCACATCGGGCCCAACGGTCAATTTCATGCAAACGGCTCGCGCCTCGGTCAACGTGAAATCTAGCCGTTGCTTCCTCCACGTGTCTGCGCCCAGGACTTACGCCGACTGGCCTGCGACGACTGGCATGCGCCGACTGTCATACGACGACTGGCATTCGCCGACTGTCAAGCGCCGACTGGCTCATCAAGGTTCAGGCGAGTAAAGAATGGCGACCAGCTGATGGCTACTTGAGGAGCCCGGCGGCGATTCGTCCCAGTCCGCCCCTGTGCCTCTTCGCGACCCGCGCCGGATCTATGCTTCATCACCACCGCGCTCGGGGACTACTGATGGGGATATGCCCATAGGGGGTGGGTCGCCAGTCCCACTCGCCACAAGGATGAAGGCCCAGGAAGGGTTGACAGTCGCCTAACCGACTGGGCTCGAAGGCGACTGGGCCAAAGTCCCAAGGAGATGATCTGCTCGGCTGAAGATGGAGATTACTTGAAGAAGGGTGTGGTATCCCGGATTAATAGTAACTGATACAATTCGGAGTTATCTCCCTGTAACCCTAGGCCGGGGGTGGATATATAAACCCCCGGGCTAAACCCTAAAGGACACCTCATCTGAGATCCAATTTCCCCATTGTAAGCTCTTGGCTCCGTGCCGACTGAGCCCCCCCATTGTAATTCTCCACTGAGCAATAAGATCTAGCAGGACGTAGGCCTTTTACTCTCCGGAGGGGCTGAACCTGGGTAAACCCTTGCGTCTCTTGCACCTCGACCCGTAGATGGCGATGTTTCCTTGCCCTCGCATCAACGAAGTGCTACCCCCTGTAGCATCTGCCGTGGTTACATCCACGACAGGTGCCAATGTTCATGTGTGTGCTGACATCTCCATGTTTACCTCTTATCAGGCCCGAGGTTCCTCAGTAATGATGGGGAATGGGTTACATGCTACTGTTCGTGGTGTTGGCACGGTAGATCTGAAGTTTACTTCGGGAAAGATCGTGCAACTAAGGAACGTGCTGCATGTCCCTTCTATCAAGAAGAATCTCGTTAGTGGCTCCCGTCTTATGAAAGATGGGTTTAAGTTGGTGTTTGAGTCCAATAAAGTTGTACTGTCTAAGTATGGAACTTTTGTTGGAAAGGGATATGAATGTGAGGGAATGTTTCGCTTCTCTCTAGAAGACTTCTGTGATAATGTTGTGAACCATGTAAGCACTAGTGTTAATGAAACTAATGTTTGGCATTCACGACTTTGTCATGTTAATTTCGGTTGTATGACGCGGCTTGCTGATATGAGTTTAATTCCGAAATTCACCTTTGTCAAAGGCTCTAAGTGCCATGCTTGTGTGCAAGCAAAGCAGCCTCGCAAGCCTCACAAGCCTGCGAAGGAAAGAAACTTGGCACCACTAGAGCTCGTGCATTCAGATCTATGTGAGATGAATGGCGAGTTGACAAGAGGTGGAAAGAAATATTTCATGAATTTGATTGATGATTCCACTAGGTACTGTTATGTGTACCTACTGAAAACTAAAGATAAGGCTCTTGATTTCTTTAAAATCTATAAGGCTGAAGTTGAGAATCAACTTGAAAGAAAGATAAAAAGGGTTCGGTCCGATCGTGGTGGAGAGTACTTTTCTAATGAGTTCAATTTATTCTGTGCGGAACATGGTATAATCCATGAGAGGACGCCTCCCAATTCCCCACAATCCAATGGGATTGCGGAAAGGAAAAACCGTACTCTAACAGATTTGGTTAACGCCATGTTGGATGTTTCGGGTTTATCCAAGGAATGGTGGGGGGAGGCTATATTGACTTCGTGTCATGTCCTGAATCGTGTTCCAACCAAGAATAAAGAGATTACCCCTTATGAGGAGTGGGAAAAGAAAAGACCAACACTCTCCTACCTACGAACTTGGGGTTGTTTGGCTAAAGTGAATTTGCCAATCACCAAAAAGCGAAAGGTTGGACCAAAAACCGTGGATTGTGTCTTTCTTGGCTATGCTGCCCATAGCATTGCTTATAGATTTTTTGTGGTGAAATCTGGAGTGGATGACATGAATGTTGGCACCATCTTTGAATCAAGAGATGCTACATTCTTTGAGGATATATTCCCTATGAGAGATATGCATGGCATGTCTAGTTGGGAATCTGATCCAATACATGAAACTCCTATGGAGTCTGATGAGGAATCTGATGATGAGAGTTCAGATTCTGATGAAGATAACAATGAAGCTCCCACAAGGAGTAAGAGACAAAGGACTGCAAAGTCTTTTGGTAATGATTTCATTGTGTATCTTGTGGATGATACTCCCACTACCATTTCAGAAGCTCTTGCATCTCCTGATGCAGACTACTGGAAGGAAGCGGTTCAAAGCGAGATGGACTCCATCTTGGCTAATGGAACGTGGGAGTTATCTGAGCGTCCTTATGGGTGCAAACCTGTAGGATGTAAATGGGTATTTAAGAAGAAGCTTAGAGCAGATGGTACTATTGAGAAGTACAAAGATCGGCTTGTAGCCAAAGGCTATACCCAAAAGGAAGGCGAAGATTTCTTTGATACTTACTCACCTGTGGCGAGATTGACCACAATTCGAGTACTACTGTCATTGGCTGCCTCACACGGTCTTCTCGTTCATCAAATGGACGTTAAGACGGCTTTCCTAAATGGAGAGTTGGACGAGGAAATTTACATGGAACAGCCTGATGGTTTTGTACTACAAGGTCAAGAAAGAAAGGTGTGTAAATTAAAGAAATCTTTGTATGGTCTTAAACAAGCACCCAAACAATGGCATGAGAAGTTTGAAAGAACTTTGACATCTGTGGGCTTTGTTGTCAATGAAGCCAACAAATGTGTGTACTACCGCCATGGTGGGGGTGAGGGAGTTGTCCTATGCTTGTATGTGGATGACATACTAATTTTTGGGACAAGCCTCAAAGTGATTGAGGAGGTCAAAACCTTCTTATCTCAATGTTTCGAGATGAAAGATCTTGGAGAAGCTGATGTTATATTGAACATCAAGCTATTGAGAGATGAGAATAATGGGATTACACTTGTGCAATATCATTATGTTGAGAAGGTGTTGAATAGATTTGGCTATGCCGATTGCAAATCTTCTCTCACACCTTATGATCCTAGTGTCTTGCTTCGAAAGAATGAAAAGGCAACTAGAGACCAATTGAGATACTCTCAAATCATTGGTTCACTCATGTATTTAGCTTGCGCTACGAGGCCTGATATCTCGTTTGCTGTGTGCAAACTTAGCCGGTTTGTGGCCAACCCGGGAGATGATCATTGGCAGGCTCTTGAGAGAGTAATGCGCTATCTAAAGGGAACCATGAGTTATGGAATTCATTATACCGGGTATCCAAGAGGACTTGAAGGGTATAGTGATTCCAATTGGATTTCTGATGCTAAAATGAAAGCCACAAGTGGATATGTTTTCACTCTTGGTGGTGGCGCTGTTTCCTGGAAGTCTTGCAAGCAGACCATCTTAACAAGGTCAACAATGGAAGCAGAACTCACAGCATTAGATACAGCTACTGTCGAAGCGGAATGGCTTCGTGAGCTCTTGATGGACTTGCCTATGGTTGAAAAACCAATACCGGCCATCCTCATGAACTGTGATAATCAAACTGTGATTGTCAAAGTGAAAAGTTCTAAGGATAATATGAAAAGTTCCAAACATATCAAGAGGAGACTGAAGTCTGTCAGAAAACTGAGAAACTCCGGAGTGATAGCATTGGATTATGTCCAAAGTGCTAAAAATCTGGCAGATCCTTTCACAAAAGGACTATCAAGAAATATGATAGACCTACCATCGAGAGAGATGGGTTTGAGACCCACTTGAGTTGCCGAGGGGGTAACCCAACCTATGTAATCGGAAATTCCGTGAAGTAGGACCTGGGAAAACAAACCGGAGCAACTGAGTTGAGAGAAAATTTAATACTCCCACTCCGCTGCAGATGCAATTCTCTCATAGCTACTGTAAGGCAGGTTGACAATGTCTTAATGTGTTCTGAGCGGCTCTTGATGAGCGAAGACGCCGTCCTACAGGGCGATCTTTTGAAGAACACACCTATATGAGTGACACTACTGGTCATAGTGTGGGAGATTTGGGTGAATCTCTAGTAAGCTCATGAAAGGCCGAGAAGTATGACTTATAAGATCCACCCGAGGGGAAGGCTAAGGTAGCCTAGTACCGTGCCGGCATTGAGCGAAACTTGCTGCACAAAGACTGACAATTCAAGGCATAGTCCATTGTTCAGTTATAGTCAAGCGTAGCACCTTGCCTAAGTGGAAGTTCAACTTAACAGTCTCCACCGAAGTGCAGGTATATTAAACAGCGAATGGAACTAATGTGTCATCTGATGTGCATATGAGATCTGGTGGGGGATTGTTGAATGTAGATGGGCTGCAGCCCAACAAGGCAGCCCATGTGATCTACAATTCCTGAAATCTCAAGGCCCATCACGTTGGCAGCTTGGGACAGCCTTGGGGGACAAAGTTTAGTCCCACATTGCTAGTTGGGAGAGAGTTGGAGTGGTATATAAGGGCTGCTGTTCTAGTCATTCCAAGTGAGTGAGAATAGAAGGAGCCCTCGCGCACTCCTCCTCCTCCTCCGCCCGCCCGTCTCGGCTCGGCACGGCACGTCACGCACACACGTCGCGTTTCGTGACTCGAGTTCGAGTTCAAGACACACTCAAGGAAGCCTAAATTTTTGCTTGGTGCACAAACTGTGTTGGGTACGTGTCGGCCTGCATGTGCATGCTCGCCGCGTGTCCCTGGCTTCCTACGCGTGTCAACGCGGGCGGGTCGGCTTCCTCCCAGGCTATACAAGGAGACCGATCAGATCTGAAAACAGGGCTCTTAGATCTCTCTCTCGCGAAGTTCCTTTTGCTGTGCTACTCTCTAGTCTTCCCCATCCCGGCGACTGCGTGCACAGCTGTCCGGGAGAGCAGGCCTCCGAAACTCCGTCCGTTGAGATCCTGCACCGGGAGACGGGCGATAAGGTTTTTGGGGAGCGTCTCGGCGCGACTGCTCGCTGCTGTTCGTGTTCATCTTCGCCTGTTCGTCTGCTTCATCGACGACTTCGACTACACCATGGGCGACATCAACAACTCCCATGGTGGTGGTGGTGCTACTGCTGGTGTGACCTTCCCGGTCGCGATGTACGTGATTTCCCTCTCCTACCTTGCACTGCTACTTGTTCCATGTTCAGATCTGATGCATGTGCTTAGTTTGATGTGTATGGTTAAGTATGCTTGTGCATATGTAATGTTGCTTTCGGTAATTAAACTCACGCAGAAATTGCCTAATAATCCAACAGAAAATTGTGTAGGTCGGCGCTGAAGCAGCGTCGATGCCAAGTCGCATGGAGCAAAAGCAAGGTCGGCGTCAATGACATTGGCACCAAACTCCCATGTCAAGTTTTTCTTGGCGCCAGCCTACACAACTTTAGGCTGACTATAGTGCTAGTATCATACTACCTCCGTTTTAAGGAATAAGGCGTTCTCGTTTTACGAGCTTTTTGTTTGACAAAGAATACTTCAAATAGATAAAGATTATTTGTATAAAATTAGTATCATTAAAAAGTGCTTTTCAATACGAATCCAACGATACTAATTACATATAATATAATCAAGATTTTGTTGCTTAATTTTTATGGTCAAAGTTTGTCTTGGAATACGCGTGCGCCTTATTCCTTGAAACGGAAGTAGTAGGTAGTATCATGCGTCCAAGGCCCATAAAAATGATGATGTGGCATTTAATTAATGAGGAGAGATATAATTAGAGTAACATAGGTAGATACTGTATCATAGCGTACGTTACGAGAAAAAAGTAAATACCAAATAGATCTTGTACATAGATTTACATTGGGATTCTACAAAATAATAAATTTACAAGTTTATGATACTACACTATAATACCACCCACTATAGAGATAGTATCATAGACAAGTATCATATGCATGATACTAGTATATGATACTATGCACTATGACCAGCCTTAGCGTCGTTTCCAATGGCGCCAAGCTCAAGGGTCAGAATTTAAAATAGTTTTATTGTAGGGTTGACAAAGAGATTAAATCCGCCTATAGGGATTAGATCTGAGTGAAGATCTATCAAAAGAAAAAATTGGCCATTTCTTCCTCGTTCCCATCCCTCTCTCGCCTCTACAGAAATCGGGGAGAAGTCTGGTTCGGTTGCGGAAATAATCCACACCAAATACATGACCATATATTGGTACTGGTCATACTCCCACTGTCCACAATAACTTTGTTAGGTACTCAGTTCGATCTATAGGATTCGGAGGATGATTGTCTCAGGAATTCGATTACAAACTGGATACATGAATTCTGGACAGCAAGAGTTTGGGGATTCGGGGAATAGAGCCTGAGATGGTCGGTGACACCGTCGTATAGATCGGCGAAGACCTCCCTACTAGCACTAGAGTTGTTGATGAAGTCGAAGTTGGTGAAGCCGTGGTTGGTGAAGTCGTTGTTGTTGAAGCTTTTCGAGTCGCTTTCCAGATCGGAGTCCGTGAATGACCCGAAAGTCATGTCACCGAACATATCGGTGAGTGCCCCGCCGTCGGCGGGCTTGGTGAAGCATGGCGGCAAAACTTCCTCGTCGCCTGACTCGACAGATGATGTTGACGATCCCGAGAAACCAGATCTGACCGCTAACGGTCCCGAAAAAAATCGGTACCGCGAGACGATGTGATCCTTCTTTTCGACGAGGAAGCGGAAGCTCCCGAACGTCATCTCCGTCAACTCCTCCAGATCGGAATATGCATGCAAACGGGAGGGAGGGTTAGGAACAAACCGGCGAGATCAGGTTGGACTCGTTTACCTCCGTCCATCACGTTGCTTGCAGTAGATGTTGATGTTGACGATGCCATCGAGATCGGGACTTTGCGACCTCCAATTCCCACAGACGACGCCAATTGACGAGGGATTAACTCATCAATGCCTACAGATTGTAGACTTAGGGTTTCGTAAGAAGTAGAGGGCAAGTAGATCTCGAAGGTTTCAGCCGACAAAGGTGCTTGACTAAAGGTTACGGTGGTTCTGTTGACAATAGATTTGATTCCTTGCTTTTCCCTCGGCTCCCCTTTATATAGGAGGCGGAGCCGAGGCTTTTCATGCCGTTTAAGTTACAAACTACGAGAGGCATATTGGGCCTTTCCTATATTGGTACATTATTCCTATTACAACTCTACTTTCCTTATCCGAGGTTCTCTGGGCTTCTGGGCCTCCAAAGCTTCGGGTCTCTGGGCTTCATGTCCCCTCCAGATAACCCGGGTACTTTATTTGGCATACCTATTCGACATACCTATGTCACCAGGTCTCTGTAAATATCCTATCTGATTTGCCCCTTTCCCCATATCAAGCTCACCCAACTCAATTTCACGTTCAATCTCCGCGGTTTGGTTTTCTAGTAGCTCATCATTGTGTTTAGGCGACGGACTAACAACATTTATGATGAGAATAGCATGTCGAAAAAAATGTGCACCTCATGTACCTCCCTCGATGCCGCAACAAGTGCCAAGTGCAACTAATGAGATATGCAATGTACATAATAAGCATAAGGGCACTCATTTAGAATTAGAGCCTTTAGCCCATAACATTCACCTCGCATGTTACTTGCTCCGTCATAACCTTGTCCTCTTATATCTCAGACATTCAAATTATTGTCCGCCGGGATAACAAAAATTGCATGTTTGAGTGTTAATGCAACAGTGTCAGTGACATGAATGGCATCAAGAAAGCGCTTTGTCATACCATTGTCCTCTTATATCTCGGAAGTCCAATGCATTTCTCCTTACCTTTATCACTAAGTAAATCAAGTGCAAAGTAAGGATCTTCATTAGTGTACCTTATAAACACTCTCTCATAACTGACAACAACCTTCAACATATAGTATGTGGAGTTCCACCTAGTGCCGACATCAACATTCAAGTATGCCTTAGTGTCAATGTTCTCTAGATCAACACATTTTTAAACTTAGTTATCCTTGTTGGTCTGTTCTTCACATATTTAACAGCTGCACACATGCACTTTATTGAAATTTCAACTTCTTTGAGACCATCAGCGACAATTAAGTTGACAATGTGGGTGGCACATCTCGTGTGAAGATATTTGCCTCTGGCTATGCTATTGTTAGCTTTATTCAGTTCCTTCTTCATGTAAACAATACCACCATCATTACTAGAAGCATTATCATCAGAAATTGTCATGACCTTCTCTACACTGCAATCAATCCAGGTTTTGTGCAAGTGCTTCCTAATATCATCTCCTTTATGAACCTTGATATATATAAAGAAACTAATCATTTTCTTGTAAAGTTTCCGGTCATTACAAATGAAGTGAGTAGTAATTGTAATTGCTGAGGTCATTTTTGAAGCCGATTTGTTTAATTTTTTTTTTGCATTACTAGTGATAGGATTTTGGTATTTTACCGCGCGCACGCGCACCTTTTATGTTTGTTTCAACAGGATCTCCGAATGGAAGGGCATAATGGACACAATAAGTGGAACAATTATTTTCCAAATTATACCACTTGACATGCCAAAAGCCGTCTCTAATTCAAATTATACCCATCTCTAGTTTAAAATCTGAAACATGAGATTAAATCCTTAGATACGACTGGTTTTGTTGTATCGCCATCCTTTTTGTGTCTTGGGCCTTTGGGATTGCTAGAGATATGAGGTGTATTCTGTCTCTTGAGTTGTTCCTCACCTAGATGTAGCGACATTTACTGGCCCGTACATGTAAGGCTTTTCGGGC
The DNA here is from genome assembly GCF_019359855.2 of Lolium perenne. NCBI lineage: Eukaryota > Viridiplantae > Streptophyta > Magnoliopsida > Poales > Poaceae > Lolium > Lolium perenne. The sequence goes on from NC_067250.2 coordinate 128,974,469, forward strand.
AATTCGGGTAGCGTTAACAGGAACCCGAATTTCCTGAATAGAATCGGGTATTCCGAAGTGCTACCCGCTCAAGTGTTTGGGTTTTTGAGGTTCGAGATATTCAGGTTCGGTTTCGGGATATTCTTGTTCGAGATTCGGGTTTTACGCTCACCGTGAGCGGGATCTACTCTACAACGTCACTTTTTAGCCCGCAAAAAGTCGTTTGCGGTTTATCGCATCCGCGTTTTGCGGTTCCGCTATATACATATCTGCTAGAGCCTAGAGATGCCTTTATCCTAACCAGTCAGTTTATGTGTACTGCAACTATGCCATAATTCTTATCATGATTGTACCTTAAATTTGAAATAAGTGCCCAACAAGAAAATATCGAACAGATGAAGTAGTGGTTGATATCAACAGGCAATTTGTTTTTTCCAGGATACGTTTTTCTATTTGGAATTTTGGAAGACTGGCTATTTCAAAGCTACAACTTGATCAATTGGGCTAAAGGTACACTTAGTTGGACAGTTCAATGAGCACTCTAGTTTACTCTTGAACACATACGGCATGTTATAGACAGTTTTCATTATGAAAACCTGCTCGCCTTAAAAAAAAATATTAAGGCTGCTAAGCCCTTGTTATATTTGTAGCGTACCGTACGCTTGGTCTGTAAATTAATCAAGGCGCGACGATATACAAAGTACAACAAGCTCAAGTCGATATCAGGAAATAAGGTGCTACTGTACCTCCGTTCCAAGTGGTACAAAATCAAACGCGTTGCACTCGTTGACCTAGACTAGTCGACGATGTAGTATGCTTGTTTACGGCCGGGGCCAGGGTATATCGATGGGGAGCGGCAACTCGACCGATCGGTGGACACGCTCGACCAGCCCAACTACGACGTCATCTCTCCGGAATTCCACGAGCTCGCAGCATCGTCACCACGGCTCTGCTGCAAGCACCCTTGGCCTTGGTGCCGAAGCATTTCTTGCCGAGACTGGAGACAACGGGCCGGACAAGTCATGGCGGCAATCCTGACCTGGTCCGTTGTTGTTTGCCGTTCAAACGGGCGGTTGCTCCGTGCAAAATCCTCCTTCGCCAGCACGCCACGCCTCGTCTGCGATGGAACGTGCTACAACATCGAGGTCCAACAAGGTAGCACTCCTCGTGTGATGAGAGTAACATGCGAAGCCGATGGACAGCAAGCGCCAACTGACAAACAACTGGCTCGTGGTTGGGGCCCCGCGTGCATATCCCGACCAGGACTTCGTCGTCAGAGTCTCACAATGCCGCTGCGGTTCCTTGTTGATGTCAGCAATGATTGGGGCCATGTGTTGCTCGGCCAGCTCGGTCATGACCTCGAATACGCGTTTGTTGCATTTTTTCTTACAAAATACGAAATAAACAGAGACGCTCATACTGTCATACATTTAGGATAGGGATTTGGTGCACATGGGTCCAATTTCATATTTTTTGAAAATTTCAAAACCTCACACTTCTATTTCTCTAAAAATTATGACGTTAAATATGTAGATAGATATGTACAGGAGGAGTCTACGCAAAAAGTCCCGATAAAAACTACTTTAAAATTTGAGGAATATAAAATAAAAAAATTCTGACAAAAAGATATACTATTCTAATACTATTGTACTACCATTTACCGTTACAAATTTGTCTTTTTATATTTCTAAAATACAACATATTTTTAACGGGACTTTTTTGCATACACACATACTGTACATATGAAATTGGAGGAAGCACTGGTGCCCATGTGTCAAAGACACGTACTTTCTGATACATTCATCCCTAACAATGCACATACTCATAACTACTTTTATTAGCATCTTCGAGAGACATGGTCTAAAAAAGAACTAACACGGCAGGTCTTAACATTGATGAAGTCACAATACGCTGTTAACGAGAATGTCGCCTTAAACTAAAAAATATTTTGCTTTCAAATGAAACACCTAGGTGCCAACTCTAATATTTAAACTCTAGATTGCTCGCTGCCCTCCTAACCATTCAATTGCAGATGGTTCTCAGTACGCTTTTGTTACTTAGTCGTGGCGGCGTATGTTCTGCCGTGGTTCATGCATCTACGTGTACGCATGTACAGCTAATACAGCGTGCCGCTATTATACATTCCTTGTAATTTCTGAAAACCGAGTAGCTTCGTGCAGTGGGCAACTAAAATGGGCGACCTTTCCACGTCTGCCGCTATATATACTCGCGCGCCAGACAAGAAAAAACCCTCGCTTTATTGATTCCGCATCACCATCTCTCGTCTCGCCTCGCGTTTCTTGCTGCTAGCGACGACTCCGAAACCTCGGCACCAAGACAAGTCGCGTCGCGTTCCTGAACCGGGCTTCGATCCGACCAACTCCGATGGAGCGCGAGAAGCGGCCGGCGTCGCTGCTCGGGACGCTCCGGACGGCGGTCAACAAGGTGCGCTTCCTGCTCTCCTTCCGCGCCACGCGCTGGATCCTCACCTCCATCGCCGGCCGGAGCCCCGGGGCCGCCGGCAACGCGGCCACGCAGCGCCGCCTCAGCTTCGGCTCGCGGCAGCCGAGCCTGCTCGACGCGGAGGACGACCGAAGCTCCCCTTCCACGTCCACGAGCGCCGGGCCGTCCAGGACGGCGAGCCTCGGGGCAACCACCGTGTCGCGCACCAGCAGCGCGGCCTACTCGAGGTCCGCCTCGTCCGGCGCCGAGACGTCGTCGTCTACCTCGGGCAGCGGGTCCTCGCCGGCGGGGGACGACGACATCGACCGCCGCGCGGAGCTCTTCATCGCCAACTTCTACAGGCACATCCAGATGGAGCGCCAGGTCTCGCTGCAGCTGCGCTACTGCAGGGCGGACAGCATGCAGGACAGGACGCCTCCCAGGCTCATCTGATTTCATTTCATTCGATTTGATTTTATTTCATTTGTTTTCGTCCGCCGATATACCTACCGATATGGATCTTCGTGTGAAAATTCATAAATAGTGTATGTGGATTTAGATGGATGGTTTTTGTTCCATCATTTCTGCGAGTCTTATGCTTGTTTTTTTAGTATCTCCAACAGGATTAATTTGTTTTGTAAGATGGAGATCCGAGAGTGTAATAAGTAGAAATAAGGCAATAACGACCATCTCTTCGGTACCAATTTTTAAGTATCTAGCAGTAGTAGTAGATTCTAATGCCATTGCCTTCTGATAGTATCAATCCATTCTCAAAAGGACCTCTCTAGTCTCCACAAATGCAGTGGCCACATGAAAATCAATATTCTGCATTAAAAGAGTAGAACAGACACCCCAAACACTTGCAACCATGGGGAAATCTAGTTCTACTAGTAAAATGCCCGTGCGTTGCCACGGGATCGCAAATTCTATTAGAGATACTAATTAAAACATCCTCGTAATTTATGTGTGTTCTGGCATACGGCTTCAGCTTGATTTGATTCCCTATAATGCAATCACTACTTATCTACATGTCAAAATGTAATATTTATATAAAATAGGTAATGCTAGACATATTAACTTCTAAACGACTAAACCATAGTAATCAATACGTATCTCTTAGTAGAAACAGCAGCGCCCACATGCCAACCACAACCTTAGGAATCAGACTAATTCGCGAAAAAGAAAATAGAGCATGTATTCATCAGGTAAATAAAAACACAAGAATATCATACAAAATAGAAGACATTTTTTTTGATAATGTTACAACTCTCACCATCACCATCACTCGAGTCACACAAGTAGAACTGAAACTCTAAAAAATTAGTGCTGCCCCAAAAAATTCACGCTACATTTGCCAAGAAAGAAAGTACATGCAACACAGAAATTCATCCCCTGACAAGCTCTCTCACTATCTTCATGTCTCGTCTCACTGTAGAGTGACCAACCAACACTCGCAAATCTCCACCCATCAGCAGTGCTGGCTGATGGCCCAACCACGGCACAAGCCCTGGCGCCATAGCCCATCGACCACAACACAACTGAGCGCGTGCCGCTCTGGTCTGGTCTCCATGTCTTGGATCTAATGACATCAGTTGTGCGCGAGGAGTGGTGCTAGAAGGCGAGCCACCTAATCGGTACCATCAGTTGTGCGCGAGGAGTGGTGCAGAAGAGCTCGCGCGCCCTCAGATCTGGCCACCATGCCCTGCAATCGGTATTATATGCAAATTGATTGTGAAATACTTAATGGCTATGAAAGCAATTATCTCTCAGTGGAGTAGAAATGCAATTCTTATATGAGTACTGAGATATCTTAAGGCATATAATGATAGATACAATTTTTTCCTTCTCGGGGATAAGTGAAATATAGCATGGTGATAGTGGTTTGATACGTCCAATTTGCATCACTATTTTATATCATAATTTGCTGTTATTCATTGATATATTTTATATTTGGAGATAATACTTATGTTATTTCATCTATTTTGCATGTTTCATGATTATTGGAGGATCGCGCACCGGAGTCAGGATTCTGCTGGAAAAAGCGCCGTCAGAATGCAATATTTTGAAAGATCAACAGTTGACGGAAATTATATGAAAAATCCTATTTTTCCAGAAGACGAAGGGAGCCAGAAGGGGGAGCCGAGGGGACCCGAGGTGGGCCCACCTCATACGCCGGCGCGGCCCAAGGCCTGGCCGCGCCGCCCTGTGAGGAGGGGGCCCACAGCCCCCTCTCGCCTCCTTTTCTTTGCGTACGCCTTCGTCCCGAAAACCTAAACCCCAGAGGATAGTCGCGAAGAGCCACAGCCGCCTCTGCGGGGCGGAGAACACCAGAGAGAAAAGAACTCTCCGGCAGGCTGAGATCCGCCGGGGAAATTCCCTCCCGGAGGGGGAAATCGACGCCATCGTCACCGTCATCGAGCTGGACATCATCTCCATCACCATCATCATCATCTTCATCATCATCACCGCCGTCTCCACCACTGCACGCCGTCACCGCTGTAACAATTTGGGTTTGATCTTGATTGTTTGATAGGGGAAACTCTCCCGGTGTTGATTTCTACTTGTTATTGATGCTATTGAGTAAAACCATTGAACCAAGGTTTATGTTCAGATTGTTATTCATCATCATATCACCTCTGATCATGTTCCATATGATGTCTCGTGAGTAGTTCGTCTAGTTCTTGAGGACATGGGTGAAGTCTAAATGTTAGTAGTGAAGTATGGTTGAGTAATATTCAATGTTATGATATTTAAGTTGTGGTGTTATTCTTCTAGTGGTGTCGTGTGAACGTCAACTACACGACACTTCACCTTTATGGGCCTAGGGGAATGCATCTTGTACTCGTTTGCCAATTGCGGGGTTGCCGGAGTGACAGAAACCTGAGCCCCCGTTGGTATATCGATGCAGGAGGGATAGCAGGATCTCAAAGTTTAAGGCTGTGGTTAGATTTATCTTAATTACTTTCTTGTAGTTGCGGATGCTTGCAAGGGGTATAATCACAAGTATGTATTAGTCCTAGGAAGGGCGGTATATTAGCATAGGTTCACCCACACAACACTTATCAAAACAATGAAGATTAATTAGCCGTATGTAGCGAAAGCACTAGACTAAAATCCCGTGTGTCCTCAAGAACGTTTGGTTATTATAAGTAAACAAACCGACTTGTCCTTTGTGCTAAAAAGGATTGGGCCACTCGCTGCAATTATTACTCTCGCACTTTACTTACTCGTACTTTATTCATCTGTTACATCAAAACCCCCTGAATACTTGTCTGTGAGCATTTACAGTGAATCCTTCATCGAAACTGCTTGTCAACACCTTCTGCTCCTCGTTGGGATCGACATTCTTACTTATCGAAGATACTACGATACACCCCCTATACTTGTGGGTCATCAAGACTATTTTCTGGCGCCGTTGCCGGGGAGTGAAGCGCTATTGGTAAGTGAAATTGGTAAGGGAAATTTCTACTGTTTGTGCTGATTTTATTTACACTTTGCTGCTATAATTCATTATGGAGAGATCTTCTCTTGAGTGTTTATTTGGGAAATCTACTACTACTGCAAAGGTAGTGGATGAGGCGCTAGGTAAGGAAGAAATACCATACAAAATACCTATGAAAATTATTGAACGTGTAGTGGACAACCGTTATACAGGGGATGGAACTGTCCACCCTGGAGATCATTTACTGTTCTTACATGAATTATGCGGTTTATTCAAGTGTGCAGGTATTGCTATGGATGAAGTGAGGAAGAAACTATTCTCTATATCGCTGTCTGGTAAAGCGGCGCATTGGTATAAATTACTGGATAATGGGGATTCTCTTGAATGGAATGATATTGTGCCCCGGTTTTATTCTAAGTTCTATCCTCCAAGTGAGATTCACAAAGATCGGAATCGCATATATAACTTTTGGCCTCATGAAGGAGAGAGTATTGCCCAAGCGTGGGGGAGATTGAAGTCTTTAATGCTCAAATGCCCCATTCATGAGCTTCCTGGTAATATTATTATTGATAATTTCTATGCAAGACTTTCTTTTCAAGACAAGACCTTGCTGGATACTTCTTGTTCTGGATCATTTACACGCAACAAGGAAGAGTTTAAAAGAGACCTTCTTAATCGGATCCAAGATAATACTGAAGGATGGGAGAACAACAAGGATAGAGAATCAGGTATAAATTATGATTATAAATGCATTGAAGCTTTTATGGATACTGATAAATTTCGTAATATGAGTGCTACTTATGGTCTTGATTCTCAAGTTGCTGCAAATCTTTATAAAGCTTTTGCTTCTCATTATGAATTGCCTAAGAAGAACTTTGATAAGTATCATGAACCGTATAAAGATAAAATTGATTCGTCTATAAATAAATGTGTTGTAGTGGAAACTGTTGATCATGTTATTCCTGAAGCTTATATTGAAAAAACTCCTTTCCCTGCTAAAATGAAGGAGTACTCTGTTATAAATAGTGCGGTTCATAAAAGTGAAAAGAAACCTATAGAACCTGAAGAACAAATAAAATTTGAAACTGCTGTTGCAATTATTAAAGATCTTGTGACTGAAAATGTGGAGGATGATCATATTATTTTCTGTGAAGATGCCTCTAATATTGTTTCACATCCTAATAAGTCCAAGCAAGCTAGTGTTCCTATGCTATCTGTTAGAATTGGTGATCATTGTTATTATGGTTTATGTGATATTGGTGCAAGTATTAGTGCTATTCCTTATGAGCTTTACACGGAGATTATGCACGAAATTGGTTCTTGTGAACTTGAAGATATTGATGTGGTTATTCGGCTGGCTAATAGAGAAACTATCTCTCCAATTGGTATCGTTCGAGATGTGGAAGTTCTATGTGGTAAGATTAAATATCCTGCTGACTTTTTGGTACTTGGTTCTGCTGCTAGTAAATATTGTCCTATCATTTTTGGTAGACCTTTTTTAAATACTTGTGGAGCTATTATAGATTGCAAGAAAGAGAAAATTTTGACTAAATTTGCTGGTGAATCTTATGAGTTTAACTTCTCTAAATTTACCAAAACTCCTTATAAAATTGATTCGCCTAATAGTGATTTTAAAGTTGAACAGTGTGCATCTATTGCTCTTGCTCCTAGTAATCCTTTGCAGCAACATTTGGAGAATAGTGAGAGTGAAGCTTTTAGGGAAGAAAGAGATGAGCTTGATGAAATTTTCCTTCGTCAACCTATTCTTAAGCATGATTTACCGGCGGAAGATCTGGGTAGAACACCACCACCAAAGGAAGATCCTGTCTTTGATTTAAAACCATTGCCTGATAATCTTAAATATGCTCATATTGATGATAAGAAAATATATCCTGTTATTATTAGTTCTAAGCTTTCAGAGTTTGAAGAAGAAAGGTTATTGGAAATACTGAAGAAACACCGAGGTGCTATTGGCTACACTCTTGATGACTTGAAGGGGATTTCCCCCTCTATTTGCCAACACGCCATTAATATGGAAGATGATGCGAAGCCTGTTGTTGAACCTCAGCGTCGTCTAATTCCTAAGATGAAGGATGTGGTAAGAAATGAGGTATTAAGACTCCTTGAAGCTGGTATTATATATCCTATTGCCGATAGTAGATGGGTTAGTCCTGTGCATTGTGTTCCTAAGAAAGGAGGAATGATCATTTGTGCCTAATGATAATGATGAGCTCATACCTCAAAGAGTAGTTGTAGGGTATAGAATGTGCATTGATTATCGAAAAGTTAATAAGGTTACTAAGAAAGATCATTACCCTTTGCCTTTTATTGATCAAATGTTAGAAAGGTTATCTAAAAATACTCATTTTTGCTTTCTTGATGGTTATTCTGGGTTTTCACAAATTGCTGTTAAAACTAAAGATCAAGAGAAAACCACTTTCACTTGTCCCTATGGAACTTATGCTTATAGGCGTATGCCTTTTGGTTTATGTAATGCTCCTGCTACTTTTCAAAGATGCATGTCTGCTATTTTTCATGGCTTTTGTGAGAGTATTGTAGAGGTATTCATGGACGATTTTTCCGTCTATGGAAATTCTTTTGATAATTGCTTGCGGAACCTTGATAAAGTTTTGCAGAGATGTGAAGAAACTAACCTTGTTCTTAATTGGGAGAAATGCCACTTTATGGTTAATGAAGGAATTGTATTGGGACATAAAATTTCCGAGAGAGGTATTGAAGTTGATAGAGCTAAAGTTGAAGCCATTGAGAAGATGCCCTATCCTAGGGATGTTACAGGTATTCGTAGTGTTCTTGGTCATGCTGGGTTTTATAGGAGGTTTATTAAAGACTTCTCCAAGATTTCAAAGCCTCTTACTAATCTTCTTCAAAAAGATGTACCTTTTGTTTTTGATGATGATTGTAAGGAAGCTTTTGAAACTCTAAAGAAAGCTTTAACAACTGCCCCTATAGTTGAACCTCCTGATTGGAACTTACCATTTGAAATTATGTGTGATGCTAGTGATTTCTTGTAGGCACTGTTCTTGGACAAATGAGTAGATAAAAAACTGAATGTTATTCATTATGCTAGTAAAACTCTTGATGTTGCTCAAAGAAATTATGCTACTACTGAAAAAGAATTGTTAGCTGTAGTCTTTGCTTGTGATAAGTTTAGATCTTATATCGTTGATTCAAAAGTTACTATTCATACTGATCATGCTGCAATCAGATACCTTATGCAAAAGAAAGATGCTAAGCCAAGGCTTATTAGATGGGTGCTTCTGTTGCAAGAATTTGATTTACATATTGTAGATAGGAAAGGTGCTGATAATTTGTCTAGATTGGAAAATATTGCTTATGATCCTGTTCCTGTTAATGATAGTTTTCCAAATGAACAATTGGCTGTAATAAAGGTGAGCTCGCGAGACAGTCCTTGGTATGCTGATTATGCTAACTTTATTGTTTCCAAGTACTTGCCTCCAACCTTTTCAGCTCAGCAAAGGAGGAAATTCTTTTATGACTTGAGGCATTATTTTTGGGATGATCTACACTTATATAAAGAAGGAGTGGATGGTATTCTGCGAAGATGTGTTCCCGAATATGAGCAACAAGAGATATTGAGTAAATGTCATGGTAGTGCTTATGGAGGACATCACGCCGGAGATAGAACCGCGCAAAAGGTTCTACAATCAGGTTTTTATTGGCCAACTCTCTTCAAAGATGCAAGGAAGTTTATTTTATCTTGTGATGAATGTCAAAGGGTTGGTAATATCTCCAGACGTAATGAAATGCCTATGAATTATACTCTTGTTATTGAACCATTTGATTGTTGGGGATTTGACTTCATGGGACCTTTTCCCTCTTCAGAAGGTAACACTCATATACTTGTTGCTGTTGATTATGTTACTAAATGGGTGGAAGCCATACCTACAAAAAGTGCTGATGGTGAGACCTCTTTAAGAATGCTTTTAGACATTATTTTTCCTAGATTTGGAGTTCCTAGATATATTATGACAGATGGAGGTTCTCATTTTATTCATGGTGGTTTTAGAAAAACTCTTGCTAAATATGGTATTAATCATAGAATTGCTTCCGCTTATCATCCTCAAACTAGTGGGCAAGTAGAACTATCAAATAGAGAAATTAAATCTATCTTGCAAAAGACTGTTAATAAAACTAGAAAGAATTGGGCTAGTAAATTGAAGGAAGCACTATGGGCCTATAGAACTGCTTATAAAAACCCCATGGGAATGTCACCTTATAAAATGGTTTATGGAAAAGCTTGTCATTTACCTTTAGAACTAGAGCACAAAGCTTATTGGGTTGTTAGAGAACTAAACAAAGATCCTAAACTAGCCGCTAATAAGAGGTTATTGCAATTAAGTTCTCTAGATGAATGGAGAAGTGAAGCTTATGAAAATGCTAAACTCTTTAAAGAGAAAGTTAAGAAATGGCATGATAAAAGGATTATCAAAAGAGAGTTTAATATTGGGGATAAAGTCCTATTGTATCGGTCTCGTCTCAGATTCTTTGCAGGGGAATTACTCTCGAAATGGGAAGGACCATATGTTGTTGAGGAGGTGTATCGTTCAGGAGCAATTAAAATTAGTTCTCTCCAAGGCAATGCCACACAAGTGGTGAATGGACAAAGACTCAAGCATTATATCTCAGGTGATTCTTATAATGTAGATGTTGATGTTATTCGAGTGGAAACACCAGAGGCTTTCATCAAAGGTCAAATTGACAGTCCGCCAGAACTCGACTTTGAGTAGGTAACAGTACAGGTAATAAAAAGTTCGCGATTTACTTTCCGAACAATGTTTTTGCTGTTTTTGGAAAGCTAAATGTGTTGTTGCCACCCGGTGGCAATGCCCCCCCATGGGATGCCGTCCATTCCTGCTTATAGATTCGTGTTGCATGCAACGTAGTTACCAAAGCTCTTGCTCTAATTACCAACACAACCTGCAAATCTACTTACACGGCTGTACCGCAATGTTCAGTTGCACCAGTACTGAGAAAGTGCTCCATAGCAGTAGGTGGAGCTGGTTGTTTGTTTTTCGCATGGTTGAAGTAGAAGAATAAATGAGCCGAACGGCTTTTTTCTGACCCGCGCACAGTCCCGACAGTTCACTAGCAGCACACTGCCACGCTACTGATATTTCATGTAGCAGCAGATACTTGTTCAGCTAAAGTTGCGTTGTATCCTGCCCTACTGCATCTAGTAGAGCAGCACGCTGCATGCATCGCATATTTAATACAAACAGATGATGCATTAAAATGTGTGTTAGGCTACAATACATATAGTTCCATTTTCCTTCCACAATGCAAATACCTAGACGGCGTTAGGCTGCCCACGACACGGAATCATGGCGCTGTCGAGCGTGCTCCACGTGACGCTGCGACCCGGGAAGCATAGCACGACGACAGCAAAAAATGTTTCCCTGCATGGCTGCATGCACGCGCTTATCTGCCAGGTCTCTTTAATTTCCTATCTTTATATCTCTCCTTAACTCTCTCTCTCTCGTTCAGTTCGACATGAACGCCGTCGTGCTCGTCCGGTACAACGGAGAGGCCTCAGTCGTCTGCTAGCCTAGCACGGAAAGGCCGTGCGGGCTCGTTCAGTATCACGCGAACGCGCCATGCTCGGCCAGCTCGGGATGGCCGTCGCCCGCCCCAGGAGCACGGGAAGGCCGCGGCGCTCGCCAACCATCGCGTGAAAATGGCCACGCTTGCCCGAAGCACAACTCCCGGTCGGTAGATGCTCCTCCGTGTGCACGCCATGGACGGCCGACGACATGGAGATCGAACATCGCCAACGCCGCCTCCCGCGCCATCGTCCGGCCTCCTTGGCGATTGCTCACGGTAGACATGGAAACACCCACAGAAGGAGATGAACGGTTTATGGATTCATGTGGAGGGGAGCCATCCCTTTCTTCATCCGGACGGGCGAGTAGAAGTATCGCTTCTCGGAATTTGAACGAACCGCGGACTGCTAGCAACTTTTGGGGATTCAGATATTTGGTGGAGTAGTACTGGTACTCTCTCCAAGCGACTTCAAGGGAATTCAAGTGTGTCCCAGAAAAGCAAAACGCAGCCACTCGATGGGATGCATCACAACGCATTTATGAATCACCTGAACCCCATTTAATGACTGCCTTGCTTGACAATAAGGCCGGTGCCAGCGCAGGCGGTAGCGGAGGCGGTAGCGGCGGCGACGGGGCGGGAGAGGGGCGGGAGGCGGGCGGGACTGGAGCGGCGGGCGCTGGCTGGCTCGCCCGGCGGTAGCGCCCGCTACCGCCCGGCTGTCGCCCGCGTTGGCGGCGAGATGGAGGCGGGAGCGGGGCGGGAGGCGGGGCGGCGCGTTGGCGACGCGGGCGAGAGGAGGGGCGAGAGGTAGAAGAAGAGACCTGGTCGGTTTTTTTTCTTTTTTTCTTTTTTTCTTTCCTTCTTTTATTCTTTAAATGTCAGTTTTTATTTTATTTTCTTTCCTTCTTTTATTTTCTTTCCTTTTTTTACTCTTTCAGTTCAAAATACAAACACAAGTACACACTTGTCATATAGGCTATTTAGAAAAACAAGAAACATAATTTGTATTTTTATTAATTATTATGTAATCGGTAACATTTTTAGTTGAATAATTTCTTGCATTATTTTGAATGTCTAAACAAAATCGAGTGAAATAACTTAATGTGGAAAAGAAATGGTGATGTGGAGGAGAGAGAAGTGAGAGTGGGGACTATAGCCCATGCATTGGCAAGGTGGTGTGAGAGTGGGGTGAGAGTGGGGTGAGAGTGAGAGAAAAGCTGACGTGGCGGGGCGGGAGTCGGGCGGTGCATTGGCACCAGCCTAAAGACTCGAGCTGAGCAAACTGCATGGTGCTGCACTTTTCTGACATTGCCAGCGTGTAATTAGGGTACAAGCTAGTTTACAAAGTGCAAAGTGCAAATCTGGGTAGCTCAGAACGAATCTCAATCAAGTCATCCAACGGCAGCCAATGGGGGGGCATTGCCACCCGGTGGCAACAAATCCACTCTCTTTTGGAAAATATGAAAAATTACGAGATCGAAACGGAGTGGAGGAGACGCACGAGGGCATGCCCCCATAGGCCGGCGCGGCCAGGCCTTGGCCCGCGCCGCCCTATGAGCTGGCCGCCTCGTCGCCCCTTTCCGACTCCGGTTCGACCTGGTACTTTCCTTATGACATAAAAATTCCTGCTATATAATCCCCCGGACCCCTGGAGGTCCGTATATCGTTTTCTCGACGTGTTTTGTTTCGAGCTGTTTCTGCCAGGATCTATTTTCAATCTAGGAGCACCATGGCCTCCAACAATAAGGGCAAGGGGCTTTCGGATGAAGATATTCAAGATCCCGAGTGGAAAGAGGTGGACGAGAGCGTCAAGAAAGAAGATGAAGAAGAAGTGGAGGAAGACTCGCGCGCATACCCGCGTGCTACCGTCGCAAGCATCAAAGTGGTGGATAACCCTTTTAGTGCAAACAAGAGTGCAAGAATTCGCACCGGAGGAAGGGTTCCACGTCATTACCTAGCTCCAAAGACATCTTATATAGGCACTTACCATCCCTTCCGCAATCTAATCTACAATAATCAAATTGAAAGGACTCCCAAGGCAGCATTGCCTAGCAATTGGGATATAGATCGTTCTAACACTGCAGGAAGGACGAAGCCTGAAGCTGAAGGGTGGGGAAATAACTCCAAGAATTGGGACTCGCCGTTGGACATACTTCTTAATCGCGTCGAGCACAATTCGGAGATGATCCGCAACCTCATGTACAAGATTGATGAGCTTCAGGAGCTTGTGGAGAAGCTTGTCGGGAATTCATCACCACCATCGCCAAAGGAGTAATTCACCATCGGTATTGGCATCCCCTTGGTTTGTTCCAAGCTTGGGGGAGTGCCGCGGTATCACATCATCACTACCTTTTACTTTTTACTATCAAGTAGTGTCATATCATGAGTAGGGAAGTTATCATATAAGATGGGTTGCAGTGTGGAAGTATCTCTCCTTTAGTCGGTTGTCTATGTATCCCTTGGTGTGAGTTATCGTTATGAAATATTAATGAGAAGTCTTATCATTTACATATTGCACACCTTATTTTAGTTTGCAATTTCTATTATATGATTGATCTTGATTTTAGTATTGGTACCACTTTGGGAGCATTGAGTAAATCTATTTGGTTTTGGCAAACTTAGCATTGGTCAATAGCAACAACACCTTGAGGTTTAAGTAGAAAAGAAAATATATATAGTTGTTTCATTGTCTTCCTTTCTTGTTAGCTCATAGCTTATTATTCTGAAGTTAAAATTGTTTGTGCTTACAAGAAAGATGCATGATTGTTTCTATCACATGTATATTCGTTTGTTTCCCTCAACTTTTGTGCTTGCTAATTAACCTTGCTAGCCAAAGACCTGTACTGAGAGGGAATGCTTCTCGTGCATCCAAACCTCAACCCAAACCTATGCCATTTGTGTCCACCATATCTACCTACTTCATGGTATTTCCTGCCATCCCAAGTAAATACTTCGTGTGCTACCTTTAAACAATTCAAAATTTATCATCTATTATTTGTGTCAATGTTTTATGGCTCATGAGGAAGTATGTGGTGTTTTATCTTTCAATCTTGTTGGGCAACTTTCACCAATGGACTAGTGGCTTCATCCACTTATCCAATAATTTTGCAAAAAGAGCTAGCAATGGGGTTCCCAGCCCCGATTAATTAACTTTCATGATACTACAAATAGACACTCCTCCATGGTATGTGATTGTTGGACGGCACCCGAGGATTCGGTTAGCCATGGCTTGAGAAAGCAAAGGTTGGGAGGAGTGTCATCTAAATAAAACTAAAATAAAAAGGCACTCCTTCATGGTATGAGATTGTTGGCAGGCACCCGAGGATTCGGTTAGCCATGGTTTGTGAAAGTAAGGTTGGAAGGGGTGCCACCCAAAATGAAAATGTCTTAATGGGAGCCGCTCTTCGAGAGTTTGTCTGGCGAGGGGGTTAGAGTACCCGCTACCAGTCGTTGACAACAACAAACACTTCTCAAAATATTACTTTTATTCTCTTTATATGATTTCAAAACTGAAAAAGCTCTAAAACATGATTTAATCCCTGCTTCCCTCTGCGAAGGGCCTGTCTTTTACTTTATGTTGAGTCAGTAAAACTATTTCCCTCCATCTCAAGCAAGCATTTGAGTTGTTGTGATCAAACCATTATATTGTGATTTACTTCATCATGTCTTTTACTCTTCCTTGTTTTGTACAAGTTTTATCTGAATGAATATAGTTTTGAAAGTTATCAATGATCATTATGATTGAGTATGCAAGATGAGCCATATAAACTTTAACATGAGAGCGCTGCTCGATAGATAAGAATAACCTGTTAATTGTTCTCTGACCAAGAACGAAGTTTGCCATCACCAACTATGATATCTTATGCACCTTTATTTGTGATTACCTTATACTTGTTTCAAGTAGAGTTATATGAGGAAGTTGTTCACTAGAATGTCTTGTGTGAATGAATATGATGCTTCTTGTCCGTATTTGATTTATCGACTCTTCACTCCATAAACATGTGGTCCTGTTTACCGAGTTCAGTTTCGCTTGGGGACAAGCGAAGTCTAAGATTGGGGGGAGTTGATACGTCCAATTTGCATCACTATTTTATATCATAATTTGCTGTTATTCATTGATATATTTTATATTTGGAGATAATACTTATGTTATTTCATCTATTTTGCATGTTTCATGATTATTGGAGGATCGCGCACCGGAGTCAGGATTCTGCTGGAAAAAGCGCCGTCAGAATGCAATATTTCGGAAGATCAACAGTTGACGGAAATTATATGAAAAATCCTATTTTTCCAGAAGACGAAGGGAGCCAGAAGGGGGAGCCGAGGGGACCCGAGGTGGGCCCACCTCATAGGCCAGCGCGGCCCAAGGCCTGGCCGCGCCGCCTTGTGAGGAGGGGGCCCACAGCCCCCTCTCGCCTCCTTTTCTTCGCGTACGCCTTCGTCCCGAAAACCTAAGCCCCAGAGGATAGTCGCGAAGAGCCACAGCCGCCTCTGCGGGGCGGAGAACACCAGAGAGAAAAGAACTCTCCGGCAGGCTGAGATCCGTCGGGGAAATTCCCTCCCAGAGGGGGAAATCGACGCCATCGTCACCGTCATCGAGCTGGACATCATCTCCATCACCATCATCATCATCTTCATCATCATCACCGCCGTCTCCACCGCTGCACGCCGTCACCGCTGTAACAATTTGGGTTTGATCTTGATTGTTTGATAGGGGAAACTCTCCCGGTGTTGATTTCTACTTGTTATTGATGCTATTGAGTGAAACCATTGAACCAAGGTTTATGTTCAGATTGTTATTCATCATCATATCACCTCTGATCATGTTCCATATGATGTCTCGTGAGTAGTTTGTCTAGTTCTTGAGGACATGGGTGAAGTCTAAATGTTAGTAGTGAAGTATGGTTGAGTAATATTCAATGTTATGATATTTAAGTTGTGGTGTTATTCTTCTAGTGGTGTCGTGTGAACGTCGACTACACGACACTTCACCTTCACTACAAGAAAAGTTGCCATGGCTGACGAAGTTGAAGTCGCGCCGTGGTTGCTGGTGTACCATGGCCGACGATTTTGGGTCCCTCCGTGGTGCATTTCAAAACTTTTTTTTTCTCGTTTTTGAGGCCACCTAGCCCGACGAAAGCGGCCAAAACGTCGCGTATGGTGGCCCGGGACGTGGTGCATCTCGAAATCTCGGGTTCGCTGGCCGAGTCAACGCAAATCCGCACCGCTGAGGGATGTAGGGCCCAGATGGCAGCCTCTCTGGCATTGTTTTTTTTCTAGATCGCGCCATCTCGTTCAACGTTCTCCGATCGAGCCGTTTACGATGCAGGATCATGGGTCCCGCATGTCATCCTCTATGAACCAAAATTCTTTCTATTCTTGGATTTTTTTTTGACCCCCTGATTTCTGGCTACTTCCTTTTTCTTTTGATCCCTTGCCGCCTTGGAAACGTTGAGACCGCTGCTGCTAAATGGGACCCGCATGTCATCCTCTATGTGCAATCAACTTTCTTTTCTTGGAGTTTTTTTTGGCACCTCATATTTGGTCACTTGCCTTTTTTTTCGATCCCCTGCCGCCTCTCAAACGGTGATACCGCTGCTGCTAAATGGGACCCGCATGTCATCCTCTATGTACTATAAAACTTTCTTTTCTTGGATTTTTTTGGCACCTCATATTTGGTCACTTGCCTTTTTCTTTCGATCCCCTGCCGCCTCTCAAACGGTGATACCGCTGCTGCTAAATGGGACCTGCATGTCATCCTCTATGTACTATAAAACTTTCTTTTCTTGGATTTTTTTTTGGCACCTCATATTTGGTCACTTGCCTTTTTCTTTCGATCCCCTGCCGCCTCTCAAACGGTGATACCGCTGCTGCTAAATGGGACCCGCATGTCATCCTCTATGGACTATAAAACTTTCTTTTCTTGAATTATTTTTGGCTCCTGATATTTGGTCACTTGCCTTTTTCTTTCGATCCCCTGCCGCCTCTCAAACTGTGAGACCGCTGCAGCTAAATGGGACCCGCATGTCATCCTCTATGAGCAATCAACTTTCTTTTCTTGGAGTTTTTTTTGGCACCTCATATTTGGTCACTTGCCTTTTTCTTTCGATCTCATGCCACGTTTGAAACGTTGAGGAACCTGCTGGCTCATGGGACCCGCATGTCATCCTCTATGTGCTATAAAAGTTTCCTTTGTTGGATTTTATTTCACCCTCTGATTTTTGGCTTGCCTTTTTCTTTTGATCCTCGCCCCTTTGAAACGTTGAGTAAGTCTGTTGGCTCAAGGGACCCGCATGTCATCCTCTATGTCCATCAACTTTCTTTTCTTGGATTTTTTTCACCCCCTAATTACTAGCTACTTTCTTTTTCTTTTGATCTCAAGCCGCATTACAAACATTGAGACCGCTGCTGCAAAATGGGACACACATGTCATCCTCTATGTACAATAAATCTTGGATTATTTTTGGCTCCTGATATTTGGTCACTTGCCTTTTTCTTTCGATCTCATGCCACCTTTGAAACGTTGAGTAAGCTGCTGGCTCATGGGTCCCGCATGTCATCCTCTACGAACAATAAAAGTTTCCTTTCTTGGAGTTATTTTTCACCCCTAATTTCTGGCTATTTGCCTTTTTCTTTTGATCCCCTGCCCCCTTTGAAACGATGAGGACGCTGTTGGCAGGTCGGTCCCACATGTCATCCTCTATGAACAATAAAAGTTTCCTTTGGTGGATTTATTTTTGACCCCTAATTAATTTCTGGCTATTTCCTTTTTTTCTTTTGATCCCCTGCCGCCTTGGAATTGTTGAGAATGCTGCTGCCTCATTTTTCGTTTGGTCCTGTGCCGCCTTGGAAACGTTGAGACCGCTGCTACAAAATGGGACCCGCATGTCATCCTCTATGTACAATAAAGTTTCTTTTCTTGGATTATTTTTGGCTCCTGATATTATGTCACTTGGCTTTTTCTTTCGATCTCATGCCGACTTTGAAACGTTGAGGATGCTGCTGCCTCATGGGTCCCGCATGTCATCCTCTCAGAACGATAAATGTTTTCTTTTCTTGTATTTTTTTACCAACTGATTTTTGGCTTTTTTTATTTTCGATCCCCTGCCGCCTTTGAAACGTTGACGACGCTGCTGGCTCATGGGTCCCCGATGTCAGCCTCCCCGTACAAGAAACATGTGATATTTTATTTTGCAGACAATAAACGTTGTATTTCGCTCTGAGCTATTGCAAACGGATAAATTAAATATTTATATCTACATAAACAAACTTATATGTTGAATCTCCTTGTTTTTTGTTTTTGCGAAGCATAGGACTTTCCTGTTTTTTTTTTGAGAAAAATCCGACCTTTCCTGTTTTGGAGTGGGCTGAAATTGTACGAGTCAAAAGGCCCAGCAGGATAGTTCGAAGGCCCAGATGTCCAGATACAGCCCAATTGAAATCTTTCTTTTCTTGGATTTTTTTTCACACCCTGATTTCTGGCTACTTCATTTTTCTTTCGGTCCTGTGCCGCCTTGGAAGCGTTGAGACCGCTGCTACAAAATGGGACCCGCATGTCATCCTCTATGTACAATAAAGTTTCTTTTCTTGGATTATTTTTGGCTCCTGATATTATGTCACTTGCCTTTTTCTTTCAATCTCATGCCGACTTTGAAACGTTGAGGAAGCTGCTGGCTCATGGGTCCCGCATGTCATCCTCTATGAACAATAAAAGTTTCCTTTGTTGGATTTATTTTTTTCCCTAATTTCTCGGCTATTTGCCTTTTTCTTTTGATCCTGCCCCTTTGAAACGATGACGACGCAAATGGCAAGTCGGTCCCACATGTCATCCTCTATGAACAATAAAAGTTTCCTTTGATGGATTTATTTTTGACCCTAATTAATTTCTGGCTATTTCCTTTTTCTTTTGATCCCCGCCGCCTTGAAATAGTTGAGGATGCTGCTGCCTCATGGGTCCCGCATGTCATCCTCTCGTAAAGGTAAATGTTTCTTTTCTTGAATTTGTTTACCAACTGATTTTTGGCTTATTTTTTCTTTCGATCTCCTCGCCACCTTTAAAACGTTGACGACGCTCGCTGGCTCATGGGTCCCCAATGTCAGCCTCCCCATACCGCAAATCCTCTTCTCGCAAAGGTTGTATTTCTAGATAGATAAGGTGGATTCGAATCTGCCATGGTTCGGGCAGCTCGGGTAAGCCTTCTTGCACTGATTAATGGAAGTAGTGTATAGCAAGGTCAAGACATGTGGCTCGGTGTAATGAATCTATTTGAATCATGTTGTGGGTTCAATCTGATAGTTCTCTAACAGGTCAGCCAAAATAGAAATTAAGTTTTTTTTCTAAAACGGAAATGCAAATTAAGATGAACACAAACATTAGTTATCATAATAGCTGATCATACATACATACTTGCTAAGAGCAAAAGCTTGCCAGAGTTTTACCAGCCATACAATTAATTAGCAGTTCAGATAAGATAACCTTATATAAGTATAACTACAAATGCATTTGCTAAGGGCTCATGGGGCAACAGAACTAGACAACCGCGAACTTTATGACCAGCATGTCACAGCGGCATCGAAAGATCTTGACCTTCAACTTTGATCCAATGCGAAGTTTGGCACCGTCAATGAACTTTTTCCACCTGGAAGTAACAGCCAAGCGGCCATCTCTGTGGATCGACGGACTACCGTCCCTCCATGGTGAGACCTTCACTCTCCATGACGAGGGATATCTTGCCCCTTCGGCCAGCATTGAGATCCTTGGAGATACTTTTAGGCAATTTCTGATTCAAAGCAAGAGATACCACCAAAAATTAGTCAATGGCACCAATGCACTGAACCATGTGAGACTTTGAGCAGAGAAGACATCAAGATAAGAGCAGTTATGCTGTCATATACTCACGAACATAGCCTTCAGATGTGTCCTGGTCACCACACGGGTGGCCACAAAGAATGAGCCGAGACCTCGGTGATCCGGTGGGGCAGGTGGAGCCCGAGCTGGTACATGAGCTGGTGTCGATGCAGGAGACTCTGGCAGGTGCAGAACGGTGCCTCTAGAGGAACCGGTGCTGATGCAGGAGACTGTTGGGTAGGTGCAGAACGGTGCAGCTAGAGGAACCAAAGGTCGATGCAGAGCTCGGGGCAGGTGTAGTATATGGGGCCTCTACAGAACCAATGCCGATGTAGGGGACTGCTGGGTAGATGCAAGAACGGAGCTGGTACAGAACCGGTGCTGATGCAGAGAGTGGGAAGCCGGTGCCGGTGCTGGTGTGGTTGCCCTTTGTGACATCCGCTCATGTTCCATCAGGGGATCTGCAGCTTTGATCATGTTAAACCCAGCAAGCTAGAACAGAGGGAATGGTTTAGAACAACTGCTCAGAACAGTTATCAAAAGATATGAGTAGAAAAAAGTTACATATTATATATTTGGAAGTGTCTCCAACTCTATAAGCAGTTACGTATATCTGCCCGTTTGAGTTTCTGATCCTCAGCTCGTCGCCCTTCTTCAGACCGTAGTCAAAAGCAAACTTTCTCCAATCATGTCCATACAAATATGTGATGGCCTGCGTCTTGTAGACATACACCTCATAGACCGTGTAGGTGTTCATCAATTTGCCATTGCCATGCATAGTGAAAGACCCTTCATGCGGACACATCTGGTTAATCATTGGACGAAGTTCACAAGGTACAGTCTGCATGTGAAAATTGATACAAATGTAAGAAGCAGGAAGACTAAAAACAAGACTTTACTATATGCCAATTCATGCTAAACCACTGAGAATACATACCTGTAACTCTGTGAAGGAGCTACTAGAAAGGTAGATAGAGCCATAGGAGGTGTTATATGCGGGGTATGTACATGGGCCCACCATATTCCCGCAAGCTCGGCATCGGGATGGTGAAGGAAACATGGGAGGTACTACTGGTGCGTAGCGCTGAATGTAAGTGGAAGAATTAGGTTGTGTAAAGTGCATAGTTCAGAGCAATGCAAATGTTGACAAGCGAGTGCATAACACTATGTTACAAACTGAACAGTGAAAAATTAGTGTATGATGAATATAAGCATGCTAATTTGGTGTTTCCGAATTCCAAAAAGCATTAGACAGAGCCGGTGATAATATCAGACATAAATCATGGCATGTATATGTGGCTTAAGAAAATATACCCGAACCCTTGGATGGTTACAGCCCGGCTGGTCCTTGGACTTGAGCTTATATAAGCATCCAGAAGGTGGGGCTGATAAGAACTTGGTGGCAGCCTCTGCAGATGCCTCATCGCAGCAGCTTGCAATCCTTTTGACCAATGAAGGGTTAGCAGTTTCATTACGCATATGAAAATTGAAGAGCAAATGTGACATCAGCAGTGATATATAAAATGAATCTATGAGACAACGATGCATATAGTGCTGGATGTAAGTGTAAGAATAGGTGTGTGTGTTTCGAACTATTGGTAAGCATTAGACAAAGCCGGAAATAAACAGACTAAAATCAAATCATGTATGAGGATTAAGAAAATATACCTGCCATGAAAAGGGTACCACCCAGCTGGCCCGTGGCCTTGTGCTTGAGGAGGTTTTCAGAAGATGGTGGCGGCACCATCGTCTTCACAGCAGCCTCATCAGGATCATTTTTTATCCATTTGAGTAGAGGCACAGAAGTTTCATCCTGCATATGAATAGCAACAGAACTCATCATTGATATTTAATAAATCTATGAGATAGACTGATGCAAATAGTGCGGGTGTAAGTGGAAGAATAGGGTTGTGCATAGAGAACAGTTGACAACAATGCAAATGATTACAAAAGAAGCCAATGGAAATCAACAGTTTATATACTGGATGAGACAGACTGAAAAGTGAAAAATTAGTGTATGATGATTGTAAGCAAACGCAGTGTTTCTGAACTTTTGGTAAGCATTAGACAAAGCCAACAGTAATTAAACAGATAATAATGAAATCATGTATGTGGATTAAGAAAATATACCAGATTCATTAAAAGGTCACCACCCAGCTGGCCCGTGGCCTCGTGCTTGTAGAGGTTTTCAGAAGATGGTGCCGGCACCATCGTCCTCACAGCAGCCTCATTAGCCTCATTTTGCATCCACTTGAGTAAAGGCGCAGCAGTTTCAGCCTGCATAAGAATGGGAACAGATCTCAGCAGTGATATTGAATGACTCTGAGACAGACTGATGCATATAGTGCTGGATGTAAGTGGAAGGGTATGGCCGTGTATGGACAACAGTTCACAACAATGCAAGGGTGTGTTCGGTTCTGAAACAGCGTGGAATGGAATGGAATGGTTCCATTTCAGAGGAATGGAATGGTTAAATTTTTGTTCGGTTGGGATAAATGGAGAGCAGAAGAGATCGAGGTTAAACTAACCATTTGTCTCAAAATTGTAATTAACAATTGCAAATGACATTTTAATCTCAAAGTCATAATTAACAGCGCCTAATGGTGCTCTTTTAATCTAAAAATTGTAATTAACATCATTTTTTGTTGGGTTAGGGGAACTGGAGTAGATGAACATTACTGTATGATGATTGTAAGCAAACGAATTTGGTGTTTCTAAACTTTTGGCTTCGAGATCTTATGGGTTTCAACTCTAGCCTACCCCAACTTGTTTGGGACTGAAGGCTTGGTTGTTGTTGTTGTTGTTGTAAACTTTTGGCAAGCATAGAAAAAACCGACAATAAACAGAGAAAAATCAAGGCATGTTTTGTGGATTAAGAAAATATACCATATTCATTAAAAGATCACCACCCAGCTGGCGCGTGGCCTTATGCTTGTAGAGGCATTTAGAAGATGGGGGCGGCATCAACATACTGGCAGCCTGATCAGCCGCAGTTTTGATCTTCCTTTTGAGTAAAGGCCCTAAAGTTTCAGTCTGCATATGAATAGCAAAACAAAAGGCAGACCTCAGCAGTGATATTGAATTACTGTATGAGATAGACTGATGCATATAGTGGATGCTCTTAGCCTTTTGCAGCGTGAACACTAGCTATGGACAGACAAAAAACTAGTTAACTCAGCTTTGTCTAGATATGAATGTACTACCACCATCCAAAAGCTTAAGCCTTATTTATTTTTGAGAAATCAAAACAAGCAAAGTTTGACCAAAATTTTAGAACATTCTATCAACAAATATAATACTGTGTAGATACCGTAGGAAAATATATTTTATTATCTATTTAATGATATTAATTTTGTATTTTGCATGTTACTGATTTTTGGTAAAAGCTTAGTCAAACATGGTATAGTTTGACTTTCTAAAAATAATATAAGCCCAAAGCTTTGGGATGGAGGCAGTAGTATCTAGAGCTAAAACACATCTAGATACATCCGTATCTACAGATAGTTGAGTCAATTAATTTGGATCTGAGGGAGTATCAGATCAGAACTACATGATGGTAGTTGGTTAAAAAAACTACCCCTGGGCGGTCCCTGCCCAGCTCCGGCCGCGGCATTTCGCTTCTTGTGCTGCAGATCGGGCCATGCTCCTGCAGCAGGTGGGGCGCTATTCTCGTTCCCCATAGCCTCAGCACGGAACCTGGAGGTACCAACCTGATACAGAGAATATAGAGCATGGTGTCACAGAGGCTTTACGCACAAACACCTGAAGACATGTGCTACTTTAAGCATATTCCAGAACAGGAACAGATTGAGGATGCAGAGAGACACTTAAAAGGTAAAGAGTGGATAAGCAAACGGAGTACCTGCTTCGCAGGCCGGGGATGCAGCTCGTGCTCAGCCAACCGCCCACATGCGTGGTGGCCTTACGCTCCATTGCCCCCACCGCCGAGGTCTTACCTTTCCTGTACAAGCCGACAAAAGATACGGTGAGGATCAGCAGAAACTACACAGGTTGGAAATGTCTACAACGAAAGGAAGAACACCCCTATCCAAGAATCGGTAGCCTACTGCAACCACCCCCATCAATCACTCCCAGCTCGAGGGTGACCAGAAAGACACCCCTTCGCCCATAATAGGAAAGAGATGCGCAAGATATCGAGGAGAGGAAAAAAGAACCGATCTCGAGAAAGGAAAGAACATTACTAGTCCTACCTAATCCGCTTGGTCTAGATGCAGCTTGCCCCTCCAAGCTGGATGCCTGGACGGTGGAGGCGAAAGGAGGGGATCGAGCTAGCGGCTTGCATCCGTCGGCAATCGGCACTCGATCGGGAGAGAAGGGGTGCTACATAAAGGGGAGGGGTAACATATTTTATTACACAGTGAACTTACTGATGTGACTAGTCATTACATGTCTCACTGAAACTAGGGCCCATAGCGTGGCACCCCAAATTCACTTGAAGCTGCCCGGCGGGACGCATTGGCGCGTCAAGAAACCCCCGAATTGTAGCGGGGAAATGAAACATTTCACAAAAATTCGAAATTCAAGCACACCGCCACGCGCCAAGCACGCGGCTGTTCCTTCCTCTTCCTCGGTTCCTCCTCCCTATCCGAAAACCCCAAATCCCAAGCTCAAACCAAAAAAAAAAACAAATCCCCTGGCCGCCATGCATGTCCTCGTTAACCCGCTGGAGATCGTTCCCGGACGATGCGGACCCCCCGCCCTGAGATCCAGAATTCTGTCCACCTCGAGGCACTGCGTGCTGTCTCACAGCAGCGGCTTGAGGGCGCTGAAGAGGAAGTTCCGCCGGAAAGTGCTCGTGGCAACCGTGCAAGCTCACCGGCGTGCTGCATCCCGAGAGGAACTGGTCAAAGCTTTGCTATTCGCCACACACAAAAAATTGCGGGCCAAGATCTGGTCAAAGCTTCGTCGATGGCTTGCCGCGAGAGGCTTGGAGTCCAGAGTCAATAAACTAGCTGCTCGAGGACTGGGCGGTTTACACGGATTCATATTAACTGACTCAAGTTTGTTAGTCTAGTTAACAAATGCATCTAGATACATCCATATCTAGACAGAATTGAGTCAATTAATATGAATCAGAGGGGAGTACCTGAAAGTGTTTCATGCTACCAACTAATGCGCGGGCAGGAATCGCTGTAGAAGTAATTGTGCTACTACTCATACGATGAACTGATTGTGTGGGTGTCGAATTTTGCAATGCGATCATCCACTGAATGCTTAATCTAGCGCCAAAGGCGTACAAATCATAACATACTACAGCACCAGAACATAAGAGTACGAATCATAAAGTAGCTCAACATTTTGCATCAGGGCTGGGTGGTCCTGAGACTACCGGGACGCCCCTGATGATCTCCGGGTGTGCATCCTCTTCAACGCAAAGCTGTGTACTCGGTCCACGGCCTCCTTCTGTAGGCTGGATAATCTCAGGTGCAGGACCTTCGTCTATGAGAGGCTCGTCATCGCACCATCCACGGGTGCATCGTGGCTGGGTGGTCTTGAGACTACCCGGACGCCCCGATGATCTCTCGGGCATGCATCCACTTCAACACAAAGCTGTGTACTCGGTCCACGGCCTCCTTACGTAGGCTGGATAATCTCAGGTGCAGGACCTTCGTCTATGAAAGGCTCGTCATCGCACCATCCACAGGTGCATCAAACTGAGATTCATCTTCAAATCTCCCATCAAACTGAGAGACCTCTTCAACTCTATGCTTCTGCAATTAGTACATCAACCGATTAGACAAACATCTAAGGGATGCAACCTGAACAAATGCCGTTTTACATATTTACCTTCTCATCTGGCACAACACATGTCCCAGAGCTGAAACCCGTTTCCTGAAGCAAGCGCTTTTTCTCTCCTTCCCGTCCATCCATCTCAACAAGTTAAATTTGAGTACGTAACCTTGCACAGCAATGCAAACTATTGATTGAAACAGCGGCAGCATCAATATAAATAATTAACTACATATGCCAGCACACATACAGTGTGAGCAAGATCTGCTTCTCCTGCTAAAGGATCATTATATGGTTCACCATGCTAAACCCGCCTAACATATGTGCGGTCCATCCCAAAAATGTGTAAATGATCTGGCACTACAGGGTGAGGCCTCTTCTCACCATTCATACATGTGCAGCGCGGGCAATACACGTCCAGGTTGTGACCTTCATGAGCTCTAATAAACCCCATAAAGGGTTGAACACCATTTATATATGAAGGGGAACATAAGTGTCCATGCAGTATCCAAGTTCTGTCCATCTGTTTAATTATGAGATACAGTGGTTGGTGATTAATTTAAGGCGAAGTAGGAAATGTATATCCATCGAGTACAAAACTATACTACATGATTATGCATTTCAGCAATCATGTCGAGTACAAAACAAAAATTGCCCATCGACATTTTAGCAAACAGACCGTGTACAAAACTCTGCCATGGCATTTCAGCAAATTAACGGATCGAGTGCAGAACTGACTCTATATGCCCACGCAAATGAACAAATTGATCGATGACAAATCGAGCGGAAAACTATAAAGTGCCAATTAGTTCGAGCATACTGACGAATTTTTTTAGCTGCATCAAGAAAATATAAATCGTTAGGCCGTCTTGCCCGATACATGATTGAGCTAGAGATAGCAGCCCTACCGTGGATCAACTTGACCGCCGGTGCGTCTCGAGAAGAACGACGGGGAGGGGAAGCTTCTTCTTCGCAGGGAGGGGAGGGGGTGGGGAAGCTCTTCGCACGGACGGGGATAAGTTGTGTTGGGGTGGGTGGGGGGTCATGCGGCCGGGCCGCCGGGGTGATAATTAAGGTCGGTAGGTGGCGTTTAATGGAGTTGCGTGTGTAATTTGCCGTGCACAAGGTTGAGGAATAGGCGGTTCCCTTTGCCGCGCGCACAATTCAAACTATCCCGCCCATGTAGTTTAAATTCGCCATATTTTCGTTAAATCGACATAAAGTCATGTGAGTGGGAGAAAATTAGCAAAGTTGCTTGAAAAATAGTAAAACTCTGGAATTATCCTTTAAATATGCTCTACTTCGTGTGGAAATCGGGGTGTGGAAGCATGTTGAGCTGTTTTATTTGTACTTTCTTCATTAAAACTCCCATTTTATGCACTTTGGATGGAAAGAAATCATTTGTACATAAATTTTGACAATGCCATTTGCAAACACTAATTGTTTTACATGCCAAGATGCACCCATCCACCAAATATATATGGGGCAAAAGTTTATCACAATCTAGCAGATATGCACAATTAGTGAGGGACCCCTTTTGATTTTGTGCAATTTCCACTAATTAGGTAGAGAGAAGGGGTTAATTAATTAGGACATGTTAGGGGTTATGTGTTTTAGATTAGGTTGTGTGGATTCAAATACAACTTCTTTATTTGTGTGCTATGATTAATCAAAACTAGATTGATCGACTGCGCACACATTATTAGAGGCGCATGCCTTTGCGCACAAAGTGCATGTGTGTGTTGTTGGCCACCAATTAACGAGAGAGAGAGAGACAGAGAGAGAGAGAGGTAGAGAGAGATCTACATACGAGAGAGCGATTGAAATCCCCAAATTAAACACATATATATATGCATGGCACATTTAATTTAATTAGAGGACCGCGAGCTAAGGCACCCCTGGCCTGCTTGATGCACAATTAAGTGTCATTGGCCTATATATAGGGTTTAATTAGGGTTTAGGGTTTAGGGTTAGGAGGTTAGGGTTTAGGGTCTAGGGTCTAGGGTTTAATGTTTATGGTGTTTAGGGGTTTAGGGATTAGGGATTAGGGTTTATTTAATTAGGGTTTAAGGTTTATGGATCATCGATCGAGTGCGCACACACACATTATTAGAGGCACACGCGCCTTTGCGCATAAAGTGCATGTGTATATGTGTGTGTTTTTTTGGCCAACAACGATATATAGATGATCGAGAGAGAGAGAGATTGAAATCCCCAAGAATATGTTCAAATATATATTAAAATATATGCACGAATGCATGCATGGTAGGCCATGCATGCACACTAATTATATATATATATATTATGAGGAAACTTAATCAAATGTGTTTTCATTCGAGAGAACTTGTCAAAATTCAAGTTAATTAATTTATCATCGATAATTATATAATTAATTAATGAATCTCAGGGAGATGTTATACAACATATGATCGATATAGGCCATGTCGTATATATTAATTGGTGTTAATCTACCGTTTAATTTGCTAGCTAGCTGCTATATATATAGATCGAGCATGTTTTTATTAGATCGGGTTATAGCTAGCTAGTATAGTTTAGGGTTATGTGTTTTAATGAACTAGGGTTTGATTAGCTAGGGGTTAGTTATATATATGGTTTAGGGTTAATGCATGGCACATTTAATTTAACTAGAGGACCGCGATCTAGGCACCCCTGGCCTGCTTGATGCACAATTAAGTGTCGTTGGCCTATATATAGGGTTTAATTAGGGTTTAGGGTTAGCTAGGGTTTAGGGTTTAGGGTTTAGTGTTTAGGGTGTTTAGCTAGGGTCTAGGGTTTAGTTTAGGGTGTTTAGGGTCTATGGTTTAGGGTTTAATTAGTGTTTAGGGTGTTTAGGGTTTAGGGTTTAGGGTTTAGTGTTTACGGTGTTTAGGGTCTAGGGTTTAGGGTTTAGTGTTTAGGGTGTTTAGGGTCTAGGGTTTAGTGTTTAGGGTGTTTAGGGTTTAGGGGAGTTTTAGGGTTGTTTAAGGTTTAGGGATCATTGATCGAGTGCGCACACACATTATTAGAGGCACCCCGCGCCTTTGCGCATAAAGTGCATGCGTATATATGTACGTGTGTGTTTTTTGCCACCAACAACGATATATAGATGATCGAGAGAGAGAGATTGAAATCCCCTAGAATATGTTCAAATATATATTAAAATTGATATAGGTCATGTATATTTTAATTGGTGTTAATCTACGGTTTGCTAGCTAGCTGCTATATATAGAGCATGTTTTTATTAGATCGGGTTATAGCTAGCTAGTACAGTTTAGGTTTATGTGTTTTAATTAAGTAGGGTTGATTAGCTAGGGTTAGTTACATATATATGGTTTAGGGTTAATGCATGGCACATTTAATTTAATTAGAGGACCGCGAGGCACCCCCTGGCCTGCTCGATGCACAATTAAGTGTCGTTGGCCTATACATAGGGTTTAATTAGGGTTTAGTGTTAGCTAGGGTTTAGGGTTAGGGTTAGGGTTAGGGTTTAGGGTCTAGGGTGGTTTAGGGTCTAGGGTTTAGGGTTTAGGGTTAGCTAGGGTTTAGGGTTAGGGTTAGGGTTAGGGTTAGGGTTAGGGTTTAGGGTCTAGGGTTTAGGGTTTAGTGTTTAGGGTGTTTAGGGTTTAGGGATTAGGGATTATTAGGGATTAGGGATTTAAGGTTTTATGGGTTGTTTAAGGTTTAGGGATCATCGATCGAGTGCGCACACACATTATTAGAGGCACCCTCGCCTTTACGCAGTATATATGTGTGTTTTTTGGGCCACCAACGATATATAGATGATCGAGAGAGAGAGATCGAGACTGAAATCCCCAAGAATATATATGTTCAAATATACATTAAAATATATGCACGAATGCATTGTAGGCCATGCATGCACACTAATTATATATATATTATGAGGCAACTTAATCAAATGTGTTTTCATTCGAGAGAACTTGTCAAAATTCAAGTTAATTAATTTATCACGATAATTCTATAATTAATTAATGAATCTCAGGGATATGTTATACAACATGATCGATATAGGCCATGTATATTTTAATTGGTGTTAATCTACGGTTTGCTAGCTAGCTGCTACATATAGAGCATGTTTTTATTAGATCGGGTTATAGCTAGCTAGTATAGTTTAGGGTTATGTGTTTTAATTAAGTAGGGTTGATTAGCTAGCTAGGGTTAGTTACATATATATGGTTTAGGGTTAATGCATGGCACATTTAATTTAATTAGAGGACCGCGAGGCACCCCCTGGCCTGCTCGATGCACGTACAATTAAGTGTCGTTGGCCTATACATAGGGTTTAATTAGGGTTTTAGGGTTAGCTAGGGTTTAGGGTTAGGGTTAGGGTTAGGGTTAGGGTTTAGGGTCTAGGGTCTAGGGTTTAGGGTTTAGGGTTAGCTAGGGTTTAGGGTTAGGGTTAGGGCTAGGGTTAGGGTTAGGGTTAGGGTTAGGGTTTAGGGTTTAGGGTTTAGTGTTTAGGGTGTTTAGGGTTTAGGGATTAGGGATTATTAGGGATTAGGGATTTAAGGTTTTAGGGGTTGTTTAAGGTTTAGGGATCATCGATCGAGTGCGCACACACATTATTAGAGGCACCCGCGCGCGCCTTTACGCATAAAGTGCATGCGTATATATGTGTGTTTTTTGGGCCACCAACGATATATAGATGATCGAGAGAGAGAGATCGAGATTGAAATCCCCAAGAATATATATGTTCAAATATACATTAAAATATATGCACGAATGCATTGTAGGCCATGCATGCACACTAATTATATATATATATTATGAGGCAACTTAATCAAATGTGTTTTCATTCGAGAGAACTTGTCAAAATTCAAGTTAATTAATTTATCACGATAATTATATAATTAATTAATGAACCTCAGGGATATGTTATACAACATGATCGATATAGGCCATGTATATTTTAATTGGTGTTAATCTACGGTTTGCTAGCTAGCTGCTATATATAGAGCATGTTTTTATTAGATCGGGTTATATCTAGTATAGTTTAGGGTTATGTGTTTTAATTAAGTAGGGTTGATTAGCTAGGGTTAGTTACATATATATGGTTTAGGGTTAATACATGGCGCATTTAATTAATTTAATTAGAGGACCGCGAGGCACCCCTGGGCTGCTCGATGCACAATTAAGTGTCGTTGGCCTATACATAGGGTTTAATTAGGGTTTAGGGTTAGCTAGGGCAGATGGTTAGGGTTAGGGTTAGGGTTTAGGGTCTAGGGTCTAGGGTTTAGTGTTTAGGGTGTTTAGGGTTTAGGGGTTAGGGATTAGGGATTTAGGGTTTTAGGGTTGTTTAAGGTTTAGGGATCATCGATCGAGTGCGCACACACATTATTAGATCGAGGCACCCGCGCCTTTACGCATAAAGTGCATGCGTATATATGTGTGTTTTTTGGGCCACCAACGATATATAGATGATCGAGAGAGAGATTGAAATCCCCAAGAATATGTTCAAATATACATTAAAATATATGCACGAATGCATTGTAGGCCATGCATGCACACTAATTATATATATATTATGAGGCAACTTAATCAAATGTGTTTTCATTCGAGAGAACTTGTCAAAATTCAAGTTAATTAATTTATCACGATAATTATATAATTAATTAATGAATCTCAGGGATATGTTATACAACATGATCGATATAGGCCATGTATATTTTAATTGGTGTTAATCTACGGTTTGCTAGCTAGCTGCTATATATAGAGCATGTTTTTATTAGATCGGGTTATAGCTAGCTAGTATAGTTTAGGGTTATGTGTTTTAATTAAGTAGGGTTGATTAGCTAGGGTTAGTTACATATATATGGTTTAGGGTTAATGCATGGCACATTTAATTTAATTAGAGGACCGCGAGGCACCCCCTGGCCTGCTCGATGCACGTACAATTAAGTGTCGTTGGCCTATACATAGGGTTTAATTAGGGTTTTAGGGTTAGCTAGGGTTTAGGGTTAGGGTTAGGGTTAGGGTTAGGGTTAGGGTTTAGGGTCTAGGGTTTAGGGTCTAGGGTTTAGGGTTTAGGGTTAGCTAGGGTTTAGGGTTAGGGTTAGGGCTAGGGTTAGAGTTAGGGTTAGGGTTAGGGTTTAGGGTTTAGGGTTTAGTGTTTAGGGTGTTTAGGGTTTAGGGATTAGGGATTTAAGGTTTTAGGGGTTGTTTAAGGTTTAGGGATCATCGATCGAGTGCGCACACACATTATTAGAGGCACCCGCGCCTTTACGCATAAAGTGCATGCGTATATATGTGTGTTTTTTGGGCCACCAACGATATATAGATGATCGAGAGAGAGAGATCGAGATTGAAATCCCCAAGAATATATATGTTCAAATATACATTAAAATATATGCACGAATGCATTGTAGGCCATGCATGCACACTAATTATATATATATATATTATGAGGCAACTTAATCAAATGTGTTTTCATTCGAGAGAACTTGTCAAAATTCAAGTTAATTAATTTATCACGATAATTATATAATTAATTAATGAATCTCAGGGATATGTTATACAACATGATCGATATAGGCCATGTATATTTTAATTGGTGTTAATCTACGGTTTGCTAGCTAGCTGCTATATATAGAGCATTTTTTATTAGATCGGGTTATATCTAGTATAGTTTAGGGTTATGTGTTTTAATTAAGTAGGGTTGATTAGCTAGGGTTAGTTACATATATATGGTTTAGGGTTAATGCATGGCGCATTTAATTAATTTAATTAGAGGACCGCGAGGCACCCCTGGGCTGCTCGATGCACAATTAAGTGTCGTTGGCCTATACATAGGGTTTAATTAGGGTTTAGGGTTAGCTAGGGCAGATGGTTAGGGTTAGGGTTAGGGTTTAGGGTCTAGGGTTTAGTGTTTAGGGTGTTTAGGGTTTAGGGATTAGGGATTAGGGATTTAGGGTTTTAGGGTTGTTTAAGGTTTAGGGATCATCGATCGAGTGCGCACACGCATTATTAGATCGAGGCACCCGCGCCTTTACGCATAAAGTGCATGCGTATATATGTGTGTTTTTTGGGCCACCAACGATATATAGATGATCGAGAGAGAGATTGAAATCCCCAAGAATATGTTCAAATATACATTAAAATATATGCACGAATGCATTGTAGGCCATGCATGCACACTAATTATATATATTATGAGGCAACTTAATCAAATGTGTTTTCATTCGAGAGAACTTGTCAAAATTCAAGTTAATTAATTTATCACGATAATTATATAATTAATTAATTTATCTCTTGGATATGTTATACAACATGATCGATATAGGCCATGTATATTTTAATTGGTGTTAATCTACGGTTTGCTAGCTAGCTGCTATATATAGAGCATGTTTTTATTAGATCGGGTTATAGCTAGCTAGTATAGTTTAGGGTTATGTGTTTTAATTAAGTAGGGTTGATTAGCTGGGGTTAGTTACATATATATGGTTTAGCGTTAATGCATGGCACATTTAATTTAATTAGAGGACCGCGAGGCACCCCTGGCCTGCTCGATGCACAATTAAGTGTCGTTGGCCTATACATAGGGTTTAATTAGGGTTTAGGGTTAGCTAGGGTTTAGGGTTAGGGTTAGGGTTAGGGTTAGGGTTTAGGGTCTAGGGTTTAGGGTTTAGTGTTTAGGGTGTTTAGGTTTAGGGATTAGGGATTAGAGATTTAAGGTTTTAGGGTTGTTTAAGGTTTAGGGATCATCGATCGAGTGCGCACACACATTATTAGAGGCACCCGCGCCTTTACGCATAAATTGCATGCATATATATGTGTGTTTTTTGGCCACCAACGATATATAGATGATCGAGAGAGAGAGATTGAAATCCCCAAGAATATGTTCAAATATACATTAAAATATATGCACGAATGCATGGTAGGCCATGCATGCACACTAATTATATATATATTATGAGGCAACTTAATCAAATGTGTTTTCATTCGAGAGAACTTGTCAAAATTAGAGTTAATTAATTTATCACGATAATTATATAATTAATTAATGAATATCAGGGATATGTTATACAACATGATCGATATAGGCCATGTATATATTAATTGGTGTTAATCTAAGGTTTGCTAGCTAGCTGCTATATATAGAGCATGTTTTTATTAGATCGGGTTATAGCTAGTATACTTTAGGGTTATGTGTTTTCATTAAGTAGGGTTGATTAGCTATGGTTAGTTACATATATATGGTTTAGGGTTAATGCATGGCACATTTAATTTAATTAGAGGACCGCGAGGCACCCCTGGCCTGCTTGATGCACAATTAAGTGTCGTTGGCCTATATATAGGGTTTAATTAGGGTTTAGGGTTAGGGTTAGGGTTTAGGGTATAGGGTTTAGTGTTTAGGGTGTTTAGGGTTTAGGGATTAGGGATTAGGGTTTCAGGGTTGTATAAGGTTTAGGGATCATCGATCGAGTGCGCACACACATTATTAGAGGCACCCGCGCCTTTGCGCATAAAGTGCATGCGTATAGTTTAGGGTTATTTGTTTTAATTAAGTAGGGTTTGATCAGCTAGGGTTAGTTACATATATATGGTTTAGGGTTAATGCATGGCACATTACATATAGTTTAAATCTCAAGAATGTTTATACATGATAGGCCATATGTGCAAAGGAATTTTTTTCCCTGTGAACTTGTCAAAATTCAAGTTTATCAGTGCCAATGGAAACTAGTCCAAAAAATTACATAGAGGACCAAAAGTACTAGACAATAACTAATAGAATCTGCAACTTTACAAAAAGGACCCCAAAACATATAGAAGAAAATCAATCGAGTCCTTCTCGACCGCACATCAGATCTCTGCTCCGCATCCTTTCCAGCAACTCCGTCGCCGGGGACGCACCACTTGGGACGGTGTCGCCGGTAGTCGCCAGGACGAAGGAGAAGAAGGGCCTCATCAACGGCATATTGGCTCTGAGAAGGGCCGCTGAAAGGCCAAGATGTGTAAGGGCAAGACGGATGACGCCGTCGTATGCCCCGAGCTTGTGAACTTTAGCAGCTTGACTTCCCCATTGGCCAGATCTGAAGCACTGACCAAAGCAAGCCTCACCGTTAGCGCCATCACATTGATGGCACCAGATCGGGGTTTGGCCGGCAAGATCCGCCAGATTCACCATAGGCCAGATCTGAAGCCGATGACGAGATCCCCGACTCCATTGCGCCATTCTGCTCATGGGAAACACTGGATCTAAGCTTACAACAACACTAACTCCATCGGATCCAAATTAGCTGACTCAACTTTGCTTATCTAAATATGGATGTATCCACACATGTTTTTACTCTAGATACATACACGTCTAAGGAAAGTTGAATCAATTAATTTAGTTCGGAGGGTGTACAATATACAGAGAGAAGTCGGCCTCGTCTCCGGCCGGCGAGGCCGCCGGAGAGAAGGGGGAGAGGAGCCGGGGGAGTGGGAGAGACTCGAGAGAGAAAGAGAAGAGGAAGAAATGAGAGCTCCCTGGGGAAGAACATTATTTTTGTCGTTCTGCTCGTAGCTTGAAACTGAAAATTTCGGCCGCGCGCCAAATCATCCCGCCGCATCCATTCGAAAATCCCGTGACCAGTTTTACCCTTTTAACCCTGGTCCGGAAGCTACAACCCACCGACCATGGAGGGCTCATTCGGTAACAATGAAATATCTTGCCTAGATCCCGAACCCTCCCCTGTGCCCACACCCACCCACCAACCATTCGCCCCATTAGCTCAAAAATACTCTCACACGCCAAAGCTCGACTCTCTACGATACTAGATCTGCCGCCGCCGGCATAGTCCTCCACGGCGTAGCCTTGATCGTGTTGGCTGTCCACCCACGATCCGCTCCCCGCCGCCCTCGTCACCGATGGATCTGCTTCACCGCCGACCTCGCCACCGACGGATCTCGCTTCACCGCCGACCTCGCCACCGACGGATCTGCTTCACCGCCGACCTCGCCACCGACTACCTCGGCGCAGCGGCTGTATCAACTTCACCGAATCCTTGCCACCAACCAGATCTGCTTCACTAACGCCCGCTTCTACCGAAACATGGTCGATTCATCGTCTCCCGCGTTCGCCGCCGCCGGAATGCAAGTTGCCGCCCCGTCCACCCCGTCGCAGCCTTGGTTAGTACGCCGGCCCGTTAGATCGCGGTGTTTCTTTAGCCATGTTTTGTGTAGTTATTTGCAGATCTCATATGCCGTTAACTTTCTTGATGTGTTGCTTCGCATGAAGTTTGTTTAAATATTGTACAAGACAAAAGCATTATCCGGTCGCTACCATCTGTTCATTCTATCGACACTGTGTGCATCCACATATTTATAGCCTTATACCCATTCATTTGCTGCCAACTATTTTTGTACCGCATGCTATTGTCGCATCGTTTTTATAGTCATGCTATGGGCATTTCCAATCTGCTTGTTCTTATACCACGTCATTAGCTCACAGCTAGTCGCTAGCTGTTTTCTCGTGTCTGCTATTCTCACACCGCTTTTATAATCATGCTATGTGCATTTCCAATCTGCTTGCTCTTATACCTCGTCTTTAGCTTATATAGTTATTGCTGCGTGCATGTCTGGTCTTTGTATTATCGTAGACCGACTTGTCAATGTTATTTTTCCTAGGGATTGATCATGCGAACCACTTATTAGAACATCCAACATTAACAAAGGGGACGCTAGGGAAGGTTGGAATCTGAGTTCTTGGTTGGTAATTTTGGCGCTTTACTTCCGTTATTATCTATAACCTATATGCATTGTTCCTTATGCAAGAGATTAACACTTGGAACCCCGCCATAGCAATGCCATTCATGCTTTACTATGTTTCTGCCTATTTGATATGCTTGTCTTGGAGAAACTGCGAAGGTGATTTGAACCTGACATTTGGTCATTCTTAATGCCAGTTTACTTTATGTGGAAAACCTTGGCATTACCCTACTCACGAATCTGAATGTCGAAATTCGTATCTCATGCAAAGCAACATCTAGTTGGTTTTAATCGATATCCGGTAAATATTGGCTTATTCATTTGGCAGCTCAAGTTTTTTGTTATTTGAAACCAAATGACTTGGTCTTAAATGTGATATCTAAACACAGATTAAGGACAATGGAGCAGGAGGATTAGCATTTCACTTGATGGTTGAACCTAAAATGACAGGCATGTTGACCACGACTAGTGCACGCAAGAGAAGGACTGCAATGAGCCGGTATGTGCTTAGTACATGCATCTTATCTTATCTTGTGCTTATTTCTGCTACATGTCGTTATCGATCTCTACATTGCGTAATACATGTTTGAATAGTTAATTGTTGTAACTATGTTTGCAATGTTACTTAATGCAGCTTTAATGAAGCAGTCATCATTAGAAGATAGTCGCCAAAAAGGATCTGTAGCGACCCCGTGCAACATTATGATGTAAGTTTGTGCTTAGTACAAGTTCCATACATTGTCTTATTTATGCAACTTGTTATTATCTTATATCTACATTGCATAATAAATGTTTGCATAGTTCATCGTTTAACTCTTTTTGCATTATTATCGAATGCGCTTGTGATGAAGCAATCTTCATTAGAAGTGAGGCCCACAAAAGTTACGATATTTCTTCGATGCATCTTCTCATAGCCGTCAACCTAGACCATTGCTTTCATCAAACAAGAAATATCTCAAGGTTTGTACTTTATAAAAGACATGGTATTGTCGCTTTAAGATCTGTAGCTGATATGTTGACAAAGAGTACACAAGATTCAATCAAGGCGATTGCCAAATGTCAACGTGTTATTGATGATGCTAATAGAAGTCCTCAATGATTCTATGTAATTTTTTTATTTGGGCACATTAATTGCCTTGTAATTTTCCTACTTGTTTTATTTGTGTATGTAATTGTGTGTATCATTGATATCAGATTTTAGGCTCATGAAATTTAATGCAAGTTGACTAGTCAAACAAGTAGGGCACTACAATGATTGGGCCGGCCCACTTACGGTAGTGTGGGACCCACTTTCATTTTGGGCCACCTCACTTCTTTAGTAGGCCGGCTTGCTACACGATAGTGGGATCCACATTCTTATTGGGCCGGCCCACTATCTTGTTGGGCTAGCCCATTTGCTATATGGTGGTCCCACATGGTAAATGGGCCGGCCCTTTAACAGGAAGGTGGGACCCACCTGTGTTTTTGGCCCGTCCACTATCTTGTTGGGCCGGCCCACTTGCTATATGGTGGACCCCACATACTAAATGGGCCAGCCTTTTAACTGGAAAGTGGGACCCACCTGTGTTTTTGGCCCGGCCCACTATCTTGTTGGGCCGGCCCACTTGCTATATGGTGGACCCCACATACTAAATGGGCCGGCCTTTTAACAGGAAGGTGGGACCCACTCGTGCTTTTGGCCCGGCCCACTCTCTTGTTGGGCCGGCCCACTTGCTATATGGTGGACCCCACACACCAAATGGGCCGGCCCTTTAACAGGAAAGTGGGACCCACCTGTGTTTTTGGCCCGGCCCACTATCTTGTTGGGCCGGCCCACTTGCTATATGGTGGACCCCACATACTAAATGGGC
This sequence comes from Lolium perenne, assembly GCF_019359855.2. Classification (NCBI taxonomy): domain Eukaryota; kingdom Viridiplantae; phylum Streptophyta; class Magnoliopsida; order Poales; family Poaceae; genus Lolium; species Lolium perenne. The sequence continues at coordinate 129,013,071 of NC_067250.2, forward strand.
CGACCTTTTAATTGGAAAGTGGGACCCACCTGTGTTTTTGGCCCGGCCCACTTGCTATATGGTGGACCCCACACACTAAATGGGCCGGCCCTTTAACAGGAAAGTGGGACCCACCTGTGTTTTGGCCCGGCCCACTTGCTTCTTGGGCCGGCCCGATTCCGTAAGGTGGACCCCACATGTTAAATGGGCCGGCCCATTTAAGTTTTGACCCGCCAACCTTAGAGGTTAGGCCCGGCCCACGTAACTAATGGACCAGCCCGGCTATATAGTTGACCGGTCAAACTATGTCACTGGCCCGGCCCGCTTAAGACGTGGCAGCCTCGTGTGGGCCTACCATCTACCACGGGGTTTCAGCAGGTTAACGCCGTTAACTGCCAGTTAACGGCGTCTGCCACGTGTCAGTTTGCATGACGTCAGCAGTCAACGGGCTCCCGGAAACACTTGCGCAACGGTCCGATTTTCCATGGCGGAAGGGCGCCCAAGCGCGACGGACCGAAAAAAACGTCGTTGGACTTTGCCTGACGCAGTTTCCACAACAGAACCCATATCGTCGGGTTAGGCCCATAGGCGACGAAAAATACCCCTTAGCGGACGATTTTGAGACGTTGTCTATCAGAACTTTTCTTGTAGTGCTTTATGGGCCTAGGGGAATGCATCTTGTACTCGTTTGCCAATTGCGGGGTTGCCGGAGTGACAGAAACCTGAGCCCCCGTTGGTATATCAATGCAGGAGGGATAGCATGATCTCAGAGTTTAAGGCTGTGGTTAGATTTATCTTAATTACTTTCTTGTAGTTGCGGATGCTTGCAAGGGGTATAATCACAAGTATGTATTAGTCCTAGGAAGGGCGGTACATTAGCATAGGTTCACCCACACAACACTTATCAAAACAATGAAGATTAATTAGCCGTATGTAGCGAAAGCACTAGACTAAAATCCCGTGTGTCCTCAAGAACGTTTGGTTATTATAAGTAAACAAACCGGCTTGTCCTTTGTGCTAAAAAGGATTGGGCCACTCGCTGCAATTATTACTCTCGCACTTTAGTTACTCGTACTTTATTCATCTGTTACATCAAAACCCCTTGAATACTTGTCTGTGAGCATTTACAGTGAATCCTTCATCGAAACTGTTTGTCAACACCTTCTGCTCCTCGTTGGGATCGACATTCTTACTTATGGAAGATACTACGATACACCCCCTATACTTATGGGTCATCATGGTTCAATTGAGATGTTTCAGAAATAAAGAAAAATGCTTAAGTTGTCAAATAGAAAGGAGAAATCTAATGCTCAAGACTGAAGTATGGTTCACTTTCTTCTTAGGAGACAATAGTGTATGCACAGCTAACTCAAATGTGCACTATTTGCACCTGCATCTAGGAGGGCCCTGTAAATATATCATTCTTGTTTGCAACGCAAAAGCAGAAAAAGGATAATAATTATATTTTTTTATTGATACAATTGTACAATACTTTCTTCAGTGCTCTATCCGTCAAACAGATGTGTAATATGGATCTCGTATAAGTCATGTATAAGTATTATATGCATGCAGATGCAGAATAATCCTTAGAATTTTTTTCACCTAAATACTATGACATGCACTATTTCTGATGTGTATTTCGGTATTTCGTAACAGCAGAATTTAATATGGAGAATTTTGAATTAAACTAAAATTCTCTTACATTGTTGCACACTGCAGGTGTTGGTGTTGCTATTCCTTTTGCTTGATAGAGATGCCCTTAACAATGTACTGAATGGGTTCTGCTTATTGTTATTTAATCCATTCTCAGGTGGCGTTGGTTCAGTAAAGCAAATTGAGTAACAGTAAAACTTAACCAGCTAGGAGCCTCCTCAGCGTTTTGAGATCGTCAGCAGTCTGATTGCAGTGGTGAACTGTCCAGATCTCTTAACCATCCAACCGGTCGTGCCTGGACGTTTTTTACCGCATCAGCCACACATTACATCTTGGCCCAAACTGAAAGGGGTGCTACTCTCGGGAACGACATGAACATCTTATCGTGAACCGGGCCTGAGTGACGATGATTGGGCTGCTTCATTTTGTTCTGTGAGCTGTCTCCGCAGAAGCATTTGTGGTTGTTCTGGTAAGGGACACCGTTTCGTCCCGACTACATCTCATCTTTCGCCGCGCGCCGCCATTCTCACCAGGTCCGAATCCTAACAGGTTTTGTCAACGTTTCTGAAATTTATTGTAATTTTTCGATGGATGACTTCACTGGTGATGATTTTGATGGTTCTTAATAGAAAATTAGTTAATTCTTAGCCTAAAGCCGAATTTGGACTGATAATGTTTCTGATGGTATGACAAGGGATAATGGAGCGAAGGGATGCTACTGTAGCTACAAAGGAAGGTCCAGCTATTGAACTTTTATGGGCCTAATGAATATAGCGACAACCTTAAGTACGATTATTTAACAACCAAATTTGCTCCCTAAGTTGTTTTCTCACCGAGTTGTAATCTTTCTATCAGATCTCAACAGCTTTCCCAATCCTAGTTACAGTGGTTCAGCCCAAAGTCATGAAAGAAGGTGGTGCTCAGTTATTCCTTCTACTTTCATTTGTTCAATCGAAAAACTATGTGAAACTTCAAGTTCATGCTACATGTTAGCAAGTTTAATTACCAACAGGTTTATTCTCGCATAGCCTATAATATTTCTGTTTTGAATGAAATGTTCTGTTAATAGAATATAATCCTCCTCCTATAAGATTTACCTTTTTCAGCACGACATTTTTCCTCCAAAATAGCTCAATAGTTATGCTCTTCAATCAATGCTATAGGGAAAACAACTTAGGTGGGCCAAATAATTATGGCCTCAAATATGATGTCTGATTGTCATCATGTCGCCTTCATAGTGGTTTAAGTGAATGAATCAACTACTCACATGTATTTCAAAGAGTGTTTGTGGTAATCCATGGGTTCGCTATATGGGACGTATATGCTTTCCGTTTTATTCATGGTGTCCTCAAAAGTTACTTATTTCAGTTCAGTGCATCCTCTTATCGCTGTCCAGGTTTGTGCTTAATGCCAGCTTGTTATGCTGCAACTTAATGCTCTTTTTCTGCTATTGTTGGGGTAAAATAAATAAGAGGTTAAGCCATCATAGATCTATCATTTTCTTTAGTTTCAGATAATGTTTTAACATTCTGCTACTCTTCTATGCTTCTTGCATATATAGCCATTGTTTTGGCATTGCAGAACAAGAAAGGAATTCCTTTTGACCCAAGTTTTTTAAACTTTAGAAATAAACCTACCAGTATTTGTTTATGACTGATTGAGCCTTTAGGATCCTTTTTATATAAAAAATATCATAAAATGCCAACATTCATTCTACGAAAATTGACAGAAATCATCTCAATTCAAACACGAGCTTCATATTTGGATGTGGGTATATATTATTTCATTTGTCACACATATTACTGAGTTTTTTATAAATTTTGCTAGAGTGTAAATCATTGCTCTACTGATGTATATATAAACATGTTTTTGTATAGAAACTTTTATTTTATAGAATGTGGATTCATTGTTGTCTTGTTAATCTTTGTTTGTGATGTCAGATTGACAGTGAACAAATATCCCCTACCACCTACATTATATATTATGGGACAATAGGAATAAATATTTCACAATTCATGGTGCAAATTATTACATCAAGTTATTTCAGACCTAGGAGAGAACAAAGTTACAACCTGACATTTTGAACCTTAAACTCTGTAGCATGAACACCTTTGAAATGATCGAATTATCATGTCTCAGTCTAAGATGGAAATATCTTCCGCCAATTCAATTATATATTCAAGTGGATTACATTTAAGTTATCAATCTTTTGCCAATTAAGTCAATTATATGCAGAGAGTTACAGGACAAATAACTTTGGCATGTCTGTGTAAAGAAAAGGTACCTTATTCATGCCCATGTCGTAGAATGGCATCCGGTAACTCATCCATAAATAGCAGCTCACACCCTATGCTAAAGTATCTTCCCAGTAAGTTCCGCAGATCCTCCTGGACAACATTCTTGAATGCAATTACCATCGCTCTCTCAACTCTGTACCATCATGACTATAGCCAAAGACAAACCAATTGGAACAAAACCAGAAAAAACAACTTTGAACAACAAGGCATAATAAATAAATAAAAATGAATGAGGAAGAAGCTTTAGGAACTAATCCTCAAATGAAGAAAATGTACAACTCTTTGTGGCTCCTTTCACTATCAACCATCTCTTTTGTTTTTCGATGTCTGTTGTAATGGGTCGAGCTGTACATGATTATCTCGGTCGCAGATACAAATGTAAGTACACTCGTTGTGCACAGAAACATGTCATGACCTCTGTCATTGACTAATTGCCCAACTCAGTCCAATAACCATTAATCATAATAAAACAACTAATGGAAGAAATCCCAGACCTTACAACTACAGGATGCACCCTACAACAGCTAATCGACCTATTGTACTGAAAACATCGTCGCAAATCAGGAATATTGTGTAATCAACGAACAAGGAAACCTAGAGAATACTATTGTATTTTAATATCAGAGGAAAGCCAAAGATGTTATTAGCGGTAGCAATGAGGCGCATAACAAAATTTTCCTCTTCGTGGTTCTTTGAAGCTTCCTCTCTCTGATACCAGATTGAAGCAAGGTGATCTGCAATCGCAAAAAGGGGATAGTTGATAATACATGATTGTTGTCAGTAATAAAAAGTAACACTTTCATGCTGAACAAAGATGCAGAACAGTGATCACAGATAAAATTCTACAAATATATAATAACCTATGCAGTACAATTTAATGGATGAGCAGAGCATAGCAAAGTTGGTTACACATCTAGTACGAAAAAATACCTTTAATGTACAAATCTAGGAAAGATTATATAGTACACGGATGAACAGAGATCAGAGTAAACACATATGTTCTGTTTCTGTGGTACCTTGCGACTAAGGCAGGGAAAATAGTGTAACGTGATCAAATGCAGCAATATATTTAAACATAAACATGATTAAACCATATGGACTTGCACAAGACAAAGCATAGAGATTTCCATGCGCACAAGATCAAATGCAGCAAGTTTCATGTGCATGAAACAAAGCATAGAGATTCACTACTAAACCCTCACTTGAGTCTTTCCTAGCTTGTTCTGTCTTTCCTACCTTCTGAAGCCTCTTCTATGAGATTACCCAAGTTAACATATATGAGATTCACTTCTAAGCATATAGATCTCTGGGCCACAAGTTAACATATATGAGATTACCCAAGTGCATATATGAACATTGAGCAGCAAGAGAAATAGCCAATGACCCAAATCAGAGATATGTGAGTAAAATTGAGTATACCCATAGTTAGATATCACTCCATCTTGCATCACAACCATCCCGAAGGCATCAGCTGAAACTTCACTGCAGTTCGAATCACACAGATCATCATGGCATTGAGCAAAAAAAAATGTAGAGCAGGGAAGATAGATTTATGTATTGTTGAATAGTAAAACAATGTGGATTAGAGGAGCTGAGGGCTCTGAACCATGAAATTTGTTCATGAGAATAGGCAAGGAGGGAGGTGGATGGGGGCTTACGCATGAGTCAGGATGGATCAGGCAAGTGGTCATCGACCAATGAAGTCAAACTGGAGACGGCGGTGATCCTCCCTGATCCGCACATTCCTCTAGGTCCTTCTCCTGCTCGTCGTATTGTTCGCGACGGGGTCGATCTTCCCGGTGCGGCGGCAAGGCTAGGTCTTCCACTTAAGGAAGAAATCCACCTCTGTCCACGTCATGTTCTTCAACGGAGGAGGAGGAGGACCTGCAGCGTTGAGGATGGGGAACGACATGAACGAAAATGGTGGTGTTGGGGATCTCGGGGGGTGGGCGCAGCGTTGAGGATGGGGATTGAGGGTGTGGCGGCAACCTGCGCGGAGGAGAAGAAGGACCTGAAGGACCGCTCGATGAAGACGTCGTCGCCCGTCGACCTAGACCCTGCGTTCGTCGATGGCCCAATCGGCGACGGCGAGAGAGGGAGGAAACGGGGGAGAAGGCGGGGTCCGGCAGCGCTGTGGCGGCACCTGCGGTCAGATAGGGTTCGGTTAAGAGCCGTGAAAATGGGTTTAGTTGGGCTTGGCCCAGTTAGTTGCGCGCGCCGAGTGAACGACGAAGTGAAGGACGACCAAAATTTTGACGTATGGCTGGGTGGGCAGAATAAGGAACCACTTTAATCTTTTTAAGTAGTAGAGATTTTGCTCGTATTTGTTCGTCAGCTCAGTTGGTTGACAATGCCATAAATGGGCCGCGGCTTTTAGCTTACCATGAGCCAAGAAAGGGCTGGATCATTTCACAATTATATCACAAAAGGCCACACCAACTATTTGCATGAATGTGGAGACGCACAAGGAGAACTATGCTCAATACCGCACCTTCCGCACCATCATCAAGCAAAACAATTCCATAGTGAAGAATCAAAGCGACATGACGGTTGATGCAAGGCGTAGAGTGGGAGACCCAATTGTTCCCTCACCTCCCAAGAGTACGGATCACAAGTCTACTTCCACCATTCCCTATGATGAGTGGAACCTTTCCAAGTCATTGGAGATGTTGAATATATAAGCAAATTTCCATATGAAATAATCCGTACAAGTAATTGATAAATCATGACTATGAAATTAACAAATAAACTAAACGTGCAGTCTAGTAAGATAGATGAACAGATCATATCTAAAGTAGACAAATCGATCGCATCTACCACAGAAACTAGAAGAAGGAACTCTAACAGAAACTGAAAGAGAAACGACAGGATCACATACTTCGCAGCAGCGTCGTTGTCGCCCATGTTGAGGTTGTCGAAGAAGTCGCTGAGGTCCGGGAAGAAGTTGTCGGTGATCATGATGCCAGTAGTCGCGCCGGAGCGCTCCCCAAAAACCTGATTGCCCCTCACCCGTACAGGTTCACGAGAGGCAGGGTTCCGGAGGACTACTGTCCCGGCAGTCGGTGCACGCCGACGGATGGGATGAGGAAGACGAAGGCGGCGGCGCAATGAACTGGAAACAGGTAGTCGCATATGCGTCTGGTAAAGACTAGGGTTGGCGTCCATGCTTATATAGTGCGGTTCGAGAAGATCGTGGGACGCAGCCCACGTCCGAGTCAGCACAACCACGATCCAGAAAAAACGGAAGGCAAAACGGCTGAGTAACGCGTCCGTTAATGACTCGAAATTGATTACACAATTAATTTCCCAAACAACAAAAAGATAAGCTCGGCTCGGCGAGATTCCCGCAACCCGCGTCGTGTCGTGTCGTGACATGACGTGTCGTGACGAGGCGAGGCGAGGCGGGCGGCGGAGGAGGAGGAGTGCGCGAGGGCTCTCTCTCTTCTCACTCACTTACTAGGACTAGAACAGCCCACCTTATATACCACTCCAACTCTCTCCCAACTAGCAATGTGGGACTAAACTTTAGCCCCCACTAGTGCTGCCACTGATTATTGGAATGGGCCATGTGAGTTTCAGAATTTGGTAATGGGCCATGGGCCAGAGGCCAAATGCCCAAAATTCCAGCAATCCCCCACAAACTCTCATTGGTACATCTCATCAATAAGTTTCCAGAACATTGTTTTATATACCGGTATGTCGTGGAGACTGTTAAGTTGAACTTCCACTTAAAGCTTCATATTACACTAGATTGCAACTTGGATAGTGGACTATGCCTTGAACTACAAGTTTTCTGCGCACTAGCTTCATACAAAGCCTAGACCGATACTAGGCTGCCACGAGACTTCCTCGCGGTTTAGAGCTTATACGTCATACTCCAGGGCCTTTCATGAGTTTACTAGAGAGCACCCAACTCTCATAGATTGCGACGTTTAACAATCAGACTCATATAGGTGTGTTCTTCAAAAGATGTTCTGCAGGACAACATCTCTGCTAAAATAAGCCACTTAGAACACATTAAGATAATTATCAACCTGCCATGCAGATTAGGAGAGTATTGCATCTTACGGAGTGGTAAAATTGCTATAGGGATATATACTCTCCTCTCAGCTGACCAACAGCTTGTCTCCCAGCTCTAATTCACGGGATCTCCGATCACATAGAGTGGGTTACCACCGTGGGCAGCTCATAGTGTGGGTCTCATACCCATCTCCCTCGATGCATTTTCTATCACATTTCGTGATAGTCCCTTTGTGAAGGGGTCTGCCAGGTTTCTAGACGTATGGATATAATCCAACGCTATAACTCCGGAGTTTCTCATTTTCCTGACAGTTTTTAGTCTCCTCTTCACATGCCTTGATGACTTCATATTATCCTTAGAACTATTTACTTTGACGATCACAGTTTGATTATCACAGTTCATAGGAATAGCGGGTATTGGTTTCTCAACCACAGGTAAGTCCATCAAAAGCTCACGAAGCCACTCTGCTTCAACGGTGGCTGTGTCTAATGCTGTGAGTTCTGCTTCCATAGTTGACCTCGTAATGATGGTCTGCTTGCAAGACTTTCAGGAAACAGCGCCACCTCCAAGTGTAAACAAATAACCACTTGTGGCCTTAGTCTCATCAGCATCAGATATCCAATTTGCATCACTATAACCCTCAAGTACCCTTGGATACCCAGTATAGTGAATGCCATAACTCGCAGTGCCTTTCAAATAGCGCAAAACTCTCTCAAGAGCATGCCAATGAACATCTCCAGGTCTAGACACAAAACGGCTGAGTTTACTTATAGCAAAGGAGATGTAAGGCCTAGTGGCGCTAGCTAAATACATAAGCGAGCCAATGATATGCGAATATCGCAATTGATCTCTAGCAATTCTTTTATTCTTTCGAATTATCACACTAGGATCATAAGGCGTTGGAGAAGATTTGCAGTCGCTATACCCGAAGCGACTCAGGATCTTTTCCACATAGTGGGACTGAAGCAATGTAATCCCACCATCGTCATCCTTCAGCACCTTGATGTTTAAGATCACATCAGCTACTCCCAAGTCCTTCATCTCAAAACAACGAGATAGGAACTCCTTGACCTCCTTAATCACAGTAAGGCTGGTCCCGAATATCAATATGTCATCGACATAGAGACAAAGAATAACTCCCTCGCCCCCACCATGGCGATAGTATACACACTTGTCAGCTTCGTTTACAACAAAGCCTTCAGCGGTTAAAGTTCTTTCAAACTTCTCATGCCACTGCTTAGGTGCTTGCTTAAGCCCATACAAAGACTTCAGTAATTTACACACCTTTCCTTCTTGACCATCTACTACAAATCCATCAGGCTGCTCCATATAAATTTCCTCTTCAAGCTCTCCATTTAGGAAAGCAGTCTTAACATCCATTTGATGAATGAGAAGACCATGTGAGGCAGCCAAGGAAAGTAGTACTCGAATAGTGTTCAGTCGAGCTACAGGTGAGTATGTATCAAAGAAGTCTTCGCCTTCTTTCTGAGTATAACCCTTGGCCACAAGTCGTGCCTTGTACTTTTCAATAGTACCATCGGGCCTAAGCTTTTTCATGAACACCCACTTGCGTCCTACAGGTTTGCACCCATAAGGACGATCAGTAACCTCCCAAGTTCCATTAGCTAAGATGGAATCCATCTCGCTACGGACAGCTTCCTTCCAGTAGTCAGCATCCTGAGACGTATAGGCTTCTGAAATAGAAGTGGGAGTATCATCCACGAGATACACAATGAAATCATGTCCAAAAGACTTTGCAGTCCTCTGTCTCTTGCTCCTTCTGGGAGCTTCATTGTTATCCTCCACAGGATTATCGAAGTGTTCTATAGCCATGGTAGGTTCAGGAAATAATTCCTGAGTAGATGAACTGGACATCTCCTGAATTGATGAGCTAGACGTTTCTTTCATAGGAAAGATGTCCTCAAAGAAAGTCGCATCATTCGACTCCATAATTGTACCAACATGCATGTCGGATACCTCAGATTTTACTATCAAAAATCTGTAGCCAATGCTATGAAATGCATATCCCAGAAGAACACAATCCACGGTTTTTGGTCCAAGCTTGCGCTTCTTGGGTATTGGCACATTTACTTTCGCCATACAGCCCCAAGTTCGTAGGTAAGAGAGTTTTAACCTTTTCCTTTCCCATTCCTCAAATGGGGTAATGGTTTTGTTCTTTGTGGGGACACGGTTTAGGACATGACATGCATTCAATATCGCCTCCCCCCACCATGCCTTGGATAGACCCGATGTATCTAACATGGCGTTAACCAAATCAGTTAGAGTACGGTTCTTTCTTTCGGCCACCCCATTTGACTGAGGTGAGTAGGGAGGCGTCCTCTCATGGATAATACCATGTTCCGCACAAAAGGAATCAAACTCGTTGGAAAAATACTCTCCACCACGATCAGACCTTAACCGCTTGATCTTTCGATCAAGTTGGTTTTCTGCTTCAGCTTTAAAGATTTTGAAGTAATTAAGAGCTTCATCTTTAGATTTCAGGAGGTACACATAACAATATAGAGTGGAGTCATCAATTAAAGTCATGAAGTATCTTTTACCTCCTTTTGTCAATTCACCATTCATTTCACAAAGATCCGAATGTATAAGCTCCAGCGGTGCCAAGTCTCTTGCCTCCGCAGTCTTGTGAGACTTACGTGGTTGCTTAGCTTGCACGCATACTTGGCACTTAGATTTCTTGACAATAGCAAATTTCGGAATTATATTCATATTCGCTAGCCGCGTCATGCACCCAAAATTAATATGACAAAGTCGTGAATGCCAAATATCGGACTCACTATCATTGCAAACATGATTAATAATTTGAGTACATAAGTCTGACAGAGATAAGCGGAACAAGCCTCCGCACACATAACCTTTTCCAACAAATTGTCCACACTTGGAAATTACAACTTTATTGGACTCAAAAACCAACTTAAAACCATCTCGACATAAAAGCGATCCGCTAACGAGATTCTTATTAATGGAGGGAACGTGCTGCACATTCTTCAGCTGGATGGTCTTTCCTGAAGTAAACTTCAGATCCACCGTACCAACACCACGAACAGAAGCACGTGAGCCGTTTCCCATCAGCACGGAGCAAGTCCTTGCGACCTGATAAGAAGAAAACATAGAGACATCAGAACATACATGTGTATTGGCTCCGGTGTCTATCCACCAATCAGGAGAATTACATACTGAAAGGACAGTAGGAGAAGTACCGTACCCAACGTCCTTCATGTCAGTATCTGTCAACACCCGGATTTTTAAGTCCAGATGCCTATTATGCCATTCATCGCAATCCCAGGAATATCGTTTTTGCGAGACATAATAGATTAATCTCACAACACATCATTCATTACAACGCATAATTGTCTTACAACACGGGATCACATGATCCAGTCTCATTACAATACTAGTTGATCTATTGATCAATTACAAAACACATAGCGGAAGCGAAGTAGCGTAGTAGTAGTCCATCTATTCCACAGGCAACTGTTGGCGTCAGGAGTGATCCTAGTTGTCGTAGACGTCCTGCTGTCCTTCTTCCGGGTTCCGGTACTCCTCTTCATAGTCTGGCCATTTGAATAGCCAGGGACAAAGCCATGAGTACTTTAAAGTACTCGCAAACTAATACTAAGGTAAACACTATCAACTATAGAAAGGGGTGCTAAGCTCTAAGTTTCATTTGCATAAAGCTAGTTTTATTTCATAAACATTTTAATAATCAAAAACCTTCATTTGCTCAACTAACTCAAGTGGGAACATTAGTGTCATTCCCACAACTCAGTTGTGATTCAAAGTCAAAGTCACCTTTCAATTCAAATCACAAGGCACCATTCAACTTTTCAAGTTCAAAATCACCCTTCACATGTCACATTTTGAAAGAAAAATGGTCTGATGACGGAACAGTATGGCCTTTCCAACCGTCCATAACCGTGGACGCGGCTATTCGAATAGATCTACACTCTGCAGAGGTCGTACACTTGTGCCACAACATTTGCAATAATCCGTCGGTTAATCGGCCCTGATTTACCACACTCCGTGTGCGGACTACCAACCATAACCTTTCACTTACATATCTTAGTATAGGCATCTCTCCCCATGAGCTTGGCCTCCCAGTGAAGACAAACTGTCAGCCTGGGAACTGCACGGGGCTTGGGCCGGACATTCACCTCATTTCACGTCATATCACATCACTTCACTTTTGTAGAGGCAGCCTCCAAAGATAACCCCGATGACGCTTGTTTAGAGGGAACCCATACTAAGATACATAAACTTCTAGTTAAGCCCTACCCATATCGTATTGTGGGGGTACTTGCAAAATTGGAAATGGTATCGCATCCAAACCCAACCATCAGTTTTTGTAAAATTCACCAAGTCATTCACCAGTCATATTCACCTTCAAAATCTTTCAATAGAATGACTCATCATTCCAAGGTTTTCAAAGTCTTTTCATTTCACAAGTTCCCATCTAGAGTAGTCAATTCTGATATTGAGCACTAGCAACTAGTCCTGAGGGATGCTAAATATCTTGGAGCTTGCTAGGCTAATTTTGATACTCTTGTAGTACTCTATTTCTAGACCAAAGTTAACTATAAAAGCAAGTTATAAATAATCAAAAACCAAAGCTTGTAAGAATAAAACTGGGAAATAGGATCATAAGCATAAAGTAAAAAGTAGTGGTGGGTGTGCCTTGCTCTAGTAGAGCTTTGCACTTTGCAAGACTATTAGCTTGCAAGGGTGTTAGCTTGCATTGGTAATAGCTTTCAAATAACATAGCTTGCATTGGTAATAGCATGCAAGAATACTAGCTTGCCTTGAGTGGTGTACTGATCAAAGTGGTCTTCCTCTTCCTGGAAGTAGACTTCCTCCTCCTCTTGATACTCCTCGGTACTAGCTGTCTAAAATACGAAATACGAGGATACAATCACCAAACAATTCATTGGCTCTTCCCAACATCACATATATTCACACAAACTATTCTATTCACATAATTAATACAATTTGGTGCATTGGTGGTATTGTTTTGAGGAAGAATAGTTTCCTCTCATTGAATCTTCTTTAAGATTTAATTTCTCAAATCATCACACATGAATTTATGTTGACCTAGGTCAACCATTCATCATCATCACTTGAGAGAATGATTTAAATGAGGTAGGGATACCTCATACCATTTAATAGTGACTATTATGATTTAAATCTCCAAGTATTTCATGTGAGAGTTTTTGACCCGGGGTTCAAACTTCATATGAAAGTACTTGGGACAAGATTTAAATGAAGTAAAACACCTCATATAATTTACACAAGTAAACTAGCATCACTTATTACTATTAAGTGGGTAAAAGTGTTGTTATCTTATTTAGGAAAAATAATTTCCTCTCATACTAAATAAGGTGTTGCTTTTAATTATTCAGAGATATAACTTCTTCTCATTGTCTCATTAAGATTTAATTTCTCTTATGAATAAAATATGACCTAGGTTGACCCAAGTCAACCTCTTCATACTTATCATTTGAGAAAGTGATTTAAATGAGGTGAACACCTCATACCTTTTAATCCTAACAAGGTAAAGATTTAATATCATCAACAATTCATATGAGACCTAAATGACCAGAGTCTCTACCTCATTTTGAATTGTTCATGACAAGATTTAAATGAGAGAAACACTCCCATAGGATTTAAGAATTTGTTGGAACAATTTATCATGCTACTATGGCAAACATTTAGTATAAGTGAACAAATATGAGACCAAGCAACCCGGGTTATCACACTACTTCATACAACTTGAGAAGATGATTTAAATGAGGTGCTATACCTCATAGATTTGAAATCTTAAATTTGGACAATAATTTAAATGGGCTAGTAATGGCCAGATAGCCATTATTTGAGTTTAGCCCATGATCATATGAAACCACTATAGTATTTTATTACATAATAAATTAGACCACATCAAATGTGATTTTTGAGAGGTGGAACCACCTCAAAATAGTTTATGGTTGATTTTTAAGATTTATTTGAAGTTTGAAAAGTTACTGATTTGTTATTTTTACTATTCAAATTCTACAACATATTTTGATTTGAATCCAGTGTGGTTGGATGGGGCCTTTCATGAGCTTTCTAAAACATTTTGATTTGCAAAAATTGAGTTTGTAGAATTTGAGCTATTCAATTTATAGGATAGACCAGTATTGATTTTCCAAACTAAAAGAATTAATTGAATTCAAAAACTGGGCCAGCGCGGGAAAACGAAATGGGCTTCACAGGGGTTAAACGGGCCAGCCCAGCTGAGCTGCCACGCGGGCGAGAGAGGCCTGACGGCGGGGTCCACTGTCAGTTCTTTTAAAACACCGAACCGGTAGGCTGTGTTGTGGACCGTGGGATTTAAGGAGATCGGACGGCTGCGGTGTGTCCTCATCGTCGACGAGCTCCGGCGAGGGCTAACCCTACCGGCGGCCAGGAGGGTGGAGATGGGCGGCTTACCGACGTCCAGCGAGGTCGGCGAGGCGGGCAAATGAACTGGTCGACGAAGGCGAGTCGAGGGAGGGTCGCGGCGGCTCCAGGGGTGCTTGGCAACGTCGGCTTCGTTGAGCTGCTGCAGCGGCGGGCTCCGGCCAAATTCCGGCGAGGTGGGGTGTAATCGGAGAGGGGAAGAGGTCGAGGAGGTTCAGGAGGGAGAGGAGAACTCGTTGGTGTGCAGAAACCGTCCGAGGAGCGTCGGCTTTTATAGCGGGCGAGGAGGGGCAGCGCGGCATGGGTTGGTCGGTCATGGCGACGACGGCACAGTGGCGGAGAGGAGTGGGCGGTGATGTTGCTCTCTTCCTTACGTCACGGGGATCACGACGCGCTTGAAGGCACTGAAAACGAGGGTCTGTAGCGAGCAGGAGCGTGACGCGCGCGTGTTGTACCGTGGCGGACAGTCGTCGATGGTGACGACGGCGACAGTGCTCGAGCGGGGAGATGGGGTTGTCTGGGAGCTAACTGGTGCCGTGGCGATGCTCCGTGCGTAAGCTGAGGTCGTGGGGTGGTGGAGGCGACGAGGCGACGACGCGCTCTGGCGTGCTCCGGGGCGTCACCATGCGCGTCCTGTCGCGCATGGGCGCTTCTGGGCGCGTCGGTTCACGTCAGTTTCTGGCCGGTGGCGATGTCAACTTGGTCAAGGGCTTGCAGGGGCAGCTTCAGGAGGGTCAGGGGAGGTCGATTGACAAGGTGAGGGGAGATGGATGTGAGAGGAGAGGAAGTGAGCATGTGGGTGTCAATGGTGGCCGGCATGGGTTGGGTTTTGGTCATGGTGACCAAGAGAGAGGGGTGCAGTGGCCTGTACTGGTGCCCAGAGGTGTGGTGAGTCTCCAGAGCAGCAGGCAAAGGCCGTGGTTGGACCAAGTCCAACCAAAATTGCAGCATGGGCATCAAAATGGGTTACGCAAAGTGTTTGTAGAAATGCCCGAAAGAGAAAAAGTTTCAAATTTTGGAAATTCCCTTGGTGGGTCTCAAACATATATTCATAGAGATGGAATGGTGGTGGTGGGGTTCATTTTGGTGAAGGTTTGCAAGTTTTCAAAAAGTGGAGGAATCTTCTCTTTGTTTCAAAGTCATCACTTGTCTCCTCTATTCTGGTCAACCTAGTCAACATGAGGTATGGTGGTCAACATGGAAGTTGTTCACCTTGACATTGTCTTGGATGACATGGAGGTAGATGGTCAAGTTTGGTTGCAGAAACAAAAAGATAGGAGGGGGCAAAGTGGGGAGGAAAATATAAATGTGACATATGACCATTATCATATGTGAATTGGATTTGAGATTTCCTTTGATTTGATTCTTGTTTCTTTGATGCAAATGTGTTTGTTTATCATATATAAGTATTCTACAAGCAAGAGATCAAGCAATGGTGGCCTTGGTTGAAGATTTGCAAATTGGGCTAAGTGTAGGTGAGGGAATTTTGGGGATTTTCTCACTATGTGATTTCTCTTCATTTGAATTGACTTTGGTTGACTCTAATGTGATTCTTATTGGTTTAGAAACATTTTCAAACCATTGAAACTAATTAAAAGGGTCTTGGTCAAAGATTTGCAAAAATGGCCATAACACATAAGAGGTGATGTGTTAAGTTTTATTATTTTTGAAAAGGGTTCACCTTGCTTCACTTGGGCATGGGTTAGGGTCAATTTAGTGTTATATTAGGTTGAGAGATGGTTTCACACCATTTGGTCAAGGTTTAAAGCCATAGGTCAAAGTTTGGTGAAATGGCTATGTGTCTCATATGCCTCTATGCATATGTTGCATTTGATTTTTGATTTGAGTGTTCTTGGCCCATTTGATGTTGTTGAGTGTTGAAATGGTATATGGAAGTGATCCATCCATTCACAACAAGTCTTAGGGTCAAACTTCTCAAATTCACAAATTTGCACTTTTCTTACATATGCCTCTATGGCATTTTTAGTTTCTTTTTATTTTCTTTGGAAACCACTTGGATTTGGTTTGATAGGTACTAGGTAAGGTGTAAGAAGGTTTTCCAAACCTCTAAGCAAAGTAGAAAGGCTTAGGGTAAAATTTTAGAAAAATAGCCATAGGCACATATACCTTTTTCTTATTTAATTCTCTTTTTATTTCATTTTAACTAGGGTGGTGAGAAGAGGGGTGAGGTTTAGGGTTTTGTGGGGTTCTCAAAGGTTCACCACCATTTAGCATAATTAATAAAGATAGGGTTCAAGATTTACCTATTAGGGCTATATGTCCCCATAGGTCTTTTATTTTATTTTGTGTTTCTCAAAATATATCCAAAATGAATTTTGGAGAAGATTAGGGTTTAAGGTTTTTCTTATTTGAATTATTTTTCTTGTATTTTATTTGATTGGTGATCTTCACTTGATCACTTTGGGGTTTTAGGGTTTAGCACATAAGCATAATAACACTCATCATGGCAAAACACAAGATTTAAACAAGGTCTATATGTATCAATCTTATTTTAATAAAAGTTTTTGTTGGTTCCAAAATTTGGAACTAGGGAAAATTCAATTTGTTTGTTTTGAAATTTTTGGGTTGTTACAAACCCTTCCCCCTTAAACAAATCTCGTCCGAGATTTTAAGAAAAGTTAGGTTCCTAAGAGAGATTGAGCATTTTAATAACAGAGGAGGACATACTTGGCATTGTCCGGGGTGCTTCCCGAGCTTCAAGTGGCAGTCATGTGGTAGAAACGTCCGTTGTTGTTGTTCTGGTTCCTTCGTCCAACAAAGCGGCGCTGTTGTTGAGCAGGTGCTGCGGTATTGGCGGCAATCCTGGCAAGCTTCTTGGGGCACTCCTTGGAGAAGTGACCCACAACTCCACATTCATAGCAGTTGACGGTGGACTTGTCTTTGGGGTTGACGGGGGTAGCATTGCTTCCAGTCCTCGGGGCGGTATTGGGGTTGTTGTTGTTTCCATTGTTGTTGCTGTTGTTGGGGCGGTTGTTGTTGTTGTTGTTGTTGTTCCCTCCGTGCTTCGGGGGTCCTCCGTTGTTGTTGGTGTAGTTGGGGCGATAATTCTGGCAGGGGCTTGTTGTATCTTGGGGTGAATCCTCCAGAGGAGTTATTTCGATACTTCTGGTTATGGTGGGGTCCACTCTGGTTCATCATTCTTCTCTTGCGGTTTTCGTTGGCCCGATGCAGCTTTCCTTCCATCTCGTATGGCTGAGTCTACCAGGGCTTCTAAGTCAGCGAACGGAATGTTCACTAACACAGCTTGCATCTCGTCGTGCGATCCCGTTCAGAAATCTTTCCTTTCGCTACTCATTGGTGTCGGTCTCATCCGGGGCGTACCTTGACAGAGTAAGAAACCTGTCGCGGTATTCCACCACGGACATTCTTCCTTGCTTGAGTTCACGGAACTCGTCTCTCATCTTTTTGATCAGTCCTTGGGGCACATGGTATTTGCTAAACTTAATCTTGAAGTCTTCCTGTGTCATCATCTGTCCTGCATTCATGGCACGGGTGCTGGTCCACCAAGCTCTGGCTGGTCCTGCCAGATAATGGGTGGCAAACAGCACTTTCTCTGCGGCTTCAACTTGCGCAACTTCGAGGTTGTTCTCCATGGTCTGGAGCCAGTCATCAGCATCGAGGGGCTCTTCAGTCTTGTTGAATACCGGAGGGTTGGTGTTGGAAGTTCTTTAGCTTTGATCCTGGGTGATCATGATGGCCTTGATTGTTCTGAGCTATCTGTTGCGTGCCGCAAGGTTGGCTTGGCGTTCAGCTCTTTCGACTTCTCGGTCCGCCATCATTGTCTCAGTAGCTTGCATCATCGCGTCTTTGGTGCGATTGGGAGGGGCCATCTGAACATGGATGTAGATGATAAGATAAGAGGGAATTTTCTATGGTTTGTTTTGTTAAGTTTAAAAGTTCATAAAATTGAAAACTTGAGTAGTGTTGCGGGGGTAAAAACCAACAACACTTTTTCATTCATACCAAGCATCATACATTACAAATCTAACACACCGTTGGTTTGAAGAACCATTCATCGCTCTACGATACAAGGGGGATCCTGATACAACTCACACCTACTTAAGTGCTTGGGTGATACTACTCTTCAGGGGGGGTTTCTTCGTCTTCACGGGTGAGGTGCTTGGCGAGAGGCGAGGGCGTTGTCCAAATCCCTGCGGGTTTTGTACCGCTCAAGTCCCGAGGTGCTTCATAGGGGTTCATCTTTGGTTGTGGTGGGGGCATGGTCATTGATCTTCCCATGGAGTCATGTCTTGGGTAGTAAATGAAGCGAGTGTTCTTGATCTTGTCCTCATTTTGTCCACACAGACGGAAATTGCTTCTTGCATAGCTTTGTCTAGTCCTTCCTTCCAAGTGTTTCCCGTTACGTAAAACCATATGGTTTCCCATACTGGGGCATCAAGCTTCCTTCGTAGATCGGTAGAGACGTCCCACCGAGGTGGTTCTCTGACCGAGCCTTGAGGGTATTCGAAGAACTCGGGATACGGATGTCCCGTATAGTCCACCAGTTGCTTCAATTCCTTTTCGAAACTTTTGTCGTCTCCGGATCCAAGCTTATAGGACTCCCATTGGTACTTCATCTGTGAGCAAAGAGGAGGAGTAAATTTAGAGAAGTATTCAAGTGTGCAAAATTTTAGATAGTGCTACAAAGAAAGTAGAGTATGAATTTCTCATTTTGAAAAAGATTTCAAGGATAAGAGTGAGAATAAGTTTTTCACAATTATTCACTTCTTTGGTTTTTGAAGCTAAGTTTTGCAGACGTCCATTCTAACTAGGGTCTCCTAAGGTCAACAATGGCTCTGATACCAACTTGTCAACACCCGGATTTTTAAGTCCAGATGCCTATTATGCCATTCATCGCAATCCCAGGAATATCGTTTTTGCGAGACATAATAGATTAATCTCACAACACATCATTCATTACAACGCATAATTGTCTTACAACACGGGATCACATGATCCAGTCTCATTACAATACTAGTTGATCTATTGATCAATTACAAAACACATAGCGGAAGCGAAGTAGCGTAGTAGTAGTCCATCTATTCCACAGTAAACTGTTGGCGTGGGAGTGATCCTAGTTGTCGTAGACGTCCTGCTGTCCTTCTTCCGGGTTCCGGTACTCCTCTTCATAGTCTGGCCATTTGAATAGCCAGGGACAAAGCCATGAGTACTTTAAAGTACTCGCAAACTAATACTAAGGTAAACACTATCAACTATAGAAAGGGGTGCTAAGCTCTAAGTTTCATTTGCATAAAGCTAGTTTTATTTCATAAACATTTTAATAATCAAAAACCTTCATTTGCTCAACTAACTCAAGTGGGAACATTAGTGTCATTCCCACAACTCAGTTGTGATTCAAAGTCAAAGTCACCTTTCAATTCAAATCACAAGGCACCATTCAACTTTTCAAGTTCAAAATCACCCTTCACATGTCACATTTTGAAAGAAAAATGGTCTGATGACGGAACAGTATGGCCTTTCCAACCGTCCATAACCGTGGACGCGGCTATTCGAATAGATCTACACTCTGCAGAGGTCGTACACTTGTGCCACAACATTTGCAATAATCCGTCAGGGTTAACTGGCCCTGATTTACCACACTCCGTGTGCGGACTACCAACCATAACCTTTCACTTACATATCTTAGTATAGGCATCTCTCCCCATGAGCTTGGCCTCCCAGTGAAGA
Organism: Lolium perenne; assembly: GCF_019359855.2. NCBI lineage: Eukaryota > Viridiplantae > Streptophyta > Magnoliopsida > Poales > Poaceae > Lolium > Lolium perenne. The sequence continues at coordinate 129,033,183 of NC_067250.2, forward strand.
CAAACTGTCAGCCTGGGAACTGCACGGGGCTTGGGCCGGACATTCACCTCATTTCACGTCATATCACATCACTTCACTTTTGTAGAGGCAGCCTCCAGCATAACCCCGATGACGCTTGTTTAGAGGGAACCCATACTAAGATACATAAACTTCTAGTTAAGCCCTACCCATATCAGGTATTGTGGGGGTACTTGCAAAATTGGAAATGGTATCGCATCCAAACCCAACCATCAGTTTTTGTAAAATTCACCAAGTCATTCACCAGTCATATTCACCTTCAAAATCTTTCAATAGAATGACTCATCATTCCAAGGTTTTCAAAGTCTTTTCATTTCACAAGTTCCCATCTAGAGTAGTCAATTCTGATATTGAGCACTAGCAACTAGTCCTGAGGGATGCTAAATATCTTGGAGCTTGCTAGGCTAATTTTGATACTCTTGTAGTACTCTATTTCTAGACCAAAGTTAACTATAAAAGCAAGTTATAAATAATCAAAAACCAAAGCTTGTAAGAATAAAACTGGGAAATAGGATCATAAGCATAAAGTAAAAAGTAGTGGTGGGTGTGCCTTGCTCTAGTAGAGCTTTGCACTTTGCAAGACTATTAGCTTGCAAGGGTGTTAGCTTGCATTGGTAATAGCTTTCAAATAACATAGCTTGCATTGGTAATAGCATGCAAGAATACTAGCTTGCCTTGAGTGGTGTACTGATCAAAGTGGTCTTCCTCTTCCTGGAAGTAGACTTCCTCCTCCTCTTGATACTCCTCGGTACTAGCGTCTAAAATACGAATACGAGGATACAATCACCAAACAATTCATTGGCTCTTCCCAACATCACATATATTCACACAAACTATTCTATTCACATAATTAATACAATTTGGTGCATTGGTGGTATTGTTTTGAGGAAGAATAGTTTCCTCTCATTGAATCTTCTTTAAGATTTAATTTCTCAAATCATCACACATGAATTTATGTTGACCTAGGTCAACCATTCATCATCATCACTTGAGAGAATGATTTAAATGAGGTAGGGATACCTCATACCATTTAATAGTGACTATTATGATTTAAATCTCCAAGTATTTCATGTGAGAGTTTTTGACCAGGGTTCAAACTTCATATGAAAGTACTTGGGACAAGATTTAAATGAAGTAAAACACCTCATATAATTTACACAAGTAAACTAGCATCACTTATTACTATTAAGTGGGTAAAAGTGTTGTTATCTTATTTAGGAAAAATAATTTCCTCTCATACTAAATAAGGTGTTGCTTTTAATTATTCAGAGATATAACTTCTTCTCATTGTCTCATTAAGATTTAATTTCTCTTATGAATAAAATATGACCTAGGTTGACCCAAGTCAACCTCTTCATACTTATCATTTGAGAAAGTGATTTAAATGAGGTGAACACCTCATACCTTTTAATCCTAACAAGGTAAAGATTTAATATCATCAACAATTCATATGAGACCTAAATGACCAGAGTCTCTACCTCATTTTGAATTGTTCATGACAAGATTTAAATGAGAGAAACACTCCCATAGGATTTAAGAATTTGTTGGAACAATTTATCATGCTACTATGGCAAACATTTAGTATAAGTGAACAAATATGAGACCAAGCAACCCGGGTTATCACACTACTTCATACAACTTGAGAAGATGATTTAAATGAGGTGCTATACCTCATAGATTTGAAATCTTAAATTTGGACAATAATTTAAATGGGCTAGTAATGGCCAGATAGCCATTATTTGAGTTTAGCCCATGATCATATGAAACAACTATAGTATTTTATTACATAATAAATTAGACCACATCAAATGTGATTTTTGAGAGGTGGAACCACCTCAAAATAGTTTATGGTTGATTTTTAAGATTTATTTGAAGTTTGAAAAGTTACTGATTTGTTATTTTTACTATTCAAATTCTACAACATATTTTGATTTGAATCCAGTGTGGTTGGATGGGGCCTTTCATGAGCTTTCTAAAACATTTTGATTTGCAAAAATTGAGTTTGTAGAATTTGAGCTATTCAATTTATAGGATAGACCAGTATTGATTTTCCAAACTAAAAGAATTAATTGAATTCAAAAACTGGGCCAGCGCGGGAAAACGAAATGGGCTTCACAGGGGTTAAACGGGCCAGCCCAGCTGAGCTGCCACGCGGGCGAGAGAGGCCTGACGGCGGGGTCCACTGTCAGTTCTTTTAAAACACCGAACCGGTAGGCTGTGTTGTGGACCGTGGGATTTAAGGAGATCGGACGGCTGCGGTGTGTCCTCATCGTCGACGAGCTCCGGCGAGGGCTAACCCTACCGGCGGCCAGGAGGGTGGAGATGGGCGGCTTACCGACGTCCAGCGAGGTCGGCGAGGCGGGCAAATGAACTGGTCGACGAAGGCGAGTCGAGGGAGGGTCGCGGCGGCTCCAGGGGTGCTTGGCAACGTCGGCTTCGTTGAGCTGCTGCAGCGGCGGGCTCCGGCCAAATTCCGGCGAGGTGGGGTGTAATCGGAGAGGGGAAGAGGTCGAGGAGGTTCAGGAGGGAGAGGAGAACTCGTTGGTGTGCAGAAACCGTCCGAGGAGCGTCGGCTTTTATAGCGGGCGAGGAGGGGCAGCGCGGCATGGGTTGGTCGGTCATGGCGACGACGGCACAGTGGCGGAGAGGAGTGGGCGGTGATGTTGCTCTCTTCCTTACGTCACGGGGATCACGACGCGCTTGAAGGCACTGAAAACGAGGGTCTGTAGCGAGCAGGAGCGTGACGCGCGCGTGTTGTACCGTGGCGGACAGTCGTCGATGGTGACGACGGCGACAGTGCTCGAGCGGGGAGATGGGGTTGTCTGGGAGCTAACTGGTGCCGTGGCGATGCTCCGTGCAGAAGCTGAGGTCAGGGGGGAGGTGGAGGCGACGAGGCGACGACGCGCTCTGGCGTGCTCCGGGGCGTCACCATGCGCGTCCTGTCGCGCATGGGCGCTTCTGGGCGCGTCGGTTCACGTCAGTTTCTGGCCGGTGGCGATGTCAACTTGGTCAAGGGCTTGCAGGGGCAGCTTCAGGAGGGTCAGGGGAGGTCGATTGACAAGGTGAGGGGAGATGGATGTGAGAGGAGAGGAAGTGAGCATGTGGGTGTCAATGGTGGCCGGCATGGGTTGGGTTTTGGTCATGGTGACCAAGAGAGAGGGGTGCAGTGGCCTGTACTGGTGCCCAGAGGTGTGGTGAGTCTCCAGAGCAGCAGGCAAGGGCCAGGGTTGGACCAAGTCCAACCAAAATTGCAGCATGGGCATCAAAATGGGTTCTGCCTGCAAAGTGTTTGTAGAAATGCCCGAAAGAGAAAAAGTTTCAAATTTTGGAAATTCCCTTGGTGGGTCTCAAACATATATTCATAGAGATGGAATGGTGGTGGTGGGGTTCATTTTGGTGAAGGTTTGCAAGTTTTCAAAAAGTGGAGGAATCTTCTCTTTGTTTCAAAGTCATCACTTGTCTCCTCTATTCTGGTCAACCTAGTCAACATGAGGTATGGTGGTCAACATGGAAGTTGTTCACCTTGACATTGTCTTGGATGACATGGAGGTAGATGGTCAAGTTTGGTTGCAGAAACAAAAGATAGGAGGGGGCAAAGTGGGGAGGAAAATATAAATGTGACATATGACCATTATCATATGTGAATTGGATTTGAGATTTCCTTTGATTTGATTCTTGTTTCTTTGATGCAAATGTGTTTGTTTATCATATATAAGTATTCTACAAGCAAGAGATCAAGCAATGGTGGCCTTGGTTGAAGATTTGCAAATTGGGCTAAGTGTAGGTGAGGGAATTTTGGGGATTTTCTCACTATGTGATTTCTCTTCATTTGAATTGACTTTGGTTGACTCTAATGTGATTCTTATTGGTTTAGAAACATTTTCAAACCATTGAAACTAATTAAAAGGGTCTTGGTCAAAGATTTGCAAAAATGGCCATAACACATAAGAGGTGATGTGTTAAGTTTTATTATTTTTGAAAAGGGTTCACCTTGCTTCACTTGGGCATGGGTTAGGGTCAATTTAGTGTTATATTAGGTTGAGAGATGGTTTCACACCATTTGGTCAAGGTTTAAAGCCATAGGTCAAAGTTTGGTGAAATGGCTATGTGTCTCATATGCCTCTATGCATATGTTGCATTTGATTTTTGATTTGAGTGTTCTTGGCCCATTTGATGTTGTTGAGTGTTGAAATGGTATATGGAAGTGATCCATCCATTCACAACAAGTCTTAGGGTCAAACTTCTCAAATTCACAAATTTGCACTTTTCTTACATATGCCTCTATGGCATTTTTAGTTTCTTTTTATTTTCTTTGGAAACCACTTGGATTTGGTTTGATAGGTACTAGGTAAGGTGTAAGAAGGTTTTCCAAACCTCTAAGCAAAGTAGAAAGGCTTAGGGTAAAATTTTAGAAAAATAGCCATAGGCACATATACCTTTTTCTTATTTAATTCTCTTTTTATTTCATTTTAACTAGGGTGGTGAGAAGAGGGGTGAGGTTTAGGGTTTTGTGGGGTTCTCAAAGGTTCACCACCATTTAGCATAATTAATAAAGATAGGGTTCAAGATTTACCTATTAGGGCTATATGTCCCCATAGGTCTTTTATTTTATTTTGTGTTTCTCAAAATATATCCAAAATGAATTTTGGAGAAGATTAGGGTTTAAGGTTTTTCTTATTTGAATTATTTTTCTTGTATTTTATTTGATTGGTGATCTTCACTTGATCACTTTGGGGTTTTAGGGTTTAGCACATAAGCATAATAACACTCATCATGGCAAAACACAAGATTTAAACAAGGTCTATATGTATCAATCTTATTTTAATAAAAGTTTTTGTTGGTTCCAAAATTTGGAACTAGGGAAAATTCAATTTGTTTGTTTTGAAATTTTTGGGTTGTTACAGTATCAACACCAATAACAACATTTGCGGACTTGCCGCTGTTCCCACGCCGATCATGGCATTCTGGGCAATCAGGAGCCCAATGTCCAGGAGCGCCACAAACATGGCAGTTCCCTTTCTTCTTATAAGGAGTCTTCCTCTTGAAGTTGGTTGAGTTAGAGGCTTTGTTCTTCTCGTCAAACTTGCCTTTTCCATTATTCTTATTCTTAGACTTGTGAGATTGGAAGTTTTTCTTCTGTACCACATTGGCACTAGAACCTCCCTCAAAACTATGAGCGCGTGTGTCCTTTGCTCTCGCCTTCTCTTCCACATGAAGCGAGCCAATGAGATCCGAAACGGAAAACTCTTGCCTCTTATGTTTCAGAGAAGTAGCAAAGTTCCTCCACGAAGGAGGAAGCTTGGCAATAATGCCACCGGCCACAAATTTGTCCGGTAAGGTACACATAAACTGCTCGAGTTCTTTGGCAAGTGACTGAATCTCATGAGCCTGCTCAACCACGGAGCGCTCATCAGTCATCCTGTAGTCATAGTATTGCTCCATGACATACAATTCAGTGCCAGCATCCGAGACCCCAAATTTGGCCTCGAGCGCATCCCACGCATCTTTACCATGGTCGAAAGCCATGTACGGGTCAACAATGTTGTCCCCAAGAATGCTGAACAAGGCCGCCTTAAACATGGCGTCGACCTTCTCAAACTTTTCCTGCTCCTCTGCAGAGAGAGGCCCCTCAGGTCTAGCATCTGTGGCGCTAAAACAGCCTAGGTTTGTAAACCATAGAACTGCCTTTGTGCGCCACCTCTTGTAATGCATACCATCAAAGAGGGGAGGTCGAGTAGCGGCAGCAACGCTGCTTGAATTGATTTGCCTACAATCAGGTTTTTGGATTGTTGAATATATAAGCAAATTTCCATATGAAATAATCCGTACAAGTAATTGATAAATCATTACTATGAAATTAACAAATAAACTAAACATGCAGTCTAGTAAGATAGATGAACAGATCATATCTAAAGTAGACAAACCGATCGCATCTACCACAAAAACTAGAAGAAGGAACTCTAACAGAAACTGAAAGAGAAACGACAAGATCACATACTTCGCAGCAGCGTCGTTGTCGCCCATGTTGAGGTTGTCGAAGAAGTCGCTGAGGTCCGGGAAGAAGTTGTCGGTGTGGAGGAACTCGTCGTCCGATGACGACGTCGTGATGCCAGTAGTCGCGCCGGAGCGCTCCCCAAAAACCTGATTGCCCCTCACCCGTACAGGTTCACGAGAGGCAGGGTTCCAGAGGCCTACTGTCCCGGCAGTCGGTGCACGCCGACGGACGGGATGAGGAAGACGAAGGCGGCGGCGCAATGAACTGGAAACAGGTAGTCGCATATGCGTCTGGTACAGACTAGGGTTGGCGTCCGTGCTTATATAGTGCGGTTCGGGAAGATTGTGGGACGCAGCCCACGTCCGAGTCAGCACAGCCACGATCCAGAAAAACCGGAAGGCAAAACGGCTGAGTAACGCGTCCGTTAATGACTCAAAATTGATTACACATTTCCCAAACAGCAAAAAGATAAGCTCGACTCGACGAGATTCCCGCGGCGCGTCGTGACGTGTCGTGACGAGGCGAGGCGGGCGGCGGAGGAGGAGGAGGAGTGCGCGAGGGCTCTCTCTCTTCTCACTCACTTACTAGGACTAGAACAGCCCACCTTATATACCACTCCAACTCTCTCCCAACTAGCAATGTGGGACTAAACTTTAGGCCCCACTAGTGCTGCCACTGATTATTGGAATGGGCCATGTGAGTTTCAGAATTTGGTAATGGGCCATGGGCCAGAGGCCAAATGCCCAAAATTCCAGCAGGAGACAATTTGAGGATGTCTCCTCTGCTTACAAGAAGAAGGGCAAGGAGCCCTTGGAAGAAGATGAAGATGATGGTGATGATGAGGAGGAGGCCTATGAGAGCAACCTCGGTGATGAAGATGAAGAGGAAAGCGAGGAAGAGGATGGCTATGACGAGGACTGATCCCATGAGACGTTTAGCACATTCTTGTCCCTTTTTGGCGTCTTGATGCCAAAGGGGGAGAGGTAGTTCTATTAGGTTCCATGAGAATTTGCATGAGTCAGGTACCATTGCTTGTTGTTTTCTTTTTGTCCCTTTTGCATTAGTACCCATTTATCTAGTTTATACATCATCTAGTAGTTTTTAGTCATCTGTTAGAGACGAGCAAGTTAAACAAAAACTATGGAAACATGCAGTTGTGTCCTCTGTAGTAAACAAGTGTTAATTGAATTGTCCGATTAAGCATATTGTGTAAAAGGTGGCAATTTTACCCACGGGTACGGATACCGACGGGTTTCATACCCATATGGACAGGGTATGAACACACTTTTATACCCATGGGTTCCAAATCCTACCCGTTAAGTCACAAGTAGGGCACGGGTATAGCCACACCCATGGGTATACCCATACCCTACCCATTTATATTGATATGCGAACCTATGCAATTAAATATCCAAGTTGTTGAGTTTATGAACCTATGTTAAATTGTTATCAATTATCAATATGTCAAGTGACACGTCTAATTTTGTTGACTTATGAGTTATGAGTATGTGATTGTGAATTCTAAATGTTGATGATTGTCACATACTCAACTACCTGTTATTGAGTTGAAATAAGTGAATTTTTGTCAGATATGCTACCATTGCATGTAAAATTATGAGTAACTTATGTACTATTTGATCTACCCGTTGATACCCGATGGGTACAAGCATCCGTCGGGTATGGATGCGGGTAGAGTTTCACGTCCATAAGTACTTTGCCCATTGCCATCCTTAAGACTAGCCACAATGGGAGTATCATAAGTAGTATGATGCATGCCATGTTGGCAAAAATCTGATGTGGCACACCAATTAATGAGGTGAGAGATGGGAGTGGTATCATAATATTCATAGCACGTAAAACTAGAAAACTTAATATCAAACACATCATGTACACACATTTGCATTGAGATTCTACAAAACATTAAATATGATAATACTATGATACCATTTTATGATACTATGCATTGTGAGGTTAGTATCATAAACTAGTATCATGTGCATGATACTAGTGTATGTTATTTTCCATTGTGACTAGTCTAATACGGTGAAACCAGCTGATCACGCTACATCTTCGAAACAGCCCGTCTTTCAAAATCAAAATAGAAAAGCTTATCCTAAAAAGGTATAGGTGGTTGATACCAACTACTCGGCTACTCCCTCATCCTCAATTAACTAATCCTGTTTTATTATATACTAGAAAATATGCCCGCGCGTTGCGGCGGACTGATTTTTTAGCGAAACAACTATCATCGAGAATATTTAAGAATTTGTTTTTATTAATTTACAGGTATCTAACACTATCCATAAATTTCAGTCACCTAAATTGCATATTAAAAATATGTTTTTTTGTTAATTCTCAACTTCTCAAGTGTCTAGCACTACCCATAAATCTCAGCCACCTAAATCGCTTTTTGTTAATAATAACTCGTGGATACTCAGGACTATGATCCTTCATGATATCGAAACTGTAAGTTCCATTGTTTTCCAAGAACCTGTCTTAAGCTAGATAAATGTATAAGCTAATGTAAAATTGAAAAAAAAGTAAACCTATCCTCCGTATTACATAACTCTTGGCATTGATGGATATCCAAGACTAAGTAGTACATCCCAAGCATTGTGTACGCATCGGGCAGAACATCATCGCCATGATGAGGAAGATCGCATCCATGTAAAAATCCAACTACGGAGCTGAGCATTGCACGCGACCACGACTGACTGTTCGAGACCAGGCGCCGCCGTGACCAAATGCCGCCGCCTCAGCCATGACATAGTAGCCAAGTCAATATTACTATATCAGGGGCATCACTCGACTGAAAATATCTTCTGTTTCTTATATCTGTAAACGTTCACGGGCGGGTAGCATGTGTGTATATGTAACGTAAATCAAGCATTGTAACAAGCAAAACTAAGAGTATGAAACTTGCAGCATCGATAAGCGCGCAAAAACCATCTGCATCCCCTGCAAAAAACGGCGAGCTAGGCACTACACAGAATAACTGCAGAGCAAATTGGGCCGTTGGCCTCAGCTGATCAACCCACTCGTGGACGTCGATTCCTAGATACCGAGCAACTCGCAAAATCCATCAGATCTCTTGCAGTTACAGCATTTAGCTGTCAGCTACCATACCATAGGAGCCTCGTTGGTGTCGACTGGATCATGCGGTCGACGGCTGGGTCAACCAGCACGGAGCGATCTAGGAACGAGAAAAAAAGGCATCTTCCTCGCCTTGGCCGCCACCAAACCGGCAACTGTACCCTTGCCGCGCCTCCTGGCCTTCCGTCGGTGAGGAGATCAAGCCTCCACGACGCTGTGATCTCGGTCGCGGGATAGCTCAGGTCCCCGTCGCACCTGCCGTCGCAGTACAGTACCGCGTCGAGGAAGAGAAGGACGGGGTCGTCCGGAGGACGACGGGAGGGCGTGGCGGTTTTCGTTGCCGGTCGCGTGCGATTCCGTCGAGGGTCTCGAGTCCTATTTATTGCCTTTAGATATCAAAGACGCAAAGGATTCCTTGTCCAATACGATGCTGGGAGTTCTTGTTGGACGCGATGCCTAGCTCGGCGTCGATGCGTGCGGCACGTAAAAAATTATAGTGCTCACTTCGGTAAGGCCTTTGTTGGGCTGGGCTGCCATCGGGTTTGTCCGCGCTACCTATGTTTGTTTAGCGATGTATTAGGAACCGTTTCGTTTAGCGATCGATGATGGACGAAGCTGAGCGACCACGGACGAATAAAACGGACCAAACCACGGAAACACTTCTCCCTTTATTATTAGGTATAGATATAGATGTCTAGACACGTGGTGTTTTGGCTCATAGGTTTAAATGCACCTATTAAGTAAAATGCATTTTAAATTTATTTTAAAATGTCAAAAAATTCTGGAAAAAAATCCTAGATGTATATCTGAACATTCTATGTTCATTCACAAAACCTTGTGGAAACAATATTTTTTGTGTGGCCTACGTAAAAAGATAAAAACATGTCAAGGGTAAAAGCTATTTTGGATGACCGAAAGTTGTCTTTTTTGCACAGTCCATAAACAATGTCATTTCTTTACGAAACATAGTCTGTGGAGATATAGAATGTCAAGATGTAGACCCAGAATTTTTTTCAGAATTTTTGAAGATTTTGAAATATATTTTTTAGACAACGGGTGCATCTACTCCTATGAACTATATAAGATTTCCCGAGACAGAGGGAGTACATATGTACTGACCGAGTTAAGATAAGAGTATGAATTAGTAAGTTGTAAACCTCAAATTGACGGCAAATGTCACTTGTTTTTCTTGCCAAGTCAAGCACGCACATGTGAATTTTATAATCCTACTACATGCCGACATGCATGCATCTAAATTTATCAGTACGTACTGAAATATAGAGAGTAATTAAAATACTCAAGCTAATCAGTTAGCATACGTTTGCTCATCGTTGACTCGGTTATGCTTCTCGCGAATGATCCGCTGAAGACCACAAGTCATTAGTGCTGCACTTTTATTTCCTTTTTTTTAGAATTCCCCACTCTTTATTGATTAGCTAAAAGGTTTTGAGGGATACAAAGCCCGTCGGGCAGGTGCAGGAGCCACAAGTGACGACCAGCTTCCAAACTAACACTACTACGAGCAAGGCGGTGAGGCTCCCCATTGCAGTTCCTTCCTTCATGTCTGAAGACCGTTGTCGCGAAGGATGAAGCCGTCTCCTTAATCTCTGCAATAATCATACTGTACTCCCTTTGATATGGGCGATGGATGTTGGTGATGACATCCCGACAATCAGAAGCAATGCAGATCCTTTGTAATCCCAGATCCTGGGCCAAAGATAAACCCTCACGACACGCCATTGCTTCGAGGGTGGCCGGGCTTAAACCCCCCACCATCGTCAACGCCGAAGCACCCAGGAATATACCGTCAGAATTCCGACACACTGCCGCCAGAGCAGCCCCGTGCACTTTTTATTTCCTGACTGACATTAGTAATGCGCCCTGGCCCTGTTAACAGGGTGCGGTGCACGCAAAGCTTCCCTTGCCTTCCCGTGTTGGGCCGACCAGCCATCTAGTGAATGGATAAAACTGTAGTTTTTTTTCCTGTTTCTATTAATTTTAACTTGAAAAATGTTCAAGTTTGAAAAAATGACCAAATATAAAAAACTTAAAACTTAAAATTTGTTCAAATTTGGAGATATTCACATCCAAAAAATTAAATATTCAAATTTTAAAATGTTTGACAATAAAAACTTTTCAGATAGGAAAATTGTTCATATTTAAAAATATATTCAGAAATAAAAAATCATTTTTCATTTTTTTCCAACAAAAAAGAAACAAAAAGAAATATAAATGAAAAGGACAAAAATAAGAAAACGGAATAAAACCAAAAGAGAAAACCTGCAAAAGAAACCAAAAAGCAGAAAACCAAAGGATACAGATGAAACTACACATAAGCAATTAAGCACAGCAAAAACCGTGAAAACCGAAAAAAATGGACAAAAAACAAAAAACGCAGCAGAAAAAGACAAATACCATTGGACGCTACGTACTTGGGCCGGCCCATTTTAGTCCGTGCTCGTGGGCGGTGCTTAATACGACGGGTGTTGATCTTTTTTTTAAAATCGTTTGCCTGTTCTGTTTTTTTCTTTTATGTTTCTTTTTCTGTTTAGGACTAAAAAATGTTAAAATTTAAAAATTGATAAAACTAAAAAGGTTTAAATTTGAATAATATGCATTTTTAAAATTTTCACGTCAAAAAATGTTCAAATTTGAAAATTGTTCAAATCTAAAAATGTTCGAATTTGAAAATGTTCAAATATGAAAATGTTCAAATCTGAAAAATGTTCAAATATGATTTTTTCAAATCATAATAAATGTTCAGATTTTTTAAAATGTTTTCTTGAAAAACAAACAACAGAAAAACAAACAAAAAAGTAAAAACGTCTTACCTGATGTTGGGCCGCGGCCCAGCTAGTAACGTGGGGTGCGCGGGGGTGTGCGGCAACTCGCCTGGTGGCGACCTACCCGGTGTAAAGCACCCCCCCCCCCCCCCCCCCATATATAGGGTTTGCTCTCTTAACATCGGTACATTCAGGAGTACATATTTTTTCTGCTGTGTGCGTAATTGCAAAATGGGCCCATACCGAAACTGAAAAGGTGTATTTCAATTCTATGCTTTCTTGACCCATGGGCCAAGTTAGCTCTGATTACAGCCCGTACATACCCAAGGACACAAAACTCAACAAAAGAAGGAAAAATCTTAAGATGCACTTTGCTTACAAAATATTCCTGTACTTTGAGTCTTCCAAGCAGTGACATTTAAAAGTGGAATTTTTTCAAATTTGTACCTTGACCTTGTCAAACTAGTTAAAGAACGTAACGCCCTCGCCAAAACTGCACCATATGTCTCATCTCCCGCTAGGTTGGACCAGATTTTGTGGAAACACAGTTAGGAAATGACAAATTACATGAAGAACAAGCAAGGAGCATATGGGTTTGTCGATGGGTATTAAAATTAAGAAAAGGCTATAAAGGTACACCAAATATTAATAAAGACGGTACCTAATCCCAAGACCAGCTAATGTGTGCTCACTTGCTCCAATGAACTATACCAACACGTGATTATTTGAAAACTTGAGCTGGTTATGTAGAAATTAATACATGGTTGATAGTAATATCATATATGATTTCAAGAGTGTGGCAAAAATGGTTATTCACTTGCATACCCTAGATTTGAATACCCATGTGTTAGCCTATCCGAAGAACTAGTTCAAGGGTGCATGATCTGTAGTTGTGGCACCACCAAGGAAGCCTTCCCGAGGGATCTAGCCGAACCTCGCGGAAGGGGAGCTCTCTCAGGCTGTGAGAGCAAGCAGAGGAGATGTTGCATGAGATAGAAAACAACTACGGTAATTTCATTTTTAGCCCACAGTTATGCTTTTGTGACAAATATTACTTGATTTAGTGAAAATCTACCGAAGACTACAGTCTAGGAAGCTTTGCACAATGTTTTACTCCATTTATAATTATGCACATTTTGTTATATAAGTAAGTCGATGCATCGCGACAAAATATGTAAGTTCAGAGGGCGCCATCTACAATCATGTCGAACCTTCTCTCGGCCATGTGTTCCATTTTTTATTGTCATCCTAATATATTGGAGTCTCTCTCATCACCTCAAACCTTATGCAACCTACGTTCATGAGAAAATGAGCATCAAAGTTTCTAAAAGAGGTAATTTGGACGAATTTTTACTAGAAGAGGTAACTAGGGCCGCCAATGCATAAATGAAGAGTAAAAAAAAGGAAAATCACTGAAAAATAAAACCACAGATTCGTTGTCTAAAAAAGAAGCAATGATAATCCAGAATGTTGTTCCTCCTCCTGTATGCTACCGATTCTGTTTAATAGTTGAGTGTGTATTTCTCAATCAGTATTCATACACATACAATTGGTGCAGAGGCCAGGACGTCCCAGTTTCAAATTAAAAAAAAAATGTTTTGCTTTCGTATAGGAGTATATCGCAAAGTTTAGATTGGACTATTTTTAATCCCGATTCGAGGACAGTTACTTTTAAGGAAAATGCTCCATATCCGCCGGAGGATGGGACGCGCTGTGCCTCCGAGTCCCGCGTCGTCGATGCATCTTGATCTGGTGGACCAGGCCGAGCCACGTCAACCCATCGCCCCTTCCTCCAGATTCTTCCAAGTCGCCATGACGCTACGGGAGAAACGTGGGTGGCCCCCAGCCGCTTCCTTATCGCTTCACCTCTCATCCCCGTCTTCTCGATTTTTGGCTCGTTCCCGTTCTTCTCGGTCTCCTCGGTGAGTTCCTCGGTACACCACCATGCCGCTATAGCCGGCCGCCGCCGCTGCTCCTACAAACCGGCCGGCCAGCGCAATGACGCAGCGGCTGCTAACTCCAGTCCTTGCTGAGATCTACCTTCCTTGTCTTCGTGTGGCCCGTCCTTCAACCTCCCTTGAGGAAATCCGCTCTGTGGATGTTCTCCGACGTGGCTCCATCCCTTCTGCTGCCGGCGTCACCGCGTGCTGCCCCTGCTGCAAGCGCCTGCGGTCGGCGCTTCAATAGCTTGGCGCGGAAGCTGCAAAGGGCGGACACTGATACTACAACCTGCTGTCCCTGGAGATGCAAATAGGCGCCGCCGGAGCTGGAACGACCACCACGCGGAGCTGCAAAGGATCATGGTCGACGCTGCAACGGCCTCCAGTCGGAGCTGCGAAGGCCCACCGCACATGCTGCATGGCCTGCCGGCGGAGCTACAAGCAGCAACCGACGGTGCTGCAAGGGGCTGCCTGCGGAGCGGCGGAGTTGCAAGGAGCGGAAGGGGTGCTTCAACGATGTGCCACCGGAGCTGCAAAGGTGTGCCGCCGAAGCTTCAAAGGTGCGCCACCAGAGCTGCAAAGGTGCGCCGCCGAAGCTTCAAAGGTACGCCACCAGAGCTGCAAAGGTATATTGCCGAAGCTAAAAGCGACGAATGCCGCCGTTGTTAGACCGCCTCCATGCTGCAAGCCCGCCGTCGAGCGTCGTCGCAGTGCTGCTGCAAACTCACGGGCGGTGCTTTTTTTCTTCACCGACGACGACTCCCCGGTGCTCCTCTCCGACGGCGTGCTATTCCGGCGACAATGGCCAGCGGCGCGGTATTCTCCGGCGACACGGTCTTCCAGCAACAATGGTCGATGCTCGGTGATGTGCAGCATGTGCTGGAGTTCTAGCCTGGGGCGTTGTCGGTGTTCATGTCCGCGAGTTTGTTTATGGTGGAGGACCAGTTGGAGGTGGGTGAAGAGAATTTATTTTCTTTGTACACGTGTCAAGCGGGGAACTCGGAGGCTCGGGGGCTTGAAATCCGCCGGAGGATTATCAGCACGCCCCTACTTTTAATCGCAAAAACTGACCATACTTTATAGAGAGGCAGAAGTGGGTTGGCAGCCATTGGAAGAAAGTCGGAGCAACGAGTTTGACTCGAACCCCAGTTCCAACGGATACGATTGGTGATGCCCCTGATCCGACAGCTGCGAGCGCCCCCAACCGCAAGCTAGCCAAGTCCAAGCGTTGACGTCACTAATTGGATCCGACGCGGCAGGGTCTAGACCACACGAGCGGCCGAGCCATGTGGATGCTTCGGCGCACGCACGGTTGGTGAGCACTGACCCAAGGGCAAAGGTCGCTCCTGCCCCAGTCAAACTCTCACCAAACGTCTACGATAGGATACGACCGGTCCATGGTCGGTGAGGCCCATGGCTCAGCTGCACAGCATGGGCGATTTGCACAAAAATAACTCAAAAGTGAAAGAAAAGCACAGACTGACCCTCCGGCGAAACTATTTCACCCATCTAACCCTTTTGTGTGGCGCCCCACATATCGGCGCCACACATGCCAGTGTGGCGCCCCTCCTGCCGGCGCCACACACCATCTGACGTGGCAGCACGTGTGACGCCCGTCCCATCGGCGCCACACATGCCCTTACAATTGCCCAAAATATACTGTGAGACAATTCGTCTGGGACTTAGCCGTTTCGCGAGCCTCTATGTGTGGCGCCGATGCCACGGGCGCCACAGTAGCATGTGTGGCGCCGATGCCACGGGCGCCACACGTAGAGCCTCGCCAAAACGGCTAAGGACTTATCGTCCGGAGCCCCTGGATGTTTTCGACCCAATAGTTGATATACGTTGGCATGTGTGGCGCCGATGCCACGGGCGCCACACACTGCAGTGTGGCGCCAGCGTGGAGGGCGCCACACGTTGACTTGTGTTAAAACCCTGAAAAATCCTACCAAACTCCAACAGTTTTGAGTATAATAATGGACACAACAAGTTGCAATTTCAGAACATACACATATAACACTTCATAGCTCACATCGTAGCAAGTAGATTCAAACAACAAGTAGCATTACAAAGATGGTTCGAAATAATTCACAACAACACGGAGCACATCCTACTGTCGTCCTCGACGTGTCGTCCTCACGGGCTGCTTCCGGACGGCCATCCTCTTCGTCCGCTGCCGTGGCTCTTGTTGCTGCTGCTCCTCCTGCTCCTCCTGCTCCTCCTCCTCTGAAGATAAGGGCTCGTCGTTCCTCATCCTCCTCAAACCTGATCTCCGCGGCGGCGCCTCATCCTTCTCAGTGACAACCTTCTTTCCTCGGTTGACATAATCTTCCGGAGTGTACCGGTTTGGAGCATTGCCCCTTGGCTTCAACTGGTAAGCAGACCGTGGGGCTTGCTTGGAGGTATGCTTTGGAGGTATGCTTTGACTCAGGATTTCGTCGTCGTCAGGAATCTTCACAAACAAGAGCAAATGAGATTACAAAAGTTGAAATTAGTAAGAACATGTTTGATAGCAACAAAATATTCCATACCTCCCGCTCTAGAGAAGAGGAGGATTGCGGAATTTCGCTTTCGCGGCAACCTAGCAAGTTGGCTAACCGCCGCATCTTTCGTGCAGTGTTCTGCGTCATGGAACTCATGGTTACAAAGCCACAAGAACATAATAACGTACATTCAAAGTTGGTGATCGTACCTTAATGAAATTCCGCAACGGTCCGACAGGCTTTTCTTCTCTCCCGCTCTTCCGCAACCGTCGCTCCCAGTCCTGCTCCCAGTCCTGCGACAAGCTTCGTCCAACTGCGTACATAAGACATTTGGTTACTACTTTGTGTAGCACACTACTATAGGAAAATAGTACATAGAACAAGTCATCACCTGCCGGTAGAGGTAGGCAAGTGCCGCTGTTCCCCAACTCCACCGGCTGTCCAACACAGTAAGCGCCTTCAGCCAACACCAATGGGCCAGCTTCCCCCCACTGTCAGGAAAGAGAATTCTCGAAATCATGTACCATAAGTACACGCGGGCGTACGTCCTCCGAGTGTCCTCGTTGGCCCCTTCCGGGCATTCTGCAAAGTTAGTCCTGATCCAAGAGAAAGACGCGCCGGCGGGAACTCTCTCCTTTGGATTTGCCGGCGCCGGAGGAGCCCTGCCAATAAGGTCCTCCATCTGTCCGCGCCACCCATCAGAAGCTGTGTTCATACACAGTGGGTCGCCCTGAATAGGTAGTCCAAGGATCATGGAAACATCCTGGAGAGTAGGGGCCATCTCGCCGGCCCTCAAGTGGAAGGTGTGAGTCTCCGGCCTCCACCGGTCGACAAGGGCGGTGAGTGCAGAGGGGTTCATGTTCGGCCCCCCACGGCTTACAAGGGATATGAACGGCATAAGACCGGTAGGCTGGATGAACTCCGTGTACCTCTCGTCATACGGTATATCCATTGTGCCATGGTAACGAATCTTCAAAGGGTGAAGATCCGTTCCCCTCTCCGTCATATGAACAGCCCGGTGCTCCCTGTCGTACTCTTCATCCAGAAGCCACACCATCCTACATGTTTACACAACCATGTTATGAGTCATTCCACTAACATAAATGAGCAACACATACATTCATAAGGTTCCATACACATGCATTTGCTAAGCTCCAATTTTGCCTTTCACCACATACATACATAAGGTTCCATACACACATACATTCATATCTAGGGATAGAACACCATAGCCATTTCAAACATCTTTGGATACAATGCATACAATCTATGGTTCAAATCTATGGTTCAAACACATGCATACAAATCTATGGTTCAAACACAACCAACATTTCCAATCTAGGATGAATCGAAGGGGAACGAATTAAACCGGACCAAATCTTGGATGAATCGAAGGGGAACGAAGGGGAATACCTTGAGGATTGTATGGGGATGGATTTGGCCGGCCAGATCTGTCCAATCCGTGGAGGATTTGGTGGGGGGCGGCGGAGAGGCGGCCGGCGGCGGCGGTTGGAGGAGAGAAAGAGAGGAGAGAAAGAAGAGAAAGAGAGGGTCGGGCTGGGGGCGGGCGCGGGCGCCACACTTAAGTGGATGTGTGGCGCCCGTGGCATCGGCGCCACACATGCTACTGTGGCGCCCGTGGCATCGGCGCCACACATAGAGGCTCGCAAAACGGCTAAGTCCCAGACGAATTGTCTCACAGTATGTTTTGGGCAATTGTAAGGGCATGTGTGGCGCCGTTGGGAGGGGCGCCACACATGCTGCCACGTCGGATGGGCGCACTAGCTCAGCGTCGAGGGCGCCACGTCGGCTGGGTTTGTGGCGCCGGCAGGAGGGGCGCCACACTGGCATGTGTGGCGCCGATGTGTGGGGCGCCACACAAAAGGGTTAGATGGCTGAAATAGTTTCGCCGGAGGGTCAGTCTGTGCTTTCCTTTCACTTTTAGGTTATTTTTGTGCAAATCGCCCACAGCATGTGCATAGCAAACATTTGAAACCCCACTAAAACAAACCAAAAAAATTGAGATAATGAACACGAAAAAAGATTCACCAAACAACCAAAATCATCTTCATCCTTAGCACTTTTAAAGTAGATGCAAACCGGCCATGTCATTTTTTTTTAATCTGATTCATATTACTTGACATCAATATAGACGTATCTAGATACATTTCAATTTTAGATACATCTATTTTGCTGGCAAGTAATATATGGATCGGAGGGAGTAAATATTTTCATTGTTTTAAGATTTTTCTACTGCATCCTGTGTTTAGGATTTTAAATTTCGCTACTACATGTGAAAAGAAGCTATGTATATAAGATTATTTCCCCTCTTTTTGGGAAAGGGAAGCGCAGTCTCTGCATCTTTTGATCCACACATCCATGTTTGCTGCTATGTATAAGCTAATAAAACATATAGTTTATTCAAGATTTGGCTTTGTGCTGGATGATAAGGTAAGTGGTGAAAGCAGAAAAGAAATAAATTGTGTATCTTAAACTCTTAAGATTATTGAAGCACAAAACAAATAAGAATATATTGTTATCAACTCTAATTGTTTCTAAGTTGAGTTAAAAGTGAGGTTATTGCTCCCACAAAATAAACAAGAGTTGATGTATGCTATATTTTGGATGGTAAATGAGAGATGCAACATTGCTATAAAATGGGTGTTCCTATATTAATAAGTGAGATCGAACGTCCAGATATGAGGGGGCATCATAGTGGCCACATGTAGGCCCGCTTGGTTGAAAGAAATTTCAAAATGCATGAACAAGAAAAAAAAAGTCATGACGTTGTATCCTACAAGAATTGAAAACACACAAACACTACAGGAAAATTGTAGGTTTTTTCCCAAAAGTTTGTATGTTAGGCATAGTTTTCATATATATTTCGAAAACATTCTTATGTTGGACCCAAGGTGTTTAGATATGTGATTCTTAAAATAAACCAAATTTTCTCACAAGAACCAGTGCTTCAACAAAATACGGTTAATTTTTTTAAGCACCTCTCTAAGCATCATGCATTGTAGATGCTATAGGTGAATTTTTTTTCTATAAAATGTTATGAAGAATAGACTATATAAGTAATTTCTATGGTTTTAAATCCTACAAATCGAACAAACTCTATGAGATTGTTTAAGAAATGAAATCCTCAAAAAATCCTATGGAATATAAGTCGAACCAAACAAGCTCATGTAGACAAGCAGTAATGTCCTAGGTTAAGTATAAACAAAGAAGAACACAGGATCACACGATCACGGTCAGTTTAATCATGTCTGTGTTACCGACATTTGGGCGTCAGTGCACGATCTGACCCATTTCCCACGGACGCTCATTCTGATTAGGCCGGGTATTAGGTATACACATGTGTGAAATGCATTGTTCATGTTGCTCGGCGATCTTAAAGAAACAATTGTTGTTCAGACGGAGTAAAACAAATCACAAGTTCTACGAAACTGGACCTAGTCTAGTAATCATCTTCTCTAGCAGACTAGCACAACAACCCCAAATTTTCCACCAAACACCATTGCATCCACAGACCAACCTATAAGTACCAATCCGTGAGCTCATTTCAGTCATCAGGACTTGGCACTTGCCTCATTCTTCCATTCCACAGCTCCACCACCAATCCAGCTGACAACAAAGCCAGAAGCGGCCGGCAACTCCGTAACCTCGCCGGAAAATGGGCTTGTTGCCGGAGCAGACCGTCTTCCGCTCGACGCTCCCCGACATCGCCATCCCCGATCACCTCCCGCTCCACGATTACGTCTTCGAGCGCCTCGCCGAGCGCCGTGACCGCGCATGCATCATTGACGGCGCCACCGGCAAGACGCTTACGGTCGGCGACGTGTACTGCCTGTCAAGGCGCCTGGCCGCTGGGCTGTACTCCCTCGGCGTCCGCCACGGCAGCACGGTGCTGCTGTTCCTCCCCAATTCCGTCGAGTTCGCGCTGTCTTTCCTCGCGTCGTCCCGCCTCGGCGCGGTCACCACCACGGCAAGCCCGCTCCACACCCCGCCCGAGATCGCCAAGCAGGTCGCGGCCTCCGGCGCCACCGTCATCATCACCGAGCCGGCGTTCGTCGCCAAGGTGCGGGGCCTCGCAGGCATCACCATCGTCGCCACCGGCGAGGGCGCCGAGGGCTGCGCCTCGTTCGCGGACCTCCAGGCCGCCGACGACTCGGCCCTGCCGGAGGCGCCCATCGACGTGGCCAACGACGTGGTGGCGCTGCCCTACTCCTCTGGCACCACTGGGCTCCCCAAGGGCGTCATGCTGTCGCACCGCGGGCTGGTCACCAGCGTGGCTCAGCTCGTCGACGGCGACAACCCCAACCTCCACTTCCGGGAGGACGACGTCGTCCTCTGCGTGCTGCCCATGTTCCACGTCTACTCGCTGCACTCCATCCTGCTCTGCGGGATGCGCGCCGGCGCCGCACTCGTCATCATGAAGCGCTTCGACACGGTCAAGATGCTGGAGCTGGTGGAACAGCACGGCATCACCATCGCGCCGCTCGTGCCGCCCATCGTCGTGGAGATGGCCAAGAGCGACGCCATGGGCCGCCACGACCTCTCCTCCGTGCGCATGGTCATGTCAGGCGCCGCGCCTATGGGCAAGGAGCTGCAGGACATCATCCACGCCAAGCTCCCTAATGCAGTGCTCGGACAGGTACGCACGAGCTACTTTTGACAAACAACTTTTCTCCTCTTGCTCGGTCATGAGTCATGACTAGACGACGACTATCGAATAAAATTCTAACTGAATGCGCAGCTACAATATCTATCCATTTAATAAGGGAATAATAAGCGAGATAGCTTCCCAAATTTGGACAAGTGTAACGAGAAATTTGTTCAAGCAGGGTTATGGGATGACAGAGGCCGGTCCAGTGCTCTCAATGTGCATGGCTTTCGCCAAGCAGCCATCGCCGGTGAAGTCCGGCGCTTGCGGCACGGTGGTCAGGAACGCGGAGCTCAAGATCATCGACCCGGAAACTGGTCTCTGCCTCGGCCGCAACCAGCCTGGCGAGATTTGCGTCAGGGGAAGGCAGATCATGAAAGGTGCTGATTTCTCCAGCACCAAGAAACTCGAAAACGAGAATGCACAGACGGGAGGTTGACGCTGACGACCTTTGTGCGTGCAGGGTACCTCAACAACCCGGACGCCACGGCGGAGACCATCGACAAGGAAGGGTGGCTGCACACCGGCGACGTCGGGTACGTGGACGACGACAACGAGATCTTCATCGTGGACCGCCTCAAGGAGCTCATCAAGTACAAGGGCTTCCAGGTCGCGCCCGCCGAGCTCGAGGCCATGCTCATCGCGCACCCCAGCATCGCCGACGCCGCCGTCGTCCCGTAAGTAGCTCGGTTGCTCCAGCAAGAACTTAATTCATACTCGTCATTGCGCTGTACGAGTCCTGAACAACCGCTGCCTATCTGAACCCCGCAGAATGAAGGACGACGCCAGTGGCGAGATACCCGTAGCGTTCATCGTGGCGTCAGCCGCCGACATCACCGAGGACGAGATCAAGCAGTACGTCGCCAAGCAGGTGGTGTTCTACAAGCGGTTGCAGAGGGTC
Organism: Lolium perenne; assembly: GCF_019359855.2. Classification (NCBI taxonomy): domain Eukaryota; kingdom Viridiplantae; phylum Streptophyta; class Magnoliopsida; order Poales; family Poaceae; genus Lolium; species Lolium perenne. Next base: position 129,055,062 of record NC_067250.2, read on the forward strand.
TTCTTCGTGAGTTCCATCCCCAAGGCGCCCTCAGGGAAGATCCTGAGGAAGGATCTCAGAGCAAAGTTGGCCACGGGAGCGTACTGATGATCCAGAGCTACTTGTATTCTTATATGTCAACTGCCAGTTCTATTTTTGTTCTGATTATCCTGACCTATCTGTAATTTTGCATGCTAAGATACCACGAAAGTGTGAGCAACAATTCGTCACCAATGTACAAGGCATACTGTCTCTGGATATAAATCTTACACGAGGAGATTGTATTAGCACTTTTGCCCACTTGCATATCAGTGAACTGAAAACCCAAAAAAAAAATATGGCACCGGAAGTACCGCCGTGCCTCTACATTCATTAGAAGGCGTTCCAAAATGTCGTACATCCGTATATGACATGAGGTATGTCATTATTTTTCCTATCTGGGATTGTAGAAATGTGGGCTGCTGCGACGGAGCTCGAGCCAATGGGGGAAAAGATGATCGAAGGAGGAAATGCCGGTCAAGCGCCAGAGTGACATACTGGTGTTGTTATGAATTGCCCATCGTTGAATGCGTGTATAAACTGCTGGGGCAAGGAATGCTCTGTCTGCAAATATTCAGAGGAAAACAATAGAGGTCAGAGGCAGCAGATATCTGCTAGCGAGACAGTATGAACAGCTGCGTAATTTTGGACATCCAACTTTTGTACGAGCCCAAGCATTAAAACATAACGTTTCTGTGTGTCTAGAAAAGGCAATGCCGTGGTACGGCTGGAGAGAGTGAAATGTGAATTTAGCAGCAATTTTGAGAACCTCGAGAAAAGGAAAACTCAAAAACCACATCAGTTCTGTTTTTGTTTATCTCAAGCAGCTTCAACCTACTGCACTATAATCGGTTTGCAGTGTATAGACACGAAAAAGAAGAGGCTCAGAAGGTAAATGATACTATGATAGGAGTTCAGAGAATTACTTACCCAATCACCCTCACTGTTCACATCCGGAACAAGAGCATTAATCTCGCTTGATTTAGCTGTCGTTATTGACGTTTCTAAAGATTCCTTGCTTAAATAAAGTTGGCAGCCAGATGTGTTATCTATTGATATAGTTGGCACCAAACCCTGCCATATCATTATAAAATAAGAGAAAACATCAGAGTGTGCATCACTTAATTCAAATCCCATAACCTCATGGAACAAAATTGTTACTACAAGTATCAAGAAAGGAGGTCTACCTCACATTGAACCTCTACACTGTTACAGTTCACAACTTCACAAGCTGCGACGACTCCCTGAAAAGAATATATGATGAGAGTTAACAAAGTAGTCCAGATGTAAATACGGCGGGGGTACTTCCTGACAGTTATACCTTGAACAATACTCCCATTTTGTTGCACTTATCAATAGTTATGTTGTTCACTTTGCCTGCATAACGATGGCAATTCATGAATATCGTCTCCTCTTAAGAAAAGGATATCCATCATTGAGCTATTAGTAGCACTTTGATGAGAAGTACCTTTAACTTGCAACACACTATCCTTGCATCCATATACATATACCGATTGCTTGGTATCACAATCTTCAATAGTTAGGCCCTTGTTCCCAATATGGTGCTCAACCACCCATCTGACAGACATCAGAGCAGATTATGTGAGAATATTTGTCTGTTAGCATGTCTCTAGATACAAGTAAACTGGGTTGTCTGCATCAATCAATGCAGAGGATGAGGAATACCCTACTTTCTATATATAAAAAGAAGATAGAAGGAAACTGATAGTTACTTGCGACCCATCTGAAGCTCCAACTTTGCAGGAGCAGGACCTTTTGTTGAGCTAGGGGCAGATACAGTGCGAGGTTCTTTCCCTTCAGCGACTACAACACCAGTTCTATCTGTTCTATTCTTGCTCTTCATGTCATTTGTCACCTTCCGAAGACCTTTACAGCAACAAGATGAAGCCATAACCATTTAGCACATAAACTAGGGGCTAATGAATCTTATCAACTGGAAGTTGAATAAAATTCAGATCGATGGCTTCAGCCCGCCATAGTTTGGGTCAAAAAAGAAAATTCACATCAACTAACCTTGTGTGACTGGTTTCCCTGAGCTAATTTCAGCGAAGACAGCAGACATCCCAGATGTAGGTTGTGATGATGTTGCTGAAGAGCTGCAAAGAGATGCAGAAGGAGGACAAGGGGCAGAAGGAGCCTTGTTTGCCACACTGCCAGGAGGTTGCCACACGGGACCCAGTGGGTAAAACTTCTTGACATAGTCGCGTAAATTAGGCACGTAAAGCTCTTTAAGTGCTTTAGCCCATTCCACATGATCCGGGTCCTTATTTTTGTACTCCACGAGCACCTGACAAAATTGTTATTTGGTAGTTATATTAAGTCGTGAAATCAACCATTTTCATGCTTCAAAAACAAAATGCTATTTCTCTCTCATAGGAGATCAAACCTTTTAATTAAATTTTTTGTTGCATTGTGTGTATTTAAGTAATTGACATGTTGATGGTTTTGAATCGTTAACCTTGATTTGATTTTGTTTTCAATGAAGAAACATGTTTTCCTCGAATTTATATACTCCTAACAATCATGAATTTCTTACTGAACCATTTTCTATCTCCGTTCACATGAATACCTTGGTGAACTTTTCTCCATCTCCTTTCTACATGTCGTTTCTGATTTGAATTCTTGAATCACTAGTACTACTATATTTCACCCATCTAAGATCTGCCATTGGAGTTGTATCCACACAGTACATCCATTTTACTTCAAAGTTGGAATTGGTGATTTGGAGTACACTAACATACCTTATTGCTGTAGAACTCTGCCATCTGCCAACTCTCTTCTACATGAGCAATTGGAAGGGGCATACCTGAGAGGAACCAGTGAACAATCAACATAACATACTAATAAAAATACTTTCATCAATAAAAACTTAACATGCAATTTTTATGCTGGTTGACATAATACCATACTCTATGACCAAATGGTTGAAACTTTAGGCAGTGTCTGAAACTATTGATCCAATGCGGTGGCATTGTATTTGGAGTGGCAGTAAGAACCAACCTAAAATGTACTCTCCATATTCTTGGGATATTGTCTGAAAGCCCAAGGATAAAGTGGACTGGGGATTTTAAATCCAATGTTTCAAAACCAGGCGCCGCTTCTGAAGCATTTGGCAAAATTCGGCAATCAGCCAGATGTCTCTTAGGTCAATTTGATATGGCAAGATTATTATCAGCATCGGAATCCTAGCTGCTAAAGCATGTGGCTTATTTTAGTGGAAAGACGGCATGAAGCCCGAAGACACCTTTCACACGGTGGCTAGTTGGACAACTGGAGATGGTATGATAGCAAGTTAGCAACTCTATTAGATCCAATAAAAAGTACCAAACCGTAAAACACAAACTTTTTTTTTGTTTGGGGAAAAAATGTGCCCGGATACGATCCTAAAATGGCCTACATGGTAAACTGAAAACCAAGACCCTCGCAGCCTCGTCCTGCACATACGCAGTACGCTCGCCAATATTTTGGGTTTATCGTAAACACTGGAGCTTGGCGGGAGGGACATTTCAGCGCCTTCCCGTCCTTCATGCCCTTGCCACTGGCGCGTCGCCATGGACCTCCCCGTACAGCCACCCTTCCATTTCGTGGTCACGCCACACGCGCCTCCCGCCGCTATGCCCAAGCACAAGCGACAGAGCAAGCGCCTCGTCATAGGGACCGGGGATGGCGCTGCCGCATCCTACGGGCTCCCCCCACGTCTTTCGGCCTTCCACCGCCGATGCCTCTTGACGGCCAAAATCGGCCGCATCCAGGCCGGCAAAGACGAAGAAGCCAGCGGTTGGCGGACCTCCTCCACTTCCACCATGACCAACTCTGGCACCCACAACGTGCTCGACAAAGGGTACGATTTCATCCCTATTCCTCAAATAATTGTCAAATTATTTTAGGTACTTAGTTTTTTTTTTTTTGCATTGTGTGGTTTCAATATACATTCGGTTTCTACTTTGTTAGTGAGCATGTTGGAGCGGCCAAGTAAACCATTGACAATGTTCCACTAGATTCATTTGATAATGAATATGTTGATGATGAGTATGGTACGCCTTTGCCCTACTCTCGAAAAAAATAATATATGTTGATGATGTGGAAGATGTTGAGAATGTCTTTGATGCTTCTCAAATAAAGAAAATTGAAGAACAAAGAGGCAAGTGAATTACACGGAAGTAGTGGATATTGCTTTGTTGTAGGCATGGGAGAGTTTCCCACTCGATGCTGTGATCATAAATGATCAATGCAGAAAGAAATATTGGCGAAGTGTTTGAACAAGATTCATCAGTTTATGCCAGAACCGTCTCAATGAGATCTACAAGGCAAGGTATGCGATCATCAATCAATCATGTAGCCAGCGGAGTGGCTGTTTGGATTAAGTGTGAATGCTCATCCAAGTGGTTGCACTATTGATTACTATGTGAGTTGGTTGTTTATCTCATTTTATCTCAAATTTTTATGAATGTGTCCACTATGAATGTGCTCAAACTTGTCTTCTTGCAATTTTGCCAATGTAAGAACACATTGCACAAGAAAGATACAAGCAACACGTCAAATGGAAAAGCATTTGTGCTCCATCAATGTTGGAAATTGTTTGAACATAATGAGAAGTGAAAGTTGAGTGATCCATCAGCCCCTCCGTCCAAAAAAGGGAAATCAAACATCCTCTTCATCTGCTTAGATGACGATCTTGATAATGGTAATGAAGGAAGATGGAGTACAACATCGAGAACCATCAAAGGGAGACCAGACAGAAGGAAGAAGGGAAAGGGGTGTGTGAAGAAGAAGGCCGTGCTTAGACGGACGGAAGCATGAGAGAGAAGATTGATGAGTTGATGAAGGAAAGGAAGGAAATGGCAACTCAATCTTTGCAAATGAAGATAGAATGAAACGAGTAAAAGCAACCAGATAAGATGACAAGGTGGCAACAAGTTAAAGAAAATGAGGTAAATAAGTTGGCCAAGGTGAAGCACAAGACGAACTTCAAGGGCGCAGGCTCCTGGAGGAGAAGAAGATGAGGCAAAAGACCATTACCATAGATAACCGACTCATGATGATGGATCGGAATGGAATGGGCAAGAAAGCGAGGGCATATTGAGAGATTATAAGTGGGAGATCTATCAATCAATAATGTCTTGGGCCAGGATGGGAGGTGGATCTTCGGCTAGCGGTGGTGGCAATGGCGGTGATGGTAACGGGGGTCATAGCAATGGCGGTGATGGCAACGGCGGTGTTGCTTGATCATCATTGGGGCATTCGATTCATGCTATTAGTTATTATTTCGGATGAAAACTATGGTCAAGTTTGAAATCTGAATGTTTATAATTTGAAAACTATTGTCTAATGTTTTGGTAGTGAAAACTTTTGTCTAATATTGAGTGGTGATAATGAAAAATTATTGTCTAAATCAATGATATACGATTTTTTGCGTTCGGGTTTTACCATCTGTTCTGCAGGGATCTAGAGTTGTTCTTACAGTCTTTATATGGAAGGTATCTAGAATTCTTCGGCGCCTCTATTCATTTAGCAAAGTTCCAGCTTTATCTCTGAAGATTTTCCAGGACAGTCAAGATAGGACAACATTTTTTTTCATGTGCCGTTGTTGCTCTACTGAATTTATTTTTTTCCGAGGGAAATACTCAACTCAATCTCCAAGTCTCAACCAATGGCACTTGGACCTTTCTTTATAAGTCAGAAGTACAAAGATCAATCAGATTGTATAGTTACGGTAAAAAAAAATGGTTGGAACTCTTGGTACTCACCGCAACCTTTGCCGGTGTAACCAATCCACGCCAAAGCGGCCAGGCTACCGGCGGCTGCTTTCAGATGGTTGGCATGGTTCGATCTCGTCCCCTCCGCCAACGTGTTCGCCTCCAGGACTGTTTCATTCAGAGGCCCCATGAACACCGCCATGGACTCCACGGTTGGCTTCTACCAAAATCATCAAACACGCACACACAAATAGTTTGATCAGATGATCAATGGATCCAAAATTTCCTGACCGTTGGTATCACCCGTTATGCTTGAATGTAGATTTGCGACGGAAAAGCTGAAACGAACGAGATCAGACGCACCTGAGTCTGTTTGGTCCTGACAAGAAGGACCTTCCCTACCAAGAACGCCTTTTCCAGCACATTGGTCACCTCGGCGACTTCCGCGCCGATCTTTCCGGCAGCCGCGGACAGCCTCCCGACGGCGTCAGCGACGAGCTCGTCGAACGCCAAGATCGCCGGGTCTTGCGCCGCCGACTCATGGTAGGCCAGGTCGTGCGGCACGGCCGACGGCTGGGCCCTGGCATTGATAGCTTCCAGCCGGGACACCGCGGCCTCCAGCCTTCCTACTAGGGCTTCCTCCATGGCGTTCGTGCGTGGGGAATCTGATCTCTAGGGACGGAGCAGCGGAACGATGGGCATTGGCGAGAGGAACGAGGTGATCGATAGGTGGAAAATAGACGAGCAATGTCGTCATTCTGGTCCTCGGGCGAAGGAGGAAATGGCGGAACCTGATCCGGGCCGAGCCGCGAGAACCGCGCAGGTCGACATCTGTTCGCGCGTAGGGGCGTTGTCCCTGTACTCCCGTCCCAAAAGAATTCCTCTCTCTCAAAAAAAAAAGAGAAGTTCATATTACCTCCTAAAGTTGTTTGAAGTTTAGTTTACAACCCCATCTTTCATTTAGTTTGTATTTCAAACTCAAACTCTAAAAATCGATCGGAGTTACCCTTCCTTCAATTTAACCCGCTCTTTCTGACACGTCAATGGTTTTTCCAATCCCAAAACATATATGGCGAAACCTACAATGTCACATCTTATATGGTATATGGTGTCACATCTTTCGTGGTATCACACTTGACATGATGTCACACTTCTAACTATTTACTTACCAAATGCCACTGCACTATCTAACAACCAGTAATGCTACACTTACGAGCTAAACTAGGTACGGACTCATTCCTCTAAGAAAAGGTACGAACTTGTTACACGCTGACGAATCAACAGATGTGGAGCTAGCGTGGATTGATCGGTCCGTCCCAGGAAACACTCTAGGTGAATCCATATCCTTCTAGGTAGGCCCCTAAAAATGTCCTGCACCGCTCTGCTTTCCCCATCTATTCACCCCGAGCGCGACCTACGCCGTCAGCGTGCGCTGAGTGGACTCTTCGGAAGGAGTGCGATGAGCTCCCCTTCTTAGAGCATCTCTAACCGAAGCCTAAAACGGCCTGTCAGCGTAATGGGACCCAGGGTCCACACGATTACGCCGCGACGCGTGGGCTCCAGCCCACGGCGTCTCGGACGCAACCATGACAAGCAGCCCAGGTGCAACTCATGGTAAAAATGGTTTAACTGTGCTGAGATTCACCTTTTGACGTAGGCCACCCAGTGGAAAACAAGTGCTCCCAGATAAAAGGCGAGTTTGCACGAACAGACAGAACACGAAGAACAGGACAAACTGGGCAAGGAGCTGCCCTTGGCCTCCTCCCGAGAGCATCCCATGGAGAAAGTCTAAGGACACAGAAGCGGGGCAAACAAGCCAAGGCGTGGCTCGGACTGCCCCGGGAAGGGATCAGGAGCCTCCTCTCCTTGGCCAGGCCCGGGCCAGGGAGTAGGGGACAACTGGGATCAATTGGACATGTCAAGACTTGCGTGGGGAACACGTGAGGCGCCTGCACCCCTGCACGCCATCATAGCGCAGACCAACAGAGGCCTGCGTCGCGGACATGAGTGACAGCTAGCTACCTGAGCTATCACGCCATCATCACGAACGTCAGCGCACCGCCCCTCGCCATCCATTGGCCAAGCGCACCACCCACATGCCCGTCCCCCGTGTGGCTCCATCTGATTGAGCCCGGAAACGCTCTTGGGCGGTGCTCGGGCGAGTCATTGAGACCAACTCTTGAGGTATATAAGCTAGAGATCAACATGAGACAGTTAGGGTATCGGACAGCGGGAGGACCGAACAATTGGAGGCAGAACTTTAGGAGTTCGGCTCACACAGATTGAGCTTAGCTAGGTTAAGCTTGTCTCGATAGAGAGAAGAGAAAGAGAGCTATAGCTAGAGCTTTGTTCTTGACAACGTCAAGGCCAAGATTCAGTTGGAGGGAGTGAGGAAAAGAAAGTGGAAAACCGGGAGGTGTAGGAGTTGATCAGAGCGTCCTCCCGGTACCAGAGAGTTCATCACCTTTGTACTTTGTGCATCCAAGATAATCCACCAAAACAGGACGTAGGGATGTTAGCCGAAGGACGGCCTGAACCTGGGTAAAAAAATGATTGTGTGTGTTTTGTGTATGCTTTTCCTCCGCCTGGGAATGATCCTAAGTCAGTGTTGAGGCCGAAACGCCTTCGTGCCCACTAACCAACATAAATGGGGGTGTGTTCATCCCTGAAGTCTGCGTAGGCGAGACGCGACACAGCCTTAGAGGAGAAAAGATAGGCCGCTAGCGGCCGTAAGTGCCTCGAGCCGAAGCCCAAAAATGGTTAAATCATTAAAAATGAGAGAGTGACCCCTAAAACTCGAGGCGGCTCTCTCATATTTTCTCCCCACCCACCTCGGTGAAAACAAATCGAGATCCCACCGAGCGAACGCCCCTCCCGCCAAATCCGCCGCCAGTCATCACCGATGCCCCCGTTATCCCCTCCCCGGCTAGAATTGCACCGCATCTTGTTCTCGCATGCCCGCCGGAGTTTTCCGTCGACGCGTCGTGTCGAGGGGATGACCCCCGGTAGGCTAAGGTATGGCATTATAGCCAAGTTTCTCTATATGCCGGCTTACTGAGGTAAGCCAGATAATCTTATTGCAAGTGAAGTGCGGTTGACCAAACTGAAGGTTGACCAGGTTAAGGGTAGCCGACATAGGGTGACTGACATACCCTAAGCTGGCATACTAAAAACCGACATATCCAGAGTCGGTCGTCTCCGATTACAGTAAGGAAGCTGGAAGTGGAGATCCGGAATACTTTGTGGGAGCCGACATTGGTGACCGGCATATGGCTAACAGTCATATGCTTGTCTCCAATGTCAACGCTCAAGTCCCATCGCTGCAATCACGGAAGAATCTCATCATCATGGCAAGCACGTCGCTACATTCCAAGTGTCGTATGAGCTCATCATGCGTTGACCACCATGATAGAGGGAACAGTGGTTAGCGTGGCCACATAGTCAAGTACATGTATGCACAGTCCCATTGAGGATGTCCAGGATGACAACATGGAGCTCCTGACGAGGCCCAAACAAAGACTATGGCACCATAGAAATTGGATTTATCCCATGCTAGGGTTTCTGATAGTGTAAGTTACCCCCCCCCCCCCAGTATATAAGGGGGTGCAGGGCCTCCATGGAAAATGATTGCTCATTCTCCCCCCTCATACGCATAGAGCCACAGAGTTTCTTCCTCCTCTCGCTACATAGCTCAAGGAGCACCATTGTTGTGATAGAGGGGTTTCCACCTCGAGATATATACATCCAGTCAGGCAGGAGTAGGGGTTTTACCTCCTCACGAGGGCCCTGAACCTGGGTAGATCGATGTGTCCCGTGTGTGCTTATTAGTCCATCTTCCCTTCCTGGATCCTCCGGCGTACATCTGTCCCCAACTTAAGCCTACCTATGGCATCTGCCTTGACACCACCACGATAGTTGGCGCCCACCATGGGGCCAGCAGTGACACCGGCTGGAGTTTTCATGTGGACGGGATCCATCATTGCCACTAGCGAGTGTGTAGTCTTTGGCCTCGTCCAGAGGCTCGGCTTGCTGGATTTCATCAGCGACAACACTGGCAGCTTCGGCGAGCAGGCGTTCCCTAGGAACGGCCAATTTCTCAACTTTGACGCGCATCAATTTTATGTCGCTACAGCTTTTGTGCGCATGTACCCTTGTCGCAGTAGATCCTCTTGATGTCTGTGCAGCCTCGACACCAGCTGATGAAGAAAAATGATAGGTTTATCTGGACACCTCAAGCAGATTTGGCATTTCATTAACTCAAGAAGATGTTGGCCACAACAACGATTTGACATCTCCACTGCCCAAAGAGCCGATGTTGCTCTATATTGCATCCACAATCTGAGTTGCGAGTGTTGTGGTGGTTGTGGAGTGAGAAGGAAAAGCGAACCGGTATAGAGACCGGTATACTATTTGAGCAAGTTGCTCTAGTCTTCAATGCAGAATTATCCTCACTATCTGAATATGACATATGGTGTGTATATGGCGGCTAAGAAGCTCAAGCACTATTTTGAAGAGCACGAGATGAGGGTGATATGTGCAGCTCCCATCACAGAGATTATTGGGAACAAATATGCCAGTGGCCGAATTGCCAAGTGGGCCATTGAGTTGGCACCATACATTCCACAGTATGAGAGAAGAGATGCAATCAAATCGCAAGCTTTGGCCGACTTTCTCGTTGATTGGATCGAGATTCAGTATGAGCCACCATTGCCAGATTCCAATTACTAGAAGATGTATTTTGATTGCTCCAAAGTAAAAGAGGGTGTGGGTGTCGGCATAGTTCTCACCTCACCCAAACGAGATCAGCTTAAATATGTCCTGCAGATTCATTTTGCAGCATCCAATAATGTGGCCGAGTATGAAGTATTGGTTCATGGACTTAAGGTATCCAAGGAGATAGGCATTCACCGGATCGTATGCTATGGTGATTCGGATCTTGTCGTTCAACAAGTTTCTAGTGATTGGGATGCCAACATGGCATCATACCGGTTTCATGTGCAGCAAATCAATTGTTACTTTGAGGATTGTGAGTTCCATCACATACCTCTGGCGGAAAATGAAGCAGCTGACACATTGTCAAAGCTAGGTTCATCTCGGCAATCAATTCCGGTTGGCATATCACTTCAGCATATTCGTAAGCCATCTATCAAGCCAAGCCCGGAATCCGAGTCAATATTTATATCAGCTGATCCTAAGCCGGATGTCGCTCCAATGGAAATTGATGCCGACAAAAATCATAGTATCTCGGCAAACCCGAGGACTGCTCGGTCTGACCCAGGAACTTCACAACCAGTGTCGATGGAGAGTATGTCGGTTGATGAAGCCATGTCCGTTGTTCACATTGTGCCATCTGGGGTGCAACCGATTATATCATACATGATAAGTGTTGATTTGCCAGCTGAAGAAGATTCGGCCAGAAGAATTCAAAGAAGATCAAAAGCCTTCACCATCATCAACGGAGTAATGTACCGAAGAAGTGTCACCGGCATGCTCCAGCGTTGTGTCGAGCCAGAACAAGGGCAAGAAATACTTCTAGATATCCATCAAGGAGAAGGTGGTCATCATGCTTCATCAAGGGCTCTAGATGCCAAAACATTCTGGCATGGTTTTTTTACTAACTAAGCGCACTTGAAGATGCAGAAGATATGGTCAGGAAGTGCAATGGATGTCAGTGATATAGCAAGTAAATTCATACGTTGGCTTTAGGCCTCAAGACAATTCCTATCACTTGTACATTTGTTGTTTGGTGCCCAGATATGGTTGGACCATTCAGGCCAGCTCGTGGAAATATGATCCACATCTTGGTGATGGTGGATTAGTTCACCAAGTGGATAGAAGTGAAGCCAATAAGAAAGTATGACAGCCACACAGCGGTGTATTTCTTGAAGTACATCATTCTGAGGTATGGCTATCCTCACAACCTCATAACATATAATGGCACAAACTTTGCCGAGGGAACCTTTTCTCAGTTCTGCAAGAAAAAGAGGATCAGACTCGACATAGCATCAGTCGCACACCCAGAGTCCAATGGACAAGTTGAAAGAGCAAATGCATTGGTGTTATCTGGCATAAAGTGTCGGCTCATTGAGCCATTAGAGCGCACTCCGGGCTGTTGGCGGGAGGAACTGCCATAAGTTCTATGGAGCATCAGAACTACACCAAACCGCTCAACTGGCTATACACCATTCTTCCTTGTATGTGGGGCAGAAGTTGTCCTGCCAACCGACATTGTGCATGACTTGCCAAGGGTCACCTTGTACACATAAGCTGAGGTAAAATAAGCCCGGGAAAATGATGTTGATTTGCTCGCAGAATCTCTGAAGCTATCATAGCCGAAAAGTGAACCCCCGTGTATTTCGAGAAGGAGATATGGTGCTTCGGTTGGTGTGATGCACTGTCGGCATGCTCAAGTTGTCATCTCCATGGAAGGAACCATTCATAGTGAGAAAGGCTCTGCACAATGATACTTACTATCTTATAGATGCTCAGGAGCCGAAAAAGGACAAGATGGAAAAATCGGGTGAAGAAACCAAACGACCATGGAATGTAGCCCTGCTTCACCTTTTTTATTCTTGAGGACATAATGTAGGTGTTTCTTCACCCATTTTATATGTCGGCCATGTATGTAAGTATGAGCTATAAATTAAAATGTCAGCACCCCGAAAGAAACTCGGGAACTGCCTTTGCCATAATGTTGTTAAATGTATTTACTTATGTATGTCGGTTGGTTCAACTTGTTTTTCCTATGTCGGCTTAGTAAGGCGTTGGCACCAAAGGCCCACTCTTCAAATTAACCAATTGATACGTCGTAAACGTATCTATAATTTTTGATGCTCCATGCTTGTTTTACACCAATTCATATATGTTTTATTTACACTTCGTTGCACTTTTATACATTTTTTGGCACTAACCTATTAATAAGATGCCACAGTGCTAGTTTCTTGTTTTTTGTTGTTTTGTATTTCAGAAAAGGTGTACATGAAATATTCTCGGAATTGGACGAAACAAAAGCCAATGATCTTATTTTTCCGCAACGAAGACGAAGTCCAGATGACAAGGTATTAACTTGTCAATGCCTACAAGTTGTAGACTTCGGTTTTGCGGAAGTAGATGGCAAGTAGATCTCGAAGGTTTTAGCCGAAAAGGTGCTCGACTGCTAAAAGCTAGGGTTGGATTGACAATAAGATTGATCCTTTTTTGTCCCTCGACTCCCCCTTATATAGGAGGCGGAGCCGAGGGTTTCGTATTACACAAGTTACAATAGCCGGAAGGCTCTTTGAGTCCGCCCCGTAAAATTACAAGTCTCTATATCCCTAATCTATCTCTACTTGTCATAGTCGACACCTTAATGGGCTTCCGGGCTTCATAAACTTCGGGTGATGGGCTTTCAGTAAACCCCGAGTACTATCTTCGGCAGGCCCATCTGGGATGCCTATGTCAGTAGCCCCCGAGATTTTGCTTGAATCGTAGAATCGAGTAAAATCTCCATCGTACAATTTACCCATAAATTCTTCGATTCGCTTACAAATAATTTATTCGAGACATATATATCTTGTGCAGGGATAATGGTAGATGGGGCTGGTTCATCTGACGGATGAGGTACCAGTTAACTGCTCTTGTGGAAAACCCGCAAAAACCTACTTCAAGGTCAAGTCCCTGGACATGACCCCGGGATACTGGCGTAATTCGACATGTGCCGCTTTAGGACTTACTCATGAATCGAATTCCAATCATGTTTATAAAATCCATAGCGCGTCCGCTAGGAATATTTCTTCGTATCTGCTGATACGGAAAAAAGTAGCAGAACGCATTCGGGTGCGATACCACACCACTCAGGACAGAACCTGGAGACTTACCTTCGTAAAGTTTTACGGCATCCAGAGGTTTTTGATGGGTTCGTTGCATGGAAAACAATAAATTTCTACCGTGAACATGAACAAAAACCAAGATCCAATCTAGGAAGAAGCAAGATCTAATCTACCAAGATCGAAGCAACGAGATGTATGTGAGACTAACCCTCGAAGATTCCAAAGCCTACGAGATTAGATCTCGTTGTTGATGTAGTCGATCGTCCAGTGCTGCAATCCGGCAGCACTTCCGTACTCGGTCGTGCGTACGGTGTCGATGAAGCCCGTCCTCTCCCCGTTCAAGCGGGCAGCGGAGGTGTGGTAGATCCCCTCGGAATCCTAGCAGCACGACGGCGTGGTGGTGGTGATGGAGGAGAAAAGCTGCAGGGCTTCACCAAGCCGGAGCAGACTTGTGGTGGAGGAGAGAGGGGCGACCAGGGTTAGGGTATGAAGGGTGGCCGACCCCCCTGCCCCCTCCCCTCTCTATATAGAGGGGAGGTCGGTTTGGGTGGCCCCCCAACCCCCCAAACCCATCTAGGGCCGGCAGCCAAAGGGGGGAGGGGGAATTCTTCCCCCCCCCCCCCCCAAGGTTGATCCCCCCTAGGGTTTTGGGGAAAACCCTAAGGGTGGACGACTTGGGCCTTGAGGGGCATGTGCCCCTGGCCCATTAGGGCTAGGATGCACCCCCTATGTTGGAACCCCTAGGTCGTGGGCCCCATGGTGGACCCCATGGAACCTTCTAGAACCTTCCCGGTCTTCCACCGGAAAAATCCCGAACTTTTCCGAAACCTAGAAATCAACTTCCCTTATATGAATCTTATTCTCCGGACCATTCCGGACCTCCTCGTGATGTCCTGGATCCCATCCGAGACTCCGAACAAACTTCGGTCTCCATCTCATATTCTGAATCTACTTATGCGACATCGAACCTTAAGCGCGTCACCCTACGGTTCGTGAACTATGCGGACATGATCGAGACTCCTCTCCGACCAATAACCAATAGCGGGACCTGGAGATCCATAATGGCTCCCACACATTCAACGATAACTTAGTGATCGATTGAACCATTTACATACGATACCGATTACCTTTGTCACATGATACTTTACTTGTCCGAGGTTCGATCATCGGTATCTCCATACCTAGTTCAACCTCGTTACCGACAAGTACTCTTTACTCGTTACCGTGGTATGTCATCTCTTGTGACCTTGTCACACGCTTGCAAGCCAATTAGATGTCATTCCACCGAGAGGGCCCAGAGCATATCTATCCGTCATCTGGATGGACAAATCCCACTCTTGATCCATATGCCTCAACTCATACTTTCCGAATACTTAATCCCATCTTTATAACCACCCATTTACGCAGTGGCGTTTGATGTAATCAAAGTACCCTTCCGGTATAAGTGATTTACATGATCTCATGGTCAAAGGACTAGGTTACTATGTATCTGAAAGCTTATAGCAAGTTGAACTTGATGACTTGATCTCATGCTATGCTTACTATGGGTGTGTGTCCATCACATCATTCACCTAATGATATGATCTTGTTATTAATAACATCCAATGTTCATGATCAGGAAACCATGATCATCTATTAATCAACAAGCTAGTTAAACGAGAGGCTTACTAGGGACTCTGGTTGTTAACACAACACACATGTATTAATGTTTCAGGTTAATACAATTATAGCATTGGGGTGTAAACATTTATCATGAACACTAAGATATAGCAATAAATAATTTATTATTGCCTCTCGGGCATATCTCCAACAGTCTCACACTTGCACTAGAGTCAATAATCTAGTTTACATTTGTAAAGATATAACACCTTGGCCTTCTGGTGCTTATCATGTTTTGCTCACGGGAGAGGTTTTAGTCAACGGATATGACACGCTCAGAAACATATGTATTTTGCAATTCATTTGCGTCTCAACGCATCACTCATTTTCCAAATGAGTCGGCATTAATTATATATGTTTAGTCCTCTGGTGGAACCTTAATTCCGCAGTCTGAAATAAGTCACTAATATTGTTACACACAATATAGCTTCAAAGTTCTGACACTATCGGAACTACACCAAGTTCTCAAAAAACTCCTCGACTTAACATCCTCAGTCATTGTCAAAACAATGACATACTCTGCCTTTGTTTGTAGAATCCGTCACAATACCTAGATCTCATCTAAATCTAGCATAGACTTCTTCTAGGTCTTTGTGCTACCTTTTAAACAACACTTAGCCTAATTGAGATTGAAATTTTATTTTTATATGTGACCAAACTAATATCGGTGCAACACCTTACAGCGATTTGTTTGTCATTACCCCATACAAAACTATATATATATATCCTTGGTTCTTCTAAAGTACCCAAGGATATTCTTGCTGTTGTCCAATAATCATCACATGAATCATTCTGGTATATGCTTCTAACTCTTTAGAGCACAGGACATCTGATTGTGTACATATTATTCGTGATCTAAAATCACTCATGTGTTTTTACTCATTGAGTGTCAAATACACTCAAGTCTTGTTAAACCTTCACATGGAAAAGAACACCTTCTCAATATTTTTATATTGAACTACTTCAATATTCATTCTATGTACTTTGACTTAAACTTATTATGTGTTTCAATCTATCTTCATAGATCTTGACACTAAATATGTTTCAGTCCATATCCTTTCATTGAAGTCAATTCTCAATGAAACCTTTTATTCACATCAAGTACATAATTACATTATTCATAATCATTGATATGTCATCCACATATAATATTATAAATATATCTCAGTGCTCCCGCTTAATTTCTTGCAAATGCAAGTATCTTCATCGTTTCTGATGAAATCAAAACTCTTTTATTATTTCATCCGGTGAAGACTCCAACTCCGTGATACTTACTTCATCCAATTGAAGTTTGTATACCTATCTAGTATTCCACGGACTAGAAAAACTTTTGGTTAGTATCTAGTATACATCCTTCATACACACTTCTGGTAAGGAATGTATTTCTGCCATCCTACTATCATATCTCATAAAAGAAATATGTAGCGATTACTAGAATAATCCACATAGACTATAAGCATTGCTACGGAAGATCTAATCTTATCGTAGTCAACTATTTGAACTTTGTCGTAAACAATTTTTCGACAAGTCGAGCTTCTTCAAGGATATTCCATCCAAGTCCATCAATTTTATAGATCCATTTACTTTCAAAAAGTATTCGCCTATCTTGGATTTCATGGCGCATAGCCATTTAACGGAGTCAGGGCCCATCATAACTTCTTTGTATGTAGTTGGTTTATCATTGTTCAAAATCAATCCTTTGTCCACAAATCATTTATTTGATCACAAAGTAAACCACATCTACAAGGTTCAATAGGTACTTTGATCTCCATGACTATAACACTTTGTAGACATAGGAGCCATGATCGTTGTGGCCGCTTCTGGAACCATTTCTGATGCTGCGCTACTCTGATCATCATGCTCAGGTTCATGAACCTATCAAGTTCCATTGTCCTCCCACTCAAATACTTCGCTAGAAAACAATTTCTTGGAAGTAAGAAACATCGACAAACACTTTTGTCTTCATAGTGGAAAGAAATCCCAATCAATTCTCTGGGATAACTAACAAAGACATTCATCCGATTTTGGTTGTAAACTCATTTACTTATGCTACGCATACCAAAATTTAAGAAAGGACTATTAAGGTTTATACCCATGCCATAACTCATATGGTGTCATTTCAACGGATTATGATGACACTCTATTTAGTGTAAACACGGTAGTCTCTAAAGCATAATCTACAAAAATATAATAGCGTCATTTTATTTTATCTCATCATTAATCCAACATATTTGGATACGTCTCTCGGACACTCCATCATCACTATGATACTCCAAGAAACGTGAGGTTGTAGAACAATTTCATAACTCTCTTAGATGTTCGCTAAAACTCGTAATTCAAATATTTCCACCATGATCCAATCTTAGATATTTGACTTTTCTATTACGATGATTTCCACTTCATGGTGAAATTTATTTGAATCCATTCAAATGTTTCAAACTTCTTCCTTATCGAATATATCCACATATATATACTCAATTCATTGTTGGAAGTTTTCATGAAGTAGAAGAATCTCCCGCACACAACTATGACCAGTGAACCACATACATCATCATGTATGTTTTCACTAAGTTAGTTGCCCGTTCAACTCTTGGCCTTAGAACGGTATTTTAGTCATTCTCTTCAGAAGATATTTGCAAGTGTCAAACGATTTAAAAATCAAATGACTCCAAAAATCCATTTGCATGGAGTTTCTTCATGCGTTTCTTTCTAACATGACCTAAATGGCGGTTTCACAAATAAGTGGAATTCAAATCATTTGCCTTAAGGCATTTTAGCGTCAGTGTTATGCATGTGTGTTTCACCATTAAGACTTATAATAACTTATCCATCGTACATGGAATACTGTCATAATTTGAACAACTCATTGTTTTTATTTGACCAGAACAAAACAACAATTATGAAGTTCTTTATTATAAATCTGAAAGGCTAGATAGAATGCCAACGACGAACATAATAACACTTTATTTTTGTTCCAAACGTGCATTCCTATCATATTCCTTGTCAGTCACTTAGGTCATTGTATTCTTTTATTGCGTTGTTTTGTATGACACTTCATACCAACCAATATGGTACAAATACCCAAGAATTTCATTGTGTGACCAAACTAGGAATACATTCATAACATGTATATCATCTATATACACATGAGCTAGACTTTCTAGTCTTTTCTTTCTTTCTGCAAAAAATCTTTTGTAGTTTCTTTTGTAGCTTTCCTCATTATTCAGAAAAACACTTCAACATCAATAACTTCTAGGTTTGTTGGTCAAATATCAATAACCTTGAGGTTCTTACTTTGAAGTTGATCATCATATGACAAGTTTTCCGGATTTCACTATTAGTAACCTTTTTAATGTGATGAACAATTTCACTCATAATTTTTATCCATCAAATCATGACGAATTTCTGAGGCCATGTCTGTACATGCTAGGCTCGTAAAGTTTAACCTCAGTATTCGCATGTGCAAATTTGGCTTGCACCCGTTGTATGCACACGTAGAATCTATAACACTCGATCATCACGTGATGCTTCGAAATGACGAGTCTTAGCAACGGTGCATACTAAGGACGAACACTTCATGGATATGTGAATATCGTTAGTGTCCAACTAGTTGGAGGATTGGGACGCCTGGTGTCTTCAACCTTCGTACATTCTCATAAAACTTATGAGTTTATGTAGTCTCACTAGATTATATTCTATCATCATGCAATAAGGTCTTAGATATCACTTATATCTCATACCTTGCTTATTTCTGAAAACAAAATTTCCAGCTCCTTACTTTTCAAACGGATTTGAACTTCAAGTTTCACGGAGACAAGATGATTTTAGGTACTAATTGAAACCATTGCTCCTTGAATCAGCAATGTGAGGTTTGCTAAAAGTTTGCAATAGGACTTAATCATTTCTTGATTCTTTAACAATACGGTACCAGTCCGTAAAGTTACTTGTCAGACTTAACAGTATTTCTATCTCAATTACAAGACTAGCGCATGGTAGATAGCGGATGTCAATTCTACAAATTTAATTCAAAATACTATTCAGACTATGTTCATGATAATTAGTTCATGTTTTAATCTAATTACTAATGAACTCCCACTTAATACAACATCCCTCATAGTTGTTTAGTGGCACACGATCCATATCCACTACACCAAAACCGATCATCACGTGAGATTATGTAGCTTCAATGGTGAACATCAACATGTTGATCATATCATCCATATGACTCGTGTTCAACCTTTCGGTTTCCTGTGTTCCGAGGCCATGTCTGTACATGCTAGGCTCGTCAAGCAAACCCAAGTATTTCCGCGTGTGCAACATGGCTTACACCCGTTATATGTGAACGTAGAATCTATCACATCCGATCATCACGAGATGCTTCAAAACGACGAACTGTAGCAACGGTGCATACGAGGGGAGAACACTTTATTATCTTGATATTAATGTGAGGGATCATCTTATAATGCTACCGTCGCGATCTAAGCAAGATAAGATGCATAAAGGATTAACATCACATGCAATTCATAATATGTGATATGATATGGCCTTTCTTCTTGTGTTTTTGATCTCCATATCCAAAGCACACGAGCATGATCTCCATCATCACCAGCATTGCACCAAGTTCCATGGTGCCGCTTCATGGTTGTCCATCACTTATAGCTACTATAACAACTACTTGAAATAAAGCTATTACATGATGAATAGACACGCAGGTCTTAACAAATTTAAAGACAACCATTAGGCTCCTGCCGGTTGCCATAATACAATAATGAACATCTCAGACATCAAATATAATCATCATCACATCATGGCCATATCACATCACCAAACCCTGCAAAAACAAGTTAGACGCCTCTAATTTGGTTTGCATATTTTACGTGGTTTAGGGTTTTCGAGTAAGATCCAATCTACCTACGAACATGAACCACAACGGTGATACTAGTATTGTCAATAGAAAGAGTAGATTGAATCTTCACTATGGTGGGAGAGACAGACACCCGCAAAGCCACTTATGCAATACAAGTTGCATGTCAGGCGTGGAGCAAGTCTCATGAGACGCGGTCATGTAAAGTTAGCCCGGGCCGCTTCATCCCACCATCCCGCAAGATGCAAAGTACACTAACCAAAAACAACAAGAGCATCAACGCCCACAAAACCATTGTGTTCTACTCGTGCAACAGATCTATGCATAGACACGGCTCTGATACCACTGATGGGTTCGTTGCATGGAAAACAAAAAGTTTCTACCGTGAACATGAACAAAAACCAAGATCCAATCTAGGAAGAAGCAAGATCTAATCTACCAAGATCGAAGCAACGAGATGTATGTGAGACTAACCCTCGAAGATTCCAAAGCCTACGAGATTAGATCTCGTTGTTGATGTAGTCGATCATCCAGTGCTGCAATCCGGCAGCACTTCCGTACTCGGTCATGCGTACGGTGTCGATGAAGCCCGTCCTCTCCCCGTTCAAGCGGGCAGCGGAGGTGTGGTAGATCCCCTCGGAATCCCAGCAGCACGACGGCGTGGTGGTGGTGATGGAGGAGAAAAGCTGCAGGGCTTCGCCAAGCCGGAGCAGACTTGTGGTGGAGGAGAGAGGGGCGGCCAGGGTTAGGGTATGAAGGGTGGCCGACCCCCCTTCCCCCTCCCCTCTTTATATAGGGGGGGAGGTCGGTTTGGGTGGCCCCCCAACCCCCCAAACCCATCTAGGGCCGGCAGCCAAAGGGGGGGGGGGGGTTTCCCCACCCCCCCCCCCCCCCCCCCCCAAGTTGATCCCCCCTAGAGTTTTGGGGAAAACCCTAAGGGTGGACGACTTGGGCCTTGAGGGGCATGTGCCCCTGGCCCATTAGGGCTAGGATGCACCCCCTAGGCCCATGTTGGACCCCTAGGTCGTGGGCCCCATGGTGGACCCCCCGGAACCTTCTAGAACCTTCCCGGTCTTCCACCGGAAAAATCCCGAACTTTTCCGAAACCTAGAAATCAACTTCCCTTATATGAATCTTATTCTCCGGACCATTCCGGACCTCCTCGTGATGTCCTGGATCCCATCCGAGACTCCGAACAAACTTCGGTCTCCATCTCATATTCCGAATCTACTTATGCGACATCGAACCTTAAGCGCGTCACCCTACGGTTCGTGAACTATGCGGACATGATCGAGACTCCTCTCCGACCAATAACCAATAGCGGGACCTGGAGATCCATAATGGCTCCCACACATTCAACGATAACTTAGTGATCGATTGAACCATTTACATACGATACCGATTCCCTTTGTCACACGATACTTTACTTGTCCGAGGTTCGATCATCGGTATCTCCATACCTAGTTCAACCTCGTTGCCGACAAGTACTCTTTACTCGTTACCGTGGTATGTCATCTCTTGTGACCTTGTCACATGCTTGCAAGCTAATTAGATGTCATTCCACCGAGAGGGCCCAGAGCATATCTATCCGTCATCTGGATGGACAAATCCCACTCTTGATCCATATGCCTCAACTCATACTTTCCGAATACTTAATCCCATCTTTATAACCACCCATTTACGCAGTGGCGTTTGATGTAATCAAAGTACCCTTCCGGTATAAGTGATTTACATGATCTCATGGTCAAAGGACTAGGTTACTATGTATCTGAAAGCTTATAGCAAGTTGAACTTGATGACTTGATCTCATGATATGCTTACTATGGGTGTGTGTCCATCACATCATTCACCTAATGATATGATCTTGTTATTAATAACATCCAATGTTCATGATCAGGAAACCATGATCATCTATTAATCAACAAGCTAGTTAAATGAGAGGCTTACTAGGGACTCTGGTTGTTAACACAACACACATGTATTAATGTTTCAGGTTAATACAATTATAGCATGGGGTGTAAACATTTATCATGAACACTAAGATATAGCAATAACTAATTTATTATTGCCTCTCGGGCATATCTCCAACAGTTTTATCGTGGCGGACGCGCTCCAGGAATATATTGTTGAGTACCTTTATCGGCTGCTGGAATAGCCAATTTTGTCGAGTCAATTAAACGATAATATCTTGGTGCCCCGGATGGGAGTACATGAAGAGTTATGTGTAACTCGAAAATGTAAGGCGACAATCATACTCGAATTTTGTCGACCATTCTCCTCAGCACAAATTATCGGGTGCGCAACCAGCGCTCCCGATGGGAGTAGCCCCCGAGGCTACAGTCGATATTTATACTTGGCTGTAGGCTCAACTTTTAAAAAATGATTCCCTTCCGCTCCTTATATTTTATCGGGTGCGCGACCATCGCTCCCGATGGGAGTAGCCCCCTGTCAGGATCAGTACAGCAACGACAACACATTCAGTAACTGTAGACGTCATCTGACGGTCAGATCTTCATCCAACGGCTACCAGCACTCCGCAACTGTTTACCATCTTGCCCTTTTCGTGTTGTAGCCAGTTCAATTCCTTTTGGACAACGATGTAATTGCTTGAGCCTGCCTTTCGATATAAAGGGCAGGTGGGGTGGTCGGGAGGATCAAGCAATCCAAAACCCTATTTTTGTTATCTATTTGCCTTAGTTGTTGTAGATCTGAGCCACGAGAGCTCCTCTCCTACCTCATGCTGCGATTTACCGTCATGGATCGTCCCTGATCCTGGCATCTGGTACCAGAGCCGTGGTCCTCCGACCTCACCGCACCGGCGGCGGCGCTCCCTCCCTCCCTCCCATCTTTACCAACTCGGCATCATGCCGGCGTCTACCAGATCTAGATCTCTGTCACGGGAAAGGCAAGGAGCGGGAGGCCCGATCATCTACACGGCTTCCTCAACAGACGCCGACCATGCTGCAGAACGCGCTTGACAGCGAGCTCAACGCGACTCGCGCTCTGTGGGTCGCCGTCTTGACAAGCATCAAGCGGAATCGACCGCCGCCATCAACGCCCTCCACGAGCAGATGTCTCACATGACCGAGATGATGGCTCAGATGCAGACAAGCATGGCCCGTCTCTCGCCGGCCGAAGGTACGAACGCCTCCTCTACCTCCGAGCAAGGTCGCAACTTCGTTACCCCTCCTCCACGCCCAACCTCCGCCCTTTCACCCATACCAGAAGGAACCACCCCTGTACCCACCCCTCACCAATCAAATCCGCCACCTTTTCCACCAAAACTCGGGGGGTTAACACCAGACCAGCTACCATTACCACCCAACCCATCACCTGTTCGACAGAACGCCATCACCACCACAACAGACCCCATTGTCACCACCACACCAGCCTCTTCATCCCACCAGCAAATCCACCAAATTACCAACCCATCCACACAACCGCAATACTACCAACAGCCATACAACTACAACAATGGCTACACGCCATACCCGCCCCCCCCCAAAACCCCTACTACCCACCAAACCCACAATACCCTCCCTACTACCACCCACCATTCCAACCACAACCTTACACCTATCAACCTCCACCACCTCCACAGCACCATACCACCACTGACACATACCAACACCAGCCAAACCACTACGGTGAGCCACAACTCCGTACTCCGCATGTCGAGCTCCCCACATTCCACGGTGACAGCCCAAGAGCGTGGATCATGGAATCCGAGGATATTTTCAAGTTGGTCGGCATCACAGGTGATCAACGTGTGCGTTGGGGTTTAGCGCATATCCGTGGACAAGCCAAAACATGGCTCAGCAGCGCTGGCCTGGACCTCCAGCAGATCACATGGGCAGAACTATGCCAAGTGCTGATCGATCGATTCCCAGATACACAGTCTGTAGATCCTATGGAACAGCTGCAGCTCCTAAAGCAAGTGACATCAGTTGAGCAATACATCAATGCTTATGAATCGTGGATGACCACAATGAAGAGAGGACGCACCTATCTGCCACAGGACTTCTTTGTTGATCGTTTCATCAGTGGCTTGAAAGACAACATCAAACACATTGTTCAGTGTCAGAAGCCCACCACTCTCTTGTCAGCTTATTGGTATGCACGACAATACGAGAAATCTTACTTGTCCAATAGCAGGCGACCTCCAACTCTTCCTCCATACCAGCAGGGACAAATTCGCAATACACTGCCTAGGGAACCTCGTGAACCAAGAGACAGGAACAGAGAGGGACAACAAAGAGTCAGAGAACCGCGGAAATGCTGGTATTGTCCTGAGAATTGGGCATATGGCCACAAGTGTGCCCCTATGCAGAGAGTCCTCAATGCTATACAAATGCAAGCAAGTTCTGATGAAGACGAGGGAGACCAGCTGCCACCACAACCTGCTACTGCTCCTGTTCCTATACAGCCAGAGGATGAATTGATGCACATCTCTGTCTCTGCATATACAGGTTCCCCAAGTGATTCTACAATTTCCTTGCTGCTGTCTTTTCCAGGCACAAAAGCAGTTGCTTTGGCTGATACAGGAAGTACCAATACATTCATGGATTACAAATTTGCACTCAAACACAACATACCCATGATTGACACAGAGGCTCGAACAGTCATTGTAGCAGGTGGAGGGAAGCTTGTTAGTACTGCAACAGCTCCTAACTGCTCATTCACAATTCAAGGAAAGCCCTTTACAGCAACCTTCAAAATCCTGCAACTGCAAGGTTCTGACATAGTCCTTGGTGTCAACTGGTTCAAGCTTCACAACCCAGTCACATTTGATTTTGTGGGCAGAACAGTTACACTGGGTAAGCAAGACAATTGCTCTACATTCCATGACCATCTAATACCAGCAAAACACCTCCTCATATCTGCTGATGAGTGCTCTAAACTACTGGACAAGGGAGCAGTGGGATATATGCTGTATTCCACAGATACACAAGACACCAGTACTGATCAAGTCCCCCCTAATTTACAGCAACTACTCCAGCAATTCACAGACATTTTCTCTGAAGCTACTGTCCTTCCACCACACAGAGCAGCTGACCATAGCATTCCTCTCCTCCCAGGCACCAAACCACCTAATATAAGGCCCTACAGAATGTCCCACAGTCAGAAAAACACTATTGAAACAATCATCAAGCAACTGCTAAAGAAAGGGGAAATACAACCAAGCTCAAGCCCTTTCTCTTCTCCTGTCATCTTAGTCAGGAAAAAAGATAAATCATGGCGACTGTGTGTGGATTACAGAGGCCTCAATGACATCACAGTCAAAAACAAATTTCCTATTCCTGTAATTGAGGACCTCCTTGATGAACTACATGGTGCAACCATATTCACCAAGCTGGACTTAGCAGCAGGCTACCATCAGATAAGAATGAGGACTGAAGATATTCCTAAGACTGCTTTCTCCACTCACTTGGGACATTATGAATACACAGTTATGCCTTTTGGTCTCAGCAATGCTCCTGCTACCTTCCAAGAGCTTATGAATTCTATATTCTCTCCATACTTAAGGAAGTTTGTCTTGGTCTTCTTTGATGATATACCGGTCTACAGTTCATCTATGCAGCAACATGAACACCACCTGAAGATAGTGCTTAATACACTAAGGAACCATGAGCTCAGAGCCAAACTGAGCAAGTGCTCTTTTGGACAGTCACATGTTGAATACCTTGGACACATCATCTCATCTTCTGGAGTAGCTACTGATCCTAGTAAGATACAAGACATTCTTAACTGGGACAAACCCATAACTGTCAAGAAGCTCAGAGGATTCTTGGGACTTACAGGATACTACAGACGATTCATAAAAGGGTATGCAACAATCTGCCAGCCATTATTTGCTGCTCTCAAAAAGGATAACTTCCACTGGGGCCCTGAACAACAAATGGCTTTTGATACACTCAAGCAAGTGATGTCCAATCCACCTCTGCTTCGTTTACCTGACTTCACCAAACCCTTCACCTTGGAAACTGATGCGTGTGCATCTGGTTTGGGAGCAGTCCTCATGCAGGAAGGCAGACCACTTGCATTTTTCAGTAAATGCCTTGGGCCTCGAAACAGTGCACAATCTGTGTATGAAAAGGAAGCAATGGCAGTACTGGTGGCTCTCAAAAAATGGCGCCACTATTTTCTGGGAAACAAAGTGGTGATCAAAACTGACCAGAGGAGTCTACAATATTTGAGCAGCCAGAGACTCTTAGAAGGCATCCAACACAAATTGATGCTGAAGCTTCTAGAATTTGACTACTCCATTGAGTACAAAAAAGGGTCAGATAATACAGCAGCTGATGCACTATCTAGACAATTCCAAGACATGGAGACAGAGGACATAGCTGCAACAGCTTCCCAAGCCACTTCTCAGTGCCAAGCCATGACAGTAGCAATTCCTTCCTAGATGGCTGAAGTTCATGAATCCTATGCATCAGACACCAAATGTATCAAGCTGCTTCAAGAACTAACTCTGGACAAAGACAGTAACCCTCCCTTTACTCTACAATCTGGCATTATCAGATTCAAAGGAAGGATCTACATTGGTAGTTCCACAGACTTGCGCACCAAAATCTTCCAAACCTTCCATTCCTCATTATTTGGGGGTCACTCTGGCAGTAGAGTTACTGCTCACAAGATCCAAGCACTGTTTTATTGGCCTCAACAGAAACAATTCATAGCACAACTTGTTGCTGAATGTCCCATCTGCCAGATATCCAAAACAGAGAAAGTGCAATATCCTGGTCTCCTCAACCCCTTGCCTGTACCAACACAAAAATGGAAGGACATCAGTATGGACTTTGTGGAAGGATTACCCAAGTCCCAGGGAAAGGATGTTATTCTGGTGGTAGTTGACAGATTAACCAAGTATGCACACTTCCTACCTCTAGCACACCCCTACAATGTGCAGAAAGTAGCTGACCTCTTCATGGACAACATCATCAAGCTACATGGACCACCAGCTAGCATAGTCAGTGACAGGAACACAATCTTCACCAGCTCACTCTGGAAACAACTCTTTGGTGCTTTCAATATATCCCTGAACTATAGCACAGCTCATCATCCAGAGTCAGATGGCCAAACCGAACGAGTTAATCAGTGCCTAGAACAATACCTACGTTGTATGACCTTTCAAGAGCCAAAGAAATGGGCCAAGTGGCTGCCAGCTGCAGAGTGGTGGTACAATTGTTCCTACCATACTTCCATCAAGATGTCTCCCTTTGAGGCCCTGTATGAATACAAGCCTCCCTTGATCCAACAGATTTCAGTACCATGCGATGCATCTGCAGAAGTGGAAGTCACCATCCAGGAAAAAGATCACATGATCAAAACACTGCAACAAAACCTGTTACAAGCACAACAGCGGATGAAGAAATATGCTGATGCCAACCGTACTGAACGTTCCTTCGCACCAGGTGATTTCGTTTACCTCAAGATGCAGCCTTATCGAGAGACATCGCTGGGACTCCGTAACACTCTGAAGCTCTCCTCTAAGTGGTATGGTCCATTCCTTATTCTCCAAAAAGTTGGCTCTGTTGCATATCGCCTCCAACTTCCTCCAGATGCCCAGTTGCACAATGTGTTCCACGTGAATCAACTGAAGAAACACCTGGGTAAGCATGCAGTCCCAAATCCTAAGCTTCCTCTAGTCACTCCAGACGGGAAAATTAAAGTGGCTCCTCAAGCAGTCTTACAGCGTCGCCAAATTCCTCGCAGAGCTGGTAACTATGATGTTGCAGTACCACAATGGTTGATTCATTGGGAGAATATGTCAGCTGAGGAAGCCACCTGGGAAGACGCAGCCTTCATCACGGCAACCTTTCCCCAGTTCAAGCCCTGAAGGCTTGTCTCAAGGAGGGGGTTCTGTCAGGATCAGTACAGCAACGACAACACATTCAGTAACTGTAGACGTCATCTGACGGTCAGATCTTCATCCAACGGCTACCAGCACTCCGCAACTGTTTACCATCTTGCCCTTTTTGTGTTGTAGCCAGTTCAATTCCTTTTGGACAACGATGTAATTTCTTGAGCCTGCCTTTCGATATAAAGGGCAGGTGGGGTGGTCGGGAGGATCAAGCAATCCAAAACCCTATTTTTGTTATCTATTTGCCTTAGTTGTTGTAGATCTGAGCCACGAGAGCTCCTCTCCTACCTCATGCTGTGATTTACCGTCATGGATCGTCCCTGATCCTGACACCCCCCCAGGCTACAGTCGAGTATTTATACTTGGCTGTAGGCTCAACTTTTTATCTTCTTTATACAACCATATATTTTGATGTCCTTCATGCTATCCTCTTATCAGAAGTAGACATAAAACTTCTGATAAGAGTAGCCCCCGAGCATTTGAACAAATACTTGAATTTTATGAAAGGCTCTCAAAGTTATCTTACTTGAACCATCGACGGTTTCCCTGCCGCTATTTTGAAATAACCATTCGTGATTTTCCGATGGCGACATCAGTGCTGACGATAGCCACGAACTCTGTATTGGGAAGGTGCGAGTTATGTCATGTCTCTGATATGTGGGTCCAAAGCTCTGCATCTTTGACACGTCACGAGAGTGGGGGACACACATCCTCCGCTTTTTCCGGCACGCGCGCCGTAGCGCCTGTCCGGTAACTTCATAGTGAATATACACGTTTACCCCTGTAGACACGTGTAGGGCATAGGATCCATTTCTTTTTCATCCAACAGCGCGACGGTTCGGTGACTTGCTATAAATTCTCTCTTCGTCCTCATTCACCCCCTTCGCCGCGCCGCTCGCCTTTCATTTCTCTCTCCAAAACCACCATTGCTGCTCCCAAGCTCTTGCGCTCTTGCTGTCCTCCGTTCTCCCCCAATCGCTCACTTTGATGCCACCGCGCACGAAGCTCACCAAGCATACCGCGCCAGGAACCAATCCACCAATGGAGCCTACGGAGATTTCTGGGTGGGAGAGATCCAAAATCTCCAACCAAGATTTGAAGACCCTCAAGACATTGGGGCTGCTGAAGAAGGAGGAGGCACCGATCTTCCCTGGCGATGAAAGTTTCCCGACGCCCCGCATTGGATATCGGGTAACCTTTGTCGACCACATCATTCGTGGCTTTTCCACCGTTATCCACGAGTTTCTTTGTGGACTTCTCTTTGTCTATGGGATTCAGCTACATCAGCTAACCCCCAACTCCATCCTCCATATCTCAAATTTCATCACATTATGCGAATGCTTTCTCGGGACCCATCCTCATTGGGGCCTGTGGAAACGCATCTTTTACCTCCGGCGCAACAGCTCTCGCAATGTCGCCTACAATGTGGGCGGCGTTGTCATCTGCGTCCACCCCGAAGTTGACTACTTCGACGTCAAGTTCCCCGACTCCGTTCAAGGATGGCGCCGGAGATGGTTATATGTTTAAGAGGAGCACGTCGACTCGCAGGAATACAACATCGCTCC
Organism: Lolium perenne; assembly: GCF_019359855.2. Taxonomy (NCBI): domain Eukaryota; kingdom Viridiplantae; phylum Streptophyta; class Magnoliopsida; order Poales; family Poaceae; genus Lolium; species Lolium perenne. Next base: position 129,084,560 of record NC_067250.2, read on the forward strand.
TTTTGATGGTGCCGCGAAAATCCTCCGGCGCTGATCATGGGACGTCGAAGCTACCGACGAAGAGAAAACGGCGACAAATGCTCTGATGAAGCGCATCCATGATCTTCAGAACACCCATGGTAAAGAACTGTCAGGTGTTCAAATCACTGCTCACTTCCTTAGGATCAGGGTGCAGCCTCTGCAGGCTCGCAAAAACCCCCTCTGGATGTATGTTGGCGAGGAAGATGTTGATCGCATATCCAAGGACCTTTCTGTGAAAGACTTGGAGAAGCTTGTTCGACGTTTTTCTTCGCTAAGGAAGAAACGGGAGGTTCCAGCCTCTTCTCGCGTGGAGCCGTATAGTGGCAACCACGCCCTCCCTGATGGTAAGTAACATTTTCTTCACCTTGTGCCTGTAATTTTTCGACTGCTATCTTGTTTCCTTGTATCCTTGTATTTATTTGTTGTTCAATCGACAGAACCATCAAACTCTTTCTTCTCTTCCTCCCCTACCTGAGGGTGGAGAGGTGGATGAGCGAACCATCATTACTAACGAGTCGCAAGAATCCTCTCGTCCTGAAATTGAAGTCGCGAGATCTCACAAATCCGCGGCTTCCTCCGAAAAAGACACGGAATCAGAAACTTCTGAATCCGTGTGCTCTCCCCCTTCCGCTGTTTCCCCCAAAAACAAAAGGAAGAGGGATGAAATCGAAGACTCCGACGCCTCCAAGCCTACTGAGCCTGCTCCCGAAGATGAGGGTACCTTCAACCCTTATGATGACGCAGGCTCCGTTAGCTCGTAAGTTGCATCGCTGCTGTTTTCGCACGACTTCTGTTTACTTGTCATGCTTATGTTCCTATGTTGACAGTGGCAAGGAGGAAGAAGAAGGACCCGCAATTCTTGGCACGGCTCCGACGAGTACGTCCAACACTATGGTCCTTTCAGAAGAACATCGTGTTGACGCGGAATCGTCGCTTCCTCCTCAGCAAATCGTGGATACGTCAACTCCACCGTCTAGCCCCCGAGCGCCTTCTCCAAAAAGAACCAAGACCGGGGCTGGCGATGTACAGACACTTATCCTGGGGAGTTCCTCGACTCCTATGCTGAATGATGTGAGTTTCTCTAATATTCTATTTTGTTGCACCTTGTCGAATTTTTCCTTTCTTGTCCCGAGTTTTATGCTTCTTTATTCGAATGTCTTTTTCTAAGTTTTTTTTCGACACTCTTTTTCAACAGCCTTTGATGGATTAGTTCATCCGCCTCGGCTCCCAATCTATTGGGTTCCGCAACGAGGCCGATACTTTGAAAGGTAATCTTTATTTTGTATAACTCGATGTTTCAGTATACCTATTTCTTTTGATTCTTGGATAATAAGTCCTTATCCTTTTGCTTTTTAATCAGTCTCGTTGCAACAAGCCGAAGAACGCGCTGAAGCTCTCGAGGCTAAGCTAAAGCTTAGCGAATAGGCTCGCAAGAAGGCCGAAGCTGATGCTTCTTCTGTCGAAGATCTTCGCCAGCGCCTCGCCAAAGCAGAGACTGCGTTAAGCGACAAGATCGCTGAGCAGATCGAGCGCGAGCAAGGCATAATAGAGCGGCTTGAGGCCCAAAACCGGCGCTTTCTCCGTAAGTTCTTTCATCATCCTGAAACTTGTCTTGATTTGGTTTTGTGTGCGGTGATAAACTTTTGTGTTTTGTTGCAGCAGGAAGGAATGATGAAGGTTTCAAGCTGCTGGCAGCTAAGGATGATCGCCTTCTCGATGCCCTCTTGATCCTTGAGCTGCAAGGCGATCTGGCGCGCACCAATATCTCCAATTCAAGGACTGCCTTCACGCGCCTCTTCTCCCATTTTTTCCCCAAACAGGCACAGCCGGAGATCTTTGCCGAGCTTGTCAAGCGCTTCCTTCCCAAGGAAGACCTCGCTCTGGCCTATCGACAAGAAAATCTGAAGATTGGAGTCAAAGGGACCATTGCTCTGGTTGCTAACAGTGGTCAAGATGTCGATTGGGCCAAAGCTGGAGACTCCGGGAAGATAAACAAGGAAAAGTGGAAGGCGCTGGTGAAGGATGCCAAGCCACATTCTAAGAATATCATCGCCTTGTTCACGCCAAAGCCTGCTGGTTCCACCAGTACTTCCAAGACGGAGGTCAAGTAGACCATCCTGTATCTATGTTTTTTCTTGTTTCTCCTCTTTTGATGTTGTCGCTTTAGTTATGATTTGCGACAGCTTGTTATCGACTCAATAGGAGTCAACTTTTGTAATCAACATGTAAATATCATGATGATTAATGGAATGCCACTTTGCCAAATGATTGATGTTGAGATTTTTCTTTTCCAGTTGGTTTTTGATAACTATACCGCGGCGCCTGGTCCCTTTGATGCTTCGCCTGCTACTTCTCACTCAAGAAAAACCCCTGTCGACGATTTTGTTGAAGATTCTTCAAATGTCGATCTTTTGCAAGAGTTGAGTGAACTTCGACAGCAACTTCAGTCAATGAAGAAACAAGCTATTGTCGTTATGGACCAGTCTCGCAAATCTTCCGAGCGGGAAGAAATAGCTCTTCAGCAGGCTCGAGAATTCTTAGAGTTGAAAGAAACTGCGGTTGCCGAGGCTTTAGAGGCGACCTCTCGAGAAAATTATATGCTTTACCTGATGACCGACGCAAGTCTGGATATGGCGGGTAAGTTTCATCTTTGTGTTCTCCAAGCCTATCTGTATGTACCTTTTGCACGCCTCATTGTATACTTTAACATGGTTAGGCTCTTTTTTGGATATTGCTGCCGAGGATCAACGTGTTGATGCGAGATTTGAGGTTCTTGTTCGACTTGCTCTGCAGAACAACGCCAGTTTTTGGTCTTCCCCAGACCGGACCCGACAAATTGTGCGATTCCAAGACCATGCTTCTCAGGTTCGGGAGTATCTTGAATTCTGCACGAAGACACTGGCCATGGTTTACAATGCCATGTTTCCTCGGAATCTTCAGCCTAAAACTCTTCCTGACTTGATGGATAAATTCAAGAGTGTTCATTGAATCCATGGATTTGTGAAGGCCCAGTTAATGGCTGGTGCTAGATTTTCTATGATCATGCTGCAGATCTGCTACCCGAAGTTAGATATGTCCAACGTTGTTGATCTTTGTCATGCCAAATTGAGGAAGCGAAGAAGGAACGTCGACAAGATCAACGACGTGGTGACACCCGTAGCCGAAAGTATGATTGAAGATCTTCTTCGGATGGATGCTGCTTTCTTCACGGAGCGACATTATGCTGATACCATGGGTACATCTGCGGAAGGTGAAAGGGTAAACATAGATGACCTGATAAAAGATGACCGAAGATCTTTTTTTCTGTCAAGTTTTTCCTGAAATAAAAGAGACATCTTGTATATTGCGAGAACCATGTACAGTCAGATCGATTTTTGCTTATTTTTCCTCCTTCTCTAGTCCCCGAGTGTTTCGGTAGCTGTATTTATGTTTATTGCTTGCGAGGTGTTTTAACCAAGGCAAGATATTTGTGAGTTATATATTGTAAAGATCGAGTATATATTGTTGATTCCACGGGTTGCAAGCCCCCGAGCCTATCGAAGAAAAAGATGTATATCACTAATATTTTTACTATATTGCAGCATCGCGAGCCCGCCTCATTAAAAACCTTTCAGCCCCACTCGGTGCCCTGAAAGGAAAAGAGTGCGTCTAAAAACTCGCGAGCTTTTCAATACATTGTATGCTTACATATGTAACTATATTTCGGCTTCTATGCGTAAAAATGCCGGAGTTGCGCCACGTTCCAGGGGTTTGGTTCCTCCTTTCATATCTTCTTGTCCTTCAACCTGTATGCACCTCCTGGAATTACTTCAGTCACGATGTATGGTCCTATCCACAGAGATTCGAATTTCTCGTGACTGTCATGGGTGAGCCAAAGAACCAAGTCGCCAACTTGAAAGGACCTTGGTCGCAGACGTCGACTGTGGTAATTCTTCAGGTTTTGTTGGTACGTGATGACTCTTGATAACACCTCATCTCTAGCTTCGTCGAGTGCATCGACATCATCTTCCAGTGCCTTTCTCGAAGTTTCCTCATCATATTCCACTACTCTCGGAGAATCGTGTTCTATTTCTATCGGTAGTACTGCCTCTACTCCATGGACCAAGAAGAACGGGGTTTCTTGCGTCGTTGTGTTAGGTGTTGTCCGTATGCTCCAAAGTACGCTAGGTAACTCATCTGGCCACGTGTGTCGAGCTTTCTCCAATGGTGTTAAAATTCGTTTTTTGATTCCATTGCAGATGATACCGTTTGCTTTTTCGACTTGCCCATTGGTTTGCGGGTGCGCCACCGATGTGCAACTTGATGCCCACTTCTGCGCAGTATGCTTTGAATTGTTTGGATGTGAAATTGTTGCCATTGTCTGTAACTATGTTGTTAGGGACACCGAACCGAAAAACTATGCCCTTGATGAAGCTCACCACTGATGTTGCATCTGCCGAAGTTACTGGTACCGCTTCGATCCACTTGGTGAACTTGTCGACAGCCACAAGCAGATACACGTATCCTCCTGGCCAAGCTTTGTGTAACTTCACTACCATGTCAAGGCCCCATTGTGCAAAGGGCCAAGCCAATGGTATTGGCATCAACTCTGCTGCCGGAGAATGTGGTTTTGCCGCAAACCTTTGACACGCATCGCACGTGCGGACTATGTTTTTTGCGTCTTCTATTGCTGTCAACCAGTAAAATCCTGCCCTGAAAACTTTGGCTGCTATTGCTCGGCTGCTTGCATGATGCCCGCATATTCCTTCGTGCACATCCTTGAGTATAACTCTTCCTTCCTCGGGTGTGACGCATCTTTGTAGTACTCCTGATATACTTTGTTTGTACAGCTCTCCCTTGACCACAGTAAAGGCTTTTGATCGTCGGATGACCCGTCTTGCCTCAACTGGATCTTGGGGTATTTCTTTCCTCATAATATATGCCACGTAAACCTGCATCCAAGGAACTTCGATCATCATGACTTCATGTGATTCCTCCTCATCTTCCGACATATTGGCCTCGGTGTTTTCTGGAGCCCCCGAGCCTTTCTAGGGTTTCTCCTATTTTTTCGGATGCTTTGGTAGTTTCTTCGGCTTGGTGGACCTCTCACTTATCTCCTCCCAAAACACGCCAGGTGGTATCGGCAAGCACTGCGACCCGATATTTGCCAAAACGTCGGCTTCGTCGTTGCTGAGTCTACTGATATGGTTAATTTCGCACCCGTCGAAGAGTTTCTCGAGTTCATTGTAGACTTCTTTGTATGCAATCATACTGTCGTTGACTGCATCGCACTTGTTCATCACCTGTTGTGCTACCAACTGGGTGTCGCAAAAGATTTTAAGGCGAGTGGCACCACACGCCTTTGCCATCTTCATCCCATGTATGAGTGCTTCATATTCTGCCTCATTGTTGGACGTGTTAAGGAACATCATCCGCAATATGTACTTCATTTTGTCGCCTTGGGGTGATACGAGTATTACGCTTGCTCCAGCTCCCTCTAATCTTTTGAACCCGTCGAAGTTCATGGTCCAAGTACTCGATAAGTCCAGAGGTCCCGTGTTTTGTAGCTCCATGCACTCTGCGACAAAATCCGGCAAGATCTGTGACTTTATTGTTTTTCTTTTCTCATAAGTAATGTCTTGAGGGGAAAGTTCTATGCCCCAAAGGAGACGCGCCCCGTGGCTTCTGGGTTGTTTAAGATGTTGGAGAGAGGTGCCTCATTGACAACTACTATCGGGTGTGCCGAAAAGTAGTGTTGCAACTTTCTTGCCGTTGTAAACACGCCATATGCCAACTTCTGATATTGCGGGTAACGTTGTTTTGATGGCGAAAAAACTTCACGGATGAAGTATACCGGACGCTGAACTCCATGGATTTTCCCTTCTTCTTGTCTTTCCACCACAAGTACCGTGCTGACCACCTGAGGAGTGGTCGCGATATATAATAAGAGAGGTTCTTTTTCCTTTGGAGCCACAGTACGGGGGGTGTCGAGATTGTGCGCTTGAGATCTTTGAAAGCTCTGTCTGCTTCTTCGTTCCACTCGAACTTTTCCCCTTGCTTGATCAGCACGTAAAACGGCAATGCTTTTTTCCCAGCCTGGCGACGAATCTGCTTAAAGCCGCGACTCGTCCAGTTAGTTGTTGTATTTCCTTGAGCTTAGTTGGCTTCCTCATCGTTATGATGGCTTGAATTTTCTCCGGGTTAGCCTCGATTCCTCTTGCTGACACCAGAAACCCAAGAAGCTCTCCTGCAGGAACACCAAAGGAGCGCTTTGTCCGGTTCAGCTTGAGGTAGAACTTGTCGAGGTAGTCGAAGGTTTCCTTGAGATCATCGATCAAGGATAATCCTTGCTTTGTTGTTATGACGACATCATCAATGTATACTTGAACATTTTTAGCAATCTGAGTGGCGAGACATTTCTGCATCATCCGTTGATATGTTGCTCCCGCGTTTTTCAACCCAAAAGGCATTGTTCTGTAACAAAACACGCCATAAGGGGTTATGAAAGCTGTTTTGACTTCATCTTCTTCTTTTAATCGGATTTGGTTAACCAGAATACGCATCCAGGAAGGAAAGACATTTGCAACCCGTCATGGAGTCGATAATTTGATCGATCCTCGGGAGGGGAAAGTGATCCTTTGGGCAATGTTTATTGAGGCACGTGAAGTCGACGCACATGCGAAGGACCTCTGTGTTTTTCTTCGAGACCAGCACTGGGTTAGCTACCCATGTGGCTTCGGTGTGTAGTTCTTTGATGAATCCTGCCTCTCTGAGTCGATTAATCTCAGATAGCATAGCTTTTCGATTTGGCTCAGAGAAATGCTGCAAAGGTTGTCGAATCGGCCTGGCTCATGGATCCAGATTAAGAGGGTGCTCGGCAAGTTCCCTGGGTACTCCTGGCATGTCAGCTGGACACCATGCGAAGATTTCCCAGCACTCACGAAGGAACTCGACGAGCGCGCTTTCCTATGCGTTGTCCGTGTTTGTTGCGATAGCCGTCGTCTTCTTAGGATCCGTCGGGTGGATCTGCACTTCCTTTGAGTTTTTTGAGCTGTCGAAAGTTTGCTCCTTAAGCGGTCTCCCTCTGTCGGGTAACACATCATAATCAGTTGTTAGCCTTGACGCCATGTACTCTGCCTGCATCCCGAAGGTTTCTGACATCCTGTGAAACTCCTTGTCGCACTTATCTGCCAAAGCAAAACTTCACTTCACCGTGATTGGGCCCTTGGGTCCGGGGAGCCTCCATAACAAGTATGTATAATGTGGCACTGCCATAAACCTAGCATAAGCTGGTCGCCCTAGTAGGGCATGATATTGCGATGGGAAATCCACGACTTCAAACTCTAGCTTCTCTCGTCTGTAATTTTCTCGAGTTCCAAACTGAACATCGAGATTGATCTTTCCCAGTGGATAACTAGGTTTTTCGGGTGTGATGCCGTGGAAGCGCGTGTCCGTTGGTGTCAAATTTTCCAGAGATATGTTCATTTTCCTCAACGTATCTGCGTACATGAGGTTTATGCTGCTTCCTCCATCTATGAACACACGTGACACGTCGAATCCTGCGATTACTGCTGGAAGGGTCATCGATGATTGCCCTGGTCGTGGAACTTGAGGTGGATGGTCTTCTTGGGTGAATCCGATGTCCTGTCCCGACCAATTCAGATACTCGATCGTTGGTGGAGGCACCTTTTCTGCCATGAACACTTGTCGCGAAATCACCTTTTGAGCCATATTCGAGGGCCTGCCCTTCTGGATCATCGCCACCGCTCCGTTTGTATCGATGTATCGACCGTTGATTGGGTTTGCCGCCAGTTGCAACAAATGTCGATTTTCATCGGTAATTGCGGGTGGAGGTGGAAGGTGAATCTCACTCCTTGGCCCCTGCGGGTTCCCCCTATTTGTTGCCTGTGCATTGGCATATGCTGTGTGCCGGTGCAACGCTTGAAAAGTTTGACAGTCCTTCTGAAGGTGGCCTGACTACCTTTTTCCCTCATTGTCGAGATAAAAATGCATCTGACATGGTCCATTAAAGAGATCGTCGGGTGATATATTGTATGGCCTCTGGAACTTTGGTCGATTATTTTGTCTGCTAGAACTTGGCGCGTCGCGCTATTCGTTGCTTCTCTGATAATCCTCCCGATTATTTCCACCACTGTTTCCTCGGAATCCGGCCCCACCTGGCCGGGATTGTCGTAGTCTGCGTACGGACGAGAATATCGTCGCCTATTTTGATTATTGTTTCTGTTGCGGTCCTCTTCGGGTGACCTGTGCCGTTTATTATCCACAACATCTTCTCCATCTGCCCAGCGATTCGCTATGTCCATGAGTTATGCGATTGTTTTCGGGTTGGATCTACCCAAGTCCTCGATGAAGTCTTTTCGCTGAATTCCCGCGACAAACGCATCTATCGCCCTTTCATCGGATACGTTTTCAGCAGAATCTTTATGATATTCCATCGCTGGATGTATGTCCTCATTGGTTCACCATATTTTTGCTTCAGGCCCTTAGCTGCTCTATGGATGCAGGCTTTTTGCACGTGGAACAGAAATTCTTTATGAATAACTCCTCGAAAGTTTCCCAGCTGTCGATGGATCCTGCTGGTAGCTTTTTTATCCATGATCTTGCGGCTCCACTAAGATGCACTTGAACGCTCTGCATAGTTGTTGCTCTTGATCCACCCAACAGTTTTACTGTTTCTAGGAAATCAATTATCCAATCTTCGGGATCTTGCAGGCCATCGAACTTTTTATAACCATCTGGCAACTTAAAGCCAGAAGGGACCCGTGTGTTCTGCGAACTCGTCGAGTGAAGCAGGGGAGTCCACACATATCCTCTTCCTCGACTTCTGGTGAATATCGCCTGGATCTATTTTCCCGTGCTCTGTCTACTCTATCTTGAGCTTCTGTATTCCTCGCCATGTCTGCTCGTGGAGGGTCTCGTACCACCGTGGCGGGTCGAGGAATATTTCGTCTTGGAGCGCTTTTAGGTTGTGGTGTACTAGGTCCTGCAAACGCTGTTCCCATGACTCCAACTTCTGTCATGGCCATCTGATACAGTGCTTCTCTCGGGTCTCCAACTGGAGGCTTTGACGCTAGTATAAAGGCTTGAGCCCCCATATACCCCGCTTCCGGTGTTTTGGGGATAATGTTCCCTCTTGTGTCTATCGACATAAAGGACATGTCGAGGTTCTGGATCAAGTGCTCCCGCTCATGCTCGGGTATATGCTGCAGGCGAGATCTTCCTCTATCGCGCGCTGCTCTGTGGTTATCATTGAAAGGACGAGATGTCGCCTAGAGGGGGGTGAATAGGCGTTTAAAAACTCTTGCGGATTTTGCTTGTAAGAATGCGGAATTAAACTAACGTTTAGTTTACAAGCACAACTCCTAAATATGCTAGGCTCAACTAAGTGCAACAATAACAACTAGAGCTAAGCAAGATAGGCACAAGATATATGAAGCACAAGTGATAGCAAGATATATGTACTTCCAGCACGATGGCTATCACAAGGAAAGTAAGCTCGGGTATAGAAATAACCGAGGCACGCGGAGACGAGGATGTATTCCTGTGTTCCCTTCCTTTGCAAGAAGGTACGTCACGTTTGGAGGAGTGGAGGTCCCACGAAGGATTCCCCAACGCCACGAAGGCTCACCCTATTCTCCGAGCCACACCCACGAAGGATAACGGCCCTTTCCTTATGGTTAGTTTTTCCTCCACTCCGGAGATGGCAAGCTCCACAACCACTTCACAAGCTCCACGAAGGAGAAGTCCGGGCCTCTTCACAATCTTCCTTGAAGATATCACCGGAGCACCAACCGCCAAGCCAACAAGGAGGTCTCCCTCCAAGAGTAACAAGCTCACGGTCTCTCACTCGAACTAATCGTGGTGGAGAGCTCAACACTATGCAATGATGCAAAGCAAGAACACTAGAGGTGTTCAAATCCTTCACACTCAAATCGCACCAAAGCAACAAATGCTAGGATGAGATTAGAGAGGAAGAATAAAGAGGAAATCAACAAATGACTCCAAGATCTAGATCTAAAGAGTTCCCCTCACTTAGAGGAGAGATGGATTGGTGGGGATTGTAGATCTAGATCTCCTCTCTTAGATCCCTCAAGAATGAGCAAGAATCATGGGGGGAATCAAGAGATAGGGCAAGTTCTTCAAAGTCAACAATGGAGGAGAGAGAGTGGAAGAACTTATTTTGCCCAAGGTGGAAGAAGGCCTATTTATAGCCCAAGCCGAAATGTAACCGTTGGGGAAAAAGTCAGGCTGAGAAAACTGACCATTTGAGGCAAAGTCGAGCAACCAGGTAGCTGACCCGTTAGTACCAAGCCACATACCGGGCTGCCCGGTAGCAGCACCCGGTTGACCGTGCTGGCTGCCGAAATGCCTGGCAGCAGCACCCGGCAAGCCGTGCTAGAGACCGGGCTCACCAAGAGGCTGGGCCGGTCGTCACCACACCCGGTTGGCCGGGCCAAATGCTGGCCCGCACGGTAGCAGCGCTCGGTAGGCCGGGATGGCTGCCGGACTGACCGGCAGCAGCACCCGGTGGACCGGGCCAGATACCAGAATTCGGGACTCTGAAAACCTTTTCTTTTTCTTAAAAATAGAAAATGCTCCCGAACTCCGATTGACATGAAACCAATTTTGTTGGAAACATAACGACAAATAGAAACGTCAAGAAACGGTGAAGGCGTCCAAACTCGAAAATGGTGAAGGATATTTTTAGATGATTTTAGAGAGGGAGTCTCCCACCGTCAAGAAACAGTGAAGGCGTCCAAACTCGTAAACGCAATAGAAGATGCATGCGAATTCCGTTTTCGATGAACTTGGGCTTGTTGTAAAGCTAGCAACAAGCTCAAGAACCTCACACAGAGAAACACCAAGAAGCAATAGGGATATGCAAAGTATGCAAAAGATTGAGCTCCTTTGAGACGATGCGATCAAGTTACCCAACCGAAAGCCCCTCTTGATAGTGTGGCTATCTATCCTATAATTCGGTCTCCCAACATCCACCTTGAGACCGGTAAAAGGAAAACCTAGCAAGGCCATACCTTTGCCTTGTGTATTCCGCTTGATCTTGATGATGATGCTTCATGCTTCATTCAAGCCGGAAAGCCTCACTTGATCATTGTTCCTTTGTGAAGACTCACAAATGCTCCCCCATACACCATGATGGGAAAGCTCCATTGATGAACATCTTCACATGTACATTATCACCAAATGGACGGCAAGCTTCAAGCATATGATCCTCTCAAGATGCTCAACTTGAACTTACCCAACTCAACCTTGATGACGATCACAACTTGATGTCATCCTCTCATGGGCTATATGAGATCTCCCTCTTGATGCATGCCCATGGAAAGATACCTAACCCACATAGACAACGCAAGGGCACATATTTGATGGGTTAGTTCATAAAGCATAATTGACACGGCTTACCATACCACATGACTTCACGTGGCACATTCTTCATGCTTCATGTGTTGACCAAACTTGAATCTATTCTTCACTCTTTGTATTGGTCAACCTTGTATCTTCTCATGCTCTATCATACTATCTTGAGGTGTATAAAGAATTCTTCATTTGTTTGCATGCTCTAAATATTAGTCAACCATAGCTTAACTTATGAGACTATCATGACACCGACTTAGAGCCATAACTTGAATTCTTCACTTGGAATCAAGCTCTCAAGATCTTGATCATTCATTGCTTATCACATAAGCTAGAGCATGGCTAATATTGAGTTCCACATAAGAACTCCATCTTCATTTCTTTTTCTTGAGAATATCACATATATATCTTCAAATCGATGATCTTGATTCCAATACACAAGGTATATCTTTATCTTCATGGCATCCATACTTGAATCCAACACATGGAATACAAGTAGTACCTATGGAATATTCCTTCATATAAACTCAATGAAAACATTAGTCCATAGGGGTTGTCACTAATTACCAAAACCACACATAGGGGCAATATACCCTTACAATCTCCCCCATTTTGGTAATTGATGACAACCACAATAAGAGAGTTTATATAATGAATATTAGAAACAAGTATGCAACTTATCCGAGAATAAGTTGTATACAAGAGGTTGTATTTGATATGGTCAAGTAACACAAAGCTACTATCAACAACAACTTGGTCCAACAATTACGAGATATGAGTGCATGAAAAAGAACAAATAAACCAAGCACTCATAAATCTTCTTTACCAACACCATTAAAATCAAAAGAATAAGAAGATGGTTGGCAAAGAACAAGGATATCAAGATGATGGATTAACGCTCTCATGTACATACGTTTCTAAAGTGGACAAGATGATCCATAAAGAAACATGCACACACAAGAGGTTAATAAAATAAATAAGACATGATATCCAAGATGAAGTCATAAAGTATACTAAAGGATGTTTGCTTGAAAGCATATATAGCCTATGGCTCCAATTTTCACTTATGGTATATGAATGAACTTCACTCAAGAAAATCTCAAAAACATCACAACTAACAATAAGGGAAGTAACGCTAGTTGGAATGTTTTGAGAAAGGCAACAAGTATCACAAAATAGGAATTTATTTCATAATTTCATCAATATTTCTCATAAGAATTCTTTGAGGAATTGATATGCAATAAATTGCTAGAGAGCATATTTGGGATAGATGAATCATAAACATGATTTATATATATTCCTATTGTATGCATCTTCTCAAATTACTCAAATGTACAATAAGAAGTTTTTTTTAAATGATTTTTTTCAAGAACCACAATATTTTCGAAATAAAGAATTTCATGCCAAGATGCAACTTACAAGAGGTTGAATGTTATATGTGTATGCATGAATAAGATACTTGTTACCGAGATAGCAATGGCATGATGTAGTAGATAAGAGTTCATCGATCATCCTAGCTTGACTCCATTTTTCATATGGTGACAACACCTTTCTTATAGATGAGACAAGCCTCCATTGCATCTCCAATGTACCTAAAACAACATTCAAGTACATCTTGGTCCCCAAACTTATTGGGTCCAAAATGGTTAGACTAACCACAATACATAGGATACACTCCATATCAATATGTGCATATTTATAGATGAAGTTGGAATTTCATGCACATCTTAGCCATTTAGGATTTGATGGAGTATACCCTATATAATGTATCAAAGAAAGCAAGCATGCTACAAGTATAAACAAATTACATATAAGCATGCACAAAGACTTTAAAGATCCAAGAAAGATACACTTTGGACAAAACACCAAATGAATTCAAAAAGGCATAAAGGTGTGACCAAACAAATTTGTTGTCCAAATTATATCAAAGAAGCAAATCACAAAATATTTGTTCAACAAAGTTCAACAAATGAACTAAGAAGAAACCATTGAGAATAAAGGATGAAATAAATCAAACATGCTCAAAGATTTATCTGATTCAAACAAATAAAACATAGAAGAAGGAATGAGATAGCAAACTCCCAAAAGAGCAAGGTTCGAATAAATAAACCAAACTCTCTAAACTTTTCACGATGGCACAATGTATCCTAAAGAAAGGTTTGTCTTCCAAAACAAATACTTGATATGAATCAAAAGAATTTATCAAAATATTTTTCAAAGGGACATGGAAGACACATGGGAGCAACAAAGATTTCTTGGAAATAAAATAAGGCAATAAGAAGCAATCCAAGGTGAAGGTGATCCATAAATTTAACCACATACAAGGTTATCAATTGTCAAAGACAATGAGAATATTGGAATTAACTTCCGGTGGTATATCAACAAGGATAGTAAGGATCAACTTCACAATAAAAGGCATAGGATAAGTATATAGAATTAAGCACTATGCACGGATGAAGATTCTTGATAGCTTCAACTAGTCAAACAATCACGCACGACAATGATTAGAATAACTTGAAGCAAACGGTGTCCCAAATAAGATATAGAGATATGTATTTGAGGAAAACCGTAGCAAGAATTTCTTACTCAATCAAGAATCCATAAGATGAGCAATAAAAGCTTTTTAATAGAAGTGGAGCTTGTTTGAGCAAACATGTCACCTAGGAACAAGATAATTAAGAGCATCAACTCTAAGTGGCATAACCTCATATGTTCACATTTTCTAGGCTTGTGATATGTACAAAACATATTACTCCCCCATAATGTGATAAAACATTTCTTCTAAACAAGAGGCAACTAAAATTTGACTAGAGATGATTAATGGACATTTAGAATTTGAATTTCTCATGAGTATGACACACCACATAGTGACTAGATAATCTTCCAATATCAATACTAAGTGGTGGTACCCATGTACACACATTTTAAATAAAGAGAGATGCACAAGGCATATCACTCCCCCAAAATGGGATGTTCCATTAATCACTCAAAGAGAGCCAAATAAGATATATTCAAGATGTATTAGGCACAAAACAATACACAAGTATATGATGAGTCAAACAAACATACTTGAATACACAAGATAGGCAAGTAAGACAGAACACATACAAACACATATTTGGTACAAAACCAAACATGCAAAGGGGCAAGTAACTTACAATAAATATGATGAGTTCAAGTATAAGTTACCACAAAGAGGAACATTGGATATAAGATATAGATGATAATCCATACGACTTGGCTTGGTCAAAATATAATATATGAAGATCCCTTAATTCTTCATGAAATAGCCAATGCCCTCCACATACACCTATTGATCAAGTTTGAGCTTGTTGGTCCCCAACCAAGTTGGGTCCTAAGAGGTTAGTCACAGTAGGCTTGGCAATCCAAATGGTTCTTTTCTTGAAACCACTTTGAGTTCCAACAAACTTGGCAAACACATTGCCGTTCTTATCCTTTCCAAGAGAGTAATCATCATTAATAATGATAGGGTTAGATAAGGTACCGTTTAAGCATGAAGAGGCAAAGTGCCCCTTCTCACGACATAAGTAGCAAGCGTTCCCCTTTCTCTTCTTTATTGATTTCTTTTCTTGGGGAACTTTATCTTGATTCTCCTTGGGAAATG
Source organism: Lolium perenne (assembly GCF_019359855.2). Taxonomy (NCBI): domain Eukaryota; kingdom Viridiplantae; phylum Streptophyta; class Magnoliopsida; order Poales; family Poaceae; genus Lolium; species Lolium perenne. The sequence goes on from NC_067250.2 coordinate 129,099,579, forward strand.
GCCCATCTTCAACTTGAGGTCGAGCTTGAGCTTGACCTTGATCTTGTGGCCGTTTCCCTTGTTGCTTCTCACTCAAGTGCTTCTTCTTCTTTAATGGGCATGATCTAACATGGTGCCCTTCAACCTTGCACTTGAAGCAAACCAACTTGGTCGGTTTCTTGACATAATCTTGGCCCTTCTTCTTGTTGCTCTTGCTCTTGGACTTGTTCTTGTTATTGGAGTTGAATCCAAGTCCACTCTTGTCACTGGGGGATTGTTGCACACTCAACATCTTGTCAAGTGCGGATTTCCCTTCATGACGTTTTTCCAAGTCTTTCTTCAAAGAAAGGACTTGGGCCTTGAGCTCTTTGATTTCCTCTACATGGTTAGTAGAAATACAAGTACTAGAGAAAGTAGAAGCTTCATTGTTAGAGCAACAAGGCAAAGCAAGTAATCCAACATAAGGTGTATGACTAGTTTGACTAGATGAATTACTAGGACTAGCACAAGACAATATAGCATTTTGAGTAGAGGTTGTGCTAATGTCCATGTGAGGCTCACAAGATGTTACCTTAGTGATACTTGCCTCAAGAGCTAACTTTATCTCATCATAGGAAATTAGAAGATCATCATGAGAGCCCGAGAGTTTTTTATGACTTTCTTCCAATTCCCTATAATTGCTAGTTAGCAACTCAAGTTGAGCCCTTAGCTCAACATTCTCCTTTAATATAGATGCTTCACAAGAAGTAGAGTTAGTAGGACAAGCATCATTAATAGATTTTTCTTTTTAAAGCACATAAGATTCTATTTCTTGCTTAAGACCTTGAGTTATGCACCTTTCATTTTTCAGCTCTTGTCTTAGGAGATTGAATCTCCGTTTATCATCATTCATATGATATTCTAATTCCTCGATGGACTCATTTCTTTCTTTGAGTGTGTCCATCAAGTAATCGAATTTGACAAGAGCATCACCACGAAGGGTGCATCTAACAAAAAGTAGTTCCCTAAGCATAGCGTTATCATCATCATTATCATCATCATCACTCTCATCATTAGAAGATGTGTTGGGATTCAAGGTAGGAGTTACCTTTGGTCCCTTTGCCATAAGGCACATGTGCATATCGGAGGATGACGACGAATGTAACATCCCAAATTTCAAATAAAGGAAGAAGAAGAATTCCAGAGATCCAAAATTTAGAACCAACAAAAACTTTTATTTTGCATATAGTGCCATGCATAGGACTTGTGCATTTTGAGTGATATGCCATGATGATTGTTATATTGTGTATATGATGAACTCCAAAACCCTAGAGTGATCAAGTGATGATCACCAAACAAATAAATCAAAAAGAGAAAGAAGTCAAATATTAATAAAATCTTAAAAACCCTAACATATGGTCTATGTCATTTTTGTAAATTTGACCCTAGACCCATTTGATCTTCACCAATACTTGTAATATGATATTCAAGAGTAATTACAACTTTGAGAATCAAGGATATACCATTTAAATCAAATTCAACAATTAAAATGGGATCACATGAGATAATGGTCATTTCTGACTTTTATATTCTGGTCACCACTTTGAGCCTCTCTATTTCAAAATTTCTAAACCAAACAAATCCTATTCTTTGCATGTCATCCAAGTACTCATCAAGGTGAACATTTTCTATAAAGACCATCACCCCAAATTCTTTTTGGATCAAGACTTAGGATCAATCAAAGATGAGACTTTGAATCAAATGCAAGATTCCCAATTTTCAAAATGTGATCAAACCATGCCAAGTCTTGACCATCACTTGACCTAGCCATACTCCCCTGACCCAACCCTACCTAGCCCATGCAAGAAATCAACATGGACATGACCAGAACATGGCTGGCCATGGCCATGCCGATCCCGTTCCACCTCGACACCCTCCCCTCTCATCTCTGCCTCTCCACTCCTCACCACCTTGCCAAACACGAAGCCCTTGATCTCCTGGATTCACCCGTACGCGCCATTGACCGCGAGGACGACGACAGGACCCGGACGACGCGCGCCCAGTACGTCCCAGGTACGCCGCGAGCGGCATGGGCGACGTCACCGCGCACGGACGCGCGCGACACGGCCACGCGGCGCTCGCCGTACCCCGACCAAGCCCGCGCGCCCTGGTACCTCCCTCGCCACGCGGAGCTCGCCGGACACGCTCGCGTCATGCCTTGGCGACCACGGCCGCCGGAGAGGACGAGCGCGCCCGCCATTGCCGCGCCAGTACATGCACGGTCCCGACCACCCTACGCGTCCCCTTGCCGCGCCGTTCACGCTCATAGCTTCGCCGTGACATCGTGAACACGACCGCGTCGCCGCCTAGCTCTCTAGACCCCCGGAGAAGCCGCGCCCTTGTCGACCTCGCCGCAGCACCACGGCCACCATCGCGCCTATAAAAGGAGGCCTCGCCTCGACCATCTCTTCACACCATCACCCTCCCCTCTCCTTCCTCGACCGCCTCAGCACCTCACCATGCTCGATTAGCCACCAGAAGCTCCCAATTGCAAGATCGCCGCCGCCCACAGTAGCCGACGATCGCCGGAGAAGGACGCCGCCCCTGGAGCTGCCGCCGGTACCAGGAGCTTCGCCGTCGTCCACAACTTCACCGCGCACACTGACCTACCCTAGCTGGAGCCACGGTGAGCCTCCGACCCCCTACCTAAGCCGCCGGCGAGCCCCTCTCTCGTCGTCGACGACGATGGATGTGCGCCGTTAGATCCTATTCTAATCCGACGCACCTCGTTGATCCATACCGCTTCGGGCGTTATGAGTCTCTGACGAGTGGAGCCCACTGTCAGGCGGCCCGCGCGTGCACAGATGCGTGGTGGGCTGGCCTTGGGCCGTTTTAAACGTTTGAGCCCAGTTAGTTTTCCCGCCGGCCTTTTTAATTCAAACTTCGTTTAATAAATTTAGTTTGAATTCAATACTGAACACAACTTTAAAAATTCATAGAATCTGTTTGGCTTGGCCAAATTTAACAAAATTTATATATTTGGAAAGCTAGTAAAAAGATCTACATTATGCCACTGGTCTCACTTCGAGATCTGTTGTGGAAATAATATGATAAAAATAAGAAGGCAGGGACTTTTTCATATTCAAATAATTATTAAAAATCAACCAAAATAGATATTTAATTAATTCCAACTCCAATAGCTCACATTTGACTTACACTAATTGTTTCTGCAAGAAAATGGTGTGGTCACTTTGCATGATCATGCCCTAGTTTAATTAATGGACAATATGGCTAGTTTAGTTAAGTGATATTGTCCAAAACTATTATGTAAATCATATGAAGTATTTTACTTCATTTAAATCTTGACCCAAATGAATTCATGAGATGTTTGCACCCCTGGTCCAAACACTCCTATATGAATATTTGGGGATTTAAATCATTTGTGGAATTATAAAATGGTATGAGGTAATCTACCTCATTTAAATCATTTTCTCAAATGATGATAATGAATGTTTGACTTAGGTCAATAGGAATTCATGTATGATTATTTGAGAAGTTAAATCTTAAGAAGATTTCAATGAGAGAAAATTATTTTTCTCAAGAATTAAATGGAAATTGTGAATTACATATGTAATGAGAAGAAATTACTTTTCCTTAATAAAGAAAACCAATGCACCTAATTATTTTATGTGTGTGCTTAGCATAGTTTGTGTGAAGCAATGATGTGCTTAGCATAGCTTTTGAGCTTGTTTAGTGATTATACCTCGTATTCAAATTTAGACGCTAGCACCGGAGATTACCAAGAGGAAGGAGAATTCTACCCAGAAGAGGACGAAGAAAACCTAGAGAACTACCAAGGCAAGATAATACTCTTGCAAAGTGCAAAGCTCTCCTTGGGCAAGGCACCATGATTCTTACCTTTCTTCATACAATCCTATCTTATATTTACACCATACAAGTTTTACTTGTTGTGTTTTCAAAGAATGATTGAATTTGGTCTAGGGAACAAGATTACTAGAGTAGCAAGGTAGTCTTATAAATAGCAAAGCAATGTAGCACCCCTCATGATTAGTGCTAGTGCTAAAATACTAAAATTTGACTACTCTAGATGGGAACTTAAGACTTGTTGAATTTGAAACCTTGGAATGATGAAACATTCCATTGAATGATTTGAGGTTGAATGTGAACAAGAGAAGATAGTGATTTTTGATGAAAACCTGATATTGGTTTGAATGTGATACCTTTCCAATTTTTGAGTACCCCCACAATACCTGATTATGGGTAGGGCTTAGCTGGAAGTTTATAGATTTTAGTATGAGTTCCCTCTGAACACACATCATAGGGGTTATGCTGAGGCTGCCTCCGTTGTTACGAAATGATGTGAATTGAGGTGAATTGTACGGCCAAGCCACTGCAGGTTCCAGTGTTAACAGTTGGTTTTCACTGGGAGGCCAAGCTCATGGGGAGAGGTGCTCATACTAGGATTTGTAAGTGAAAGGTTATGGTTGATGATCCGCGTACTGTGTTACGATGATTCGGAGTTTTTCCGACGGATGAAATCAAATGTTGTGGCACAAGTGTGCAACCTCTGCAGAGTGTAAATCTATTCGAATAGCCGTGTCCACGGTTACGGACGGTTGGAAAGGCCATACAGTTTCCGGTGTCAGAATTTTGAAAACCTTAGTGAATGTGAATGGTGATTTGGTGACTTGTTGGAATTACAACCAATGTTGTGGGAATGACACTAATGTTCCCACTTGAGTTAGTTAGCACATGATCAAATACTTGTGAACTAAAATATGGCTTATGCAAATTAAACTAGAACTTAGCACTTTTACTCCAAGAGTTGGCATTTTACATTAGTATTAGTTTGCAAGTACTTAAAGTACTTACGGCTTTGTCCCTGGCTATTCAAATGGCCAGAGTACGACGATGAACAGAACTATCACGAGGATGACCAGCAGGACGCCTACGACAACTAGGGGTTTCTAACGTCAAAAGTTGGCCTGTGGACTAGAGAGTCCATCTATCGTTACGCTTCCGCTATGTATGAACTTGTGTATGTATGTTGATTGAGAGATCAACTATTTATGTAAGATGAATCATGTGATTCAATATTGTAAGACATTATGGATTGTAATAAATAATGACTGTGATATTCGACTATTATGCCTCGCAACAACATTATCCTGGGATTGCGATGAATGACATAATAGGCATCCGGACCTAAAAATCCGGGTGTTGACAAGTTGGTATCAGAGCCATTATTTGACCTTAGAAAACCTTAGTTAGAATGGGCGTTCATAAAAACCTAACTTTGAAATCAAAATGAAGAGAATATTTATGAAAAGTTATTCATATTCTTGTCTTGGAGGCTTTTTCGAAATTTGAAAAATCATGCTCGTGCTTATTATGTTACTTAAAATTTTGCCACACTTGTTCAAATCTCTAACTTACTCTCCCAATTCACTTTCAGATGGAGCCCAACGCACCCGTCAACACCAAGTTTTATCAACTTGGTAACGGAGGCAGCTTGATTTTCGAGCACGATCTCACCGCGGTCTCGAACTTTCTGGGGCACCTCCAGCCCGAGTTCCATGGGATCCAGGTGAATGATCAGACTGGCGGCGAGATGCAATGGATCATTACTGCAGATCTGAGGGGAAACATGGAGTCTCCCACCTCAGCGAGAATCCTGTTCTCTTTCCGTGAGAGCAACTGGCTCGATGGGCTTGCACGCGGCCTGCAGGAGGCACTGGCACGCCTCTGCGGACAGAACGCAGTGCGCCTGCTTGCGTCCCGTTTCGCTCACCTAGTGAAGCGTGATGCCGCAGGAGTACCCATGGCTCTGCAGTCTCACCCTGAGTTGAGGCACCACGCCGAGCATCTAGACTTCATGCTGTATCATACTCAGCAGGATCTGGATAACGCTCGGATGTACGCGAACCAGACTCACCTCGCACTGGCCACTCATGGCGATGCTATCAAGATGTTGTCCAGGGACCGCAACAAGCTTCGCCTGCGGTGTGCGAAGAAGGATGTCACTATCACGCGCCTTCGCGCTCAGATAGCATCACTTGAGACCACGGTGAAGGCCCAGGAGGAGCAGCTGCAGGAGATGGAGGAAGACGAAGCCGGTATTGATATTCAGGGAGGAGGAGCCTTCCTGAGTGACGATGACGACTTCGAGGAGGACGAGTTCACTGAGGAGGAGGATTACGCGTTCCTGGAGCCAGGACCTGATGATGTCATTCCCATCGACATTGAGGATGAGGGTAGCCACACCTGAGCACTGATGTAGGCATGAGTTGTATCCCGACATTTGTATCGTAGCATGTGAAATGGTTCTTAAAACCATTGGAGTGTTGAACTGTTAGTTTGTAAGGTGTTATGTGGAATGAATGAATGAATGTTTGTGTGTGTCATCCAAAGCATTCAAGTTTTTACAAGTTTTTGAACTCATTCAAAATAAACCATAGAATTTCCCTCTTATCTTATCATTTTCTGTATATTCAGATGGCCCCTCCCAATCGCAACAACAACGATGGCATGATGCAACTGCTGCAAACCCTGCTTCAAGACAGGGAGACTGAAAGGGCTGAACGTCAAGCCAACATTGCAGCACTGCAAAACCTTGCTAACCAAGGCCATGGAAATCATGATCATCCCGGATCCAAACTCAAGAACTTCCAGAATACCAACCCGCCGGTGTTCAGCAAGACTGAATAACCCCTCGACGCCGATGACTGGCTCCAGACTATGGAGAACAACTTGGAGGTCGCCGGAGTCGAAGCCAATGAGAGGGTTCTGTTTGCAACCCGCTACCTTGCCGGACCAGCCCGAGCCTGGTGGACCAGCACCCGTGCCATGAACGGAGGTCAAGTCATGACTTGGGCAGATTTCAAGCTCAAGTTCAGCAAGTACCATGTGCCCCCGGGTCTTATCAAGAAGATGCGGGATGAATTCCGCGAACTCAAGCAAGGACGGATGACGGTGGTAGAATACCGCGACAGGTTCCTCACACTGTCAAGGTACGCCCCCGATGAGACTGACACCACTGAGAAAAGGCAAGAGAGATTCCTGAATGGACTGCATGATGAGACGCAGACTGTCCTAGTCAACATCCCCTTTGCTGACCTTGAAGCCCTTGTTGACTCCGCCATTCAGATGGAAGGAAAGTTGAACCAAGCCAATGAGAACCGCAAACGCCGCATGATGCACCAGAGTGGGCCCAGCAATACTCCCAAGTATCGCCCCAGCTCAAGCGGAGGTTTTGCCCCCAAAAACAACAAGCCCCAGATGCAGACTTCACGCCCCGGATTTCAGAACCGGAGTGGAAACCCCAGGCCACGAGGCCATTCTAACCACAACCCCAATTACCAGAGCAACACCAACCACTTCAACCGTGCCCCAATGAGAGCCCCCAACCCCAACAACAACAACACCAACACCGCTCCAAGGACTGGGAGCAACGCCATTCCCGTCGCAACCAAGGACAAGTCCACCATCACTTGCTATGAGTGTGGTGTAGTGGGACACTACTCCAACGAGTGCCCCAAGAGACTCGCCAAGCTCGCCGGCAACACCGCTGCACCTGTTCAGCAGCAACGCCACGTCTCCACCGGAAAGAAGTTCGCCCCCAACAACCCCAATAACCGCAACGGTCGTCTCTTCCACATGAACGCTGAAGAAGCTCAGGAAGCACCAGATGTTGTACTGGGTATGTTTCCTATCAACTCAGTACCTGCCAGAGTGTTGTTTGATTCCGGAGCATCTCATTCTTTTGTCACTGAAGACTTTGCATCAACAAGTAAAATTCAACCTCTCAGTTTGAAACATGTCATGATAGTTCAAATCCCCGGATCAACCACTAAAGCAAGAAAATTTTGTAAAAATGTACCCATCAGAATACATGAAGTAGATTTCTATGCCAACCTGATAATTCTGGGAACCAAAGGTTTGGAAATAGTGCTGGGAATGGATTGGATGGCCAAGCATCATGGAATGATTGACTGTGCCAAGAAAGCCATCACCATGACCAGTAGCACCGGTATCATAGTAGAACATGTCTCTGAACTGCTACCCAGAAAATTACCTGCAACCAGAGTGTAGCCAAGCCAACCTTGGATCAGATCAGGGTCGTTTGTCGATATCCTGATGTGTTTCCGGATGGTTTACCCGGTATGCCCCCAGATCGGGATATCGAGTTTATCATCGAGTTAATCCCCGGAACCGGACCTATAGCCCAGAGAGCCTATAGCATGAACCCAGCAGAGCTAGTGGAGCTGAAGAAGCAATTGGATGAACTGTTAGCCAAAGGTCTGATTCGACCAAGTGCGTCACCTTGGAGATCCCCAGTTTTATTCGTGGATAAGAAGGATGGTGCCAGTCGTTTATGTACGGACTATCGTAAGCTTAACGATGTCACCATCAAGAACAAATACCCCTTGCCAAAGATAGAAGACCTGTTTGACCAGCTGACCGGTGCCGTAGTATTCTCAAAGATTGATCTCAGGACTGGATACCACCAGCTGAAGATTCGTGCATCGGACATTCCCAAAACTGCCTTTACCACCAGATATGGATTGTATGAGTACAATGTCATGTCATTTGGATTGACCAATGCCCCCGCTTATTTCATGAATCTCATGAATAAGATCTTCATGAACTTTCTGGATAAGTTTGTTGTTGTTTTCATCGATGACATTCTAATCTACTCCAAGTCTGAGGAAGAACATGAGCAACACCTAGAAGCTGTCTTGGAAACCCTTAGAGAGCATAAGCTGTATGCTAAGTTCAGCAAATGTGAGTTTTGGCTGAAGGAAGTAGGATACCTGGGACATATCTTGTCTGCAGGAGGAATTGCCGTCGATCCCGCCAAGATCAAGACTGTTGCAGAATGGAAAGCCCCAACCACCCAGACCGAGGTCCGCGCTTTCCTTGGATTAGCCGGATATTACCGCAGATTTGTAGAAGGCTTTTCGAGCATCGCTCGACCAATGACCCAACTGCTGAAGAAGGACAAGAAGTTCGAATGGACTGACAAATGTGAGGAGAGTTTCCAACAACTCAAGCTTAGACTGACCTCAGCCCCAATTCTAATCATGCCGGATATCACCAAACCCTTTGACGTTTACTGCGATGCATCCAAGATTGGTCTCGGATGTGTGCTTATGCAAGAAGGCAAAGTGATATCTTATCTGTCCCGGCAACTGAAGCAGCATGAGCAGAACTACCCAACCCATGACCTCGAGCTCGCAGCCGTAGTTTTAGCACTGAAGGTGTGGCGTCATTGCCTCATGGGTAATCGCTGCGAGATCTAATCGGATCACAAGAGCCTGAAGTATATCTTTACCCAGAAGGAGCTGAATATGAGGCAAAGAAGATGGTTAGAATTAATCAAAGATTATGATATGAAGATTCACTACCACCGCGGCAAGGCCAATGTGGTAGCGGATGCATTGAGTAGACTGCCGTGTCAGTTAAACTCAATGATAGCCGAAGAACAACCCAGCCTATACCAGGAATTTGAACAGTTTAGAATGGAGTTAGTCAGTGAAGGATTCCTAGCCAGCATGGAGCTACAGCCCACCTTGATTGGTCAGATCAAGGAAGCTCAGAAGGGAAATGCCAGCATTGATGGAATCAAGACCCAGATAGCCGCCGGAAAGGCACCGGGATTCACCGTAGATGAAGAAGGAGTTCTGTGGTACAACGGACGCATGTGTGTACCGTCGGACTCAGAATTGAAGCAAGTGATTCTGAAGGAAGCCCGTGACACCTTATACTCTATTCACCCCGGAGGTACCAAGATGTATCAAGATCTGAAGGAACAATTCTGGTGGCATGGAATGAAGAGGGAGATCGGAAGCTACATCGCTAAGTGTGATATCTGTCAGCGAGTCAAGGCCGACCATCAGCGACCCGCAGGACTGCTGCAACCACTACAGATTCCAGAATGGAAGTGGGACTCGGTAGGAATGGACTTTATCACAGGGTTGCCCAAATCCAGCAAAGGAAATGACTCCATATGGGTAGTTGTTGATAGATTGACCAAGGTAGCCCATTTCATCGCTGTCAAGACCACCTACCAAGGCCCAAAGCTAGTTGAGCTGTACATTTCCAAAATAGTCGCCCTGCACGGAACCCCGAAGTCAATAGTGTCAGATAGAGGATCACAATTCACCTCGAGATTCTGGCAGAAGGTGCATGAAGGACTAGGAACCCGCCTGAATTTCAGCACCGCCTATCACCCGCAGACCGATGGACAGACCGAGAGAGTCAACCAGATATTGGAGGACATGCTGAGAGCCTGTGTATTGGAATATGGATCCAAGTGGGAAGACTGCCTGCCTTACGCAGAATTCTCTTACAACAACAGTTATCAAGCCAGTTTACAGATGGCCCCCTTTGAAGCTCTGTACGGAAGGAAGTGCCGTACCCCCCTGAATTGGTCAGAAGTCGGAGAAAGTCAAGTCTTTGAACCTGATGTTCTTCGTGAAGCTGAAGAGAAGGTGCACAAGATCCGAGAATACCTCAAGACGGCGCAATCAAGGCAGAAGAGTTACGCCGACAAGAGACGCCGAGAGATGACCTTTGACATCGGAGATTTTGTCTATCTCAAAGTATCCCCCCTGAAAGGAATGCATCGATTTCAGCTGAAAGGAAAGCTTGCATCCCGATACGTCGGACCCTTCAAAGTTCTAAGTCGCCGAGGAGAAGTATCTTATCAACTGGAGTTGCCTGAAGAAATGTCGGCTGTGCACGACGTGTTTCACATCTCACTCCTTCGGAAGTGCCTTGAAGTCCCTGAGAAGACCGAAGTGTTCAAGAACATCGATCACCGTTCGGTGGATATCAACCAAGATCTGACATACCGAGAAGTGCCAATTCGCATCTTGGAAGAAGCATACAGAACCACCCGCACCCGAAGCATCAAGTTTCTGAAGATACAGTGGAGCAATCATACCGAAGATGAAGCCACTTGGGAGCGAGAAGAAGACATGAAGAAGGAATACCCAGATCTCTTTAGCACCTAATTTTCTTTAAGATCTCGGGACGAGATCTTTTGTAAGGGGGAAGGGTTTGTAACATCCCAAATTTCAAATAAAGGAAGAAGAAGAATTCCAGAGATCCAAAATTTAGAACCAACAAAAACTTTAATTTTGCATATAGTGCCATGCATAGGACTTGTGCATTTTGAGCGATATGCCATGATGATTGTTATATTGTGTATATGATGAACTCCAAAACCCTAGAGTGATCAAGTGATGATCACCAAACAAATAAATCAAAAAGAGAAAGAAGTCAAATATTAATAAAATCTTAAAAACCCTAACATATGGTCTATGTCATTTTTGTAAATTTGACCCTAGACCCATTTGATCTTCACCAATACTTGTAATATGATATTCAAGAGTAATTACAACTTTGAGAATCAAGGATATACCATTTAAATCAAATTCAACAATTAAAATGGGATCACATGAGATAATGGTCATTTCTGACTTTTATATTCTGGTCACCACTTTGAGCCTCTCTATTTCAAAATTTCTAAACCAAACAAATCCTATTCTTTGCATGTCATCCAAGTACTCATCAAGGTGAACATTTTATGTAAAGACCATCACCCCAAATTCTTTTTGGATCAAGAGTTAGGATCAATCAAAGATGAGACTTTGAATCAAATGCAAGATTCCCAATTTTCAAAATGTGATCAAACCATGCCAAGTCTTGACCATCACTTGACCTAGCCATACTCCCCTGACCCAACCCTACCTAGCCCATGCAAGAAATCAACATGGACACGACCAGAACATGGCTGGCCATGGCCATGCCGATCCCGTTCCACCTCGACACCCTCCCCTCTCATCTCTGCCTCTCCACTCCTCACCACCTTGCCAAACACGAAGCCCTTGATCTCCTGGATTCACCCGTACGCGCCATTGACCGCGAGGACGACGACAGGACCCGGACGACGCGCGCCCAGTACGTCCCAGGTACGCCGCGAGCGGCATGGGCGACGTCACCGCGCACGGACGCGCGCGACACGGCCACGCGGCGCTCGCCGTACCTCGCCGTACCCCGACCAAGCCCGCGCGCCCTGGTACCTCCCTCGCCACGCGGAGCTCGCCGGACACGCTCGCGTCATGCCTTGGCGACCACGGCCGCCAGAGAGGACGAGCGCGCCCGCCATTGCCGCGCCAGTACATGCACGGTCCCGACCACCCTACGCGTCCCCTTGCCGCGCCGTTCACGCTCATAGCTTCGCCGTGACGTCGTGAACACGACCGCGTCGCCGCCTAGCTCTCTAGACCCCCAGAGAAGCCGCGCCCTTGTCGACCTCGCCGCAGCACCACGGCCACCATCGCGCCTATAAAAGGAAGCCTCGCCTCGACCATCTCTTCACACCATCACCCTCCCCTCTCCTTCCTCGACCACCTCAGCACCTCACCATGCTCGATTAGCCACCAGAAGCTCCCAATTGCAAGATCGCCACCGCCCACAGTAGCCGACGATCGCCGGAGAAGGACGCCGCCCTTGGAGCTGCCGCCGGTACCAGGAGCTTCGCCGTCGTCCACAACTTCACCGCGCACACTGACCTACCCTAGCTGGAGCCACGGTGAGCCTCCGACCCCCTACCTGAGCCGCCGGCGAGCCCCTCTCTCGCTGTCGACGACGATGGATGTGCGTCGTTAGATCCTATTCTAATCCGACGCACCTCGTTGATCCATACCGCTTCGGGCGTTATGAGTCTCTGACGAGTGGAGCCCACTGTCAGGCGGCCCACGCGTGCACAGATGCGTGGTGGGCTGGCCTTGGGCCGTTTTAAACGTTTGAGCCCAGTTAGTTTTCTCGCCGGCCTTTTTAATTCAAACTTCGTTTAATAAATTTAGTTTGAATTCAATACTGAACACAACTTTGAAAATTCATAGAATCTGTTTGGCTTGGCCAAATTTAACAAAATTTATATATTTGGAAACCTAGTAAAAAGATCTACATTATGCCACTGGTCTCACTTCGAGATCTATTGTGGAAATAATATGATAAAAATAAGAAGGCAGGGACTTTTTCATATTCAAATAATTATTAAAAATCAACCAAAATAGATATTTAATTAATTCCAACTCCAATAGCTCACATTTGACTTACACTAATTGTTTCTGCAAGAAAATGGTGTGGTCACTTTGCATGATCATGCCCTAGTTTAATTAATGGACAATATGGCTAGTTTAGTTAAGTGATATTGTCCAAAACTATTATGTAAATCATATGAAGTATTTTACTTCATTTAAATCTTGACCCAAATGAATTCATGAGATGTTTGCACCCCTGGTCCAAACACTCCTATATGAATATTTGGGGATTTAAATCATTTGTGGAATTATAAAATGGTATGAGGTAATCTACCTCATTTAAATCATTTTCTCAAATGATGATAATGAATGTTTGACTTAGGTCAATAGGAATTCATGTATGATTATTTGAGAAGTTAAATCTTAAGAAGATTTCAATGAGAGGAAATTATTTTTCTCAAGAATTAAATGGAAATTGTGAATTACATATGTAATGAGAAGAAATTACTTTTCCTTAATAAAGAAAACCAATGCACCTAATTATTTTATGTGTGTGCTTAGCATAGTTTGTGTGAAGCAATGATGTGCTTAGCATAGCTTTTGAGCTTGTTTAGTGATTATACCTCGTATTCAAATTTAGACGCTAGCACCGGAGATTACCAATAGGAAGGAGAATGCTACCCAGAAGAGGACGAAGAAAACCTAGAGAACTACCAAGGCAAGATAATACTCTTGCAAAGTGCAAAGCTCTCCTTGGGCAAGGCACCATGATTCTTACCTTTCTTCATACAAGCCTATCTTATATTTACACCATACAAGTTTTACTTGTTGTGTTTTCAAAGAATGGATTGAATTTGGTCTAGGGAACAAGATTACTAGAGTAGCAAGGTAGTCTTATAAATAGAAAAGCAATGTAGCACCCCTCATGATTAGTGCTAGTGCTAAAATACTAAAATTTGACTACTCTAGATGGGAACTTAAGACTTGTTGAATTTGAAACCTTGGAATGATGAAACATTCCATTGAATGATTTGAGGTTGAATGTGAACAAGAGAAGATAGTGATTTTTGATGAAAACCTGATATTGGTTTGAATGCGATACCTTTCCAATTTTTGAGTACCCCCACAATACCTGATTATGGGTAGGGCTTAGCTGGAAGTTTATAGATTTTATTATGAGTTCCCTCTGAACACACATCATAGGGGTTATGCCGAGGCTGCCTCCGTTGTTACGAAATGATGTGAATTGAGGTGAATTGTACGGCTAAGCCCTGTGCAGTTCCCAGGTTAACAGTTGGTTTTCACTGGGAGGCCAAGCTCATGGGGAGAGGTGCTCATACTAGGATTTGTAAGTGAAAGGTTATGGTTGATGATCCACGTACTGTGTTACGATGATTCGGAGTTTTTCCGACGGATGAAATCAAATGTTGTGGCACAAGTGTGCAACCTCTGCAGAGTGTAAATCTATTCGAATAGCCGTGTCCACGATTACGGACGGTTGGAACGGCCATACAGTTTCCGGTGTCAGAATTTTGAAAACCTTAGTGAAGGTGAATGGTGATTTGGTGACTTGTTGGAATTACAACCAATGTTGTGGGAATGACACTAATGTTCCCACTTGAGTTAGTTAGCACATGATCAAATACTTGTGAACTAAAATATGGCTTATGCAAATTAAACTAGAACTTAGCACTTTTACTCCAAGAGTTGGCATTTTACATTAGTATTAGTTTGCAAGTACTTAAAGTACTTACGGCTTTGTCCCTGGCTATTCAAATGGCCAGAGTACGATGATGAACAGAACTATCACGAGGATGACCAGCAGGACGCCTACGACAACTAGGGGTTTCTAGCGTCAAAAGTTGGCCTGTGGACTAGAGAGTCCATCTATCGTTACGCTTCCGCTATGTATGAACTTGTGTATGTATGTTGATTGAGAGATCAACTATTTATGTAGGATGAATCATGTGATTGTTATCACCAGAATTTGACCGAGTCAGAGGTGGGCCGCGATCAAGATGGGCTTGAAGAATATACATGGAAGAATATACGTGAATCGGCCTTATATGCAAAGTTTGGGCTAGTTTGCCCGTGTATCTGTAATATAGTAGGATACGTGTCGGTTAGTTAGAGTTTGTCTCGTGCACGGTTGGAATTATTCCCACGTTAGAAAGTCTACGGACTATAAATATGTATCTAGGGTTTATGAAATAAACAACAATCACGTTCACCACAAATCAATCTAGGCGCATCGCCAACTCCCTTGTCTCGAGGGTTTCTTCCGGGTAAGCATCATGCTGTCTAGATCGCATCTTGCGATCTAGGCAGTACAAGTTTATTCGCTGTTCATGCGTTGCTCGTACTGAAGCCTTTTTGATGGCGAGCAACGTAGTTATCTTAGATGTGTTAGGGTTAGCATTGTTCATCGTATCATATGCTATCGTCGTGCAACCCTTAGACATCTAGCCGCCCTTACACCTATCTTAGGTGTAAGGGCGGCACCCCGCTTGATCATTATTTAGTAGATCCGATCCGTTATGGTTGCTCCTTGTTCTTCAAGGATTAGTTTAATATCTGCATAGTTAGGCCTTACAAACGGATTGAAGGATCCAGTGGCGCGTAGGGTGTAGTTTGCTAACCCTAGACAGGATGTTCCGGGGATCAACCTCGTGTTGGTTTTTAGGCCTTGCCTAGGGTCGGTTTACGAGCACCGTGCGTGGCCGCGAGGCTCAATCACGAGTAGGATGTTCCGATTATGTGGTGAAAACCCTAAATCGTAGTAGATCGTTTTAGCTTTATTTTGATCAAGCAGGACCACCATATATTCGTACACTCGTGCGAATCATAGGTGGATCGGCTCTTTGAGCCGATTCACAGGACAACCTGAGAGCCGATCGAGGCTCGTATTTAATGTTTACGTGTATGCCTTGCAGGAAACTAAGCGAGGCCTCTCCATCACCTTCCTGACCAGGTATAGGTCAGGTGGCACGCCCTTGCACCAGCATCGGACGTGCGTGCCGAGTCTTTGCGGGCCGTCGTTCGGAGGGACCAGGGCCAGCCGCAGTCCTGGGAGCCTCCCGGCTCTACTGTGTTGCCCGTCGCTGCTCGCCGGTGGGTTTCTGACCGCAACACATTCTGGCACGCCCGGTGGGACAGTCTTCGACATCAACCGCATCGCCATCTACATCTGAGATGGCGGACGGCACCCCGGGGCCACGTACGAGGATCCGAACGAGGAGCTCAAGAAGAAGTATGACGAGGTCAAAGCAATCCTCGGCCGACCTCATCGGCTCTTTCACGTAACCCGCTCACATGGCATCGGGTGGAAAGGGTTCTCACTGAAGGCGCTCGATGGAGTGGACCTGTCCGCCCGTCGAAGAACGCACTGTGTCCCTGCGTCGAGAGATTAACGACATGGTAGCTCACTCGCTGCACCGCCATTACGAGAGCCTGGTGAACACTTTGGAGCGTGTCGCTCTTCGGGTGATCCAGGAAATCATGAGGCATCAGTACTCTCCATCAGGACCAGCTCTCGGGACTTACCAAGGAGAGATGCCACTCCAGTCCCGTCCACCGCTGCCATTCGCGTTGGCAGCACCAGAAGTGCCGAATTCACCGGCATACGTCGTCTACAAGATCGGTGGTGACCCTAGCGACTACCAGTTCTTGCATGAGGCGCCTAAGGAAATCCCTCACGGTTACACGTGCACATACGTGCGATCGCGAATCGGGCGCTCACAAACCAGACTGCAACAGCAGGGACTTCTGGAAAAGCAGGAGGAACTTCAACGACAGATCTTGAGAAGCAGACGTGGCTAGCTAAGTATGCCACTCCGAAAAACCTCCAGAGCTCAGCTCCTGCAGTTGGCTCAGAGATGGAAAAGCAAGCATGGCTGGCTAAGTATGCCACTCCGGCGAATCTTCAGAGTTCGACTCCTGCAGCCAGCACCGCGGATCAGATCAGTACCATCCTGAGAGACCAGTTCGGCATGGTGCCGAAGAGGAGGACAATCGGCTATTCCAAGCCGTACCCCAACGAGTACGAGTTGATCCCGCTACCACCCAAATATCGGCTCCCTGATTTCTCCAAGTTTAATGGATCAGATGGTTCCAGCTCCATCGAGCACGTGAGCCGATATTTGGCACAGCTGGGCACGATCTCAGCAGCAGATGAACTGCGTGTGAGGTTCTTCGCACAGTCCCTCACAGGATCGGCTTTCGGGTGGTACACATCGCTGCCACCAGACTCAATCCGGACGTGGAAGCAGTTGGAAGAGCAGTTCCACATGCAGTATCACTCAGAGACTTCCGAGGCCGGCATTGCCGACCTAGCACAAGTACGTCAGAAGCGTGGAGAAACTGTGGCAGAATACGTCCAGCGCTTCAGACTTGTTAGGAACCGATGTTATTCGGCTCGTGTGACTGAAAAAGAAGCAGTCGAGTTGGCAGTGGTGGGCCTTGCATCACCAATCAAGGATATGGCCTCCCAAGCAGACTACCCTTCACTGGCGCACATGGTTCAGAAACTGTCGTTATATGAACAGCGCCACCCAGACTTGTACCAGGACAAATTCAAGCGTGCGGTAGTCCTGGTTGAGGCAGATGAAGACGAAGGCTCTGCGGGAGATCAAGAGGTAGCAGTGGCTGAATAGACTCGGGGGGCAACCCCAGTGTCCTGCAAATGGGTTAAGCCGCCAGGTCTGCCCAGAGGGTTTGATTTTGACGTGACTAAAACTGAGCAAATCTTCGACCTCTTACTCAAGGAGAAGCAGCTGAAGATACCTGAAGGCCTCAAAATCCCCACGGTACAGGAGCTGAACGGAAAGCCATACTGCAAATGGCATAACTCGTTCTCCCATACCACCAACGACTGCAGGGTGTGGCGTCAGCAGATCCAAATGGCGATAGAACAAGGACGTCTAATTTTCAACCAGTACGCCATGAAAGTCGACACTCACCCCTTCCCCGCCGTTAACATGGTGGAGTGCACTTACCCTGGAGGGTGCCAGCCAGGATTCTCGTTCAACATCAACGTGGTAGGACCTGGACACCACTCTGGTAAGGACGGAGACGAGGGCAGCTGCTCTCGTAGCAAGGACACAGAGGAGGCCGCTCCACGCGATCGGCTCCGTCACGATGGCAAGCGCTACATCACAGAGGGAGAAGTGAGGAACGTGAGATATCAACGGCCTCTCTCTGATCACCTCCTCAACAAGTATGTGAGTCAATATGACCAACGCCGACGACCCAACGACGATGATGAAAGAGATCGTCTGGCTAGGGACGCCAGGAGACGTCGTCGGCATAATCGCGACGAGGAGAGATATGAGCGCCACGCCAAGGAAAAGTCAAGGGAGCAAGACGACGAGGATAGGCACTGGGACTGCCCCTTCTTCAGACACTGCTGGGATTCAGGAATGAGCCGATTGCCTACAATCGGCAACTGCCCAGAATGTAAACAGAAGAGAAAGGATGCAGCTAGCGTGTCCGTATTCAAACGTCTAGGGCCTCTCCCGCCTCGGAACAAGCACGCTGAGTCCCCTCGGGTGGAAGATCTCGAGGATTTGGAAGACGATGATGAAGAAGAAGAAGACATGTACCACCGGCCAAGGTGGTGCCCTGATGGACTCAGCCGTTCCCAAAAGCGTAGGGTTCAGCGACTGCGTGGCCTGGAGGAAGCCGAAAGGTTATACCTGCACACGCTAAGGAAGGCGCGGCCTGATCTGGCCGCGAAAATTCAACGAACCCTGGATGAAGAGGGTCGACCACAAAAAATGGAGTGGCGCCCCAAGCAAAGGAAAGCCGATGATGAAACATCGGCTGGCACAAACATGGTGTTCATCCTTCCGACGGAGTTTAGTGCTCCAGGATTGGACGAGGCACCCGTGGCACAACTTGACTGCGGCCCACGGCCAGTTATCTTTGAGAAGCCACGAGAAAGAAGCTACAGACATCTGAAGTCCCTGTACTTGCGAGGTTATATCAATGGGCAGCCTGTCAACAAGATGCTGGTGGACACCGGAGCGGCAGTCAACATTATGCCATACTCCATGCTACGTCGATTGGGACGCTCTAGCTCGGATCTGATCAAGACCAACGTGACACTGAGCGATTTCAACGGCCAAGCGTCTGACGCACAAGGTGTTCTGAACGTGGATCTGACCGTAGGAAGGAAAACCATCCCTACGACGTTCTTTATCGTCGACAGCAAGAGCACCTATGCTATCCTGCTAGGAAGAGATTGGATCCACGCCAACTGTTGCATTCCATCCACGATGCACCAATGCGTAATACAGTGGGATGGAGATGAGGTAGAGGTCGTCCATGCAGATGACTCAGCCGAGATTTTGACGGCTGGCATGAACGCTTGGGAAACAGCAGGCCAAGAGCCACTCTCAGGCATCAATTTGGACGACTGCGAGCGCATCGACGTGACAAAGGATGGGGTTAGGCTGGTCTTATCCACCGGCCTGACCGTGTAGCAAGAACGAACCGATGGGCAAACGTGGCGAGGCCGATCCTTGGGATCGGCCCCAAAGATCTATGGAGGAACATTGCAAAACCTTCATTGAGCGATTCGATCAACGTGGAGGCCGATTCCAGCAATCGGCCAAAATTATCCTCACCACGCTTTCTGCCGGTGTTCAACGTCGATCTAATGGGCAGCGGTTTTACGTCGGCTGATGAGCTGGAAAAAATCAACATTGGTCCTACCGGAGCCGACGTGCAAATACAGTGCCTTGGCTAACTACAGAGCCGATATCTGCAGTCACCTGACAGATTCGGCTCGGGGGGCACCTACACAGATGAACATGTGCAGATGAACATGTGTGCAGTGAAATATTGGGGGCCGATAGAAAAAATCGGCCAGTAAAAAAAAAATTCATAGTATACAGCCGATGCACGGACATCGACTTTAGAGCCAAGAAACAAAGCCGATGCACAGCCATCGACTCTAGTACAATTACACAGGATCTACCTTCAGCTGTGAGGCCTTCTGCTTCCTCGAGGGGGTGAACAATGAGAGCTTTCTCAGCTGCAATGAGCCAATTGTAGTGCCCGAATCTTCTCGTCAAGGACTTCCAACCCTTTGCGCCAGTTCAGCAGTACTGTCAGAAGTCAGTTTTGGCGTGCAAGGCAGCCTTCTGCTCATTAAGCCGTTGGTGTTTCGTCTACAATATCGGCTTTCAACGGAGGAAGAGGCGATCGATGGGAGCAAGTTCAGCTGGTTTGGCATGGTGGCTGTCTCGGAATTCCTGAGTTCAAAGCCCTTTGTCTGATCTGTGCATCCTCACCAATATTCTCGCCTTGACTGAGGCTCGGGGGGCAGCTGGTCTGGTAGATGCTCTGTTTTAGAAGCCGATTGGGGTGTCATCGGCTGATCCTTCGTCGCAACCTTCTTCAAAAATGGTGAATTCTTGCAGAAGAGGATCACTGGACCTGGTGGGAGGAATTTAAGGGCTCTCTTGAAGACTCCACATTATCCACCAGATCTCAAAGTCATCAGTTGAAGAATTGAAGGATGGATTGTAAAGGACCGATGCGTTGCTATCGGCTCATTAAGCATTGGCTAAGGGGACAAATCGGCAAAATCAGTATGAGGGGAAATCGGCTAAATTAGCTCAAGGGAAATCGGCAAAATCAAATTGGGGGAAGTTCTTCATTGATAAGCAGGATTTCTTACATAAAGAGCTGATTGCTCCCAAAAGGAAGTACTAGGGGATACATTGCCCCATCTACCACTACTGATCCTATGCTAAGGGTCCTATCTATGGACCGTCGCTGCCCTCGTCGTCGCCGTCGTCGCCGCTATCGGCGCTACTCCCGGCGGGCTCGTCGTCGCTGCTCCAGCGGCCGCCGGCCGGGCCCTCGTTGTCCTCGTCCTCCTCGTCAGCGTCGTCGTCGTCGCTGTCGAAGTCGCTGAGGTTCCCCGGCCAGGGGCAGAAGCGCTTGGCCGACGGTTCGTCGGAGGAGGTGTCATCCTCCTCCTCCTCCTTCTCCTCCTCCTCGGGGGAGGTGAAGTCGTCGCAGGAGAAGCGATCGTCATCGCTCTCCTCCTCCGTTTCCTCGTCGGCGAGGAAGCGGAGGTCACTTTCCCCGTCAGTCGAGGACTTGTCGTCCTCAGACCAGACGGAGAAGTCGTGACTAGACTCCTCCCCGGCTTCGATGGCGCGGCGGATGTTGGCCGCGTGGGCCTCCTCCGGGTTCCACTCCGGCGTCGGCTCGCGGGAAGAGGAGGACTGGGTGGAAAGATCCGATGAAGCAGAGGAGGAAGAAGACATGGTGGCACAGGAGGGCTTTTGGAGTGCTAATGCGAAGGGGATGCGGAAGCGAACTGTTTGAGCGGTTAAATAAAAGGGGATATAGTGGAAATTCAATGCCACAGCAAGTTCCGAGAAAACAACGGTCAAATCACGCGGAGAGGTTGAGAAGGCAAGGCATCATGATGAAGGATGCTGCGACGGTTCTGCTCTGCCACGACATGACCCGACGAAGAAAAGCAGAGTGATTTTGGAATTATCAATTCCAAAACCAGGGGGGCATGTGTTATCACCAGAATTTGACCGAGTCAGAGGTGGGCCGCGATCAAGATGGGCTTGAAGAATATACATGGAAGAATATACGTGAATCGGCCTTATATGCAAAGTTTGGGCTAATTTGCCCGTGTATCTGTAATATAGTAGGATACGTGTCGGTTAGTTAGAGTTTGTCTCGTGCACGGTTGGGATTATTCCCACGTTAGAAAGTCTACGGACTATAAATATGTATCTAGGGTTTATGAAATAAACAACAATCACGTTCACCACAAATCAATCTAGGCGCATCGCCAACTCCCTTGTCTCGAGGGTTTCTTCCGGGTAAGCATCATGCTGCCTAGATCGCATCTTGCGATCTAGGCAGTACAAGTTTATTCGCTGTTCATGCGTTGCTCGTACTGAAGCCTTTTTGATGGCGAGCAACGTAGTTATCTTAGATGTGTTAGGGTTAGCATTGTTCATCGTATCATATGCTATCGTCGTGCAACCCTTAGACATCTAGCCGCCCTTACACCTATCTTAGGTGTAAGGGCGGCACCCCGCTTGATCATTATTTAGTAGATCCGATCTGTTATGGTTGCTCCTTGTTTTTCAAGGATTAGTTTAATATCTGCATAGTTAGGCCTTACAAACGGATTGAAGGATCCAGTGGCGCGTAGGGTGTAGTTTGCTAACCCTAGACAGGATGTTCCGGGGATCAACCTCGTGTTGGTTTTTAGGCCTTGCCTAGGGTCGGTTTACGAGCACCGTGCGTGGCCGCGAGGCTCAATCACGAGTAGGATGTTCCGATTATGTGGTGAAAACCCTAAATCGTAGTAGATCGTTTTAGCTTTATTTTGATCAAGCAGGACCACCATATATTCGTACACCTCGTGCGAATCATGGGTGGATCGGCTCTTTGAGCCGATTCACAGGACAACCTGAGAGCCGATCGAGGCTCGTATTTAATGTTTACGTGTATGCCATGCAGGAAACTAAGCGAGGCATCTCCATCACCTTCCTGACCAGGTATAGGTCAGGTGGCACGCCCTTGCACCAGCATCGGACGTGCGTGTCGAGTCTTTGCGGGCCATCGCTCGGAGGGACCAGGGCCAGCCGCAGTCCTGGGAGCCTCCCGGCTCTACTGTGTTGCCCGTCGCTGCTAGCCGGTGGGTTTCTGACCGCAACAGTGATTCAATATTGTAAGACATTATGGATTGTAATAAATAATGACTGTGATATTCGACTATTATGCCTCGCAACAACATTATCCTGGGATTGCGATGAATGACATAATAGGCATCCGGACCTAAAAATCCGGGTGTTGACAACGAAGATGTTTTGGAATCTTCATTCATGAGAGTCTCATGCCTCATAGATTGTTCGATTTCCTTTACATTATTAGACAACAAATAACTAGAGAAAATAGAAACATTTTGTTCATGGCAAGAAGACAAAGCAAGCATATCATCATGGGATTTATGTAAGAAGTTTGCACATGATATGCAAGGACTATCAACACAAGCATGTAGATTATTTTCAATGCTAGATTTGTTTAAGTCCAAAGAGGAAACTTTGCAATGGGATAGAGATGAAGAATCATCACTATTGAGCACAATATCAACATTTCAATTTTCCTCACCACTCACCATATCATTACCTCGTGTCTTGCTACACGTTGGTGAAGTGGAAGAAGATGAGAACTCATCACGGCCGGAGGTGGAAGCAAATTGGAGCTCTTCATGATGTGAAGAGGAAGAGAGATCCTCGGAGACACCACCGACCATATGAGAAATGGATCCATCAAACATTTCCTTAAGCTTGATCCACATCTCATGAGACGACTTTCGCTTTATATATATCAAAAACCTACGAAAATCTAGTCTCAATGAGAATAAAAGCTCATTAGATACTTGAGCTTCAAGATGTATTTTTTTCTCATCCTCTAAAGATAGATTTTGAGGATCCATCGGAGGAGAGAAAAACCTACATCTAGAAATTGCTCTATATTTGGACACAAGGTCCGAAGATTATAAAGCAAGCAATTTCTCCACACAAGATAATTTGTCCCATCAAGGATAATTGTGTCATTGTGCACTATATTACTAGCCGACATCTTTACTCTCAAGGCGGTGAAGCCTAAAACAAGAAGAGACCTTGCTCTGATACCAATTGAAAGGACGAGATGTCGCCTAGAGGGGGGTGACTATGCGTTCAAAAACTCTTGCGGATTTGGCTTGTAAGAATGCGGAATTAAACTAACGTTTAGTTTACAAGCACAACTCCTAAATATGCTAGGCTCAACTAAGTGCAACAATAACAACTAGAGCTAAGCAAGATAGGCACAAGATATATGAAGCACAAGTGATAGCAAGATATATGTATTTCAAGCACGATGACTATCACAAGGAAAGTAAGCTCGGGTATAGAAATAACCGAGGCACGCGGAGACGAGGATGTATTCCCGTGTTCCCTTCCTTTGCAAGAAGGTACGTCACGTTTGGAGGAGTGGAGGTCCCACGAAGGATTCCCCAACGCCACAAAGGCTCACCCTCTTCTCCGAGCCACACCCACGAAGGATAATGGCCCTTTCCTTATGGTTAGCTTTTCCTCCACTCCGGAGATGGCAAGCTCCACAATCACTTCACAAACTCCACGAAGGAGAAGCCCAGGCCTCTTCACAATCTTCCTTGAAGAGATCACCGGAGCACCAACCGCCAAGCCAACTAGGAGGTCTCCCTCCAAGAGTAACAAGCTCACGGTCTCTCACTTGAACTAATCGTGGTGGAGAGCTCAACACTATGCAATGATGCAAAGCAAGAACACTAGAGGTGTTCAAATCCTTCACACTCAAATCCCACCAAAGCAACAAATGCTAGGATGAGATTAGAGAGGAAGAACAAAGAGTAAATCAACAAATGACTCCAAGATCTAGATCAAAAGAGTTCCCCTCACTTAATGGAGAGATGGATTGGTGGGGATTGTAGATCTAGATCTCCTCTCTTAGATCCCTCAAGAATGAGCAAGAATCATGGGGGGAATCAAGAGATAGGGCAAGTTCTTCAAAGTCAACAATGGAGGAGAGAGAGTGGAAGAACTTATTTTGCCCAAGGTGGAAGAAGGCCTATTTATAGCCCAAGCCGAAATGTATCCGTTGGGGAAAAAGTCGAGCTCAGAAAACTGACCGTTTGAGGCAAAGTCGAGCAACCCGGTAGCTGACCCGGTAGTACCGAGCCACATACCGGGCTGCCCGGTAGCAGCACCCGGTTGACCGGGCTGGCTGCCGAAATGTCTGGCAGCAGCACCCGGCAGGCCGGGCTAGAGACCGGGCTGACCAGGAGGCTGGGCCGGTCGGCACCACACCCGGTTGGCCGGGCCAGATGCCTGCCCGCCCGGTAGCAGCGCTCGGTAGGCCAGGATGGCTGTCGGACTGACCGGCAGCAGCACCCGGTGGACTCCTCACAGGATATTTTTAGATGATTTTAGAGAGGGAGTCTCCCACCGTCAAGAAACGGTGAAGGCGTCCAGACTCGAAAACGCAATAGAAGATGCATGCGAATTCTGTTTTCGATGAACATGGGCTTGTTGTAAAGCTAGAAACAAGCTCAAGAAACTCACACAGAGAAACACCAAGAAGCAATAGGGATATGCAAAGTATGCAAAGGATTGAGCTCCTTTAAGACGATGCGATCAAGTTACCCAACCGAAAGCCCCTCTTGATAGTGCGGCTATCTATCCTATAATCCGGTCTCCCAACATCCATATTGAGACCGGTAAAAGGAAAACCTAGCAAGGCCATACCTTTGCCTTACGCATTCCGCTTGATCTTGATGATGATGCTTCATGCTTCATTCAAGCCGGAAAGCCTCACTTGATCATTGTTCCTTTGTGAAGACTCACAAATGCTCCCCCATACACCATGATGGGAAAGCTCCATTCATGCACATATTCACATGTACATTATCACCAAATGGACGGCAAGCTTCAAGCATATGATCCTCTCAAGATGCTCAACTTGAACTTGCCCAACTCAACCTTGATGACGATCACAACTTGATGTCATCCTCTCATGGGCTATATGAGATCTCCCTTTTGATGCATGCCCATGGAAAGATACCTAACCCACATAGACAACACAAGGGCACATATATGATGGGTTAGTTCAAAAAGCATAATTGACACGGCTTACCATACCACATGACTTCACGTGGCATATTCTTCATGCTTCATGTGTTGACCAAACTTGAATCTATTCTTCACTCTTTGTATTGGTCAACCTTGTATCTTCTCATGTTCTATCATACTATCTTGAGGTGTATAAAGAATTCTTCATTTGTTTGCATGCTCTAAATATTAGTCAACCATAGCTCAACTTATGAGACTATCATGACACCGACTTAGAGCCATAACTTGAATTCTTCACTTGGAATCAAGCTCTCAAGATCTTGATCATTCATTGCTTATCACATAAGCTAGAGCATGGCTAATATTGAGTTCCACATAAGAACTCCATCTTCATTTCTTCTTCTTGATCATACTACATATATATCTTCAAATCGATGATCTTGATGGCAATACACAAGGTATATCTTTATCTTCATGGCATCCATACTTCAATCCAACACATGGAATACAAGTAGTACCTATGGAATATTCCTTCGTATAAACTCAATGAAAACATTAGTCCATAGGGGTTGTCACTAATTACCAAAACCACACATAGGGGCAATATACCCTTACAATCATCCGAAGTCCTTGATTGTTGACTTAGGTTAGCTCTTCGCCTGCTCGATGCAGAAGCTGTGGCTTTCCTTTGCTCAAGTACCAACTTTTCTTTTTCTATTTCTCGTCTGGCCCGAGAGAGTCTATATTGATACGCTTGCATCTCTTCTAATGTGGTAGTGGTGGTCATCGGCTCCGCGCCGCTCATGGCTCTGGACGCTTTATCCCAAGCTGCTTGTGTAAGTTGCAACTTCTGACGAGGTGCGGTCCCGATGTACTTGGTTCCCAATCCTCGTGTAAGATCTTCGGGATCAATGTATGGATTTCCCAAATTATCAAAAGCCTCTGATGTTTCCTCCTCTGGGCGACTCGAATCTCCGATTACATAGACTTGATGATATGTTGTCGGGTAGTTCCTCCTGAAGTTGGTGACACCGTCGCGCGGATCGGTGAGGACCTCTCGAACTGAGGTAGATCTATCGATGAAGTCGAAGCTGTCGATGCTCTCTGAGTCGCTGCTCAGATCTGAATATGCAAGCGACCCGAAGGACATGTTGCCGAAGATATCAACGAGTTTTCCGCTTGACGCGGGCTTGACGAAGCGTGGCGGTGAGATCTCCTCGTCGCCTGTCTCGAACGATGATGATCCCGAGAAATTTGAATCGACCGTCGATGAACCCGATGAAAACGGTGTCGTGAGACGATGCGATCCTTCCTTCCCGACGCAGAAGTGGAAGCTTCTGAACGTCATCTCCATTGGCTCCTCCAGATATGCATATGCATCCACACGGGCGGGAGGGTGAGGAACAAAATCAACGAGACCAGTTTCGATCTGTTTACCTCCGTCCATCGCGTTGCTTGCTATCGACGACGTTGACGATGTTGCCAAAGATGTTGACGATGCCATCGAGATCAGCTCCTTGTCGCCTCTAATTCCCACAGAAGGCGCCAATTGACAAGGTATTAACTTGTCAATGCCTACAAGTTGTAGACTTGGGTTTTGCGAAAGTAGAGGGCAAGTACATCTCGAAGGTTTCAGCCGAAAAGGTGCTCGACTGCTAAAAGCTAGGGTTGGATTGACAATAAGATTGATCCTTTTTTTTTGTCCCTCGACTCCCCCTTATATAGGAGGCAGAGCCGAGGGTTTCGTATTACACAAGTTACAATTGCCGGAAGGCTCTTTGAGTCCGTCCCGTAAAATTACAAGTCTCTATATCCCTAATCTATCTCTACTTGCCATAGTCGACACCTTAATGGGCTTCCGGTGTCGAGGGTGCTCCTCGGCAATGCCCTCCGATAGGGGCTTAGGGTTGATGGAATCCTGCAAGCTGACACGAGACATCGGTTCACAGACAAGCGGGGAGAGCGATTTACCCAGGTTCGGGGCCCTCGATGAGGTAAAACCCTTACGTCCTGCCTGTCTGTTCTTGATTATGAAGATATTGGGTTACAATGGGATGCCGAATAGTTCGGCTGAGATCTCGTCGAGATGGCTAAGTGCTATGATGACCTAGCTCTAAGCTTTTGGTGGCTAAGGCTGCTAAGATTGATTGTGTCCCTCGGCAGCCCCTCTCATGGCCTTTATATAGGAGGCCAGGTCTCAAGAGGTCTAACCGAGTACGACTAGGTTTACAGTAGCTTTAAATCTAATCTTTCCTTGTTCAACCGCTTCTTTATCTTGCTCGTCAAGGAATCTTCTGGTGCGCCGTCCAAGTGCCTTCATGGGCCTCCAACTACACAATACAGGATAGGGAAATGTCGGTTACCCAAAGGGTAATGCCCACGTCAGTAGCCCCCGAGTGTCTAGCCGAACATAGTTTGGGTAGAGATTGAAGCATGTCTTCTTATGATGTCCTTCTCCTCGATTGTCCTTGTTCATCTTGAATCAGCACCATCTTCTTCTGTCGGGTGCGCGTCAGCGCTCCCGATGGGAGTAGCCCCCGAGTCTAGGTACGGATGCTTGCAATCCGTACGTAGACTCAAGTTGTACCACTCGAATGTTTCGATCAGCCGAAGTTTTTCTGCAAGTCTTCGTAGGTCATCCGATACATTTTCTTCATGCAAGGGATAATGGGTAACGTGCCCAACTTTTGCTAGTTAACTGCCGATGGCAAAACAACGTTATCCTACACAGAATCAAGTCCCCGGGCATGATCCTGGAGTTCAAAAAAGTTCTGTCTGGTGCGCGTCCAGCGCTCCCGATGGGAGTGGCCCCCGAGTCTGAGCATGGGTTCTTGCAACTGGGTGCAGACTCGAGTCGAGCAATTATCTCTTCCTTCAAGGCTTTTTCCTTCGAGTCTTCATTCTGTCGGGTGCGCGTCTAGCGCTCCCGATGGGAGTAGCCCCGAGTCTAAGTGCAGATGCTTTGCAATCTGTGCATACACTCAAGTTCACCATCCGATACCTTTTTATTCCTTCGAATGCTTTGAGCATTCCTCATGTCGTCATTGATGACGCTTCACAGATATCTTGATTTTGACTGACAGGACGCGACCCACTGGGCCTATTCTTTCTCTGTCTGGCCCTGTTTTTAATCGATATCCGCCCTTCTCGCACAGTTACCAAGGCGTCTCCTCTATTTCCGCAATCTTCAATGGAAAAGAACCACTTAATGAACTGGCAGCAGTGACACGTGCCCACGCAGTCCTCAAGTTCTCCCTTTCTTAAAATCTCCAAAGGACGAAATCCTCTAGTCTTCTCCCATATTTTCCGTAGCATCTTCCAGTCCTTCTTCCTCTTCTTTTCTTTGCAACCGTTGCACCGCCACCACCGCTTTTTCCGATCCTCCCAGATCTCGCAATGGTGAAGAAGAAGAACCTCACCGCCGCCGTCAGTTCCACGAGCGGCGGCGCCGCCGCCAAATCCTCCTCGAATCCTCCGAAGAGCAGTGCTCCAGATGCTCCTCCTGCAACTCCGGCGCCGCCAGCGCCGCCAGGCTCGATAGCCAAACCTGGGGATTGGCTAGCGTCAACCATCACCAAACGCGATGAGAAGAGGTCCCGAAGCTTGGGGTTAATCTCCTACGATGAGGGGAATGTGATTCTTCCAGGTGCGATTTCTCGGCCCAATCCCCCTGCTGGTTTTACCGTGGTGTTCCTGTCGTTCTTGCATCGGGGTCTCTCACTTTCCGTTCATAAATTCCTTCTTCATCTACTACGGACTTACGAAATCCAACTGTGGCAACTCACTCCTAATTCAATCCTTCACGTTGCTGTGTTCATCACCCTCTGCGAGGAGTTTTTGGGCATTGAGCCTCATTTTGGGCTGTGGAAAAAGATATTTTATGTAAAGAGGTACAGCAGTAGTAATGGATCTTTTGTCACCGGAGGAGTAGGATTTGTGGCTCGTTCGGAGGTTAATTATTTCAATTTCTCAATGAGAGAATCCGTGCAAGGATGGAGACTGAAATGGTTTTATGTCAAGGATTCCTTGTCAACCGAGTCCCGGCTTCCTTGCTTTGCCGACGTCCTCGAAGCCAAGCCTAAAGATTCTTGGAAGAACATTCTCTCTCCCGACGAAAGGGCAACAGCCGACGAATTATTTGCCAGATTTCTTCAAATCAAAGAGGCCGATGGCCAAACTATGATTGGCACAGAGGTGGCAGCGGTGTTTCTGAAACGTCGAGTCCAACCAGTCATGGCCAGAGTTCATCCGATGTGGTTGTATTCAGGTCCAAAGGATGAAACTAGGATTAATATTGCCGAATTGTCGAAAAAGGAGCTGCTTGATGAAGTCCGTCGCCTTACTTTGTTCAGTCAGGAAGACTCGATCCCATTGATATCTTCTTATACTCCCCTTGATGCCGATCATCCACCGCCGGAGGTAACTTCCCTTTTCATATGTTGTTTCCACTTAGTCGACATAATTACTATTATTCTTATTTGTTTTTCTCTTCGACAGATCCCCATAGTCTCTGGAAACTTGCATGATTCGCCAAATGATACTTCTGAGGGAAGAGGCTCCTCGGTACCTGTTGATTTTCACATTATCGAGCACACAGGCCCAGAGAGCAAACATGATGATCTGATAGATTCTGAAACCGTTCACACCGATCTTCCTCCCTCAACCGATGATGCTTGCGACACAGAGGGATCAGTGCGTGATGATGACGCTGATCGTGATGCCTTTGTTAATGCAGCTGTGGAGGAGACCAGGGCTTCACCCATGAAGAGATCAACCGGCGGCTTTGCCGATGAAGACGATCTCTTCGATATGTAAGCACCTTCTTCCCTGATGCCATATTTTGTCCCCTTATTTCTCGCATTCTTTTCATAACTTCTGTCAATCATTTCCTTTTTTCAGCGACGAAGGTTTCACTGATCCTCCGTCTAAGAAAGCCAAGTCTGGCGCTGCTCCACCGGACGTTGCGTCTTCCGAAGCTTCAGCTCCTAAGGCAGCCCCCACGGCTCAGGCATCGACTGCTTCCTCCCTTTCCAAGGGGAAAGATGTTCCTCCAACTGCTGCCGCCACGACTCCTCCTTCTGTAAGTCCTTTTTGATTACAACGCGGATTTCTTGGAGTGTGCCTTGTCCAATGATTCTTTGTAAAACATCCTTTTTCCTTAAGGACCTGCGGGGTGTTATTTCTTCTTTGGAGGCCTTCGCCTCCCAATTCACTTCTCTGGAGGCAGACAAGGTTCGACTGCAGAAGGAAGTTGAATCTTCTTCTTCGAAGTTGGACGGCGCGGTCAAAATAGCTGCCGAAGCTCGCCAAGAAGTTGACTCCCTGAAGGAGGAACTGGACAGGCCGAAGAAAAAGCTGAAAGAAGAGGAAGCGTCTAGGCTGGCTGCCGAGGCTTGGGCAGCTGAAAAGGATGAACTCCTTCGTCAGTCTTCCTTGGCTTTGCTTGGTAATCTCTTTTATACTTCTCTGTCGATTATTGTACTTTATGAATTCGATCTTTTGTCAACGATCTTTTCCATTCTATTCTTTTGCAGAAGCCGCCAACATCCCCGTCAATGCCTTGGATAAAATTCCAAGTAACTCTCCTGCAAATGGTGTATCGATGACTCTCGCCTCCCACCAGCTTACGCGGGAGCTTCTTGAAAAGGGGAAAGGTGCCATGGCGCGGATGCACTCGATGATCTTCCCCAAGATCAAACAAGACAAAACTCTGGGGCAATTGATCGATGCCTTCGCGGTTGACACCAAGGAGGTTATCGAGGTATTCAAACGTACTTCGCGTACCTATGGTGCCCTCCTTGCCTTCCAACTTATGATGGGTCATGGCTTTAAGGCCGACATTGAAGAAATGACTAAGGAGCTGCCGAAAGAGAAAGATGGGCAGCTTATTGATTTAAGCGTCTTCAAAACGTCAGCCCTTAAGTGTGCTCGCCAGCTCCTTGAACTGGTTTCGTCAAGGAAGATATCGGCTAGCCCTAGTTTATCGACTCAGACCCAAGCCCTTTGATTTTTGTAACAAACTTTTCTTCGAGCTGATGTGGAACAATGTTCTGTTGCAAAACTTATGTTTGTAATAAACTCCGTGCTAGCAATGTTGCTAGTATACTTTTGTTATGATATTTTTACTTGCACTTCTCCCGATGGGAGTTACTTCGGATGCTCGAATTGACCCGATCCGTCATCCCTTTTAACGCTGATTCTTGCAGGTTTTCCCAGTGCCCACATTTGTCGACGACTCTTCGAGTGCTCTTCCTGAAGGTGACCGAATCCAACGTATGAAGGATCGGATCGCTCGGATGGAAAATGATCTACGCAGCACTTATGCCTTAGCTGCTATTGTCAACAAGAAGAGCGAGATTGCAGCCGAAGTAGAGCGGTACGCTCTTACTGAGCTGCATAAAGCCACCGAGAGTTTGAACTGTAAGTTTCTTGGTCCTTGCATTCTTTTGCCAACAATGCGTTGTTTGATCCTCTATTGATTCCGTTGCCAGTCATAGCTTTGAACCGTGCGGAAGAGAACAAGCGGATTCACGAGCGTGTGCACGTATTGACCCAGATGTCATCAGCCGAAGAAATTTTCTGGCGGGAACACTCGAAGGCTTCTGCTGTCGCACAATTTCAGGATCGGGTCCAACAAGACCACCATTTCTTCGACAAGTGCAACAAAGCCCTGAGGGTAACTTGGAGGACTATGTTCCCTTTGAATGCGGTCCCCCCTACGTTGTTGACTCTGATGTCTGAGTTTGGAAATGCCAAGAAGATTCGAGATTTGGTGCGAGCTCAGGTTTTCGCAGGAGCCAGGTTTACACTTGCCCTTGTCCTTGCACGTTACCCCTCAGCAAATCTGCTCGCTATCGCCAACGCGGTTGGTGACTTGGAGACTCTGTATCCGAAGGTATTGCTGCCCGCCAATATAATTGTCGACAAGCTTGAGGAGGATTCGAAGGTACCTGAAGAAAGAGAAACTCCGCAAGGGTGATTTCAGGGGTTAAGGTTGTTTTGTAAATAGGTTATTTTGGCTACTTCATCCAAGTGTTAGGATTGTTTAGCCGAAACTTTTTATTCGGTAGATACATGTATATGTACTTTTACCATGTTGATGCCGTTGGCAAATTTTGAGGGAGCAAATCTTAATTGCTCGTTTAGATGTATGTGTACTCGTTGGTCAGCAAATCATTTGAGTGATCAGCTCGTGTTGCAGGTTTTGCTAAACCTGTTGTATGCGCAACTTTGCTTTCAACCGATGTATGTTTCGACAGTCACTCCCGAATATTTCGGGTGCAATGATTCTGCCGATGAGCCCGTTGTTCTTTGATATTTCCATAAGTAAAATATCGAACGTGGGTTGTGTTTGTATTTCCAAACTCTTGCTTTTTACGGCACTCGTAGAGGCATCTATAGCAGAGGGAAGGATTAATGTCCTTGTTTACTTTGCATCTTTTAGCACTCGTAGAGGCTTTTCCTTTGAAGCACGATCTTCTGCCGCGTACTACGTTGCACCGTCGCTTGTAAGCAAGGTTCACGGTGATGCGGCCATAGATGCTTTGAATTACTGCAATGCTTAACAACGGATCGAAACTTGAGTTCTCATTAATAAGGTAAGCACGAGACTAGAGGGCGAAAAAAGGAAGGCCCTGTTTAAAGTAAAGGGAAAAAATTAAACGCTAGTGAACTGCTTAAGCAAGGAAGGGGTTCTTCTCATCTTCTGGCTTTTTCACCACGTTAGTGGTTGCCGCAGCGTTGTTGATTTCGCCAGGGGCCTGGACAATGGTTGCCAGTGTCTTGCCGTTTCCTATGTCTTCTGTGCCGTCAACTGCTGAAGCTTTTTCTGCCGAAGCTTTTGCTGCCGAAGCTTCTAGAACAGGGTCGGCTGGCTTCTTCTTGGTTTCCCTGACATGTTTTTCTTCCTTGATTTCGCATATCGATAGCTTGGGCGGAGGGTTGACAATTTCTTGTTGTAACCCGAACTTCGCAGCAATCCTCTGAAAGTCGCGATCACAATTGTCCGAGCGTGAAAAACTTCCATAGACTGTGATGTTTGTCCCGTTGTTCCCAGGCATTTTCAGCTTGAGGTATGCGTAGTGCGGCACAGCCATGAACTTGGCATAAGCTGGTCTTCCGAGTATAGCGTGATACTGTGACTCCCAGTTCACTACTTCAAACTCAATCTTTTCCTTCCTGAAATTGTCGGCTTTGCCGAAGACGACGTTCAGGTAAACTTTACCAAGAGAGTACCCCGGTGAAGTTGGAAGAATCCCATGGAAGCAAGTGTTTGTTTCTTCCAGCATCCTCATGGTGATCCCCATACTTTTGATTGTGTCGACGAATATCAGATTTAGCCCGCTTCCACCATCCATGAAGACTTTGCTCATCTTGAACCCCCCGATTTGTGCCTCGACTACTAAGGCAGCGTGTCCTGGTTTTGGTATGGTCATCGGGTGATCTGCTCGACTGAACGTAATGTTCTGAGAGGACCACTCGACATACTCGGGGATGTTCGCCATGATACTTTCTGCCAGGTTAATCTCTCGGGTGAGCTTCTTCATTTCTCTTCTCGAGACACCTGTCCTATGGATCATGCTCATCTGCCCACGTGGTGGTGGAAACGCCTCGTTGGGTTGATGAGGTTGAGCCTGCTGGACTTGATGCTGCGGTGGAGGTGGTGGTGGTGGTGGTGGCGGTTGCTGGCCTGCCTGCTGGATGAGTTTGTGCATGTCAATGAACTGCCGACAGTCCCTGAGCAAGTGGCTTGACTTCGTTTTGCCGTCCTTGGAATCGACATACGAGTGCAAGTAACAGGGAGCGTTGATCTGCTCAGCGTAGGGCAGTTCGGGAGTCCTCTGCTGCCGTGGTTTATAATTGCCACGATTCCCAGAGTTGTTCTGATTGCCGTCCTGTCGATCGTCTCTTCTATCGTCGTATCGATCATCCTGCCGATCGGAGTACCCTGCGGCTACCAGGTTGTTGACGTCATAGCTGCGGTTCTTCCTTCGACCACCCGAGTCGTGCTTCGGCTGGTCATCGTCTTCGTCGTCACTGCGCTGTCGCGGTCTTCGCACGTTGTCCTCGCCATCAGCCAAGCTATTGGCGATTTCTATTAATTTGGTTATGGTTTTTGGCTTTTTGCGTCCGAGTTCTTCTATGTAGCTTTCACGTCGGACGCCATCGCTGAAGGCGTCGATTGCTCTGTCGACGGATACATCTTCGGCAGCGTTTAGGAGTTCGGTGAATCTCCCGATGTAAGAGCGCATTGATTCCTTCTGCTTTTGCTGGCAATGCCGTAACTCTTCAATCCCGACAGGTCTCTTGTACGTTGCTTGAAAATTGGCAACGAATGCATCTACTAGGTCGTCCCATGATTTGATGGAACCCTTCGGCAGTCCCCTTAGCCAGGCTCGCGCTGAATCCTTTAGGTAAAGCTGCAAGCACTGCATTGCTGCTATCTGGTTCCCCTTATGCAGAATCACAGTCTGCAGATAGTCGTCTATCCAAGATCTCGGCTCCTGCTGCCCATCATATTTGGCAGCGTCAGTAGGGGTGGGTTTGAACTTTTTGGGTGGCATCGCCTCGCGGATTTTGTAGCTTAAACAATCGGCTCCCCTGAGCTCGTCGTCGTTCTCCTGATTCTCATCCGAAGAATCACTGTCATCCTCCTCCCTAGCGGCGCGTCGTCGCCTTGCTTTGTCGATCCTGCTCTAGGTGATTTCATCCCGAGCATCTCTCGCATGATGCTTTGAACCACTAACCTGCAACGCGGTTTTTTCCTTTCGCGGAACTAGATTATCTCCCAATATCGCGAGACTTTCTAGGGCACCTCGGTGGGCTTGAGCCGTGGATCCTTCAGGGCGCTAGTTGATAAGGTATGCAGCGAGGTTGGCTGTTGCTCCTGCGACGGTTTTCGGCCGTGGCATGCCCGCGGTGTCCGTGGTCATAAAGGACTTAGTCAGGTTCGACGTTATTTCTCTAGCATCATCTTCCGAGAAAGCCTGGATAGTCTTGATCGGTGCTTGCCTGCCCCTTGAGTATTTCGAGAGGCGCTTCCTTGCGAGCCTCTTCGTCGTTCGCTGGATCGGTCTGCCGCAGATAGGCGTCTCTCGAGGGTGGCTTGTTCTTTCGATAGGTATTCCCGGTTTTTCTCTAGTATAGAGCGATAGGCGTTAAGGGTTCCAACCGAGGTTCCTGCGGGGAGCGGAGTGTTGTTAAGTACGGCTGCCTTGGCTGCTGCCCACTCCTCGTCCGCGATGGTGTAGTCGCTGTTGTGGTTGCTGGCACTGTTTTTGAAACTTGCTCGTCTACTGGAGCGAGGAGTGTGGTCTCCGTCTCCTCTGTGCCTTGTGTTTCCCGTGTTATTGGCGACATAAACCTGGTGACGCGCCGTTCTCCGGGTGGTTCCTTGGACGACGCTGTCGACACTGTCCTCTCCCGATGAGTAGTGGGCGTTGCAGATGAACGGTGTGTCGCTTGATCCCAGTCCATGCCTGGTGTCGCAATTCAAGCAATAGTACGAGGTTAACTCCGAAGATGTGGGATTGTCGGATCCTACCGACATGGAAGACGCTGAACGAGGAGTCGAGGGCGCGGGTGAACTCGTTGAGCCTGTCAAACCAGCTGAAAGGTCGAGTGATGATGACGCGCTTGGACTCGTCGATCCGGAAGTGGGCGATTCCAGCAGCCGAAGGATTCCTTCCGCGTTGACGTTGTAGTGGACGCTGCCGAAGGTCATCTCCATGTTTCCTTGTAGATCTGAGAAGGTTGAGCGGGAGGAATCCCTGTGCGGGGTGAATTCATAGGAGCCGAATCGAATCGGGCTTCCCAGGTTTGGCGATGACGGTGTCGATGAAGTTGCCGATGACATGACTGGATCTGCCGATGACCGATCTTGTGCCGACAGGTTTCCCACAGACGGCGTCAATTGTCGAGGGTGCTCCTCGGCAATGCCCTCCGATAGGGGCTTAGGGTTGATGGAATCCTGCAAGCTGACACGAGACATCGGTTCACATACAAGCGGGGAGAGCGATTTACCCAGGTTCGGGGCCCTCGATGAGGTAAAACCCTTACGTCCTGCCTGTCTGTTCTTGATTATGAAGATATTGGGTTACAATGGGATGCCGAATAGTTCGGCTGAGATCTCGTCGAGATGGCTAAGTGCTATGATGACCTAGCTCTAAGCTTTTGGTGGCTAAGGCTGCTAAGATTGATTGTGTCCCTCGGCAGCCCCTCTCCTGGCCTTTATATAGGAGGTCAGGTCTCAAGAGGTCTAACCGAGTACGACTAGGTTTACAGTAGCTTTAAATCTAATCTTTCCTTGTTCGACCACTTCTTTGTCTTGCTCATCAAGGAATCTTCTGGTGCGCCGTCCAAGTGCCTTCATGGGCCTCCAACTACACAATACAGGATAGGGCAATGTCGGTTACCCGAAGGGTAATGCCCACGTCATCCGGGCTTCATAAACTTCAGGTGATGGGCTTTCAGTAAACCCCGGGTGCCATCTTTGGCAGGCCCATCTGGGATGCCTATGTCACCAGAGGAGAGACGAGGAGGTGCCACAGGGTGGCTAGACCAGGCCTAGGCACGGCCCGGACCCTGGCCGCGCCTAGGGGTGGTCTGGGGCCCCTGTCCTCCACCAACCTCGCCCTTTCTCCTATAAGAAGCCTCCCGACGCGAGAACCCTAAATACACCAGCCTCCGTCCACGAAAAGTTCCATCGCCGCCGCCATCGTCCAGACAAGTTTCGGGGGATAGAAGTCTCTGTTCCGGCACCCTGCCGGGACGGGGAATTGCCCCCGGAGCCATCTCCATCGACTCCACCGCCATCTTCATCGTTGTTGCTGACTCCCATGATGAGGAGTGAGTAGTTCTCCCTCGAGGCTGAGGGCTTTACCGGTAGCTATGTGGTCTATCTATCTCTCCATGTAAGATCTTTATATGATCATGAGCTTTGTAATCTAGTTGAATAAGGAGATGTTATTCTTCAACTATTGTGCTACTCAAGTGGTTTTATTACGTGATCTCCGGGGACACCTTGTCCCGTGGTGTGAAGGTGACAGTGTGCACACCGTGTTTGTTTCTGAAGCTTAATTTACAGAAATACTCATGAATTATGGTGTCTAGTTAGTACCATCTTTGTATGCTCAAAGTGATAGCGTGGGGTGTCCATAGATTGGGAATGCAAACTTTAAGTAATGCTTATGCAGCCCTACATAGTGAATTTGTGTTTATTATCAAACAGGGGAGTGGTTCAGAGTAGCATAGTGAAGTGATAATATCTATGTATTCAATTATGGTATCATTGTTGAGAGTGTCCACTAGTGAAAGTATAATCCCTAGGTGACGAGGGATCACCTCGCCAATGGCTACATATTGTAGACTTGGGTTTCGGGAGAGAGCGACGATGGAGATTCCGGGAGCGAGATTGGGCACACGAGATACCCAGCTTCGGGTCCCCTCGGTGGAGGATCCCTACGTGATGCTAGCAATCTAGTATATGATCATAAGTATGTTTACAGGATGCCGCCGTAGCGGAGCTATGTTGTCTATCCGTTCTCCCCTCTATCGGGTGCCCTGGCTGGCTTTATATATGCAACCAGCCTAGGATTTTACAAGAGTCCTAGTCGACTACTTCTTCAGGTTGCCTTGTTTGGGCCTTCTCCATACTGGGTCGAGCCGAGCCATGTATACTAATAATGGGTACCCGAAGGGTATACCCATGTCAGTAGCCCCCGAGTGTCTAGGGATGTTGAAGACTTGCGTAGAGACTCCAAGCATAATCATCTCCGAAGTCGAAGAAATACAAGGCGAGGCCATTGATCCGGAAAATGCATCAGGTCAATATCGTAGATCATGTGTAGCGTAGATGATATCGACAATTCTCGAAATTATTTTTCTATCGGGTGCGCGGCAGCGCTCCCGATGGGAGTAGCCCCCCGAGTCTATGGGCAAATGCTTGCACTTGGGCATAGACTCAAGTTGTACTACTCGTTGAAGAACTTGACTATATTTCTGTGCGCAACCCCACTTTTTATCGACTCCTGTTGGAGGACTTAATGAAATCCATGTGCTTCCGATGGGAGTAGGCAGAGTCGAGTTGAGTCTACAAACCTTTATGTATTTACATAATCGAATGAAATTTCCGTGCTTTTTCTCTTTTTCAAATTCTTCGAGACCAAAGAGACACTATATTTTCTTCGTCAAATATATTGTACAGGGATATTGGTAAATGCGGCTGGTTCATCTGACGGATCAGGTACCAGTTAATTGCTCTAATGGCAAATCCAGATAAACCTACTTCAAACTCGCGTTCCCGGACACGAATTCGGGATACTGGCGTAATTCAGAACGTGCCGCTTTAGGACTTACCGAAACTGAATTCCAGCAAAATTATCGAGTCCACAGCGCGTCCGCCGGGATTTTTCTTCACATCTGTTGATGTGGATAAAGTGGCAGAGCGCATTCAGGTGCGATGTCACGTCACACAGGACGGATCCTGGGGTCTTACCTTCGTGACCTTTTTACGAGTCATGGCATTCGGAGTTTTTACCGCGGCGGATGCGCTCCGGGAATATGTTGTCTAGTGACTTGTTCGGCTGATGTAATGACCCATTTTTCGGGCTGCTATCTTTTGTTGAATAGGATCTTGATGCTCCTTCTATATTGCCTTGCTATATTGAATTTTATTTCGTCGGGTGCGCAACCAGCGCTCCCGATGGAAGTAGCCCCCGAGGCCAGGAACCTCTTCCCCAACCTCTCCTCCACCATGTCCTCTGGTACTTTGCCCTCATCTCTCTCTAATGGCGCCTCAAAATGTTTTTGAGCATTTTTGTTCGGCAATGTGTTGGATGTCATGGTAGAACTACTTTAGAGTCGAATTAGCTCGGTTGAATCTAGTGGATGTGGCACATGTGCTCCAGATTTTGTTGAATTTGTCTTGCTCCTGTTGGCGAGCGGTACTACCGCCCTCTGTGGCGGTACTACCGCTCCTGGAGCTGAGTTGTACTACCGCTCCCAGCTCCTGGCTTGTCACTTCTGCCCATCCACCTAGTTCCTCCCGGCTTTGCTCTCCATCCTGTGCAACTTCCCAATTTTCCCTCACTCTTATTCACTCACAGGTGCAGGTGGTTCTCGGGCTCCTAAGAGGCACCATCCTCGTGGGCATCAAGGTGATGAGGAAGAAGTCATGACCTCAAAGAAGACCACCAGGCAGTTGTTCCGTGGAGGCCAAAGAAGTGGCTCAGAAGTCACGTGTTGCGAAGCTTGCCACTAAGCCAATGGATAAGTGGCCCGAGGTGGAGTATGTCAACTTGTGGAACAAGAACCCCTATTTGTCACCAAGAAATCCGCGGGTTGACAACACTCACTTTTAGAACTCCACCCAAAGGAGAATCTTCAAAGATTGCTATGCATCTGAGGCATTTCGCTTTGCCCCAATGCACTCTATCAATATCTCTCCCATGGATGCAGAGTACTTTGGTGAAGCGAAGGCCATTTGTGAAGAGTTTGGCTTAATCCGTTTGATGAACTTCTCCCATGCTTTTGATGTGGACATCATTGCTTAGTTCTTTGCCACCATGTAAATTGGAACCGATGATGCCAAGACCCTAACTTGGATGACTCTTGATCACAAGATTACCAGTACTGGGCTCAGTTTGCGGATTCTATGGACTACGGCTGTCTGTTCAAATACTAGAAATTGCAAAACAAAAACAACAACCGCTTTTGGGGGACATGGCTGGAAACTGGCGTCCCCAAACACGGCACCTTACAGCAGCAGCCCCAATCTACCAATCCAGCACTTCTACCGGACGCCCTTTGGGGGATGCTCTAAGCATCTTTGTCTAAGTAGTAGTAATATTCTCTAACAACAATTATTACAAAGAGGAAAATGATTAACCATTTGTCTCCAGTCTAGGTGCATCGAACTCTACGGGCTGAAAAGGACGGCAGCCTATGACACCCCGAGTTAGTCAAGAGTGTGCCATGGAATACATGTCAAGGAGGTCAAAATGTCAATACCAATGATGGAACTAAGAAATTCCATGCACATAATTAAAAAAAAGGAGCAACTTGTCGTGTGTCTTGCAGATTGTCCACCAACGAGTACAAAGTGCTGCGGTTTTACCTTTGGCAGAAACAGCCATGTTGCTTTGAATCCTACGATGGAGCTAGAAGTCAAAAATATTCTAGAAGTCACTTGCATTTGCACGGATAAATCAGCACCATATTTGGTTATTGATGAATCCACTCAGGAGATCTACGACCAGTCGACCAGTGGGTGCGGCGAGCGGCGGAAGATTGGCAGCCGTGGTTACCCGAGGACATGCCAGAGGTGTAGCGGGAGGTGTCATGCACCAGGATGATGAGAGGCAGAGCCGGTAACTTGCCTGTAATACCATCAACACACAATGATTAAATGCAGGATCAGAAGTTCAGAACAAGGATAGTGAGAGGTGTTTAGATGCGCAACAACGAGATAATACAAGCTCTCACTATGCAGCTAGGCTCTAAAAAATATCGATAAAAGCTAGCAACTAAAAGAACTATGGATCCCAATGGAAATGACATGGTGCCGTGTGTGTGTGCATGATCTCATCAGACACACCTGACAAACGATACTTTTCATACCATAATGGGAATGAAAATAAAAAGTAAACAACATGCTTACAATGCTCATCCTGCAGGAAATTGTTAAGAGAAACAAGAAACAATAAACTTATCACAGTACAAATTAATTAATCTGATGGAGATGTGGTAAAATTACCTGGTTATCCTCGCGGGTTGGTACCTCTAGTTGACAGCTCGTCATTGGGCATGCAAGTACCAAGAGGCACCATCCATTTTGAGCCCCTGGATGCATTAAAAGTAACGGTTGACAAATTTCACGTGCAGGAGAATTGCTCATAACTATATATAGTTGATCAAGTTCAGATCTCAAATCCAACCATTTCTACAAGAAATGTGGAGTCACAAAGGTATCATCCACTGTACTTAGTCATGGTTGCAAAACGATCTGACCAGCCCAAAAAACACTATAACTCACAAGGCACTGAACTGCGTTGTACTTCGGTCCAAACCCCATTTCCTAGTAACTCTTTTCTTTCGCAGACATTCCATCTCTTTTAACAGGTGATGCAGACACTTCACTGCTGACACGGGAGTTTATTCTGAACCAGAAGCAGGCGCTGACATGCCCTGAGAAACACAATAGGCTGCAAAGGAGATCGCATGCCGTGTCTGCCGCAGCACAGCCATCAATTGATTGATAGTGGCAGCTACCAACACATTGAAATTCGCTATCAAGAAGAACTGCGATGCAAAATCAATAAACTGTTACCACTACTACTATTTATGTTGAACCAATTGGAACTAGGCATAGTAACACAAGGACATCCTTCCTTCACTGCGGCGATAATGCCAAGGACCATGAGAATAGTTTGTTTGGCCACGTCGCATAAACCTCCACTGATAAACCGCATGTTAGAACTACTGCTATTTATTTCAACTGTCCAGTTGCCTTAGCATCTCTGGTCAGGTCTGGACCCCAATACAGACTACGAAAGTTCCAAACAAACAAAATAATTATACAACAAGCACACCAGCATACGGTCACTTGGATGCAAGGGAGGATTTCCCTTTTACTATGCATGTACATAAAGTCAGTCTCACACTTTATTGGGTAAAGAAGGTCATGTAAACTGCAAGTAGGTGGTTTTTCTATCCTGTTTAGCGTGTCCAATTTGCCAAAACCTTCACCTAAGCATCTTTGTCCAATCAGTAGTGTTCTCTAACCATAATAAAAGAAAAGAAAGAAAATGATGAACCATTGTCTCCAGTCCATGTGCATGGAACTCTTGAGGCCAGAGGATGCCAATCCATGACGGCACGATTCTTTGGATTTACATGCTGGGTTTATTTTATGGTCAAATGCCATGGTATTTAATGGCAAGGAGGTTAAAATGTCAACACCAAGAAAGGAACTGAGAAATTTCATGCATGTGTAAATTGAAACGAGGAACTTGTCGTATACAGTATCACCTTGGTTTTCTCCCACTGTAGTCCCTTGAAAAAGAACAATATTACTGCGAGTTTACAATAGCAGAATGTTGCTTTGGATCCTATAGTGAAACCTGAACTGGGAACTAATTCTAGCAACCACTCGCAATTGCATGGATGAACCAGCACCAAATTTGGATATTTGGCCATGATGCCTAGCTACAGGATGTTCACCTTTGGTTACTGATGACAGCTCTGGAGAGTTGACAGGTGTTCTTACAGTGCATAATACTGAAATCTAAGACTTATTCATAGTGCACTTTCTTTATCTTCCTTTCTAGAAGATAGAAACTGAAGAAGTCAGCATCAACACTACAGTCTGCCTATTTGTGATTTTGTAGTTCATTCTTTCAACAAGATAGGAAGTCAGCATCAATAGAATAGTGCCTACTTTTTGCATTCAATGAATTCACCCATCCATATCTACTCTAGAGTGCTAGTTCATGAACCTGAACTATCATGCGCATACTGCCTTGAATGATTTACATCATAAATGATGAATAATCTAAGAGAGCGTTTACAAATGAATAGGCCTAAAAAATCTAACCTTTTGATCTCTTCAAAATCTCCCACCTTCTTTCACCAAAAGAACCAAGCAGCAAAAAGGCAGGCTTTTCTTCATCTTCCTGTACATTCATTTCCTTTTGTGCACATGTTTTTTGTGATTTGTATGGCACCAAAACTGGCATAATAATATGACTATCAACCGAGCTACAACAATCTATTGAGATTGAGAACCCTCAGGCCCTTTCAGTTGTGCTGAAGGACTCTATACAGTTCGTCTCCCAGAGCCGCTAGCGTGACTGGTTTCTGGAGCAGACCGTTTATTCCTGATCGC
The DNA here is from genome assembly GCF_019359855.2 of Lolium perenne. Taxonomy (NCBI): domain Eukaryota; kingdom Viridiplantae; phylum Streptophyta; class Magnoliopsida; order Poales; family Poaceae; genus Lolium; species Lolium perenne. Next base: position 129,143,138 of record NC_067250.2, read on the forward strand.
TGGCATCGGTCCCGGACATTGTCATCAGCGCTCGCTGCGAGGGCAACAATCAACGGCGGCCAGCTGTTGCTCCTAAACTTCCGGATTGCGAGGGCTACCTCAAACCCGTCCATCGTGTGCATTGTGAGGTCGAGGATCAGCAACTGGAATGATGACTCGCCGCCAGCGAAGGAGGTCATGCATTGGATGCCTGAACTGACCGAAAAGACTCGACAACCGAGCTTCTCCAGGAGCTTGTGGGTGACAGCTCGGTTGGTGTCATCTCCGTCCACAAGAAGGACATGGAGTCCATTGAAATTGGGAATTGCTGACGATCGGTAGAGGTCTGAGGATGCACCAGAGATGGGAGTCACATGTTGCACCTGGAACTGGAGAGCGAGCATGACAGTTTCTCTGAGGCCTTCTGGATCTGATACTGACCAAATATTACCATTCATCATCTGCAGCAGAACAAAAATGCTCACATCAGCAAATTGAAATATTTATACACATCAAACAACAGAACTGTAACTATACATGCTAGCTTGAATGGTTAATAACTGTATGAAAGAAGATAACTGCAGGTCACAACACGTTTCATAGCAATCATATTATCCAACATCTAATAATGTTTCCATGTCTCATACAGTAAGCGGTGGACATGAATCCAGAAACTTACGAAACACATGAGGATCAATAAGTAATTCTCTACCAATACAATCTAGAATAAACATGCAGTGTAACCGGATATTCACTTTGGCTCATAGGTGTACATGCACTCATTGCATAAAAATCATATTTTAAAATGTTCAAAAATTCTGGAAAAAAAATCTGGGGGTACATATAGACATTCTATGTTCGCACACAAAATTTCGGGAAGAAATGACTGGCATGTCTAAAAAACTAACTTTTGTGCTTCAAAATAGGTTTTCATGAAACATTTTTTTTGTCTTTTTACATAGAACACACAAAATGTCTTTTCTCCGCCAAATTTTGTGAGTGAACATAGAATGTCTGGATGTACGGCCAGAATTTTTTGACATTTTGAAGTGAATTTAAAATATAATTTTCCTAATAGGTGCATCTAGACCCATGAGCCAAAACACCATGTCCCAATATAATCCACTATTGTCAGTAGTAGGAGATAAGCAAGACCCATGAGTACTGTACAGAATGGTGTCAATCAAGTTTGCTTCCTACCAACGAAAAAAATGATGAGGAGTTTCTCTAAATACCTGCACAATCTTCTTGCACATGTTGAAGCTAAGGCCCATCTCCGAACTGTTAGCATTCGGCTCTTGACTGGACAATAAGCCTAAAAGGCTGTCTTTGTATTTTCTGATTCTAATCTCAAACTTCACGCATACATAGCCAGCAGACAAGTTTGCTCTTCGCAGCATCCAATCAGGATTATGCCTTTCTTCCATCTCATTATAACTGTTCACATATAAAGAAAGGCAGCCTGCACCACACTGGTGTAGTAGAGTGCCTACCATGTGCAAGACAATATGGAAAACCCTCTTCTCATCACCAACGACCCTTTCGGGAAGAGAGTTCTCCACTTGAAATTCGAAATCAACTCCCTTGGAACCGGAAAGACATCTTACGACACTGACTGCTTCCTTGATCAAGGAATGCAGGCTGAATGGCCTCCTCACCAAAGATAGATGCTCACGATCCATCGTCGATGTCTGCATGACATCATTCATCAATGTTGAGGCGACACTAGTCGTCTTGACAATGGCATCCATCACAAGCCTTTGCTCGGGATTCATACTCTCCTGCTGCATCATCGAGACGAGCCCAAGGACCGAGTGCATCGGTCTACGCATCCCGTCATACATGGCACTCTGAAAGGAATTCCTAGCTTCTGTTGCCATCACCGCTTCATGCTTTGCCTGCAGTAAGTCTCTATGCTGCTGAGCAAGCTTCTCCCGCATCAGCTGAGACTCCTCCAGTACTGCGGCATGCGACAGCGCAACGGCCACTTGATCGGCGATCACTTCAACAATCTCCAATTCCTGCTCGCCCCACCCAACGGAACCCCCATCTTCAGGTAAAACCAGAACTAGGATAGCATAGCTTGTCTCCATCATTTCTGGAGTGCCTCCTTTGAAATTCGACACCCTTAACATTGGCATCCGTATCGCGGCAACAGCAGCCCCTGCTTCAGCAGGACTGCACCTGCTCGCGATCCCAAGTGCCGACTCCTCCCCAAGAACTTTTGCACCCCTCGTCGCCTTGATTTCAACCACATCCGGATCACCAATAGGAATGGAACCGCTGTGCGATGCAGTGATCTCCCTCTCTCTCAGATGATGCGTCAAGATCATCTCGGTCCTGCCCTCATTGGGCATCCACACAGCACAGTTCTGCAGCTCCAGTGTCTTGGCAAGCTCGACCATGGTGGTGTGCAGGACGGTGTGCCTGTCAAGCGACCTGCGGATCTCCTGTGTGAGCATCCTCACATGCCAGCCCGTCTCTTCCCGCCTCTTCATCTTGCCCACCTCCTGGTCCAACTCCCGCGCCTTGACCCTCAAAAAGTTCTCCCTCACCTTCACCCTCAGCAGCTGCGGGATCAGGGTCAGCAGCGTGATGGCCGTTGCGAAAGAGACAAGAGCGGTGAGGAACTTGCCAACGGTGAGTGCAAGGACGACTTGGAAAGAATGTGGCCCGTAGGTGAAGACGGAGACAAGGTGCGTGAGGCCACAGAGAACGATGAAGGCGCCGAACTGCAGCAGGATCCACTTGAGCGGGAAGAGGTCGGAGCAGGTGGTGAAGTAGAGCAGCTCCAGCGGGATGGAGAAGTAGGCCGTGGCGATGAGGAAGTCACTCACCTTCTGGCACTGCAGTATGTTCTCCGTGTTCCAGAGGCTGCTGCCATCGCTGTCATCGCAGCCTCCGCAGTGGCTGAAATCGGCAGCCGCCGCCGCAGACAGCTGTGGCAGCAGTGACAAGAGGAATAGGAGGACCCATAGGAAGGGCATCCTCGGCTGCACTGCTCCCACCATCGGCTTTACCAGGGTTCATTCATCCAGATTCCACACTGAGCACTGGAGTTGCTTGTTTATGGCGATTTCTACAGCAACACGGTACTTGATTCCTCACTGAACACATCGATTTGCCTTGCCTGCAGTCAGATGTTACAGACAGTTAGTATTGTTGCAATCTATTATTATATTATTATATATATTAAAAGCACAATGCAGGGTTCTGTTTGAGACCCTACATTAATCCACATCATCACAATTACTCTAACCGTTAGATCTACAATTATGGCTAGGATTTTACCAGAGACCAGGAGCGTTACGTCATGAGTTTGAAGAGAGATCAAGAGTCATCCGTGTGTAATCATACAATTCAGTTTGCCTGGATTTGCATTGGTGGAGTCCATGTGAAATACCAACTTGGAAAAAAATCTGGCTAACTCCAAAAAAGTTGACAGATGCATTGTGTATGACTCGGACCTACATGTGAAGACATAAATGTCCCGAGGGAACTGCGTAGAACATGGCATGGAAAATGTGCTAGGCTAGAAACCATAACTGATTTATTGGTGTACTTCAGTGAGCATCTATATTACTAACTAAAACCACATGTCTAATGCCATGGGTATTTCACAAACTAAATTATCATTTCTGTGGGAGACAACAGACCATCGATGGTGTGCCCGGTGTTCAAAAAAGAATCACCAACTCTCAGGAAAAAGGTAAAACATCAAGCCACCAATCGAATGGACCTGATTTTTAATTATTTGTAGTCCACAATCGATATATCTTAACAAGTGGCCAATGCATCATCATAGTTGCAACTAATCAGTTGACAAATGGTAGATGATTCTAATTAAAAGACACTGCTGCAGAAAAAAAAAAGGAGCAATATGCCAAAAAAAAATCATAGGAAACCATCGTCAATCGTCAATATGATGCGTAAATAAGATCATCATAACTGTTGGTATCATATTTCGAATCAGAGGGAGAACGTTATGCATTTCGTAACAGGGTAGTAGACCAGAGGAGGAAAGATCTGTACAAAGTAACATGAAAGCTCTTACTATTAGTTCATAAGTGACAATATTTGTGTTGAAACTCTCTCTCGCTCTCTCTCTAGCAACCTCGATGGCAGGAGAGCAGCGTGATCCAGTTAATGATGAAAATGCTTTTTATTAATGCCAATACAATAAGAAAATTTATTTTGCTAACCCATTTGAAAGATAATTTAAACATCATCTTCCATTGCTTAAGTGGACCCTAATTATCGTTTGTAGCACACCCTATAGTTTTTTGTAGCATCGCATTAATCAAACATCACATAAAGACTGTCGGCTAGCTCGCGGCATAAAACTTCAGTTCTATGCAGTGATTTAACATCATATAGAAACGACATATATGGGCGTTGCATTGTGTTTTGGGATTGGTATAGTCATTCACTCACAAATTAAAGATGATTAAATATGTTTAACGCACAAGTGGTACTTCCTTGGTCCTAAAAGGGTGTCGCAGTTTTTTCTAAATTTGGATGTGCCTATACACTAAATCACGTCTAGATACATCCAAATTTAGACAAATCTGCGACATCCTACTCTGGACGGAGGGAGTAGTTTATTTAGCTTTGCATTTACAACGACTATACTAGAACCATACAATTTCCTGTCGTACTCAAGATCTGGGTTCACAGGTACAAATCCCCTACCCCCGAGGGTAGATGATATCTTTTCACCAAAATCGATCCAGCGTACAGTTGGATATCAAGAAGCCCCCGAAATCTAGCAAACCAAGAACAAGAACCCTACTGCAAACCAGTAGAGCGAGGAATTAGTCTCACCTGTGCCGTCTCCTACCAGTAGTGTCCAACACCGGCGACCATAGGGAGGAGGAGGTCTCACAGGGCCACGCTATGAGAGGCGAATCCAGCCTCTACGACACGAGCGCCGCCGCCGCCGCGTCGTGCGCTTGCACAGTGGTCGTGGATCCAATCGGAGCCGCCGGCCGGCATTACGAGCCGCGCTGATCCGTACAGGCGAGAAGATAGTGAAAAGGGGTTCTTTTCCTCTCCTCCTTTCCCGCCGGCCGGGGGAGGAAAGCTCAGAGGCGGCCGCCGGGGGTGGGGCCGTCCTCTGGTTGGTGAGCTACAGGAGCAGCAGCAGCAGGAGAGGTGCGAGGTGAGGAGGAAGGTGGGAGATGAGAGACGTTTTGCGGAGGAGCAGAGCAGAGCAATTGGCTAGGTTCAGCTCACCCCTTGAGCCGCCCGCCGGGATTCCCACAAAACCGCTGCCGAAATCCTGGTTTCACAACAGTGGAACTTTCATAGGGTCTTCTGATTTTCCATCTTTTTTCTTTTGCGGCCCTTCTGCATTTCTATCTGAAACGGGTCATTCGAGCGACTGCAGGGCACTGCCCGACATTGAGCACGTTTTTTTTTTTTTTCGAAGAAAAGAAAACTCAATTTAAAAGTTCTAAACTTTTCTAAAAAATATCTAGATATACCCGGACAGCTAGTGGAATAAGTTTTGACGGTGCATGTTCAGCAATTTTACCGGGTGCCATCTTTTGGTCGCCGATCCCAGTGAAGGCCTCTCGGACAACATGTTACTCGACTCGTTCTCCGTTAGGCACTTGTTTCTTATCTTCGGCACATACCACCGCCAAGCCAAGGACTAGACGCTCGCTGAGGTCGTTCAACGGCACGACGTGGACAAGATTTCATTTGGCCAAGGGTGCTCGGCGGTATTTCTTGATTACTTGACGACATGGGGGAGCGGCAGCGCGGCGAGTGGTCAAACATCGCGTGATGGGGAGTTTTTCTTCTCTTTTATCGTGGAACATGGCATTGACCGGTTTTTCTTTGAAACTTCTATTGCCACATAAACAATACCACGTGTAGAAAACAATTAAATGTTCCTCCGGTAGTGACCGACAACCGTCCACAGTCAATGGACGGCTCCAAGGCCCACATGGACCTATTCTCTGGCGAGCGGTAGAAGCCGTCCCTACAAAGTACTACGCTGGCCCACATAGCGAGGTGCGCACCGGTAAAACTCTGAGACGGCAAGGATCACAACAACATTACTCTATTTAGTTAATTTGATTTGTGGGGTGTTTAGTCCAGTTTTCGAACAATGTAAGATTATGTACCTGGTTTTACACTTTCGGGTGTGGCGTCCATTTATATAAATTTGGGGGTTTTGTGGGGAAAAAATCAACGAATAAGTGTACCGTTAAGTTTTATCAAAGTTGAATTTTTGAAATTTGACTAACTTTATAGAGAAATAGCAATATTTCTATACCAATATTAAAAGATTCAGAGTGGGGTGATCCAGAAAATCTTGATTGTTAGCTAATAAATCTAATGGTGTGTGTTTCTTTCGTCTTTAGCGCTAAAACATTGTCAACCATACTAACCATCGCTAATCAGGTTGAAAGAACATCTCTCACATTATGTTTTGTGTGTTTGATGTCAATATATGTGATACACTAATGTTTGTTTAAGTGGTACAGGGTTTACATAGATTCATATTTATGTGTGTTGGATTTGGTCGGTCTGTCAAAAGTTAACAGCAAAAGATGGCCAGGCCGGATAATCCGGGCCGGATATTGTTGAAATATCCGGCCCCCTGATTTTGGCTAAGTCTTCGAGGGAAAAGCTCCGCAGTATGGGGGCCGGACATTTGCCCGGATATTGTCCCGGTATTGTACCAGGGCCGGAATATCCGGGCCGGATATTTTGGAAATATCCGGCCCCCCCGATTTTGGCTAAGGACTGGAAGAAAAGCTTCTCTGGCATAGGACCAGACATTTGGCCGGATAAAGTCACTGTTTTGTCCCGTAGGCCGGATTATCCGGGGGGGGGGGGGCGGATTATCCGGGGGGGGCGGATTATCCGGCCCTTACTTAGGCCGGAATATCCGGCCCCCCGGAAGCTGCAACGGCTCATTTTTTAGAGGGGGTATAAATACCCCCCTTCTTCTACCTTGGTTGCTTGCTCAATCATTACACAAGAAATCTGCCAAGCCACCTCCATTAGAGCCACCTCAAGAAACTCAAGATTTGCAAGATCTCCTTCCTCCCCCAACCAAATCTCTTGATCTTTGGAGATTCGAAGGAGAAGACACCGATCTACATCCTCACCGAAGCGTTCTTCATTTCCCCCTCTCTTGTTTGAGGGATCTCATGCTAGTGTTCCTATTTGGTTCCCTAGTTGATTTGTGTTGATGTATTGTTGTTGATTGTTGTGTTGTAACAGATTTGGGAGCCTCCAATTTGGTTGTGGATGTGTGCCCCAAGAACCTTGTAAAGGCCCGGTTTCCGCCTCGAGGAAATCCCTTAGTGGAAGTGGGCTAGGCCTTCGTGGCGTTGCTCACCGGAGATCTGAGTGAAGCCTTCGTGGCTGTTGGTTTGGCTTTCGTAGCAACCACACTCCTCCAAACGTAGACGTACCTTCTTGCAAAGGAAGGGAACTACGGGAATCATCTCCGTGTCATCGCGTGCTCCACTCTCGGTTACCTCTATCCTATTCTATCTCTATATTTCTTAGATATATCTTGCTTAGTTGTTAGCCTTGTCATATAGGTAAATTCACTTAGTTGCATATCTAGAGAATTTACCTTTTGTGTCAAGCCTAAATTGAAAAAGAACTAAAAATTGGTTAGCACCTATTCACCCCCCCCCCCTCTAGGTGCGGCATACGATCCTTTCAATTGGTATCAGAGCCTCGGCTCTTATTTCGGGCTTAACCGCCTAAGAGTATGCCGGACGAGGAGTCCTCGGAAGGGGCCGCCAAGACGGTCTCCGTGGAAGACTTCAATTCGTTGAAGTCCTCCATGGAAGCCCAAATGGAAAGCATGAAAAAGATGATTGCCGAGCTTTTGGCTCCGGCCCTTCCCAAGGCTCCTAGTGTAGAGGTAAAAGACACGGGTGCGTTAGATGAGGGAGAGGCTTCGAACTTACCCTCATCTACCAAACCCGTGGAAGGTGATAACTTAAACACTATCAAATCTCCCATTGCATCTCCTAAGGGAACTAGTGGGAGTGAGAGCTACAATCGAGTACCTCCACCTTTCCAATCACCCGATATACCGGTTCCCCATCCCCATTTGAACATTCGGGGCGACCCACCTAAGTTTTCTATTGATAATTTCGATACTTGGCAATTTGAGTTCCGCTCTCATGTTTGTAGTGCCTCCAATGAATTATGGAGAATCATCTTGGAGGGCTTCAAGCCATACAACCCCGACAAGTTGACTAGAAGAGAAGCGGTTGATAGTCAACTCAACAACACCGCCTTGCACATGATTCAAACTAGTGTGTGGACAAAGGAATTGCATCGTGTCCGGAACTACACCACCGCCAAGGAAGCTTGGGATGGTTTGACCGCTAGTTGCATTGGAAGTGAGAGCACAAGGAGGAACAAGTATAATGCTCTTAAGAATAAAGCCGAAGGGTTCATGAGGCTACCGGATGAAGATCATGAAGACATGTATGGAAGACTTCTCACCGTTGCCGATGCCTTCCGGCTTATTGGTGCCACCCACATCAATGACTCTTGGATCAAGGAGAAGTACATTGAATGCATGATGCCATTTGTACCCACTGATGTCAAGACTCTTGTGGGAAGGGAATGCTACTCCTCTCTCACCTCTCAACAAGTCGTGCACGAGATGTAAGCTCTCAAGGTGCTTGAGGAAACCTCTCATGATTCTCGCAATCGTGCTCTTGGGATGGCAAAAGGTTCCAACCTTGCCTTGGTGGTCAACTCCGTTGAAGAAGTGATTCCTCAAGAATCTTATAGGGCATCTTGGAGTATGTCCTATCCGGAAGATTTGCAATGCCACTACCATGATCACATGGCCTTCCATGCAAAATCCTTTTGGGTTGATCCCTCCAAGTCCAAGGAAGACAACATCAAGAGGAACAACAAAAGTGGGTTCACTAGCTTTGGTCCAAAGACAAGATCATGCTACAATTGTGATGACAAGCGCCACTTCATTGCCGAATGCCCCTATGAGAATAGAGAGCTTCATAATGGGAGGCTCATTCCCAAGGACAAGAGCAAAGACTCAAAGGGCAAATATTCAAAGCCCCTCAACAAGAAGTTCTACAACAACAAGACCAAGAAGGGCAAGAGGCCCTCAAGAGTTGTGCTAGTAACAAGGGAAGAATATTCATCCGATGAAGTTGAAAGTTCTAGTGGTGATGAAGATGAAGAAAGCTCAAAGGAATTGGCCGCCATCGTCACCACCAACATACCCTCTTCATCTCTCTTTGAATCTCCCAATGAGAACCCTCATATCAAGAATGCACATTGCTTCATGGCAAGGTCCTCCTTGGACACACCTATTGTGCTATCAACTCAAGAAGAGTATACCTCCGGAGATGATGATGTTGATGATGAAGAAGATGCAACCTCTAATGGATTGGTCGCTCTTGCCTCCCTCTCCACTAACTCTTCATCACCAAGTGAATCCCCCAATGAGGTCATTCATGTGGAGGAAGAAAGTTGCCTTATGGCTAAATCTTCCGAGGTATCATCTCCTAACCCCTCTATGCCTAACATTGCTAATGATCTAGGGGTTGACCCCGCTAGTCTAAAAGTGAAACAAGAGATGCTAGAGTTTGATGAGTTCATTAGTAACCTACAAGGTAACACTAAGAAGCATGTTTCAAGCCTCATGGTTCGTATAGCTCAACAAAGTGATATGCTTGAGAAAAAGGGTCAAATAGAGAGAGAAGACTCTCTTGAAATCCATGCCCTTAAAAATGCTCTTGAGGAAAGTCAAGAAACTATAGCTTCTCTTGAGGAGAGGCTAGAAACTCTTGAAGAGCCTCAAGATAAAATTAACAAGTTCACTAAAGCTAGAGATCTTGCTAGAGCTAAGACTAAAGTGCTTATAAAGGAAAAGGCCAAATTTGGTGTTGATCATGAGAAACTTGTGAAGGATCTAGATGAACTAGACAAGGCTCACAAAGCCTTGAAGAGTGAATACTCTCTCCTCTCCGAGTCTTATGAGCAACTTCAAATTAGGCTTGCTTCATATGACATACCTAGTACCTCTACTCCTTCATGTGATCATGCAAATATAATTGAGGAAAATGCTAGGTTGAAAGATGAACTTGCTAGGACCTCCTCTCCCCAAAGTAAACTTTCCTTGGATGATCTTTTGAGTAAGCAAAGGTCAAACAATGGGAAGGAGGGACTTGGTTTTAATACCAAGGCTAAAAAGGCAAACAAGAAAAAGACCAAGCCCGCACATGAGAAAGCTAATGGTGAACCCCGAAAGGGCAACACCATTAATGATGATGGTGCGGGAATAGATAACCCTCACTATGTTCTCTTTAAAGATTATTATGGTGATGTTTATGCTAAATATGTTGGTCCATATGATGGTTATGTTGCTTGGTCTATTTGGGTTCCAAAGACCCTTGTTGCTAACAAAAGAGGACCCATTGAAAAATGGGTACCTAAATCCAAGAATTGATCTCATGTAGGACTATGTCACGAGGTTCAAAATGGGTACTTGATAGTGGATGTACAAGTCATATGACCGGCGGCAAGAACCTCGTCAAGGAGTTGAGGCCCAACATAAATAATATCACCGTCTCCTTTGGCGATAATTCTACATCCGAGGTATTGGGTTTTGGCAAGGTTGTGGTTGCACACAACATTACTCTTGTGGATGTCATGCTTGTCAAAACCCTTGGTTACAATTTGCTTTCCGTTTCCGCCCTTGGCAAGATGGGTTTCGCCGTCTTTATTGATAAAGATATTGTGGTCCTCTTGTGGAGCAAGACTCTAAAAGTCGCATTCGTTGGGTATCGCGAACACAACTTGTATGTGGTGGACTTTTCGGGGACCACCACGACAAGTGCGATGTGCCTATTCGGAAAGGCGGACGTGGGTTGGTTGTGGCATCGCCGCCTAGCCCATGTCAACATGAGAACTTTGCAAAGTCTTCACAAGGGGAACCATATTGTGGGACTAATGGAAAATGTGTCTTTTGCCAAAGATCGTGTTTGTAGGGCTTGTGTTGAAGGCAAAATGCATGACTCTCCGCATCCAAGCAAGACTATCATCTCTTCCAAGAGGATCTTGGAGCTCCTTCATGTGGATCTCTTTGGTCCCGTTACTCATGCAAGTCTTGGTGCAAAGAAACATTGCTTGGTGATAGTTGATGATTACTCAAGATACACTTGGGTCTACTTTCTCAAGACGAAAGATGAGACTCAACAAATATTCATTGACTTTGCTACCGAGGTGCAACGCCAACACAACCTCCTCATTATGGCAATAAGAAGTGACAACGGCTCCGAGTTCAAGAACTATACACTCAGTGATTTTCTTAGTGATGAGGGGATTCGACATCAATATTCCGCTGCTTACACCCCTCAACAAAATGGTGTTGCCGAGAGGAAGAACCGGACTCTTATGGATATGGCAAGATCTATGATGGCGGAGTATAAATCCCGCTATAACTTTTGGGCGGAAGCCATTTCCACCGCTTGCCACTCCTCTAACCGGCTCTATCTCCGCAAGGGCTTGAACAAGACTCCATATGAAATACTCACCGGGAACAAGCCTAATATCTCATACTTCAAGGTGTTCGGGTGTAAGTGTTTCTACAAAATCAAAGGGGTTCGTTTGTCTAAATTTGCTCCTAAAGCTTTGGAGGGTATATTTGTTGGTTACGGTGCCGAATCTCACACTTATAGAATCTTTGATGTATCCTCCGGGATTATCATTGAATCTTGTAGTGTGAAGTTCGAAGAAAATGATGGCTCCCAAGTGGGGCAAGTTGATGTTTGTGCAGGTGATGAAATACCTCAAGATGCCATAGTAAGAATGGGTGTGGGATTTTTCCGCCCCATTGAGGGACACGGTGTGGCGTCTCGGGAAGGACTATGCTCTACCACGGTGGAGCCCTCATCTTCTCAACATCAACAAACCCCATCAAGTGAAGCAAATGATGCACCAACCCAAGAACAAGAACAAAACCCTCCCTCTAGTGTGCAAGATCAAGGACAAGATCAAGGACAAGATCAAGGTCATGATCAACCAAGAATTCATGATGGTTCCGACGAGTATCCATTTGATATTTGCTCCGCACCAAATGATGTCCAAGATCAAGCACATGATGTTGAGCACTCACAAGAGATTGTAGTTGCTCAAGTTGAAGGTCAAGACGGGGACCCAAAAGATCAAGTTGATCAAGTGATACCTCCAAGGCCAAGAAGAACCAAGGAGGAGATCGAGGCCCGTCGTCTAGCAAGAAGAGAAAGGAACCTTGAGCTTCGTGATCACACTCATGATAAGGTTCTTGGTGATATAAGGGCAAAGGTTTCCACAAGAAGGCAATTGGCTAATTTTAGCAACCATCATGCTTATATCTCCTTAGTGGAACCCAAGAAAGTATTTGAAGCCCTTGAAGATTCGGATTGGTTGGAAGCTATGCACGAAGAACTCAACAACTTCAAGCGCAACAAAGTGTGGACATTAGTAGAGAAGCCAAAGGGGTGCCGCAATGTTATTGGCACTAAATGGATATTCAAGAACAAGCAAGATGAGTTTGGAAATGTTGTGAGGAACAAGGCAAGATTGGTGGCTCAAGGGTTCTCTCAAGTTGAGGGAATTGACTTTGGAGAAACCTATGCTCCCGTGGCTCGTCTTGAGTCCATCCGTTTGAGATGTCTATGATGGGAGAGATGAAGTTCTTCCTTGGTTTTGAGATCAAGCAATTGAGAGGAGGAACCTTCATCAACCAAGCAAAATATCTCCAAGACATGCTCAAGAGGTTCAAGATGACCGAGATGAAAGGTGTTGCCACTCCTATGGTTACCAAATGTCATCTTGCACTTGATCCCAATGGTAAAGAGGTAGATCAAAAGGTATATCGCTCCATGATTGGATCCTTGCTTTACCTTTGTGCATCTAGACCGGACATAGTGTTGAGTGTTGGTGTGTGTGCAAGGTATCAAGCTTCTCCTAAGGAGAGCCACATGATAGCTCTCAAGAGAATCTTTCGATATTTGGTTGATACCCCAAGATATGGTATTTGGTACCCCAAAGGCTCAAGTTTTATTCTCAATGGGTACACCGATGCGGATTGGGCGGGAGACAAGGATGATAGGAAATCAACCTCCGGGGCTTGCCAATTTCTTGGTAGGTCCTTGGTGTGTTGGTCATCTAAGAAGCAAAATTGTATATCTCTCTCCACCGCCGAAGCCGAATATGTTGCCGCCGCAAGTGGATGCACTCAATTGTTATGGATGAGGCAAACTTAAAAGGAATACGGTGTCATTTGTGACAAAGTGCCTCTATTATGTGACAATGAAAGTGCTATCAAGATTGCCTATAATCCGGTGCAACATTCAAGAACGAAGCATATTGAGATCCGGAACCATTTCATTAGGGATCATGTTGCCCGTGGTGATATTGAGCTTATCTATGTTCCTACCAAAGATCAACTTGCCGATATATTCACGAAGCCTCTTGATGAAGCAAGGTTCACTTATTTGAGGAATGAGCTAAATATCATCGATTCAAGGAGTATAGCTTGATCATCTTGCAAACACACCTCCGTCTCAAAACTTTATTTGGTTTAGATGTGGGCATGGAGATAGGGGAGTGCGGTTTAAATTATTGAGCTATCCCTCCCCCCATAATGCCAACATTAAAGATTTCATTCTCTTTATATCATATGTTGATATGTGAGCTTCAATGATGAGTAGTGGCTTGGACCCAAGATATATCTTCGCGGTGCCATGCCACAACACTCATATATGGTGGCCTAGGCTACTACACTCTTCTTTGTGAAGAGTTGGAGTTATTTGGATCTTATCGCCTTTTATTTGACAACTCCATGTTCTTATGGGAAATCACTCTAGTTTGGCCTTATTTGCTCATATCTTGCAAACTTGAGTGACCATGTACCATTAACAGTTTGTATCTTCTAAAACCTAAGCC